>NC_143136.1:34154000-35382000 GCF_059928025.1 Delphinapterus leucas
TGTTCTAAGAACCTAACATGATAGCGGGAACATAGGCACTCAGTATATGTTAGTTGAATAAATGGATGAGCAGACAATGAATCACTTTTAGGTACTAAGTGAACTCCTATGTTCTACACCAGGTACTATTTAGGCTGAAGAATCTATAATCAAAGTGGTGATATCAAGGAATCAGTCTGAATCCAGACTCCACCAATCTTTCCTTTCTGGAGATCACTAAAACTAATCACCATCTCACTTGGATATTAAACTGCAGACTGTCATGAGCTTTCTCCATTTCAAATCTGAGACAATCTGGCATAATAGGAGACATTAGTCTGGGAGGACTCAGGACACCTAGGTGCTTGTTTTCAACTTTGTTTTTCATTTGTTTTATTCATGTGAGCAAGTTAGTTACTCTCTAAAATCTTCAGTTACTTACCAGTAAACTACGGAAGGATGAAATGAGATCTTGGGAAATGCATTATCTAAACATAAGATATTGCTGGTTTTGCTACCCGGGGGCCTTAGCCACCTTAGGGCTCACATATACTTCACTACTTCCTGTTCTGAAGTAACAGCAAGAGTTCCCTTAGGGCCTTCTTATCTTGGCTTAATCCATAATACACTCTGGTCTAGTTTATACCACGAACACTTAACAAAGGCTTATGATTAGCTGATTTTGACATGAGAACTTCTACTTTCTTATCACCAGTCTGGCTCCCTTTTTTGGTTCTAGCATTAAATTTATCTGTCCGTTTATGTATTAATTTATTTATTTTGATCAGACATCTTTATCCAAATGCATATGGGTAGTAAAACATTTTGAAGATTCTAAAATCTTTTTTAAAATTCCCTTTTTTTGTCAGATACTACTCGTTCCAAAAAGAGTTATGAAATGGATGGCCGTGAGTATCACTATGTGTCAAAGGAAACATTTGAAAGCCTCATGTATAGTCACAGGTAAGCTAGACGTCCAGAATCTGATTCTCCCCTCTGGTTGTTTAACATTCAAAATAGAACCCCTATTTTTATGCATTGTCCAAAACTCCTAGGGTAATTTTTTTTTGCTTCTGGAAAATTGAGTAAGGAAATGTACATTGATTTACTAGTACACCAAATCATTGAGTTTGGAGAGGGAGCAGAACTGAGCTGCAGATTTTAGAGAATTTGAAGAAGTAGTTAAGTCCTAGATCTCCTAACATATTTGTTTTCTCCTGCCAAATATCCACTAATTCATTTTGTGCCATCAAGGTCCACATATTTTATTCTATTCTGTTGGAGTTTATCTTTATGTTATTACTAATAATATTTTACCTGTAGAAACAGTTCTTTTCTTTATCCCACCCTTGCAGGATGCTCGAGTATGGTGAGTACAAAGGCCACCTGTATGGCACTAGTGTGGATGCTGTTCAAGCAGTCCTTGATGAAGGAAAGATTTGTGTCATGGACTTAGAGCCTCAGGTGGGTCTGTGGTGGTGTATTTCCCATCTCCCCAAAGTAATGAATGCATGTCATCCATTTTATGCACATGCTTTAGGTTGTAGTTGAGACACTTTATTCTGTTAGGATAAGACCACTTCCCATATCTAAGGACCAGGATCTTACTTGAAGGATCAATTGCCATTATCTTGTCTTAGCTGAGGAAAAAAATCTAGTTTCTCAGACAAAAAAACAAAACAAAACAGAACTGAGCAGGTAGCCATAAAGAAAACTAAGAATCTTGCTTTGACCTTGATCACGAAGGCATCAAGGTAACTTCTTGTGGAGGGAATAACATGTTGCTTTACACAAGGAGGTGAGGTTCCTATGTTTTCATATCGATAGCTGTCTCCCTGAGACCATATGTGGAATAGAGCAGGAATAAGCGAGTTAAGGTAAGATAAAAAACATACAACATGTAGTCCAAATTTTTATAATCCTGTATTTTCTGTAGTCATGTAAAAATATATCTTGTGTGCTAAAGAAAATCATGGGACATGAGATTTGTTCTCACTTGGTGGTCAAACTGGTGGTCAGTGTGAAGATGTCAGTTTTATCCGGTTTGAGACAATGGCAAGAAGAAAGGGAAGTGAGGGTGAAACAGAGCTGATTGGCCTTGAGAGTCTGTCCTTGTCTTTTCCCCATGAGATCATGTATAGAATCCTATTCTCAGATTTCAATAAGGATGTCATAGCTAGCAAGAGGAAGAACCAGTATTTGATCTTAATTTTGATTCCAGAACTCCATCTCTTAATTATTAAAATGTTTTTTAGAGTTGAGGACTTGGGAGCACATGAGAATATACTCTGGTTAAAAATAACTGCTAATTTCTGTTCTTAGAAATTTTGAGAACATTCATGTTGATTCTAGGAAATTAGGACTTCTGTTTTTAGATCTTCAATCTCATGCTCTCCCAACTGAGATATTTTGGTTGCTAGGACTTCTGTTTTTAAATGTGCATTTAATTTTTCTGTGTAGGGTATTCAAGTGGCTCGAACCCATGAACTGAAGCCCTATGTCATATTTATAAAGCCATCTAGCATGAGTTGTATGAAGCAATCTCGGAAAAATGCCAAGATCATTACAAACTACTTTGTGGACATGAAGTTCAAGGTAAGATACAGAGGAAATAGATGAGTGTATTGTGGGGTTTTTTTCCTAGTCAAAAAATTACTGTATTGTTTCCAGAGCGTCCCTATGTTAAGGAATATAATTTTTGTTTCTAATGAAACAAAAATTTATGATTTTTGTTTCATCTGTCCTTTTTACTGGACATCATTTATAGATATTAAAATAAAGTTTAATAATACTATAAGGCTGCTCATTTTTTTTCTCCTCTTTTTGGGTTTAGCTTTTAAAAAAAACCCGTCAAGCCACAATTTGCAGTCCCACAGAAATTGGGTGTGTGTATTTTAAATAGATTACTTATTTTACAAAAGCATTTGAATTTACTTTAAAATGCTCTAGTCAATTATCTCAACTGTAATATGAGATACCTTTATAAATATATATTAAAACACAAAGGATGTTTATTAATGATTATAGCAATAATAGAGGGGCCAAGCCAGGTGGGATTAATCAGTGATTCTTTTTCCCAGATATACATATATATTTTTTTCATTAAATACACTTTAAATATTTTAAATCATAACATACATTCAGCAGGGTGTATACATCTTAAGTGTACAGCTCAATGACTTTTTACACGTGTATGCACCCAGGTAACCATCACCTAGATCAAGATATTACATCCACTTGTTTGTGTGTGCATGTAAGTGTGTATGGTAAAAAACATATAACATGAAACACAAAACTTACCATCTTAACCATTTTAAGTGTACAGTTAAGTAGTGTTAAGTCTATTTATATTGTGAAGCAGATCTCCAGAACTTTTTCATCTTGCAAAGCTCAAATTAAACATATGGACTGCTCCACGAATTTGCATGTCATCCTTGAATAGGGGCCGTGCTAATCTCTACATCATTCCAATTTTAGTATATGTGTTACTGATGGGAGCATGAGGTATCATTATATTATCCTTTATCTCTCTATTTTTATCTTCATTATTTTGTCAATGGCTACCGTATGAAAGTTTGAGTCTCCAGTTTGCATTTCAAACAGTGGAGTCTGTGGATATATTCTCTGAGTCTTATGGGCATTTCAAATTCTGTTCTCATTTTTATGGCAATCTAAAAAATTAACAAAATTGCTTCTGGTCATCTTATAAAGGAATACTGCCACAAGATCTCAGTGCCTGTATTTATGTTTGTGTTTATGATTGCATTAGCAATAAGTTGTACTATTTTAATTATTGTGGACAAATAAGAAAATAGTAGCAATGGATTTAATGCATTAGTGCCAAGTGAAGGCCAAATGACCTAGACTAAACAAACATTTCACAATAGTAGAAATAGACAATATTATAGGTGAATTCAGTCATCATGAAGCAAAGAGTAATAAAGGTATGCCTCATTTCAAAGAACCAGTTCATACCATCCTCATGTGCAAAGTGGCCATTTTGTATCTGCAAAATAATGTCATTCTTATCAGATTAATGTGCATTTGAAATTTATGTTTTAAGTTTTATTTATATTTAACTGGTAAAATTTCTTTGGTTTTATGTTGTATATGGTTTGAGAGCTTCAAGTGTTTAGATAATAGAGTAAGATAATTTAAGTCCAAATAGGAAGTTGAGAGGATTGGTCTGTCTACAAACTGTTACTCAATTTTGTGAAAACCTGACCTGGGAGACATTAAGCAAGACTAAAGATAGAAACATAAGTTTTGTGGTTTAGAATGGAGGACATTTATATGACATAATGGTGTTTATAAACAGCTACACAACTGAATGTAACAGCAATAATAAACTGCATATTATTTCTATTTGTCTCATTAAGTTTGCTATGCATATTTTTCGATTTCTCCTAAAGGATGAAGATCTACAAGAGATGGAGGATTTAGCCCAAAAAATGGAGACTCAGTTTGGCCAGTTTTTGGATCACGTGATTGTGAATGACAGCTTGCAAGATGCATGTGCCCAGTTGTTGTCTGCAGTTCAGAAGGCTCAGGAGGAGCCTCAGTGGGTACCAGCAACCTGGGTTTCCTCTGATACTGAATCTTAAGGAGGCCTTCTGCTTAATACTGGAGTTGTAACAATGTTCACCTATTACAGAGAGCTGGAAAAACAGCTGCAATCTAAAACAGCACTATCGTATTTGCCCTATTATAATGTGTGCAACTTTAAAAGTACTGCAGTTCGTTAATTAATCTTATTTGAAAAAACAACCTGTATTGTATGGTTATGTAGAGTTATCTATTTGGCTTTCAGGGAAAAATGTGTTCCTTTACCTCATATGCAGCAATTGGTAGGAATATGACAATGTTAAGTCACTGAGTAAGAGAACCTTTCACAGATTTCACATGGCTTTTGTATGATTCAGATAAAAAGAGCTTTCGTAAATAAAATACGTCGTATTTAATTTCAGAAACTGTATTTTACCTTATGAAACTTCTGTTGTATAAACATGGATTTGACAAAAAGTACCTAGTTGACTAACTGCAAGAAAGAAGGGTTAATATACACATTTCACATCTAACATCAAAACTTACGGAAACAGCACTGCTCTCATTTTACACATTAGGCTGCAAGGAAAAAGTATTCTTTTGATCAGGGCTGCAACAATCATTAATTTTCCCAAAAGCCAGTATCTACATTTATGCCTAAATTAGGAAAGAGCAATGGATTTTAGTGCTAGAGACCAACATCTGAGAAAACCACGGGATGAGGATATTATTCCACGACGTCTTGTTTTTCTTACTTCCTTAAGTCTGAGACTTCCAGTCGCTCTTCTTGCCCTAGTATCTGTTCATCTTCTGCATCATTCCCTAACTTTTTCCACATCCGTGCCATCCCTCTGCTCTTTCTTAACTATAAAACAGAGTGTATGCTTCAAAACATCTGTAGTTTTTAAATTTAAAGTGAGTAAGTGTTATTTTTCTAAGAAACCCGACCAAACAAAACGAAGAAAATTAAGTCATTTTTAACACCCATGTGACCCCGGATTTGATTTTATGCCGTGCTTCTTTGGATGGAGGATAAGCAACTGGAGAGAATCTGAGAATTGCCTGTATCAACACACACACACACACACACACACGCAACTGGAGAGAATCTGAGAATTGCCTGTAACACACACACCCACGCGCGCGCGCGCAACTGGAGAGAGATCTGAGAACTGCCTGTATCAACACACGCGCGCGCGCGCGCCTGGTGGCTAAACGAGTGAGTAACTCCGACGCCTCGGAACGCCGAGCTTGGCAAAGCGGGGGCAGGCGGAGACCCGGCCCTGGGGCGGTGGCTTAGTCAGGCGCCGCGAAGCCCCCGCCTCCCGCAGGTCCCGGAGGCGGCGGCGTAGCGGGGAGCCAGGCTCGGGCCGGCGGCTGTTACGCCGAGAGAGCCCAGCCGGCACAGCCCCATGAGGGCGAACTCGGGGCTCCGGGTGGAGGAGGACCACCCGGTGAGCGGTGAGGTGCGCGTTGGCCGCTGCCGCTACCTCTGGGGCGGAGCGGACACCGACATGCTGGGGACCAGAAGGGGAGAGCCCAGCTCGGGGAGCGCGCGCCTCGGCCCATTTGGCGCTCACAGGATAGGGGTGGGGGTGGGGGCTGGAAGTTCTTCCCAAGGCCGGACCCGAACTCCAGGAGCTGGGCGAGGAGCCAGGCTTGAAGTTTCCGGGGGCCTGAGTGCGCATGTTGCCATGACGACGCCTCACATCGCTGCTGCCCCTGCCCCTGCGGGTCCGGAGCCTGGCACAGAGGGTCTCTTTATCGACTCCTCCGGAGGGCATTTAACCGCCCGGAAAAGAGATAGCCGTTTGCCAGCGGGGACTTTTAATCCTGGGCTTCTCTCACTTCCCTCGAACAAATCACCGCAACCACTTGGAAAACCACGGGAAAAATCGTGATTGCTACACCGCACCCGCTGGAGTCTCTCCTCCCGGGCATGTCAGCCCTGACTCCGACGCCCCCTTTTCCGCAGGAGTAGACTGGAAAAGCCCCCCCAGGTCTCCGCGTTCCCCCTCGCTCCCACCCTGATGGAGGAGGCTGCGGGCCAGAGCGGCCTCTGCGGCGCAGTTCGATGACGCATTGCGCCTGTGCGCGGGGCTCGCTGGGAGGGTGTGAACCCGGGCGGGGTGTGAGCGACCCGCGGCTGGGAGTCAGCGGCTGCCAGGCAGCCCAGCTTTAAACGGAATGGGGAAGAAGCAGGTGGTAAGCGAGCCTTAGTTACTTTCAGTTCAGTTGAGCCGTCCTACTTTTGAGGAGTGTCGAGGTTGGGTTTCTGGATTGATGATACGTCATTTTTGCGGGACTTTTGAAATGTGGAGTTATCGTGTGAACTGAGTCTTTGGTGAGAAAGCGGTCCATAGCATCTTTAGAACGATACCGCTTTGTAGATAGATAGAGCAATAACTATCCTTTGCTGGTTGAATTTTGACAACTGGATAGTGTTAAGACAGCTGGCCTTGTCCTAATCGTTTAGCATTTGTATTAACACACTTTTTGAATGAATGGATAGGTAAATGGGACAGTTGTGGAACAAACTAGGAGTGTTTAAAATTTAACCTTTTTAAATCAATGTCCTTTGCAAGCAGCTTGAGATACTTGGAACATTAAACTGATTTCTAGGCATTTTTGTTAGTATTTTATTTTGAAAGATTCCAGAGTGCTACTTAACTGTAATTTCTCTGAACTGCAAACACTTTTCTTATTCATGTAAAATAGCATTTATAAGGTTTTTTTTCTTTCTGCCCTAAATGCGTTTTTCACACTGTATGTTTCAGAGTATGTTTTTAAAAAGTATGTTACTATGTGGCTTAAAACCTCCATTGGCTTCCCATTGAATTAAAACAAAATCTCTAATAATTAGTGATGTTGAGCATGTTTTCATGTGCCTCTTGGCCATCTGTATATCTTCTTTGGAGAAATGTCTATTTAGGTGTTCTGCCCATTTTTTGATTTGGTTGTTTGTTTTTTGATACTGAGCTGCATGAGCTGTTTGTATATTTTGGAAATTAATCCCTTCTCAGTTGCTTCATTTTCAAATATTTTCTCTCATTCTGAGGGTTGTCTTTTCATCTTGTTTATGGTTTCCTTTGCTGTGCAAAAGCTTTTACGTATAATTAGGTCCCATTTGTTTTTATTTTCATTACTCTAGGAGGTGAGTCAAGAAAGATCTTGCTGTGATTTATGTCAAAGAGTGTTCTTTCTATCTTTTCCTCTAAGAGTTTTATAGTGTCCGGTCTTACGTTTAGGTCTTTAATCCATTTTGAATGGTACAGATGAACCTATTTGCAAAGCAGAAATAGAGACACAGACGTAGAGAACAAACGAGTGGACACCAAGGAGGGAAGGGGCGCATGGGATGAATTGGGAGATTGGGATTGACATATATAACAACTATGTATAAAATAGATAACTAATGAGAACCTGCTGTATAGCACAGGGAACTCTACTCAGTGCTCTGTGGTGACCTAAAAGGGAAGGAAATCCAAAAAAGAGAGGATATATGTATACATATGGCTGATTCACTTTGCTGTACAGCAGAAACTAACACAACATTGTAAAGCAGCTATACCCCAATTAAAAAAATATCTAGGCTCCTTCCCTTTGTCTTCCTAATTAATCTGCCCATGCCTTGATAACTATGCTTCATCCTTATTGGCCTTCTTTTATCTGGAACTCTCTAAGCCCAATCTCCCATAAAGGACTTTGTATTTGCTCCCCTTTGGCTCCTTTCTTATTCAGGTCTCAGCTCAAATATCTCCTAACTAAGGAGAGACTTTTCCTAACTAAAATAGCACTCCTCATTCTTCTCTTCCATATGTATATATATATAATATATATACTTAACGTTATTGTCTAATACTTAACCATTAGAATGTAAGTTCCATAAGAGCAAGGATCCCTCTGTTTTGTTCATTACTATATCCCTGATGCTTAGAACAGAGCCTGGTCTGTAGACATTAAGGAATATAGGAAGGAAGGAACTTTATATGAAATTCAGAAGTGATAGGACAAATTAAAATTGCCCATCTGATTCTCATCAGTACCTCCTGGGTTTTACTTGACGAATAGGATTATCAAAAATTTGAAATACACGAAGTAAAGATGCTCTAAGGTTTTTACTTACAAGAAGTTTTCTTTTTCTTTTCCCCATAGCGTCCTCCACGAGCCCTTCCACCTGTGCCAAGGTAAAAATAATTTACAGTAATTTTATTATTGAGTTTTAAGAATGCAAAGTGAGTAAAGTGAGAAAAATTGACTAGTACTTTTACACAATTATAATAATTCAGAAGAGACTTCCTGAAAGTTTAAAGATGAATAATTCTTGAATCATCAAGATAACAGTTATAATTAAATGCTCTGTTTCAGAGACTAAATGTCCACATGTTAGGTTAATGGATCCATTCTTAATGTTTTAATGTCTTGTTTATCAGAATTCTGATCCTCTTTTGTTTGCTAGAATAGTTTCCTCAGAGTTTAAGCTGATTTTAATCAGTGACAAAATAAGAGTTCTTAATCTGTTTAATCCACTTTATTAATAGACAGTAGGGAATATGTATATGTAGGTTCAGAAAATATTGGGGTTACTTTGTTAGTCTTATTAAACAGCTTATTACTGATAATTAATAAGCTAGTTTGTAAACTAGCTGATTTTGTGTGAAAGCTAATTTTATTTTAAGTTTGTAATGATTTAAGTCAATTTTCAGTCTAACAATATAATAGATTTCTAATTAACAGAGTTTCTCTTTTTGTCTCTGTCCTGATTAAATTTGGTCGGTGTCATATACAGTGCTGATCAAGGTGAGTTAGTTCATGGTTAATGTAAAACTTTCTAAATACAGTATTTGGTGTTTGAAAGTTAGTTTGATTCCTTCATTTTCTCTTAAACTTGAATCTGAATAGTATAATTTATAATGCTACAATTTTTTATCATAGTAATCTCCTATGACTGCCATTTTTAAAGGATGGTTGATATATAACACTAGTTATGTGGCTGATATTTGACCTTACAAGTTAAAAAGCATTCATCCCTGAATGGAGTCACCTAGAACATAACTGTTGGCTAGATTATAGTTCCGTAATAGGGACTACATCTTCCTTTGTCTCATTTCATCAGGATAGGCTGGGTTATGTCACACTAACCCCAAATTCTCAGTTACTTAATATTATACGGGGTTTTTCTGGTTAATGCAAAGTCCATTGTAGCAACAATCCAGGACAGTTACCTTTCTCTACCTCTTCACTAATGATGCAGTGATCCCGGCTGCTTCCATGCTGTGGTTCTGCCATCTTAACATGAGACCTTCTCAGTTGCCACAGCAAGGGAAGGGGAAGCTGGAGGGTTACTCACTGGCTTTTTCAATGTTTTGGCCCCCAAATGGCACAGATCACTTCATCTTGCAGCCTATTGGCCAAAACCAGTCATAGGCCACACCTAAGTGCAAGGGGGCTGGGAAATGTAGGGGATCAGATGAATATTTGGTGAGCCCACTTTCTGTCACAGTTTATAACATTACTGACTAGCCATGAGCTACCGGTACTGTACTATGGGCTCCCTTTGACTTTGTCAGTCTCTTGCCTTCTTCCCCTAATGTATAGAAATTGGCTGGACCCAGAGGAAAAGAGGGAAAGTTCTTCCCTACTAAAAGTTCCCCTTTGACTTTTCCCTGCATTGAATTTTAGGCAGCCTTTTCTGTTGTTCTTTCTGTTTTATAGATGATATTCCACTGAGTCGTCCTAAGAAAAAGAAGCCCAGAACAAAAACCACGCTAGGTAAGAAGTGTTCTTTGTTGTGTGGGATCACAAGTTTTCCCAGGACCTCAGGCATGCTAAACATCACAGATCAGGGAGAGGCCAGGCCCCAGTCCCAAGTCACTGCTGTGTTAAGGATAGAATCCAGTTCACTTTGAAGCAGTGGGATTCTTGGTGGCAGTGAGGGACAAGGTAGTGGGCAGCCTGAAGAATATCTAGAAACATTTGTGTAATAAAGGGTTATGCTGCCCCAGATCTTACTTCCACAACATTCTTGGACTCTTTGAGGCCTTTCATCCCTAGATAACATAAGTTGTCTTGAGCTATGATTGGTTCCAGACCCTTGAACAGGATACTGGATTTAGAGACACAAGGTTCTTGGATCCCTCATTTCAGTCAGAGAGTCTCTGCATTAGAACATGAGTCTGAAGGCAGGGCCGTATCATCCAGGTATTAAAGCTCCAATAATGAGCAAGTTCTGTGAACTTTTTTTGTCCCATTCACTGATAATCCTGGACGTTCTGTCAGTAACTCAAACTCAGCACGTCCAGAATTTATCATCACTTTCAACAATAAATCAAGTTTTACTGCTTACTTACAAATTTCTTTTAATGCCCCCCCACCCCCACTCTCCCAGTGACTGGAGCTGGAAACCTCAGTCGCCTCTCACAGGTCACTTCACTCTACTTGCTGCCTCTCACAAGCTTGCTTCTTCTGTAGTATCTTTTATGTCTCTTTCCCCTTGTCATTTCCACTGTCACGACCGTAGTTAGCCTAGCTCCTTTCTTCTTCTCACCTGAGCTTTTGGGGTAGCCTCCAACATTGTTCTGTACTTCTAGCTTTCTTCCACCCTAGTCGGTCCTGCCCACCACTGCTGGATGAACTTCCTAAAGCTCGTAGCTGATCATACCTTATACCTGGTTGGAAACTTGTATTAGCTTATCATTGCCTAACAAATGGTGGAATACATGGTGGGTGGAGGAAAAGAGAGAAATGGAAATGGATGCATAGAGAAAGACATACAGATATGCAACAAAAAGAAAAGAGAGGCAGAGAGACTTAGAGTCACAAAGATACTGAAATGCTAGGCCCTAAAAATATACTCACAATTAAGTACAGACATGTACATGTGGATTTAGAAAGGTCACTGGTGAAGGATGCAATAAAGACTGAGTTGGAGTAGCAGAGGTAGGGCTCTATCCCAGCTACCAGCTTTTTTTCTTGTAAAAAAGAGAAAAAAAATCAGTGCTCTAGACAAAAAAGGAGGTGTATTGCTAGGCTTTTATTAAAATTGTTTTTCAATTAGGGTACTTCAAATTTTTCACTCCTACAATTTGCAGTTCTTCTACATAAAATAGTAGGTGGTGGGGAAGAGATATTTCTATAGGATGGATTGCTAGCAGTAAAACTGCTAGACAGAAGGACCTATGCATTATTAATATGATAAATTTCTGCTAAATTGCCTTCAAGGGAGTTGTTATTTTCTTGCCACCAACAGAGTTTGAGTGTCACATTTGCTAAATCCTTGAGAACATTGGAAAATACCAATCTTTCAATTCTTTTTGTCAACTTAGTGGGCAAAAAGTAGCTTATTTTAGTTTCCGTTTCTCTGAATACTAATGAGGTTAAGCATCTTTTCATTTGTTTATTCACTCATTTGTATTTCTTCTTTTGTGAAGAAGCAATGTAGTGAATGTAATGAAGTAAAATTCAAATCTGCCAAAATGGGTCGAAATCTGTTCAAAGATTTGATGAGGGGAGAGATTGAAATGATCAGATGAAGAGATTTTTAAGTAATCTGTTAACTCCAGTTATCCGTGATGACTTTATCGTGTGTTAATTTATTAATGAAGGACTAAACTATATAGAGGCTGATAATTCTCAAGGCATAAGACAAGAGCGTTCCCTATGGTGACAGTTTCCATTACATTTTCACCTTTTTGAAAGTTCAGAAGCAGTTTTCCTCCTGCCTTTCTTTTATTCCTCTTTCTAGCCCCCTGGTTTTTTGCTTCCTCATTCTTCCTTGTTCCCTCATTTATTTCTTTTCCCAACTTAAAGCCCAAAGTTACAGGTGAGGAGGGAGGAAATCAAGATTTGGGGCACAATTAGTTCTGTAAGAGAAGAGGTTATTATATAGGAAACATTCCAGTTCCCTGTTTCCCTATATTTTTAAGACTTAGTAATCTCTGCTCAAGTTATCCCAATTTTTTCCAACTCCATTTCTCTGTAGCTAGTGCTTCTTTGGGAGGTCTTGTTCAGACTGCTGTTCACAGGCCACCTGAGGGCAGTGAGCCACCAACTAAAGACCCCATAGAACATCAAGAAGCTCCTGTTCAAAGGAGACAGAAGAAGACGAAGCTACCTCTTGGTATGTAAAGAAACTAAGGTTAGGTTGTGACAGCAGTTGTGATTTTGGGGGTATGATTAAAAACCTGTCTGTTCCTATTTTTCCCCACCCATATCCCAGTTTTTTCTTTTTTGCTTAAAATTTTTATCACCAGAGTAATTCCCATGGGTTAAGTCAGGAATATTTTAGAGGATCTCTTTTGAGTGTATCTGTACAGATTATGAGAAGGGGTACAAATTCAGGACCAAAACAGAAAGTTCAGATCTTGGTATGTATATGAATTTGGTATATTATGAATGGACATTGAGATTAGTGGGGAAAGGAAAAATTCTGTATTAACAGCAATATAATGGAGCAAAAGCCAACATTTTTTGAGTCTCACTATGTCTCAGCATTATTCACAAGGTAAACAGAATATTATATCATTATTTTGCTATCAAACGGGCAATGCTTTTTAAAGATGATAAAATCCCAAACTGTTGGATATAAAAGTATTGGTGAGAAATTGGTATACTCGTGCACCACTGATAGAAAGTATAAATTGATATAGCCTATCTGAACTTATAGGAATAGAAGTAACTACAATGGCTACAGTAATTAAAGGATGCTAACTGTAACATAAGAGTAGAAACTGGTATTAACCAAATATTTAACAATGTGATACTGCCTAGATAAATCATGTTTTACCCATTTAATAGAAACCAAATACTCATTAAAAGGATTGTTAAAGTAAAATAGTGACATGGAAAGCCATCAGTAATATATTGTTAAGTCAAAAACAAAGATTATAAAATAGTATGTATCAAAGGGTCCCATTTTTGTAAAATATGTTTTATTAATTTCCTAGGGCTACCAGAACAGATTACCACAAACTCAATGACTTAAAACAACAGAAATCTAGTCTCTGACAGTTCTAGAGGATAGAGGTCCAAAATCAAGGTGTCCACAGGGCCACGCTCCCTCCAAAGTCTCTAGGAAAGAATCCACCCTAGCCTCTTCTAGATTCTGGTGGTTGTTTATAATTCTTGGCATTCTTTGGCTTGTGACAGCATAACTCCATTCTGTGCCTCCATCTTCAGATTTTTCCCTGTGTTTCTGTGTCCAGATTTTGCTCTTCTTATAAGGACAACAATCACTGGATTTAGGGCCCATCCTACTCCAGCATGACCTCATATTAACTTGATTACATCTGCAAAGACCCTAGTTCTAGAATCTCATTCACAGGTATTGGAGTTAGGACTTGCACATATCTGTTCCGGGGGACACAATACAATCCAGACCATATGTATATACATACACATATGTAAAAAGAATGGAAGGCTATAGCAAAGTGTCAACAGTGGTAGTTTTTTTAGAAGGAGGAATTAGGTATGATTTTAAAAAATTTTCTTTCTTCATTTATGTTTTATTAATTTTTATATATTTTATGTATATAACTTTTATAATAATTAGAAAAAATAAAATAGATTTCGTTAGAGTAAAACAAAGGAAGGAACAAAGATTGGGAGATTAGCTCTCTCCTATTAACATCAGCCCCAAGGAATAGTTTATTACAAAATAGTTTCCCTGACTAATTCCTTGCCGCTTAGAAGATAGTAGATCCTTATTAGATGAAAGAATTATAGGAGTAGAGGGCAGGAACTAGAAAAGTTAGGAGAATGGAGCACAGTTTTGAGATGCAAGTTGAAATGGGATACCACAGTGCCTGGGGGCACTAAGAGGAGAAGGAGTGGGCAGAAGAGGGCAGAGAAGGAAAGAGAGACAGAAATGACCCTAAGACAGCTTTACCTACTCTACAGTTTATTTCATTACTGGCAGTAAATATAGTTGAATTAAAACTACTCTCGTAGACACTTACTCACTCTCCCTGCCTTGTGAGGACACACAAAAAGACATCTGTTTGCAAGAAAGCTCTCACCAGAATACAACCATGTTGGCACCTTGATATCAGACTTCCAGCCTTCAGAACTATAGCCTCATCCACCAGAGGGCAGACAGCAGAAGCAAGAAGAACTACAATCCTGCAGCCTGTGTAACAAAAACCACATTCACAGAAAGATAGGGAAGATGAAAAGGCAGAGGGCTATGTACCAGATGAAGGAACAAGATAAAACCCCAGAGAAACAACTAAATGAAGTGGAGATAGGCAGCCTTCCAGAAAAAGAATTCAGAATAATGGTAGTGAAGATGATCCAGGACCTTGGGAAAAGAATGGAGGCAAAGATCGAGAAGATGCAAGAAATGTTTAACAAAGACCTAGAAGAATTCAAGAACAAACAAATAGAGATGAACAGTACAATAACTGAAATGAAAACTACACTAGAAGGAATCAATAGCAGAATAACTGAGGCAGAAGAACGGATAAGTGACCTGGAAGACAGAATGGTGGAATTCACTGCTGCAAACAGAATAAAGAAAAAGGAATGAAAAGAAATGAAGACAGCCTAAGAGACCTCTGGGACAACATAAAATGCAACAACATTCGCATCATAGGGGTCCCAGAAGGAGAAGAGAGAGAGAAAGGACCAGAGAAAATATCTGAAGAGATTATAGTCGAAAAGTTCCCTAACATGGGAAAGGAAATAGCCACCCAAGTCCAGGAAGCGTAGAGAGTCCCATACAGGATAAACCCAAGGAGAAACACGCTGAGACACATAGTAATCAAAATGGCAAAAATTAAAGACAAAGAAAAATTATTGAGAGCAGCAAGGGGAAAACGACAAGTAACATAGAAGGGAACTCCCATAAGGTTAACAGCTGATTTCTCAGCAGAAACTCTACAAGCCAGAAGGGAGTGGCATGATATACTAAAAGTGATGAAAGGGAAGAACCTACAACCAAGATTACTATACCCAGCAAGGATCTCATTCAGATTTGATGGATAAATCAAAAGCTTTACAGACAAGCAAAAGCTAAGAGAATTCAGCACCACCAAACCAGCTCTACAACAAATGCTAAAGGAACTTCTCTAAGTGGGAAACACAAGAGAAGAAAAGGAGCTACAAAACAAACCAAAAATGGTAATAGGAACAAAAATATCGATAATTACCTTAAACGTGAATGGATTAAATGCTCCAGCCAAAAGACACAGGCTCGCTGAATGGATACAAAAACAAGACCCATATATATGCTGTCTAGAAGAGACCCACTTCACACCTAGGGACACATTCAGACTGAAAGTGAGGGGATGGAAAAAGATATTCCATGCAAATGAAAATCAAAAGAAAGCTGGAGTAGCAATACTCATATCAGATAAAATAGACTTTAAAATAAAGAATGTTACAAGAGACAAGGAAGGACACTACATAATGTTCAGAGGATCAATCCAAAAAGAAGATATAACAATTATGAATATAATTGCACCCAACATAGGAGCACCTCAGTATATAAGGCAACTGCTAACAGCTATAAAACAGGAAATCGACAGTAACACATAATAGTGGGAGACTTTAACACCTCACACCAATGCACAGATCATCCAAAATGAAAATGAATAAGGAAACAGAAGCTTTAAATAACACAATAAGCCAGATAGATTTAATTGTTATTTATGGGACATTCCATCCAAAAACAGCAGATTACACTTTCTTCTCAAGTGCACACAGAACATTTTCCAGGATAGATCACATCTTAGGTCACAAATCAAGCCTCAGTAAATTTAAGAAAATTGAAATCATATCAAGCATCTTTTCTGACCACAACGCTATGAGACTAGAAATGAATTACAGGAGAAAAAAATGTAAAAAACACAAACACATGGAGGCTAAGCAATACATTACTAAATAACGATGAGATCACTGAAGAAATCAAAGTGGAAATCAAAAAATACCTAGAGACAAATGACAATGAAAACACGATGATCCAAAACCTATGGGATGAAGCAAAAGCAGTTCTAAGAGGGAAGTTTATAGCTATACAAGCCTACCTCAAGAAACGAGAAAAATCTCAAACAATCTAACCTTACACCTGAAGGAACTAGAGAGAGAAGAACAAACAAGACCCAAAGTTAGCACAAGGAAAGAAATAAATATCAGAGCAGAAATAAGTGAAGTAGAAACAAAGAAAGCAATAGCAAGGATCAATAAAACTAAAAGCTGGTTCTTTGAGAAGGTAAACAAAATTAATAAACCATTAGCTAGACTCATCAAGAAAAAAGGGAGAGGACTCAAGTCAATAAAATGAGAAACGAAAAAGGAGATGTTAAAACAGACACCACAGAAATACAAAGCATCCTAAGAGACTACTACAAGCAACTCTATGCCAATAAAATGGACAAGCTGGAAGAAATGGACAAATTCTTAGAAAGGTATAACCTTCCAAGACTGAACCAGGAAGAAATAGAAAATGTGAACAGACCAATAACAAGTAATGAAATTGAAACTGTGATTAAAAATCTTCCAACAAACAAAAAAAGTCCAGGACCAGATGGCTTCACAGGTGAATTCTATCAGACATTTAGAGAAGCACTAACACCCATCCTTCTCAAACTCTTCCAAAAAATTGCAGAGGAAGGAACACTCCCAATCTCATTCTATGAGGCCACCATCACCCTGATACCAAAACCAGACAAAGATACTACAAAAAAAGAAAATTACAGACCAATATCACTGATGAATATAGATGCAAAAATCCTCAACTAAATTCTAGCAAACAGAATGCAACAACACATTAAAAGGATCATACACCATGATCAAGTGGGATTTCTCCCAGCGATGCAAGGATTCTTCAGTATGTGCAAATCAATCAATGTGATACACCATGTTAACAAATTGAAGAATAAAAACCATATGATCATCTCAATAGATGCAGAAAAAGCTTTTGACAAAATGCAACACCCATTTATGATAAAAATTCTCCAGAAAGTGGGCATAGAGGGAACCTACCTCAACATAATAAAGGCCATGTACGACAAACCCACAGCAAACATCATTCTCAATGGTGAAAAACTGAAAGCATTTCCTCTAAGATCAAGAACAAGACAAAGATGTCCACTCTCGCCACTATTATTCAACATAGTTTTGGAAGTCCTAGCCACAGCAATCAGAGAAGAAAAAGAAATAAAAGGAATACAAATTGGAAAAGAAGTAAAATTGTCACTGTTTGCAGATGACATGATACTATACATAGAGAATCCTAAAGATGCCACCAGAAAACTACTAGAGCAAATCAATGAATTTGGTAAAGTTGCAGGATAGAAAATTAATGCACAGAAGTCTCTTGCATTCCTTTACACTAATGATGAAAAATCTGAAAGAGAAATTTAGGAAACACTCCCAATTACCATTGCAACAAAAAGAATAAAATACCTAGGAATAAACCTACCTAGGGAGACAAAAGACCTGTATGCAGAAAACTATAAGACACTGATAAAAGAAATTAAAGATGATACCAACAGATGGAGAGATATACCATGTTCTTGGATTGGAAGAATGAATATTGTGAAAATGACTGTACTACCCAAAGCAAACTACACATTCCATGCAATCCCTATCAAATTACCAGTGGCATTTTTTGTGGAACTAGAACAAAAAATCTTAAAATTTGTATGGAGACACAAAAGACCCCGAATAGCCAAAGCAGTCTTGAGGGAAAAAAATGGAGCTGGAGGAATCAGACTCCCTGACTTCAGACTATACTATAAAGCTACAGTAATGAAGACAATATGGTACTGGTCTAAAAACAGAAACATAGATCAATGGAACAAGATAGAAAGCCCAGAGATAAACCCACGCACCTATGGTCAAGTAATCTATGACAGTGGAGGCAAGGATATACAATGGATAAAAGACAGCCTCTTCAATAAGTGGTGATGGGAAAACTGGACAGCTACATGTAAAAGAATGAAATTAGAACACTCCCTAACACCATACACAAAAATAAATTCAAAATGGATTAGAGACCTAAATGTAAGACCAGACACTATAAAACTCTTAGAGGAAAACATAGGAAGAACACTCTTTGACATAAATGACAGCAAGATCTTTTTTGATCCACCTCCTAGAGTAATGGAAATAAAAACAAACAAATGGGACCTAATGAAACTTAAAAGCTTTTGCACCACAAAGGAAACTATAGACAAGACAAGAAGACAACCCTCAGAGTGGGAGAAAATATTTGCAAACGAATCAATGGAGAAAGAAGTAATCTCCAAAATATATAAACAGCTCATGCAGCTTAATATTGAAAAAACAAACAACCCAATCCAAAAATGGGCAGAAGACCTAAATAGACATTTCTCCAAAGAAGACATACAGATGGCCAAGAAGCACATGAAAAGCTTCTCAACATCACTAATTATTAGAGAAATGCAAATCAAAACTACAGTGAGGTATCACCTCACACCAGTTAGAATGGGCATCATCAGAAAATCTACAAACAACAAATGCTGGAGAGGGTGTGGAGAAAAGGGAACCCTCTTGCACTGTTGGTGGGAATGTAAATTGATAACAGCCACTGTGGAGAACAGTATGGAGGTTCCTTAAAAATCTAAAAATAGAATTACCATATGATACAGCATTCCCACTACTGGGCATATACCCAGGGAAAAACATAATTCAAAAAGACACATGCACCCCAGTGGTCATCGCAGCACTATTTACAATAGCCAGGTCATGGAAGCAACCTAAGTGTCCATCGACAGACGAATGGATAAAGAAGAAGTGGTACGTATATACAATGGAATATTACTCAGCCATAAAAAGGAGCAAAATTGGGTCATTTGTTGAGAAGTGGATGGATCTAGAGACTGTAATACAGAGTGAAGTAAGTCAGAAAGAGAAAAACAAATATTGTATATTAACACATATATGTGGAACCTAGAAAAATGGTACAGATGAACTGGTTTGCAGGGCAGGAATTGAGACAGAGATGTAGAGAACAAACCTATGGACACCAAGTGGGGAAAGTGGCGGGGTGTTGGTGGTGGTGGTGTGATGAATTGGGTGGTTGGGATTGACATGTATACACTGATGTGTATAAAATTGATGGCTAATAAGAACCTGCTGTATAAAAAAAAATAATTTCAAAAATTCAAAAAAAACATACTACTCTTAGTAATTCAGTTAGGGTAAAATTTGAAAATCAAGATGGATACCAATATACCTATATAGTTTTATAATTCATGAAAATTCATGAAAAAATATAATTTTTATAATTCATGAAAAATTATATTTTAATATAATTTTATATAATTATAGTTTTATAATTTATGAAAAAATGTATTAATAGAAATGACTGTTTTTAGAAAATTCAGGACCCAACTAAGTTTAGGCCAAAGAGTACTTGTGACTGCCATTCTAGAATGTACCTACCCCTACAGGTCCAGCTTTCTAAATTTCTGGGTTTTAAATTTTGTTCATTTTTGTTTTGTTCAGAACGTCTGTGGTAGGCTCTACTGCTTATATTATATTTCCAGCCCGGGCTGTAAGTGTTTTTTAAAATAGAATTTTCGGGACTTTGAGGGCATTCCATTTCCTGTATTTCCAGATAGGAAGAGTTGCTAGTGGGTTAGAAGCTTCCATTGACTCACTTGAACTTAATACCTTGTGTGCAGAAAAGAGTAAACACAGCAGGCCTGGACAGGCCTACTTTCTAGAGGGCCTCTTGACTGGCATCTGGGAACTTGGCTGGTAAACAATTGTTTACATTGATATGAAGCTTTCTCTATCAGGGTGGCTCCCTGTGCATTCGTGCACACAATGTGATTTATGCTAAACATCTGCTTTTCTTCTGGTAGTCTGTGCTCGGCAGAGGGTGCCTATGTGATCACTCCCAATAAAAACCTGCTTAATGTCTTTTCCCTGTAATAAAGTGTAACCATGAGTGTAAATGACCTGTGAGTCCTTTGAGTGAATCACAGAACCTGGAAGTAATCTTGGAGATCTCTGACACACCCTGGGTCTTGGATTACTTAATTTTTTTTTCTATATTGTTTGGTATCACAATTTCAAACTTTCTCTTGAGTGTTTAGAGGTGTAAAATTTTAAAAATTAAAAATTTGTAAGATGGTGAAAAAAATTGGGGGCCAATTAAAATTCTTAAAGTTCTTTTGTCTTGCAGAAGTCTTGTACATTACTTTCCTTTTTACATCCTGGTAATTTGAAAACTTAATCTACTTTATTTTCAGAACTGGAGACTGCCTTTACCCAGAAGAAGACTTCTAGTGCATCTTTATTACCAAATGAAAATGGTATCAACGTGGAGCCAGCTGAGGAGCCAGCTATTCAAAAACCTCGAAGGAAGACAAAGTAAGAATTTATTTGTCCTTCTAAATATTTTGCAGAGATACCTTGATGCTTAATTTCAAGCTCCCAAATGGTAGCTTCTAAGTCGTATTAAATACTTGTAGTTGTATATCTCTAGGATAAGTAATAGTACAAAAATATCAGTTAAACCAATCTAAGGGTAAATTTGAAAAGAGTAAACCCGCTGAGAAAAGTAAAATATCGTATTTAAATAAAAAATTTTAGGAGCTGTCTCTGAAGAAGAGGAACACAAATAGAAGATTTTGTATAACTAATAAAAATATTACATATTAAAGATATTAAAAATTAAAGGTAATATTAATAAAATAGGCTATATCATTTATTTTCTCATGTTAACAGAATTCAAATTACGATTTTTTTAGCAATACATAAAAATGTTTATTTTAACATAGGAAATCAAGTGTCAGGTAAAATATAATGATATTCTTTAAAGAAGTTCACTGGAAGTTATATTACTTGTTTGTACTTGGAAGTGACTCTGCAAATAGCGATCAGTATCTATATAGAATCATGTAATTTTAAATCTGTGAAGAAGCTGAGGAATCTAGTTCAGTCACTTCATTTTCCAGATGTGAAAACTGAGGCCCACAGAAATAAAAGTGACTTGCTGTGCATAAGAGTTAATAACTGATCCATTTGAGTAAAAACCAAATTTTGTGACTCCCAAGTCCAAGGCTCTTTCCATGAGACTCACAGGTACCTCCTTATTTGGGTCTGTAAAAGGTTAATAATCATCCATTTTTCTTACTTTCTCCCTGATTATAGGAAAACCCAGCCAGCAGAATTACATTATGCCAATGAGCTAGGAGTTGAAGATGAAGACATAATTACTGATGAGCAAAGTAGTCCAGAACAACAGTCTGTACTGACTGCACCCACTGGTATTAGCCAGCCTGTAGGGAAAGTGTTTGTGGAAAAAAGCCGTAAGTAGGTCTTTGTTTTGGAATGTGAGCTCTTTAAGAATTATGCAAGGATATCCTTTGACCTGGGAATTATACTTCTGGAAATCTGAATTAAGGAAATAAGCAAAAATATGGATAAAAATTTGTACATAAAGCTAATCATCACATTGTTATTCATGAGAGTGAAAAACTGGAAAAAACCTAAATGTAAAACAGGAGGGGAATGATTTCAGACAGCTATGGCATATCTATACAATGAAATCTTCTGCACCACTAAAAATAATGTTTAGGGAGAATTTTTCACTTCATGGGAAGATTCTAATGAAAAATAAACATAAATACACACATGTAGTTTGATTTCAGCTATAGAAAATTGCATAGGACAAAAAAGACTAGAAGGAAATATGCCAAAATATTAATGCTGGTTGTTTCTGTGTTATGGAATTATGGGTAATTTAAAAAATCTCCCTCTACTCCCACTCATTTCTTTATTCTTTTTTTTTTTGCGGTATGTGGGCCTCTCACTGTTGTGGCCTCTCCCGTTGCGGAGCACAGGCTCCGGACGCACAGGCTCAGCGGCCACGGCTCACGGGCCCAGCCGCTCCGCGGCATGTGGGATCTTCCCGGACCAGGGCACGAACCGGTGTGGCCTGCATCGTCAGGTGGACTCTCAACCACTGCGCCACCAGGGAAGCCCCATTTCTTTATTCTTTGTTGTACTTTACCAGTTTTCTGCAATTGGTAGTGGTATTGGTGGTGGAGCAGGTAATGAAATGCTACAATTAAAAATAAATAAGAGGGCTTCCTTGGTGGCGCAGTGGTTGAGAGTCTGCCTGCTGATGCAGGGGACACGGGTTCGTGCCCCGGTCCGGGAAGATCCCACATGCCGTGGAGCGGCTAGGCCCATGAGCCGTGGCCGCTGAGCCTGCGCGTCCGGAGCCTGTGCTCCGCAACGGGAGAGGCCACAACAGTGAGAAACCCGCATACCAACAACAACAAAAAATAAATAAATAAATAAGAGAAAATACATGATGGTATTACCATATTAAATAAGAAATACATTATAGCTACATACTCTTTTGGAAAATAGTTCTGCATTGGTTATAAGACTACATTTGCAGAGTTTAAGAAAAATCTACTGAAAGCATGATCATGACCATATGCTTTTCCCATGGATATGCTTTGAATATTCTGCCTAAGGAACTCATCTAAAACATAAAGATTAGTCCTTAAAATTTGCAAATTAGATTTTACATAAATTGTTTTAGAATTCTGATTCCATAAAAACCCACCTAAGGGATCTTGGTGTCGTTGGCCAGTGAGAAACCTGCGATCCAGAGAGGCTGGCTTCCCCAGGGTCTCACAGTTGGTTAGTGCAGAATTGGGACTCGAACCAAGGTTTCCTGACTTCTAGTTAAGGGCTTTTATTAGTTTACCATGTGGCCATGATTTACTTCAGTCTATTTTCAAGCAATATCACTCAATCCTCATTTTTATTCTTGCTTCCCTTAGCACAGAAACTTCCCTAGTAAAGTAACTGACCATAAAAGTTACCACTAGTCTGCTCAGAAGTTGCTTTTTCTTTGGGAAAATTAGGTGTCTGTATTTCTGTCTTTCCTCCTCCAAAGTACTTGACAGCCAGGTTTGGCAAGGATACTGGAACCTTTCCTGTTTCCTGAGGTTCATTTGTGGATCAGCAGATAAATGAGAGGGAGAAGCCTCCTCGTCAGCAGTAAACGCATAAAGCTGTGCTCACAGTGTTGCAGTGCTGACACTTGAACTGGTACCTTCCATGGGCATCTTCTTAAGCCAAGTGTATGAAACAACCAGTCTCTTTTCTGTCATCACAGAATGCCATGCTACACTAACTGTCATCTTTTCCGAAGAAATTTAAGGTGTTTTCAAATATTGACTTTTATAGTGTTGGGATTTAAACTTTAATACTCGTCAAGTCTCTAAATTAGAGGTTTTTAGACTATGTTATGTTAAGGGTTTCCAGACTTTGTTCTGAGTTGCAAGTTCATTATTGTATTTCATTAAATATAATTGATTTCTAAGACTGTTACTGTAACATCTATTTTGGGTCGAGAAGAAAGTGCATGGACATTGTTTACTTTCCTTAAAGATAAAAAAAATATGTTTTATAAACTGAAAGAAAAGAGCCTTCTGAAATAGGGACCAAATCAGGGAGAATTTTTAGATAGGAAAACAGCAGAATTTCAGTCTCAGTGTGAGGGTTCTTAAGTGTAGAATAATAGGAAAGACCACCAGGGTTCCCTCTTGTTAGTTGTTTATAGTTGTGTATTGTGTTCTTAGGGCGATTCCAGGCTGCTGATCGCTCAGAGTTGATAAAGACCACAGAAAAGATAGACGTGTCGATGGACATGAAGCCTTCCTGGACCACCAGAGATGTTGCACTGTCAGTGAACCGGGCTTTCAGGTGGCTGATTTTGTTGGACTTCTCTTAAAACAAATGTTCCATAATTTTTTTAAAAAAAGTGTTGATTGTTCAATACTATTAACAAAATTGACAGCTTAAAATGGTGGTGGGTATAGTTTTTAAACATTCAGTTAGAGTTAAATGATCTGCCTATCAGTGTTTTTACTTTTTGTGAAATGTTGAATTTTATTCTTATATGTGAAGAGACTTGAAGAATGTTTTAGCTTTTTACTTTTGTCATTCATGTATAATAATGAAACCCTTTTCCATTCAGGATGATTGGTCTCTTTTCTCATGGCTTCTTGGCTGGCTGTGCTGTGTGGAATATTGTTGTGATATATGTTTTAGCAGGAGACGAGCTTTCTAACCTCTCGAACCTTCTGCAACAATACAAGACGTTAGCATATCCATTCCAGAGTCTTCTCTACTTGCTTTTGGCTCTAAGTACAGTTTCAGCTTTTGACAGGTAAGACTCTTGAGACTGCAGATCCCTCTAACTTTTCTTCAGGAGGAAGTGTTGAGCAAAATGTGTCCCTGACTGACTGTGACATTTTCAAAATAGAATTATAGCATATTAATATTATTTTGACTTTTTAAAAAAGCCATTCTGTTTCTGGTTTTTTTTGGGGGGTGGGGGATGGGACTACTGTGAGCAAAAATATCCCCCAAAGTCTTAACCCATTCCAGCATCAACTCTAAGTCCAAAATTTCATACAAATATAATCAACTCAGAAAGTCCCAAACATCTTCCAGATGACCTGAATCAGGTATAGACAAAACTCTGGGTATTTTATTAGTTTCCTAGGGCTGCTGTAACAAAGTACTACGAACTGGGTGGCTTGAAACAGGAATTTATTTTCTCACAGTTCTGGAATGCAGAAGTCTAAAATCAAGGTGTGGGCAAGGTTGGTTCCGTTTTGGAGGGCTCCAAGGAGAGTCTGTTCCTGCCTCTTTCCTAGCTTCCAGAGGTTTCTGGCAGTCCTTGGTGTTCCTTGGCTTGTAGATGCATCACTCCAACCTCTCCTTCTGTTGTCACATGACCGTCTAGTCTCTTCTGTGTGTGCCTTCTCTTCTTGTAAGGACACTAGTCATATTGGATTAGGGCCCATTGTAATGGCCTCATCTTAAGTTGATCGCATCTGCAAAGACTCTATTTCCAAATAAGGTCACGTTCACAGGTACCAGGGTTTAGAAGTTCAATATATCTTTTTGGGAACACAATTCAACCCATTAAGAAAAACAACGTATAACCCAATAATATGGGTAATAGAAAGAGGTGTAATAGAATCTAATGAAATTTGCCAATCAAGTTTAATTTGTTTTTAACTCTAAAGGAATGATGACTAAAATAGTCTTCTAGTTAAATGTTTTATGTTGCCTTTGTAAATAAGATATCCTTTCATGTGTGTTAAGTATAAACTGTAGCTACTTAAAGCTTAGTAATAGACAACACATGTGGTAGCATTAAAATAGAGAAAGAAGAAACTATTGTCCAAAGAGTACAGTTTTGTAAGAAGTTTACAGCTGCACTGTGACAAGAGGCTTTTGTATTTTCTAGGATTGACTTTGCTAAAACATCAGTAGCCATCCGAAATTTTCTTGCCCTGGATCCAACAGCTTTAGCATCTTTCTGTGAGTAAATAGTTTAATTTGATAACTCTGTAACTTTGAACCAGAAAGAGTATAATTTTATTTTAAAAAGGACTTTATATTATTGCTACTTATAAACATTACATATAGATATTTATTCAGTGGAATTTGTAATTAAAAAACCATATGGCAGGCATAATTTTGATAGAATTATTTTTTAATAGAGGTTATCTAAATAACTTTTAAAAGTTTGTTATTCTATATTGCTTAATATTTAACTTCTGTGTTTTCTACTTAACATTAAACAGATTGAGCTGATAGGGCATTTTAGTAACAAATACTATTTTATATCTTTTTGATAATTTGGAATAAATTTTGTTCTAATTATGAGAATATAAATAAAACTAATTTTAGGACCTTGAGTAAGTCATTTAATTTCTTAAAAGATCTTCTAGGTTCTTGTCAGCCTAATGATGATATAGTGAGCATCAAAAGACCCTTCTCTACCTGTATTCTTGAAAAATAAGACTATCCAGCCTATTGAAATTGACTAAGTGAAATTTTTTTTGTATCATCATTCCCCAAAGTACAGATTATTTTTGATCTTAAAGTAATCTATAAGTTAAAAATAATTAATTTTTAATTAATTTTATTAATTAATTAAAAATAATTGTTAAAAATACATTATTAGTAATTCATTTGTCTTTTTCTCAGTGTACTTTACTGCTCTTATATTATCTCTGAGTCAACAAATGACAAGTGACAGAATCCACCTTTACACACCTTCTTCTGTTAATGGTAGCCTCTGGTAAGAATTCACAGTAGCATTAGTAATTGTTGATCGTAATAACAGCAACGATGGGAGTAATGGTGCTGTCTTATCCTTTCACTCTTTTACTTGTTTTCATCTATAAATAATATTGAGGGCCCTGTTTTATTTCCAAAATTATGGCAAAAAAACCCCTATTCCATTGGTTAATGGGTAACTATTGTTGTATACTCCTGCATTTCTAATGAAATGTTTTGTAAAAAAATCTGTTTTAAATCTCTGAAGTTATGGTTTTAAAATAAATCATTACATGGTGAACTGGGGGAGCCCCACATCCTCACCCCCAATCAGGGAGCCTGATACTGCAGAGTAGTGATGGGATTGGGTACCTTGGGATAGAATCAGGAAACCAAGCAGGCCAGAAAGAGAGTGGACTAGGGAGAGTCTGCTTCCGCCTATCAGTGGCCAGCCATGAGAGTGACAGGATGGCTGAGATCCCACTTCACAAAACTTAGAGGGGCAGTCTTGTTTGAAGAGAGTGGCTAGGGGCTTGAGATTAAGAGAGAAAGGAATGATTGAAGAGTAGCACTAACAGTAGTTGGAAGGGAAACTTAGAAAAATTCTTTGGCAACAGTAAATTTCCATTACATCTGTGTACAAAGCAGATCTGTTTAGAATTCAATAACATTTGAACCTTTGTTCTCATGATATACATGGTGTTATTTTATAGGGAAGTTATAGTTTATGCTTGTTATTCCTCTGGGTGAGGACTGCTCATTTTGTTTAAAGTTTATAAAATAGATATATCTGGATATATGGACCAAAATGAAGACATTTCTAATGAGTATTTCTGTACCTTTAGGGCAGAAGGAGTTGAGGAACAGGTTCTCCAGCCATGGATTGTGGTGAATCTGGTGGTGGCCCTTCTGGTTGGATTATCTTGGCTTTTTTTGTCTTATAGGCCAGGCATGGATCTTAGTGAAGGTATGTATTAAAGAAAAAATAGTATATCATAAAATCTTCTATAATGACTTTATAAATCTTCTTTTAATGGATACAGCTTACAACGTTTCAATAACAAAGTATATTTAAAGTAAAATAACATAAGAAGAGTAATAATAAAGTGGTGAAACAGAATGCCACGAGAAGCAGGGAGGAGTGTATAGGAGAGCTGTAGTCTTGAAGTATTGAATACTTCATGAGGGGCTTCTGTGGTCCTGTCTCATACTTTGGAGGCATTTCTTCTCTTGGAACGCTTCAGCTATTTTATAGGAAGTTTTTGCTCTTCATTTCTCTTAGTCTTTTTCTGATCAAAGTATCTCTTAATGTGAAATAAATCATGCTTCATCTATTAGCCTCTGTTAGACACATATTCAAGTGAATTTATTCTTACCTCCTCCTCTACCAGCCACAAAATCTTAACCCCTCATTGTCTAATGAGGTGTTTAGTAATCCTACCTTCAGTGTGCCCAGGGTGAAGTGACATTTGCTAATCTCTAGTCCTCAGACCCCTCTTGGAACACGAGAAGAAGAGTCACATTAGCAAACTGCTAGGCTTCTCAGCACTGCTTTGGGAACTGCTTAGTATTTGTATTGTAAGTTGTATTTCCTGGCAGATGTTCCACAATTTCACCCTTGAATCTCTTTGATATTTTCTGGACTTTGGTTATTATTTTATTCTTGATTGGTTAAACATCCTGAGCATTTAACTGCAGTTTGACCAACTGAGTATAGCCTATGTCTCAGAAGTCTTGGAACTGAGAATCTTTTCAACATTTCCATTTGTAAAAACCAAGACAAAAAATGTGATCTTCTTGTGTATTTTCATTCATAAATGTACCTTTGCTCATGTTGTTCACTAATTATTCCTTTGGATATATTTAAAGTATTAAAAAAATCTTCTTAGGCTTTAAGTATTTTGCTATTTTTCTTTCACTCAGTATAGTTTTTAGTCATTCAAAGAGTTTTTCATCTAAAGCTTACATCAGGCGACTTTATTAATTCCTAAGGTTTTCTTTTTTTGTATTTCCTGATATTTTAATAAATTATGTGTCTATGCTAAGTAATAGTTTAAATGTAGAAATGTCAACTAATAACATTCTGCACTGTGGTTGGGATTAAAGCTGCATGCAGCTGGCTTGTGTAGTATTCAGTCTAAATCACAGTGTGTGTTACCTATTAAATATTTCCAGAATCCTGCTTTTAGGGTCATGTGAATCAAATAACATTTCCATGTGGATAAAAAAAGGAAATATAAAATGAGGATGATAATACTCGCTTAAAGGGTTGTTATGGTGATTAAATAGGGTAACATATTTAAGATATCCTGGCACACACCTCATCTTAGTTCCAGGTCCTCCACTGCATCTGTGTCCTACATTTTAGGTTATCATGATCACTATAGAATTAGACCTCTTAGATGTCTAATGATCCTGGATTCTCTAAGTGACTTAAATTTCCTGGTAAGAGTTATTATATTGTCTCTATTATATTATATGTTTTATTTTTCAAGGGTTTATGATACATTCAAAACTTGTATATCTCAAAATGCAAAACGTGTACATTTGTCATTAGTTCACCTTTTAAATCAGATTTCACTATCAAGAATTCTTACTTGTACTTGAGGGCTTTCTATTATCATATAACATGTCAATATTTAAAGACTGTTTATAACTAAGCTATAAAACTCTTTTTGAGATACTGGGAAATCATTTTGAGTGTGATTTGTTCATCTTCTCTCCCAGAGTTGATGTTCTCCTCTGATGTGGAAGAATATCCTGATAAAGATAGAGGAATCAAAGCCTCTTCATAGTGCCAACTCACCTTCAGAGTAATTACCTAGTATTTAGAATTTTTCCCATTCTTGTTTTTAAATGTATTTTTATAAGATATTTACAGATGTATTTGGAATTGATTTTTCGATTATATAATACTGAAGAATTTCTCAGGATTATGGAAAATGTTAAAATTGTATCTGTGATTTATACCCAAACATTAATTTCTATAGTATTATTGTCTTTATGACAAAGGAGATGCTGAGGTAGAAACCAGCAGGTGAAAGTGTTTATTTCCTGTTTTCTCAAATTAGTTGCATTTATAATCATTATCTTTAAAAGTACTGTATACAGTGCTTTTAAAAAAGCCATAACTTTAGTGTTACAAAATAGGTTTAAACATAAATTTAGGGAATAGGGAAGAAGGGGGGAAAAAGGACCTTCATTATTTTTCATGTCTCCTTACTGAATAAATTGAAATATGAAATTTGTTGTTTTTGAAACTGGTTCAGTGGTTGTGTATCATGTAATAAGTCTAATGTAATGTAATTTAGCTTGAAAGATGCTTTATTTCATGGCTAATAAAAAGGAAATGTAACTTTTATTTGAAAAGTTTTATAATCGTAAAAGTTTATTTTTCTTGAAGACCTGTACCAGTAGTTCCCGTATCTGGTTGCACATCAGAATCATTTAGGGAGCTTTAAAAAAACATACATTGCAGAAGAGAAGCCAAGTAGGCCAAGAGCTCAGGAGGATAAAGGAGAGGCCTGCGAACCTATTAACACTCACTTGACCTCTGCAGACCCCTTCCCCTGCTTCTTTTTTACATGACAAGAAGTATGAGTAGAAATTCACTATACCTAATCTCCAGCTCTTTGTCAGAGAGATCTTTGGCTGTCACGGAAGTCCCACTCTTCAGGTGGGTCCTGCACTCAAAGAGGTCTCTTCAGAGCTGTATCCAGTGATGCCTCAACTGGTATGAGACCTAGAGCTCAAGACATTAAGGCTCACTGTGGGAAAAGGTGTCTCAGAGGCTCTTGAGCACCTCAGTAAAACTGGGCCTGCCCTGTTAGCAAGCCACTGAATGCTGTGGAGCAGAAGAGGAGCGACAAATTGATGATGGAGTTGGATGGCTCTGAGCACATGTCTAAATTTGGTACGCACACCATACTAGGAATATCTTGCTCTTTGTAAGGCCAGAGCTGCTGAAAAGGGAATTCCCTTTCTGTCACAGAATGGTGAATCCACTGGCAATCCTGAAGTCATCCTGCCTGTTCCAGCTTTCACTGTGATCAGCAATGCTTTTCATGTTGGCATCAGGCTGGCAGTGCAGGAGTTCATGATCCTCCCTGCCAGCAAACTTCAGGGAAGCCACGCTCATTAGAGCTGAAGCTTACCACACCTGAACAGTGTCGTCAAGGAGAAACATGAAAGAACCAATGTGGGGGATTTTGGTGAGCTGAATATTGTCCCCCAAAGATGTCCATGTCCCAATCCGTGGAATCTGGTGGAGCTGTACAAATTTTTCATCAAGGAAACCACAGTGGTATCTATCAAAAAACTTTTGGCCATGATGATTGAGAAACTTGGAGGAAGTTCATTGCTAATGTATGTCTCCATGATTGGCTCAAAATCATAATTTTTCTCACCTTTCTCCATACATCACATGTTGGGTAGAGTGGTATACTTAGTAGAGTTCCTGAGGTGTCAAAAAGCAAGATCCCCAGTGGGGTTTTTGTCATTGTTTTTGGGGTGCAAAATATTCAGTAATTAATACCTGCCTCTCCCCACTCCCTGCAGGCAGAACAAAATATATATAGGCTTCTATGCTCCATTCCCAGAGATTCAGATTCATTGGGTCTGAGATGGTACCTGGAACACTGTCTTTTAGAAAAAGGTATGCCAAGTGGTTGTGATATAGCCAGTAGACTAGCCAGCATTTGGGATCTCTGGCCTACGTGTACCATTTGTAATTTATTATGAAACGAAGCTTGGATTGCAATAGATGACTTGATTTGATCTTGATCAAATTGCTAGGTTTGTGAGAGGACAAAAAAAAGAAAGAAAATGAATAAAACATGGTACCTGTCTTTTAGTGACTCATAATCTAGTCAAAAGACAGAGATAGGCATAGGAGTTGAAGAATCTAGGGAAGTATTTCAGGTAAGGGGTATGTGCAGGTCCTTTATAGGATGGATAGGATTTCTGCTGGTGGAAGTGGAGACAAAGAAAAGGCTATACACGTGAGTGAGCTCTGAGGGATTTTTATTTGGAAACTATCAAATGTAAAATTGCTGAAAGACTAATGTAATAGCAACTGTAATCTATATCAACTTAGATTATTGTTAAATTTTTGCCTCATTTGCTTTCTTTCTTTATACATCCTTTTTTCTTGCTAAATCTTTTGAAAGTAAGTTGCTAACATCATGTCACTTCACCCAAATATTTAAGCATACATCCTCCAAAAAGAACATTTTTCTGCATAGCACAATATCATTAAAACAGTTGGAAAAACAATAATTTCAGTCCATTCTCAAATTTCCCCAGTTGTCTCTTAAGATCTAGTCAAGGTTTATGCATTTCAGTTTGTTATCTAAATTTAAAATGGTCTCATCTTTTCTCCCCCATGATATTATTATTATTTTTTTTAGATGTTGGGGGTAGGAGTTTATTAATTTATTTTATTTATTTTTGCTGTGTTGGGTCTTCGTTTCTGTGTGAGGGCTTTCTCTAGTTGTGGCAAGCGGGGGCCACTCTTCATCGTGGTGCGTGGGCCTCTCGCTGTCACGGCCTCTCTTGTTGCGGAGCACAGGCTCAGTACTTGTGGCTCATGGGCCTAGTTGCTCCGCGGCATGTGGGATCCTCCCAGACCAGGGCTCGAACCCGTGTCCCCTGCATTAGCAGGCAGATTCTTAACCACTGCGCCACCAGGGAAGCCCCCCCATGATATTTTTTAATTGAAAAATTTACTGAGATAAATGTAGATTCATGCCAACTTAAATAATGCAGAGTAATCCTTTGTACACTTGGCCAGTGCCTCCAAATACCAGTTTACAAAATTCATAGTATAATATCACAACCAGCATATTGACACTGACATGATCTACCAATCTTGTTCAGATATCCCTAGTTTTACATATCCCTAGTTTTACTTGTACACACTTGTGTGTGTCTGTATATATTAAGTTCTATACAATTTTATCAATTGTGTAGGGTTTATCTATATAGCACCACAGCCCGGGTACTGAACAAGTCCAAAAACCATAAGAATCTCTCATGCTGCCCTTTTATAAACACAACCTTCTTCCCACATCCCCTCCCTGCACCCCTAACTCTAAGCCCTGGCAATCACTAATGTCTTCTATTTCTAAAATTTTGTAATTTCAGTAATGTTATAAGTTGAATCATACAGTATGTAATCTTTTGGGATTAGCTTCTTTCTGCTCAGCGCATTCCCTGGAGATTAACCCACGTTGTATGGCCATAGTTCATTCCTTTTTATTGCAAAGCCATGATCCAAGGTATGTATTGAAGTTTAACCACTTACCTGTCGAAGGACATCTGAGCTGATTCCACTTTTTGACTATTATGAACAAAGCTGCTATGAACATTTGTGTATAGCTTTTTGAGTGAATGTGAGTTTTCATTTCTCTGGGATAGACACCCTGGAGTGCAATTGCTGGGTTGTATGGTAGTTCCATGCTTAGTTTTTTAAAAGAAATTACCAAACTCTTTTCAGAGAGGCCATACCATTCTACATTCCCCCGTGATATTTTGTGTGTGTGTGTGTGTATGTGTGTGTATGAAGAATCCAAACCAGTTTTTAAAAATAGTGCCAGCTACATTTTTATTTGTTTGATTTTTTTTACCTGTAAAAGTATCATTGAGTTTGTTTCTCTACCTCCTGAATTTCCTGTAGACTGGAGGTTAGGGCTAGAGGTTTGATTAGAGTTAGGTTAGATTTTTGTTGTTGCATCACATGAACCCTAAGGAAGTCAGAGTGTGCTGGTGGACAGCAAGTCTCTTTGAACAGTGATTAAACACGACACAGCACAGACTCAGAATGACAGCAAACATGTATCAAGGGCATTGGGGTATTGTGCCATGAACCCTGAAGAGTGAAAGTGCCCCCAAAGAACTCTCTTTTGAAATTAACAACTAATTCTAATAGTGTGAGCCCACTAATATACTAATAGGGATATGCCAAGTAGCAGCTTGGAGACAGCAATTAATTCTGCTTTGGGGGTATGTGTATGGGGTTATAAAACTTAAGGCTGAACTCTGAGGCGGCCTTTGAATAAAAGAAAAATAGATTCCATATAGAATGGCCATAAGTAATGATCCTGAGGTGTAAAGGGCATTTTGGAGTCCCTGTTTTTACATATTACGGAATTAAAATTTTGTGGCCAATAAAGAAACTCTGAAAGTTTGTGATTTTGTATGCTTTAAAAGGTAAGCTGTATTAACACTGGAGCAGTGGAAAGAGTGGATGACAGCAGGCCAGGAGACCCATGAGTAAACCATTCCAGTCATCTGTGTGTGAGATGTCCTAGACGAGGTGCCATAAAGAGAAAGAGTAGGATTCAAATATTTAGGGTTAGAATTCAAAACTGTGTCTGAAGTTTTAAGCTTTTGTGGATATGACATTGCTACATTAAATACGTTTGGAACATATTAGAGGTCTGAGAGGGAAGATGAATATTAACGTGTTGTGTTATGAGTCTATGGGACAGTCGAGTAAAGATGTCCACGTAGACTTGGAAATATAACATCTGGAGCTCAGGGGATAATGTAAGGAGGTGTAGGGAGAAGAGGGCTTATGATGGGTTAAGGGGCAGGCAAGAAACAATCAAGTTCAATCCCCGTGCTGAGGAGCCTTGTCCACAAGCTTGCTCTGACTTCCTTCAAAGGGAGACTTAAACGGCCTGGGCAAGGACTTGCCGCTGACCCTGCAGGCTCGCTTAACTAGTACGCCCCCAAAGCCAGCCTGGGGCAGAAGCCTGGCGCGAGCGTGTGGGTCACGCAGAGCGCCGGTGGGTTGCTGCGTGCACAGGAAAAGCGTGGGAAAGGCAGGGAGAGGGCTGCGCCTGCGCAGTAGCCGGTCGTCGGTTGGTTAGTGCGCAGACCTGCCCAGCTGCGGATGGAGGGATGGAGCCGCCCCGAGACATGGGCAAGGTTTCCAACACAGCAGATAACCGCAACGGGCGGGTCCATTCCCTGTACACAGCCCCGATACTTCAGAGGATTCCCCGTACCAACTTGGAAAACACACATGCTAGAGGGTCAGAGTTCTCTTCTGCAACCCGTAACATCCAGGAGCAGGGCAAGACCTTGAATCGGCCCAAAGACGAGGCCAAGGATGGTCCTGGGCACCGGCTGCTGAATGTAAGTGGGGGGCCTGGTGGAGGAGTTTGTTCCCTACCAGACCACCTAGAGGGTTGGGAAGGACCAAGGGGTCAATGCGTGCTGATGGGAGGGAGGGAAACATGCGCTCGTTTTGGAGAGCGGTAACACCTGAGGAAAAGTTTACTTGTGGGACCGTGACAGTTATTTAATTTGTCAGAGCCCCGTTTTATTAATTGTTAAGTGAAGACAGTAATTACTACCTACCTTAGAGGGTTGTCTGAAAAACTAAAGGAGGTAGTGATATGAAGGACTTAATACAGTCCAAAGTAAAGAGTTAATAAATGTTAGCTGCTGTTATCATCATTATCATCATTGAGAATTCATTTGTATGGTTAAAGGGCTAAACTCCAGAAACCTTAGTTACCTCTGTTTTCAATTCCTGATGTTCTTATAGGTAAACCTGTAGGAGCAAAACTCTATCATATCTGCAAAGTGAATTATTGGCATCCTGTTCTTAATTAGGTAAATTTGTTTTTGAAGTGTGTGAAACTCTTGAGTTTAATTACCATTTAGTGGTACTGCCAGAGCATAGAGGAAATGGAAAAGAGGAATCAAGTTGAAACTCACTTTTTCAAAGTTCGTTAGAGTATTAGGAAATTTTACATTCTCTATTGGTCTTAAGTTATTAAAAAATAGTACAGTATTTATCAGGAAACAAATGGTACACAAGAAGGTGATGTACTTTTCTATAAATTTAAGGAGTTGAATTACTTGATGTGTAAAGTACCGTCTTAATTCTAAAAACTTAGAATCTTGACTCACTGTTATGATAAATTGAGAGCATATTAAGGTTTAGCTTTAGGATAATACAAGAAAAAATTGCAGAGTTTGTGTTAAGAGAAGTATGTTTGGAAATCTAGGCCATAGGAGGTGTTTGTTGTATGTCCTCTTAAGGAATTTGGACTTTTATTCTGTAGAATGGTGGTTTCCAATTTTTTTGAGTATGAGGGTACCTTTTTGTTGTTAAAAAAAAGAAATCTCTCCACAATAAAAGTAGCTGGCTCTTTAGTATCTACCGACTGGGAAAATCTATAATGATAAAAAAGCTACCATGTGGCAGTGTTGTTAATGGAATTTGCTAATAGATAAAACAGCATCTACATACATTCAAAAAAGAGTAGGGCACATATATGCAAGGTACATTGTTTACCCGAGTTTGGTTTCCCAAATTATTTGACCATAGAATATTTTAACATTTTGGTAGAACAGCAAAAAGAATTTAGGAAATTAAATGTGCACTTGGATTTAGTTATAATGATCTCATAAATGAATTCTTTTCAGATACAGATCCAGAGGAATGAGTTTACGTGACACAGATGTTTATTATACAGTAAACTTAGAGTAATATGATAAATAGATGCTATTTAAATTATTATAACAACTACTATAAGATACATGATGTAGATCGTTGAACGTGGAATGGATGACCCTCTTCAATTTAGTAAATGCTGTCTATGCATCAGTACACCACAGATGGAACTTTATATATTTGGCAAAAGGTCGTCTTTTCTATGACTTCTTGGCGCGTGTGTGTGTGTGTGTGTGTGTGTGTGTGTATGGCACATGATTTCTTGAAAGCGGATTATCATAGGGTAATAAGAACAGCTATATAAATGTGTCTGGTATTTTCTGTACAAAATGTTTAGTAATTTCTGTACAAGTTTTTTGAAACTTGGAAACAAATACATCTCAGAGATGTCTCACATCTCTCAGTATATTTGGAAAACAGTAATTTGTAGATAGTGCTTAGAACACATTGGATTTCAAGTATATTCAAAGTTGAGAACCACTGCTACAGGTGATAGGAAACGGTTGGTTTTAAGCAGGGGGATGACATGGATCAGATGTGCTTTGCTGAAAAAATAGTTTTGGCTACCAGGATTTAAGCTGAGATTACAGATGTAGTGGGGAGCGAGGCCAATAAAGTAAGATCTCTGAAGGGATGGAAAAGTATGGGCTCTAGAGTACAGGTGGAGGTGTTCTCCGGGGATAGGAAGAAGGGCATCTCTTCATCCAGAGCGGTGTTTATTTTATCTTTGGATCACCGGTATCCAAACATTCTGGGGGTGCTTGTTATAACCTAGATTCCTGGACCTCCACCTTAGACCTACTGAATCCAGAAGAGTGGGGGCCTGGGAATATGCTCATGTTTTAAACTATCCCAAGTGATGCTTAGATTCATGCTTGAGAATTACTGCAGATAGAGGAAAAGGCTAGGCATTGATGTGGGGATTATACACTGAGGATGTAGGCTGCAGAAGGAGGCAAGTGGAGCTAGAAGAGTTTATAAACTGAGTGAAAGAGAAAGGAGGTCTCAATGAGATTTTTAAAAGGTTATCAAGTGTAAATTACTGAGAGAACTGGAAGGATTAGCTAGAGATAGTGCTCAGATCAAGGGATATTGTAGTTGATGACTTTAGTGAAAATGTGGATAATCTGTCCCTCACCTTGACATCAGTTCTTTGAATGGCCTTAATTCCTTTCAGCAGCTTACTGCAATTCTACATCTTGGACCTTGCCTTCACTCTGAGTTTCGCCTCCCAAATCCTGAAATCTGTTATGCTGTTTCCCAATCTCTCATTATTTACTTTGAAATATGTATCAAGCTTTGTGCTAGACACTGAGGATACAACGGTGATCAAGACAGGCAAAGCACCTTCCCTTGGAAACTAACATTTGAATTGGAGAGACAGTTACAGATTAGGCTGTTGTTCTAAGGAAATAAAAGGGCACTATGATAGAGAATCATTGTGGAGGGACAGATAGGACTTTGGATAGGCGATCAGAGAAGGCCTCTGAGGAGGTGGCTTTTAAGTGAAAACCTGAAAATGAGAAGAAGCTAGCCATTTAAAGAGTGGGGAGATGGAGGCGGAGAGCATACGAAGCAATAAACAAGTGTGAAGTTTCTATAGCTTGGACTGTTCATGGAGCATAGTGAATGAGAGGGAGAGTAGCATGAAATGAGGCCATAACATATCTTTTTGTATGTTTAAAGTCCCTTTTAAAATCTTTTTTTTTTTTTTTTTTGTGAATTGCCCGTTTGAGTCATTTTCCTATCATTTTTCTTTTCCCCCTCAGTTTTTCAAAAGTTCTTTATTGGGGATATTAGATCTGCATCTGTGATATGTGTTACAAATATTTTCTCACAATTCAACAGCTGTCTTTTGACTTTTATGGTACTTTTTGCTATGCAAAAGATTCTTAATTTTATGAGGTCAAGTTTATAATCTTTTATTGCGTCTGAATTTTGTGTCTTAGTTAAAAACTGTTTACATATGCTCAGGTCATGAAGGGATTTACCTATTTTGCCTTCTAGTACTTGCATATCATTTTTACATTTAGATCCCTGATTTATTTGGACTGTGTGGTACGAGGTCTGGATTTAATTTTTTTTCTTTTCCCAAATAGATGTCTCAACACCATTTATTTTTTTAAAAATCCATCTTTGCCCTAGTGTTTTGAGATGCCACCTGTATACATAAGTTTTATACATAAGCTACCACATGTATTTGGTTTTCTCTGGACTTCCTATTCTATTCCATTGCTGTTTATCAGTTCATGTACCAAGACCATACTACCTTTTTAAGCAAAGATATTTCCTTTATTGCAAGAATCTTTAACATGCTAAGTGCCCTATGAATATTGAAGAAGGGAATATGGAATACAGCATTTCCCAAAGTCAGTCATTTTTAGTAGGCATTTCAAGTATTTCATGAATACACCTTGGGAAAAGTACTGAAGACCATACTATTTTATTTTAAAGACTTACAGTATGTTTTAATGTCTGGTAAGACTGGTTCCCCACCCCTCCCCCTGCCCTTGTAGTTTTCTTTTCCAATGATTTCCTGACCATTCTCACTTTTTTTTTTTTTTCGGTACGCGGGCCTCTCACTGTTGTGGCCCTTCCCGTTTGCAGAGCACAGGCTCCGGACGCGCAGGCTCAGCGGCCATGGCTCACGGGCCTAGCCGCTCCGCGGCATGTGGGATTTTCCCGGACCGGGCACGAACCCATGTCCCCTGCATCGGCAGGCAGACTCTCAACCACTGTGCCACCAGGGAAGCCCTATTATCACTTTTAATAAAAACACTTTATTATTAACTTGTTTATCTCAACAAGGAAGCTTGTTTTATTAAAAATAAAGATTGCATTAAATTGATGTTAGGTAGAACTGACATCTTTATGATGTTGACCTGTCCTATTCAAGAACAAGAGATGTCTTTTCATTATTCAAGTCTACTTTTGTGACTTTCAGAAGTGTTTTAAAGTTTCCCTCGTAAGAGTTTTGCACACTTGTTGTTAAGATTGTTCTGAAAGTGGGGCTTTTTCTACTTTATATCCTCTAATTATTTATGTATATTAAAGCTGTTGATTTCTGTATGTTAAGTTCATGTCCTTCTTTGTTTAACTTTTTTAAACATTTGAGTTACTATTGTTATTAATTCTCTAGGATTTTAGATATACTATCAGATCATCTTCAAATAGAGGTAGTTTTACTTCTTTTTTTCCAATTCTCTTGCCTTTAGTTGATTTCTCCTACCTAACTGCTTTGACTCATGCCACCAGTAACATGTTGAATAGTAGTGGGGACAGTAGGCAACCTTGCCTTGTTCCTGATCTTTGTAAATGCCTCCAATGTTTCCCCACCAAATGAAATAGTAGCTTCAAGACTGGCTTAATTCCTATTTTCTTGAGTGTTTTAACAGGAAAGGGTGTTGAATTTTGTCAGAGGCCATTTAAACATGTATGGAGATAATTGCATAATTTTTCTCCTTACATCTGTTGATGTGGTGTTTTATATTAATAAATTTCCTAATATTGAACCAACTTACATTCCTAGAATTAATCCCACTTGGTTATTGCATATTATTTTCTTTGTGGTGCTGGATATTCTGTTTTTATTATTTTGTTTAGTATCTTTGTATCAATATTTATGTTATATTCATCTATAATTTTCTTTATGGGTTTAGGTATCAGTGCTATGCTTCATAAAAAAAAATAAGAAAATTTTCTTTAGTGGTGCCATGGGATACCTAGTTTTTGAATTTGGTAGAATTGCCTGTGAAACCCCCTGGGCCTGGCACTTTTTTGTGGTGATAGCTCATTGCTAGCTTTCTTTTATATTTCTTTTATGGAAAGTGGTCTGTTTGAACTGTTTACCACTAACAGGATCAATTTTGTTAAATTGTATTTCCTTAGGAAATTATACATTTCATTTAGGTTTTAAAATATATTTGCAGGTCTGCAAATAGTCTTTTATGATTTTTCAAAAGTCTTGTCCTTTCCTATTTGCATTTTATCCCCGTATACTGATTAAGTTAGCTAGTGGTTTGTATATTTTGTAGGCTCTGTAGATCAGTTTGGGAATTGATTTCTTAACAGTATTGAATCTTTCTAGCCAAGAACATGGAATGTTTTCCATTCATTTAGATCTTTAATTTCACTCAGGAATGTTTTGTAGTTTTCAGTGTACTAGTCACATTTCTTCTTTTAAATTTACTCCTAAGTATTTTATTATTTTGCTGCTATTTCTAATGTAATTGTTTTCTAAATTTCATTTCCAGGTTGCTCATTGCTATTATATGGAAATGTAATTGATTTTTATATTTTGTCCTTGTATCCTGAGACCTTGCTGAACTCATTTATTAGTTCTAGTAGTATCTTTCTTCTTCTTCTTTTTTTTTAGTGGATTTCTTAGGAATTTCTATATACAGAATTTGTCACCTGCAAATAAAGACAGTTTTACTTCTTTCTTTCAAATCTGGATACTTTTTATTTCTTTTTCTTATCTGACTGCACTGGTTAGAACCTTTAGTATAATGTTGATTAAAAGTAGAGAGAGTGAACACTCTTGCCTTACTGATATTAAGGGGAAAACATTCAGCCTTTCACCATTGAGTATGATGTTGAAGAATTTCCCATCTATTCCTAGTCTGTTCAGAGTTTTTTATTAAAAATACATTTTGGATTTTGTCAAATACATTTTCTGCATCTAGTGAAATGATCATGTGATTTTTGTCCTTTACTGGACACATTTATTAATGTGGCTTATTACATTAATTTTATTACATTGATTTTCAGATGGAAAAATCCCACTTTGTCATAGTATATGGACCTTTTTAATATGTTGTTGGGTTTAGTTTACTAATATTTTGTGGTGGATTTTTACCTCTGTATTCATAAGGGTTAATGATTTGTTGTTTTCTCATCTTGTGATGTCTGTCTGGCTTTGGTATTAATGTAATACTGACATCATAGAATAACTTGGGAAGTGTTCTTTCCTCTTCTTTTTATTTTTTTTCCCTGAGTTTGTGAAGGATTGTTATTATTTCTTAAGTATTCTATAGAATTCACCAGTGAAACAATCTGGGCCTAAGTTTTTTTGTTTTTGTTTTGATTTGCTTGGTAGGAAGAGCTTTAATTACTAACTAAATTTCTTTAGTTGTTATAGGTCTTTCTTCTTGATTCAGTTTTGGTAATATGTGTAAGAATTTTTCCATTTATTCTAAATTGTCTCATTTGTTAGCATAAAACTGTTTATAGCTGTCAGTAGTTATCTTATATGGCAATAAACTTTGCAGATGCAGTGAAGTTTAGGATTTTGTGATGGGGAGATTATCTTGGATTATCTGATGGGCCCTACGTGTAATCACAAATGTCCTTATAAGAGAGAAGTAGAGGGAGATTTGGACACACTCAGAAGAGAAGGCAATGTGATCACAAAGGTAGAGATTGGAGTGATGTGACCACAAGCCAAGGAACACTGGCCAGTCACCAAAAGCTGGAAGAGGCAAGAATGGATTTTTCCTTAGAGCCTCTAGAGGAATTATTGCCCTGCTGACGTCTGATTTTGGCCCAGGGGGACTGATATTAGACTTCTGGCCCTTACAACTGTGAAAGAATAAATTTTTGTTGTTTAAGCTACCAAGTTTGTGGTGATTTTTTTTTTTTTTTGCGGTATGCGGGCCTCTCACTGTTGTGGCCTCTCCCGTTGCGGAGCACAGGCTCCGGACGCGCAGGTTCAGTGGCCATGGCTCACGGGCCCAGCCGCTCCGCGGCATGTGGGATCTTCCCGGACCGGGGCACGAACCGGTGTCCCCTGCATCGTCAGGCAGACTCTTAACCACTGTGCCACCAGGGAAGCCCCTAGTTAAGTATTAGTTTTTTTTTTTGAAGTTTTGAATTTTATTTATTTTTTTATACAACAGGTTCTTATTAGTCATCAATTTTATACACGTCAGTGTATACATGTCAATCCCAATCGCCCAATTCATCACACCACCATGCCCACCCCACCCCCGTGGCTTTCTCCCCTTGGTGTCCATACGTTTGTTCTCTACATCTGTGTCTCAACTTCTGCCGTGCAAACTGGTTCATCTGTACCATTTTTCTAGGTTCCACATATGTGCATTAATATACGATATTTGTTTTTCTCTTTCTGACTTACTTCACTGTATGACAGTCTCTAGATCCATCCACGTCTCAACAAATGACCCAATTTCGTTCCTTTTTATGGCCGCGTAATATTCCACTGTATATATGCACCACATCTTCTTTATCCATTGTTCTGTCGATGGGCATTTAGGTTGCTTCCATGACCTGGCTATTGTAAATACTGCTGCAGTGAACATTGGGGTGCATGTGTCTTTTTGAATTATGGTTTTCTCTGGGTATATGCCCAGTAGTGGGATTGCTGGATCATATGGTAATTCTATTTTTAGTTTTGTAAGGAACCTCCATACTGTTCTCCATAGTGGCTGTATCAATTTACATTCCCACCAGCAGTGCAAGAGGGTTCCCTTTTCTCCACACCCTCTCCAGCATTTGTTGTTTGTAGATTTTCTGATGATGCCCATTCTAACTGGTGTGAGGTGATACCTCATTGTAGTTTTGATTTGCATTTCTTTAATAATTAGTGATGTTGAGCAGCTTTTCATGTGCTTCTTGGCCATCTGTATGTCTTCTTTGGAGAAATGTCTATTTAGGTCTTCTGCCCATTTTTGGATTGGGTAGTTTGTTTTTTTAATATTGAGCTGCATGAGCTGTGTATATATTTTGGAGATTAATCCTCTGTCGATTCCTTTGCAAATATTTTCTCCAATTCTGAGGGTTGTCTTTCCATCGTCTTTATAGTTTCCTTTGCTGTGCAAAAGCTTTTAAGTTTCATTAGCTCTCATTTGTTTATTTTTGTTTTTATTTCCATGACTCTAGGAGGTGGATCAAAAAAGATCTTGCTGTGATTTATGTCAGAGTGTTCTTCCTATGTTTTCCTCTAAGAGTTTTATAGTGTCCGGTCTTACATTTAGGTCTCGAATCCACTTTGAGTTTATTTTTGTGTATGGTGTTAGGAAGAGTTCTAATTTCATTCTTTTACATGTAGCTGTCTAGTTTTCCCATCACCACTTATTGAAGAGGCTGTCTTTTATCCATTGTATATCCTTGCCTCCTTTGTCATAGATCAGTTGACCATAGGTGCGTGGGTTTATCTCTGGGCATTCTATCTTGTTCCATTGATCTATGTTTCTGTTTTTGTGCCAGTACCATATTGTCTTGATGACTGTAGCTTTATAGTATAGTCTGAAGTCAGGAAGTCAGATTCCTCCAGCTCCGTTTTTCTTTCTCAAGAGTGCTTTGGCTATTCGGGGTCTTTTGTGTCTCCATACAAATTTTAAGATTTTTTGTTCTAGTTCCATAAAAATGCCATTGGTAATTTGATAGGGACTGCATTGAATCTGTAGATTGCTTTGAGTAGTATAGTCATTTTCACAATATTGATTCTTCCAATCCAAGAACATGGTATATCTCTCCATCTGTTGGTATCATCTTTAATTTCTTTCATCAGTGTCTTATAGTTTTCTGCATACAGGTCTTTTGTCTTCTTAGATTTATTCCTAGGTATTTTATTCTTTTTGTTGCAGTGGTAAATTTGAGTGTTTCCTTAATTTCTCTTTCAGATTTTTCATCATTAGTGTATAGGAATGCAAGAGATTTCTGTGCATTAATTTTGTATCCTGCAACTTTACCAAATTCATTGATTAGCTCTAGTAGTTTTCTGGTGGCATCTTTGGGATTCTCTATGTATACTATCATGTCGTCCACAAACAGTGACAGTTTTACTTCTTCTTTTCCAATTTGTATTCCTTTTATTTCTTTTTCTTCTCTGATTGCCGTGGCTAGGACTTCCAAAACTATGTTGAATAATAGTGGTGAGAGTGGACATCCTTGTCTTGTTCCTGATCTTAGAGGAAATGCTTTCAGGTTTTCACCATTGAGAATGATGTTTGCTGTGGGTTTGTCGTATATGGCCTCTATTATGTTGAAGTAGTTTCCCTCTATGCCCACTTTTTGGAGAGTTTTTATCATAAATCGGTGTTGAATTTTGTCAAAAGCTTTTTCTGCATCTATTGAGATGATAATATGGTTTTTCTTCTTCAATTTGTTAATAAGGTGTATCACATTGATTGATTTGCGTATATTGAAGAATCCTTGCATCTCTGGGAGAAATCCCACTTGATCATGGTGTATGATCCTTTTAATGTGTTGTTGCATTCTGTTTGCTAGAATTTAGTTGAGGATTTTTGCATCTATATTCATCAGTGATATTGGTCTGTAATTTTCTTTTTTTGTAGTATCTTTGTCTGGTTTTGGTATCAGGGTGATGGTGGCCTCATAGAATGAGTTTGGGAGTGTTCCTTCCTCTGCAATATTTTGGAAGAGTTTGAGAAGGATGGGTGTTAGGTCTCCTCTGAATGTTTGATAGAATTCATCTGTGAAGCCATCTGGTCCTGGATTTTTGTTTGTTGGAATATTTTTAATCACAGTTTCAATTTCATTACTTGTGATTGGTCTGTCCATATTTTCTACTTCTTCCTGGTTCAGTCTTGGAAGGTTGTGCATTTCTAAGAATTTGTCCATTTCTTCCAGGTTGTCCATTTTATTGACATGTAGTTGCTTGTAGTAATCTCTCATGGTCCTTTGTATTTCTGCAGTGTGAGTTGTTACCTCTCCTTTTCCATTTCTAATTCTATTGATTTGATTCTTCTCCCTTTTTTTTCTTGATGAGTCTGGTTAATGTTTTATCAATTTTGTTTATCTTCTCAAAGAAGGTATTTGATCTTTGCTTTATTGATCTTTGCTATCCTTTCCTTCATTTCTTTTTCATTTATTTCTGATCTGATCTTTATGATTTCTTTCCTTTTGCTAACTTTGGGTTTTTTTTTTTGTTCTTCTTTCTCTAATTACTTTAAGTGTAAGGTTAGGTTGTTTATTTGAGATGTTTCCTGTTTCTTAAGGTAGGATTGTATTGCTATAAACTTCCCTCTTAGAACCTGTTTTGCTGCATCCCATAGGTTGTGCATCATCGTGTTTTCATTGTCATTTGTCTCTAGGTATTTTTTGATTTCCTCAGTGATTTCTTCAGTGATTTCTTGGTTATTAAGTAGTGTATTGTTTAGCCTTCATGTGTTTTTATTTTTTACAGATTTTTTTCCTGTAATTGATATCTAGTCTCATAGCATTGTGGTCGAAAAAGATACTTGGTACAATTTCAATTTCCTTAAATTTACCAAGGCTTGATTTGTGACCCAAGATATGATCTGTCCTGGAGAATGTTCCATGAGCACTTGAGAAGAAAGTGTATTCTGTTGTTTTTGGATGGAATGTCCTATAAATATCAATTAAGTACATCTTGTTTAATGTATCTTTTAAAGTTTGTGTTTCCTTACTTATTTTCATTTTGGATGGTCTGTCCATTGGTGAAAGTGGGGTGTTAAAGTCCCCTACTATGATTGTGTTACTGTTGATTTCCCCTTTTATGGCTGTTAGTATTTGCCTTATGTATTGAGGTGCTCCTATGTTGGGTGCATAAATATTTACAATTGTTATATATCTTTTTCTTGGATTGATCCCATCATCATTATGCAGTGTCCTTCTTTGTCTCTTGTAATAGTCTTTGTTTTAAAGTCTGTTTTGTCTGATATGAGAATTGCTACTCCAGCTTTCTTTTGATTTCCATTTGCATGGAATGTCTTTTTCCATCATCTCACTTTCATTGTGTATGTGTCCCTAGGTCTGAAGTGGGTAAAAGACACTCTCAGCAGCATATATACGGATCTTGTTTTTGTATCCATTCAGCCAGTGTATATCTTTTGGTTGCAGCATTTAATCCACTTACATTTAAGGTAATTATCGATATGTATGGTCCTATTATCATTTCTTAATTGTTTTGGGTTTGTTATTGTAGGGCTTTTCCTTCTCTTGTGTTTCCTGCCTAGAGAAGTTCCTTTGGCATTTGTTGTAAAGCTGGTTTGGTGGTGCTGAATTCTCTTAGCTTTTGCTTGTCTGTAAAGGTTTTAATTTCTCCATCAAATCTGAATGAGATCCTTGCCGGGTAGAGTAATCTTGGTTGTAGGTTTTTCTCCTTCATCACTTTAAATATGTCCTGCCACTCCCATCTGGCTTACAGAGTTTCTGCTGAAAGATCAGCTGTTAACCTTATGGGGATTCCCTTGTGTGTTATTAGTTGTTTTTCCCTTGCTGCTTCTAATATTTTTTCTTTGTATTTAATTTTTGATAGTTTGATTAATATGTGTCTTGGTGTGTTTCTCCTTGGATTTATCCTGTATGGCACTCTCTGTGCTTCCTGGACTTTATTAACTATTTCCTTTCCCATATTAGGGAAATTTTCAATTATAATCTCTTCAAATATTTTCTCAGTTCCTTTCTTTTTCTCTTATTCTTCTGGGACCCCTATAATTCGAGTGTTGGTGTGTTTAATGCTGTCCCAGAGGTCTTTGAGACTGTCTTCAATTCTTTTCATTCTTTATTCTGCTCTGCAGTAGTTATTTCCACTATTTTATCTTCCAGATCACTTATCCGTTCTTCTGCCTCAGTTATTCTGCTGTTGATCTCTTCTAGAGAATTTTTAATTTCATTTATTGTGTTGTTCATCACTGTTTGTTTGCTCTTTAATTCTTCTAGGTCCTTGTTAAACGTTTCTTGTATTTTCTCCATTCTGTTTCCAAGATTTTGGATCATCTTTGCTATCATTATTCTGAATTCTTTTTCAGGTAGACTGCCTATTTCCTCCTCATTTGTTTGGTCTGATGGGGTTTTGCCTTGCTCCTTCATCTGCTGTGTGTTTCTCTGTCTTCTCATTTTGCTTAAATTACTGTGTTTGGGGTCTCCTTTTCCCAGGCTGCAGGTTTGTAGTTCCCATTGTTTTTGGTGTCTGTCCCCATTAGCCAAGGTTGGTTCAGTGGGTTGTGTAGGCTTCCTGATGGAGGGGACTAGTGCCTGTGTTCTGGTGGATGAGGCAGGATCTTGTCTTTCTGGTGGGCAGGTCCACATCTGGTGGTGTGTTTTGGGGTGTCTGTGGCCTTATTATGATTTTAGGCAGCCTGTCTGCTAATGGGTGGGGTTGTGTTCTTGTCTTGCTAGTTGTTTGGCATAGGGTGTCCAGCACTGTAGCTTTCTGGTCATTGAGTGGAGCTGGGTCCTGGCGTTGAGATGAGATCTCTGTGAGATTTTCGCCGTTTGATATTACGTGGAGCTGGGAGGTCTCTTGTGGACCAGTGTCCTGAACTTGCCTCTCCCACCTCAGAGGCCCAGCCCTGATGCCTGGCTGGAGCACCAAGAGCCTGTCATCCACATGGCTCAGAATAAAAGGGAGAAAAGAAAGAAAGAAAGGAAGAAGAATATAAAATAAAGTTATTAAAGTAAAAAATAAAAAAAATTATTAAGAAAAAATTATTAAGAAGTAATTAAAAAAAAAAAGACAGACAGAACCCTAGGACAAATGGTAAAAGCAAAACTATACAGACAAAATCACACTCAGAAGCATACACACTCACAAAAAGAGAAAAAGGGGAAAATATATATATATCGTTGTTCCCAAAGTCCACCTCCTCAATTTGGGATGATTTATTGCCTATTCAGGTATTCCAGAGATGCAGGGTACATCAAGTTGATTGTGGAGATATAATCCGCTGCTCCTGAGGCTGCTGGGAGAGATTTCCCTTTCTCTTCTTTGTTCGCACAGCTCCCAGGGTTCAGCTTTGGATTTGGACCCGCCTCTGCCTGTAGGTCGCCTGAGGGTGTCTGTTCTTCACTCAGACAGGAGCGGGTTAAAGGAGCAGCTGCTTCGGGGGCTCTGGCTCACTCAGGCCGGGGGGAGGGAGGGGTACGGAGTGCGGGCGAGCCTGTGGCGGCAGAGGCCCTCGTGTAGTTGCACCAGCCTGAGGTGCCAAAGGCAAGTGACTCTTAATCTAGAATGTAGGTATCTTTTGAGTTCTATCTTAATTGAAGATCTTCTCCCTCTATTTTTAAAACTTTGCCATAAGGAAAAACAGTACTCTGAGGGGTAGCTGGTCCTCAGGACCTCAAATCCCTTCTTGGACCATAGGCCAACCAGCCCGAGAGGCTTGTCTGCTCACTCGCAGGGGCGGGTGGGGGGCTGGGAGCTGAGCCATTCTATTGTTAATGGATATTTGGGTTGTTTCTATTTTTTGGCTATAGTGAGTAATAGTTTGAAACATTCTTGTACATGTTATACATATGCCTACATTCTGTTGGGAATATATCTAGGAATGGAATTTCTGGGTCATTAGTATGTATACGTTCAACTTCAGTACAAAATACCAGAGTTTTTCAAAGAAAATAACAACTTATAGTCCCACTGGCAGTGTATTAGAGTTCTAGATACTCCAAATCCTTCCAGTTGGTAGTGTCAGTCTCTTTATGGTTAGCCATCTCAGGGATGTGTTGTGGTTATCTCTGTGGTATTAGCTTTCATTTCCCTGATGACTAATGAGGGTGTGTTCCCTTCCAAATGATTATTAGCGATCTTATAACTCTTCTGTGAAGTGCCTGTTCAAGTATGTTCCCCATTATTCTGTTGTATTGTCTGCCTTTTTCTTATTAGTTTGTATAAATTTGTGTATACATTCTAGTTATAGGCCCTTTGTCAATTATACTAAACATGTTGCAGTCAGTGGCTTATGTTTTCACTTTCTTAATGGTGTCTTTTTGATAAGTAGAAGTTATTAAATTTAATGTAGTTTAATGTATCAGACTTTCTTTGTGTTTATTGTTCTTTGTGTTCTGTTTTAGAAATCTGCTACCCCAACGTCATGGAAATATTCTCCTATATTATCTTCTAATTGTTTTTCCTTTCACATTGAGATCTACAGATTCACCTGTGACTGATTTTGTGTGTATGTACTGTGAGGTACAAGTCAGGTCTTTTTTCCTCTCTTTTCTCCTTTTGATCTTTTCTTTTTTCTTCTCTTCCTCTCTCTCTTCCTCCTTCCCTCCCTCTTTCTTTCTTTCCTTCCTTCCTTCCTTCCTTCCTTCCTTCCTTCCTTCCTTCCTTCTTTCTTTTGTGTGGAGATTTCTATTTAACCCAGTTGAGGATGTTTTTGACCCACTATTCTGTGGTTCCATCCTTATCACAAGTGAAGTGTCCATAAATATGTGGGTCTGTTTCCAGACTCTCTAATCAGTTTCTTTGGTGCATTTGTCTATCCTTGTACTAATGCCATTAGAGATTAAGAAATAATATCTTTATTTCTTTAATTTTATGTCATCCTGTTTTTCTTCTTTGAGATTGTCTTGGAAAAGCTCATCAGTTTCCATAGGAAGACATGTTGGGACTTTGATTTTGATTGCATGAAACTATAGCTTAATTTGAGGAAATGAATTATATATATTTATATAGTATACTTATATATAATATAAACTTATATGTTATATATTACATAAAATAAAATAAAATAATATAATATTTAATATTTATATGTAAGTATGTATACTTATTTACATATAAGCATGTATACTTAAGTATAATATAATTATGTATAGTATATAAATATGGCATAATATAAACTGTGCCTTGCTTCTTTATGCTTTTACACTTATTTATTTTGTCTAGGCTCCTCTCCCCCTAGTTCTTAATTTTTTACTTCTTCAGACCCACTTGAAGTATCATCATCTCCTTCCCTAACACTCTTTCTCCTCACTCCCCTTATTTGCCCTGTGTTTAAGAGATAGTTTGTAGGCATCCTGAATGGGGCTTGGTACTGGAATATTAACCTTTGTTCCTCTTTTGCTCCAGAGTTGTGACCATTAGTATTTTCAGAAAAGTGGGCAGCCAAATAGGGAACTAAGTATATCAGCTTTATCCAAGGCTTTCTGGTGATGAGTCAAAACTGAAAACTGTTATGGAATTCTTACCTCCATCTCATATTGAAGGCAGTGGAGCTATCAAATGGAGAAAGTGAGCCTCCTTCATTCTGAGCAGACTGTGCTGAGGTGTGCATACACATGGGAACTGGCAGCTTAAAGACTCCAGAAAGACAGATTTAGGAAAGCGAGGCATGGGCATCTAGATGTGACCTTTTTATTTTTTGTTTTTGTTTTGTTTTTTTTGCGGTACGTGGGCCTCTCACTGTTGTGGCCTCTCCCGTTGCGGAGCACAGGCTCCAGACGCGCAGGCTCAGTGGCCATGGCTCACGGGCCCAGCCGCTCCGCGGCATGTGGGATCTTCCCGGACCGGGGCACGAACCCGTGTCCCCTGCATCAGCAGGCGGACTCTCAAACACTGCACCACCAGGGAAGCCCTAGATGTGACTTTTTAGCAGTATTCTCCAAATTTCTTTGATTGCGCAATCTTATCAATAAAAAACATATGAACATTTATCACGTGTTTTATATATTTATTTATATATTACATAAATGTACTGCAATTTACTTAATAAATTCTATAATATACAAAAATTTAAAATGATAAATAAGCAATACTTCTAAAAATGATTTTAATTATATTTTGTTTATTAGTGGTACAAAACTCAATAAGCATCACTGTTTTTGAAAAACATGATTTTTTTTAATTTTTGAGTTTTACTTTATTTAGAAAAGCATGATTTAATACTTTGTGATGTAGTGATTGGAAGGTCTGGTTCTAAGGCAAATTTATTTCAGTATTTGGTTTTTAATGCTGTTATATTTGAAAAAGGTACCTTTAAAGATTTGAAATTCCAAATGGAAGAGATGCATCTTGGTTGAGCCTAGAAAATCACAGTACTTATTTTTCATTTCTATTATGTTATTCAAAGTTTTTAGCTCACAGTTTTTGAGTAAACTGTTACTTCTCTGATTAATTAGTTCCAGTAAGCTCTTTGGAAGGCATTGCATTTTTTTTATATTTAAGAGGAAAAGTGGTCTGTTAACCTGCTGAAACTCTTCATTTGTGAGATTTTTAACAAATAAGAAAAGTGTTTCTACGTTTTTAAAATGTGATACTGTGAGCTTCTAGGGTACTCATAACACATTTGCACACATATAAAATTACATTAGAAGGAGATATTTCCAATAGTTTTTAAGATGCTCTTACCTTACCTTGAGTTTATTTCAAAAAGATAGTTATTTTCACACTCATTAAAATGTCACCACCTTACTCTGAAAGGACAGAGAAGTATATATTTTAAAATAGTTGCTAGTTTATATACTACCGACAGTCATCGCAGAAAAGTTTAGCAAATTGCAACATTTATCTTTTTGTAAAACCAAACTGCATGATGCATCTTTATGTTTGCCAACTTTTTAAAATGCTTTGCCATGAAATTTCTTGCGATCAGTTCTCATCTATTTGCAAAGCAGACTAAATACTATTCAAGGTAATGTAATTGGTCAACCCACTTACCTAGCAAACGCAATACCCTGAAAGCATGAGGGCACTGATATGAACCCCTCTGAGTGTGAAACTCACACTTTTACTCAGAATATTTGTCTACTGCTTATAGTCGTCTCTATGTGCTTACTTTCTTATTTGTTAAAGAAGTTGGAAAATTCTAATATTTTCTCCTGCTACTCTAGAGAATAATCCTTGGTCCCTGCTGTGAGTGGTCTTGTTTCATGGGGTCAGAGAACCACACAGTGTGAAAAGGAGTCATTGCTCCTGAGCTTGGGCAGGGAAAAAGATGATTTAAAACATCTCTTTTAGACTTAAGAATTCCATGCACCTGTAGCTTGTACAATGAATGGCAGTGTCTGACCAATCGAATAAATCATTCTTTTTCCACGTATAAGACCTGTGCAGAGAATGAGTAAAGATAAAACTTTCTCTTCTCAGCATTTGTTTTTCTTATAGTGAAACTGTCATTGTTTTGTTACCTGTCTTCAACACCAGCCTGAACTTCTGAAGGGCAGGAACGTCTCAAGCTGGAATCAGCAAAGTGCCAGGCATATAGTCCTGCCAGCACATTAGCGAATGTTAATTGATGTAAGGATAGTGAGCTTGCCATTAGTGCTAGGAGTGGGAGCATCCTAGGAAAAGGTAATCACGTAGGCTAGTAGGTTTTCAAAGAAACTGTGGAATGGGGGAGAGTGGGCCAGAAAGGCCACTGGGGAGGAAGTGCAGAGCAATGTGAGTGAATGTTCAGACTTTAAAATAGAAGTGCCACGAGGAGCTTCTGCTTTTGGGGGCCAAAAGCAGCAGAGAGGAAAGGCATAGTGGAATTAACGGAAATTAAAATTCTCTGCAGGTTCAGGAGAAATTCTAGGTGGTATCAGAGGCTTTATGAGACTAGCCTTTAGAAGTTTTGTTCAAGGTTCTAATAGAATTTTGGCAAAGAGTTGTTTTGTTCATGCTGCTGCCATTGGAGAGAGCTCTGCTCATATGAGGAAGGAAAAGTAAAAAGGTAAGAAAACGAGGGATTGTTAAGTATAAAATACCAGGTTGTTAAGGATAAATTGAGTATTAGTATTCTAAAGGATTTTTCCCCAATTATTTTGTATTTTTTAAAATGCATATTCAAAGTAGACTTCCATAATAAGATCATTAAAACATTAGAAAATATGAGGTTCCATATTAAATACACATACACTGTCCACAGATTGATAGTTTTGCAACAATTGTTGTTTTGTATTTGCAACAATACAAAAAATACAACAATTTTTGTACAGTAATTGTCATTCAGTTAGCTTAACCTATGATTTAATCATGTATATAAAAAAAAACACATTAAGCCAGTCAGGTGCAGCAATAACAAAGTGATCCAAGATGTATAAAACAAATGTTTTCAGTACACTGAAAGTATTTGTTTTGTACTTTAAAACAAAATTTTCAACATAATAAGGATTTATTACATTTATTACATACTATAAAAATTAAACAAGCGATTCTTGAAAGACACATAATGACAAAGATTCCTGGGAAATTATTGTTTGGAAATAAGGCCATGTTGATTCAAGTTCTGCGAAAGTTGGGAATAAATACAATTCTCCTTTTCAGGTTAGATTTTTAATAGACGGTTTGTTCACTATTCCCCTCACCCTTCCTCTCCTTTCCCCTCCCATCCCTTTCTCTTTACTCTACTATACAAGTCTATATTAAAATGTCTTGTAATTTTTAAACGCTAACCATTATGTGTTGTGACCAGAGCCCTTAAGAACAAAGTTAATTATTAGCCCAGAAATATTAGTTAGTAGGGTTACTCTGGATGAGATCACACAACCAAAAACCAAAAGCCATCTGTTCATTACTCCTTTCCACTGTACCTACCATTCCAAAGGATTAAATTCCAGTTCCTTCAGTGGCTGATAACTGAAGGAATATTGGAATAATTTGCAAGCAGGATTACTGCCATTTGTGGGATACAGGACCTAGTCCACATTAGATTAAGGCCATAATTTTTAGTTAACAAGGAGAACTCATTGTTTATGCTATTATGTACTTCTCTCCTCTCTCATAATTCCCTTAATTATTTTATATTTAATTGTACACATTTCGTTTCTCTGCTAATGATAAACTTAGTGAGGCGTTTTCAAGTCATAGAATATAAGTTATAAAATATATAATACCTGATACTAGATGCTCATAAAAGTTTTGCTGAAGTATAATATCTTTTCTAATTATATTCTTCTCTGCCTTATAAAGTCTTAATTTATTTACATTGTAGATGCTGAGAAAAACTCTTAAAGGGTCTGAAAGTAAAGAACTAGAAGTAACACCTGAGGCACCAACTTTGGTGCCATTTGGCGATGTGGTATGTATGACTAAACCTCAATAAACCTGTACAAATTATTTTTTATTTCATATGAAAACTATTTAATGTCAAAAAGCATGTGTAGAAAATGGTCCTCTCTGATAAACATATTCATGAATTTTTCATTTTTATGAGTCAGAAAAGCATTCTAGTAATCACTGAAATTTTGGAAAACATCCTGATTCACAGAAAAAATGTCTCTGCTAGGGATTCCCAAATGCTAGTTACATCAGAATTACCTGGGATACTTTTTTAAAACATTGATTCTTGGGCACCACTTAAGATCCGCTAACTTAGAAACTGAGAATGGGGCCTAGGAACCAGTATTTTTGTTAAACTCTTCAGATAATTATATTTTTGTCAGATTTAGGGAACCTTGAGTGATAATTGATCCCACATCTCTCTCTCATCCAAAAAATAATAAACCATAGAAACAAAAACAAACATACTCATCAATCATACACGTACACACACACACAGGTGGGACCTAATATCTAGGCTGAGAACCAGAAAAGTCTGTTTTCTCTTTTGGGCGCTATAGAGAGAGTATAGGCCGTGAAGATCTATGTATGTTTAGAACTATCAAATATTGTGGTATTCTCTCACAGTTACCTTTATTTTCTAAACACTATCAGAAGAGTTAGTGGCTGTGAAATGAGAGTTTCTCTTGTGTCTCTTCTCTAGTTCCTATTGTGTACTAATACATTTTCTTGATTAAAAAATATATGATGAATTTAACACCACCTTTTTAGGGGGAAAATAAGAATAATTCATGTATACACTTTTGTTTTTACAGAATGACCGTGGTGTACCTTACTCGTAAAATTATATAACACTTTCTTCCCTCTATCATAATCAAAGTTGAAGTATAAGCCTTCACTGTCTGACTCTAAACTTAGAAAAGATTCTTTGAAATCACTTTTGGCCATAAACTATTATGCATGTCACTATGTTGACATACTAATTTCTGAAATCCATACTCTTGAATATGACTTCTGCGTGTCTTTAGAACTCACATTTTGAAGAATCTTTTTATTTCTCCCACAGTTCCTAACCTTATAGTTCATATTTTCCTTATTTGAATTGCATATTGCTAGACATCAAAAAGCTTCTCTTAAGAGTTAGCTGGAAGTTTTGACAGATGTTTGGCATGTGACTGATGGCTCCTCCCAGTGTGTGATTCAGCCATATCACCTTCTCTTTGAATGTTCTGTGATTTGGCAAAGTTGGTGCATGTGTAGCCATGATAACTACATCACAACCCACTACTCCTACTTCTAATAATCATATCCCATTTTCAGAAAAAAATGAAAAAGATGTCTTAAAATTGAGCACATAAAGTACTTTTGTCAACAGCTGTGGTTGCTTTCCTGTTTTAAGTGCATGTTTGAGTGTGTTTTGGGGGTCAAGGTGTTGACAGGGTTATTGCTTTGGGCCACAGATGGGTCTCACAATCTGTGGCAACATTTGTTATCTGCAACCTGTGAATGGTCATCATTATGGTTTTTGTTTTGATTTGTTTGTTTGTTTGTTTTTGGCTGCATTGGGTCTTCGTTGCTGTGCATGGGCTTTCTCTAGTTGCAGTGAGCAGGGGCTACTCTTCATTGCAGTGCACAGGCTTTCTCATTGTGGTGGCTTTTCTTGTTGCGGAGCACAGGCTCTAGGCTCACAGGCTTCAGTAGTTGCAGCATGCAGGCTCAGTAGTTGTGACACGCAGGCCCTAGAGCGTGCGAGCTTCAGTAGTTGCAGCACACGGGCTCAGTAGTTGTGGCTTGCGGGCTTAGTTGCTCCGTGGCATGTGGGATCTTCCCAGACCAGGAATCAAACCCGTGTCCCCTGCATTGGCAGGTGAATTCTTAACCACTGCGCCACCAGGGAAGTCCCATCATTATGGTTTTGAATGTTAAATCTTCTTCTATACTTGAATAGAAATTTATTCTCTTTTTTATATTATATGGATCTCTTATGTAAAAGTATAAAAAGCTATTGAAATATAAGGAAAATTAGGATAGTTGCTGATGGCTTCATGTTGAGATACTTGACAGGCAGTCAGTGATTTATGACAGAATTTTTATATATAGAATTATGCAAAACAAAATTATAGCTATATTTCCCTGTTTTACCCTCCTTGCGTGCACCCAATTTTAAGAAGTTAACAGTGATTTGTGGACTTTCCTATGGCAATACCATTTTAAGTCTCACTTAGATTAGAACCTTTCTTTCAACATAACATTTTATACGTATGTCTCTCTAAGAAGTAGACCACAATATTTTCTTCTTTAGAATTTCATCATTCAGATACAGTAGTCTTTTAATTAAATATTGAGTGCTAACTTCTTTTTCTGCATTGTTCTAAAACCAAATCCTTAAAATTACTTACGCTATATTTAAAACTACTATTGGACCATTTATTTTGTTTCACAGATATTTAATATAATATTGCTCTTGTTTTTACTTGATTTTTAAGACCAAGCATGGCTGAATTAAGATCAAATGGCCTACATTTGGCTAATACTGCATATTAGTATTCAAGTATTCCTGTATGAATTTTGTACTTGATTTTATGGTTAAACACAAGATACAATTTTTCTTAACATTTGGAAACACTTTGTACAAGAGAGAATGAGTACTTCACAGCCCTTGTCATATTATAGTCAGTGAACGATTGTTGAATGAATAAAGTGGTTTTAGGATACTGGATAAAAAAGCTTATCTGAAGCAAGGCATATTTCTTGTTATATGCCAGATGCTATGTTGTATCAGTTCTTACCTAATGTAAAATCAAAATGATTCAAAGAATGACATTTGGATTGAAGTTAATAAATGAACCATTTTTTCCTTTGTATTCTTGTTTGTTTTAAGTTTACTTTGAACAAATCTTGCCTATTTTTCTGCTTTCTGGTGTTTTCTGTAACTAGATATTTCTAAAAAGAAAAAATATTTCTAATGAGAAAAACTAACAAATTGAAACTTAAAAAAATATAGTTTGGTGAGAGTAAAATGGAAGAAAAGTTAACTTTTAAAACTTAATTCGCTGTGTTTTTATTTTGATTGTTATAGGTTGGCTGCCTAGCCATTCATGTAAAGAAGTGCAAACATTTTACGCCTAGGAGTATCCTTTCTTTTGATTTAAGAACCATACTGTGATCATATATCACTGTTTCTGTTATATATTGCTGCCTTACAAAACACTCTAAGACTCAGTGGCTTAAACCATTAACCATTTTATTACCAATCACTATCTGTACGTTCACTAGGTGGTTCTTCTGCTTCACATTATCCCTGCTGGGGCTGCAGTTCAAAAGGGCTGGGATACCTAAAACGGCTCATTTACATGTCTGGTGCCTTAGTGAGAATGCCTGAAAGATTGGACTTAGCTGAGATGCTGAAAGGGTTAAACCTTTCTTTCCATGTAGTCCTAGGGTCTTGTCTTTCATCATTAAACATTTTTTCTGCATTAATTTTGATTTAAAAATATTACATTAAAATATCGATTACTGAAGTTTTTGGTGTCCACTTAAATTTTGTACCCTGGGTAGTGCCACCCTATCCTAGTCTCAGCCCTGGTCACATCAGTTGCATGTTAAAGTAGTCACAGGACCAGGCCAGATTAAAGAGCAGAGGAAAATAAACTCCACTTTTTTTTTTTTTTTAATTACTTTATTTATTTATTTTTGGCTGCGTTGGGTCTTTGTTGCTGCGTGCGGGCTTTCTCTAGTTGCGGCGAGCAGGGGCTACTCTTCATTGCGGTGCGCGGGCTTCTCATTGCGGTGGCTTCTCTTGTCGCGGAGCATGGGCTCTAGGTGCGTGGGCTTCAGTAGTTGTGGCACGCAGGCTCAGTAGTTGTGGCGTGCGGGCTCAGTAGTTGTGGCGCATGGGCTCAGTTACTCCACGGCATGTGGGATCTTCCCGGGTCAGGGTTCGAACCCGTGTCCCCTGCCTTGGCAGGTGGATTCCCAACCACTGTACCACCAGGGAAGTCCTAAACTCCACTTTTTGATGTGGAGAGTGACAAAAGATTTTTAGCTATCTGTAATCCACCTCGATCATTATGTAAGTTAAAGAAAATATACATATCTTCTTGGATGATAATACTAATTTATTTCTAATTAATAACTTTGCTTCTCAAACACTGTTTAAAGGGTTTATTTTTCTCGGTGCCTTTAAATAAGCTGAATGCTTATTATTAGATCTGTCATGGCATAAAGCCAGTCTCATTATGAAGACTTGATGTTTCTTTTGTATATAAAGTGAACTATTGAAGAGAATTCTAAATAGAGAGAGTTTTGAAGATAATTAAATCATAAAACAAAATCGTTTTAATTCATGGAGTGCTATGAAAGATAAAAATACAGACCAATATAGTATAAGTGAAGTATATAGTGAAGTGAATTACAAAGTAGAATGCTGCTTTAAATTTTGTTGTCCTAAAATTAAGAATAAATTACTCTGAAGTGACATATTTTTTGAAGTTTTAAATTTCTATGTAATTATGCTTAGAAAAAAATTTTCAAGTATGTATTGGAAATGTTTAGTCACCTTAAAAATAATATATAGCAAAATTTGCAAAAGACTTATAATGGAAATGTGAGGATAAAAATATGAGAAGTAATCTAAGGAAGAATCAACCTTCTTTTCATACTTATATTGTACCTACCACTGATGGGCAAAAATACTATTTTAAAAGACTTTCCTTATTGTTTAATATGCTCTATAATTTCTTTCTTTATTTGATTGATTCATAGATTTTGGCCTGAATTGTTTAATGGATTAATTTTACAATGTGTTACTGTTCAATTACAACAAAGTTTGCTTCCTAAATATGTATTTTCAGTCGGTTTACAACATTACAGTAATTTGTTCATTCGCATCTCTATTAACTACGTGGTGAAATGTACAAAAAAGTATAGCTTGCTACCCCCAAACAATGAAGAGGACACTGTAATTACATTTGATGAAGTGAAATATTTTTCTGTACAGGTAATGTTAAATTTCTCTTCTAAATAAAAGAATGCATTTTTATAGTTTCAAACGTTCTACACTAACAATGTCTTTTTTTTTTCCAGGGGGCAGGAAAGAAACAAAAGCAATGTTCTTTTATTTGATACTTTACAGTATTTTATTTCTGTATTATAGGCTATATTGATGTTTTTAGAGTTTACTGTAGAATACATAATCATGGTGTTCTCTGAGATCTTGCTGTCAGTGATTCTGAGTGTTTATCACACATGGATGCATTTTTCTGTCTTAGTCTTCCCCTCCCATTTGCCCTCTTACACCTGCCTTAGTCAGCGTGGACTACTATAACAAATTACCATAGACTGGGTGGCTTAAACAACAAACCTTTATTTCTCACCTTTCTGGAAGGTGAGAAGTTCCTTATAAGGACAGTAATCAGATTCATGAGGGCTCCATTCTCATGACCTAGTGACCTCCCAAACACACCACCTACAAATACCATCACATTGGAGATTTAGACTTCAACATATGAGTTTTAAGGGGACACAAACGTTCAGTGCATAGCACACCCTTTTTTTTCATCTCCTCCTTTCCCTCTCTCCTTTCTTCTTATATAGACTCTCTCTAATTACTTTCGCACGGATTAGCTTATTTAGTCTTTATAACCCTTCAATATATATATATACTCTTATTATCATCTTTATTTTGCAGATGAGGAAACAGATACTGTAAGGTTTAAAGAACTTTCTTAAGGTCATAGAACTAGTAGTTGGTGGAGGTGAGAATGCAGTCAGTCTGGCTTCATTAAACCACCTCTCACACCAGAGCTTGCTATGCTGAGTTTGCTTCTGTTTACAGTTAAGCTTCTTAGAATCTTAAATGTATCTCAGAGTTGTCTTTAAAATGAGTGACACTATTTCATTTAGCTGTAGGATTCCTTGATTTGTCCAGTTGTTTCCTGATAGTTTTATTACATTAGTTGAATTTTAGTGAAATCCTAAAACATTTCCTGTATACCATATATACGTATATATATATATATTTTTTCAAACTTCATTTTGCTTAACTGTTGAGTATTGAAGACAGTTCTTTAAACATAGTTTTTAAAAAAAGCATTGTTTTGCTAGAGGTAATCCATATTATTTCTTTTACTTTGCCAGTAATTTTCCTAGACTTCATTGCCAAGTTTTCAATAATTTTGTGGCTATATGTCCATTTAAATAAAACTTGAAATTAATACTGGAAAACAATATAAATTAATAGGGTGATTTTTAGCATAATCAAAATATCTTTCCTATATTTATTTTAATAGGAGCTATTAGTTTGAGTATAATAAGAGGAGAGTTTTAGTGGAACTCTAATGGAAAGTTTGGGAATGACCTAGTAATATTTACATAGAAAATGTACAAGCAAACAAAGAAACATAAAAAAAGCAAGACACATATTAACTCCAGGGAAATTAAAAAATGATACTTGTAAGTATATTATTAAACCCTGAAAAATAGTTACATATACATAATAATATAAACACTAAGTATTATTCTAACAAAAAAATGATATATAATATACTGGAGGACTGAGGGGAAAAGAAACGTGAAAATTGTGGGAGGAGGATGTTGAGAGTGAATATTTTTCTTCCACAATAAGCAGTCAGTAGATGATATATACATGACTTCAATGTTCATAGTAGCATTATTTACAGTAGCCAAGATATGGAAGCAACCTAAATGTCCATCAACAGATGAATGGATAAAGAAGATATATATACATACATACATATATACATGTACATATGCATGATGGAATACTACTCAGCCATAAAAAAGAATGAAATTTTACCATTTGCAGCAACATGGATGGACTTGGAGGGCATTATGCTGAGTGAAATAAGTCAGGAAAGACAAATACTGTATGATATCACTTATATGTGAGATCTAAAAGCATACAACAAACTAGTGAATATAACAAAAAAGAAGAAGACTCATAGATACAGAGGACCAACTAGTGGTTACCAGTGGGGAGAGGGAAGGGGAAGGGGCAAAATAGGGGTGGGGAATTAAGAGGTACAAAGTATTAGGTATAAAACAAGCTACAAGGATATATTGTACAACATGGGGAATGTAGCAAATATTTTATAATAACTATAAATGGAGTATAACCTTTAAAAACTGTGAATCACTATGTTGTACACCTGTAGTTTATATAATATTATGCATCAACTGTACTTCAGTTAAAAAAATAGATAGTATCTAAAAACTAAAAAGAAAAAAAAAAAGTAATTAGTAACATGATTTTATGCCCCAAACCAGAGAAATCCCTTAAAAAGGTTGAAAGGTGGCTTCTGAAGAGTGAAAATTAGGTAGTGGGTTGGGTAGTGTACTAAATTATACCTGGGATCGAATTTATGGAAGTATGACTGAATGACGACATAGGGTAATGCCGTTGAAGGAAGAATTTATTATTTATATTTCCTGAGAAAAAGGGACACACCACACCACACCACCCCGGAAGTTTCAGGGTGGTCAGGAGGCAGAAGACAGAAGCAAGGGGAGAGCCCAAGCCAAAGCCTTTATTGGGGTTTCCTTGAGAAAGGTAATGCAGGGTGGCATTCAACAGCTTAGAATTGACTAGTCTGAATAATTCCAGCAGGCTTTGGGCTGTAGTATAGTCTCTAGTTGCCTGGTACCTGGCCCTGGGATGATTTAGGGCAGGGGAAATATTGGTTCCATGTGAGAGATAAGGAGGTGGTTAGGGCTATAGACTTGAGATTGGTTAGTTAGCCTATGAAAGATGTGCTACTATCAAGCCAAGCCCTTTCCTATCTCTAGGATCTGGCTAGCCCGGGGAGGGAAAATCTCTCCCTGGCCAGCAAGCTTTTTAAGATGTTGAAACATCCTAAAATATAGGGGAAAAAACGGTTAATACAAGTGGGAGAAAAAACATTTCTTTGATTTAGCCATTGTAAAACTGTTTGACTTTTAAACTATGTACTACCTAACTAGGATAAAATAAAATTATACTGTATATACTCTAGGACGTTAATTTGCTAAAGCTTACAAAGTAGATCTAGGTTAAAAATAAAAACATACACATCAAAAAATAAAAAGGAATAGCAAGTGGATTTAACCTAGTTTAATTGTTCTGGAAAGCTGTTGGGTAAGTGATGTTAAAACAAAACTCATATCAAAGAATGAATAGTAGAGGATTTCTGTTCCGGCCATGCCTTAGCAGTTGATAGTAGATTTACTCTTCTCTTCTACACAAGCCTAAAACTAGTAAAATATATGAATCAACTATTTTTTGGTATTTGACAATGGGAATTTGGAGGGCTGCAATCCTTAAGAGAAGGGAAGCACAAGAGGTGAGCTCCACGTTTACAATAGCTTTCTGTCTGGCAGCAAATCTGGCACAGAGAAGTGAAACCCAAGCAGAAAGTAACAGTCTTTCTGGGTGGAGGAAGCAGAGGCTGAGCAGAGGAAACAGATGAGTTTTGGGCTGCTAAGGTGGCTGGAATTTGTAAAGCAGGGTACTAGAGAGGAGGGAGCAGCAGATAAGGAGCGCTAGAAATCTGTGTAGGTTTTCCACTCAGGTTCTTGGCTGGATCCTAAAGTGTGCATGTGCAAGGGGAGTTTGTAGGAGAAATTACAGAGAACAAGTGCTGGAGAGCTGAGAGCTGAATAGAGATTTCAGAAGTCACAAATTCAGAGTCTGATGCAGCTAAAGTGGAGAGAACTTGTTGAACATGCTCAGTATTCAGTTGAGATCCCAGAAAGGCCAGGTCTTAGGAATAAGGATCATATCCTAAGAGTAAGGGTTAAACCTACTAGGACTAAAGACAAAAAGTGAAACAGACCTATCCTCAAACTTTTTCATAGAATCAAGATGATCTTCCAGTAGTTGATTGCATTCCAGAAAAGAACTCAGTAGTTCTTAGAGGAAGATATAAAAATCCAGAGTCTCGGGCTTCCCTGGTGGCGTAGTGGTTGAGAGTCCACCTGCTGATGCGGGGGACACGGGTTTGTGCCCCGGTCTGGGAGGATCCCACATGCCGCGGAGTGGCTAGGCCCATGAGCCATGGCTGCTGAGCCTGCGCGTCAGGAGCCTGTGCTCCGCAACGGGAGAGGCCACAACAGTGAGAGGCCTGCGTACCACACAAAAAAAACAAAAACAAAAAAACCCAGAGTCTCTATTACATATCCTTCACAATGCCCATCATATAATAAAGAATTGCTATTCATGGGGAAATAAAAACAGACAATAGGGGTAAACCCACAGGTGACCCAAATGTTTGAATCTGCAGACTGGAACATTATAACTATCATAAATGTGTCAAAGTGGAAAAGGAGGACAAAATGGATGATCACAATGGGAATTTTGAAGAGAATGGAAACTAAAAAGAACCAAATGGAGGTTCTAGATATGAAAAATATAATATTGACATGAAAAATTCATTTGAAATGTTTCAAAGCATTCTGAACAGAACAGAAGGATCTGTTAACTGAAAGACAAGTCAATAGAAATCATTCAAATTGGGGCTTAGAGAGAAAAAAGATTGAAAAATGGAAGAGACCAGTGGGCAATATCACTCAATTTATAGATGTGTAATTACATGCCAGAAGGAAAGAAGAGGAAGTATTTAGAGTATTTAATATTTTAGAATTTTCTCTGCCAAACATTTTCCAAAGTTGATGAAAGACATCAATCTATAGATTCAAGAAACTCAGTGAACCTCAAGCAAAATAAGTACAAAGATGATCACACCAAAATACATCATAGTCAAACTGCTAAAAATGAAAATGAAAAAGAAAATCTTAAAGGTAGCCAGAGGGAAAAAACACATGACATTCAAGTGAACAACAGTAAGGATAACAGCATACTTCCCATCAGAAATAGTGGAGGTCAGGGACTACCCTGGTGGTCCAGTGGTTAAGAATCTGCCTTCCAATGCAGGGGACGCGGGTTTGATCCCAGGTTGGGTGACTAAGATCCCATGTGCCATGGGGCAACTAAGTCTGTGTGCCACAACTACTGAGCCCACGTGCACTAGAGCCCATGTGCCGCAACAAAGAGCCCGTGTACCACAACAAAAGATCCCACGTGCCGCAACAAAGATCCTGCATACCTCAACTAAGACCTGACACAGCCAAATAAATAAAACAAATAAATAAATAAATAAAAATTTTAAAGAAGTGGAGGTCAGGTGTCAAGCAAATGCCGTCTTTCAAGTGGTAAAAATAAGGTCAACCTAGATTTCTAAATCCAGTGAAAGTATTCTCCTAAAAGACTGTGAAAGACAAAAGCTGAGGGTTTTATCATTTTAATAAACATCAAAGGAAGGTTGATCCCAAATGGAAGTCCAGATTCACAGGAAGGAATGAAGAACACTGGTAATGGTAAATATATGGGTAAAAATAAAAGACTATTGAAAAGAAGAAAATAAATAAAAAGACTATTTTAGAAATGTTCTCCGAAAGACTAGATTGGTTTTTTTTTTACATATATACATTTAAATTTTTTAAATTATATATTGGAGTATAGTTGATTAACAATGTTGTGTTAGTTTCAGATATACAGCAAAGTGATTCAGTTATACATATACATGTATCTATTTTTCAAATTCTTTTCCCGTTTAGGTTATTACAGAATATTTTAAAATTAATTAATTAATTTTTGGCTGTGTTGGGTCTTCATTGCTGCACACAGGCTTTCTCTAGTTGCCGGCGAGTGGGGGCTACTCTTCGTTGTGGTGCATGGGTTTCTTACTGTGGTGGCTTCTCTTGTTGTGGAGCATAGCCTCTAGGCACGTGGGCTTCAATAGTTGTGGCATGCGGGCTCTGTAGTTATGGTCACGGGCTCTAGAGCACAGGCTCAGTAGTTGTGGCACACAGCCTTAGTGTCTCTGTGGGATCTCCCTGGATCAGGGAACGAACCTGTGTCCCCTACATTGGATTCTTAACCACTGCGCCACCAGGGAGGTCCTTATTACAGAATATTGAGCAGCGTTCCCTGTGCTATACAGTAGGTCTTTGCTGGTTATCTATTTTTAAATATAGCAGTCTGTACATGTCAGTCCCAAACTCCCAGTCTATCCCTCCCTCCACACCCTTCCTCAGTGGTAACCATAATTTCGTTCTCTAAGTCTCTGAGTCTGTTTCTGTTTTGTAAATAAGTTCATTTGTATATATTTTTTTAGATTTCACATATAAGGGATATCATATGATATTTGTCTTTCTCACTTCATTTAGTGTGATAATATCCAGGTTCATCCATGTTGCCACAAATGGCATTATTTCATTCTTTTTAATGGCTGAGTAATATTCCATTGTATATATGTACTACATCTTCTTTATCCATTCCTTCATCAATGGACATTTAGGTTGCTTCCATGTCTTGGCTATTGTAAACAGCACTGCAGTGAACATTGGCATGCATGTACCCTTTCGAATATTTGTTTTTCTCTGGATATATGCCCAGGAGTGGGATTGCTGGATCATATGGTAGCTTCATTTTTAGTTTTTTAAGGAACCTCCATACTGTTCTCCATAATGGCTGTACCGATTTACATTCCCACCAACAGTGCAAGAGGGTTCCCTTTTCCCCACACCCTCTCCAGCATTTATTGTCTGTAGACTTTTTGATGATGGCCATTGTGACTGGTTTGAGGTGATACCTCATTGTAGTTTTGATTTGCATTTCTCTAATAATTAGCGATGTTGAGCATCTTTTCCTGTGCCTCTTGGCCATCTGTTTGTCATCTTTGGAGAAATGTCGGTTTAGGTCTTCTGCCCATTTTTTTGATTGGGTTGTTTGCTTTTTTGTTATTGAGCTGAATGAGCTGTTTGTAAATTTTGGAGATTTATCCCTTGTCAGTCTCATCGTTTGTAAATATTTTCTTCCATTCTGTGGGTTGTCTTTTCATTTTGTTTATGGTTTCCTTTGATGTGCAAAAGCTTTTGAGTTTAATTATATCCCATTTGTTTATTTTTGTTTTTATTTCCATTACTCTAAGAGATGGATTGAAAAAGTTAATTGTGGTGATTTATGTCAAAGAGAGTTCTGCCTATTTTTTCCTCTAAGAGTTTTATAGGATCCAGTCTTACATTTAGGTCTTTAATTCATTTTGCATTTATTTTTGTTTATAGTGTTAGAGAATGTCCTAATTTCATTTTTTTACATGTAGCTGTCTGGTTTTCCCAGCACCATTTATTAAGGAGACTATCTTTTCTCCACTGTATAATCTTGCCTCCTTTGTCATAGATTAATTGAACATAGGTGCATGCATTTATTTCTGGACTTTCAATCATGTTCCATTGATCTATATTTCTGTTTTTGTGCCAGTACCATACTGTTTTGATTACTGTAGCTTTGTAGTATAGTCTGAAGTCAGGGAGCCTGATTCCTTCAGCTCTGTTTTTCTTTCTCAAGATTGCTCTGGCTATTTGGGGTCTTTTGTGTCTCCATACAAATTTTGAGAATTTTTGCTCTAGTTCTGTGAAAAACGCCATTGGTAATTTGATAGGGATTGCATTGAATCTGTAGATTGCTTGGGGTAGTATAGTCATTTTCACAATATTCATTCTTCCAATCCAAGGGCATGGTATATCTTTCCATCTGTTTGTGTCATCTTCAGTTTCTTTCATCAGCGTCTTACAGTTTTCAGAGTACAGGTCTTTTGCCTCCTTAGGTAGGTTTATTTTATTCTTTTTGATGTAGTGGTAAATAGGATTGTTTCTTGAATTTCTCTTTCTTATCTTTCATTGTTAGTGTTTAGAAATGTAACAGATTTCTGTGTATTAATTTTTTAACTTTACCAAATTCATTGATGAGCTCTAGTAGTTTTCTGGTAGCATCTTTAGAATTTTCTCTGTATAGTATCATGTCATCTGCAAACAGTGACAGTTTTACTTCTTCTTTTCCAATTCAGATTCTTTAAATTTGTTTTTCTTCTCTGATTGCCATGGCTAGGACTTCCAAAAACTATGTTGAATAAAAGTGGTGAAAGTGGACATCTTGGTCTTGTTCCTGATCTTGGAGGAAATGCTTTCAGCTTTAACCACTGAGTATGATGTTAGCTGTAGGTTGTCATATGTAGCCTTTATCATGCTGAGGTATGTTCCCGCTATGTCCACTTTCTGCAGTTTTTATCATAAATGTAAGACCAGATACTATAAAACTCCTAGAGGAAAACATAGGCAGGACACTCTTTGACATAAATTGCAGCAATATCTTTTTGGATCCATGTCCTAGAGTAATGGAAATAAAAACAAAAGTAAACAAATGGGACCTAATTAAACTTAAAACCTTTTGCACAGAAAAGGAAACCATAAACAAAATGAGAGGTTTTTTTTTAGTCACAGTTTCAATTTTAGTACTTGTGATTGTGTCTGTTCATATTTTCTATTTCTTCCTGGTTCAAACTTGGGAGACTGCACCTTTCTAAGAATTTGTCCATTTCTTCCAGGTTGTTCATTTTACTGGCATATAGTTGCTTGTAGTAGTCTCTTAAGATCCTTCGTGTTTCTGTGGTGGCCATTGTAACTTCTTCTTTTTCATTTCTAATTTTATCGATTTGAGCACTCCACCTTTTTTTCTTGAAGAGTGTGGCTAAAGGTTTATCAATTCTATCTTTTCAAAGAACCAGCTTTTAGTTTCATTGATCTTTTCTGTTGTTTTATTTGTCTCTATTTCATTTATTTCCTCTCTGATCTTTATGATTTCTTTCCTTCTGCTAACTTTGGGTTTTGTGTGTTCTTCTTTCACCAGTTGCTTTAGGTGTAAGATTAGGTTTTTATTTGGGATTTTTCTTGTTTCCTGAGGTAAGCTTGTATCACTATAAACTTCCCTCTTAGAACTGCTTTTGCTGTGTGCCATAGGTTTTGGATCATCGTGCTTTTGTTTTCATTTGTCTCTATTTTTTTAAATCTTTTTTTTAATAGATCTTTATTGGAGTATAATTGCTTCACAATACTTTGTTAGTTTCTGTTGTACACCAAAGTGAATCAGCCATATGCATACATATGTCCCCATATCCCTTCCCTTTTGAGCCTCCCTCCATCCTTCCTATCCCACCCCTCGAGGTCATCGCAAAGCACCAAGCTGATCTCTCTGTGCTATGCTGCTGCTTCCCACTAGCTAACTGTTTTACATTTCGTAGTGTATATATGTCGATGCTACTCTCACTTCACCCCAGCTTCCCTCTCACACCCCGTGTCCTCAAGTCCATTCTCTATGTCTACATCTCTATTCCTGCCTTGCAACTAGGCAGGAATCATCAGTACCAATTTTTTTTTAGATTCCATATATATGTGTTAGCATACAGTATTTGTTTTTCTCTTTCTGACTTACTTCACTCTGTGTGACAGACTCTAGGTCCATCCACCTCACTACAAGTAACTCAATTTCATTTCTTTTTATGGCTGAGTAATATTCCATTGTATATATGTGCCACAACTTCTTTATCCATTCATCTGTTGATGAACATTTAGGTTGCTTCCATGTCTTGGCTATTGTAAATAGAGCTGCAATGAACATTGTGGTACATGATTCTTTTTGAATTATGGTTTTCTCAGGGTATATGCCCAGTAGTGGGATTGCTGGGTCATATGGTATTTCTGTTTTTAGATTTTTAAGGAATCTCCATACTGTTTATTTCCATAGTGGTTGTATCAATTTACATTCCCACCAACAGTGCAGGAGAGTTCCCTGTGCACCACACCCTTTCCAGCATTTACTGTTTCTAGATTTTTTGATGATAGCCATTCTGACAGGTGTGAGGTGATACCTCATTGTAGTTTTGATTTGCATTTCTCTAATAATTAGTGACATTGAACATCTTTTCATGTGCCTCTTGGCCATCTGTATGTCTTCCTTGGTGAAATGTCTGTTTAGGTCTTCTGCCCATTTTTTAACTGGATTTTTTGTTTTTTTGATATTGAGCTCCATGAGCTGTTTGTATATTTTGGAGATTAATCCTTTGTCTGTTGTTTCATTTGCAAATATTTTCTCCCATTCTGAGGGTTGTCTTTTTGTCTTGTTTATGGTTTCCTTTGCTGTGCAAAAGCTTTTGTGTTTAAGTCCCATTTGTTTATTTTTGTTTTTATTTTCGTTTCTCTAGGAGGTGGGTCAAAAAAGTTCTTGCTGTGGTTTATGTCAGAGAGTGTTTTACCTGTGTTTTCATCTAAGAGTTTTATAGTGTCTGGTCTTACATTTAGGTCTTTAATCCATTTGGAGTTTATGTTTGTGTATGGTGTTAGGGAGTGTTCTAATTTCATTCTTTTACATGTAGCTGTCCAGTTTTTCATTTGTCTCTAGGTATTTTTAAATTTCTTCCTTGATTTCTTCAGTGATCCATTGGGTGTTTAGTGGCATATTGTTTAGCCTCCATCTGTTTATGTGTTTTACAGTTTTTTTCTTGTAGTTGATTTCTAATTTCATAGTGTTGTGGTCAGAAAAACTGCTTGATATGATTTCAGTTTTCTTAGATTTATTGAGGCTTGCTTTGTGGCCCAGTATGTGATCAGTCCTGGAGAATGTTCCATGAGCACTTGAGAAGATTGTGTATTCTGCTGCTTTTGGGTGGAATGCTCTATAAATATCAATTTATATCAAAATATCAAGTCCATCTGGTCTAATGTGTCTTTTAAGGCCTGTGTTTCCTTATTGATTTTCTGTCTGGATGATTTGTCCATTGATGGAGGTGGGGTGTTAAAGTCCCCCACTATGGGACTTCCTTGGTGGCGCAGTCATTAAGAATCTGCCTGCCAATGCAGGGGACATGGGTTCAGGCCCTGCTCTGGGAAGATCCCACATGCCATGGAGCAACTAAAGCCCATGCACCACAACTACTGAGCCTGCATTCTGGAGCCCATGAGCCACAACTACTGAGCCTGCATGCTGCAACTACTGAAGCCACATGGCCTAGAGCTTGTGCTCTGCAACAAGAGAAGCCACTGCACTGAGTAGCCCACTCACCACAATGAAGAGTAGCCCCCTCTCGCCACAACTAGAGAAAGCCTGTGCGCAGCAACAAAGACCCAGCACAGTCAAAAATAAAATATAAATAAATAAATTTATAAAAATGTCCCCCACTACTACTGTGTTGCTGTCAGTTTCTCCTTTTATGACTGTTAGTATTTGCCTTATATATTGAGGTGATCCTATGTTGGATGCATATGTATTTACAATTGTTGTATCTTCTTCTTGGATTGATCCTTTGACCATTATGTAGTGTCCTTCACTTTCAGTCTGTGTGTGTCCCTGGATCTGAAATGGGTCTCTTATAGACAGCATATATACAGGTCTTGTTTTTGTATCCATGCAGCCAGTTTATATCTTTTGGTTGGAGCATTTAATATGTTTAAGGTAATTATTGATATGTATGTTTTTACTGCCATTTTGTTAATTGTTTTGGATTTGTTTTTGTAGGTCTTTTTTCTTCCCTTACTCTTTTGTTCTCTTCTCTTGTGATTTGATGACTAATTTTAGTGTTGTGCTTGGATTCCTTTCTCTATTTTGTGTGTGTATCTATTGTAGATTTTCGGTTTTGGGGTTGCCATGAAGATTTGGTATCTATAACAGTCTGTATATAAACAAGATTGTTTTAAGTTGCTGGTCTTACAATGCATTTCCAATATCCTGCATTTGTGCTCTCCTCTTCTCACAATCGCTGGTTTTGATATATTTGTGTGCAGATCATTTCCTACTTTTACTGTATGTTTGCCTTTACCGATTAGCTTTTCCATTCGTAATTTACTTGTTCCTAGTTGTGGCCTTTTCTTTTCCATCTAGAGAAGTTCCATTAGCATTTGTTGCAAAGCTGGGCTGGTGGTGCTGAATTCTCTTAGCTTTGGCTTGTCTGTAAAGCTTCTGATTTCTACATTGAATCTGAATGAGAGCTTTGCTGGGTAGAGTATTCTTTGTTGTAGGTTCTTCCCTTTCATCACTTTAAATATATCGTGCCACTCCCTTCTAGCCTGAGAGTTTCTCCTGAGAAGTCAGCTGATAACCTTATGGGAATTCCCTTGCATGTTACCTTTTGCTTTTCCTTTGTTGCTTTTAATTTTTTTTTTTTGCCTTTAATTTTTGTCAATTTATTCTTTGTGTCTCAGCGTGTTTCTCCTTGGGTTTATCCTACCTGGGAATCTCTGTGCTTCCTGGACATGGGTGACTGTTTCCTTTCCCATGTTAGGCAATTTCTTAGCTATTATCTCTTCAAATATTTTCTCAGGTGGTTTCTCTCTGTCTTCTCCTTTTGGGACCTCTATAATGTGAATCTTGGTGCATTTAATGTTGTCCCAGATCAAGATGGCAGTGTGGGAAGATGCGGAGTTCGCATCTCCCCACGACTAGGGCACCTGCAGGATGCTGTGGGGGACCTTGACACCCAAGGAGATGGGAGGAACCCCCAAGCGAACTGATAGGACATGGGGGGACTGAGGTGGGGGAAAAGTGGAAGCTGGACAGGACGGGCACCCCTGAGGGTGGCTGAGAGAGGGGAGGGGTTCCCACACAAGGAGGGACCCTTGGGGGCTTGGATCGGGGGGAGCACGCCCAGTGTATCCCCTGCCCAGTCTGCCAGAGAAATCTGCTCAGCTCTTTGGCTAGGTCCTATGCCCTCAGAGGCCCCCTCCAGGCCGTGTGGGTCCTGGGGGCGTAGGAGGGAGGTTGGGGGAGAGCAGGAGAGGCAAGCAGGAGGGGTCTTCCAGGACCAGAGTAGCAGGAGAGGAGCAGAAGGCATTTGCCCCGCCCACTTCAGCCCAAGAAGCCTGCCGGGCTCCCAGATGGGTTCCCCTGCCCTCTGAGACCAGAGGCGGGAGTCACGCCTGGGTCCCTTCTGTTCCTTTGAGCCTAAGCCCCACGCCCACACACCCAAGATCCTTTTCCAGCCCTGCAGGTCCTAAGCATAGACCCCACCCATCACCCAAACCCCACCCCTGCTTAGGCCCCGCCCTCCACAGCCAAAGCCTTTTCCAGCTTCTTTTTTTCTCCTCCTCTTTTTTACTATTGTGGTTCTGTTTTACCTTCTGGTTGTTGTTTCATCTATATTTTTATGTTTATATTCTTTCTAACATCTGTTAGTTATCTAGTCTAATTTTATTTTTTACTATGTTATTGTTCTCCTCCTCCCCCCCCCTTTTTTTTTTTTTTTTTGCTGCTCCGTGTGGCTTGCAATATCTTGGTTCACAAGCTGGGGGTCAGGCCGAAGCTCCTGCAGTGGGATCACCAAGTCCAAACCACTGGACTAACAGAGAACCTGAGACCCCAGGGACTATTCATCGGAGTGAGGTCTCCTGGAGGTCCTCATCTCAGAACAAAGACCCAGGTCTACCCAACAGCCTACAAACTCCAGTGTTGGAAGCCTCAGGTCAAACAACCAGTAAGACAGGAACACAATCCCACTCATCAAAGAAGAAAAAAGGGGCTTTCCTGGTGGCGCAGTGGTTGGGAGTCCACCTGCCAATGCAGGGGACGTGGGTTCAGGCCCTGGTTTGGGAAGATTCCACAAGCCATAGAGCAACTGAGCCTGTGTGCTACAACTACTGAGCCTGTGCTCTGGAGCCCACAAACCACAACTGCTGAGCCCGCATGCCACAGCTGCTAAAGGCCGTGCGCCTAGAGCCCGTGCTCTGCAACAAGAGAAGCCACCGCAATGAGAAGTCTGCGCACCCTAACAAGGAGTAGCCCCCACTCACCGCAACTAGAGAAGGCCCACGCACAGCAACGAGGACCCAATGCAGCCAAAAAAAAAAAAAAAAAGACAGCAAAATATTATGTCACAGATGAAAGAGCAAGGTAAAGACCTAGAAGACCAAATAAATGAAGAAGAAATAGTCAATCTACTTGAAAAAGAATTCAAAGTAATGATAGTAAAGATGATCCAGAATCTCAGAAATAGAATGGAGGCACAGATTGAGAAAATACAAGAAGTTTTTAACAAAGATCTAGAAGAAATAAAGAACAAACAAACAGAGATGAACAACACAATAACTGAAATGAAAAATACACTAGAAGGAATCAATAACAGAATAACTTAGGCAGAAGAACGAATAAGTGAGCTGGAAGACAGAATGGTGGAAATAACAGCCAAGAAGCAGAATACAGAAAAAAGAATGAAAAGAATTGAAGACAATCTCAGAGAGCTCTGGGACAACAGTAGATGCACCAACATTCGAATTATAGTGGTCACAGAAGAAGAGAAAAAGAAAGGGTTGAGAAATCATTTGAAGAGATTATAGTGGAAAACTTCCCTAACACGAGAAAGGAAATAGTCACTGAAGTCCAGGAAGCACAGAGAGTCCCATACAGGTTCAACCCCAGGAGAAACACACCAAGACACATATTAATCAAACTAACAAAAATTAAATTCAAAAAAAAAATATTAAAAGCAGCAAGGGGGAGACCTTCAAGATGGCAGAGGAGTAAGACATGGAGATCACCTTCCTCCCCACAAATACATCAAAAATGCATCTACATGTGGAACAACTCGTACAGAACACCTACTGAGTGCTGGCAGAAGACCTCCGACTTCCCCAAAGGCAAGAAACTCTCCACATACCTGGGTAGGGCAAAAGAAAAAAGAAAAAAGAAATACAAAAGAATAGGGACGGGACCTGCACCTCTGGGAGGGAGCTGTGAAGGAGGTAAAGCTTCCATACACTAGGAAGCCCCTTCACTGGTGGAGACGGGGGGTGGCAGCGGGAAAGTGTTGGAGCCATGGAGGAGAGCTCAGCAACAGGGATGCAGAGGGCAAAGCGGAGAGATTCCCTCACAGAGGATTGGTGCTGAGCGGCACTCACCAGCCTGAGACGCTTGTCTGCTCACCCTCCAGGGTGGGACGGGTGGGGGCTGGGACCTGAGGCTCTGGCTTCTTTGGAGGTCAGATCCCAGGGAGAGGACTGGGGTTGGCTGCGTGAACACAGCCTGAAGGGGGCTAGTGCGCCACAGCTAGCAAGGAGGGAGTCCAGGAAAACGTCTGGAACTGCCTAAGAGGCAAGAGACCATTGTTTCAGGGTGTGCAAGGAGAGGGGATTCAGAGCACGGCCTAAATGAGCTCCAGAGACAGGCGTGAGCTGTGGCTCTCAGTACAGACACCAGAGACAGGCATGAAATGCTAAGGCTGCTGCTGCAGCCACCAAGAAGCCTGTGTGCGAGCACAGGTCACTATCCACACCTCCCCTCCCAGGAGCCTGTGCAGCCCGCCACTGCCAGGGTCCTGTGATCCAGGGACAACTTCCCCAGGAGAACACACAGCGTGCCTCACACTGTTGCAATGTCACACTGGCCTCTGCCGCTGCAGCCTCGTCCCGCATTCCGTGCCCCTCCCTCCCCTGAGCCTGAGTGAACCAGTGCCCCCTAATCAGCGGCTCCTTTAACCCCGTCCCGTCTGGGCAGAGAACAGACGCCCTCAGGTGGCCTACACACAGAGGTGGGGCAAAATCCAAAGCTGAACCCCGGGAGCTGTGCAAACAAAGAAGAGAAAGGGCAATTTCTCCCAGCAGCCTCAGGAGCAGCGGATTAAATCTCCGGAATCAACTTGATGTACCCTGCATCTGTGGAATACCTGAATAGACAACGAATCATCCCCAAATTGAGGCAGTGGACTTTGGGAGCAACTATAGACTGGGGGTTTGCTTTCTGCATCTAATTTGTTTCTGGTTTTATGTTTATCTTAGTTTAGTATTTAGAGCTTATTATAATTGGTAGATTTGTTTATTGATTTGGTTGCTCTCTTCCTTTTTATAAAATATAGATGTATATTTTTTCCTTTTTCTCTTTTTGTGAGTGTGTATGTGAATACTTCTTTGTGTGATTTTGTCTGTATACCTTTGCTTTTACCATTTGTCCTAGGGTTCTGTCTTTCCTTTTTTTTTTTTTTTAGTATAGTTTTTAGCACTTGTTGTCATTGATGGATTTGTTTATTGGTTTGGTTGCTCTCTTTATTTCTTTCTATTTTTTATTACTTTTTAATTTTTTTACTTTTATTTTAATAACTTTTTGTTTATTTATTTTTCTTTTTTCTTTCTTTCTATTTTTTTCTCCCTTTTCTTCTGAGCTGTGTGGCTGACAGGGTCTTGGTGCTCTGGCCAGGTGTCAGGCCTGAGCCTCTGAAGTGGGAGAGCTGAGTCCAGAACATTGGACCACCAGAGACCTCCCAGCCCCACGTAATATCAAATGGTGAAAGCTCTGCCAGAGATCTACATCTCAACACTAATACCCAGCTCCACTCAACAACTAGCAAGCTACAGTGCTGGACACCCCATACCAAACAACTAGCAAGACAAGAACACAACACCACCCATTGGCAGAGAGGCTGCCTAAAATCATAAGTTCACAGACACCCCAAAGCACACCACCAGACATGGTTCTGCCCACCAGAAAGACAAGATCCAGCCTCATCCACCAGAACACAGGCACTAGTCCCCTCCACCAGGAAGCCTACACAACCCACTGAACCAACCTTACCCACTGGGAGCAGACGCCAAAAACAATGGGAACTACAAACCTGCAGCCTGTGAAAAGGGGATCCCAAATGCAGTAAGTTAAGCAAAATGAGAAGACAGAGAAATACACAACAGATGAAGGAGCAAGGTAAAAACCCACCAGACTAAATAAATGAAGAGGAAATAGGCAGTCTACCTGAAAAAGAATTCAGAGTATTGATAGTAAAGATGATCCAAAATCTTGGAAATAGAATGGAGAAAATACAAGAAACGTTTAACAAGGACCTAGAAGAACTAAAGAGCAAACAAATATTGATGAATACAATAAATGAAATGAAAAATTCTCTAGAAGGAATCAATAGCAGAATAACTGAGGCAGAAGAACATATAAGTGACCTGGAAGATAAAATAGTGGAAATATATATAACTACCACAGAGCAGAATAAAGAAAAAAGAATGAAAAGAATTGAGGACAGTCTCAGAGACTTCTGGGACAACATTAAACACACAAACATTCGAATTATAGGGTTCTCAGAAGAAGAGAAAAAGAAAGGGTCTGAGAAAATACTTGAAGAGATTATAGTTGAAAACTTCCCTAATTTGGGAAAGGAAATAGTCAATCAAGTCCAGGAAGCACAGAGAGTCCCATACAGGATAAATCCAAGGAGAAACATGCCAGGACACATATTAATCAAACTATCAAAAATTAAATACAAAGAAAAAATATTAAAAGCAGCAAGGAAAAAGCAACAAATAACATACAAGGGAATCCCCATAAGGTTAACAGCTGATTTCTCAGCAGAAACTCTGTAAGCCAGAAAGGTGTGGCAGGACATTTTTAAAGTGATGAAAGGGAAAAACCTACAACCAAGATTACTCTACCCAACAAGGACCTCCATCAGATTTGATGGAGAAATTAAAACCTTTACAGACAAGCAAAAGCTAAGAGAATTCAGCACCACGAAACCAGCTTTACAACAAATGCTAAAGGAACTGCTCTAGGCAGGAAACACAGGAGGAGGAAATGACCTACAATAACAAACCCAAAACAATTAAGAAAATGGTAATAAGAGCATACATATCGATAATTACCTTAAGTGTAAACGGATTAAAAGCTCCCACCAAAAGACATAGACTGGCTGAATGGATACAAAAATAAGACCCGTATATATGCTGCCTACAAGAGACCCACTTCAGACCTAGTGACACATACAGACTGAAAGTGAAGGGATGGAAAAAGATATTCCATGCAAATGGAAATCAAAAGAAAGCTGGAGTAGCAATTCTCATATCAGACAAAATAGACTTTAAAATAAAGACTATTACAAGAGACAAAGAAGGACTCTATGTAATGATCAAGGGATCAATCCAAGAAGAAGATATAACCATTGTAAATATTTATGCACCCAACATAAGAGTACCTCAATACATAAGGCAAGTGCTAACAGCCATAAAAGGGGAAATCAACAGTAACACAATAATAGTAGGGGACTTTAACACCCCACTTTCACCAATGGACAGATCATTGGTGAAAGTGATCAATGAAGGAAACATTGGTATGCTCATCAATGAAGGAAACATTGGTATGCATTTGGTATGCTCATTTTCCTTGGAAAATTATTTGTGGACCTTTTTTGAGGTCTAGGGTGAAAGTAGCACTTCTAAGGAATACTCGTGTTTGCTTCTAAGGCATACCAAATATTTAAAGAAGAATTAATAGCAGTCTTTCTCAAATTCTTCCAAAAAATAAAAGAGAAGGGAGCACATCCAAACTCATGTTACAAGGCCAGCATTACTGTGATACCAAAACCAGACAAGGACACTACAAGAAAATTCCAGGCTAATATCCCTGATGAACATGGATGCAAAAATCCTCAACAAATGATTCGCAGACCAAATTCAGCAATACATTAAAAGAATCATGCATGTTACATTAATATGATTAAGTAGGATTTTCTCCAGGGATGCAGGGGTAGTTCAACATCTCCAAATCAGTCTATATTATACACCACATTAATAAAAAAGATAAAAATTACATGATCATCTCAATAGATGCAGTCAAAATTCAACATCCATTCATGACAAAAACTCTCAAAAAAGTGGGTAAAAAGGGAATGTACCTCAACATAATGAAGGCCATATATGAAAAACCCACAGGTAATATTATACTCAATGGTGAAAAACTGAAAGCTTTTCCTCTAAGATTAGGGACAAAACAAGGCTGCCCACTCTTGCCACTTTATTCAACATGATAATGGAAGTCTTAGCTGGAGCAGCTAGGAAGGAAAAATGAAAGGCATCCAGATTAGAAAGGAAGAAGAAAAACTGTCTCTATTTGCAGATGACATCATCTTATATATAGAAAAATCTAGACTCCACACACACAGAAAAACCTGTTAGAACTAATAAATTCAGTAAAATTGGAGGATACAAAATCAATATACAAAACCAGTTGCATTTCTATACACTAATAACAAATTGTTAGAAAGAAAAATTAAGTCTCATTTACAATTGCATCAAAAAGAATAAAATACCTAGGGAAAATTTAATCAAGGGGGTGAAAGACCTGTACACTGAAAACTATGACATTGATAAAAGAATTTGAAGAAGACACAAATGGATAGGTATTCCATGCTTATGGATTGAAAGAATTAATGCTGTTAAAATGTTCATACTATCTAAAGCAATGCAATCTCTATCAAAATTCCAATGGCACTTTTTACAGAAATAGGAAAACAATCCTAAATTTTGTTGTAACCACAAAAGACCCCAAATAACCAAGGCAATCTTGAGAAAGATTAAAGCTAGAGGCATCACACTTCCTGATTTCAAACTATATTACAAAACTATAGTAATCAATATGCTATTGGCATAAAAAGAGACACGTAGCTCAAAGGAACAGAATAGAGAGCCCCAAAATAAACCCACATATATGTGGTCAATTAATTTATGATAAAGGAGCCAAGAATATACAATGGGGAAAGGGCAGTTTCTTCAGTAAATGGTGTTGGGGAAACTGGACAGCCACAGGCAAAAGAATGAAACTGGACCACTATCTTATATCATACATAAAAAGAAACTCAAAATAGATTAAAAAGTTGAACATAAGACCTGAAACCATAAAATTTCTTGAAGAAAACATAGGAGGTAATTCCTTGACATTGGGCTTAGCAATGATTTTTCTTGGATTTGACCCCAAAAGCAAAGGCAACAAAAGCAAAAATAAACAAGTGGGACTACATTAAACTAAAAAGCTTTTGTACGGCTGAGGAAACAATCAACAAAATGAAAATGTAACCTACAGAATGCAGTAAAATATTTGCAAATCATATATCTGATAAGAGGTTAATGTCCAAAATATATAAAGTACTACAACTCAGTAGAAAAAAAACCCCAAACAATCCAATTAAAAAATGGGTAGAGGATCTGAATAGACATTCTTCCAAAGAAAACATACAAATGGCTAACAGGTCCATGACAACATCAGTAATAATCAGAGAAATGCAAATCAAAACCACAGTGAGATATCACCCCACACCTGTTAAAATGTTGGTGAGGATGTGGAGAAGAGGGAACACTTGTGCACTGCTGGTAGGAATGTAAATTGTTGCAGCCACTGTGGAAATAAATATGGAGGTTCCTCAAAAAATTAAAACTAGAACTACCAGATGATCTAGCAATTCCTCCTCTGGCTATTTATCCAAAGAAAATGAAATCATGGTCTCAAAAAGGTATCTGCACCCTCATGTTCATCGCAGCACTTACAATAGCCAAGACGTGGAAACAACCTAAGTGTCCATCCACAGTGAATGGATTAGAAAAATGTGGTATATATACACAATGAAATCTTACTCAGCCATAAAAAAGAAAAAAACCCTGCCATTTGCAACAACGTGGTTGGATTTGGGCATTATGCTAAGTGAAATAAGTCAGAGAAAGAAAAATATGGTATGATCATTTATATGGACAATCTAAAAAAATAAAATAAGGAAATTCCCTGGCGGTCCAGGGGTTAGGACTCCGTGCTTTCACTGCTGAGGACACGGGTTCAATCCCTGGTCAGGGAACTAAGATCCTGCAAGCCGTGTGGTGCAGCCAAAAAAAAAAAAGAAGGAAAAAAAAATGAACTCATAGTTAAAGAGAACAAATAGATTGGTGGTTGCCAGAGGTGGGGTTTGGGGGTGGGTGAAATGGATGAAGGTGGTCAAAATGTGCAAACTTCCAGTTATAAGATAAATAGATAAATAAGTCCTTGAGATCTAATGTACAGCAAGGTGACTGTAGTTAACAATAATGTATTATATATTTGAAAGTTGCTAAGAGAGTAGATCTTAAAAGTTCTCATCACAAGAAAATAATTGTAACTGTGTGATGATGGATATTACCTAAACTTACAGTGATAATCATTTTGTAATTTATACAGATATCAAATCATTATGTTGTACAGCTAAAAGTAATACAATGTGATATGTCAATAATATCTCAATTAAAGAATGTTTTTAAGGGCACCTAGAATATTAGAGTGGGGAGGCATGAGATCTATTTCAAATTAGCAAAAGAGTATATGAACTTTAAAGGTCTTATAATAATGGTATTGTGTTACAAAGCTCAAGGTTGGAAGAGAGTTTCAAGCTGAGACAATGATATACTTTATCAAAAAGTAAAAGAAAAAAGACAGAAAAGGATTTTGGATGTCTTTTGGTATTAAATGTTTGGATTACGTAGATTATTTGGGTTGGATATCGGTTACTGGACTACCTTTGATAATGTAGTTTCAGTAGAGTATTTAGGCTAAACTTTTGAATAGGGTTAAGAAGAGAGTGTATAGGCAATGGGTGTTTCCAAAAAAATGGGTGTTTCAAAAAGTGTATTTTGTGGATGTATTTGTTCAGAAATTATGTCTGAAACTCAGACTGAAAATTTAATGCTTCTTTTCATATGTATTTTGTATCAAGGTTCCTCGACGTCAAGATGATGAGAAGAATAATATTTATTTGGAACTAATGCAACATGACAGTACAAAATATCTTCTCTTATTAGGGAGTGTTCAGGTACATCTTTATGAAGTAATTCAGGTATGTATCAAAATTTTTTTCACCTTGGTATCACATTGTCCAGTTGGTGTTTGTTGTTAAGATTTATCTGTACCTGATGGACTCCTTTTGCTTATTATCTGTGTTATGTGCTTAGTAAACTCATGTGCTTAGTAAACAATATCTTCCTCTGGCTCAAAAAAAAAGTTAGTTTGTAACAGCATAATGTTTTTTTTAATTTTTATTGCAGTATAATTGCCTTACAATATTGTGTTAGTTTCTACTGTACAGCAAAGTGAATCAGCAATACGTATACATATCCCTTCTTTTTTGTACTTCCCTTCCATTTAGGTCACCACAGAGCACTGAGTAGAGTTCCCTGTGCTATACAGTAGGCTCTCACCAGTTATCTACTTTATACATAGTATCAATAGTGTATGTATGTCAGTCCCAATCTCCCAACTCATCCCATCCCCCACCCGTTTTCCCCTTGGTATCCATACTTTTGTTCTCTATGTTTTTAAAAATTTATTTTCTGGAAGGGCAATGATACAACCTAACAACCTAAAAGACTGAGCATGCTTGTTTGTTTGTTTCATTTTGTTTTCTGAGATGTTTCTAAACGAGACCCAAACCACAAACTCTCTTAATTGTGAGCACCAGTTTCACATCGGTTCTTTTATCTTTAGCTGGGCTGCTTGCAGTCTGCCCTGTGCATGTGTCATTTAGGAGTCAGCCAAAGTTTTAGGCAGAATTTATACACAGATTCTGTGGTTCCTTCTCTCTCGCTGTCTACTGCCTCCTGCCCTTTCCTCCAAGAAAAGATAATGATTCTTCTGAACTTTGTATTTAATATTCTCTTGCTCTTTTCATAGCTTTACTACTTAATGTAAGTTACAAAAAAATTGTATCTTTTGTGTTGCTAAACATATTATGTTTCTAAGATTAATACACTTAATTTCATTAGCTAGTACTCATTTTTTCACTGCTGTATACGTTCCATGTGAGAGTGTTCCCCAGTTTATTTATCTATAATGTTTTTTTTTTTTTTTTTTTCTGTACACGGGCCTCTCACTGTTGCGGCCCCTCCCATTGCAGAGCACAGGCTCCGGACGCGCAGGCTCAGCGGCCATGGCTCACGGGCCCAGCCGCTCCGCGGCATGTGGGATCCTCCCGGACCGGGGCATGAACCCGCGTCCCCTGCATCGGCAGGCGGACTCTCAACCACTGCGCCACCAGGGAAGCCCTATCTATAATTTTTTAATGGATATTTTGATTGTTTTCAGTTTTTTACTATTGTGCACATTGCTGCAGTGAATTTTTTTGAACATATCTTCCAGTGCGTATCTGCAGAAAGTCTCTACATTATGATGAATTGCCCTCTATGAGTCTCTATGATGAATTGCTACATCGTAGGTAAAGAGACCATGTTATTTATTGATCAGAGTTATCAGAGAAAGAAATTTTGGTTATTTATGGATTTCCCCCCAAAGCCTTATGATTTTAGCTGTGGTATGCTGCCTCTGTGTATTATCTGTCAGAATTCTTCTACAGGCACTTCTACCTTAATTAAATATCACATCATTTTCCTTATTAGAATTTCTCAGTTACCCCCTTTCGGTCAAAACGCAGATCCCAGAAGTACAAAGTTTACCATGAGGACTTTGGTCTTTTTTTTTTTTATGCACTTTTATTGGCTTGATGTTGGCTTGGGCTGATAGTTCTATAATAATATTTAAGCATCTGGACATCAGACAATAGAGGAAGATAAGAACTGTGAGACAAATGTTTTGCATTTAGTTTGTATCCAGCCCTATTCAAACTAGGCCTAATGGGAGAATAAGTCCCATGGATGAGTTTGGCCCACCTTAAATAGCCAAGTGACCTTTTTTTAAAACTTTTATTTTGAGATAATTATAGATTCACATGCAGCTGAAAGAAATAATACAGCATGATCCTATGTACTCATTTTCCCCCTGATGGTAACATCTTTCAAAACAATGGTAAGTATCACAACCAAACTACAGAACGTTTCCATCTATACAAGGATCCCTGATGTTGCCCTTTTATAGCTACACCCACTTCCTTCCTGCCCTTACCCTTCCTTAACAATTGGTTACCACCAGTCTGTTCTTCATTTCTGTAATTTTCTCAATGTAACCTTTTAGGATTGGCGTGTTTTCAGTTAGCGTGATTCTCTGGAGAATCATACAGGTTACTGCATGTATCCATAGTTCATTCCTTTCTGTTGTTGAGTAGTACTTCATGGTGTGAATGTACCACAATTTGTTTAAATATTCGCCCATTGGAGGACATCTGGGTTGTTTCCAGTTTTTGGTGGTTATGAATAAGTTACTATAGTCACAGGTTTTTGCGTGAATATAGTGTTCGCTTCTCAGATAAGTTTCTGGGTTATAAGGTAGTTTGTGTGTACCGTTTTTAAAGAAGCTGCCAAACAAACTGTTTTCCGTAGTGGCTGTGCCGTTGTACATTCCCAGCAGAAATGCATGAGTGATCCAGTTTCTCAGCACCCTCGTCAGCCTTTGGTAGTGTCACTGTTCTTTATTTTAGCCATTCTGATGGCTGTGTAGTGTTACTGTGGTATTAATTTGCAGTTCCCTAACAGCTAGTAATGTTGAACATCTTTTTAGGAGGGCCTTTTTTTTCTCCTGGTTTTATTGAGATGTAATTTACATGCAGCACTGTACAAGTTTAAGGTGTTCAGCATAATGATTTGGCTTACATACCTGATGAAGTGATTACCACAATAAGTTTAATGAATATCCATCATCTCCTATAGACAAAACACCAAAGAAATAGAGAAAAAAATTTTTTATGATGAGCAGAACGCTTAGGATTTACTCCCTTAATAACTTTCATGTATAACATGCCATGGTGTTCATTGTTTTTATCATGTTGTACACGACATCTCTAGTACTTATTTATCTTGTAAGTAGAAGTTTGTACCCTTTGACTACCTTCATAAATTAAAAGGCCTTTTACAATTTATGATGCTAGTCAACAAATTTATGCTTATCTCTTTGGTCTCTAAAGCTTGAGCTGTATCATTTGCTATTTGGGTCACATGCAGGGATAGACTATAGACCACTTGATTATAGAACTACTAGCCATGGTAGAAATCCTCGTGCAGATTGGTAAAATCTAGTGCTTGGTTGAGTTGGAAAGACCTGATGATAAGACCCAAACTACAGATCACGTTTGGAAGCATGGGAGGGCCATCTGATTGTACAACAATTATCTCACTTGTATACTTGGAAAGTACACGTGCATTGTTTATGATTACCAGTTGGTATCAATTGCTTTCTGAATATAATTGGCCTGATTTTGGAGGACAAAGATGCTGAATTGAATTAAATAAATCACATAATAGGTTTTGCATAACTTTATTAAAAAAAAGTAATTGGGGCTTCCCTGGTAGCACAGTGGTTAAGAATCCACATGCCAATGCAGGGGACACGGGTTAGAGCCCTGGTCCGGGAAGATCCCACATGCCACAGAGCAGCTAAACCCATGCTCCACAACTACTGAGTCTGCGTGCCACAACTACTGAAGCCCATGCGCCTAGAGCCTGTGCTCCGCAACAAGAGAAGCCACCGCAATGAGAAGCCCACGCACCGCAACTAAGAGTAGCCCCCACTCACTGCAACTAGGGAAAGCCCACGTGCAGCAACGAAGACCCAATGCAGCCAAAAAAAGAAAAAAGTAATTGGTCTGTACTTGTATCATTAATCCCTTGTTCCTTCCTATCCCTGATACATTTTGGGTTTCTTTGAGGCTCTGGGAGAAACCAGAAACATCAGCTAATTGTTAAGGTCTGCGGTCCAATTAAGGCATAAAAGTATATTGGAGCTTATAATATTTCTGTATTGATTATAGAAGGGAATGTAATATTAATTTTGAAATGAATTGCAGTACCATTTGTGTTCATTGGTTTGGCTATATGATCCATACCAGATGAGCCTAAGACTAGGTGATAAATTCAACAATTAGAAAGATTGATAGCTACTGTAATTATTAGAGAAAGGCAATAGAAAATTCAAAGGTGTGGAAGATTGTTAGAGTAATGCCCCCTAAAGAATCATGCCTCCCGGTATCTATACCTTTGAGTAGTCTACAGTGCTCCCCACCCCGACTACTGCGTTTAGCCATGTAACTTGCTTTGGACGGAGCAGAATCAAATTCAGGACAGGGAACCAAGTAGCTCATTGTCACACATTGAAACTCATCAGTGGAGCTGGGTGAAGGCAAGCCTAAAACTCAGTGGATTTGGATGAGTTAGATGCACATTCAGGATGAACATTTAATTGGCTCCAATGAAGACTCAATTGGGTAGATCTCAGTGGGACCTTCAGAAATAACTCAAAGACATTTACAGTAGTTAAAAGTATGACTAAAAGTTTACTTATGTATGAGGGAGATGAATCAGTAGGTTGAGTTTTCCATCAAAAGCAGAGACACCATTTTTAAGAGAGAAGAGAAGAAAAAGGCAGTCTTGGAAGAGTAAGATGTTTCTCCACTCCCCACTTTGGGAAAAGGGAAGCTTTAAAAAGCTAGAAGCTATAAAGAGCATGTTGACAGGATCATTAAGGAAATCAATTTCAATTACTTATGAATTTTCTGAGAAATCTTGTGACTTTATATGAAGAATATATATGATATGCTGATTTTGTGTGATGTCTGTCATTGTACCACCACCTGTTATTTTCCTCATTATAATGCCTCACCAGGAACTGAGAGGACAGGTGTTAAATAGGTTCTTGTGGATTGCTATGTTTTGGGGGTACAGAGGACATGTAGACCAGGTGCCAAAGTTTTCACTAAATGAGAATTAGTGACCAGAATGTCTGAAAGACATTCCAGAGAGCATGAGCCTTAAAAGAGGAAAACTTTTTATCTGTATAATAAGATAATAAATAATAAGATCTGGAAGCAATAGAAGAGAGTATGGCGGATGCTACCCCACCACCTAACCTTGAGATATGTGGGCCTTCACTTGAGGAGTCTATAATGGAAGCGGCATCCTTAGTGATGAGGCAGGTCTGAGCTAAAGGAAAGCTGGAAATGTTTAGTGGAGCAGTTAAAGATGGAAGGTTGCTTGTCAACCGTGGAATGGGGGTTCCATGAGCCACAGTGGAAAATGCTGGGAAGAAAGAGAACCATTGAATGTTGGATTAGCTGGGAGGACTCATAGCACAGCAGAGATGATCAGAGATGGTGACCAAGGATACCAAATGTTTTCCTGGCTAAAAAGATCCCAACAGTCCCCAAGAGATGAGAGAAGCACTCAGTTCTGTCATGAGTCAGCCTATCATGTAGATTCATGTTTAACCCCTCAAAAGGAGTGCAGGCCTGGCAGTTCCTCTAAGTATAAGCAGCAGGAACATTTTTCTTTAAAACATAAATGTAAATATTAGCATTTATTTCTGGTACAACCTGGAATTTTTATTTTCTTCCAAACATTCATTATTTTGGTATTTTAGCTATTAAATTTATATGTGCATTAAACATCATTACCTGATTTTTTAAAATTTATGAAATGATTTAGATAATATACAAGGGACTACATCAGTGATTCTATATTTAAGAATTTTATTGTTTGTTACTTTTTCTAGAAAGGGTGCTTTACTGAAGAACTCCGAATGTTGAATAAAAACACAGTAAGAACTTTACTGAAACTTCCAAAGCTTTGTGCACACACTTAACATTTCATGTAACTTTATTCTGATATTGTTTTTATTCTTTTCTTACCCTACCAGTCACTGTTTGAACTAATAGAAATATATTAAATAGAACGTATAATATTTGCTCACAATCTTCATCTCCACCGTTTTTTAAAATGCTGCTATCTTACTGCTAAATGGTGAACACAAAAATTAGAAATCATTGGGTAAGAGAGGAAAACGCCTCTGGCTACTTCTTTGCATAGCCTTAGGATCCTCACATACTGAATTGAGGAAATATTATTTTCCTCCTTAAGGAGTTTCTAAAGAGTTCTTTACAGTTCTTACTTGAATTCCTTTTTAAGTACTTAAAAATTATTATCTTGATTAATTGATCATCTACTCAGAGAGGCTTCTGCTGCCAATAGCCAGATCGGGGATAGGAAACAAAAAACAGAATGATGGACATTTGAGGGCATAACCTCGGACACCCTCCTTCATTTCACATATGAGCCAGCTGTGGTTCAGAGAGATGAAATCACTTGTCTAAATCAAAATTTTATCTGAAAGTGGAAGTGGAGATGGGAAAAGTGTGAATAAATACTTAAAAATATTATATACATGGATATGAATACATATATACATATGTATATATGTATCTCTGTATAATTCTATTAACAATTATAAATTGATATTTTTCATATTTTAATCATGTAATATTCCTTAACTTTAACATAAGGTTTTTAACATTTCAGGAATGCCACAGATTCTTCTATAGGAGTTGTGTAAATTTTTTTTTTTAAATCAAGAGATTCATGCTTTGGTTTTTCTAACTTATAGATTTGTGAGGTAAAAATATCACTTGTTATCACCTCTCCATTAAAATATCTTTCTGATCAAACAATAAAATAAATTTGGCACATGTTTAGTTTATCTGCAGGGCGGAAGTGGAATTTATGTTCTCCTATGGAAACTTTGGTTATGGATTTTCACATCAGGTTAGTTCCCCTCTTTTAAAAATAATTCTACTGCAGCTCTTCAGTTAAATCATCCTCCCGAGCCTCTATCCTTTCCAGTTTGATAAAATCTTTAAAATATTTTTAAAAGAACACCATTTTTCTCTAGCCTAAAGAAAAATGAAACTTTACCATTGTTTGTTTATACATTTTTAAATAATGAGATTTTATTCAAATGTCTTTATTATAATACTTTTGTGTGTGTGTACACATACACTTACGTAATTGAAAACAAAATTAAGTATTCAAGAAATGAACGTGGATTTTTATATCTAAAAATAATCATTAAAATAGAGTCATTGATGTTATTCAGATATTTTGTACTTTAATCACATATAATCCTTTCTCCCCATGATCATTTCAACATCAACCTTTCTTGATTCATCAAGAGAGTAATATGCCCAAAGAAGGTATCTTCCTAGGTTTAGCCTGCCCTTTTAAATTTACTACATATATCCATGTTGCAGAGAAAATTTTTGTACATTAACCTATATCCTTTTCTTTCATTATGTCCTCAGGCCGGATTCCTAGAATGGAAATCATTGTCAGTAATGGCCTTTTCAAGGAATTGTTCTAGAAAAATTGTACCAACATATATTCTTACCAAGTTTGAAAGAAATCTTGATATCCCTGGGTACTGTCACAGCTTTGGGGCATTTATAAATTCAGTCCCATTAGTACTGCAGTTATATAGGAGAAATGACCCGTATACTTTACATATAATCTTTAATTTTCAGTTTTTGCTATGTTTCATATTCTTGGCTGTTTTTTAATTAGGAATTGAGAGTCGGTACATCAGTCTTATTAAATAAGTCTACTGCCGTGTGTTAACAGGGAAATCCCTGTAAAATGTATTTTTAAATTTTGCCTGTGGTATATCATAATGTTTTTTAATACATTTTGAATCACAGGTAAGTAATATATTGATGAAAGCCCCTAGACACAAGCTTTTTTTCATTTTCCCCTTTCTGCTTTGATTTTTCTTTCTTTGCATTTTGCCTATTTTCTTATCATAAATTAGGCCTTATAGGGATCCCTAATCAGTCCTAAACTGTGTCACAAAAGGCTTAGTCCTTTTTGTGACAAAGTTTATGAGTACCAAGTTCAGAGATAGGTGTTGTATCTGGATATAACATGTAACAATCCCATTCTTAGGGAGATAGATCCTTTTCAAATAAGACTGGGCAAATACTGTATTGTTTTATGTAGGTGGACTCTACTAAAAACTAGGAACAAAGGCATTGTAAGGAAAAGAGTGGGAAATTTAATAAAAGTTCTATTTGATCTTATGTCCATGAACTTTTCAGTAACATAGTCCCCTACTTACCTATCATGATAATGTATAAAGAGGACTTGCACTGGAGGAGATAAAGTTGCATTCGAATGTTGGCTCTCATGCCTGCTGGGTAGCCCTTGAACACTTACTGATCTTCAGTATTATCTGTAAAATAGGCATAGTTATCTACCTCATAGGATTATTGGGGTGATTAAATAATATTAAAAATGCAAAATTATTGACAGATACTTAGTGCTCAATGTTCATTCTTTCTTCCTCTCTTAATTCCTTTCCTCTTTATATATATCATTTAAGTCCTGGGGGATAGTAGTATTAGGAAGAACTGGAATTGTAACTAAACAGTGTTAATATATACTTATTATTTTCCTCAGTTAAAACCTCTTCAGAAAATTATTAAGCCATCTATGTTTATGAATATTGCACCACCTCCAGAAAGAACAGACCCTGTGACGTAAGTGTTAAAGTCTTATTAACACAGTTATATCTTGTGGCATTTAAAATATGTAGTCCATTTGATGGATAATTTTGGTTGTCTTAAGGCATGGCCAGAATGAACTAGACTCCGAGATAAAGAAAGCAGTGCATTGTTTTGTTCAAGGGGGAAGATATTTTGAGTTTCTGGGTGTAGCCCTGGAGAGAGGAGTTGAGGAGGTCTGGAGATAAGAAAAGAAGAGAAGGGTTGCCAACTTCATGGCTGAAGGAGGGAAGGGAGGGGAAGCCTAATGAGGAAAGTTGGCCAGTGAGATGTTCCTTTTGCAGAAAGAGGTGAGGAACTTTTAAGATAAAGGTGCCTAATAGTTGCCAGTTTTCTGCTCTGCAGTATGGTAGCATTACCCCCCACTTCCACACACTCCAGTTGTTATTTCCAAATTTTCAGCAAAAAGCCTATGGTCAAAAAAATGCAATTAGCAGGCCAAAAGTAACAACATATAGTATGTCAATTAGTCTTGCAATTTCAACAGTAAAAATAGATCAAAGAAAAATGAGCACCTGAAAGAGAGATATTTAATCTATGGTGCTATCCAAGAATAAGGAATGGAAAATACTTGAAATGACATTGAGGAAATTAGGTATAGAATAGGAAATTATATTCTGAAGTGCTGATTTCCTATCAGCACTGGGTATTATCATTAAAAATAAATGTTGTCCATTTGGTATTGGTGATTTGTTGAAATAGCAAAGTTTAATGTTTTTCTTATGTTTATTGATTATTATTTCCTTATTTATCCATTGATTCAATAAACATTTATTGAATGTTTGCTATACCCCCAAGGCCCTAAAAATACAAAGATAAATGAGGCTTGGTCCCTGCCCTCAAGTAGCTCATGGTTTAATGCAAAGCTAACATGTAAAAAAAATAAGATAATACAAATGAGATGGAGCCCTTCTAGAGGTTAACATAGAGGTCTGTGGGACACAGCCAAGGGGCTTCCCATACTTCTTGGGGGAGTTAGGAGGATTGTATTATCTAGTAAGGATCCACAAAAGAAAGAGTGCTCGATGTAAGACTTGAAAAATGAGTAGTGGTGCATCAGGTTGATTTTGTAAGGGTGAGGAGACACATTCCCCAAAGACAGCACGTAAGTAAAAGGTGGGAGCCATAAGAGGCTATGTTATAATGGGGAACAGTGAGTAGTTTGTTGTGGGTTGCAAAGCGCATAGGAGCAAGGAAAGGAGCAATGGGAGATGAGCTGAAGCAGTAGTCACGGGCAAGATATGGCGGTCAAGAGGTGAGGCTCTAGAGTCCAGACTACATGGACTCTGCCAGGTACTAGCTGTGTGACCTTGGGCAAGTTACTTCGGCTCTTTGTGCTTCATCTATTGAATGGGATAAAAATAACAGCTACCCAATTGAGTTATTGTAATGATTAAATAAGTTACATATAAAGCACTTGGAACATGGTAGCAAATAGAATTCTCAGTTGTTAGCTACTTATTAAAGTAATAAATGTTTTATCATCACCATCATCGTCACTGTAGGTTTATGCTTCTCAAATGTGAGTAAATTTTACTCTTTTGAGTCCTCAGGGGTGTGTCAGGGCAACACAAAGCACTGGAAGATACGGTGCATCTTTCTGGAGTATTACTTTGCTCAAAGATTTTGAGAGGGAAAATGTTATCTTAAAATTAACATTTATATATTATGCAGTAGAATTAAAAAGTCACAAATTTTCAAGATAACAAAATGATTCCAAGATGTGTGGTTTGTGTCTGATTGCATTAAGTTACACCTCCAGAGACCTTCACTGTCCTCTACCCACAGGAGTTCTTTATTGGAAAAATTTGGAAGTGCTTCAGATGTAGAACCATTGAAGAATTTTAAGTAGGGGAAATACCATGATCAACTTGCATTTTATATGATCCTATCAATAGGATTGAATATGGACAGAAGTAGCTTAGTATTGGATTGGAGGAAGCTGTTGCATTAGTCTACATGAGAGATACTGACAATCTGGACTAGGGCAATGACTTGGTGGGTGTGACCGTTAATTCGGTGTGTCGAACTGACTGGGCCAAGGGGTGCTCAGATATGTGGTCAGATATTATTCTGGATGTTTTGAGTGAGATTAACATGTAAATCAGCAGACTGAGTAAAGCAGATTGCCCTCACTAATGTGGGTGGGCTTCATCCGATCAGTTGAGAGCCCAAATAGACAAAAAATCTGACCCTTCCCTGAGTAAGAGAGAATTCCTCCTGCCTTATTGCCTTTGACTGAAACATTGGCTTTTTCCTGCCTTCAGACTTGAATGGAAGCATCAGCTCTTCCTGGATCTTGAGTCTGCAGACTTTTGGACTAGAACTATGCACCATTGGCTCTCCTGGCTCTCTAGCTTGACCCACTCATCTTGCAGATCTTTGGACTTGTCAGCTTCCATAATCACTTAAATTAATTCCCTATAATGAACTTCTCTGTCTGTCTTTCTCTTTCTCCCCCTCTTTCTTCATCTTATTGGTTCTGTTTCTCTGAAAAGCTCTCACTAATACAGATTTTGATACCGAGTGTGACTCTAGAGAAACAGAAGATTAAGGACAAGTTTTCTGAATTGGTTCTGGGGTTTGTGGAATTAGCTCTCTAATCCGATTATAGATTTAAAGACTCTAATGACTCTGTTTCTAGTGGTAAAGAGACACCGATAGTCCCTGGAGTGATCTGGCAATAGCGATGTGAAAAATATCACCCATTGGATACCCCTAATCAAAGCAAAGAAGCAAAGATATGGGTGACTATATATATGATACTTTCAAACATTTTTGTCAAACTAATGAATATAATGAATTGGCTGGGTATTCCTAATGTTGATGGACAAAGGTGAGAAAAGAACGAGCTCAAGGATTCAAATTCCCAGCTCAAGCATTGTGTAAATGACCTGAAATCTTCCATGTATGCCCTGCAGGAGACCCTTATCTCCTATAGCCATAATACTAAGATTGCTGAAAATCGAAGCCAGAACTTCATCCTGCCGCTGCCTGAATTACAATGCAAATTGAGCTCCCAGCCTCACAGGGTGTCTACTGTTAAAGTGAGGATATTGGTTGGGAATAAGTGGGACCCTTAAAGTTGGGATGGGAAAATAGGAGAAGACTCTGATGAATCTGGGGACGCTGAGCCCATAAATTCTGATATATCTGCTTTGCCAGTTGAAGTGACCTCTCAAACCCCAGTGGAAGAGACCTCTCCACCCCCAGCAAAAGTGGTAGTGGCCTTTCCACCCCATCTGAGGGGATTAACCCTGCATTACTTGAAGAAATAGTAATGGCCTCTTCTGAGGCAGTTGCCATGCAAGACGATGTTGATTCTCCTCAAGACTCACCCCCACGGCCCCCCTTTGCTTCTAGGCCTGTAACTAGACTCAAGTTCCAGCAAGCCCCTAAAGGTGAGGTTCAAAGTGTGACCCACGAGGAAGTACACCACACTCCAAAAAGAACTGCTTGAGTTTTCTAATTTATATATATAAAAATCCAGAGGGGGCTTCCCTGGTGGCGCAGTGGTTGAGAGTCCGCCTGCCGATGCAGGGGACACGGGTTTGTGCCCCGGTCCGGGAAGATCCCACATGCCACGGAGCGGCTGGGGCCGTGAGCCATGGCCGCTGAGCCTGTGCTCTGCAACGGGAGAGGCCACAACAGTGAGAGGCCCGCGTACCGCAAAAAAAAAAAAAATCCAGGGAACATGTGAGGGTATGGGGATATTAAAGGTATGGGATAATGGTGGCAGGATCATAAAGTTGGATCATATCGAATTTATGGGTATGGGCTCACTAAGCAGAGATTCTACGTTTACTTTGCAGCTTGGGGAGTTACAAAGGACTCTAACACTTTGTTGGTTACTGAAACATGGACCAAAAGATAGCCCACTGTGAGTGGATTGAAAATGCCAGGTCTACTTTAGTTTAATGTAGAGGAAGGAATTCAAAGGTTTAGGGAGATTGTAGTGTTAGAGTGGATTTGTCATTTAAGACCTACTTATTCACCCTGGGAGGCTCCAGAAGACACACCTTTCACCATGACTGTGACAAACAAGTTTGTGAGGGAATCCCCACCCTTGAAGAGCCCTGTGATTGCTCTTCTCTGTAGGCCAGACCTTGCAGTGGGAACTGCAGTCACTGAACTGGGAAACCTAAATGAACTGGGAGGAATTGGATCCTGAAGTGGCAAGGTGGGTGTGGTTACTGTGATGGACAGCAGGATCAAAGCAGCAACCACAATCGTCTGATTCATGTAGACCTATGGCATTGGCTGGTTGATCATGATATTCCTAGAAATAGAATATACAGGAAGCCTGCTAAATTCTTACTTGATCTGTATCAGCAGAAAAGTTCTAGGTCAAATGAACAAAAGTCTAACCTAAAGCATAAAAACAGAGTTCATCAATCAATTCCCAGTTTGAACCAGTTTACAGACCCAGAACCCTTTGAATGAAGGGGAAGCCTGATCCCCTTGAGGAGAGACCTCAGTACAGTGCCAAAAATTATGTTAATCTTTCTCCCAGCATTCCCCCAAAGGAACTACAGCCTTTTACCAGGGTAACTGTGCATCAGAGAAAAGGAAATAGAGTTTTCAGAGACTACTGGACCCTGGCTCTGAACAGACGCTAATTCCAGAAGACCCAAAATGTCACTGTTGTCTACCAGTTCGAATAGAGGCTTATGGAGGTCATGTGGTCAATGGAGTTTTAACTCTGATTCATCTCATGGGGGACCCAGTGGGTCCCCAAGCCCATCCTATAGTTATTTCCCCAGTTCCAGAATGCATAATTAGAATATATGTATTCAACAGTTGGTGAATACCTTCCCTGTCCTGTGGAATGAGGGATATTACAGTGGAAAAGACTAAATGGAAGCCACTAGAGCTACCACTAAGAGTAAACCAAAAGCAATACCTGGAAGGATTTCAGAGATTTGTGCCACCATAGGGATTTGAAAGGTGCAGGGATGGTGGTTCCCATCACAACCCCGTTCAACTCACTTATCTGGCCTGTGCAGAAAAGAGATGTATCTTGGAGAATGACAGTAGATTATTGTAAGCTTAACCAGGTGGTGACTCCAAATGCAGCTGCTGTACCAGGTTGCAGTTTCATTGCTTGAGCAAATTAACACACCCCCTGGTACCTGACATGCAACTCTTGATCTGGCAAATGCTTTTTTCTCCATACTTGTTAATAAAGTCCATCCAAAACAGTTTTATTTCCACAGGCAAGAAGACCAGCAGTATACCTTCACTGTCCTACCTCAAAGATACATCACTCTCCAGCCCTATGTCATAATGTAGTAGACAGGAATCTTGATTACTTTCTCTTATATAAGATATCACACTCACCCTTACGGTAATGACATTATGCTGATTGGACCTAGTGAGCAAGAAGTGGCACTATTCTAGACGTATTGGTAAGATATTTGCATGTCTGAAGGTGGGAAATAAGTCTGATAAAATTCGAGGGCTTTCTACCTCAGTGAAATTTTAGGGATTCAGGTATGGGGCTTGTCAAGATATTCCTGCTGAGGTGAAGGGTAAGTTGTTGTATCTGGGCTCTCCTACAACCAAAAAAAGAGGCATAACACCTAGTGGGCCTCTTGGGTTTTGGAGGCAACATATTCCTTTGGATGTGCTACTCTGGCCCATTTACTCAGTGACCTGGAAAAAATAGTTATATATATGTTTTTCTTCCCTCTCATCTCCTTATCATGTAACATAATATATATTTCCTTTATATCATAATATTTAAGTATTGTTAACCTTACATCATAGTTATTTAAGTTTCAGGATATTAAGGAGAAGAGTAAACATCACCCAAGGACTTTACATCCTTTTCTGAGGAAGGGGCTGGCGAGTTTTTGGCTGTATGTATACAGGAGAGTTGTATCATGTAAGGTTAATTATGACCTTGTTATTGTTTTCATTTGGAGATTAAGCATGTTGTAAGATGTTTATGGGTACAAAGTTGACAAGGGGTGGACTTGTGATGGTTAGTTTTTTGTGTCAACTTGACTGAGCCATGAGATATAGATTTGGATCTAGAGAAAGGGAGAGAGGTCTGGGCTCAAACACTTTCTAATTCTCCTTAGAACTTCAGGTCCTTCTCTTCTTTCCCATCTCTGCTACCCATGATCTTAGTAGTAAGAGTACCCAAGAGGTCACTCTCTCAGTATTTCTGACTTCTGTCTTCTTTCCTAGCTCTATCCTCTAGTGGTCCAATATGGATAAGGTGAGCTTACGGTGTAAAAGAGTGATTCAAAAGTGATAGCTAACACTGATTTTAGAAGTGAACTTTTGTATAATTTTAACTTTATTACCATTTTCCAGAAATGTTATTATACCACAACCAATAGAATATCCAGCATTCTTATCCCCAGACCTGAATGTTTCAGTTGGGGTGCCAACTACAGCATCTCAATCCAACCAGCCATCTGTAGTACGACTTGAAAAACTTCAGCAACAACCCCGGGCAAGGTAAAAAACAAAAACAAAACAAAACAAAAAAATTTTCATCTTATTTATGTGTTATTTGTATATTAATTTTTACTTTGAGACATAGGCTTGCTGTTGGTCCAGAAACCTTCATCATGGTGATATTATGGGTTCAGTGTTTGTTTTAAAAAGTCAATGATCTGGCAAGAAAAGGGGTGAGAACACATTAATACGGGAGAAAGTATAATACTTTCTCTGCCTCTTCACTCAACAATATAGTCTATAGGTCTCTTATACTCTTTTCTGTATTTCCCATCTTTTATCTCTATGCTTTAGATATTTTCTTCTGACCTGTCTTATAATCACTGGTTCTTTCTTCTTTGTCTCTTATCTACTCTTAAGCCAATTGAGTTCTTAATTTCAGTTATTTCCTTTCGTTATGGAATTTTCATTTACTTTATAGTTCCACTTCTCTACCAAAATCCTCAGTCTTATCTTTTAATTCTTTGAACATATTAATCATTGTATTTCAAAGTTCATCTCTGATAACTTGATTATTTGGATTTCCTGTAAGTCTATACCTATTGTTGGTTTTTTTTCTCAGAGTTTTTAGTCAAATCTTATGTTCTCATATGCCTAGTTGTTTTCATCAAGTACCAAACATTGTATTTGAAAATCTGTAGAACTGATTTGAGGCTCTTGATTATATATTTTTACAGATAATACATACATTTGCATCTGGCAGCCAGCTAGCCTAGGAACACTAGCAATCCCAGATCACCTTAATTCAACTGAGGTGAGACTGAAATGATTTGGGCTCTAGTTCCTGTGGGCATTAGTCTTTTTCTGGTTTACTCTTATTCTTAACATCAAGGCCGGGACTAGTGAGAGGCAACCAGGGTACAATATTTAAGGAGGCACTTATTCTTGGGGTATAGCCCTCTAGGGCCCCAACTGAAAGCCTAGGTGCTTACCATGGCTTCTCATCCTTAACAGGGGCTGAACTCTGGTTTTTGTTCCCTCATTCTTACACATTTCTCTCAAAGCTCTTAACTCTTGTCCACCTCAAATGCCTTGAAGGAAAATGGCTCCAAATTATGGGCTCAGAGTCTCCAGACTTCCTTTCTGTCTGGCATCTTGGATTTGCAAATTCTTGCTGCCTTTATAACTGACTGATGTTTCCAAAGAAAAAATTTTAAAATACTTTGTCAGCTTTTTCAGTTGTGCAGTGAGATGGTCTGAAATAATCGAGTCCATCATTGCCAGAAACAGAACTCCTAAAATTTTTTAAATGGTGTTTATGTATATGCATATTTTACTCAGACTTATAAATTAATTCATAAACATTGAGTTGAGTGATCAAGGAACCCCTTTTTCTCCTAGTCCTATGTTTTATTCTTTCAATAACATTTATTTATTTATTTATTTTTATTGGAGTATAGTTGATTTATGTTGTGTTAGTTTCAGGTGTACAGCGAAGTGAGTCGGTTATATATATACATATATCCACTCTTTTTTAGGTTCTTTTCCCGTATAGGTCATTACAGAGTATTGAGTAGAGTTCCTTGTGCTATACACAATAGGTCCTTACTAGCTATGTGTTTTATACATAGTAGTGTATATATGTCAATCCCAATCTCCCAATTTATCTCTCTCCCCCCTCCCCTCTGGTAACCATAAGTTTGTTTTCTACATTTGTGACTCTATTCCTGTTTTGTAAATAAGTTCATTTGTACCATTTTTTAGATTCCACATAATATTTATTTATGTTTATTTCAGTTTTATTGAGATATAATTGACACACAGCACTGTATAAGTTTAAGCAGTACTTAATGATTTAACTTACATACATCATGAAGTGATTATCATGATAAGATTACCAAATATCCATAATCTCATATAGATTCAAAATAAAAGAAAAAAGATTTTTCCTTGTGATGAGATCTCTTAGGATTTACTCTCATAACAGCTTTCATATATAACCTGTAGCAGTGCTAATTATGTTAATCATGTTGTACACTGAATGCCTAGTACTTATTTATCTTACAACTGGAAGTATGTACCTTTTGACCACCTTCATCCAATTCCCCCTCCCCCACCCCCTGCCTCAGGTAACCCCAAATCTGGTCTCTTTTTTCTATGAGCTTGTTCTTTCATTTTTTGAAGCATTATTGACCTACAACACTATATTGTTCCTGGTGCACAACACAGTGACTTAACATTTCTATAAATTACAAAGTGATCACCATGATAAGTCTAGTTACCATCTGTCAGCAAAGATATTACATTATTTTTGACTATATTCCCCATGCTTTACATTTCATCCCCGTGATACGTTTATTTTGTGACTGGAGGTTTGTACCTCTTAATTTCCCTTACCTATTTCACTCCTCTTCCACTCCCCTTCACTCTGTTTGTTCTCTTTGTCTATGATTCTGTCTCTGATTTGTTTCTTCATCTGTTTTGAATTTTAAATTCCACATATAAGTGAAATCATACAGTACTTGTCTTTCTATGCCTGACTTGTTTCAGTTAGCGCTGTACCTTTTTTGTTGCAAATGGCAAGATTTCATTCTTTTTATGGCTAATGATACACCATTGCATATGCGTGTGTGTATACACCACATCGTCTTTATCCATTCATCTATCAGTGGGCACTTAGGTTGCTTTTGTATCTTGGCTATCGTGAATAATGCTGCAGTGAACATAGGGATGCATATATCTATTTAAATTAGTGTTTGTGTTTTCTTTGGAAAAATACCCAGAAGTGGAATTGCTGGATTGTATGGTAGTTCCATTTATAATCTCTTGAAGAACCTCCATACTGTTTTCCATAGTGGCTGTCCCAATTTACATTCCCATCAACAGTGCAGGAGGGTTCCCTTTTCTCCACACCCTCACCAACACTTGTTATTTGTTGTCTTTTGATAATACCTATTCTGACATTCTGTGAGGTGATATCTGATTGTGGTTTTGATTTGCATTTCCCTGATGATTACTGATGTTGAGCCTCTTTTTATGTGTCTGTTGACCATCTGTATGTTTTCTTTGGAAATGTGTATGTTCAGGTCCTTTGCCAATTTTTAAATCAGATTGTTTGCTTTTTTGATGTTGAATTGTATGAGTTCATTGTATATTTTGGATAAGAACCCCTTATCATTCATATTGTTTGAAAGTACTTTCTCCCATTCAGTAAGCTGGCTTTTCATTTTGTTGATGGTTTCCTTTGCTGTGCAAAAGCTTGTAAGTTTAATTAGGTCTTATTTGTTTATTTTTGCTTTTGTTTCCCTTGTTGGAAGAGACATATCCAAGAAAATATTGCTAAGACCAATGTCAAAGAGTGTACTGCCTGCGTTTACTTCTAGAGTTTTATGGTTTCAGGTCTGACATTTATGTCTTTAATCCATTTGTTTATTTTGTGTATGTGGTATGAGAAAGTAGTCCCATTTGATTGTTTTGTATGTAGCTGTCCAGTATTCCCAACACGATTTACTAAAGAGGCTGTCTTTCCCCCATTGTATGTTCTTGCCTCCTTTGTCGTAAATTAATTGATCATGCAAGTATGGGTTCACTTCTGAGCTCTTAAGTCTGTTCTGTTGATTTATGTGTCTGTTTTTGTGCCAGTACCATACTATTTTAATTACTGTAACTTTGTAGTGTAGTTTGAAATCAGGGAGTGTCATATCTCCAGCTTTGTTCTTCTTTCTCAAGATTGTTTGGGTAATAAGGGACTTTTGTGTTTCCATACAAATTTTAGAATTATTTGTTCTAGTTCTGTGAAAAATGTCATTGTTATTTTGATAGGGATTGCATTGAATCTGTAGATTGCCTTGGGTAGTACGGTCATTTTAAAAAATACTAATTCTTCCAACCCATGAGCAAAGTATATTTTTCTATTTGTTCGTATCATCTTCAATTTCTTTCATCAGTATCTTATAGTTTTCCAAATACAGGTCATTGACCTCCTTAGTTAGATTTATTCCTAGGTATTTTATTCTTTTTGATGTGATTGGAAATGGGATCGTTTCCTTAATTTCTCTCTCTGAAACACAGCTGATTCCTTTTTTTTTTTGATGTTTGACAATGAATTCTTTAATTGAAGTATAGTTGATTTACAATATTATGTTAGTTTCAGGTCTACAGCATAGTGATTCAGTATTTTTATAAATTATACTTCATTAGAAGTTATTACAGGGACTTCCCTGGTGGTCCAGTGGTTAAGACTCCATGCTTCCATTGCAGGGGGTGCAGGTTCAATCCCTGGTTGGGGAACTAAGATCCTGCATGCTGCGTGGCGTGGCCAAAAAAATTTTTTTTAATTAAATTTTAAAAAGTTATTACAAAATAATGGCTATAATTCCCAGTGATGTACAATGTATCCTTATTGCTTATCCATTTTATACATAGTAGTTTGTATCCTTTAATTACATACCCCTATTTTGCCCCTCTCTTCTTCCCTCTCCCCACTGGTAGCCACTAGTTTGTTTTCTGTATCTGTGAGTCTGTTTCTGTTTTGCTAGATACATTCATTTTATTTTTTAGATTCCACAAATAAGTGATATCATACAGTATTTGTCTTTCTCTTTCTGATTTATTTCTCTAAGCATAATATTCTCTAGGTCCACCTATGTTGCTGCCAATGGCAGAATTTCATTCTTTTTTATGGCTGAGTAATAATCCATTGTGTGTATGAATAAATCTCTTTTGTCCATTCTTCTGTTGATGGACACTTGAGTTGCTTCTATATCTTGGCTGTTGTAAATAGTGCTGCTGTGAACATTGAAGTGCATGTATCTTTTCAAATTAGGCTTTTCATTTTTTCTGATTTATACTCAGGAGGGGAATTGCTGGATCATATGGTAGTTCTATTTTTAGTTTTATGAGGACCCTCCATATTGTTTTCCATAGTGGCTTCACCAATTTATAGTCCCACCAACAGTGTGAAAGGGTTCCCTTTTCTCCACATCCTCACCAACGTTTGTTATTTGTAAACTTTTTGATGATAGCCATTCTAACAGGTGTGAAGAGATACCTCATTGTTTCGATTTGTATTTCTCTAATAGTGATATTAAGCATCTTTTTTTGTGTGTGTTAGCCATCTGTATATCTTCTTTGGGAAAATGTCTACTCAGGTCTTCTGCCCATTTTTTGATTGGGTTGTTTGTTTTTTGATATTGAGTTATATGAGCTGTTTATATATTTTGGATATTAACCCCTTCTGGCTAGTCATATCATTTGTTCAGTTATTGTATTCTTCAGCTCTGTGATTTCTCTTTGGTACTTTCTTATATTTTCTATCTCTTTGTTGAAATTCTCACTTTGTTCATACATTTTTCTTCTGACCTTGATGGGCATCTTTATGACCATTATTTTGAATTCATTATCAGGTAAGTCACTTATCTCTGCTTCATTAATGTCTGTTTCTAGAGTTTTATCTTGTTCTTTTGTTTGGAACTTATGTTTCTGGAGTTTTATTTTATTCCTTTGCTTAAGACTTATTCCTCTCTTACTTCATTTTCCTTGACTCTCTGTGTTGGTTTCTGAACATTAGATAAAACAACCACCTCTCTAAGTTTTGATGTTGTGGCCTCATTGTAGGAAAGGAACTTTACCATCAGCCCAGCCCAAGTTCTTGGTTGTCCCTCAAACCTTTGTGATGGTCCAAGTCACCTTGTTTGTTCTTAGTCACCCTCCCAATAGTTGAGGGCATGTCAAGACTTGTCAGTGTCCCAAAGGGGAGATCTCAGTCAGCACCTAGATTCAGGCTGATTGGAAGCTGAACCCCCAGGTAGATGCTGGGAAAGTATGTAGTTAGAGCCCTTTCAGGGACAAACTGGAAGACTCTTTTTCCTCTTCCCTCTGTGCTGGGCCTGTTTGTATAGTCACAGGGTTGGTGGTGCACCTGCACCCATTAAGACTGCTTCTTTGTGTACTATAGTCCTGTAGACTGGTAAATGCAAACCCTGTTGACTATGACATCAGGCAATCTGGGGGCCTGTGCCTTGGGTGGCAGCCACAGAATCTGGGGTGCCAGTTGTATCTACAGACTTTTCCTTGGAGATACTGGTGATCTGGATCAGGCTAGAGGGAGAAGAGAGATGCAGTGTCTGCCGGCTTCCCTGGTTTCCAGGGAGGATTGCAGTCAGCCCCTAGAAGCATGCTAAATTAGAAGCCTGACCCTCAAACATTAACTTTTACAGAATGTGAGAGGCTTCTCTTGGGGAAAGACTGGGAGATGGACACTTTTTGCCTACTCTGTGCTGAGCCCTTGGCAAATAACCATGGCAAGTCCTAGAGAACCCATTAAGAACTATTTCTATTTTGTTTTAACCTTGAGGGTCTCATGGTCACAAGCTAGGTGTGACCTAGCTAGGTGTTTTGGGGCCCTGTCCCTCAAGTGGCAGTCTTGAAAGTTGGAGCACTCATTGTGGGGTCCAAGCCTTTCTCTCCTCAAAGAGATGCTGGGAATTGGAAGTTCCTTCCCAATTGTATGACATGGTGCCAGGGTTAGGTTTATGAGGAGAGTGTGTCTCAGCCTTTCCTACCCATTTGCTGTGGGTATTTTCTCATTCGTCCAGTGTTTAGGAGTTGCTCAGCTATTTCTGGATTTCTTTCAGCAGGAATTGGTCCTTGTACAACTATAGATCTGGTGTATCTCTGAGAGGAGATGAATGAGTTCAGGAGCCCCTTCACCGTCTTGGACTGGAATCCACAAATTTCTTCAGTTCTTGGCTTAGTAGGACACATCTGGATCCGTATAATGCTTCTCCATTCAGAGCGGCTCCCTGAGCTCCACCTGCAGAACCTCGACTTCTTTGGCTTCCAGTGACAGCGATGGCTGTTGCTCTGCCTTCTCTTGAGTGGCAGCACCACCCAACCCCCTTCTTCCTAGCAGAATGGGTCCCCCTCTCCTCCTTCTGCTCACTGACTCCCATGTATCTTTGTTGTGTGTTTCTGCAATCTAAGAATGTTATTTTGATCCTTATTATCTTCTTATAACTACTTTGGAATTTGGCCCTGATGATTCTCCGTTGCTCAATTTTATATGAAATTAGTTTTCCTGAATTTTTTGTAGAAGCTTGGTTCCGAAAGCTTTTCTAGCTTCACAGAGCTCCCACTTCTGAAGTTTTTATCTGGTGTTTAAAAATACAGTGACCTTCTTTCAAGGTTTTCGGAGGCCCTGTCCCTAAGTAGAGACCTGGCTGGTCAGTTTTGAGCATTCTCAGTGGTTAGACTACTCCAGTCCTTTAATTCTTGTCATGAATGGTTTGTACTCACCCACTATTGGAATGAGCAAAACCCTCCCAGTTTCAACTGCTATTCTCAGGCTGGCTGGCTGTGCTTTCTTGTGACTACCTGTTGGCTATTTGGGGTTCTCTTATTCTCACATTCATCAGATGCCCCTTTTATACCTGTTGCTTTCTCCCATATATTCACTGATACCATGAAGGTCTTATGTATATGGGGTTAATAGGGAAACCTTGTCACATGGTTTTGTTGTAAATGTTGCCTATAAGTTTTTGGGTTTGCTACCTAGATACTCTGAATGTTTTTATGTAGATATTTGGGAGGATTCAAAAACTATGCTACTTCTGCTTTCATCATCTTCTTGGAATTTTCCTTTTTAGCTAAACTTTCATATTCATAATAACTTACTTGTGGTATCATTTGGGGGAATTTATTTAAACAATCATATCATCTACAAGTAATAACAATTTTCTTTCTTTGTTCCCAATCCTTAATCTTTAGTTTTGTTTTCTTGTCATTCTATGCTGTCTGGAAGCTCCAGTCAATGTCTGTTATAAATGGTGAGGGTGGATATCTTTGTTTTGTTCAGGATCTTTCATGGCAATGCTTCTAGCATTTAATAGTCAAGCACATTATTTATATAGGTTTTTTGGTTGATGTCCTGTACCAGATTAAGTAAATTATTCCATTCTGTTCCTAGTTTTCTAAGAGTTTTCTATTTTAATCATGAATGGATGTTGGATTTTGCCAAATTATTTTTCTCTTTTAATCAGTTAAATTGTATTTAAATTAAACATTCTGTTATTAATGTCAAAATATCCTTATATTCCTGGGATAAAGCCAACTGGTTCATGGTATATTATCGTTTCCTTATACCACTACATTTTTTTGTACTAAAATTATATTTTATTTGTAACATTTGCATCTATGTTTGTGAATGAGATTAGACTAATTTTCCTTCTTTGTAATGTCCTTGTTATGCTTTATTGTCAAGGTCATAGTGTCCTAATGAAATGAATTGAGAAACATTTCCTCTTTTCCATTTAATTCTTGTCGATTATATTTTTAGATTATGAAAGCCTTTTGAAATTTGGATTAAAAACTAAATTCCTATCTTTTCATTTGTTTTATTGCAGAGGATATCATATATGTGTTGAATAATTTATAAAATATGTATATATAGTTTAAATGAGAGCAATATATATAGAATAATTTCTTAAATATGTATGTATAACTTAAATAAAGATAATGAGATCATTGCCTAGATATTTACAATTCGAGTTAAGAAATACAACATTACCAATATTATAATGTGTTTTGTGTGCCCTTATGAGATTACATCCCTCTCCCCAACTCTCCCCAGGTAACTACTATCCTGATTTTTGTTGTAATCATTCCTTTTCCTATGTGTCCTTAAACAATATATTGTTGGTTTTCTTCTTTAAGGACTTTTTATAAATGTATTATACTGTATGTGTTGTTCTTTGCTTCATACCATATATATTCTTCTGTCACTTTTTAAATCTGTAACTGATTTTTCTTTAGGCTAGAAAAAATGAAAAAAGAATATAGACGTCTGAGTACATGGATAGAAAAAGCTAGCTATTTAGAAGGAGTTCTTACCCCAAGATTGGAGCGTAAAGAAACTAAGGTAATTAACATAATACATTCTTCCATACATAGATTTTTAGTTTAAAATTATGATAAGTAAAAATAATGATCAGATATTGTTTATTTGTTCTCTCTCTGTAAAATGCTACTCATAGTTCATGCACGTTCCTATTTTGATAATGTGACATTCAATAAATATTGATTAATAATTTATAAGGTTTAGTTTTTAACAGCTTTGTTGAGATATAATTCACATACTATACTGTTCATCCATTTAAAGTGTACAGTTCAGTGACCCTAAGTATATTGACAGAGTTGTGCTTCCATCGCTACAATCAGAGAACATTATCATTACCCCGAAAAGAAACCCCATACCTCTTAGCCTATACCCTCCAAACCCCTCATGTCCTGCTAGCCCTAGATGACAACTAATGTACTTTATATCTCTAAAGATTTTCTTGTTCTAGATATTTCATATAAATGGAATCATACAATATATGGTCCTTTGTGACTTGATTCTTTCACTTAGTATAGTGTTTTTAAGGTTCATCACTATTGTAGCATGTATCAATACTTCATTTCATTTCATTGCCAAATAATATTTCATTGTTTGGATATACTACATTTTTTTATCTACTCATTAGTTGATGGACATTTGGCTGTCTCCACTTTTTAGCTATTATGTATAATGCTGCTATGAACATTCATGTGCAGTTTTTGTGTGCATGTATGTTTTTAATTCTCTTGGGTATATACTTAGGAGTGGAATTGCTGGATCATATCATAATTCTGTTAACTTTTTCAGAAACTACCAAACTGTTTGCCACAGCAGCTGCACAATTTTACATTTAACCAGCAATGCATGAGGGTGCCATATCTCCTACAACAGTTGTTATTTTCCTTTTTTAAAAAAATTTAATTATGGCCATCCTAGTGGGTTTGAAGTTGTATCTCATTGTGGTTTTGATTTGCATTTCTTTAATGACCAATGATGTGAACATCTTTTCGTGTGAATACTGGCCATTTGTATATCTTCTCTGAATAAATTTTTATTCATATCTTTTGCTGATTTTTTAATTAGGCTATTTGTATTTTTATTGTTGAGTTGTAAGAGTTCTTTATATATTTTGGATACTAGACCCTTATCAGATATATAAGTAAGATTTACTATTTAGAAGTACTATCTGATCTATACATTTTGACCTGGCAGTAAAAGATTCATAGGGATTTCAGTGAATAGACAAAACATTGACTAAAATCACAGCTTTGAAATGGTAGTCATAACATATTGATATATTCATGTTTTTCAATGCCTCTGAGATAATTGGGCAGGATTGTGCTGCGATAAGATAAATTGATTAGCCTTTGCTAATACAGAATTAGTATTTTAGGAAAATTTTGCAGGGCTTTTCATTAAAGGGACTCTGAACTTTGGGTTCTCACTGAAAAATCAGTATTTTATAAGAGCCAGTGGTCACTCCACCTTATAATTCTTCTTGGAATTTTATAAAGATCCACATCACTTTGCAACTGATAGACCATAATGTATTCCAATAAAAAAGTGATCTGTTTCCCGGGGGTATCCTCTTATACCACTTGAAGTTAAACATTATGTCATTTGTCTTGTAATCTTTTTCTGTCATGCATTCGTCATTCGGAAACTCTATCAATTCTTGGGTCTTCTCTTCCTGGACCATTAACTCCTAGCCAGGGTGTGCCTCTCTTTAAAACAGTACTGTTTGCTTTTCTCACAAACCCATATTCTTCTTGTCTTCTGTAAATTTTTAAAAAGTATTTTAAAAAGTTATGAAAGCAGGAAAAAAAAATTTAGCTCTTTAAACATTTCTCCAATATGTTTTTTTCTTCTAGGAAAGTAATACCAATGAGATACTTGGAAGCCAGTTGGAAGAGAGACCCACAGATACTGTAACATCAGGTTAAGAAACTAATTTACCTTTTTGTATTTATTATTAAGATAATTAAAACAGGGTGGTTATATCACAAAAAGAAAACTAGCAATCTGCTTTAAGTATACTTCATTTTTTGTTAGGGAATAAAAATACATTTCATTATAGTTTTGGTATATAGTATTTATTTTGTAACACTCCAAAGAAAATACTTAGACCCAATTAAGAGTTATTTTTATTTTTAATAGTCCTTTCCTCTTTAAGAGCAAGGAAAAAGTTAAATCTTACCTATAATCTATGAAAAGGTATTTTTGTTAAACATCGTTAACTGTAGAGCTATTGGTCTTTTTTATGTGGAGGATGTGTGTATGCACGTGCGTGTGCGTGTGTGTGTGTGTAAGAGAAAGGGAGGAGGAGAGAGAGCAGGACAGGAAATTAAATTAACATTAAATGTGAGAACTTTGCACAAATTATCAGTAAGATATTTAATTAATAGAAGATACTGTTCATGCAGTCTTTAAGAAAAATCTCTCTTAAGAGATTCATTTAGAAAGTAAGTTAAAATAGATGCATAATACTCTATCTTTAAAATCTTGGATTCTGCCGGTGTGGATTAATGATTTATTGTTATAAGACTGGCCACAGGTTACTTCTCTAATTCTACTTCCCCAGCTACCTCAGGCTTTGACATATTCATTTCTTAACCTCTGAGGATCAACCAGCCTAGCAGAGCTATTTCATCTTTAATCTACTCTTTCACTGAAACATTCAAGTTTTAGGTTGTAGGAGAATCACAACTTCCCTCTTCAATATTGCTGTTGAATATTGGAGGTTAACCTCTCTCACACACTGGTGGTTACTTTTTTTTTTTTTTTTTTTTTACTTTTTTTCACTTATCCACGGAGTTTATTTCAAGTCCCATTGGATCCTCTAGTGACTTCTTTCCTTTTGGCATTCCAGTGGCTCCCTATAGTTACAGCTAACATTTACTGATCACTGAGTTCCAGGCACATTACTTGGACTATGTAACTCAGTACTCAGAGCAGTCAATCGAGGGTGCTATTATTATTTATCCACATATTTACAGATGAGAAAACTGAGGATCAAGTCAGTGAGAGGTGACACAGCCATTAATTTGAAGCTAGTCTATTTGACCCAAGAAGTCAAGCATTTAACCACATTGCTGCTCCCATTGTATATACTTGTAACATACCTATAAGATAAGCTATCACTAATCTATTTTACATGTGAGAAAACCAAGGCTCAGAAAAATGAGCTGACAGCAGTCATGCAGCTAATAGTGACCTTAATAATTTTTTTTGACTAGACTTATGCATCCCTTTGTATCTCAATTATTTATTCCCTTTCCCTTTTAGAATTTTCTTTTTTGTTTGCTAAATACGTATTCTTTATATTTCTAGGAAAACTTGACAAGTGCTTCAGTTAGCCTCTCTTGAATGGTCCTATTTTTTCTGGTTACATACAACTTTACTCTTTTTTTCCAATCCCAACCTTATCACTGACCATCTGGGATTTATTTTTATTTCCTCTTGACTTTTAGTAAAATATAGTACATGCCTGTTTTTATGTCTTATATTGAGGGATCTGAAATCTTATCATTTTATACATGTTTTCACTTCATCTCCACACTTGTTCATTTACTCCTCCATCTTCCCAGAGATTCATCAGCCTGTTTTTACTAAATATGTAGTGTTTATGTTTGAGTAACTGGTTTGATTTAAATTGCTCTTATTCTTGGTGAGAAAAACTGTACTATTTTATTAATGCATATAAATAATGTTTATTTTTTATATATAATAAAATACTTCTATGAATTTCTTAACAGATATCCTACTTATAAAGGAAGAAGCTGAAACTCTTCCAAGTGAGGTAAGGGAACTTGAAAGAGAACTTCGAATAGTTACTATTTTATAAAGGGATGAAATATTTGTAAATGGAGAAATATTTGTAGATGGAAAGAAGAAAGCACTCAAGAAGTTATTCAAGTTTTCACGGTTATTTCTGTTACAACAATATCTGTACAGTGTTACACGATTTATTTAATTTAAATTACACTATTAAGAGGGAAGTTTCAGTATCAAATAGTAACATTTTAAAGTACATATGAATATAGGGGACAAAAGGTGTTTATGAACAGAAGGGGGGAAACAAGTAAAAGAAAGCATAAAGTTCTGCACTTAGAAATGGATGCCACAGACCTAACTACATTCTTTACTTTTTCTCTATAATACAACTGTGTATTCTCTGTAATGTATAATCTCCAAAGTAATAGTCTATATTTTATAAATAGAAATAGAGTTCACATAATATTATTTGCTTTCTAGCTTTTACAGAAGGTATTAATTCCGTAAGGCAGTGGACCCCTATGTAAACCAATAAAATACAAAAGATTCTTCCATACTACTTGACAAATAGGATTTAATGATTTCTGTTCTTGGGCCAGTGGCTCCCAAAATACCAATTGAAGAGTCAGTATGTTCTGTTTTGCACAATCCAAAGAGAGAGAAAAAAGACAATATAGAGAATTTCTCATACAGCTAAATTTACTTGGCTTAACAGACTTAACAGCCCTTTCTTTTATGATACTATTCTTTGTACTATTTCGCTATTTAAATTTCCTTTATTTTACCATATTACTGTGATTTTTATGATATTGTTCTTTGTGCTATTTTGCTATTAAAGTTTCCTTTGTTATGGTATATTGGTGATAGTATAGTAACAGTAAAATGTCAGACCCCTTGGTTTTCTTCTCTGAGATGCTGATGATTTATAAAATATGCATATATGAGAACCACTAGTTTATAATGCAGTATGATCATTTTTATGGATAATATCCTATAGTCCATGGTATCAGGCAAGTAGAGAATTTCTCAGCTCTTCTAATAAGGAATGTAATAATTTACAAATATTGATGGTAACTTGTTATAATAAAGGATAAAAGTACAAATGATTTTAAGTCCAATTTTGTTAGTTTTAAATATTTTCTAGTTGATAATGATTAATAGGTAGCTTGTCTTATTGATACATTTTCTAGTTACTGGATAATGATGATAAGAAAGGCCTGACTCTGCCAACTTTGAACCAGTCGGGTGAAGATGATTCAAATGTTGTTGCTCCTACAAGTGACATGTCAACAAAGGAAACAGATACTCCATTGCCCACTATTCCTAGGCTGACATTAACAGAAGAGGACGAAATACCACCTTTAGAGGAACACCAGCAAGAGGCTATGCCGGAGAGAAAAATGAAAAATCTGTTCTTCCCACCAGAAGAAAAACTGAAAGATAGATATCCAAGCCTTTTAAAAACTGACTCATCTCCATCAGAGGTAAAGTTGAAAAATACCCATATAAATCCAGGTAGAATAAAGAGGAGGAACTTAAATTTATCTCCAACAGAAATTAGGTGGCAAAGCAACAATGTGAGCTTAGCTTGAAGGAAGAGCACAAGCTTAGTTTCCCCAGATTCAAAAGCAAAAGGTAGTTTTCAAAGTCACGATCCAAAGGGAGACCTTGAACTAAAGGTATCTGCCCTCGTATTAGAAGTATAAGACTAAGAAAAACTAAAGAATTCATTAATAAAAAATAAATAAATTGAAAGTACAAATGTCTCCAAGTAGAAGTGTGTCTAAGTATATTAAATATTCCCACCCTACTAATACTCATCAAATAAGGAGGAAAAAAACCTTTGAAGGAAAAGCAAAGTGATCTGAGAAACCAGTAGTACCAACCAGTCTCATGGTTTGATGTAAAATTCAGCTGAAAATATAACAATGGTAGCAAAATCTAAATTCAAAGGAAAGCCTGAGAGGTTATTTCAGTGGAAATTTTTAATGAAACTGTTATAGGAAATAGCATATGTGCCCCTATTACAAACAGTTTTATAGTTTAAAATGAGAATGGGGCTTCCCTGGTGGCGCAGTGGTTGAGAGTCCGCCTGCCGATGCAGGGGACACGGGTTCGTGCCCCGGTCCGGGAAGATCCCACGTGCCGCGGAGCAGCTGGGCCTGTGAGCCACGGCCGCTGAGCCTGCGCGTCCGGAGCCTGTGCTCCGCAACGGGAGAGGCCACAACAGGGAGAGGCCCGCGTACTGGAAAAAAAAAAAAAAAAAAAAAAAAGAGAATGATCTGAAAATTTAAAGGTACACCGGGGAAAAGCATTTCTCAAAATGACAGTTATTCTACTTAGATCTTTACATCTTGTTTGAGTCACTATCATAAAGCAGTGTAAAAATGTGTATTGGTCAGTGGGAAAACAATCTGAGTTCTAAGTATGGCTCTGCCTCTAAATACATCAGCAAGCTTGCGCACCTGAATCCCTAGGCCTATTTTCTCATCTACTGAATGGTAGTTTATACCAGGTCATTTCTAAATTCCTTTCCAAATTCCAAAAGATATAATTTTATTAAATATCTCAAGTTGGGGAATTATTCCTAATTACCTAGATCAATACGCTAAGCAATGTAACTTAAAAAGAAAAACATTCTTGTTTTTACTGAATGTGAAAGTAATACACAGTCATTATAGGAAATTTAGAAAATAGAAGTATAAAAAAGAAAATAAAAGTAGTTATAATTCTACTGCCACATTTAATAATTTTATTTCCTTTCAGTCTTTGTTATTAACATATGTATATTTCTTTTTTTTTTTAAAGAAGATGTTGGGGGTAGGAGTTTATTACTTAATTAATTTATTTTTGCTGTGTTGGGTCTTCGTTTCTGTGCGAGGGCTTTCTCTAGTTGTGGCAAGCGGGGGCCACTCTTCATCACGGTGCGCGGGCCTCTCACTATCGCGGCCTCTCTTGTTGCGGAGCACAGGCTCCAGACGCGCAGGCTCAGTAGTTGTGGCTCATGGGCCTAGTTGCTCCGTGGCATGTGGGATCCTTCCAGACCAGGGCTTGAACCCGTGTCCCCTGCATTAGCAGGCAAATTCTCAACCACGGCGCCACCAGGGAAGCCCACATATGTATATCTCTTATTTATTTTTAAAAACTTGGATCAAACTATATATGTATAATTTTATATTATGCTTTTTAAAACTTGATATTATATTATAAGCATGTTACCTCAATTTTCTTTAAAATTTGCAAGGTGCAGGATAGCCTCAAATATTGATATTCAGTAATTTAAAATAGTTTCTATATTTTTGGACATTAAGCTTGAAATTAATATTCTTTTACCTATTTATTTGTGTCTGTGATTATCTCCTCATATATTTATAGAAATAGCATGTTGACAAATTGCTCTCCTGAAAGATTGTGCCACTTTATATTCTGACCAGTGATATTTGAGTATTAATGATATTTTAAATAATGATTAAAACATTTTCATGCTTATTAGCCATTTTGATTTTCCCTATGAGTAGATGAGTAGATTGTCCATTTTTTTCTGTTGAGTTTTTGGTGATGTTGTTTAGGTTTTATAATGAGCTCTTTTTATTATAAAGATAATAACCTTGTATATTCATGGCACATACTTTTTCATAGTTTTTGTGGTTTGCCTTTTAATTTCTTTATTGAATCTGACTTCCAAAATATTCAGTTTTCATTTGATAAGTGAATTATTTATTGCTCCATAACAAACCACTCCAAAATTTAGTGGCTTAAAATAACCATTTTATTATTTCTCAAGATTCTATGGGTTGACTTCGCTTAGGTAGGTAGTTGTTTTGCTCCACTTGATGTTGGCTGGTCCTGTAGTCATCTAGGAGCTTGACTGGGCTGGAACACTCATTATGGCTCACTTATGTGTTTTATACCCTGATGGAAACAGCCGTAGGTCTGGGCTCAACTGTGATGCATGGACATCTGGTTTGATGTGCCTGTTTCTCTTCTTCTCTCTCAACTTCTCTCTCTCTCTCTCTCTGTCTCAGTTTCTCTCTCTGTAATCTTAGGGATTATTCCTCCCCTTGTCCATGCAACCTCTTCATATTGTCTCTCTATGTGGTCTTTCTAGCAGGGCAACTGAACTTTTTATGTGGCAGCTCAGGGCTTCCAATATACAAAAACAGAAGCTTCAGATACTCTTAAGACTTAGGCTTTGTACTAGCATAGGGTCACTTTCACTCCATTCTGTTAGTTAAAGTAGGTCCCAGGCTCAGCCCTGACCCAATATGGGAGGGGACTACATAAGAGCGTGAATTTTGGAAGGCGTTGTTCATTGGGGGTCATCCACAGATTAACCATCTCTAGCTCCAAGTAATTTCTCTCCCACATGCAAAATACACTTACTCTGCTTCCAAAATTCTTAGTTTCATGCCATTACTGCATTGGGCTCAAGCTTAAGTACAGAATTTCATCATCTAAATCAGATCCAGGTAGATGAAGCTTCTTGAGCGTGGCTTCTCTCAATCTTAAGACCTGTGAATTGAAGAGACCAGTTATCTGTCCACTACATACATACAATGGTGAATCAGAAATAGGATAACAACAGGCACTTACATTCCAAAGGTGAAGGAAGGGTAAAGAGAAGCATATAGCAGTCAGTGAGCCATAGTAATTCGGAAGCTTCTGGCTCTGCCCTCTGAGAATCTTTCTTTTTCCATAAGAAAGAGCTTATATTTGTAGCTGAGTAGCTTTGCAGCCTATGTCTTATCTGTAGAAAGTTAAGAATTCAGAAACCTCTTTGCATTTTAAATTGTCTCTGTTCCTTTCAGTCCAAGATACTATGATTATCTTAGAGATTTTGCGGGTTTCCTGGGTATCAAATTATGACCTTAGCCAAATGTTACACCCCCAAATATCTTTAAAACATATCCTTAACATATCTTTAAAACATATCCTTAAGAATCTTAGAAGCTCTCTGGTCTAGCAGAGAGGGTCTAAGAGGCCACCCTAAGATACTTAGAATATTTTTTGTCTAGTCAAGTGTGTCTGTAAGATACTACCTTAAATATTTTTGAAGTGTTAACAACAGTTCTTATGGCCTTGTGATCTTGACTTTGGAACTACATTTTACTGGCAATGCCATTGGAACCTGACCAATGAAGTCATGAGGTAGGGATTCCTGGCATTGGTTTAGTGGCTTAACAGTGTCATTAAGGACCCAGGAACCAGGCTCTTTCTTATCTTTCCTCTTTTTCACAGTCTGCTTGTTACTTCATTATTACCGGATGTTTGCTTCAGTCCTAGGCATCATTTGTAGATCAAGGCAGGGGGTAGAACATTCAAGTTTTCTTTTGCACTTGCCCCCTTTTATTTCTACAAAGAAACAGAAATTTACCCAATAACCCTCCAGCAGATTTTATGTCCCATTGACTAGAATTAGTTTACATGACTATGTTTAGCTTCAAAGGAGAATGAGAAAACTAGCATTTGGCAAAATGGAATGGGGTTGTCAATAATGATTCATCATTTGGGGCTGTATACCTTGCTGTTACAAGCGGAATTCAGGTGCTGTTGTGACAGGGTGGTATCAGGAGTGGTTATTGTATAATCAGCACAGTTAGCAGTAGCACCACAATTATTCTTCTGTCTGATGGGAATGCTCTTCTCCGGATCTTCTTGGGGTTCATTCATTCACACCATTCAGGTCTCTACTCAGCTGTTACCTCCTTAGAGGGGCCTTCTCTGACCACTCTAAGTAAAATAATTATCCACTCACTCACCCTACCCCATCTCTATTTTTTTCATGTATCATTACCTGGTATCATATTCCATGTTTCTTTACTTGTTATTGTCTGTCACTCCCACTTGACTTTGTTCCAAATGGTAGGGATTTAGTCTTACTCATCACAGTATCTTACCATTTAGAGTAGTGATGAGTCCATGATGGGCACTCAATAAATATTTGTTGAAATAATTCATTAATTAAAAATACTGCAGGGTTTTGAGGCATTTTCTTTGGAATCTCTGAATATGTTATAATCCCTGAGCCTCATTGTATGTGATTAATCAAAATCATTTGGTCCTAGGGAAATACAAATTATTTTAATACTTTCAAGGTGAATGAAGCATCTAATTCTAGCATACCAAATATCAGGCATGAGGCAGCGAGATTAATTCCATATTCTATAAAGAGTAGTGATAAAGGCTCTGATTATTTATGAGTTTTTGAGTTTAAAGTCACTAGTGCCTGCTGAAGACTAGGATTAAGGAAGGCAGGGAGTGGTATGTGTGATATCATTAACCTTCTGTTCATTCATTTGAATTTTTAAAAAAATTTTATTTTACATTGGAGCATAGTTGATTAACAATGTTGTGTTAGTTTCAGGTGTAAAGCAAAGGGATTCAGTTTTACATATACATGTATCTATTCTTTTTCAAATTCTTTTCCCATTTAGGATATTACAGAATATTGAGCAGAGTTCCCCGTGCTATACAGTAGGTCCTTGTTGGTTATCAATTTTAAATATAGTAGTGTGTACATGTCAATCCCAAAGTCCCAATCTATCCCCCCCCCCCCGACCCTTCCTCCCTGGTAACCATAAGTTCGTTCTCTAAGTCTGTGAGTCTGTTTCTGTTTCATAAATGAGTTCATTTGTATCATTTTTTTTAGATTTCACATATAAGCGATATCATATGATATTTGTCTTTCTCTGGCTGACTTATTTCACTTAGTATGAGTGAAATAGTATGCTATACAGTAGGTTCTCAATAGTTATCTATTTTATATGTAGTAATGTATATATTTCAATCCCAATCTCCCAATTCATCCCACTCCCCTCCCCCCTTGGTATCCATAAGTTTGTTCTCTACATCTGTGTTTCTATTTCTGCTTTGCAAATAAGATTCATCTGTACCATTTTTCTAGATTACACATATAAGTGATATTACACAATATTTCTTTTTCTCTTTCTGGCTTACTTCACTCTGTATGGCAGACTCTAGGTCTATCCATGTCTCAGCAAATGGCACCATTTTCTCCCTTCTTATGGCTGAGTAATATTCCACTGTATATATGTACCACATCTTCTTTATCCATTCCTCTGTTGATGGACATTTAGGTTGCTTCCATGTGCTGGCTATTGTAAACAGCACTGCAATGAACACTGGGCTGCATGTATGCTTTCAAACCATGTTTTTCTCCAGAATTTATTGTTTGTAGACTTTTTGATGATGGCCAGTCTGACTGGTGTGAGATGATATCTCATTGTAGTTTTGATTTGCATTCCTCTAATAATTAGTGATGTTGAGCATTTTTCATGTGCCTCTTGGCCATCTGTACATCTTCTTTGAGGAAGTGTCTATTTAGATCTTCTGCCCATCTTTTGATTGGGTTGTTTGTTTGTTTTTTTGAATTTAGCCACATGAGCTGTTTGTAAATTTTGGAGACTAATCCCTTGTCAGTTGCATCGTTTACAAATATTTTCTCCCATTCTGTGGGTTGTCCTTTCATTTTGTCTGTGGTGTCCTTTGCTGTGCAAAAGCTTTTGGGTTTAATTAGGTCCCATTGGTTTATTTTTGTTTTTATTACCATTACTGTAGGAGATGATGCAAAAAAGATATTGCTGCAATTTATGTCAAAGAGTGTTCTGCCTGTGTTTTCCTTTAACAATTTTATAATATCCACCCTTACATTTAGGTCTTTAATCCATTTTGAGTTTACTTTTGTGTATGGTGTTAGAGAATGTTCTAATTTTATTTTTTTACATGTAGCTGTCCAGTTTTCCTAGCACCATTTATTGAAGAGACTGTCTTTCCTCCATTGTATAGTCTTGCCTCCTTTGTCATAGAGTAATTGACCATACATGCATGGGTTTCTTTCTGGGCTTTCTCTCCTGTTCCATTGATCTGTATTTCTGTTTTTATGCCAGTACCATACTGTCTTGATTACTGTAGCTTTGTAGTATAGTCTGAAGTCAGGGAGCCTGATACCCCCAGCTCCATTTTTCTTTCTCAAGATTGCTTTGACTATTCAGGGTCTTTTGTGTCTCCATAAAAAATGTATCTCCTTAAAAAATTTTTAAGATTTTTTTTAATTCTAGTTCTGTGAAAAATGCCTCTGGTAATTTGATAGGAATTGCATTGAATCTGTAGATTGCCTTGGGTAGTATAGTCATTTGACAATATTGATTCTTCCAGTCCAAGAACATGGTATATCTTTCCATCTGTTTGTGTTATCTTTGATTTCTTTCATCAGCATCTTATAGTTTTCAGAGTATAGGTCTTTTTTCTCCTCAGGTAGATTTATTCCTAGGTATTTTATTCTTTTTGATGCAATGGTAAATGGGATTGTTTCTTTAATTTCTCTTTCTGATCTTTCATTGTTAGTGTATAGAAGTGCAAGAGATTTCTGTGTGTTAATTTTGTATCCTGCAATTTTACCTAATTCATTGATGAGCTGTAGTAGTTTTCTGGTAGGTCTTTAGGATTTTCTACGTATAGTATCATGTCATCTGCAAACAGTGACAGTTTTACTTCTTCTTTTCCAATTTGGATTCCTTTTACTTCTTTTTCTTCTCTGATAGCCGTGGCTAAGACTTCCAAAACTACGTTGAATAAAAGTGGAGAGAGTGGACCTCCTTGTCTTGTTCCTGATCTTAGAAGAAATGCTTTCAGCTTTTCACTGTTGAGTATGATGTTAGTTGTAGGTTTGTTGTATATGGCCTTTATTATGTTGAGGTATGTTCCCTCTTTCATCTGGCATATACCCAGAAAGTGGGTATATGCCCACTTTCTGGAGAGTTTTTTATCATAAATGGTTGTTGTATTTTGTCAACAGCTTTTTCTGCATCTATTGAGATGATCATATGGATTTTTCCTTTAATCTGTTGATGGGGTGTATCACACTGATTGATTTGTGGATATTGAAAAATCCTTGCATCCTGGGATAAATCCCACTTGATCATGGTGTATGATCCTTTTAATGTATTGTTGGATTTGGATTGCTAGTATTTTGTTGAGGATTTTTGCATCTATGTTAATCAGTAATATTGGCTTGTAATTTTCTGTTTTTGTGGTATCTTTGTCTGGTTTTGATATCAGGTGATGGTGACCTCATAGAATGAGGTTGGGAGTGTTCCTTCCTCTGCAATTTTTTTGGATAGTTTCAGAAGGATAGGTGTTATCTCTTTTCTAAATGTTTGATAGAATTTGCCTGTGAAGCCATCTGGTCCTGAACTTTTGTTTTTTAGGAGTTTTAAAATTTCAGTTTCAATTTCAGTACTTGTGATTGGTCTATTCATATTTTCTATTTCTTCCTGGTTCAGTCTTGGGAGACTGTACGTTTCTAAGAATTTGTCCATTTCTTCCAGGTTGTCTATTTTATTGGCATATAGGTGCTTATAGTAGTCTCTTATGATCCTTCGTATTTCTGTGGTGTTGATTGTAACTTCTCCTTTTCATTTCTAATTTTATTGAATTGAGACCTCTCCCTGTTTTCCTTGATGAGTGTGGCTAAAGATTTATCAATTTTGTTTATCTTTTCAAAGAACCAGCTTTTAGTTTCATTGATCTTTTCTATTATTTTCTTCATCTCTATTTCATTTATTTATGCTCTCATCTTTATGATTATTTCTTTTCTTCTACCATCTTTGGCCTTTGTTTGTTCTTCTTTCTTGTTCCTCTGGTGGGCAGGGCCATGCTCAGGAAGATTTAAGCAGCCTGTCTGCTGATGGGTGGGGCTGTGTTCCCATGCTGTTTGTTGTTTGGCCTGAGGCATACCAGCACTGGAGCCTACAGGCTGTTGCGTGTGGCTAGGTTTTCACGGGGGTGGGGGGTATGGTGGACTCCAGGAGAGCTCACGCCAATGAGTACTTGCCAAAACTGCCGCTGCCAGTGTCTTCTTTCCTGCAGTGAGCCACAGCTGCCCCACCAGCCTCCGTGGGTAGCCCTTCAATACTAGCAGGTAGGTCTAGCCCAGTATCTTATGAGGTCACTGCTTTTTTCTCTGGATCCTGGTGGTGCACTAGACCTTGTGTGCACCCGCAAGAGTGGAGTTTGTTTCCCCCATTCCTGTAGAATTCCTGCAATCAAACCCCACTGACCTTCAAATCTTTGACCTTCAAAGATTTTCTGGTGGCTCCCCGCAGCCCCCGTTGCCAGACCCACAGGCTTAGGAGCCTGGCCACCCAGCAGGTATGGGATTTGATTTTGTCACGATGGCACCCCTCCTACCGTCTTGTTGTGGCTTCTTCTTTGTCTGTGGGTGTAGGGTATTTTTTTTTATAGGTTCCAGCATTCTTTTTTTTGTTGTTGTTGATGGTTGTTCAGCAGTTAGTTGTGATTTCGGTGTTCTTCTAAGAAGGGGTGAGCTAACATCTTTCTACTCCTCCATCTTGCCAGCAAGTCCCATCCATTTGAATTTAATTGCCTTTACGATGCCATGAATTCCATTTATGAAATTTAAATCCTTAAATAATGATTGGTAGACTAGTGGAAAACATGCCATGATCTTCCAAACTCACTGTCTCTGCTAACTCTGCACTTCGAGTCGACCCAAGTCATGCAAGTGAAATGCACCTTATAATTATTTTATCCACTATAATTTTTAATTCAATAATTTTTCACTGGTAAGTTTTTCTAATCTATATGTTTTCTTTTCACAGATGTAATAAGTTCTTGAAACTGAGACTATAAAACAGAGATTAAAAATAGGAGTAAGGGGAAACTTTTCCAATTGATGAAAATATACCTTCTTTTGAAATAGATAATTTAAAATTTCTAATCATTTTTCCCTTTGTTCACACTTTTCTCTGGAAGGTCTGTTTGGCTTTGGTATCTGAGATGGACTTTATCAGAGATTGTTCATTTAAATCTTTTGGTGCCAGAAAAAGGGAAAGGAGTCATATTCTATTTCCAATAATTTTAACATTGCAGTAGGCCTTCAGTTGCCTGTGAGGAATAGGAAAAAATATATACAACCTGAAGCAGTACATGCAAGAGCACATCACTGAACCTTAACTTAGCTGGTACCCTAGACTAATTGCAGATGCTATGAATTTGAGGAAATGTGTGTTTCCATTGAGGGGGGCAGGATTCTGTTCACTTTCTTTCAAGTCAGGCTTTTACTTGAATTTACTAAATTCCAGGTTGCTTGGTCAACCCCTCAATCTGATTTCATCTTGACTGTATCTTACAGAAATATTTTTGGACTGTGGGCAGTACCTGTGCTTATTATTTTCTATCTCCTCCCCACCCTAATCTATTCTCCACCTTTCTCTGTCTTGTTATTTTTGTTGTTGTTTTGTTTTGCCTGAAGAGGATGACCCCTATGTGCTGCCTCACCAGCCTCTCTCTCTAGCTGACTTCCAGTTAGGTCCAGCAAATGACAAGCACTGCCAGGATACTGGAGAGCAAGAGGGGAAAGAAAATTTGGGGGTTTTCTGTCCTACTCTCTTCCTACTTTGGTGCTGTCGTTCTGGCAATGGATTTTCCTTCATATCTACAGCTACTACTGGGTGCTCCCAACCTCCATGACTCCAGCTATCATATCACTGGGCTCTGGCTGCAATAACATCTTCTCACTGTTGCCCTCAATATCCTTTATTGGTTCCCTATTCATACATACAACTTTCATTTATATTAAAGCCTCTTTAGTTGAACCATTTTAGAGGAATTCTAATTCCTGCCTTAAGTCTAATTAGTAATCTTCCCAGTTTTTTAGTATGCATACAGATTTTCTTCTATTTTTGTATCTCTCTGCTCATTTTACAGGGACTTTGTAAAAACTCAAATTATCATCTTGACCTGAATGTTCATAATGCACTTCTTAAAATACAGAGCTGAAAATGATGCATGCTTATAAAAATTCAAGCAATTCCCCAAAAAATGCAAGAGGAAAGAGCCTATAATTCTGCCATTTGGAAATTACTAGCGTTAATAGTTAATATGTAATGACCATCATTCCATAAATCTTTCCCTTTTGCTGGGGGACAGTTCTCCATACTTCTCTTGCATTTCTGCACATCTTGTAAGAGGCACAGGGTTCCTGTCCTGAAATGTAATCCATTGCCTGTGCAGGTGCGGCCCTCTTCACATCACCTTGTGGGTATTAGGGCTTGAGGAACAGATGCAAAAATGCTTAAACTCTGGTTACTGCAATTGCTCTGAGTAATAAGCTGTCCTTTGAGGTCTACTATCAGCATCCATGAAACTGTGGCAAGCTAACTTGGTAGCTTACAAGTAGGGTAAGTTCTTGACAACTTTGGTGATAAGATGGGATACTGACGGACATGGCTTTCTGAAGGATGATAGATAAGGATGTTGTCATGTGATCGGTTGGATTTCGGGGAAACCCATGGACAATGGTAGTGAACACACTTAGTTGTATGGTAAATCAGGCAATAAATAGCCTTCCACTTTATTGCCTGTTAATGAGGGACAGTTGGAGAGGCAGTTGCAAGCCAGGTGTGAGGAAGTAGGTTCAAAATCAGCTGCCTGAACAGTGCCCTGGTTGTTGTTAATTATCCTCCAGGTGGGGAGACTTCCTTGCCAGTCTGATAATCCACCTCAGTCTGTTCCATTTTAACAATTACTGCTAAGATCTGTCCTGGGTAGCCAGAAGATTCTACTCTCTGACAACAGTTACAGAGATGCATACCTCCACTGAAGATGACAGGATGGGAATTCATGACTGCTATGAGCAGAAACCGAGTGAATCATTAGAACTTTGGCTGGTTTGTTTGGGAGATGAAGGTACAGACTGTGTAGTACCTGTAAAGGAAAGGTGGCAACAGCTGGGCCATCTTATGGCCAACTACTCCTGCAGTATATAGTGACAATCTTACATCCATTTCAAAACAACAAGAAGATTTCAGAGTTTTTTGTAGGGGGTTCTGGCTGCTATAAGGTACTTTTGGCCCTCCTGGGGAGACTTCCCTGAAATAGATGAACTCTTGTAGGAAACCATACATAGGCATTAACTAGTATTCAGGCTCTTAGTGCCCTGAGTTAGGTACACAATGTTAATGAACGTGATCCACTAGGAAATTAGAAACTGACCCAAAGAAATATAAATTCTTGCAGTCAGCTCTGGTGTCCTGGAAAACTCCTTTAGCCCTTATGTTGGAATCAGGCAAGAAATTATGAGATGTCATCATGGTTAATAGGACAGCAGATGCCCTGGAATGATGTGGACTCCACAAAGTAGGTCACTGTTGTGCTGCTGTGCAAACCAAGTTGAAGTCACCTGAGGACACACAAACCTCAAGACCCTATCTAGAAAGCAGTGTGGTGATGGCTGCTGAGTCAAGGAATTCCCAAAGATGAAACAGATAGTGTCAGCTATGAAGACTGTGCTGCCTGATATAGAGTGTTGGAAAAGACCAATAACATTAGAAGTTCATTTGGTCGAGCCATGAATTGCTGCTACACCACCCAAAATTAAATGTAAATGTGAAGTCTTGTTAAATGGCATGGAGTTGCTTTCTCCTTCTGCACTGCATGACACCTCCCTTTCCCCTTGTCTTAATCTCAGCTCTTTTAAGACGAAACATGATTAGAGGTAGAGCCAAGGTCTTCCCATCACTAAAGGGGAAAGAAGGCCCTAAATAGCCATCCAAGTTCACTGGAGCATTTCAGGGAGGGAAGGACCCCAAACTTTTATGGCTCTGTTGGTTGTGGGTGCCCAAGTCTCTAACTTATCTGAACCTATAGGAGGAAAAGTCACTTGGATTCAGCTTATAGAATTTAGGCAGGGTTCACAATGGGGAAGGGAACTAACATGACCTTGTGGATAGGGCTCTTTTTTTGTCAGTTGAATGTACTGTTGTTTCTACATCTGAATGTGTAGTAGGAATCATTGTGTTATATACTTGTTCGTGTCCATCCCATAAGTGCCAGAGGGATTGGAAGAGCTATATTTAGAGAGGTGCTGGTGGGAATTATAAATCACTACCCAACTTGTCTCTCTGTGCCCTCCCAGATGGTCTAACAGAAAAATTATAGAATCCTAGGAGGACAGAGGGAAATCACAGCCTCCATTAAGAACTTAAAGGCAGCTGGGAAAATAAGAGATGCGTTATCTCAGTACAGCATCCCTGTGTGGCTAGTGAGATTTGCTAATGGAGTTGGAGACTTACAGTGGATTATCACCAACTGAATCCAGTTGTTGCTTCCATATCCAAGCCATTCCAGATATTGTGACCGTAACTGAATCCACTGCCCAGACTGATGGCGTTTGGTATGCTATCCTGGATGTGGCCAACACCACCTTCACTGTACCGCTGACACCTGAGGACCAAGATCAGTTTGCGTATGTTTTTAGTACTCCCCCAGAGGTAACTACTCACCCGCCAGTAGCCAGCAGTGGGTGGGTCAGGATTTAGCATGAGTGCTTCTACATTCAGATTTCCACAGCTTTCTCTATATGCATGATATCCTATTGGTTAGCAAGTCTAAAGCCTTAATCTCAACAGCCTTGAAAATGGTATTATCACATTCCACCAGCAGAAGTGGCTAGTAAACCCTGACAAAATTCGGGGGACTACTTACCAGGTAAAGTTTTTTAAGCCTATTTGGAAAGATTAATAATGTCAGTCCTCTGGCAGTCAAAAAAAAGCAAAAACAGAAACTGTTGTCTCTTTGCCCCACCCCCTCCTGCCAACACTGTAAAAGAAGGCCCAGCACCTTGCTTGTATGAGGGGCAGTACGTGCCTCACTTGGGCATTCTACATGGTTCTTTATCTTGTCTAACCTACAAATCAGCATCTTTTCAGTGGGGCCCAAGCCACAAGCTGAGTTAGAAGCTATCCAGCAAGCTGTGATACACTATCTTTGGGCCCCTACAATCCTTTTTTTTTAAAAATAAATTTATTTATTTATTTATTTATTTTTGGCTGTGTTGGGTCTTTATTGCTGTGCGCGGGCTTCCTCTAGTTGTAGCGAGTGGGGGCTACTCTTCGATGCGGTGCACGGGCTTCTCATTGCAGTGGCTTCTCTCTGTTGTGGAGCACGGGCCCTAGGCACGTGGGCTTCAGTAGTTGTGGTATGCTAGCTCAGTAGTTGTTGGCGGATGGACTTAGTTGCTCCGCAGCATGTGGGATCTTCCCAGACCAGGCCTCAAACCTGTGTCCCCTGCATTGGCAGGCGGATTCTTAACCACTGCGCCACCAGGGAAGTCCCCCTACAGTCCTAATGACTCCTTTGAGCTACAAATCTCTGTGCTGATTTAGAGCCTCTGCCTGAAGACCTCTCTTAGGGTTTTGGACTTCTTCTCCTTTGGCACAGGTACCAGGTTTACCCCTTTTGAAAAGCAGTTATTACCTTGATTACCTAGTACCAGGAGTTACTGAGCTTTTGTCAAAAGTGAACACCTTACTTGTATGAACTCCGTGACTCTTCGGCTTATTATTCTTATTTTAGGATGGGTCAAGTTGGACCCCGCAACTAACAAGGTGGAAAGGGCCCAGTAAGCCTCGCTTGTCAAATGGAAATGGTATATTCAAGAACACAGACAGCCTGGCCCCGGCAGTATCTCAGCTTTTCATAAAAATGTGGCAATTACACCTTTGGGAAGACCTTATTCCTCCCTCTGCCCCTGAAGAAAATCCTTGGCTCAATGGGGCTTTTGCCGTAAATAATCAAGTCCTTTGTTTCTGACTCAGGAGTCTTCTGCTAGCATTCATGAAACTGTAGCAGGAGAGCTTCATAGCTTGTAAGTAGGTAAAATCCTAGGACCTGTACCGTTCTTGATAGCTTTGGCAATGAGAATGGGATACTGACAAGAGACAAGGCTTTCTGGAAGAGGAAGGAAAAAGGGCCCCTACAGGCTGGGTTAGGGAATGTGCGATTTCCTGGATTTTAGTAGCAAGTGCTCTCACCCAAGTGGTGGTGATGGTGGGGAAGGGGCGAGCAGTAGGCGTCTTCCACTTATCCTACCTGTAAATAACTGTTCAGAGGCTGAGTGGTGAGAGACAGGATTTAAAGAAAAACACCCAGTGAGCTTTATTTGTTGCTCACTCCCCTCTGGGGATGGAGGTGGGGGTGGGGAAGAAAGGGATGACCTCATCTGCTTTCAGGAAAAGGCCCTGTATCCTGGGGGAACCTTCCTGGGAGGTGAAGGGCACATAGCTGTACAGCTCTGTTGGATATAGGCCCCAGAGACTCTAGTGTGGAGCTGTAGTAGAATGTGCCAGAAGGAAAGGAGCTCCTGAGCCCAGAGGCACTCTGGAAGCAAGGAGGTGCACAAGTGGGGAGGGGTTCTAGCCCTGAGATAAGGGGCCTCCCTGCTGCTCCAGCTGTCCGCCAAAGGCTAACCTCCCTCACACCCTTGTTCCCCTATGATCCCAGTCTGGAAATAATAATCTCCTGATGGCTAGTGTAGCTGTTGTAGCTCCTAACATGTAGGTTAATCTGAAATCAACTGATAGGGTTTGGGCAAAACTTGCAGTGTGGAGAAAAGTTATGTTAAAGTAACCTTATGGGTAGGGCCTTCTCTGCTGAGTCCGTGTACTGTTGTTATATCTCTCACTGCCCACTGTATATTGAAATTGATGTGTTGCATGCCTATACTGTAAATATTCATAAAGGGTCAAGAGGGAATTCTCCCATTCAAGGCACCGCCATGTGTAGATAAGTCCTTGCCATTTGCCACACGTGGGTGGATCAGGATTTAAATAAGTGCCTCCACCCTCTCATGTCTAAAGATACAGATGATGTCCTATTGGTTAGCAAGTCAAAAACCTCAGTTTCAGAGGCCCTGACTGTGGTGATATCACACCTCTACCAACAGAGGTGGCTGATAAACCCTGACAAATTCAGGGGCCTGCTTGCCAAGTAAATTTTCTTGAGACTATGTGGGCAGATTCACAGTGCTCAGTTCCTTTGGCAGTCAAAGAAAAAGTGCTGTCTCTTTGGCCACACACCACCTAAAAAGAGGCCCAACATATTTTTGAACTCTTTGGGAATGGGAGACTATATGTACATCACTTTGGGCATTCTACTTAGCGCTTTATGTCACCTAACTTGCAAATCAACATGCTTCAAGTAAGGCCTAAAGCAGCAGGCTTTTCTGGTCAAATGGTAGTAGTGTGTTCAGGAGTGCATCTGACCTGGTCCTAGCATCATTTTGGTTTTGTATGAAAAAGTGGCAGCAACCAGTTTTGGTGGAACCTTATCCTTCATTCTGCCACCTGAAGCAAAGCCACTGACTCAGTGGAGCCCTGGATTCACAGATGTGCTCCTAAATACCTGGGCCAGGTTCACTCATGGTTCAGATAAGCTGAACATTGGGCTACTGTGGCTATTCAGTCTAAAGGTCAGCCATGCAGAATCAAAAATGGATGTGGTTATTGCACTCAGCTGGACAGAACTCTGGCCAATACTCCACTTTAAGACCTTGTTACATTTTGCTTACTCTGGAGCTATTTCCAGTGGTCTAGCTACTTGGCTTGCCATTTGAAAAACTACAAACTGGCAGGTTAAAGACACCCCTCTTTGGGGCTGCAAACTATAGAACAAAATTGCTGCTACTAAAAGACCCATCTAGGTCAGTTATGTAGATGTACAGAGTAAGGGCATGTGCTCCGTGAGACTGACTGGAATCAAGCTGCTCATTGAGCCTCTCCTCCACAGATTGCCCCCATTGCTGTTTGGGTTTATCATTGTACTGGACATGACAACACATCCACCATCATAGCTGGGCATAAAGTAAAGATGTCAACTTTGGTAAAGTTTCTGATGCAGAGGCTGCCGCTGCATGCCAGATTTGACTCCTCAAGAGTTGACCCATTTACCTTGCAGTGAGAGAGCTTCATTGCAGGAATCCCACCTGCTTCTAACACTGGACTTCGGGCTCCTTTTGAGGGTAATCGGTTGACAATTTTTCAGTTTATCGTGTTACTTTCAGTCCAGTCAGACGACTTCAGTTACTCTATTGTAGTGCTTGAAAATGTTCTTGGTCGTGTCTTTGGCTTTCTGGCTCATTTGCAGTCTGAAAACAGTTTGCAAAAGCCACTTTAAAAAGGGCTAATAATTCTATCAAACATTTAGAGACGAGCTAACACCAATCCTTCTCAAACTCTTCCAAAATATAGCAGAGGGAGGAACACTCCCAAACTCATTCTACGAGGCCACCATCACCATGATACCAAAGCCAGACAAATATGTCACAAAAAAAGAAAACTCCAGGCCAATATCACTGATGAACATAGATGAAAAACTCCTCAACAAAATACTAGCAAACAGAATCCAACAGCACGTTAAAAGGATCACACACCATGATCAAGTGGGGTTTATCCCAGGAATGCAAGGATTCTTCAATATATGCAAATCAATCAATGTGATACACCATATTAACAAATTGAAGAAGAAAAAACATATTATCATCTCAATAGATGCATAAAAAGCTTTTGACAAAATTCAACACCCATTTATGATAAAAACTCTCCAGAAAGTGGGCATAGAGGGAACCTACCTCAACATAATAGAGGCCATATACGACAAACCCACAGCAAACATCACTCTCGATGGTGAGAAACTGAAAGCATTTCCTCTAAGATCAGGAACAAGAAAAGGATGTCCACTCTCACCACTGTTATTCAACATAGTTTTGGAAGTCCTAGCCATGGCAATCAGAGAAGAAAAAGAAATAAAAGGAATACAAATTGGAAAAGAAGTAAAACTGTCACTGTTTGCAGATGACATGATACTATACATAGAGAATCCCGAAGATGCCACCAGAAAATGACTCGAGCTAATCAATGAATTTGGTAAAGTTGCAGGATACAAAATCAATGCACAGAAATCTCTTGCATTCCTATACACTAATGATGAAAAATCTGAAAGTGAAATCAAGAAAACACTCCCATTTACCATTGCAACAAAAAGAATAAAATATCTAGGAATAAACCTACCTAAGGAGACAAAAGACCTGTATGCAGAAAATTAGAGCCTCACTCTAATTATTGATGTTTGACTGCTGACAGCTCCTTTCTGGCCCATTTCAGCAAGCTGATAAGAAGTCCTAAGTGTGCCCTCTTTTGGTGCCATACAAACATCTTCTTCCATATGGGAGTTCTCATCTCAGTCCCAACATTTAACCACCATAAAACCCTTAAACCTGTCTCCTTTCCCTGCTCTCAGGTGTCAGGCTTTGCTGCTCCATTCTTGACACTATCAAGAAACAGTTTTGAAACTCTTGGCACCTACGACATTAAAATAAGCCCAACATATTTTGGGGTTCTAGAAGCAACAGGTCTTATGTCTTTAATCCATTTTAGGTTGATTTTTGTGTATGGTATGAGATGAAGGTCAAATTTCATTTTTTTGCATGTGGATATCCAGTTGTTCCAACACCATTTATTAAAAAGATTATTCTTTCCCCAGTGTGGATTCTTGGCATGGTTTTCAAAGATCAGTTGACCATATATGTGTGGGTTTATTTCTGGGCTCTGTGTTCTGTTCCATTTTCTATTCTGTTCCATTGGTTTATATGTCTGTTTTATACAAGTGATATACAGTTTTGCTTACTGTAACAGTCAACAAAATGAAAAGGCAACCCATAGCATGTGCAAAAATATTTACAAATTATATATCTAATGAAGGGTTAATATCCAAAATATATAAGAAACTACTACAACTCAATAGCAAGAAAACCCACATAACCCAATTAAACAACAGGCAAAGGAACTGAACAGACATTTCTCCAAAGAAGGCATGCAAATGACCAAGAAAAAAAGGTGCTAAACATCACCAATCACCAGGGAACTACAAATCAAAACAACAATGAGATTTCACCTCACACTTGTAAGGATGGCATTTATTAAAAAAAAAAAAAAAAAAAGATAAACAAGTGACAAGTGTTGGTGAGGATGTGGAGAAAAGGGAACCCTTGTACACTTGGTGGGAATGTAAATTGGTGCAGCCACATTGGAAAACAGTATGGAGGTTCCTCAAAAAATTAAATATAGAACTACCAGATGATCCAGCAATCCCACTCCTGATATATATTCAAAGGAATTGAAACCAGGATCTCAAAGAGATATTTGCCTTCCCATGTTCACTGCAACATTATTCACAATAGGCAAGATATGGAAGCAACCTAAGTGTCCATCAGTGGATGAATGGATAAAGGGAATGTGGTAAACATACACAATGAGTATTAATCAGCTGTAAAAAAGAAGAAAATCCTGCCACTTGAGACAACATGGATGGACCTTGACAACATTATACTAAGTGAAATAAGTCAGAGAAAGACAAATGCTTTATGATTTCACTTATATGTGAAACCTAAAACAAAAAAACTAAACTCATTTGTACAGAGAACAGATTGGTGGTTGCCAGAGGTGCATTTTGGGGGTGGGTGAAATGGGTGAAGGTTGTTGAAAGGTACAAACTTTCTGGTTATAAGATAAGTCCTTGGTTTGTGATGTATAGGGTGGTTAACAATACTATGTTGTATACTTGAAAGTTGCAGAGAATAAATCTTAAATGTTCTCATCATAAGAAAAAAATTATAAATGTGTGGTGATGGATGTAAACTAAGCTTATTGTGTAATCATTCTATAATATATACATATATAAAATCATTATGTATACTTAAAACTAATACAATGTTGTATGTCAATTATATTTCAATGCAAAATAAATAAAAAGTTTTTAAGCATGTAGGAAATTTTAGAAGTTACAAACCAAAAATATAATAATAATGGCTTTTATATTTACCTACATAGTTACCTTTTCTGGAGTTCTTTGTTAATATGGGCTTGAGTTACTGTCTAGTATGTTTTCTTCCATCCTGAGAGACTCCCTTATCATTTCTTGTAAAACAAAAATAATAGTGACAGACACCTCTAACTTTTGTTGATCCAGGAATGTCTTGATTCTTCTTCATTTTTGAAGGATGGTTTTGCTTGTTATATAATTCTTGGTTGACAGTCTTTTTCTTTCCACTGTCTACTAACTTACATGGCTTGTGACGAGAAATTGGCTGTTAATCTTATTGAAAAATTTTTATATGTGATGAGTGACGTTTTTTCTTGCTGCTTTCAAGTTCTCTCTTTGTCTTTTAGGAGTTTTATTATGTCTTGGTGTATATATCTTTGAGTTTATCCTCCTTGAAGTGTGTTGAGCTTTTTGGATGTGTAGATTCATGTCCTTTACTAACTTTGGGAAGTGTCTGGCCATTATTTCTTCAAATATTCTTTCTGGCCATTTCTTTTCTCCTTTGACTCCCATAATGTGTATGTTGGTACACTTGATTGTTGTCCCCAGGGTCCTTTAGGCTCTGTTCATTTTTTTCATTCTTTTTTTCTTCCTGCTTTTCAGGCTGGATAATTTTAATTTCCTATCTTTAATTCAGTGATTCTTTCTTCTATCTGCTCAATATGCTGTTGAACTTCTTAAGAGTTTTTCATTTCAGTTATTGTACTTTCTGATCCAGAATTTCTATTTGGTTCCATTTTATAATTTCTATCTCTTTATTTACATTTTGTTTATATATTGGTTTCTTGATTTCCTTTAGTTGTTTGCCCATGGTTTCCTTTTGCTCTAAGAGCATATTTAAGAAAGTCATTTTAAAATCCTTGTCTATTAAGTTCAATATCTGGGCTTCCTCACAGGCCATTTCTGTCAAGTTTTTTCCTATGAATGGGCCATATTTCCTATATCTTTGTATGTCTTGTGATTTTTTTGTTGGAAATTGGGCATTTTAAATATTATAATGTAACTCTGGAAATTCTCCTCCATCTCTAGGGTACTGTTGTTGATTTTTGAGGGCTGTGGTCACATGTTTCTTTAGTGACCTATCCAAACTATTGTTTTGCAAAGACTGTAAATTCTTTGCCATTTGTGGTCAGTCACTGAAGTCTCTCTTCCGTTATCTCAGTGGCCAGCTAATGACCTTACAGATTTCTTAAAACACCAAAATTTAGCTGCCCCTTTTTGCATTAACCAGTCCCTGGTTGCTATAAGTTTTGTATTAGATTATGGAGTTTGAAATAGTTGATCTGTGAGCCTTTGACATTTATATTTGTTTCAGTGAAGGGACCAATTCTTTGAGCACCCTACTCTACCATTTTCCATCATATCACTTCTCCATTCTCCTTTGATATATGCTTTCTTTTATGTTAATATTATTTTTATTTTACATTTTAAGTTACTATTTTTGTTCCCTGGGGCTTAGGGGAGTAAGAAGAGATCAATAATATACAAAGTAGTATCATGTACTTTTTTGATGCTTGCCATTTCCTACCTCAACAACCTACTACTACAATGTTTCAGCCATGCAAGTTATCTCACCACCTGCAGGTGTACTGGTTATAGTAGAAATGAATTATTTTCCTTATATAAGATAAATCCAAATGGTAACATTAGATCTCATTTTATTATTATTTATAGCTATCAATAATGCTAAGTTTAAAAATTATATTGATATTTAATTATTTTTTTCTATTCACTTTTTCTGGTCTATTTTTATTTCAGAGTTCACATTGTTCCTGTAGCACAGTGAATGAAAATTTAAATATCCCTAATGGTGTAGGTAAGTTATTATTTGTATATATGGTTGTAATTTTCAAATATTCAGTGAAATTGAGAACATAAACTCATGTAAAACAATTACTATCAAGACTTTCCTTCAAAATATAAATTACACTATGATGTTTATGATTACTGACATGAAAAACCTATGGAATTACAATATTAGTGGGAAATCAAGCAAAGCAAAATACAGATGGCCTTAAGATCCTAGGTAATATTTATTTTACATGCATTATTATATAATATTACTAAGCCATTTAATACATTTATCTGTGTTTACAAACATTCTGGCTATCTATAGATCTATCTAGTGAAGTTTTTCTAATTCAAGGAATTGTTCTGTGATATTGTTATGGAGACACATTTGATATATCAGTAAACCCAAAGATAATCAAGATAACAACTAGTACAGCATGAGCATGGAACAACCAGATCAGACAATGCTGCTGGATCAGAGTTCTGGAAGTCCCCTGCTGTGTCATGTTGGGGTTGAAGGAAATGGGAGATTCCTAAGGGAATCAAGATAGCCAGGGCAATGAATCTAAGATGGATACTTGGATATCTTGAGGCAGCAACTTTTTACAAATTAGTACAGAAATGTTTTAATATTCAACAATTGGGACAGTTATGACTGTGTAGTAACTGAATATCCATCCAGAGACGACTGTAGTAAGCTAATTAAAATGAAGAGAAAATAAGAATAAAACACTTGACAGGGAGGATGAGCAAGCAGGCACGTTTCTTTGTAACATGAAAGCATCCTTGAGTAGTAGAGAGTGTTCTCCAATTAGGAACTTATGGGGAAATAGAAGATGAAAAAATATATTAAAAAAAAAAGACATACAGGGAAAATATCAGATGAAATTGTAACTGAGAAGTGTATTTTTAGAATAAAGTCCCCAAAAGGGAAATTTGACTTATCTTGAATAGTTGAATGTCGTGAAATGAAAATTATTACAAATTAATGTTTTAGCCATATATGTGTTTGTTTTTATCCATATGCATACATATGGATATGTATTTATATATCTGTTCTACACAATAATAACAGTTCTAAGAATATATATTGGGGTACAGGAAGCTATTTTAGAACAAAGGATGTCAGTTCCAGGAATACTTTAAATGTCAGGAAAAATTTAAAGTACACCTAAATTATTATTTATTTTAGAAGAGAAAGTGACCATTTGGAATAACATTCATGAGTAATAAGAGAGTACCTATAATATGATGCCTCCAAAACTTTCATTCTAATATCCTTTGGAGTCTTCTAATCATAAAAGAACTTTTGGAGTAAATCTGCTAGAACAGCAAGCAAGCTCCTTATTTTATTATTTCTGACTATTGCTTGAAAAGGGCAAATAGTGTATCAAATAATAGAAAATATTGTTGAGGGGGTAAACCGGATCTCACCCCTGCCTTGCCACTAATTAGCTCTGGACCTTAGGCAACCACTTGTCTTATAAAAGCCTCAATTTTCCCATTTTAAAAATTAAAGAATGGAACTAGATACTAAGAATAAATATTTCAGTACTCCCTTGCAGTTTCCTTATATTGCCTTATAATTTTCATAACTTTGTAGACATTTCACATACATTAATTTATTTAATCTTCATAAATACAACCCTGTTAGGTTGACACTATTATACTAGTTTTATAGATGAGGCAACTGAGGCATGGAAAGGCTGAGTAGTTTGACAATTCTGTAAAAGAAGTCTGAAACAAGCCAGTGGTCCAATCTCCTCTGAAGAGTAAAGAGCCTTTATAAGCAGTGTCAAATCAAATACAGAATTGGAAAGAACATCTATGGTGTATCTTTTAAAAAGTAAATGCTTAGGGAGGAAAACAGGGCTTATTTTCTTATTGTTCACTCCTATTTGCTCTTGGGCAGGTCATAACTTTTCTGGATTTTTTTCTCATTTTTAAAATGAGAAAGATGGTTTTAAGACTGTTTGGTCTCCTATTTCTCTAGAAGGCTATATTCCTAAATTTATATCTGAACAGAGCCTTTTAAAAACGATTCAAGATTCCTAAATATATATTTTAAATGATTTTATTATACTTTGCATTACACTCTTCAGTTTATTTATGTAGACCAGTCTTATATAATTAACCTAATTCTTCTATAGATACATTATATAAGATAAAATGCAGTATATTAAAGTTTATTTAGTAAGGTTCAGCACTCTTGCTAAATTCCTTGAATTATCATTACCTTTAAGCAAATTAGAGGCATATGCCTAGCCCAGTTCCTTTGGAGCTACTTTCATAGATACCCTCTGACTCCTGATATATATGCACATATTTTTAGCCTAGCACCACAATTCATTGAAGAATATGGTCGTTGCACTCCATACTTTTATAAATTCTTTAAGTTTATTACATAAGAATCCTCTCTAGGGTCATGAATTGAATTAAGGAAATATAGAATTATTCATGAAATGTATCTAGAATGTAGATTGTCTGTCCACACAGCTTTACAGAGTTGGGTATGTATAGCAAATGAATGATGGAAGATTACCCAAATGACTGCTAGAGGATAGGCTAAAATGAGGCTCCAAGAAGGATTAGTAAAAGCAATCTTTTAAACATGCAGTCAAGCCTAATCTTTAACAGCTACAAAATAAGGTAGCTGATAAGCTGATAAGGTGCCTAAAATAAGCTGATAAGGTGCCTAATCTTTAACAGCTTCAAAAACATTCAGAACCACCTAGAGTGCAATGGCGATATTTTTTTTTGTTTTTACTTCATTTTTTGAACTGGCATTGAGCCAGAAAAGTAGAAGTATTCAATACATTGACTATAATCTGACTACAAGACAATCTTTGATGTACATAAAGTATGGTGCATGATGACATTTAATAACTTTATGTATTTTAACAATGGTATTCAAATTAGTAGTCAGAGTTACTAGATGACAGACCCAAGGGTGCAGTGTGTCAGGGGTCAGAATAGAGGGAGTAGTAACGATGGTAACAATAACAGCAAAACTTCCATTCATTTGTGCTTATTATGTCCCAGACACAGTATTAGATGCTTTAGCCCTTTAAATCACACAATCCTATGAGAGAGGATCTTTACCCTTTGACAGATGACAAAACTGAGACAGAGAGAGGCAAGATAACTTGTCCAAATTTAGATGGTTAGTTGTTGCAGAGACTATTTGAGTCTAGGCAGTCTGGCTCCAGAGCCTGTGCCCTTAACTGCTATGCTACATAGTCATTCGAGACATGTCTGAAGAACATGCTTGTCAAATGCCACAAGTGCTAACTTAATTATATCATTTTTTCACTCTTTTTCAGATGAGTTAATGCAAGATAAGGCCTATGGACAGAAAAATACAAATAGAAAAGGAAAATCAGTAAGTAGATTGATATATCCTTTAAAAACCATTGTTAACATTTTACATTGTTTTGAATTAATTTTTACTGAATATTCTGTCATCAAGAAAGCATATACTTTATTGTGAATTTGTGAATTTATTATAAGTAAATTTTATTTATATTATTTATCATAGTTTATTATAAATTATTATAAAGCAATATAAATATAACATTAACTTCAGCAGGTTATAGTATTTAATTCTTCTGCCTCTCCCAAAATGGCTGTTGTTTAATGGGCAACTCACAATAGCACCAGGGAAGCATAAACTATCTTTGCCCAGCTGTTGTGACATGAACAATTTTACAGAAGCCATTCTCCTCATCCCAATTTTCCATTAATACTTGAAATTAACTGTACTGGATTCCTTTTTTTACACCGTGAGAATTTTCAGTTGTTCAAGATTCAGCTGTCTAAATGCCATGCCAGGCTAATAGCAGTATTGCACAAATGGAACAAGGGTTGTGTGGCTTGGGATGAGGATCGGGCAAGAAAGAAACACTGAGATGAAAGGCGAGAAGAGAAAGGAAAACTTGGTCTACTTCATATTTTGCACTCAGTAGGTACGAACCATGCTCACACAGGGGAGAAGATTCTAAGCCCTTAAAGAATTGTCAGTACTTTTCCTCATAATTTTTAATGACTGACTCCTTAATCCAAGACACTGGAACCCCATGCTAATACTGTTTTGTAGGGAGTAGAATTTGATATAAGAATGTCTTGGACTACACGCAGAAGGGTTTAGTCACTTTAAAGACAGAAATCCCAATTGTCCAGGACATTACTGATTCTAATATTCAATCCAGTTGTCCCAATAAGCCATTAAAATGTCCTGGAAATTTTAATGTTTTGCTATTCAAACTACTTTTTCCAGGCTCATTCATCTAAAAATAGCACAAAAATCCCATCTGATTACTGGCCTAAAATTTATTTAGGAAAAGAGTGGCATAAATCTACCAGGCATCATACTGTTATAGAAAGAGTACAAGATTTTGAGTCAGAAGACTTGAATTCTGGCACCAGTCCCTTCACTATTAGCTGGAAGTTAAATGGGAACAAACCTAGTTGAATGAATCTGAGGTGGATTTTCAGTAGATGAAGCAACCCTCACACAATTTTTCACCTTCCATTTTATTCTTCCATTTATTATCGCAGCCCTAGCAGCCATCCATCTTCTATTTTTTCACGAAACAGGCTCTAATAACCCCACAGGAATCTATCTGACATAGATAAAATTCCGTTTCATCCATATTATACAGTCAAAGATATTTTAGGCGCTTTACAACTAATCCTAGCATTACTAATACTAGAATTATTCTCACCCGACCTGCTAGGAGATCCAGACAACAATATTCCAGCAAGTCCTCTCAACACACCACCCCATATTAAGCTAGAATGATATTTCCTATTCGCATATGCATCCTACGATCAATTCCCAACAAACTAGGAGGTGTACTAGCCCTAATCTTCTCAATTTTAATTCTAGCATTCATTCCAATATTCCACACATCCAAACAATGAAGTATAACATTCTGACCTCTTAGCCAGTGCCTATTCCGAGTATTAGTAGCAGATCTACTAACGTTAACATGAATTGGAGTACAACCCATAGAACACCACTTCATTATTACCGGACAACTAGCATCCATCTTATACTTCTTTTTAATTCTAGTGCTAATACCAGTAGCTAGCATTATTGAAAGTAATCTCCTAATATGAAGAGTCTTTGTAGTATATTTATTACCCTGGTCTTGTAAACCAGAAAAGGAGAATAATATATCTCCCTAGGACTCCAGGAAAAAGCTCAAGCTCCACCATCAGCACCCAAAGCTGAAACTCTACTTAAAACTATTCCCTGATAATTGTTATGGGACATTTCCACAGTCTTAAAGTACCATGTCAGTATTAAAATAACATTTTCCCCTCCCATAAATAGCTAATGTATTTCATATATAGCATATGGTATATATCCACGTATATAAGTACATATATTATATATATATATAATATATGATATGTGTAATTGTGCATTAATTATCTGCCCCATGCTTATAAGCATGTACATTATATTATTGATATTACATAGAACATAATGGTATTAATAGTACATAGTACATTAAGTCAAATCAATTCCAGTCAACATGCATATCATACCCAATAGATCACAAGCTTAATCAGCAAGCCACGTGAAACCATCAACCCACTTAGCATGTGTCTCTCTTCTAGCTCAGGGCCCATGACTTGTAGGGGTTTCTATTAATGAACTTTATCAGACATCTGGTTTTTACTTTAGGACCATCTCACCTAAAACTGCCCACCCTTACCCCTTAAATAAGACATCTCAGTGGGCTAATGACTAATCAGCCCATGCTCACACATAACTGTGGTTCATGTATTTGGTATTTTTTAATTTTTAAGGGATGCTGTGACTCGGCTATGGCCATCTGAGGACTTAACAAAGTGAAATAAATTGTAACTGGACTTACATTATCAACCGTAAGGTGTTATTCAGTCAATGGTCACAGGACATAAGGAAATTACACACATGTACATGTACATGTGCATGTACATAATTACACGCACATACACGTACACATTTATTAAATAGGTAAACGCCCTGCTTAACAAATCCCCTTACCCCCCACTAAGCCCTATGCTCCATATGCCTATAATGCCCTACCAAACCCCAAAAACAAGGTAAGAAACATACAAATACATAGAATTTAATTAATCTATCCAACAAAACACAGACATTTCAATACTCAAGTAAAATAAACCCTAATCATACCAATAAATTACATAGATATATACCACTTATATAGACAGACATCTCCCTAGGTTTATCAGCCACTTTTATTAAAATTAAATTTTAAAATTCAACACTAAATCTAATATAAAATACACAAATTAATCATGTACACATTACCACATAATCATGCATACAAACTCAGCCTGTTAATGCAGTTAAGACTTAAAGCAAGGCACTGAAAATACCTAGGTGAGTTTACTAACTCCATAAACACATAGGTTTGGTCCTAGCCTTTCTGTTAGCTTTTAATAAAATTACACATGCAAGCATCCACACCCCAGTTAGAATGCCCTGTAAATCATAAAGATTAAAAGGAGCAGGAATCAAGCACACTACAATAGTAGCTGATAATGCCTTGCTCAACCACACCTGCACAGGAAACAGCAGTGATAAAAATTAAGCCATAAACGCAACTTTGACTAAGTTATATTATCCAAGGTTGGAAAATTTCGTGCCAGCCACCGCAGTCATTTGATAAACCTAAATTCATAGAAAACCTGCATAAAGCATGTGACAGAATAAGTTTTCAAAAAGTTAAATTCTAACTAAGCCATAAAAAGCCATAGCTAAAATAAAAATAAACTACCAGTGACTTTAATATTTCCTGATTACATGACAGCTAAGACTCAAACTGGGATTAGATACCCCACTATGCTTAGCCCTAAACTCAAATAATTACAATGACAAAATTATTCACCAGAGTACTACTAGCAGCAGCTTAAAACTCAAAGAAGTTGGCAGTGTTTCATATCCCTCTAGAGGAACCTGTTCTATAATCAATAAACCTCACCAACCCTTGCTAATTCATCTATATACTACCATCTTCAGCAAACCCTAAAAAGGAACAACAGTAAGCATAATAATTATACATAAAAACGTTAGGTCAAGGTGTAACTTATGGAGTGAGTAGAAATGGGCTACATTTTCTATTTCAAGAATATATTTCTTTTTTTTCCATTTTTTTTTTTAATCTTTTGGCCACGCTGCACGGCATGTGGGATCTTAGTTCTCTGACCAGGGATCGAACCCGCATCCCCTGCATTGGCAGCATAGAGTCTTAACCACTGGGCCACCAGGGAAGTCCCAAGAATATATTTCTTATTACACAAAAGTTTTTATGAAACTAAAAACCAAAGGAGGGGACTTCCCTGGTGGTCCAGTGGGTAAGACTCCATGCTCCCAATGCAGGGGTCCCGGGTTCGATCCCTGGTTGGGGAACTAGATCGCACACACATGCCGCAACTAAGAAGTCTGCGTGCCGCACCTAAGAGCCCGCATGCTGCAACTAAAAGATCCCTCATGCCACAACTAAAGATCCTGCATGCCGCAACTAAGATCTGGCACAGGCAAAATAAATAAATAATTTTTTTAAAAAAGGAGGATTTAGTAGTAAATTAAGAATAGAGTGGGGCTTCCCTGGTGGTGCAGTGGTTGAGTCCGCCTGCCGATGCAGGGGACACGGGTTCGTGCCCCGATCCGGGAAGATCCCACATGCCGTGGAGCGGCTGGCCCCGTGAGCCATGGCCGCTCAGCCTGCGCGTCCGGAGCCTGTGCTCCGCAACGGGAGAGGCCATAACAGTGAGAGGCCCGCGTACGGAAAAAAAAAGAATAGAGTGCTTAATTGAATAAGGCTATGAAGCATACACACACCGCCCATCACCTTTCTCAAGTATTAAAATAATCCTCTATAATCTATTAACAAATACTAATCATATGAGAGGAGACAATTCATAACAAGGTAAGCATACTGGAAAGTGTGCTTGGACAAATCAAAGCATAGCTTAAATAAAGCACCTAGTTTACCACCCAGGAGATTTCATAATTTATGAATACTGTGAACTAACTGTAACCCAAACCTCCCACAATTTTAATTACCACAAGCAAATCAAACAAACCATTAACCTAATAGTTAAAGTATAGGAAATAGAAATTTTAAAATCTTTTGGCGTTATAGAGAAAGTACCGTAAAGGAATGATGAAAGAAGCATTAAAAGTAGTAAAAAGCAAAGCTTACCCCTTTTACCATTTGCATAATGATTTAACTAGTAAACATTTAACAAAAATAACTTAAATACCTTGAAACCAGACAAGCTATTTATGAACAGTTTATTAGAACAAACTCATCTATGTGGCAAAATAATGAGAAGATTTATAAGTAGAGGTGACAAGCCTAATGAGTCTGGTGATAGCTGGTTGTCCAGAAAAAGAATCTTAGTTCAACTTTAAAAATTACCTAAAAAACTATAAATTGTAATGTATTTTTAAATGTTAATCGAAAAAGGTACAGCTTTTTAGAAGTAGGGTACAACCTTATCTAGAGAGTAAAAACAACACCATAGTTCGCCTAAAGGCAGCCACCAATTAAGGAAGCGTTCAAGCTCAACAATATATTTACCTTAATAACAACTATAAGCAAATCAACTCCTAGTTTAATACTGGACTAATTATTAACCAATAGAAGCAATGACATTAATATGAGTAACAAGAAATATTTCTCCCTGCATAAGCTTACATCAGTAACTGATACTGTACTGAAAATTAACAGTAAATAAATCTAAATCAACATTAAATTACTTATTATAATATACTGTTAACCCAATGCAGGCATGCACTTAAGGAAAGATTTTAAGGAGTAAAAGGAACTTGGCAAACACAAACCCTGCCTGTTTACCAAAAACATCACCTCTAGCATAACTAATAGTAGAGGCACAGCCTGCCCAGTGACATCTGTTAAATGGCCACGGTATCCTGACCATGCAAAGGTAGCATAATCAATTGTTCTCTAAATAAGGACGTGTATGAATGGCCACAGGAGGATTTCACTGTCTCTTACTTTTAATCAGTGAAGTTAACCTTCCCTTGAAGAGGCAGGAATAATAAAATAAGACGAGAAGACCCTATGGAGCTTTCATCTGTTAACACCCCAAAAAACCAAACTAAACCACCAAGGGATAACAAGTTTCATTATGGGTTAACAATTTTGGTTGGTGTGACCTCGGAGGACAAAAAAGCCTCCAAGTGATTAAAATCTAAACCAACTAGTCAAAATATCACTTATTGATCCAAAAATTGATCAATGGAACAAGTTACCCTAGGGATAACAGTGCAATCCTATTCTAGAGTTCATATCGACAATAGAGTTTACGACCTTGATGTTGGATCAGGACATCCCAATGGTGTAACCACTTAAAGTTTCATTTTTTCAACAATTATAGTTCTACATGATCTGAGTTAAGACCAGAGTAATCCAGGTTCGTTTCCATCTATTATGTATTTCTCCCAGTATGAAAGGACAAGAGAAATAAGGTCTACTTTACAAAAGTGCCTTAAAATCAGTTAATGATATGATCTTAATTTATTTTATAAATGTACTACCCAAGAACAGGGTTTGTTAGGGTGGCAGAGCCTGGTAATTGCATAAAACTTAAACCTTTATAAACAGAGGTTCAACTCTTCTCCCTAACAAAATGTTTATAATTAACATCTGGATACTCATGGTCCCAATTCTTCTAGCTGTGGCATTTCTCACATTAACTGAATGAAAAGTATTAGGTTACACGCAACTTTGAAAAGGACCAAACATCTTTGGACCATATGGCCTATTACAACCTGTTGCCAATGCAGTCAAACTATTCATTAAAAAACCACTACAACCAGCTACATCTTCCATCTCCATATTTATTCTTGCACCAATCCTAGCTCTAACCTTAGCCTTAACCATAAATCCCACTACCTATACCTTACCCTCTCATCGACATAAATCTAGGAGTATAATTCATATTAGCTATGTCAAGCCTAGCCATCTATTCCATTCTATGATCTGGATGAGCTTCTAATTCAAAATATGCTCTAATTGGAGCCCTATGAGCAGTGATCCAATTTCATATGAAGTAACACTAGCAATTATCCTTTTATCAGTCCTTTTAATAAATGGATCCTTTACCCTCTCAACTTTCATCACAACACAAGAACATCTATGAATAATTTTTACATCATGACCTCTAGCCATAATATGATTTATTTCTACCCTAGCAGAAACTAATCGAACCCCTTTCGATCTAACAGAAGGAGACTTAGAACTTGTATCTGGCTTTAACGTAGAATACACAGCAGGCCCATTTGCTATATTTTTCCTAGCAGAATATGCCAACACCATCATAATAAACATTTTCACAACAATCCTATTTCTAGGAGCATTCCACGATCCCCATACACCAGAACTATACACAACCAGTTTTATTATCAAAACACTACTATTAACAATCTCCTTATGCATTCAAGCATCCTACCCATGATTCTGATATGATCAACTCATACATCTACTTTGAAAAATTATCTATCACTAACACCAGCCCTGTGTATATGACACGTTTCACTACCTATCATAATGTCAAGCATCCCTTCACAAACATAAGAAATATGTCTGATAAAAAAGTTACTTTGATAGAGTAAATAATAGAGGTTTAAATCCTCTTATTTCTAGAATTATAGGAATTGAACCTACCCCTTAAGAATTCAGAATTCTTCGTGCTACCACATTACACTATATTCTATAGTAAGGTCAGCTAAATAAGCTATTGGGCCCATACCCTGAAAATGAAAATCCCATTATCCTTATCATTATCTTAATAACCATTATTTCAGGGACCATAATGAAATAACTAGTTCACACTGATTACTTATTTGAATTGGGTTTGAAATATATTAGCTATCATCCCTATTCTAATAAAAAAACTTCAACCCATGAGCCATAGAAGCATCTACTAAATATTTCTTAACATAGGCCACCACATCAATATTACTTATAATAGCTGTTGTCATTAACATACTGTATTGTGGTCAGTGAACCATTACAAAAATCTTTAATCCAACAGCATCAATAATCATCACAATAGCTCTAGTCATAAAATTAGGACTATCCCCATTCCACTTTTGAGTACCTGAAGTCACACAGGCATTTCACTAAAAGCAGGCTTAATTCTATTAACATGACAAAAACATGCACCACTATCCATATTATAACAAATTTCACCATCCATTAACCTAAACTTATGACTAATCATATCCACACTAGCAGTCATAATTGGAGGATGAGGCAGACTAAATCAAATGCAACTACGAAATGTCATAGCTTACTCATCAATCACTCACATAGGCTGAATAACAGCTATCATATTATATAATCCAACTCTAACAATCCTAAACCTACTAATTTACATTATAATAACACTCACTGGACTTCGCTAGTGGCACAGTGGTTAAGAATCCGCCTGCCAATGCAGGCAACATGGGTTCGAGCCCTGGTCCGGGAAGGTCCCACATGCTGTGGAGCAACTAAGCCCATGTGCTACAACTACTGAACCTGTGCTCTAGAGCCCGCGAGCCACAACTGCTGAGCCCGCCCGCCACAACTACTGAAGCCCGCGTGGCTAAAGCCCATGCTCCTCAACAAGAGAAGCCACCGCAATGAGAAGCCCGTGCACCTCAACAAAGAGTAGCCCCCACTTGCTGCAACTAGAAAAAGCTCGCGTGCAGCAACGAAGACCCAATGCAGCCAAAAATAAATTAATTAAAAAAAATAACACTCACTATATTCACATTACTCATTCACAGCTCAGCCACCACTACATTTTCATTATCACACACAAGAAACAAAATACCCATCATTACAACTCTTATCCTCACCATTCTGTTATCAATAGGACGCATCCCACCACTATCAGGATTGAGTAATTATTCAAGAAATAACAACAACAACAAAAAAAGAACATTATTTTACCCACACTAATAGCTATCACAGCACTGCTTAACCTATATTTCTCCATACAACTTACGTATTCTACATCACTAACCATATTACCATCAGTCAATAACATAAAAATAAAATGATCATTTGAATATATAAAACAAACAACTTTTCTACCAATAATAACTGTAATATCTACATTACTTTTACCCCTTACACCAATCCTTTCAGTACTGGAATAGGAATTTAGGTTAATATAGATCAAGAGCCTTCAAAGCCCTAAGCAGGTATAATTTACTTAATTCCTGTATAATAAGGATTGCAAGACTCTATACTACATCAATTGAATGCAAATCAAACACTTTAGTTAAGCTAAATCCTCATGTGATTGGTGGGATTTCATTCCCATGAAATTTTAGTTAACAGCTAAATACTCTAGTCAGCTAGCTTCAATCTACTTCTCCCGCCGTCAGGAAAAAAAAAGGCGGGAGAAGCCCCAGCAGAATTGAAGCTGCTTCTTTGAATTTGCAGTTCAGTATGTTTAATTCACCACAGGACTTGGCATAAAGAGGACTCAACTTCTGTCTTTAGATATACAGTCTAATGCTTACTCAGCCATTTTACCTATGTTCATAAACCGCTGATGATTCTCAACCAATTATAAAGATAACGGCACCTTGTACTTATTATTTGGTGCTTGGGCTGGGATAGTGGGTACTTCCTTAAGCCTACTAATTTGTGCTGAATTACGTCAACCTGGAGCATTACTTGGGGATTATCAAATTTACAATGTAATTGTAACAGACCACACATTCGTAATAATTTTCTTCATAGTTATACCTATTATAATTGGAGGCTTCAGAAACTGGTTAGTTCCACTGATAATTGGAGCACCCGATGTAACCTTCCCTCGTGCGAAAAACAGAAGCTTCTAATTACTTCCACCCTCTTTCTTACTCTTACTCGCATCATCAGTGGTGGAAGCTGGTGCAGATACAGGCTGAACTGTATACTCACCTCTAGCCAGAAACTTAGCTTATGAGGAGCTTCAGTTGATCTTACCATTTTTTTCTTATATTTAGCAGGTGTTTTTTCAATTCTAGATGCTATTAATTTTATTACCACAATTATTAACATAAACCACCCACTATATCTCAATACCAAACACCATTATTTGTGTGATCTGTCCTAATTACAGCTGTATTACTATTATTATCATTACTAGCAGCTGAAATTACCATACTATTAACGGACCAAAATCTAAATACAACCTTTTTCGACCCTGCAGGAGGAGGAGACCTGATTCTTTTATCAACACCTGTTCTGATTTTTTGGTTACCCTGAAGTTTATATTCTTATCTTACCTGGATTTGGAATAATCTCACATATTGTAACTTATTATTCAGGAAAAAAAAGAGCCTTTGAGGCATAGTATATGGGCATAGCATGAGCTATGACATCTATTGGCTTTTTACGGTTTATCATATGAGCCCATTATATGTTTACACATAGATGTTGATACAGGAGAATATTTTACATCAGCTACTATAATTATCGTTATTTGTACAGGAGTAAAAGTATTTAGCTGACTGGCAACTCTTCACGGGGGTAATATCAAATGATCCCCTGCTATATTATGAGCCCTAGGCTTTACTTTCCTTTTTATAGCAGGTGGTTCAGCAGGAATCATTTTAGCCAACTCATCCCTAGAAATCGTTCTTCACGATGTGTATTGTGTAGTTGCACATTTCCATTATGTACTATCAATAGGAGCAGTATTCGCCATTACAGGAGGCTTCATACATTGATTCCCACTATTCACAGGCTACACACTTAACTCAGCATGAGCAAAAATTCATTTTGTAATTATATTTGTAGGCGTAAATATAACTTTCTTCCCACAACACTTCCTTGGTCTATCTGAAATACCATGATGATATTACTACTACTCTGATGCATACACAACATGAAATAGTATTTCATTAATAGGCTCATTCATTTCACTAACAGCAGTGATACTAATAATTTTTATAATCTTTATAATTAATAATTTTTATAACCGAGAAGCATTTGCATCAAAACGAGAGGTCTCAATAGTAGAGTTAACCACTACAAACCTAGAATGATTACATGGACGTCCTCCACCATATCACACATTTGAAGAACCCACTTATGTTAAAGTAACTAAATAAGAAAGAAAGGAATCAAACCCTCTTTTACTGGTTTCAAGCCAATACCATTATGTCTTTCTCGTTAAGTGAGATATTAGTAAATTTTACATAACTCTGTCAAAGTTAAGTTATAGGTGAAAACCCTGTATAACTCTTTGGCACATCCTTTTCAACTTAGGCTTTCAAAATGCAACATCACCTATTATAGAAGAACTTCTACACTTCCATGATCATACATTAATAATCATATTTTTAATTAGCTCCTTAGTCCTATTCATTATTTCACTCATATTAACAACTAAGCTAAGACATACAAGCACAATAGACGCACAAGAAGTGGAAACAATTTGAACAATCTTACCAGCCATCATCCTAATTTTAATTCCCTTGCCATCACCATGAATTCTTTAAATGATAGACAAAATTAATAATCCCTCTCTGACTATAAAAACTATAGGACACCAATGATATTGAAGTTATGAATACACAGACTATGAAGACTTAAATTTTGACTCATATATGATTTGTACTTCAGATCTAAAACCAGGAGAGCTGCAATTATTAGAAGTAGATAACCAAGAAGTTCTACCCATAGAGATAACAATCCGAATATTAATTTCTTCCTAAGATGTTTTACACTCATGAGCTATTCCTTCATTAGGCCTAAAAACAGATGCCATTCCAGGACGCTTAAATCAAACAACCCTTATATCAACACCACCAGGCCTATATTATGGACAATGCTCAGAAATTTGTGGATCAAATCATAGCTTCATGCATGTCATCCTTGAATTCATTCCACTTAAATACTTCGAGAAATGATCCGCATCAATATTATAAATTCATTAAGAAGCTAATTAGCTTTAACCTTTTAAGTTAAAGACTGGGTGTTAAATCTACCCTTAATGATATGCCACAACCAGACACATCAACGTGGTTTATTACTATTTTATCAATAATTCTAGTTCTATTCATTATATTCCAACTAAAAAGTTTTAAATATATTTATACTTCAAACCCAGAATTAAAATATACTAAAACACAAAAACAACTCACCCCTTGAGAAGCAAAATGAACGAAAATTTTTTGCCTCTTTCATTAACCCAACAATATTAGAACTTCCTGTTTTTGTATTAATTGTTATATTCCCAAGTATTTTATTCCCCACACCTAACCAACTAATCAACAACCACATGATTTCTATTCAACAATGATTAGTCCAACTTACATTGAAATAAATAATAGCTATTCACAACCACAAAGGACAGACCTGAACACTAATACTTATATCACTTATCCTATTTATTGGACCAACGAATTTACTAGGACTCTTACCACATTCATTTACACCCACTATACAACTCTCAATAAATTTAGGTATAGCAGTGCCTCTGTGAGCAGGAACTGTAATTACTGGTTTCTGCCATTAAACAAAAGCATCCTTAGCCCATTTTTTACCACAAGGACCACCAGTTCCTCTTTATTCAGGCAATAGCCTTAGCTGTATAATTAACAGCTAACATTACAGCAGGACATCTATTAATTCATTTAATTAGGGGAACAACTCTGGCACTACTAAATATTAGTACCACCACAGCCCTCATTACATTTATTATCCTTGTTTTACTTACTATGCTCAAATTTGCTGTTGCCCTAACTCAAGCTTACGTATTCAGCTTACTAGTAAGTCTTTACTTACATGACAACACATAATGACCCACCAAACCCATATCACATAGTAAATGCCAGTCCCTGACCCCTTACAGGAGCTCTCTCAGCCCTTCTAATAACATCAGGCCTAGTAATTTGATTTCACTTTAATTCAATAATATTATTATCATTAGGTCTATTAACTAATACCTTAACAGTATACCAATGATAACAAGATATTGTCCGAGAAAGCACTTTCCAAGGCCGCCATACACCAGTCGTTCAAAAATGACTTCAGTATGGAATAATCCTATTTATTATTTATTTCAGAAGTCTTCTTTTTTACTGGCTTTTTCTGAGCCTTCTATCACTCAAGTCTTGCTCCTACACCTGAATTAGGTGGATGTTGACCACCAACAGGTATCTGTCCTCTAAATCCACTAGAAGTGCCACACCTTAATGCCTCAGTCTGATTAGTTTCCGGAGTATCCATCATCTGAGCCTACCACAGCCTTATAGAAGGAAACTGTAAGCATATGCTCCAAGCTCTTTTTATTACAATTACCTTAGGTGTATACTTTACACTTCTACAGGCCTCAGAGTACTACAAAACACTTTTTACAATCTCAGACAGGGTATATGGCTCAATTTTCTTCATAGCTACAGGACTCCACGGTCTGCCTATAATTATTGGCTCTACTTTCCTAGTGGTCTGCTTCTTAGGCCAGTTAAAATTCCACTTCACTTACAATCATCACTTCAGCTTTGAAGACACTGCCTGATATTGACATTTTGTAGATGTAGTATGACTGTTCTTTTATGTGTCTATTTATTGATAAGGATCTTATCCTTTTAGTATTAAATACTACGTTGATTTCTTATCAATTTGGTATAATCTGAAAAAGAATAATAAATCTTATAAATGATACTAAGTATAGCACTAGCCTCACTACTTGTATTTACTGCATTCTGACTCCCTCAATTAAATATTTATACAGAAAAAAACAAGTCCCTATGAGTGGGAGATTTGATCCCATAGGATCGGCATGCTTACCCTTTTCCATAAGTTTTTTCTTAGTAGCTATAACATTTCTTCTCTTTGACTTAGTGATTGACCTCCTTTTTACCTTTATCCTGAGCATCCCAAGCAAATAATCTAAAAACAATACTTGTTGTAGCGCTATTCCTAATCCTACTACTAACAACAAGCCTGGCTTATAAATGAACCCAAAAAGGACTAGAATGGACTGAATATGATAATTAGTTTAAGCTAAAATAAATAATTTTGACTCATTAGATTGTAATCAAGTTCATAATTATCAAATGCCTTTAGTATATATAAATATCATTATAGCATTTACAGTATCTCTTATGGGATTATTAATATATCGATCTCATGTAAGATCCTCACTCCTCACTACTGTTCCTAGAAGGAGTAATATTATCACTATTTATTATAGTAACACTAATAATTTTAAATATACACTTCACCCTAGCTAGCATATATTATACCTACTATATAGCAGGCACCATGCTATAAATCATTAACAATGATATACTGTAGATGGGTACCATATTGATAAGCTTTTTATGTTTATCATTTTATTTAATCCTTATAACAAAGTAGGCATTGTTATTTTATACAGTTTGCAGATGAGGAAACTGAGGCTCAGTAAGATTAGATAAGGGAGTTGGAATTTGGACCTAAAATACATACGATCAACCACCTTCTCCTGCCCACCTGACCTTGAGTAACTAAAAATGTATTAGTGAATGTAGCTGACAGAAAGTGGGGAATTACAATACATCTATAACACTAGATGAGTGCACAGGGTACCTTGGAAGCATCCTGTGAAGAATGTACCTAACAGGGACCTGGGGCAGGAGAGGGAAGGTAGGTATGGGTAGTGAAAGGCCTTTTTAACCAAAAAGTGTGATTCAGTGAGATATTCGGTTGGCCAAAAAGTTCATTCAGGTTTTTCTGAAACATCGTATGGAAAAACCCGAACGAACTTTTTGGCCAACCCAGTAATATATGTAAAATATTTACCAGTGCTTTGCCAACTTATATTGTGTTGGTTGAATTGAACTGAACCCTAATAGCATGACATTCCCAGGACCATTCAAGCAATTCATATTGTGAAAAGACCAATGAGCTAGAGAAATGAAGATTTTTATGTCTATTCCAACTCAAACTATTTTGACAAAGACAAATTTATCAAAAATATGCAGCCCTAAGGGTCTCCAAGGGACTCACTTAGAGACTCCTCAGTAAAGTACAAGCCATCCCCTAAATGACAGAGTACTAAGGTCTTTAATCATAGTTGTTCATCTTCTTTACCATAATGTATGCATCTTGAGAGCTAAGAGTTTGTGTGTCTTGTATTCCCAGTATCTAGAACAATGTCTGGAACCTAGACAATTGACAAATACTTTTTGAATGAGTACCTACTATGTGCCAGGTACTGTGGATACAAGAATGAAAAGAATGTAGCTGTCGACTTCAAAGACCTTATAGCCAGGTGGAGGAAAAAGACTTACTTGGAGTAAACCATTATATTACAGTAACGTAATTGGTATAAAGGAGATAAGTTTACAAAGTACAGTACGCATCAGCAAAGAGCACTGACAGATTAAGATGACCTGTCAGCTGGCTTAAGATTTGTCTTGACTCCATTTTAACTGTGGCACCTTAGGTGACTTGTCACATTACCACCACAGCAATATCCTTTACAACTGATCATGTGACCATTGTCTTTACTAGATTGGGGCAAGGTATTTGTCCCACTCATCGTTCTATTTTCTGACACCTAACACGGTGGTACAAAGTAGTCAACTGATAGGTGTTGTGTTTTGTTTATGTTTAAACCATGTGGTTTTTTGGCTTATTCCGTTACCACTAATAGTTTCTGTCTACCAAGTGCTCTATGACTTTCCCCTAAAGGTGTTGGTAGTGTTAGGCAAATGCTCACAAGTATACTCTAAATATATTTTCCTACTCCCAGGGATACTACACTCCTCACTCCCTATAAGATCACCTGCAGCCATGGCCAAAGGCCACCTGTGGACTTGGGGAACTGCATGTTATAACCCCTCAAGGATCTAGACTGAGGGCAGTCAAGACCTATATAGGGGGAGGGTTATTGAACTCAGCTAAAACCCTGAAAATGATAGGTATATTTCTTTGTTAGAAACACACACAGATATGTACACACACACACACACAATTTATGTAATTGAAATACAAAATTTCACCACTTTAAAATATATGCAGAAGAAGAAAACAAAAGAGAAATGGGGGATAAAGGAAAAAGATTTATCATAGCATTAGGGAGAGGCATGGCAACTAACGAAAGGACAGCCTTCATATATACCAACATGGTATCAGTACAAGCAGAAAGTTGATCTTCTATCTCAAACCCCCATTCCCACCCCTGGGAAAAAAAGGTGGTGCACTCTGATTTCCCCATGTGGTAGGACTGAACAGGCAGCCAATCTTCTGTCTCTACCCAGGAGAAGAAGGTAATGCTCCAATTTTCCTGCTAGGATAGTGTTGTGGGGCTAAGCTGTGAGCTGATCTTTCACCCCCAGCCTGGTGAAAGAGGCAATGCTGTGATTCTCCCATCAGGGTCAAGTAGCCAGCTACACCCCTATCTGCACTTAGTTGCAATAAGATTTAATGAGGCTGTGCAGTGTGGTCCTAATCAGCATTAGACTTCATCCTCTTCACTGTCAGGAGGATCCACTGGGGAACTGAGCCTCCACCCCACCTGGTGTCAATGAGGAAAAACTAGGTGGTGAGAGGCAGGCTACATGGCACTTTGCTTCTCCCTTTTTACTCCTTGTTGTCAAGGGGCCTAGTGAAGAAATGACCTTACACCCACACTTGGAAGCAAGAGATGATTCAAGTAGCTGCCCCACTTTCACTGGAAAGATGCCAACTGGGCAGGGGGGAGGTGTTCAATGTCCATCCCACCTGTTTGCAACAAGTTAGTGTGAGTCACTGCCCCATTTTTGCTGGGGTGGTGTCAGGGGAGCCTAGTGGGATACCAAACATGCACACCCACCTGGCTGGCCCCATGCTACATCTCAACAGAGTGACTGCCTGCTAAAAAAAATATTTCAAAAGATCCAGAGTCTTATAAGATCCAAAGTGTCCAGAATAAGATTGAAAATCACTTGTCATGGGCTTCCCTGGTGGCATAGTGGGTAAGAATCCACCTGCCAATGCAGGGGACACGGGTTTGAGCCCTGGTCCGGGAAGATCCCACATGCCGCAGAGCAACTAAGCCCGTGCCCCACAGCTACTGAGCCTGCACTCTAGAGCCCACAATCCACAACTACTGAAGCCCACGCACCTAGAGCCCTTGCTCCACAACAAGAGAAGCCACCGCAATGAGAAGCCCGCACACCGCAACAAAGAGTAGCCCCCGCTCACCGCAACTAGAGGAAGCCCATGCACAGCAATGAGGACCCAACGCAGCCAAAATAAATAAATAAATTTATATATTAAAAAAAAAAGAAAATCACTTGTCATACCAACAACTAGGAAAACCACAACATCAATGAGAAAAGATAATGAACAGATGCCAACACCAAGATGAGTCAGATGTTGAAATGATCTAAAAGAAATTTAAATAACCACCATAAAAATGCTTCATCATCAGTCATAAATTCTCTTGAAACAAATGAAAAAACAAAAAATTATCAGCAGAGAAATACAAGTTATAAAAAAGACCAAATGGAAATTAAATAATTGAAAAAGACAATAACGAAAACTAAAATCTCATTGATTGGGCTCAGTAGTGGAGTGGAAATGACAGAGGACAGAAGTAGTGAACTTGAAAAAATATCAGTAGAATTCACCCAATCTGAACAACAGAACGAAGATAGACTGAAAAAAAATAAACAATTTCTGGGATCTGTGGAAGAGTAACAGAATAGTTAATATTCATATTATTAGAATCCCAGAAGTGGAGAGGGTAGGGAGGAGGAGGAGAAAGAGAAGAAGGAGAAGGAGAAATTATTCAAAGAAATAATGGCTGAAAACATCCCAACATTGGTGGAAAACATAAACCTATAGATTAAAGAAGCTGAGCAAAGCCCAAAGAGGATAAACCCAAAGAAATGCAAGGCATCATTACACTTCTAAAAATTAAAGAAAAAATTTCTTGAAAGCAGCCAGAGAGAAACAATGAAAACTGTAGGGAATAGAAACCTACCAGGGAATACCTATTTGAATGACAGTGATTTTCTCATTTAAAATAATGGAAGCCAGAGGATGTGGCACAATATTTTTCATGTATGAAAAGAAAAGAACTGGCAACTGTAAATTATATACCCAGCAAAAATTCAGAAGTAAAGGGGAAATAAAGACATTCTCAGACAAAGGAAAAGTAAGAGAATTTGTTTGTAGCAAACATACCCTTAATGAATGCCTAAAGGAAATTCTCTAAAAAGAAAGAAAATGATAACAGAAAAAGGATTGGAACTACAGAAAGAAAGAAACATCAGAATGGGCAAATATTGGAGACTATCCTAATTCTCAAGAGTTTTTAAATAATATGTGATGAGTGAAGCAAAGGTTATAACACCATCTGCTGTAATGTGAAATGTAAGTAGGGGAAATACTTAAGACAGACAATTATTTTTTAAAAGTAGGGAGGATTAAAGTGCCTAAATGGAAGTAAGATGTCTATACTACACTCAAAGGGGTAAAATATCAATACCAGTACGTTGTAATAAGTTAAGTGAAGATATTATAATACCGAGCACAACCACTAAGAAAACTGTAAAAAACAATATACTGGGACTTCCCTGGTGGTGCAGTGGTTAAGAATCTACCTGCCAGATGACATGATACTATACACAGAGAATCCTAAAGATGCTACCAGAAAACTACTAGAGCTAATCAATGAATTAGGTAAAGTAGCAGGATACAAAATTAATGCACAGAAATCTCTGGCATTCCTATACACTAATGATGAAAAATCTGAAAGTGAAATTAAGGAAACACTCCCATTTACCATTGCAACAAAAAAGAATAAAATATCTAGGAATAAACCTACCTAAGGAGACAAAAGACCTATATGCAGAAAATTATAAGACACTGATGAAAGATATTAAAGATGATACAAATAGATGGAGAGATATACCATGTTCTTGGATTGGAAGAATCAACATTGTGAAAGTGACTCTACTACCCAAAGCAATCTACAGATTCAATGCAATCCCTATGAAACTACCACTGGCATTTTTCACAGAACTAGAACAAAAAGTTCACCATTTGTATGGAAACGCAAAAGACCCTGAATAGCCAAAGCAATCTTGAGAAAGAAAAACGGAGCCGGAGGAATCAGGCTCCCTGACTTCAGACTACACTACAAAGCTACAGTAATCAAGACAGTATGATACTAGCACAAAAACAGAAATCTAGATCAATGCAACATGATAGAAAGCCCAGAGATAAACCCACACACATATGGTCACCTTATCTTTGATAAAGGAGGCAAGAATATACAGTGGAGAAAAAACAGGCTCTTCAATAAGTGGTGCTGGGAAAACCAGAGAGGTACATGTAAAAGTATGAAATTAGAACACTCCCTAACACCATACACAAAAATAAACTCAAAATGGATTAAACACCTAAATGTAAGGCCAGACACTGTCAAACTCTTAGAGGAAAACATAGGCAGAACACTCAATGACATAAATCACAGCAAGATCCTTTTTGATCCACCTCCTAGAGAAATGGAAATAAAAATAAAACATAAACAAATGGGACCTAATGAAACTTAAAAGCTTTTGCACAGCAAAGGAAACCATAAACAAGACGAAAAGACAACCCTCAGAATGGAGGAAAATATTTGCAAATGAAGCAACTGACAAAGGATTCATCTCCAAAATGTACAAGCAGCTCATGCAGCTCAATATCAAAAAACAAACAACCCAATCCAAAAATGGGCAGAAGACCTAAATAGACATTTCTCAAAGAAGATATACAGATTGCCAACAAACACATGAAAGAATGCTCAACGTCATTAATCATTAGAAAAATGCAAATCAAACCTACAATGAGGGGCTTCCCTGGTGGCGCAGTGGTTGAGAGTCCGCCTGCCGATGCAGGGGACACGGGTTCGTGCCCCGGTCTGGGAAGATCCCACATGCCGCGGAGCGGCTGGGCCCGTGAGCCATGGCCGCTGAGCCTGCGCGTCCGGAGCCTGTGTTCCGCAGCGGGAGAGGCCACAACAGTGAGAGGCCCGCGTACCACACACACACACAAAAAAACTACAATGAGATATCATCGCACACCAGTCAGAATGGCCATCATCAAAAAATCTACAAATAATAAATGCTGGAGAGGGTGTGGAGAAAAGGGAACCCTCTTGCACTGTTGGTGGGAATGTAAACTGATACAGCCACTATGGAGAGCAGTATGGAGGTTCCTTAAAAAACTAAAAATAGAACTACCATACGACCCAACAATCCCACTACTGGGCATATACCCTTTGAAAGCCATAATTCAAAAAGAGTCGTGTACCAAAATGTTCATTGCAGCTCTATTTACAATAGCCAGGACATGGAAATAACCTAAGTGTCCATCAGCAGATGAATGGATAAAGAAGATGTGGCACATCTATACGATGGAATATTAGTCATAAAAAGAAACGAAATTGAGTTATTTGTAGTGAGGTGGATGGACCTAGAGTCTGTCATACAGAGTGAAGTAAGTCAGAAAGAGAAAAAAAAATAACATATGCTAACACATATATATGGAATCTAAGATGAAAAAAAAAGGTCATGAAGAACCTAGGGGTAAGACAGGAATAAAGAGACCTACTAGGGAATGGACTTGAAGATATGGGGAGGGGGAAGGGTAAGCTGTGACAAAGTGAGAGAGTGGCATGGACATATATACACTACCAAACGTAAAATAGATAGCTAGTGGGAAGCAGACGCATAGCACAGGGAGATCAGCTCGTGCTTTGTGACCACCTAGAGGGGTGGGATAGGGAGGGTGGCAGGGAGGGAGACACACAAGAGGGAAGAGATATGGGAACATATGTATATGTATAACTGATTCACTTTGTTATAAAGCAGAAACTAACACACCATTGTAAAGCAACTATACTCCAATAAAGATGTTAAAAAAAAGAAAAAAAGAATCTGCCTGCCAATGCAGGGGACACAGGTTTGATCCCTGGTCCGGGAAGATCCCACATGCCACGAAGCAACTAAGCCCGTGCGCCACAACTACTGAAGCCTGTGCACTTAGAGCCCATGCTCTGCAACAAGAGAAGCCACCTCAATGAGAAGCCCGCGCACTGCAACGAAGAGTAGCCCCTGCTCACTGCAGCTAGAGAAAGGCTGCGCATGGCAACGAAGACCCAACACAGCCATAAATAAATAAATAAACAAACCAAAAAAAACCCAAAACAATGTACTGAAAAACTATAAACCAATGTGGAATCCTAAAAACTATTCAAACAACCCACAGGAAGGTAAGGAAAGAGAAAATAAGGAATGAGAAATAGAGGAAACAAACAGAAAATAAATAACAAAATGGCAGACTTAAGTCCCAACATGTCATTGATAACTGATATGGAAATTTAGTAAATGATAAATGGTCTAAATACACCATTTAAAAGACACAGTTGAGAGAGAGCAACTAAGATGGCAGAATTGAAGGGCCCGAAGTTCACCTCCTCTCATGAGCACACCAAAGTCACAACAATCTGCAGAATAACCATCGTTGAAGAAGACTGGGGACTTCTCTTGTGGTCCAGTGGTTAAGACTCCACACTCCCAACGCAGGGGACCCAGGTTTGATCCCTGGTCAGGGAACTAGATCCCACATGCCGCAACTAAGAGCCTGCATGCTGCAACTAAAAGATCCTGAATCCCACAATTAAAGATCCCACATGCCTCAGCGCAGAACCTGTATGCCACAACTAAGACCTGGCACAGCTAATTAATTAATTAATTAAAAGAAAAAATTAAAACCTACCAGAAAAGACCCTCTACATCTAAAGACATAAAGATGGAACCACAATGAGACTGGTAGGAGAGGCGGACTCTAGATATAATCAAACCCCATACCCTCCAGGTAGGTGACCCACAAACTGGAGATAATTATATTACAGAGGTTCTCCCACAGGAGAGTTCTGAGCCCCATGTTAGGACCCTCAGCCCAGGGGTTTGGCACCAGGGAGAGGAGCTCCCAGAGCATTTGGCTTTGAAGGCCAGTGGGGCTTGATTGCAGGAGTTCCACAGGATTAGGGGGAACAGAGACTGCCCTCTTAAAGGGTGCACACAAAATCTCACATGCACTGAGAACAAGGGCAAAAGCAGTAATATGAGAGGAGCCTGAGCCAGACCTACCTGCTGGTCTTAGAGGTCTTCTGGGGAGGCAGGGAGCAGCTGTGGACCACCATGGGGATATAGACACTGGTGGTCGATATATCAGGGGGCATTCATTTGCACGAGTTCTCCTGGAGACAGACATTTTGGCACCAAGACCTGCCCCAGCCAACAGCCTGCAGGCTCCAGTGCTGTGATGCCTCAGGCTAAACAACAAACACAGCCCCACCCATCAGCAGACAGGCTGCCTAAAGACTTCCTAAACCCAAAACTGCCTCTACATATGCCCTGAGACATGACCCTGCCCACTGGAGGACCAAGACCCAGCCCCACCCACCAGGGAGCAGTCACCAACCCCTCCCAGCAGGAAACCTGCACAAGTCTCTAGACAAGCCTCACCCACCAGGAGGCATACACTAGGAGCAAGAAAACTACAGTCCTGCAGCCTGCAGACGGAGTCCACAAACTCAGGCTGGACACTGCCCGGGGACCAGCTGGCCCCTGGCCTTTGGGTGACGAGAGAGGAGTTCACTGCTGGGACACATAGGACATCCCCTACAGAGGGCCACTTCTCCAAGGTTGAGAAACATAACCAACCTACCACATACATAAAAATACAAATAGCAATTTACACAAAGGAATATATTTCAGACGAAGGAACAAGATAAAACCCCGGAATAAGAACTAAGTGACATGGAGATAGGCAATCTAACCAAAATAGAGTTCAGAGTAATGATCGTAAAGATGATTAAAGAACTTGGGAGGAGAATGGATGCACAGAGCGAGAAATTAGAAGTTTTTAACAAAGAATTAGAAAATATAAAGAACAACCAAACAGAGTTGAAGAATACAATAACTGAAAGGAAAATACACTAAAATTAATCAATAGTACACTAAATGAGGCAGAAGAACAGATCAGTGAGCTGGAAGACAGAGTAGTGGAAATCACTGCTGCCAAACAGAAGAAAGAAAAAAGAATAAAAAAGAAATGACAGTTTAAGACAACAGTTCTGGGACAACATCAAGCACACTAATATTTGCATTAGAGGGTTCCCAGAAGGAGAAGAGAGAGAAAAAGGGCCTGAGAAAATATTTGAAGAGGTATTACCTGAAAACTTCCTTAACCTGAGGAAGGAAACAGTCACCCAAATCCAGGAAGTGGGTAAGAGTTCCATACAGGATAAACCCAAGAAGGAACACACCAAGACACTATTAATCAAACTGACAAAAAATAAAGACAAAGGTAAAAATTAAAAGCAACAAGGGAAAAGCAACAAATAATATACAAGGGAATCCCCATATGGTTATCAGCTGATTTTTCAGCAGAAACTGCAGCAGAAATTGCAGGCCAGAAGGGAGTGGCACAATGTATTTAAAGTGATGAAAGGGAAGAACCTACAACCAAGAATACTCTAACCAGCAAGGCTCTCGTTCAGATTTGACAGAGGAGTTCAAAGCTTTACACACAAGCAAAAGCTAAGAGAATTCGGCACCACCAAACCAGCTTTACAACAAATGCTAAAGGAAATTCTCTAGGCAGAAAATAAAAGGACACAACTCGAAACAAGAAAATTACAAATGGGAAAGCTCACTAGTAAAGGCAAACATGCAATAAAGATAGGAAATGATCCATACACAAATATGCTATCAAAACCAGCAATCATGAGAAGAGGAGAGTACAAGTGTAGGATATTGGAAATGCATTTGAAATTAAGAGGCCAGCAACTTAAAACAATCTTGGATATATACAGACTGTTATATCAAAACCTTATGGTAATTGCAAACCAAAAATCTACAATAGATACACACACACAAAAGAAATAGCAATCCAAACACAACTCTAAAGATAGTCATCAAATGACAAGAAAAGAGAACAGAAGAGGAAGGGAAGAAAAAAGACCTACAAAAACAAATCCTAGACAATTAACAAAATGGCAATAAGAATATACATATCAATAATTACCTTAAATGTAAATGGATTAAATGCTCCAACCAAAATATATAGACTGGCTGAATGGATACAAAAATAAGACCCATATATATGCTGTCTACAAGAGACCCACTTATGTGGTAGATATATACAATGGAATATTACTCAGCCATTAAAAAAAGAATGAAATAATGCCGTTTGCAGCAACATGGATGGACCTAGAGATTATCATACTACGTAAATCAGAGAAAGAGAACTATCATATGATATCACTTATATGTGGAATCTAAAAAGATGATACAAATGAACTTATTTACAAAACAGAAACAGACTCACAGATATAGAAAACAAATTTATGGTTACCATAGAGGAAAGCTGGGGGAGGGATAAATTAGGAGATTGGGATTAACATATACACACTACTATATATAAAGTAGATAATCAAAAAGGACTACTGTACAGCACAGGGAACTCTACTCAATATATATATATATATATTTTTTTTTTTTGCAGTACGTGGGCCCCTCACTGTTGTGGCCTCTCCTGTTGCGGAGCACAGGTTCTGGACGTGCAGGCTCAGCGGCCATGGCTCACAGGCCCGGCCACTCCGCGGCATGTGGATCTTCCTCGACCAGGGCACGAACCCATGTCTCCTGCATTGGCAGGTGGACTCTCAACCGCTGCACCACCAGGGAAGCCCTCAATATTCTTTAATAAGCTATATGGGAAAAGAATCTGAAAAAGAATGGATATATGTATAACTAAATCACTTTGCTATACACCTGAAATTAACACAACATTGTAAATCAACTACACCCCCATTAAAAAATAAAAATTAAATTAAAAAAATAGGGAATTCCCTGGCAGTCCGGTGGTTAGGACTCATTGCTGTCACTGCCAGGGCCCCAGGTTCAGTCCCAAAGTTAGTAGAAGGAAAGAAATCATAAAGATCAGAGCATAAATAACTGAAATAGAGATGAAGAAAATAACAGAAAAGATCAATGAAACTAAAAGCTGGTTCTTTGAAAAGATAAACAAAATTGATAAACCTTTAGCCAGACTCATCAAGAAACAAAGGGAGAGGGCTCAAATCAATAAAATTAGAAATGAAAAAGGAGAAGTTACAATGAACACCACAGAAATACAAAGGATCATAAGAGACTACTATAAGCACCTAAATGCCAATAGAATGGACAACCTGGAAGAAATGGACAAATTCTTAGAAACATACAGTCTCGCAAGACTGAACTGGGAAGAAATAGAAAATTTGGACAGACCAATCACAAGTACTGAAATTGAAACTGTGATTTAAAAACTCCCCAAAAGGGGCTTCCTTGGCGGCGCAGTGGTTGAGAGTCCACCTGCTGATGCAGGGGACACGGGTTCGTGCCCCGGTCTGGGAAGATCCCACGTGCCGTGGAGCAGCTGGGCCCGTGAGCCATGGCCGCTGAGCCTGCGCGTCCGGAGTCTGTGCTCCACAACGGGAGAGGCCACAACAGTGAGAGGCCCGCGTATGGCAAAACAAAAAAACAAAAAAAAAAACCTTAAAAACTCTCCAAAAACAAAAGTCCAGAAGCAGATGGCTTCACAGGCGAATTCTATCAAACATTTAGAGAAGAGTTAATACCTATCCTTCTCAAACTATTCCCAAAAAATTGCAGAGGAAGGAATACTTCTGAACTCATTTTATGAGGCCGCCATCATCCTGATACCAAAACCAGACAAAGATATTAAAAAAAAAATATAGGCCAATATTACTGATGAACATAGATGCAAAAATCCTCAACAAAATACAAGCAAACCAAATCCAACAATACATTAAAAGAATCATGCGCCATGATCAAGTGGGATTTATCCCAGGGATGCAAGGATTTTTCAATATCTACAAATCAATCAGTGTGATACACCACATCAACAAATTGAAGGAAAAGTCCGTATGATCATCTCAATAGATGCAGAAAAAGCTTTTGACAAATTTCAACACCCATTTATGATAAAAACTCTCCAGAAAGTGGGCATAGAGGGAACATACCTCAACATAATAAAGGCCATATATGACAGATCCACAGCCAACATCGTTCTTAACAGTGAAAAGCTGAAAGCATTTCCTCTAAGATTAGGAACAAGACAAGGATGTCTACTCTTGCCAGTTTTATTCAACATAGCTTTGAAAGTCCTAGTCACAGGAATCAGAGAAGAAAAAGAAATAAAAAGAATCCAAATTGGAAAAGAAGAAGTAAAACTGTCACTGTTTCCAGGTGACATGATACTATACATAGAAAATCCTAAAGATGCTACCAGAAAACTACTAGAGCTCATCAATGAATATGGTAAAGTTGCTGGATACAAAATTAATATACAGAAATCTGTTGCATTTCTATACACTAACAATGAAAGATCAGAAAAAGATATTAAGGAAACAATCCCATTTACCATCACATCAAAACGAATAACATGCCTAGGAATAAACCTCCCTAAGGAGGTAAAAGATCTGTCTCTGAAAACTATAAGACACTGATGAAAGAAATTGAAGACAGAAAGATATACCATGTTCTTGGATTGGAAGAATCAATATTGTTAAAATGACCATACTACTTAAGGCAATCTGAAGATTCAATGCAATCCCCATCAAACTACCAATGGCATTTTTCACACAGGTAGAACAAAAAGTTTTTAAATTTGTATGGAAACATAAAAGATCCCAAATAGCTGAAACAATCTTGAGAAAGATGACTGGAACTGGAGGAATCATGCTCCCTGACTTCAGACTCTACTACAAAGCTACAGCAATCAAAACAGTATGGTAATGGCACAAAAACAGACATAGATGAATGGAACAGGATAGAAAGCCCAGAAATAAACCCACACACTTATGGTCAATTACTCTATGACAAAGAAAGCAAGGATATACAATAAAGAAAATACAGTCTCCTCAATAAGTGGTGCTGGGAAAACTGGACAGCTACATGTAAAGAATGAAATTAGAACATTCTCTAACACCAAACACAAAAATAAACTCAAAATGGATTAAAGACTTAAATGTAAGACCAGATACTATAAAACACCTAGGGGAAAATGTAGGTGGAACACTCTTTGACATAAATTGCAGCAATATGTTTTTGGATCCTCCTCTCAGAGTAATGGAAATAAAGATAAAAAATAAACAAATGGGACCTAATTAAACTTATAAGCATTTGCCCAGCAAAGGAAACCATAAACAAAACAAAAAGACAATCTATGGACAGGGAGAAAATATTTGCAAATGCCATGACCAAAAAGGGATTAATCTCCAAAATATACAAACAGCTCATTCAGCTCAATAACAAAAAAACAAACAACCCAATCAAAAAATGAGCAGAAGACCTGAATAGACATTTATCCAAAGAAGACATACTGATGGCCAAGAGGCACATGAAAAGATGCTCAGCATCACTAATTATTAGAGAAATGCAAATCAAAACTACAATGAGGTATCACTTTTCACCAGTCAGAATGACCATCATTAAAAAGTCTATGAATAATAAATGCTGGAGAGGGTGTGGAGAAAAATGAACCCTGCTACATTGTTGGTGGGAATGTAAATCGATACAGCCACTATGGAGAATAGTATGGAGGTTACTTAAAAAACTAAAAATAGAGCTACCATACGATCTAGCAATTCCACTCCTGGGCATATATTGAGAGAAAACTCTAATTTGAAAAGATACATGCACCGCAGTGTTCATAGCAGCACTATTTACAATAGCCAAGACATGGAAGCAACCTATTTGTCTATCAACAGATGAATGGATAAAGAAGATGTGGTAGGTACAGATATAAAATGGAATATTACTCAGCCATTGAAAAGGATGAAATAATGCCATTTGCAGCCACATGGTTGGACCTAGAGATTATCATACTAACTGAAGTAAGTCAGAGAGAGAAAGACAAATATCATATGATATCACTTATATGTGGAATCTAAAAAATGATACAAAGGATCTTATTTACAAAACAGAAATAAACTCACAGACATAGAAAACAAACTTATGGTTACCAAAGGGGATAGTGTTGGGTGGGAGTGAGATAAGTTTGGAATTTGGGATTAACATATACACACTACTATATATAAAATAGGTAAACAGCAAAATCTACTGTATAGCACAGGGAACTATACTCAATATCTTGTAATAACCTACAATGGAAAAGAATCTGAAAAATTATATATATATATGTATGTATGTATGTATGTATGTATAACTGAATCACTTTTTGTACACTTAAAACTAACACAACATTGTAAATTAACTATACTTCAATTAAAAAAAAAAAGACAGGGCCTTCCCTGGTGGTCCAGTGGTTGAGAATCCTCCTTCCAATGCAGAAGACACGAGTTCGACCCCTGTCGGGGAACTAAGATCCCACATGCTATGGGACAGCTAAGCCTGCACACCACAACTAGAGAGCTCGCATGCCGCAATTACAGAGCCCACGCGCTCTGGAGCCCATGTGCCATAACTAGAGAGAAGCCCGCACACCACAGCTAGAGAGAAGCCCACACACCACAACTAGAGAGAAGCCCACACACCACAACGAAAGATCCCACATGCCACAGCTAAGACCCAACACAGCCGAAAAAAAAAAAAGACAGTTGGCAGTGTGAATCAAAAACATAATCCAACAACATGTTGTCCACAAGAAATTAACTTCAAATATCAGTGCAATGACATATGTAAACTAAAAGCAAAAGAATGGGAAAAGATGTGACTTCAAAATTTAATCATTAGGGCTTCCCTGGTGGCGCAGTGGTTGAGAGTCCTCCTGCCGATGCAGGGGACACGGGTTCGTGCCCCTGTCCGGGAAGATCCCACATGCCGCGGAGCGGCTGGGCCCATGAGCCATGGCTGCTGAGCCTGCGCGTCCGGAGCCTGTGCTCCGCAACAGGAGAGGCCACAACAGTGAGAGGCCCGTGTACGGCAAAAAAAAAAAAAAATATATATATATATATATATATATATATAAATTATTAAATGCAACAAGGGCTATATTAATATCAAATAAAGTAGATAGACTTACTTGCAAAGAAAATTACTAGAGATAAAGAGGAATGTTATATAATAATACAAGTGTCACTCCACCAGGAAGACATAACAATACTAAAGTAACAAAGCATGACATTACATGATAGAGCTGAAAGAGGTAATAAAATCCACCCTTATATTTGGGGATGTCAACACCTCACTCTCAGTAAATATAGAACTACTAGACAGAAAATCAGCAAGAATATAGAACACCTTAACAACACAATAAACCAACAGGATCTAACTGACACTCTATCCAACAATAGCAGAGTACACAGTGTTTTCAAGTGCCCATGGAACATTCACTAAGATAGGCCACATCCTGGACCATAAAACCAAGTTCAACACATTTAAAATAATTAAAACTATGTGAAGTGGTGCTGTCTGACCATAATGGAATATAGGGAGTTCAAGGGATTTGGGGGCTGATCAAGGAAAACCATTTGACCAGGAGGTGGCAGTAGCACACACAGCTTTATTTGAGTGACACTTCGACAGGTTTGCATGTGGGGGAAGTTTCTCACGGCATGAGACCATCTAGAGGCTACCGCACAGAGGCCAATACTCGGAGAGAAAGACAAGGACATTCCTAGAGGAGAGGGATATCAGAGAGAGGGTTACATCTCTAGGTGATTTCACTCAGCAGCCTGGAAGGGAGTCTCTGGGTCAGGAACCCCAAAAGGCAGCAGAGTCTTGGGGTCTTTATAACCCCAGGGTTTATTTTACCTATGGCTAGTATATGCTGGGCACAGTTTCTTGAGTATATAAAGCAGGCAGGCTCTAAATAGTTAAAAAATCTGCTTATTTGGTTGTGTTTAAAATAATTGGATGTGTACAAATTTTAGTCTGGTGCTGGCAGACTTTTGAGCTAATGGGTCTCAGCCTGCTGTGAATAGGTAAACAACCTGGGGTGGGTGGGGTGGCAATACACAGAGGCCATCTTTGTCTTGCATACAGAACACAGAATCAAATGAGAAATCAATAACAGAAAGACAACAGGAAAATCTCCAAACACTTGGAAATTTTAAAACACACTTCTAAATAATCCCTGGGTCAAAGAGGAGATCTCAAATGGAATTAAAAATGCATAGAATAAAAATGAACATATAACATATCAAAATTGTTAAGACAGTTAAAACAGCAGCACTGAGAGAAATGTATAGCACTAAATGCATACATTGGAAGAGGAAAACTTTCAAATTAATAAGCTAAGCTCCCACACCTCAAGAGCTTAGAAAAAGAAGGAGCAAAATAAATCCAAAAAGATGAATGAAGGAAATAATAAAGAACAGAGAGGAGATGGATGAGGATGGGCTTCCTCTCATGGGGTCAGGCATAGACCTGACTAAGGTGCCAGCTGTTCAACAGAACAGAACGGTGGCATTTCTAAACCAATTTGTGCTACACAGTGTACAGTTTCTCAACCGATTTTCTACAGTTTGTGAGGAGAAACTGGCAGACCTTTCTCTTTGTATCCAGCAAATTGAAACAACTCTCAATATTTTAGATGCAAACTTGTCATCTATCCCAGGGCTAGATGATGTCACGTTTGAAGTATCTCCTATAAGTGTCACTAGGATCACAAATGAAACACATTCTGAAACCACTTCAGAGCAATCACAGCAGAACAGTTTACAAGACTCTGGACCACAGGAAAGTGAAGTAACACCAGAAAATATCTTAACTGTAGCCAAGGATCTAAGATATGCCAGATATCTCAAAATGGGTGGGTATTCCAGTGATGGCAGTAAGAAACAAAATGATATCAGAAGGACTAGACCCAGATCTTCTAGAGAGGCCAGATGCTCCAGTGCCTGATGGTGAAGGTGAAAAAAATATAGAAGAAAGTTCAGACAGCAAATCTTCTTTTAGTGACTAAGCTTAATTTTTATAACAATTACATATACATGTGTTGGTACACATTTACATTCTATAAGAAAGAGAGCCTGAACTTTAACTCAGTCATAAAAACACCACATGGCTACATATCCACCACCAAGCTTCCTCTATGTTAAAAAATAAATAAATCATTTACAATAAAAAAAACCAGAAATCAGTGAAACTGAAAATTTTTAAAAAATAGAGAAAAATCAATGAAACAAAGAAAGCTCGTTCTTCAAAATAATCCATAAAATTGATAAATCTCTAACAAGACTGACAAAGGTAAAAAGAAGATGCAAATCACCAAAATCAGGAATGAAACCTGATATACCACTACATACATATATGCAACCATTAAAAAGATAACAAGGAAATACTACAAAAATTTTTATGCTCATAACTTAGAAGAAATGAACCAAGTCCAGAAAACCACATACTAAATCAAGATGAATTAAACTGAATAGTCCTGTAGCCATTAAAGAAATTGAATTGGTAATTTAAAAGTTCCTGGAAAAGAAATGTCCAGGCCCAGATGGTTTCACAGGAGAACTTTACTAACGTTAAAAAAAAACCAAAACACTAATTTTACACAACCTATTCTGAGAGAGAAGAGGAAGGAACACTTTCCAACTCATTTTATGAAGCTAGTATTACTCTGATACCAAAACAAGATAAAGACATTACCAAAAAAAGAAAACTACAGACTAATATCTCTCATGAACTTAGATGCATAAATCTTCAACCAAATATTAGCACACCAATACTGTAATGTATAAAAAGAACTATATACAATGGCAAATGGTAAGTATTTCAGGTGTGCAAGGCTGGTTCAGCATTTGAAAATCAGTCCATGTAACCTATGATACCAACAGAATAAAGGAGAAAAATCATATGATCATATCAATTGATACAAAAAAAGTTCTTCACAAAATTCAACACCCAATCATGATATAAAACTCTCGACAAGGTAGTATTAGAGGGTAAATTCCTCAACTAGATAAAGAGCATCTACAAGACCTCCATATTACATTATACTTAATGGTGAAAGACTGAAGGTTTTCCTTCCAGGATCAGGAACAAGGCAAGTATGTCTGCTCTTATTATTCTTTTTCAATATAATACTGCAAGTTTTAGCCATTGTAATAGAGCAGGAAAGGGGAATAAAAGTCACACAGATCGGAAAAGAAGAAATCAAACTGTCTCTATTTTCAGATGAAAAAGTTATCTATGTAAAATAGCAAGGAGTCTACAAAAAAACCTACAAGAACTAGTAAGTGAGTTGAGCAGTTTAAAGGATAAAAATTCCAAATGCAAAAATCGACAGCATTTTAACACTCAGCCATAAAAAAGAATGAAATAATGCCATTTGCAGCAACATGGATGGACCTAGGGATTATCATACTAAGTGAAGTAATGCAGGCTGAGAAGGACAAATATCATATGATATTGCTTATATGTGGAATCTAAAAAAAATGATACAAATGAACTTATTTACAAAACAGAAATAGATCCACAGACGTAGAAAAAAAATTTACAGTTACCAAAGGGGAAGGTGGAGGGAGGGATAAATTAGGCATTTGGGATTAACATATACACAGTACTATACATAAAATACATAAGCAACAAGGTTCTACCATATAGCACAGGGAACTATACTCAATATTTTATAATAACCTATAAGGGAAAAGAATCTAAAAAAGAATATACACACACACACACACACACAAATGAATCACTTTGCTATACACCTGAAACTAACACAACATTGTAAATCAACTATACTTCAATTTTTAAAAATCAGCAGCATTTCTACATACTAACATGAACATGTGGAAACAAAAATTTTAAACACAATAACATTTATAGTAACTCCAAAGAAAACTAAATACTTTTAAATCTAACAAAGCATGTACAGGATCTAGATGATAAAAATCACAAAATGTTGACGGAAGAAGTCAAGGACCTAAATAAATACACATACCATATTCATGAATTGGAAAACAACATAGTAAAGATGTCAGTTCTCCCCAGATTGACCTATAGATTTAATGTAATTTCTATCTAAATACCAGCTCTTTGTAAATATAGACAAGATCATTCTAAAATGTATATAGAAAGGCACAGCTCCTAGAATAGCTAAAATCATCTTTAAAAAGAAGAAAATGGGAGGAATCACTTTACCTAATTAAGGCCTACTAGCTACAGTAATCAAGCTACAGTAATCAAGAGTCAAGATAGTGTGGTATTAGAGGAGAGAGAGACACAAAGATCAATGGAACAGAATAGACATCCCTGAAATAGACCCACAAAAGTATGCCCAACTGATTTTTGACAATGATGCAAAAGCAATTTAATGGAGGAATGATAGCCTTTTCAAGAAGTAGTGCTGGAGCTATTGCACATCCATGGGCAAACAAAACCAAACCTTGACCTAAGTCTCTTACCTAAAATAAAAAACAGTAATAAATTTAAGTGCTGGTGAAATGTAGAGAAATTGCTGATGGGAATTTTAAATTTTATAACCACTCCTGAAAACAGTTTGGTAGTTTCTCAAAAAACTAAATATGCAACTGCCATGTAACCCAACAATTATACTCTTGGGCATTTATCCCAGAAAGATTAAGTCTTATGATCACACACACAAAAACACCGTGAACACAAATATTTATAGCAGCCTTATTCATAGTAGCCAAAAAGTGGAAACAACACAAATGTTCTTTAATTGGTGAACAGCTAAATAAACTGTGCTACCTCCATGCCATGGAATAATACTCAACGATACAAAGGACCTTTGATACATACAACAACCTGGATGAATTTCCAGAGAATTATGCTGAGTGAAAAAAAGCCAATCCCCAAATATTATATGCTATATGACTTCATTTATATGAAATTCTTGAAATTACAAAATTATAAATGTAGAGCAAGTTAGTGGTTGCCAGGCATTAAGTAGGAGGTGGATACAGGAAAGAAATGGGTGTGACTCTAAAAGGACATTAGGGATCCTTGTGGAAATGTCTGCATCTTAACTGTACAATGTCAATATCCTGGTTGTGATATTGATATTACATCGTTTTGCAAGATGTTACTGTTGAGGGAAACTGGATAAAAGGTACGTGGTCAAGAGTTTAATTTTTTTTAAAGAAAAAGAAAACTTACCTTAAATATTTTTCTTAAGGGTGGTAGTCAGACCTGTATATGACAGATAAAACTAAATTAAGTTGAACAAGATAAATTCAGTGGGTAACCCATAAAACATAGGTTACATAAAATCAACAGACTTAGAAAGATGAAAGAATCTATCACCTAGGGCAACAGGCTTATAAATTGAAGACATATCAGAGTTCTAGAACAAATTCCTAAAAGTCTAAGCTAATTGCTTCATAAACAAGTCACAAAATCTTCAGAATCTATGGTAAAATAAACTTTGAAGTTTGAAGTTAAAAGAAGAGTTTTTTTATGAACCAAGGTAGTGTGTTAAAGAAATGCAGTATTTTGAGACAAACTTCTGGAGTGCTAATCTGAATTGGAAAGGACTAACGTCTCTTTCAACTCATAGCTAATTCAGGTGACAGTCTTTCAATAGTTCCTTCACATTTTTAGAGCCCCTTCATAAATTAAGATTTTCAAGATATAGCTTAATAAGTTTCTATTTAAACCCTGACAATGACAGGATGCTAAATCATTTCCCCAAAGGTCAGGGTGGAAGAAAGGTAGGGGGGATGGGGAATTTAATTTTATCTACCAATGAAAAGCAGTGTTTGTTGATGGTAAGAGAATTAGGAATAGGAAACTAGGATATAGGAAGAAGAGCTTGGATTTTACCGTAAGAAATATCTAGGTTCAAATCCAGATTCTTCCACTACCATGGTCACATAACTTTGGGCAATTTACATCTGACTTTCAGTTTTCTCATCGCAAAATGAGTATACTATCATCTGTTTCAAAGAATTTTAAAGGGTTTGGAACATAATAGTCACTTGCTAAATGGTAAGTATTATCTTTATTCACCTATACAAGTATATAATAGGATAAATATGAGAAGCAGAATTGTTGGATCAAAGTATATGAGCATATTTACTTTTGATAGATACTACCAGATTATCTTTTAAACCAGATTTACTTATTTGCATTTGCACCCAAAATGTAGGAAAATATCCATTATCTCACAGCCTGGTCATTTTTGTTTTTGTTAATTTGATGCACAAAAATGATATTCTATTGATTTGCATTTTCCTGAGAATTAATGAGTGAACAGTTTTCATGTGTTTATTATCCATTTGTATTTCTGTTATTTGACTGTTTATAATCTCTACTCATATTTACAAATTGGGTTGTGTGTTTATTTATGTGTGAAAATGCTTTATGTATTTTGAATAAAAATGCTTTGTTGGGGCTTCCCTGGTGGCGCAGTGGTTGAGAGTCCGCCTGCCGATGCAGGGGACAGGGCTTCGTGCCCCGGTCTAGGAGGATCCCACATGCCGCGGAGCGGCTGGGCCCGTGAGCCATGGCCGCTGAGCCTGCGCGTCCGGAGCCTGTGCTCCGCAACGGGAGAGGCCACGGCAGTGAGAGGCCCGCGTACCGCAAAAAAAAAAAAAAAAAAAAAAAGCTTTGTTATCTATGCTGTTTGTTATCTGCATTTTTTTTTTTTTTTACTTCTTCGGCGTCCTTATAGAAATTTGAACTGTTTATGTGGTCAAATCGGGCCGCTTTTCCTTTGCGGCTGTTAGTTTATATCTTGTTTAGATTATCCTTCCCCTCTCCAAGATTATGTCAGCATTCTCCTAGCTGATTTTCTATGTATACTTTTTTAAAATATATGTATACTTTTTCTATGTATACTTTTTTTAAATATAAAAAAGGACTATGTGTACTTTTTTATATTTAAATATTTAATCCATCTATACTTAATTTTTTTGGTATGAGGTAAAGATCTATTGATAATTTTGCTGAAGTGGATAGATGATTACCTCAACGCTATTTATTAATTGTTCACATAGTTAACATGTTTTTGTCTGTCAGTATCCCTTCTTGAGGATAATATCCTCAATCCTTGGTGTAGTTGCCAAACTTGACCCTCTGCCTCTGTGGCAACAAGGATGACCATGTAGTTTGACATAAAAATATTCAGAGGGACTTTCCTGGTTGTCCAGTGGTTAAGACTCCACGCTTCCGCTGCAGGGGGCACGGGTTCAATCCCTGGTTGGGGAACTAAGATCCCGCATGGTGCAGGGCGAAGCCAAAAAAATAATAAAAATTTACTTTAATTTAAAAAGATAAAAATATTAAGACAAGTCTATATAATGTTGATTTCATAAGGAATATGTTAAAAATAAACTTAAATAATAGAATGAGTATGAAAGAAAAGCGTGAAAAGTCAATACTTTTTTTAATAATAGAATTTAGTGTATGAAATCAACATTGTATGGAATTCCCACTTAAAGGACAAATTAAGCACAGTTTTGGCATTAATATCTCACCTCTTTTAAAGAAGACATACAGATGGCCAGTAGACACATGAAAAGATGCTCAACGTCACTAATTATTAGAGAAATGCAAATCAAAACTGCAGTAAGGTACCACCCTACACCGGTCAGAATGGCCATCATTAAAAAGTCTACAAATGGGCTTCCCTGGTGGCACAGTGGTTGACAGTCCGCCTGCCGATGCAGGGGACACGGGTTCGTGCCCCTGTCCGGGAAGATCCCACATGCCGCGGAGCGGCTGGGCCCGTGAGCCATAGCCGCTGAGCCTGCGCGTCCGGAGCCTGTGCTCCGCAACGGGAGAGGCCACAACAGTGAGAGGCCCGCGTACCGCAAAAAAAAAAAAAAAAAAAGTACCTGTCAGCTCAGTCTGCCTCTGTTTTAAGATATTCTCTCAGAAGCTTCTCCCGACAAGTTCCAATTATATGTAGTTGGCCAGAACCTTGTCACATGGCCACTCCTGTCTTTTAAAGGAGGCTGGAAGATGCAGCTTTTTGAGTAAGGGTTTTTGCCCCTAAAAAAATTGAGGTTCTTGAGATAATATGTATTTTGGGAAAGTAACTCTCATTCTCTGTCACAGGGAGCAAGAGACTAGTTAAGAGACTATTGTTGGGAAGATGATGGTCGCTTGTGCTACAGTGGTAGTAGGTGGTGGTCGGATATGATTGGATACTTGATATATTTTGAAGCCAGTAGCCACAGAACTTAATGCTGGGTTATATATGAAAAGAAGAAGGTGGAGAGATAGGGTGACACAGGTTTCTGGTCTAATAATTCAGTAGATAGCATCATTACCTGAGATGAGGAAAAACAGAGAAAAGCCAAGGTTTTGTGGGTTTTTTGAGGGGGAGGGGAGCAGGGTGGTAATCTAGAATCTATTATGTATACATTAAATTTGACAAGCCTATTATATAGCTAAGTGGAAATCAATAATACCCTTTTAGATATTTCTGAGGATACTATTTAGAATCTTTTCCAAGGGTCATCCTCCCCCTACATTCCTCAGAAATAGCTCTATTTACTCTGGGGTTAGTTCTGTTTATTCTTATTGATCGTTCACTTACATGTACTGATTTTCCTCATATCTGATGAGCTTTGTTGGCTCACTTTATATTTGTGAATGAAGGAATATGTTGGTTGTATAGGTATTCTCTGTGTGACAGGCCAGCTTCCCTGGAGGGTATATGGGGATGGAAGAGGGCAGGCAGGATGGCTGGAGACCCTACAGCATTTCCAAAGAACCAGTGTATTTCTCTCCTGAATAGAACTTTCTTTCCTTCCTTTTTATCCCCCTTCAGTTATCTGATGTGAAAATGTGAGTGGCTGTAAGCTCTGCTCTGCTGCTCTGCTGCTCTTCCAAGGCTCAAAACTCATACAGGGTCCCCACCTAGGCAGATTGCACACTTTCTCAGAGAGCAGTTTTGGTCTTACTTGTTTTGTTGTTGTTTGTTTTGGTGTTTGGTGAGTGATTGGGGAAAGACAATGCTGCCAGCAATGTATGTTCTGTTTGCACTGAGAAAGAGAACAGTGATAAAGAAGGGTCCAAGTGATCCAGCTGTTCCAAATGCAGCTTTTTAATTAATACTATGACAATTGCACCATCCTCTGATTCTCTTTGTATATGTTGACCTTGAATTTATTGCTTCTCAGGCCTACCTGATTTCTGTTATTTAAAGCTCTGGTTTTCTTTCTTTCTTTTTATTAATTAATTAATTAATTTTTGGCTGAGTTGGGTCTTTGTTGCTGTGCTCTGGCTTTCTCTAGTTGTGGCGAGTGGGGGCTACGCTTCGTTGCAGTGCCGGGCTTCTCATTGCGGTGGCTTCTCTTGTTGCAGAGCATGGACTCTAGACGCGCAGGCTTCAGTAGTTGTGGCACGCGGGCTCTAGAGCACAGGCTCAGTAGTTGTGGCACCCGGGCTTAGTTGCTCTGCAGCATGTGGGATCTTCCCGGAGCAGGACTCGAACCCGTGTCCCCTGCATTGGCAGGCGGATTCTTAACCACTGTACCACCAGGGAAGTCCCAAAGCTCTGGTTTTCTTGATGGGGGTTTTCCATTAAGTCAATCCATCTGCTTTCCTATTTTCCAAACTTTCTCAACTTTCTGGATCTTGGTGTGTTACCTTACTGATTTCTAGTATTCCAATGGGATTTGTTAACCAAAATTTCAGAAATGGAGACCTGATTGAAATAGAAGGTGTTTATTTGAGGTCTGTTAGGACTGCAGCCTGGGAGACACATATTCAAGCACTTGAATTGTGTTCCACTGGACTACAAAATGGGGGAGACTTATAAAGGCAAAAACTGCAAGGTTACATTTAGTTACATGAGTTGTTTATCAAGAATTATGATTGGAGCAGCCAAGAAGTAAGGGTGCTTGTTAAGTAAGGATTGGTTGGGGTCTGAAATGGTTGCATAATTACAAGGGGAGACCTTAAGACCATAAGTTTGCAGCTGGCAGGTATTGTTCTGAATACTGCTGGTGGTGTCCTTGGGTCTGGTACAGTTCAGAGAAAGTTCAGGTTTTCGGTGGTGCAGTGACCACTGAATGATACCAGATCTTATCTGAGACAAGATCCTCAGTGGCCACCTGACTCTGTTTTTGTATGCCTGAACCATGATTACTCCATTATAATTTCAATTTGTCATCAGATTTTTCTTTTGAAAATATTATTTTCTGTTAATTTACTGGAACTTTGGGAAGTAGGAGAAGGTAAACACACATGTTCAGTCTACCATCTTGAAGCTCCTGTATTGGCTTCTTTTTTTTGTCCTTTTCTAGCATCCTGATCACTTCCCTCTCATATAACTATCCTGGATTTTTTAACTAACAAAAGTATCGTATGTTTATCTAATCAATAACACAGAGTTAAACAGAGTAAAAGTTAATTGCGTCCTCTTTCCTCTCCTCCAGAGTTACTCCCTTGAGAAAACAATGTTAACATTCTGTATCTTTTCATATATTTTTCCATGCTTATATTGGGGGGGGGTTATTTATTTGTTTTGTGTGTTTTACAAAAATTAGATCATATTTCTTCCTCTACTTTTTCTTCCACTTCCTTGTCTTACATATTTCTTTTAATTTTAATTTTCTACTAAATTCATTTAGGCAATAAACTTTCAAATGTTAGAATTTAAACTGTTTTTAAGGGAGATTTTGGAAAATTCAGGCAAAGAAAAACAAAATGAGCAAAGGAACAGGTGTGGAAAAGTACGAGATATATTTTTAGAATTCAGAGTTAGACACATTTTCCTGGAGAGAAACTATAGTGGGGAATACTGAGATACTTGCAGAAATTATTTAGAGTCAGTGTGTGAGGGCAATGAATAACACAACGTAGGAAGCTGCTGAAGATTTAAGAATAAAGTCATGTTATTAACTGCTTAATATTAATGAACACTTAAACCAAAAGTATTTCTTATGAAAGCGTCATTCATTGAATTATTTGAACTAACTTGATATATAATGAACCCCCTACAAACTAAAGGAGAAAATGTGTAGGAAAGCGGTTTATAGTACTAAGTGTTCTGCAAAGAGATGGTATCAAGTTTTCTCTAAACATTATGATGTTTTCAAAGCACCATTGTCTTTCACTGAAGTCTTGATTGTGTGGTAGTAGGAGCATCAGATGAAAATTTAGGATGCCTAGGATTTAGGCTACTAATCATCTGGTAATTTAGGGCAATAATTTCAACTGCAGATTTTTGTGTAAAACAAAGAGTAGGACTTTATTATCTCTAAAGTGTCATCCATCTCTAAAATGTCAGTGGTTCTGTGATTCTATAATTGTTCCTGTACACCTTGATTTAGTACGAAGTGTTTCCTTAGGCAGTAAGTACCCATTTAACAATTACAGCTTGAGAGTCATTGAAAATGCTATCTCAGTGTAATATCAGATGCTATTTATTATCTAAAGCATTTCACAACCTTCTAGAATTAGATTACATTTGTTCTAACAGTTCTGTTTTCCAATTTTGTTTCTGCTTAAAGTTGCTGAGCATTATTTTGATTTTACACATTCAATAGGGTGAATATTATGGTGTCAGGGAAGCTAAGATTATATATATTTCTGATATAAATTTCTTTTGATTATATGCAAATTATGGTAGTTATGAGAAAAATACTTATTTAGTTTTTAACATGTTTAATATCTTTAATAACTATTGAAGGAATAAAATTATTTTGGGAAATATCCTTTCATTACAAGCAGTCTAAAATTAAAACTTCTCTTTTTATAAGGTGGCTTTTTCACCAAAAGAATACATTTCACCATCTTTCAAACCAGAATATATAGAATTCAAGCCAAAATATCAGGTACTGTTTTCTTATCCCAATATCAGCTATACTTAAATACTAGGTTTCTGTAATACTTTATGTAATTCAGTGGTTCCAAAGCCAGACTACCCAGTAGAAACACTCACCCATCTTTACAAAAATACATATTCCCAGGTCCCACCTCTGACCTAATGAATCTCAGTTTGGAAATGGAGCCTGGGAATCTGTATTTCTCAAAAAACAAAACAAAACAAAAAAACAGGGATTCTTATGCTGTCACCTGGGTATCAATTAGCATTTGAAAACCATATGAACTAAAACAAATACTAGGCTGATTATTTCACATTTTGCTTTTTTTAATTGGATAATAGAGAAGTTGTATGAACAAAGAGTTTGAATAAGAGACTTCATTTTCTAGGCTATTTCAATAATAGAATAGCCTGATCCCAGAGCTTACAAAACTGCCTATGGCTATTACACTGACATTTCACTGTAACTGAGAATTTTTTGTACTGTTCTCTACCATTTCTGAGGCATATATAATATTTATCAAAAAGCAAGTTTCTACTGTAACATGCTAAGGACTAGGTGGAACTCATCATCATTGTTAAAACTCTCAGGTTTAAAGGCAGATGATCTGTGTTCCCAAGTCACTCTTTAGAGAATATTTATGATACTTTTAATGGAATATCTACTACTTGCTTTGCATTTAAAAAAAAATTACCCACATTGCTACTAAAATATTTATATGGATAGGACTTAGATCTTGATGTTAGCCTTTGTCTAAGCAAATGGAGCTAACACTGGAAATCGAGTTCTTAAACAAACAAACTATTGATGAGTGCCTTTTAAGTTTAAAAATATTCCAGGTAGCAAAAAGCTCTTGAACACAACATAGTATCAGAATTAGGAATTTGAAAAATTTGCATTAAAATTCTCATTATTATTCCAATTTCAAATATTTTAAAATAATTAAAGTTGGTTTTCTCTTTGTAGAAGTCAGGAAGATGAACAGATAAATTGGCAGATTGCTCAAAGAGAATTAACTAAAAATTTTATTATAAATTTAAAACAAATGCGTCTGAATTTCTTACCTTTTTTTTTTAATATTACAGTTCCAGAAATTCAACATCAAGAACGGTTTTGATCCTTTTCTAAGGAATATAAACAACAAAATGTCAGTCAGAAAAAGGAAAGACCAAGATATGTTCAAATGTAGAAATATTTTCAGTGCCGAGGTTATAGAGCATGAAGACCAAGATCCTCCTTACCCAACACATTCAAAAACTGCAAGCCCTGCTAATAAAACCTGGCCCCATAATCTTGATATCATCACAATAAAGGGTTTAGACACTAAGAATAAGTTAGCCAGTGATCCTGGTATCACCGCACTAAAGACTTCAGACCTTAAGAATAAGTTAGTCCATGATCCGGGTATCATCACAATAAAGACTTTAGACACTAAGAATAATTTAGCCCATCATCCTAGTATCACCACAATAAAGACTTTAGACACTAAGAATAAGTTACAGGAAAGGCTACCAAATGTATCTTTACCAAACTTTGAGGGAGAATCATCAATGACTGGAAAAGTCAATGTAAATAAATGTTGCCTCTCAAAATCATTAAGTCTTACTTCCCACATAGAAAATTTAAAACAATCAATGGTGCTCAAGTTAATTTTAAGTAAAAATCTGCAAGACCTTTCAAATATATTATTTTCTACACCTGAAGTTTCTATGGACACCGAAGCAAGAAAGAAAAGTCATAGTTCTCCACTTCTGGCTCTTCATGATGAACAACCAAGTAGTTTGGAAGGCGAAGTATTTGAAAAAATTCAAGATTTAAATAGCTGGCTTTCAGAAGGAGACATTTTAAATTCAAAGTCTCTTTTAAATGAAATAATTAAAGATATTCCCACAGATTCACTTTCAGAAGGTGGACCAGGAAATTCTCCAGAGGTAGAAAAGGAACCTGTCTCTGAAAAACACTTAGAGGCTGGTGAGATAGATTTTCCAATTAAAAAAAAGAGTAGTTTCAAAAAGAAACATTTAAAAAGTGAAGTATCTAGCTCCAAACCAGATTTGAATAGCCTTGTATATGATTATGTTATAAAGCAAATATTTACTGCACCGATCTTCTCAGAGCTGGGGAGAGGAGTGAAAGAATCGAGTGAGACACAGATAAACTCGCAGAGTCAATTACCCACAGCTTGGGAGAGTTCGCCTTCCAATGTTCTAATTCACTATGAAGAAAACAATAATGAAATAGAATTTCCGCTGGCCAAATCTGTTATAAGCCAGATAATACAAGCATTTCCTGTAGATACTCTTTTAGAATCGGGGATAATCAAAGTGATAGAATTAGATAAAGAATATCAGAAGGGTTTTTTGCTGTATACAGAGACAGCTTTTGCTGAAGAAAAGCCAAAGTATTCCACAGAGTATTATTCAGATATCAGAAGCAAAACAGAACCTCTTTCAGAGCAAAATACACCCATCATTCACAAAGAAACCACTTCTTTTAATGGAGTTGAATTCACAGACAAAGGCCAAAATAGATCCCCACAAGATTCAAAATATCAGTCGACACCAGATAAAAAAACAGATTTGCCAAGCAATGGTCAGAGGCTTGATAGAGAAGAAAATGATCTAAGTTCTACTTTAGAAAATTTAAGTAACACACTAATGGGTAAACTTAATAACTCTGATGTAATAATGTTAAAATCCCTTTTGAAAAACATATTTAATGTTTTTTTCAAATATAGTCAGTCTAAAAGCAGACAACCAGAAAAAGAATTAGAAAGACTAATTGAACATCCTTTTCCAAGTCAGACAGAAGACCTTGAAGAAATCGAAGAGAATTTTGATAAAGTAGACAAATTGGGGAGAAAACCTATTTTGAATCCAAAGCTGCATGTATTTCTAGAAGAACTCTCAGAGTCAGAAATAAAAAATTTTAAATCTGAATTAAGTAAACATATCCAGCATTACCTTGTAGAAAGGCTTTCAGAATCAGGATATATCAACAAAGAGGACTTACCAGAAATCTATCAAAATCTGTATTTGATGAATGAGAAAGTAGAACCAAAAGGGCAAAATATTTTTCTGGAGAAATATTCAGAAACTGTAAAAGAAATCATGTCTTTTATAAATAATTTTAATCATCATTTCATAGATAAACATTTGGAAATAAAGCTAAGATCTTTTTTAAATGAAATTCTCCAAAACTATTTCCTAAAAAACCTTTCAGACAACAGTTTATTTAAAGACGCAGAACCTGAGCCTATACACTCAAATGTATCTTCTCTAAGAGCTAAAAGTGCCTCAATATCTTTTCATGAGTTAGGACAAGATATTTCAAGAGGGAGTTTTGGTAGTAGGCTTGAAATAAACATGAAATACCCCTTAAGTAAATCTCTACGAAACTATCTTATAGCTTTATCAGAAAATGAACTCTTAGATCTAAAAGCTGATTTAAGCAAACACCTCCAGAGCCTTTTTATAGAAAAACTGTCAAAATCAGGACTAATCACAGAAAGGCAATTAGAGGGGATAAGCCGGCATATAAATTTGGTTAATTCTACTTTCACACCATTAAAATGTATAAAGCCAGATTTGTCTTTAAGAGATGAAAATCAGTTTGTGGAGGAACATTCAGAAAAGCAAAATAAATATTCAAAAATTGCTCAGAAAACCACTTTACAAAAGGTTTCTGAAGATAGACTTGTAGAAACAGAGTTGACCAAAAAGGAAGAAAAGGAACATTTTTCCTTAGAGAATATTAAAGAAAGTCCATCACTAATTCAGGAACAGAAAAGATACTATCCTAAGGAAGCGAAAATACTCAGTTTAATTAAAGTACAACCTTGTTCCAACAAAAATACCCAGGCAATTCCAGTAAATAAGTCATCAGAAAGACTTACAGATACAATGCCTAAGAAACAAAGGAAAGAACACGGTTTCATGCAGTTTCCTCAAGCAGAGAACTGTGATTTTAAAACAGAGATACAAGACCCACATAGTTGGAGTGGTAAATCAAAAATAACTCAATCAAATGCTTGCTTTGAAAAGACACTGAAAATGAAGTCCCTTGACAAAAAGGAGCACAATAACACCTATAAATTGATAGTACAGGAAAATCCTGAAGCAGTGCTGTCACCGTATCCAAGAATTCCTAATTGCAAGATGCCAAATGAAGATGAGGAATATGTAAACAAACTCACTTTTCCTTCCAGGCAAAGTAATACTCTAACTCGCCTCAATGCAGAGGCTGGAGAGAAATCAAAATTAGAAGACTAGTATCGTCAGAGATGGAAAGGAAATAATAATAATTATAGAAAACAACATTTAGTAACATTTGCACATTACAAAGAAGAAATACAAACTCTTTATATAAAACCAAACAAACTCTTTATATAAAACCAAACAAAAGGTCCCTGAATCACAACAGCTTAAATATAAAGTTTTGATAGCTGAGAAAAACTCAAAACCATCCCTCTTCCCAGAAGTACTAAAGAGAGAAAATCTAAAGCCCAAGGTTCAAAAAGAAAGAGACCATGTCGGCAAACAAAAAAAGTCATTTAACAAGAAAGTATATTACCAACCACACTGCCCACCACAGGAATTCTTCTAAGAAAATCTGTTCCAAGGGCATTGCTTCATTGGACTGCAAGAAGAACTATACACGTAATAATGTTTTTCTAAGTCTTTTATTTCTGTATTTGGCAAAGTTCTGTAGATAATCTAGAGTCTATGTGTCTGCATGCAAGTATGTATGTAACCTTAACTGCCCCAAGATAAACAGACCTCCAAATTTTAAAAATTCTTCTGACATTCAGATATCACCTCACCTCATTCAAAGGCAATCAGAAAATCAAGGGAATGTTAACACACTTAGTGCCTTTATGTAAAATAAAGGGGACCCCCCTCTAGATCACGAATTAGAAAAAAAGCATTCTTTCCTCCAGGCCGGCTCTACCGGCCGACACAGCCTGGACAGGGTACACAGCTCTGTCTACGGAAGACTGGCTATTTCAGCCCTGACTGACCCCTCAGCCAGGGGCTGTTGTGCAGGCACAACCTGTAAAACCATTGGCAGTGGCTGTATACTACAGAAAGGCTGGGATTGTCTTTTCATGCAGATATAAGTATAAATATATAGTCTTTTTGCAGATTGCTGAATTATCTTTGTTTCAGTAAAACAAACTAAGTTCATATTATGTGCCAGTTATTCTGCTAAGCCTTAGAGATATGCAAAATTTACAATCTCTTGAATTATGAATTGTAAAATTTTAATTTAGCTTCTACTCTTTTCTTTTCTCTCTCATCACCACCCCTCTGCCATCTGCTGAGAAACATGGAAATTCATATATATTTTTAATATTAACATAAAACAATTAGGAAGGTAAATCTGCTACTAGACGTTATATAAACCATTCAAAAGCAAAGTTAAAATCTCTAGGAATGGAAGGGGCTTATTTTAATTTTCTGAAACACTGCTCTTCTCTATTAGCATATATAGATAGGCATGACCCACAGTTGGGAAAACGCACAAATTCTAAAATGAAATTATATTGATAATTTGATGTGCATAACTATCTTTGAATGAGAAAATAGATCTAATTTCAGAATAGTTGCTTTGAATTTGTTTTCCACAGCAAAGCAAATGATTACCTCTAGTAAATAGTAAAGCAAACATGTAGCAGGGTAAATATTATCAACATACTCTCAACTTTGTATTTCTCTTTTCTAAATTCAATAATTTAATAATGAGTGTGTGTGTGTGTGTGTGTGTGTGTGTACAGACAAGGAAAAGGAAGTAAAAGATGGGTTCATAGTTTTTGAAAAGCAAAGACTTTCTGAAGTTCCCTCAGATAAGTGGAATCTTTATTATCACTTTTCCAAACAAAATAAGAGATTGTGTTTATGTTATATGGTATGGGATCATATAGGATCTCAGAACCTTTATCCTAAGAATGGATAAGGGAGATAGTTATATTTACTTCCCTCTGTCAAACCAACAGTACCTAAACTTTTCTCTCTAGTAAAATTGACAGCAGAGAATTTGAGAGGTAAGAGGGCATTTTTCAGATCATCAGAAAGACTCGCTCATTTGATTCTCTAAAATCCAGGAAATCTCCCAAAGCAATCAAAGTAGAAGACAGGGAAATTGAGTTGTAGGCGCTTCCAGAAAAATAACCAGTGGTGTGGGTCTCCGTGCCCTTCTGCTGTCACTCTAGTAATGTTATATCAACTGTCAAGTAAAAATTATATGTTATCAATGTAGCAGAAATTCCCTTAATAATTGCTTAATAATTCCCTTACCTAATTGCTTCCATGTATATAAGATGGAAAAGGAAGAATGTTTACTTGCAAACCCAGGCAAAAATATGGACTCTTCATACCTCCTTCTTGGTAAATCTTCTCTCTCTTGCTGCCGTAATTCTTCTTAGTCCTGCCTAAATTCCTCCTACCTGCCAGTTCTATTAATCTACTCCCACCTTCTCACCAAATCAAAGCAGGCCCATTCCCTTGGTGTGGCCATCTCTGCAAAGCATTAAGGGACAAACTGCTCAAACTGCAGAGGAAACTAGTTTACACTAATTTGAGAAATGACTAATAACTCCATACCCTCTTATGGGTACTTGTAGATTATTATATTTTTTAAATAAAATATAGTCATATTGTACAAATTTGAAAAAAAAGAGAAAAGGAAAACTAAGCCCATAATCCCACCACCCTAAAACAACCATCATTTAAAAAAATTATTTTGGTGTATTTCCTTCCAGTTATTTTCCTAAATATTTTACTTGTTTAGTCTCAGAATGTACACAAAAATTTTTAATATTTTAGTATAAACATAAGCATATCCTTAGATGCTGACCTCTGTATGTGTGTGTATATAAATATTAAAGAAGGTATTTATTAACTTTTAAAGAATGAATGTTTGGATGCTTTAAAAAGTATAATATAAGAGCTTATAATTTATGTTTGGGGTTGGGGAAGAGATATTTTAGAAGAGGAGAATTATAGGAGGGCTGTCTTTGCCTAGGAGTCTGACCCCTGAGGACAGGTCCCCTAAGATTTCTGGTTTTCAGCTCATATCTTGCATACCTTTTGAAATAACAGATCCTTTGAAACAATGAGATTTTTTAAAGTATGGTTTTTAAAGTATCTGATGGCAGGCATTGAATGTAGGGTCTGAATTTGGGGACTGCCTATAAAACATTTGACTGCTCTCATTCTTTGTTGATATTACAAACTTTAGTCCTTGTAAGTCTAAAATGTACTTTTAAGAAACCTAACTCACCAACCTGATCTTTTATTTTAATATTTAGGATTGTTCGGATAGAGTTGAGGATTTACATGTAACTTCATTTAAGCATCTTGAAAAAGCAAAATCAAGAGCAAGGCTTTTAGGAAAGAGCCCAAGTGACAGCCATAATCAGTTAAAATGCTCTGCAAGACCGTATACTGCTCCAGAGGTTAACAAACAAGGAAGCTACACTGGAAAATTTACAAGTCCTCGAATGGTTTCAGTAGGCTTAGTTCATATAAATGATTCAATCCCAGATTATGAAATCCATAAAATGCAGCCAAAAAAAAAATTAAGAGTATATTGAAAAATGTTTGCTCATTTGTGATATTATCCAGATGTTAAACAGTTCAGAATGATGTGTGAGACCAATAGTCAGAATGTCATTTCTCCAATTAACAAAATGGTTTGGAGATCTGTCCTTTTGTGTGATAGAAGTCAGTAACCAAATTTCATTTTGTTTTAATTAAAATGAAAAAAACACTGTTGATGTAAATGTGTTTTGTTTATGAATCTTAGAGAACCACCTCAAAGATACATAGTCATTAGTGAAGTTTTATTTCCCAACTTTTCCCCTTTTTCACTATTCTCTGATTTTCCAAATCTTTGCTATGCCCTAAATTATCCCTGACCACCCAGTGTCAGGGTATCTATTTGCAGTTATGTATGTTCAGCCTTTTGTTATGAATATACTTTAACTCTTCAGCTCTAGATTCAACAGTATGCAATTCCCTGGGCCTACAGAACATCTATTAATTTCAATATCATCTGATATTACAACTTTTTACACTATAAAGATAATAAAAAACAAGTTTCATACTACTAATTCCTGAGGCTTCTAATACACTGAAGTGACTTTCTAGCTTACTCAAAAAACTATGAGACAGCCTCTTTAATAACATGAAACTCAGGAAGAAACTGTATAAAACAAACTGCATTAAAAATTAGCTAAATCAGCGTAGGATTTAGATTAAGAGACTTTTGATAATTGGTTCTATTCTTATCAAATACAATATTTGAATCTTGCTGAACTTTGGTTCACTCTTGGGGAGTAAGAATTTCAATTTATAGAATTTTCGTCCATTTCCATTTTTCTACCATAAATCATAAAGTTTATGGAGTTTAAATAGAATTGGCTGATAGAAAACATAATTTCTGATCGTTCATTTAATGCCATAATCAAGGTAGTAATTTTGGGGGGGAGACCAAGAATTTCTAGTAATTCTCAAAGTTGCCAGTACATATATCAATCAGTGTGACTGGGAAAGCACAATTACCTCTGGATCTTTCAAGTAGAAGGAACACAGGGAATTGGTTTCATGGGTGATGGAACCAAGGCTAGGAAACTAAAAGGGATGATGTGGCAATCCAGAGATTGGCAAGAGCAGAAAGTGATAGCACCCCTCAGATAGGATATCAGGAAGAAGTGGTGTGACCAGTGTCCTAAAGCCAGAATACAAAGAAGATACAGCCACTGACAGACACCACAAGAAACAGGGGAGTGGGGCAGGGGGTGAGAAATAACTATGTTTCTTCTCTCTCATCCTGCTCTCTAATCTCCTGCTATTGCCTCGCTGGAAACCAGAGAGTGAGGGGGCATGGGAAATGTAGTTCCCAGTGAAACAGAGCAGAGGAAAAGTGGAGAAATGGATTTGAGAGCTAACAGGCAACTAACCAACAGTACTTATGGGGAAAACCATTGATCTAGCTTGCAGTAAAGGAAGGAAATATTTACTAGATGGAAATCTCAAGTCACTTTGCCTCATTAAACTCTTAACAGCAATATTGTGACATGGTCAAAAATTTCCTACCATGGAAATAAAATATGCCAAACATTTTGCTAAACTACATTCTTGTGAATAAGACAGTATTCTCAAGGAGTCCACAGTCTACAGGGACATAAACACAGAAGTAGTTATAGTAGAGTTGTGTAAGTGTTGTTGGGGAAAGTACTATAGAAACTCATGGGAGGTCATTTTGGCCAAGGTGGCTGTGCTACTTTGGGTCCTTCAGAAAGCAGATACCAAGATGAGATTAGCCATGTACGGTAGGCAGAATAATAACCCCTCCCCCACCAACATACAAACATCCCAATCCCAGGAACCTGTGACTATGTTACCTTACATGGCAAAAGAGATTTTGCAGCTATGATTAAATTAATGATCTGGAGCTGGAGAGACTATCCTGGATTGTCTGGGTGGGCCCAACATAATCAAAAGGATTTTATAAGACAGAAGCAGAAGGGTCAATTCAGAGGTGTGGTCACTGAAACAGAAGCTGAAGTAATGCTGACCCGTGAAGCAAAAGAAGGCAGGTAGCTTCTAGAAGCTGGAAGAGGCAGAAATTTCTCCTCTAGAGCCTGCAGAAGGAATGTAGCCCTGCCAAATCATTTTACAATCCTAACCTCCAGAACTGTAAGATAATAAACTTGTGGTGTTTGAAGTCATTACCACTTTGTGGTAATTTGTTACAACAGTGATAAAAAAAAAAATTGACGTAGCATGCCAGGAGCCTATGGTGCAACACTTAAGGCATTAACTCTCAGGGTGAGGCTGTCAATATCTACTGAGATGGTTAATTTTTTGTGTCAATTTGACTGGGCCACAGGGTGCCCAGTTACATGATCAAACGGTATTCTGGGTCTTTCTGTGAAAGCATTTTTGGATGAAATTAACATGTAAGTCTGTAGACTGAAAAAACAGATTGCCCTCCTTGATGTGGTGGGCCTCATCAGTTGAAGGCCTGAACAGAAGAAAAAGGCTGATCCTCCCCTGAGAGAGAATCCCTCCTGCCTGAATGCCTTCACACTGGGATATCAGCTTTATCCTGCTTTTGGAGTCGAACTGAAACATCAGCTCATCCTAAGTCTTCAGCCTGCCAGCCTTCGATTTGGAACTACACCACTGCTTCTCCTGGGTCTCCAGCTTGCCTACTCACCTTGCAGATCTGGGATTTGTCAGCCTCTATAATCATGTGAGCCAATTCCTTATTTAAAAAATCCACTGGGGGGATGGAGATCAAGATGGCAGAATAGAAGGATATGGAGCTCACCTCCTCCACAAATATATAAAAATAATCTATACGTGGAACAATTCTCACGGAATACTTACTGAACGTTGGCAGAAGATCTCATACAACCAAAGCTGCACGAAAGATCACCATGTAAACTGCGTAGGATAAAAGGGGGGGGGGAAGTAATTGGAATGGGACCTGCACCCCTCGGAGGGAGCTGTGAAAGGGAAAAAGTTCCCTCACCCTGGGAACCCCTTTCACCAGCTAGGAGGTCAGAGGGGACAGATAGGGAGCTTCAGAGGCTCAGAAGAGAGTGTAGCAGCCAGTTTGTGGCAGGCAGGAGAGAGAGAGACCAGGACAGACAGTCCTTGCCACCTCACTGCACTTCCCAGCCCAAGACACGCACCTGCTAAGGCTGAAATCTGGGCAGATTACTGCCACTCCTACAACGGGTCCGGGTACGCAACTTCAGTGGATTTATACCAGTGGCTTTGTGAGTGCAGCGCCTGAGGGACATCCAAGCTGATTACCAGCATTCCCCAGCTGAGGCGGGTCTGGTGCCAGGAGCAGCAGGTTTTGTGGGTGCACACAAGCAGAAGCAGGGCTGAAATCTGAGCTGATTACCGGCATTCTCACAGCAGAGGCAGGGCCGAGGGCAGTGCCAACAACAGTGTATTTTGTGAGCACATGCACTAGGTAACAGGTGATGGCACAGAGTGCCCGTCCCAGTGGACAGCCCCTGGAGAGGAATATGGAGCAGCTCCTTTCCCAGAGGGAGTGCTCCAATCCCACCTACCTCACAGTGCAGCTTAGAACTGGATCTGGGGGCTTCTATTCCAACAACTGGCAAGCAGACCCTGCTCTCGATAGGGCTGTGACAACCACAGAGCAGAGGAGGCCCTGCCCAACATCCAGTGCAAGGTCTGGTCATCACAACACCAATCATACCCCATATCAAGGGGATGATGGCCAGCTAACTCTGAGGAAAGACATGGCAGGCATCCATACCAAAAAACAGCCCTCACACCAAAAATAATGGACTCACGGAGGCTACACAGCGATGCTCCCACATAAAAACAGCCCTTTGAGACCACAGTAGATAATTGTTTCCCCTAAATTCAGAGTCAAAGAAATATAAGTGAAAAAGCAGAGGAAACACTCCCAATTAAAAGAAGAAAAATCCCCTGAAAGAACAAACAATGAAACAGACCTCTCCAGCCTGCCAGACTCCATGTTCAAAAAGGAGGTAATAAAAATGCTGAAGGAATTAAGAAAGGCTGTCAATAGAAATGCAGATCACTGTAACAAGGAAATAGAAACTATAAAGAGGAGCCAGTCAAAATTAGACAACTCAATTGTTGAGATGAAAACCAAACTAAAGACAATAAAATACCAAACTAAATAATGCAGAGGAACGAATAAGTGATCTGGAAGATAGAATAATGGAAATCACCCAATCATAACAGAACGCTGAAAGACAAATAAAAAAAAGAAAAGAAAGCGACATATGAGACCTATGGGCTGATATAAAGGATGCCAAGCTGTGCATAATAGGGATCCCAGGAGGAGAAGAGAAAGGGGGATCTAAAATGTACTTGAAGAAATTATGGCAGAAAATTTCCCAAACCTAATGAAGCAGATGTCCAGATAAAGGAAGCACAGAGGGTCCCAAACAAGATGAACCCAAACAGACCTATACCAAGACATATCATAATTAAAATGGCAAAAGTTAAAGATAGGATTCTAAAGGCAGCAAGAGAAAAAACAAAGAGTTAGTTACAGAAGAACCCCCATAATGCTATTTGCTGATTTCTCTACAGAAACCTTGCAGGCCAGAAGGGAATAGCAAAATACATTCAAAGTCCTGAAAGGGAAAAACCTGCAACCTAGGATATTCTACCCAGCAAGATTATCATTTAGAATAGAAGAAAAAATTAAAGAATTTCTCAGGCAAGCAAAAACTAAAAGAATACAGCAATATTAAGTCTACCCTAAAAGAAATATTGAAAGGTTTTCTCTAAATAGAAAAGAAGAACCCATAGGAAAGGGAAAATCAAAATAGGGAAAAGCAAGTATGTAAAATGATTGTACACCACTTGAATAAGCCAGTACACAGATTAAAAAAAAAAAAATCAAAGAATTTTGTGAAAGCAATTATAACTACAATGAACAGCAAAAGGATAAACATGAAAATGTAAAACAGGACATCAACGTCATAAAATAGGGGAATAAGAAAATGTAGATTTTTTAGAATGTGTTTGAGCTTATAGGACCACCAGTCTAAAGCAAGTAGACACAATAATGAGTTAACATACTTGAAAACCAGTGTAACCACAAATCAAAATCATACAAAAGATTCACAAAAACCAAAAATTTGAACTCAAGTATAAAAGAAAACCAGCTGCATCATTTGCAACAATTCTGTAGGTTTTCTTTTCGTTTTGTTTATGGCTTTCTTTGCTGTGTAAAAGCGTTTAATTAGGGTCCGCCGCCATTTTAAATCCAGCTCCATACAATGCTCCGCCACTGTTGTGGCCACGACTCAGACTGCGCGACAGCACCCACCAGCCAACAATTCTGCCACCATGGAGGATATATATCAGTACAGTAATACAGAGGAACTCGGAGAGGGATCCAAGATTAACGTGAGCAAGAATCAGCAGGATGACAGTAAAATGTTTATTGGCGGCTTGAGCTGGGATACAAGTTAAGAAAGATCTGAATATTTGTCTCAATTTGGGGAAGTTGTAGACTACACAATTAAAACAGATCCAGTCACCGAAAGATCAGGAGGATCTGGATTTGTGCTTTTCAAAGATGCTGCTAGTGTTGATAAGGTTTTGGAAGTTAAAGAACACAAACTGGATGGCAAATTGCTAGACGCTAAAAAGGTCAAAGCTTTAAAAGGGAAGGAACCCCTCAAAAGGTTTTTTGTGGGTGGACTGAGCCCAGATACTTCTGAAGAACAAATTAAAGAATATTTTGGAGGCTTTGGAGAGATTGAAAATATTGAACTTCCCATGGATACAAAAGCAAATAAGAGGATTTTGTTTTATTACATATACAGACAAAGAGCCAGTTAAGAAATTGTTAGTAAGCAGTTATCATCAAATTGGTCCTGGGAAGTGTGAAATCAAAGTTGCACATACAGGCAACAACAAAAAGGAAGAAGATGTGCTGTAGCTGGTGGGTGAGGTGGTGCTGGAGTTGTGACTGAGGTCAGGGCCAAAACTGGAACCAAGTAATAATTATTATGATCAAGGATATGGAAATTACAATAGCACCTATGGTGGTGATCAAAACTATAGTGGCTATGGCTGCTATGATTATTCTGGGTATAACTAGGAACTGCGGATACGGACAAGGATATGCAGACTACAGTGCCCAAGAAAGCACTTATGGCAAGGCATCTCAAGGGGGTGGCAGTCACCAAAACAACTGCCAGCCATACTACAAGGGGACATTGAAGAAAACAGGAGGAGATTGCTTGCAGGATGACACTGAAGATTGGTCTTCTGTTGATCTAAGATGATTATTCTATAAAAGACTTTCTAGTGTACAAGACACAACTGTGTCCAACTGTATATAGCTGCCAATTCGTTTTAACTTTGTCTTCTGCTGTGTTATGACTCAATGTGGATTTGTTTATACAAATTTTATTTGTATGATTTCATGTTAAACCTCAAATAAATGCTTCCTTATGTGTTAAAAAAATAGATAATTTGAGCAGGCTGATCACTAGAAGTGAAACAGAATCTGTAATTTTAAAACTCCCTGCAAACAAAAGTCCAGGACTGGATGGCTTCACTGGGGAATTCTACCAAACATACAAAGAAGAACTTATACTAATCCTTCTCAAATTCTTCCAAAAGACTGAAGAGGAGGGAACACTCCCAAAGTCATTCTATGAAGCCACCATCACCCCAATACCAAAACCAGATAGAAACACTACCAAAAAGAAAATTACAGGCCAATATCTTGATGAATATAGATGCAAAAATTCTCAACAAAAGACTACCACACTGAATCCAACAACACATACAAAAGATCATACACCACGACCAAGTTGGATTCATCCCAGGGTCACAAGGATGGTTCAACATGTGCAAATCTATCAATGTGATAAAGAAATGACAAAACCACATGATCATCTCAAAAGATAAAGAAAAAGCATTTGATAAAATTCAACATCCATTCATGAGAGAAAAAAAAAAATCTTACCAAAGTGGGTATAGAGCAAACATATCTCAACATAATAAAAGCTATTTATGACAAACCTACAGCCAACGTAACACTCAACAGTGAAAAGCTGAAAGTCTTCCCACTAAAATCTGGAGCAAGACAAGGATGCTAACTCTCATCTCTTCTATTCAACATAGTAGTGGAAGTCCTAGCCACAGCAATCAGATAAGAAAAAGAAATAAAACATATCCAAATTGGAAGGGAAGAGGCAAAATTGTCATTATATGCAGATGACATGATACTATACATAGAAAAACCTAAACACTCCACACAAAAACTACTAAAACTGATAAACGAATTCAGCAAGGTAGCAGGATATAAGATTAACATACAGAAATCTGTTGCATTTCTTTGCACTAACAATGAACTATCAGAAAGGGAAAGCTAAAAAAAAAAAAATCCCTTTTAAAATTGCATCAAAAAGCATAAAATACTTAGGAGTAAACCTAACCAAGGTGAAAGACTTAAACACTGAGAACTATAAAACAGTAATAAAGGAAATTGAAGATGATTCAAAGAAATGGAAAGATATCCCATGTGCTTGGATTGGAAGAACATTGTTAAAATGGCCATACTACCCAAAGCAATCTACAGATTTAATGTGAACCCTATCAAATTACCCATGACATTTTTCACAGAACTAGAACAAATAATCCTAAAATTTATATGGAACCATAAAAGACCCAGAATTGCCAATGCAGTCCTGAGGAAAAGGAACAAAGCTGGAAGCATAACTCTCCCAGACTTCAGACAGCACTACAAAGCTACAGGAATCAAAACAGCATGGTATTGGCACAAAAACAGACATATAGATCAATGGAACAGAATAGAGAGCCCAGAAATAAACCCACACACCTACGGTCAATTAATCTTCAACAAAAGAAGCAACAATATACAATGGAGAAAAGACAGTCTCTTCAGCAAGTGGTGTTGGGAAAGCTGGACAGCTGCATGTAAATAAATGAAATTAGTACACTTCCTCACACCATACACAAAAATAAACTCAAAATGGCTTAAAGACTTAAATATAAGACATGACACCATAAAACTCCTAGAAAAGAACATACGCAAAACATTCACTGACATAAATCATAGCAATGTTTTCTTAGGTCAGTTTCCCAAGGCAAAAGAAATAAAAGCATAAACAAACAAATGGAACCTAGTCAAACATATGTTTTTGCACTGCAAAGGAAACCATAAACAAAATGAAAAGACAACCTACAGAATGGGAGAAAATATTTGCAAACAATAACTGACAAGGGCTTAATGTCCAAATATACAAAGAGCTCATACAGCTCAATATCAAAAAAGCAAATAACCCAATCAAAAAATTGGCAGACGAGCTAAACAGACATTTCTCCAAAGAAGACAATCAGATGGCAAAGAGGCACATGAAAAGATGCTCCACATTTCTAATTATTAGAGAAATGCAAATCAAAACTACAATGAGGTATCACCTCACACCAGTCAGAATGGCCATCATTAAAAAGTCTACAAATAACAAATGCTGGAGAGGGTGTGGAGAAAAATGAACCCTGCTACATTGTTGGTGGGAATGTAAATTGGTACAGCCACCATGGAGAACAGTATGGAGGTTCCTTAAAAAACTAAAAATAGAGGTACCATATGATCCAGCAATTCCACTCCTGGGCATGTACCTGGAGAAAACTCTAATTTGAAAAGATACATGCACCCCAATGTACTATTTGCAATAGCCAAGACATGGAAGCAACCTAAGTTTCCACTGACATGAATGGATAAAGAAGATGTGATATATATATATATATAAAATCCATGTTGCTGCAAATGGCATTATTTCATTCTTTGTTATGGCTGAGTGGAATACTTTCTATTCTGTGTGTGTGTGTGTGTGTGTGTATGGATTATCATACTAAGTGAAGTAAGTCAGAAAGACAAATATCATATGATATCATGTGTATGTGGAATCTAAAATATGATACAAATGAACTTATTTACAAAACAGAAACAAACTCACAGACACAGAAAACAAACTTATGGTTATCAAAGGGGGAAGTGGGTGGAGGGATAAATTAGGAGTCGGGATTAACAGATACACACTACTGTATATAAAATAAACAACAAGGACCTACTGTATAGCACAGGGAACTATATTCAATATCTGATAACCTATAATGGAAAAGAATCTGAAAAAGAACATGTGATTATATCCATATATCTCTCTATATAGATATATATATCAATATATATACTTACATATATATATATATATATCACTTTGATGTACACCTGAAACTAACACAACATTGTAAATCAACTATACTTGAAAAAAAAAAAATCCACTGGTTCAGCTTCTCTGGAGAACCCTAACACAGTGGACCTGAGAGGCACTGTTTCCCGGCCTCCACAGTCCCGCTTTGCAGTACACATATTGACTCTCCACACAGATTTGAGAGCACCTCCTCTGTGGTTCCTGTGAGCTTCTCTTGCTGAGGGGAAATGAGAAGGAGGAGGTTAGTGGAATGAGCTACAGCCCCCACCACTACAGGTGATCTCAGTGCCTCCACTGGCACTCATCTCCTTTCTCTCCTCCACCTTGGCAAGTCTGTGGCTTGCTTGATGGAGTAACCCAAATATCCTTGAGGGGGGCTGGCCAATAAACATGAAAAGATTTGTGTTTCAGACTATTAGTCTATATATTACTGTCTCATTGGTTTTCATTTTTAAGTCTTAATCATTTCAAAATAATTTTTAATGTAATGTTAAATAAGAGTGTGCAAATAAAGAAAATCTACTAATTGAGGTAAATCCCAACTTATCACAGTCCAAACTACATATTCTTTTTGAGACAGCATATCTCTTTTGCTAATAAGGTAAAACTATTAAGTTAGCTATATCCTTGTAAGTTGGATCTCCTACAGGAGCAAGAATAATCATATAAAGGGCTGGAAAATCTGCCTCCACTGAATCAAATACCAGGGTGTCCTCAATTCAACAGGTTATATAAATAAATCTGTTTGAGAGAGAGCTTTCCTTGGCAAAACAAATTAGAATGTATGTTTTAGCTTTGTCAAACCACACAAATAAAATTATTAAGTATAAACTCAATTGAATAAATCTTTATTGAGCTCCCACGGGGCACATGAATTTAGGATCTATAATTTACATAAGTAGAAAAGTGTTACTTTAGCCCCTTAACAATTAAAAAAAAAAGCAAATTACAACTTCTCTATATATTTCAAGTGAATCATTTAATGTGAGTGAGGCTCAGTTTGATATTACCATAAGTATTAACACATGAAAATGGGAAAGTATAAACATTTTCCCTTCTATCAAAAACAGGTTTGATGCCAGGATAAACTAGCCTGTTGGTTTAACAACAGCTGATTAAAAAGGCTAGAGAATCTGGAAGTAAAAAATGTACTTGGAAACAATGTCCTCTGAGGGCTCATTCCCCTGAGGGCAGCAAAATGCTGAAAAATTTAACTGGCTCAAAAATTATACTGAGAGATCAAAAAGAATAGTCACAGCTTGGGAAAAAATTTTGAGAACAGATGACACTAAATGTAGTTAGATTAATAATTCCAAAGTTTCCCTGGAGTTATAACAGCACTCTGAGCTAACCAAAGGGGCTATAACCTCATGCTCCTTTGAACAGAGTGGTTTTAAATGATAGATTCTCCAGTGCACCAACTGTATTTTCAAGTATAATTCTAGTATTTGTACCTAGCAATACAGAAGAAAAAGCAGCAGGGAGAAAGTGTCAAGTATATAGGACATAAAAGGGTTTGGCAGCCCTAGAATTCCCAGTTTGAATCTTTTTCATCAGGAAAATCCCATTCCGGCTCAGTCCAAGGTGACACTGGAGGTGGTGCTGTTGATGGCCTGTGACAAGCAGGAGGCAACAGTGAAAGTATTGAACTCTGGCTTTCTTCCTTCATCTGTTAAAGAAACTCAAAATAAGGCTGTTGGTACATAAATTCAATACATTAGTTTTTTTTAGTAAAAAATAACTTTTAAAGAAATCATGTTAAATGTGTTTAAATTGTTTTTAGGTATTTTCACTTAAACATGCCTTTGATTCTGGTTATCTGAAAACAAGAAGTAACAGCCAAATAAACTGACTTTTATCAGAATTATTTTGCCCTTACATCATTTCTAGCCAATATAGAAAAATAAAATGTCTCTAAGTTAATCAAAATATAAGCTGAGGATAAAGTAACACATGATGATATTCCATTTGTCTTTACTCATTTTGTTTTGCAGAATGGAAATATTTTAGAAAGTCTGTAATTAAACTACCAAAAACGTTTTCTTCTTTTTAACTTTACCTTGTAAGAAAATTATTAAGAATCTTAGTAACCAAACTGTCCCATTAAGCCAACAAAATGATGTGATTTTTTAATAGTATTAAAAAACATCTAGACAACAAAGATAGATCAGCTCACCTGTTTGAAGAAAACATGGGATAATAAACTGCTTGCTGATGGCCTGAAATTTTTTTGAAAAAATTATTTTAAAAAAGACCTCATATTAGAATGTAGATTTTTTTGGTGTAAACTATGTTAGAACTTAGGTTTAGAGCTATAAAACTCAATACACAAAAATTAAAAGGAAAAAATATATGTAAGGAAGCCCAATTCTTAGCTTCAACCTTAACTAATGGGCAGAATTAATTCTAGAGATAGCCTTCAATTAGTCTGTGACTTAACATTTATTAGGCACTTACTAATTATAAGGAACTATACTAGGCATTAAGGGGCTTAAAAAAGATTAAAAAGACACACACCTTATTTCCAAAATGCTAACACATTAGTTATCTGTGATAATAATTATTGTAATACCAGCAACTAACACTCTTGTACTGCTTGGAAGTTTCTAAAATGTCTTAACATAAGTGCAGTAATTAACGTCCAGAAAGATTAACTGATTTTTACATGGTGACTTGGTTAGGAAATGATACAGCTGAGACTGAAGCCCAAGTCTTCTGACTTCCAATCTAGTATTCTTCCCATTTGCTCATTGTCTCCACTTGCTTTTAGCATTGGTATTTTCTGGATTAGGCTACTGTATAGTTTTTTGATGAAAAGACTGATAAAAGATTTGAATTTGGCAAGAAGGAAATCTCACAAAACTTCTATAAAATACAAGACACAGATGTTTTATGCTATTTAGAAGTGACCAATATTACCTTTTCTCAGGATCTTGCTGCAAACAGAGCTGTACCAGGCTAAGGAAGGCAGGAGAGAATGTTTTTGAGGGCGGTGTTTGTAATCTGTCACTATTTACTGTGCGAGTTCCACTGGAGACATGTACACTTTCTCCAATCCCAGAGTCTACACCTGATCGGGAATTTTTCATTCTGGATTCTGACTGAGGGAAAATACTGATATCCAATGGGCTATAAGGAGGACCTTTCAGTTTCTGCAACAACATCTAAAAGAAAGAAAAATTTCCTTCAGTCATTTTCAGGCAAAATATTAAAGCAATAACAACAACAATAAAGGTCCTAAGAGTCTACAGCAAAGATGTTTAAAAGAAATTATATAGAATGTAAGGGAAGGAAAGTAGTTCAGGGATTTTAGCAGCATTTACCTGAGTCCTGTGCATGTCCTGGAAAGGTACCTGCCCACTGGCCAATTCACATGCTGTAATCCCAACGCTGTAAATATCTGACTTTACATTATATCCATGTAAATCCTGTAGAACAATTAATTTGAAGTCCTTTAGTATAAATACCCTTTAAAAAGTTACATACATATGCTTTTTTGATAAAGGGTGGTGAATAATAATGGAAAAAACTCATGAGAAATCAAGATATACCTAATATTTGGTATACATTTAAAAATTCCTAACAATAATTTTGACAAGAAAGAATTTTAAAAGTCTTGCAGTAGGCCTTTCATCAGTCCAAATATAAGGGCACAACTGTCCTTTAGTCAAACTCAGAAGACACTTAAGACGCATAGACAACCCAATGCAATGGCCACACCTGACCTGTCTCAGTAGTTCTGGACTCAGCCACGGCTGCACTGATGTGCTGAACTGTGGGAAATCATACACAGCCCTATGCTTCTGTCCGTGCTTAACCAAACTATGCAGATGGGACAGGCCAGAGAGGGTCACTAGGCCATCACCAGAAATGAGGATATGGCTGGCTTTAATACTCCTAGAACAAAAAGAAACAATCCTAAATACTAAGAAACTGGCCAATGAAGAAAGGATAAAAATCTGGTCAGAATAAATCCATGTATTCCCTTGGAAATTAAATACTCCTGAGAAGTTATAATTTAAAGTTAAATGCAATATTATCCAATAAAAGATAGCCTCTCATGGTATTAACAAAATTTATAAAGATATGTCTAACGTAAAATTTTCCTTCATCAAATAAATTATAAAAGAGCCTTGTTTTTCATCCTAAACACGGAAACTGGAAACTAATAGAGCAGGATGGCCAATAGTCTGGTAAAGTATAATAAAGCCTTGATTAATTAGAATACTGTCTGCTAGAAATCCTCAGTTAACCAGAATGCTGCTAAGAAACAACAAACAGTAAGAAAAAAGCTTTGAGGTGAAACAAACAATAAGAAAACAAGCTTATTTAAAAGCAACTTAATTAAAAAGGAAAACAAAGCCCCAATATATCTTAGAACAGCACTGTTTTTAACATTCAGCCAATTACTTCTGCATGTACAGTTTGGCAACAAGAGAACTGATATTTAGTATGATAATCTCAAAGTGCTACAGAACACTTAAGAAATCAAAGGTTTAGTTACAATCTGTATATGATATAAACATGACATAAAACTGAAAAGCAGATAAAGCAGCTCTTTATTTGCTTAAGGAAAAAACAAAACACAAGAGTTAACTAGGATCCCACTCCCCACAGCTTATACCCCAAACAGATAGGTTCTTGTAACCCTCATTATTGGGACTTGAGCTGTGCGAAGACAGGCGCTCCATCCCAGCACGGAGCACAGCACTTGGCACAGAGGAGGTGGTCTGAACATTTCTGGTGAATGAACTATAAAATGTAAGCATCTACTATACCTACTGGTCCCTTCCTCCCTCAATTTTCATTTGCAAGTTTCCTATCCTCCATTCTAACACTCAACCGCTCCTTCCTAAAAGCTCCCTAAAAGACTTCTTCCTCTCAAATTCTTGCACTTTGTAAAATACAAATAAGTAAATACCTGTGAATACAGCCATTCTGATGCAGATAGTTCAACCCTCTCACTGCTCCAAAGAGAATGTTTCTTATTAAAGTTTCACTCATTCCTTCAGGAAAGTAAGTCCTCAAGAGTTGACTTGCTGAACCTGAAAGAAACCCCTGAAATCTTTAGATGAACACTGAAAGTGATTTTGCTTCTAGCTATGTTTTAAATGTTCTTATCAACCATAAACACACACACACATACACACACACGCTCGCATGCACACGTGTTACATTTTAGAGTCTAACCACTTTCTTATGCCAAGGTAATTTTCCTTCACCAATCTTCAAAAAGACTTTTCTAATGACATGCTAGAGATTAGGAAAGTGAACTAACAATATTCAATATGACTAAAATAATACATACTGTGTGAGAACATATATATTTTAAATCCACAGGCAATTCACAAAAGCTATCCTAAAAATCAAAGCTCTAGAATGCATTCATTTATTTATTCAACACACCTACTGAACACTACTTGTGCTAGGTATCTTATGAGCACCTGGGGATACCAAAATGAAAAATACATACATGATCCTGCCCTCGAGAAGCTCAAATCCAGTGAAGGAGACAGGTACACACACAGATGTTTACAATACAGTGAAAAAAGTTTACAATGCAGAGAAACAAGGATAGGGATGGTGTGCACAAGCAGAAAAACTACTTTTGCTTGAAGACTAACAGCAGCTCTCCACTGAGAGAGAGGAAGGAAACTGAAGGGAAAAAGACAGCTCGTTCAAAGGATTGACTTCTTGGAGAAGCAATCAGTGGTGGTTTCAATGATCATGAGACCCATTCTACTTTTTTTTCTGAAAACTAAAATTCAACATGAACCAGATATAAAAATATATCATGAAATCTAGAATTGGCCATCAGATTTATAAATTAAAAGTAGTGAATCATAAATCTAAGATCACACTCATCCTTAATTATAGCATCCAGGCTAAACCATAAATTATTTTACCTAAAATGAGTTTTCTTACCATAGGCCATAAAAGGAGAAATAACCCAAAGCCAGCTGCCAACAGTGAAAACAGTCCAGTAAGTTGTAATATTGGGATGCCGGAAAAAGTGGGATAGAATCACTGCTTTCTAGTATAGAAACACAGAGACAAGACATTTAAAAACAACCTTTTTAGCTGATTCACGTTGTTACAAAGCAGAAACTAACACACCAGTGTAAAGAAATTATACTCCAATAAAGATGTTAAAAAAAAAGGGAAAAGTAAATAACAATAAAGTGGATTTAAATAATAAAACAAACCCCCAAAACCCAACCTTTTTCCTCATTATGAAGATAACAGCAGTAGTGGCAGCTTATTAGTACCAATAATGGAGCTTATTAGTACTAAGCACTGTTCTTAGTGCTATCATGTCTTTAAATCTCACAACCACTACACAAAGTATGTGACATTATAATTCCCATTTTACAGAAGAGGATACTTAGAAACAAGTTAGAAAACTTGTCCAAAAGCACATAATTAATGAAAGTAGGATGTGAACTTATTAGACAGTCTGACTCCAGAGGTCACAGTCAATAACTATACTGTGTTCTTATGATAGAAACATTTAAAAAATACATTAAAATATGAGTATAAAAGTCACTTCTAACATTAAATCATAGAACCACTGTTAACATTTCAGTATAATTTCTTCCAGTGTTCTTCTGTGCAATATACATGTGCACATATAGTTAAAAAATTGGGATAATATCAAAACAAAATCCTTTCCCTCATTATATCAAAAATGATTAGTGACAACTGAAATGGTATTATAATATTCCTGAAATTCAATCTGTTAAAATTTATCAATTCAGAAGCTAGTTTTACTTAGCTGGATGAAAAGGAAACTGTTTGCTTTTGTTTTTTCTATTTTCCTATACGATTATTTGTGACTGGACTGATGAGGGGTATTTAAATAAATTCCAGACCAGTGTTCCAAATATGATATTCATTTGAAGGAACTTATAGTAGTTACCAAAGTTTGAATATATTTGCTCTTTCATGGATCTGGCTTCCAAGTATTCTTTCCATTTCTGTAATTGCATGTTCATTAGAAGAAAGAAATCTACCTTTCTCTAACAGAACTACTAATTTGCGAAAAAAAAATTATAGGTGTAATCTCCTCAAATAGACATTAAATTAAATGTATCTTTTTTTTTTTTTTTGTATTGTTACCTGTAAAGCTTTCAGGCGTTCTTCAGTGCAGTTTTCCAGATTTGTAATTTTTACAGTGACCAGTGTTCCTGTAGGAGTATGCCGTGCGAGATGGACGGAAGTCAAGTTGTCAAATCCTCTTCCTATAATCAGACGTAAAACTTGTGTTAATGACGAAAGGAAAAAACTGATAATCTGGACTTCATCAAAATTAAAAATTTTGGCTCTTCAAGAAAACACTGTTAAGAAAATGAGAAGGCAAGCCACTGATTGAAAGTATTAACAATATTTATATCTGACAAGACTTACACACAGAGTACTATATAAAGAACTCTTATAGCTCTATAATAAATGACAAACATCCCAACTAAAAATTAGGCAGAAGATTAAATAGGTAAGCCACAAAAGAAGACACAGAAGTGGCCAACAAGCACATGAAAAGATGCTCAAAATAGAGGAGTAGGAATTAAACACAATATACCATTACACACCTATTGTAATGGTTAGTATTGTGACTTGATAAACAAATTGTTACATTCAAACAATGGAATGTTACTCAGCAATCCCCTACTCCCAGTCCCTGGCAACCACTGATGAGATTTTTGTTTGTCATGTAAGTAGTATCATAGCAGTTTTTTGTGTCTGGCTTCTTTCACTTAGTATAATGCTTTTGAGATTCTTCCGTGTTTCAGTAGTTAATTTCTCTCTATTGCAGAGTAATAATCCATTATATGTATATACCACAATTTATTTTTATCTATTCATAAATTGAAAAACTTCGGTTGTTTTCAGTTTTTTGTGACTACAAATAAAGCTGCCAAAACCATTCTTTAAGTAGACATATGTTTTCATTTCTCTTTGGCAAATACCTGCAAGTGGGATTGCTAGGTCGTGTACGTTTAACTTTATAAGAAGCGGTCAAACTGTTTTTGAAAGTGGCTGAACCTCTTTGCATTCCCACAAGCCACGTATAAGTACTGCAGTGACTTGACATACTCACCAGCATTTGGTGTTGTCAGTTTTTAAACTAAAAACACCTAGAATGGTAATCTATTAATAGACACTTAATAAATGTTAGTTTCCTCCCTCTCTCCACAGTCACCAAATTCTGTCACTTTTATTGTTGAAATGCAGTTAATCTGAAATTCATCCCTTCCTCCCCAGCGACAAGCATCACTTGCCTTAGCTCAAGTCCTGTCCTTGTTCTCTGGATAGATGCAGTGACTTCCTCACTATGCCCTGCATTCTCGATCAGGACATGCACCAAAACTACTGATGGAACTACTTCAAAAGCCTGTGCCTAGTTCCCATTCACCAGAAATTTTGATTCAGGAGGTCTGTGATGGGATATAGGCACTGCAATTTTTAAAAAGACTCAGGTGATGAGGATGATACTCTGGCTGTAAATCCCTGATATACAATATCTTCCAGATTGCTGCCTGGAACTGCTGCCAGTTGTCCTTCTAAATTCAACATTTTATCAAAAGAAAGGTACTACAGTGCAGCAGCTGAGAGCTTAGACCTTACAGTCACAAGAGTTTGCTTTCAAATCACTAACTGTATGACTATTACTTAAATTCTCAGAGCCTCAGTATCCTCATCTGCAAAATGGGAGGGCTAAAGGGGTGAAGTGAAAAAATACATATAATATGTTCAGCCTGATGCCGATTAGATGCTATTATTATCATCATTACTATTCCACAATGTCTCTCTAGTAGAGACGATAAATTCCAAACCTTTCCTTAAATCCACTGAGTAATGAAGTTGGTACGTTGCGGGGCTGACAGAGAGAGTCTGAACTTCTATATATATATACCCCATATGAGTTCTTTCACAATGGTTCCAAGCCTCCTTTTTCAGATTTACCTACTCCTACTGCCTACTCGCCCTATGTTCCTGAGTCTAGGCACAGAGCAGCTATGTGATAGTCCTTCCTCAATCACCTATTCGAGTAAATTATTTTTTTACGTTTTTTGGATTGACACCATCTGAAAAGTCCTTTCTAATTTGGGGGCATTTTCCACCAGTGCTATTTTAGAAAAGGTCAAATCCTTATTTCTCTTTTGGTCACCTTGACCTGGGCATGGGAGGGTCAATGACATAACTTGGTCAATGGAGGATGAAGTGAGTGACAAAAGAAGCAGAGGCAGTCAGAACTCACACTTAAAACTTAAAACCTTACCTAAAATCCCATTTTTAGTAGAAACTTTTTTCAGTTAAGTTGGAACTCACCAGTGGGGCCCAACATCATCTAGTGGGGTTAAAGTACCCTACTAGTGTACATTAACTAGGCTGCTCTTATGCTGTGACCCAGGCTACAGTTCTAGTCACATAGTTTCTCTTGGTTTATTCCAAGCCCATTTCTCTAGCCAATGATTCTGTGAGTTAGCAAAATTGTTCAAAAAATTCTTTTAGTTTAAGTAGTCAGGACTGTTTTTTGTTGTTTGAATAAAAACCCTGACTAGAATATTTAGTAAACTTTTCCTCATGCTTCAGGATCCAGACCTTTTGTTATCTTCCCTGACTCCTAGAAGAGTCGAGATGCACAGGTGAACGCTCCATCTTCTCTGTTCCCATAACTCTTGCACATCTTTACTATAGTACCTTCCAGTGCATAAGACAAAGCTATCTTTCATGTTCGTCTTCCCAGAGAGGATGTGAACTCCTCAAGTGTTTTACATGGCTTTATACTCCTAGCACCTAAGATAGTATCTCTTTGTATTATTTAAGAGATGTTTCTGAATACTCAGAGCAACTTTTCACAGGTATAAGGCTAAAAACAATAACTCAGCCAGTTCCAAACTTAACTGAAAAAAGTTTCTACTACGAATGGGATTTTAGGCAAGGTTTTAAGTTAAAAGAAAGTAATTTGGTTAAAGGACTGTAGCTGAAAAGATTTACATGATTTGGTTTAAATCAGACAAATGATCAGAAGTTCCCCAAAATAAAGATACAAATAACAAATGCTTAGATTATTTAGTGTCTTCCTCCTCTACAAGTACTTCAGTGAAAAAGTAAAAATTCTAGAAGGTAATCTTGAAAAAAATCTGGGCTACTGTTTTAGGACAGATAAAATTAACAGATCCGTTTGACTGACACAATTGACATTTAGTTTTATGCTGTGGGTAACAAGAGAGACCTGCTTACAAAGTAATCTTTTTGTCATCAATTTCATTTCTAACAATGATGAGTCAATTATGTGCAATCCAGAATGATTACCTATTTCCACTTGGAGTTCATAGTGAGAAACGTTGGTGGAACAGATAACTTCACTGGCTCTAGTGGATGGAGGCAACAAGGAAAGGGTTGGCTCATCAACCTGCATTGTTTTAAAAATATGAAAACAAAATAGGTATAAACTTTTTGGTGCCCCAATTTGGTCCCCTACTCCAGTGTAAAATACTGATATTGTCTTTTCAAACACACAAGTGTTCATTAAGAAGGCACTGAAAAGGTGGCTTAAGAGACTTTAAGATCCAAAAAGTATTTACAACAGCTAATAAGGGATGCTAGTTATAAAGCTATCAGCCTGTGAAGGGGGAGAGGGCTAGAAAAACAGATTTACAGGTAGTGAAGAATACTTTTCAGCACAATTTCCAGGAAGCATTCTTAGGAGTTGCTAAGAATGGCTGTTGACTCTTCAGGGTATCTAATAAATATATCAAGGGAAGAAATGAAAGGACCTATGAGGAATATTCTATTCTGGTGCTCTTACTTCAAGTGGTTGTCAGTTACAATCATTACACATACATGTATCTGCTCAGCTAATGGAGGTGTTAACAGTCAAGGAACAATTTCCATACTAAAACCTATTCAAAGAAGCTGAAGAAGTTTTTCAAAGATGAGATGAATCAGAAGGGAGGTCAGAAAGAAAAATAAGCCTCAAGAGATGGGAGAACAGGATAGGGTACAGAAGTCCTGAGTTAATGACCATGTACCACTGTGGCCTTTCACGGGATACTATGGAGTCAGAGTGCTAGGTTTGCACCAGATCCCAGTGGCACTGAAATAACATGCACACAGGAGAAAGAAGAGGCCAACACCACTGGCATCATATGATAGCCATGAGGATCTCTAAAAGGACACCAGTACTCCAAAGGCACTTAGCAGCCTTTACAGGCACCAGCAGGTGGCAAGAATCTCGTTACTACCTCCAAGGTAAAGAGAAGGAAGAAGGGAGTTAGGAATGACATTACTATTTACTAGGAATTCTGCTAACTATTTTTTACATTTGATTCTACATGTTCCCCAAGCTTTTAAGAGAGCAGAAAAATATAATTGTAAGCTCATGGTAAAAGGTAAATAATCTGCAAGAGGGATGAAAGGCTATAAAAAGAAATTCTACCATACGATTGGAAATAATCCCAATGAAGAAAGAAATCTAAATAAATCAATGCAATTTCTTTAGAACAAGTAGTCTTAAACTCAGATTTAAAGAACACATATAAGAGAGAGAAAGAAGAGCATATAGCAGTTTAAAAAATGTTTAAAGTGATAAGCTATAAGTCTGCCAGGAAGGCTAGAGCACAGAATGAACTGAGGCTTACAGTTCACTGCTTGAAAAAAATGGCATCAGGTTACCAGATGATGGATTGAAATAAGGCTAATCAACCTCTACTTTGCTTCCCTCAACTCCATCAGGGAAATAGTCTTCTTTAAACTAGAAGCACTTAGATTGTAATTAAGTAGCTGAAACTCAAAACAGGTTGTTTTAAATAGGTTCAAACCTCCAAACCAAAGACAATTACATCTAGGATATTAAGTCTGCAAATATAGTAAAACTCAGATGAGAAACCCGAATGGAAATAGTCAAACATTGACTCAATTTTCAAAAAAGAGAAAAAAGGATAAAGGGGCAAGCTTGATGCTGTTGCCCAGTAAGGTCTGGTATCAAATCACTACACAAACAAGTTATGGACATTTAAGAAAACAACACGGTAATCACAAGAAGACAATATAGGTTAACTAAGAGTAAATCATCTTAAAACTAACCTCACTTCTCTTTTTGATTTCATGACTAGTTAGAGAATTAGAAAGCAAAAATCATGGCAGGGTCCTTGTCCTTGTCAAACTTTTTAATAACTTTTTGAACTAAAAATTCAAAAGATCTGGTTAATGAATAATCTGGGAAAAAAGTCATGAAAACAATACCATTTACAACAGCACCAAAAAGAATAAAATACTTAGAAATTAACTTAACCAAGGCAGTGAAAGACTTGTACAATGGAAACTACAAAACATTGCTGAGAGAAATTAAAGAAGACATAACTGAATGGAAACATACCTCATGTTCAAAGATTGGAAGACTTAATATTATTAAAATCTCAAGGGATCCTGAATAGCAAAAACAATGTTGAAAAAGGAACAAAATCAGAGGACTCACTCTTCCTGCTTTCAAAACTTACTACAAAGCTACAGTAACTAAAACAGTTGACACAAAGACAGACATATAGAGCAAGAGAACAGAATAAAGAGCCCAGAAGCAAACCCTCACATATATGGTCAAATGACTTTTGACAAGTGTGCCAAGACCATTCAATGGAGCTAGGACAGTATTTTCAACAAATGGTGCTGAGAAAATTGGATATCCAGATGCAAAAGAATGAAGTTAGACCCTTAACTATACAAAAATTAACTCAAAATGGATCAAGAAAATATTTGTAGGTCATACTTCTGATAAGATGTTAATACCCAGAATATAGAGAGAACTAAAATTCAACAACAAAAAAACAAACAACCCAATTAAAAAATGGGCAAAGGACTTTGAATAGACATTCTCCACAGAATACATGTATGTGGTCAATAAACACATTAAAAAAGTGCTCAACATCACTGATCATTAGGGAAATGCAAATCAAAACTACAACGATATACCACCTCACACCCTTTATGATGGCTGTTATAAAAAAAGCAGAAAATGAGTATCAGAGAGGATGTAGAGAAACTGGAACTCTTGTGCTCTGCTGGTGGGAATGTAAAATGGTACAGCCACTGTTGAAAACAGTATGGTCGTTCCTCAAAAAATTTAAATAGAATTACCATAGGATCCAGTAATTCCACTTCTGGGTATATACCTAAAAGAATTGAAATCAGGGTCTCAAAGAGAAATTTGTACTCCCATGTTCATAGCAGCACTATTCACAATAGCTACAATGTGGATGCAACCCAAGTGTCCACCAACAGATGAATGAATAAGCAAAATGTAGTATATACATATAATGGAATATTATTCAACCTTAAAAAGTAAGGAAATTCTGCAGTATGCTGCAACACTAGTGAACCTTGAGGACATTATGCTAAGTGAAAAATCTCAGTCACAAAATAACAAATACAGTATGATTCCACTTATACTGGTACTTAGAGTAGTCAAAGATCAGAGACAGAAACTAGAATTGTGGTTTCCAAGAGGCAAGGGAATTATAAGGGAAGGAGGAGTTACTGTTTAATAGGTACAGAGTTTCAGTTTTACAAGATGAAAAGAGTTACAGAGATGAATGGTGGTGATGGTTGTACAATATTATGAATGTATTTGATGCCACTGAACTGTACATTTTAAAATGGTTAAGATGGTAAATTTTATGTTATGTGTACCTAGCACAATAACCCCTCCCGCAAAAAAAGCAGCACTTGTGGAAATTTCCTGAGTTCTAGGCCTCTCTCTTGGTAACAGCAAGGAGTCAACAACAGACACTTTACTTTCTAAACACTACCTGTCTGAAGGGTAATACTTGAATGAAAACTAGGATTGGATACTATATCCTATTGTACAACAAGGTACGTAACTAGAAGACTTTACAGTATTAGCGAGTAAAAAGCGAAATGACAAAAATGATGACAATTGAAGATAAGGTCAGAATAAATTTAAAAATAGGATTAACTGGGATAACTCTATTTTGTAGGACTAAGGTATCTGCAAGGCAGGTTCTATTTTATAGAAAGAATTATAATATAAAATGAAAATTAAGAGATTTAGAGGGGAAGATCCCAGAGAAATATTTATTTCTCAGCATGTTTCTTTAAATATTATTTAATACATCAGGCATTGCCCAGGGATGATAAAGATAAAAAAGACAGGATGCCTATTTTATGGGGATCATGTGGAGAGACATATACATCAATCATTGTGAGATAATATAGTAAATGCCATTTTATGAGGATGTCTAAGATCTGTAGGACCATAATAGAATTAAAGGTACAAGAGCAAAGGCTTCAGAGATGTGATACTTGAGCCAACTCTTTAAGCACGAGGAAGAATTTTAGAGGGGTATTTCAAGCAGAAATAAAAGTGTGTGCTAAGACTCAGTAGCAATAAATGAAACTCAAACATTAGACATATTCCATACCATTAAGAGTCCTTATAAAACACTAACAAGTTTAGGCTTTATCCCATACGCTTTAGGAAACCAATGGCAATTTTAAAGCTGGAAAGTGGCACAAACAGGCCTGTATTGGTAACAGTGTTGAATACTGATCTGAGTGGGAGAGGAGGTTATATGTGTGTCTAGGAAACTAGAGGCAATGTGTTTACCTGCAACAGTCCAGGTGAGAGATGATGAGATTTGAGTAGCAGCAGTGATCAGGTGAAGGAGGGGATGGACTCAAGGGCATTTCAGAGACAGATCCGTAAGACTTGGTGTGTAACTAGATGTGAGGGCAGAGGAAGAGGCAGTGTGAGGATAACTCCAAAGTTTCTAGTTAGGGTGATTTAGTAGATGGATTTTCATTTGCCAAAGCAGGAAATTCAATAGGTCAGTGAAGTTTTGAGAGATTAAGGTTTTACTCAAACTGCACAGAGATGCCTTTGAAAACTCTAACCAGAGGAATTCTACAGACTCATCTGGTGCCCAGGAAAGAGTCCAAAGTTGCAGGTAAAAACTTAAGAATCATCAGTCCTACCTGATGACAGGGTCCCCTCACAACCTAAAGGAAAACCTCAGGTAGCTTCAGACAATCTGAAATCTGAGCAACTGAAACCACAGGAGCCAGTGAGACTGCTTAGGGAGAGTCTGTTTAGGCAGAGGAGCAGAGGCCAATTACAGACTTCTGGAGAATAGCTTATGTAGAGGAAGAAGAAACAGTAAAAGAAGAAAAGTGAGAGAAGAAAGAAGTAAAGAAAAAGAGATATAGGAGAACCAGAAATTATATTCTGTAAAATGGTGTCACAGAAGGCAAAAGAGGAGTATTAATTGTACTTAACCATTTTCTTACCAAGTTTTGATGGGTACTGGTTTCAGACTGCTTTTCAGGTCTGAGTGATTCAACTTGTGTTCGTGAAGTGCAGAAACAATCCTGTAAATTCAGAAATACACTAAATAAGTGAAAAATAAGTCACAAGATAAGGGTGGCACGTGGATACAAAAAAGTCTGTTGACTGGGGTGAGGAGCAGAGAGAAAGGGCAACGTGCAGGAACCTGAACTGGAGCCAGGATTCATACTGTGGAGGTAGACAGTATGGGAGAGAATGGAGAAGCAGCTGGGTATGCAGAAGACAAATTTCATATCTGCTATAATTTTACTTGGCGCTATCTCTGATTCTTGCCCTCTACCCTGGAGGTAGTAACAGCAATTCATTTTTACTGCTGGTGTTAATTTTTAACCCTTTCATAATCTTTGCAGTGTTTTTCTGAATATTTAGCTAGAGATATATTCTGCTATGCTCATCATATTATTTTTATCTTGATCCTCAGATTTTCTTTTTCCCTTAAGTGTGGGAACCACGTTTATCCACATTAAACCACACATTGAATATATCAATACTTGGAAGCAATTTTGTTCCGTAAGGTGATAAACATCTCTAACCAACTCAAATCAAATTAAGAGACTTAGTTCCATCATCACAATTTACATTTTCCTGCATTTCAACTCAGTGTTCTGTTATCACATATTGTCAATAAAGAAATGTAACACCTACACACGTTAGTGGCGTGAAGCTGATGTTATACTTATTTAGGAATAAAAGGTATGTTAAAAGAAAAGTATAAACAAATTGTATGAAAGAGACTTTTAATTATTTTCAAGCATCTTATGAACATTCATTTTTATATGAACATTAAAGTATAATATCAAATGAGTCTTTAAGACAAGTCCTCCCACGTCTATTTTGCAGTCACTTACTTAATCAAACTTCCTTTAGCTTAAAATATGCCAGAATTTCTCATTAATCAAACTAATCATTTTCCCAGTTAGCCTAAATTACTGATTAAGTTGAATTCCTACAGTCTGTACATATCAATCTTACCAAAATAATTTGACATATATCCCCACCATTTTATGTAAAACTCGCCCCTGAAGAACAGGAGCTAACAGTGTCAAGATAGCTGTAGAATCATTTCCTTTGCAAAGTTTCTATTGGTTTGTGTAGGGTGAATAAAATTTACAATAAAAGTTTTTGAAGATACTTAATACTGTTGTTCATATAAAAAATAGCCACCAGTTACATCATTTATATATTATATTTGGTATTTACATATATTTTCCAACATTTGCCCTGAATCTTTCACAATAATCATTCATACTATTGTGTGGGAAAGGGTTAGCAGGCCTAAAACTGCTCTCCTTGGAAAGGCCTGTTTGCAAGGTTGACCCTTGGCTGGTATCTAGGAACTCGGATTTTGGGAGGGTTCCCACCATTCCCCAGTAAGAATGGATCATGGTGTGCCTAAACTGTCTATGCAAACAACATGGTTTATGCTGAACACCTGCTTTCTTTCTGGGAGTCTGGAATTTTGTTCCTGCTGCTCCTTTGAAAACACCACTTCTTAGCTGTCAAATAGAGGTAAAATTTGAATGAGGAAGAATCCTTCATAAGCAAAAACATTAACTTTATCTCAGTTACACAAATATCTCACTGAGGAGAAAACATGAATGTTTTGATTCAAAGGATTCTAAATATTTCATTGCAAGAAGAACACAAAGTAAAATTATTAACAAACTGAACAAATATAAATGACCCTATCAAATTCTATTTTTCCAAAAATCCATGATTATGAAATAATAGATTAAGTAAGATGTCCTTTCCCCCAAATTTGGAAGCCCTGGGCAACCATACAGCCCTTTGAATCTCAGTATCTCCATCTATCAAATGCCCTTTTACATCTCATCCAACCTACAAACTGACATAAAGTTGTTAATCTTAAGTAATCCTTTAGAGCAGGGGTCAACAAACTATGGTCCACGAGTCAAATCTGACCCGCCACCTGTTTTAGTGCATAAAATTTTACGGAAACACAGACACATTCATTTGCATTTATTTACATATTGCCTATGGCAGCTTTTTCCAAGAGTAACTTAATAGAGATCACATAGCACACAAATACTACCTGGCCCTCTAAAGAAAAAGTTTGCTGAGCCCTGCTTTAGAAAATGAGGTAGATATTTCACCTCAATGTATTTTCCAGATATATAAAGCTCCCCTTTTAAGTAGATAAACTTTACTTTAAACATAAAGTAAATGCATTACATATTTTCCAAATAACTAACAATACAGTCTCCTAACTTCATAGTTCTGCCTCTCAGACTTGGCAAGTGATAGAGTGGATTGGCAGATGTGAGTTTGAGCCCTGGCTCTAATTCTTTGCAATCATGGGCCAAACTCCAAATGAGGATTATACCACCTGCCCTGCTTACAATTTTGAAGACTGAGAGAGATATAATACATGAAAGTATTTGTAAATTACAAATCATCATACAAATGCACCCACCACTTTTTAAAAGAAATTCAAATATTCAAGTAACATATTATATTCTACATAAGACACAATGAAAGTCCTAAAACTACTTAATCTAGAGTAGATACCATGGACTTAATATAAACAAAAACCACGTTAGTATCTATACATCATATTACACAATGATCCTAATGTTTCCTGTCTTGTTAAGTCAAGGGGTTTATTTTTCATACTATTTTGCTTGCCTTTAGTCAGATAGAAATTTGTCAAAGGGATTTTGGAAAGATTTAAAGGATAAGGCATAGCTAACTGGATGGAAGAGTAATGTCTAAGGACAGTAAATGTATGAGAAAAGTGGGTATGGGACAAAGGAATAGAAGGAGTATATCAGAAAAGTATAGGAGAAGCTCTTTTTTAAAGAGACAAAAACTCAATGATAATTTAACTCATTTTTAAAGACCAGAAGTCTTTCAGATCAAAATAACATCTCAGAGCCTAAGAATATTCCATCAGAGTGTGCCTATTAGGGCTTTGCACTAACATCTAATTACTCTATTGACACAAAATTAGATCCACGCTTATAAAAACTTACCAAAAGAGACATTGAATCGCTTTAGTTCACAGAAAGTGAGAAAAATCCATCTACTCCAAAGAAGATTTCTGCTTTATCTTCAAGATACAGAAATATCCTAGTATAAAAACAGAAGCAAAATAACTTATATTTACATACAAATGCCTTAAAGATCTAGTTGCCATAAACCCACCACTATTTGGGCAGCCATTCTTTGACACAAGGACTACAGACATTCCTGAAAGGTGTCCTTAAAGAACATTTCTGTTTACTGAACACTATTTGGGATCTGACATCACAACAGAAAGGTGGAGTGAAGTTGAAAGGAGGTTCTGAATATTTCCAAAGCCTCAATAAACCTGCATCTCTTCTTCCTTATCTTTTCTATACTACTTTTTTACAGAACCCTAAGCAAATGTAAAAACAATACAGAAAGGTAATGTTGGACCCACTTTTAATACAAATGATGCCCAAGAATTTCCAATGGTTCTACTTAGAAGTAAACTTTGAATCTTCCAAAGCTTCCTTATCCGATTAATTACCTATTAAATCATCTAGGGTAACTGACTGGCAAATCTGGGAAAGAGTCAAGATTAGCAACAGAGTAGGAATTAATTACATTTTCTTCTTGCCATGTTTAAAAAAAGATTTTTTTTTCAGTTTTCATGTGAAAATAATATTTTCCGTAGGTTGAATATTTTTTATGATTCTTAGTTCTCATTTCCATTCTTCTTGGAATTTATTGACAGATAGGAAAGATATGCAGATTATTACACAAATAATTCCTGTCCACTTTCACTGATGGAGTATTAATCTCAATAGTTTATGAGGGCTCCAACAGATGCAGAGGTTTAAAATAGTAACTTATTCAGATTGAAGGAGCTACAAAAGCACCACCAAGTTTCCAAATCTTTCCTAATAGAAAGGGTGGCAATGTTCGAAACTTGCTAGTGCTGGATATTCCCTTACACCTACCCAGTATCTCTTTCACCTAAATTGTGGTTCATTATTTCATATTAATGAAGTCCCCAAGTTTGATCAAGGCATCTGCAAACATCTGAACAAAATCAGAAAGAAAAAGCTTTTGTAAACCATAGATATTATACAGCAGCATCCAATTTTATTGCTAAGAAAAGATGTCAATTTATTCAGGATATTCACTACAAACCAAAGGAAGAGAATGGGAAGAAGAAAAAAACCCGGAATGGTTTATTTTTGTCACCTGCCATTCATTACCATCAATTTAAGGCACTGCTGTTTGCTGTGTTACAAAAGAGGCAATGCAAAACCTGCCCTGCTCACTTTCCAGGGTGATTCGGATCAATGAAATACTTTATCTGAAAGTGCTCAGAACTATCAAATACTGTATCAAGAAGAGCTTGAGAAGATGCTCTGAAAGGTACCAAATGGTAGGACTCATTTGGAAAGTAAGTTGGCAATGTTTTGATAACTATAAAAATGTTCATCCCTTTGACCCTGTAAAATTCTCACTTCTAGTAATCTATTCTAAGAAAATATCCAAGTAAATGAAGAAACTACAAGCATGTAGAAAGTAATTACCCTGTTACCTGAAACGGTCAAGTATTCATCCCACAAGTGTTTAATGAATGGCTGCTATGGGTCAGGCACTGTGCTGGGCACTGGGGACACTCACTAGTGATCGAGGCAGACAAGGCCCTGACCACTTGGAGCATACATTCCTACAAGCAGAAAGATCGGGGATGTCGTGATTAACTGAATTTCCTGGTTCTCAGGAATTTGTTTCTTGCTCTGTGTAATATCAGTTAAGTTCTTTCTTAAACAACAACAAAAAACCTTTAAACTCCATTACATTATCTATTTTTCAGAAAAACTCATAAGAAGCGGACACAATCTGTGAGAATTGTCAGTACTAAAGGGGTTGCCCACGTGCATGGCTTAATCCCAGAGGATTTTGCTTTAGATGTAACAGACTATTAAGAGATACTTTTATGAGACATTTTGAGGTCAAGGCAGCAGCTGCCCCCGCTAAGAGATGGGGGTGGGGGTCGCTGGAGGGCAGGGTATAGGTCTGCCGTCATAATTTTCTCCTGCGTGCTCTTTCACTAGGTATGAACATAAACCCTTTTCAAAAATTCATACTTGAGACCTGTATTTCTAAATGTATTTACAAGTACATCAGTGTGGTCCCTCGCAATTATCTCTAAAAAGAGAATTAAAATAAAGCTTTCTAAATAATTTAAATTTGTTCTAAAATAGAATGGTTCCTCCGAAAGCTTTAATCTGAAAGGTTAACACTTTCTGCGACAATCGGAAGGCGCATCTAAATTACAGAACTCGGGTTTTGAGTTAATTTAAGCATCCAACAGAGGCCCTTGTTACAGGGAATGCAAAAAAGCCAGATTTAACTCTTTGCGGAGCTTTAAAATTACTGTAATTTTCAAAGTTATCTTAGGAACCCATAAAATCTTAAAAATTATAGCCACGCACAACTCGGTAGAACTTCCAAACTTAGCATCGTGGCTCAGGCTTTCAAAAAATATTTACTAAGCGCCTACTGTGTGCCAGGCTCTATCCTAGATAGGCGCTGTCACCAATTCCAATCGAGTTCTGAGGAAAAAGGTACGCGACACAACAAACCCACGAGGGAAAAACACAACGTTGAACTTAAATACCGAGGACGAAACGCGGCTTGAGCGCTCAATTACGTAAAAGCTTCCTTCCGAGTCCTGCTTTGGGGGACTTTGCAGCGAACTCGCAGAAGGCACACAGAGCCGGGCCGGAGGGCACCTTGGGTCTGGAGACTCTGCGTGCCTGTGAGTGCGGCCAAAGGTGACAGCGGCGGGGGGGGGGGCGTGGCGCCGCGGGCAGCTGGGCCCGCGCACCTGGCACCGCCGACCCCAGCAGGCACCGCCTACACCGCACGCAGGTGCCTCGGCCGCCACGCGGCCCGGGACGCCGGGCCGAGCCGGAGCCGCGCAGCACGCAGGGGCTGCTCGCCACGCCGAGCCGGACTCCCGCCACGGCTCCGTCGGCCTCCCGGGCTCAGGCTGGAAGCGGGGCGGCGAGTTCTAGCCTCAAGCTTCCGTAGGCGCGCGCTGGCGGAGCCGCGCTCCCTCACTTCGCGACCAGCCCGTAGCCCTTCCCCTCCCCAGCCCGGCCTCCCCTCATTACCCTGGCGGCGACTGCGGGCAGCGGCTCTCCTCAGGCGGCCAGCGGTGCGGGGCCCGGGCGCCAGGCCCGCCCAGCGGCAAAGCGAGCGCGTAAGGCCCGCTCGCGGCACAAGCCGCGGAGCCAGGACGGCGGCGCGACCCGTCTGGCACTGTGGGCCTGGAATTCTGCCCCAACCCCCAGCAGCCCTCCGGCACTGGGCTCGCCCCACCCTGGCCCCAGGGTCGCGGCCCCGCCCCCGCCCGCCCCGCCCCGCCCCCGGGCTAGCAGCGAGGGGCGTGGCCTTTAGAGATAGGGGCGTGGTCTAGAGGAAACTACAATCCCCAGCAGGTCGTGCGCTGGTGCCGTGCAGGCTGCTGGGAGAATGGGTTTCCTCCTCTCTTCCCCAAATGTGTGGGGGCTGTCATTGACCTGGAGTAGCTGCAAAACCGAAGTCGCCGAATGATGATGTTGTGAAATCGCCAGTCCGTTCCTGCCACGCCCGGGCGGTTACTGGCAGCGGCGGCCGCTTCTGCTGCTCTTCTCAGGCTGCTGCCGTTTTAGAGGCTTCTCCCTGAGCAAGCGCGTGCGAAGGACGGAGGACGCCGGACCATTCCTGTGAGTAATCTTCCCGCGCACGACTCGAACTTGCCCTTGCCATCCTCCCTTGAAGGCAAAGGAACCTCCCCACCCCGCGCTCCTCCCGGTCTTCGGAGGTCACGCGCGGACACCGAAGCCTGAGCTGGGTACCGGAGGACTGGGTCCTCGCCGGGTCCGTCCCCCCACCCCCACCCCGCCCCGCCGCGGTGGGAAGCGGGTGGTTTCCCAAGCGTAAGTGCGAAGTGTTGGGCGTTGGGCTCCGGCCTCGGGGTGCACCCCAGCTGCACCTCTCAGGATTGGCAGCATCCCATCCTCTGCCGGACAGCACCCACCTGGTGCCCCATCCTTGAGCGATAAGCGGCTTTAGTGTCTGGACGTTAAACCTTAAGCCTTGGTCGCCATCTGTGATGTGAGCGAGACGAGAGAGTATTGGAAAGAGCTCTTTCAGTGTTGAGTTGGGCTTTTCTTGCGATTGATTTTGAGCCAGACACCGCACGTCTTTTAAAAGAAAGACGGTTGCCTTTAGTTTCAAGCGTAAATAATGGATATTGGCAGATGTCCTTTTAGAACCAGAGTAAAGATAGTCTCCTAAACACTTAAAAGATTTCTGGGTCATTATAATAGCGGTGAATTCAGTTACTTGCCCACGAACCTTTTATTTAAACCTGCAGTTTCTGCGTCAGAAACTAACTTTTCACTGGAAATTCATCAAGCTAGAATGGACCATAGGAATAAAGTGAAATGGACTCTTCCAGTTTTGTTTAGTTTAGTTTGTTTTATCTATTTCAATGATTATTTTTTCCTGACCTTCAAATCTGTGCTGTAGAATTGGAAGCTACAGCATGTTAATAGCATGTTAATGGTGGTGCAGTGACACTTGCGAAGAAATTGTGAAGGACATTTGGTGGGGAGAAAGGGCAGGGATGAAGACACTTGATCATTTCAGCAGTTATTCCAGCTTTCAGTTTTTAAAATTAAGTAATGTTCAACAAGGCTCAGACATTCAGCAAACGCATACTGTATGAAAGACAGTGTTTTATTATTTTGCAGATTTTTATTCGTATGGTGAGGGGGGTCAGAAAGACAAAAACTTGAGTACTTTCAATCAGCCAGGCATCTCAGTTATGAGCTGTATGTACATTTGATCACTTAATCACTATAATAACCCTGTTGCATAATCTGAGGCTCAGCTTTGCTTATGTAACAAGTGGAGATTCATACCTAGATCTGCCTTACTTCAAAGTTACAGGTCAGGTACCTACTTCAGAAATTACTGACCTTAAAGGTTGGATGATTCAAAGGCATTTTCCAGCGTTATTTCCTAATACTGGTTCCTACTACATACCTTGGACATTTAGAATAAGCTATGAACCCTGCTTTAGTACTTTTGAACCAGTTATTCTCTCTGCTTGTAATTCCCGTCCTCCATAGAGCTGCTCATTAAGACCCTGAAAGCCCGTTACAAATCCACCTGTTTACTTAATGTAAGCCATGATAGGACTGGCCTTTCATCTCAAAGGTCTTTCCAGTTCAAAGGTTTAGTGGTTCTGAAATTGAAAATATGAGCCAAGGAGTGTTATTCTCTACTGAAAATGGTTAACATCTGTAGTCGCAAAGACTAGAAAAACTTGTTTCTTAAGATTTTTTACTTCAATACCCAAAGTATGTTTAAACACTAATATAAGGAATGAGGCCGATGATATTATTTCATGTTTATTTTGATCTTTGTTTATATCATCCGTACCAGTTTTTGAACCTCTTTAGTTACTGTCCTGTTTAGTGGTAAGAAATCTGAGGCATTAAAGTAATATTCACATTTAAAATAACTTCATAATTGAATGAACTAAATTATTCATGATTTCCAGTCATATTAGTTCAGATCTGCAGTGATCATATAATAGGAAACATTTGTATAGTACTTAGAAGTGTTAGATACCTGTCTAAATATTTTACCTATATTAACTTATCCTCACAGTAGCAGTGTGAGATGTTCTTAATAGATAAGCAACTGAAGCAGAGGATAAGTTAACATACCCAAGGTCATTCAGCTACCAAGTGGTGGAATTGGGTGTCAAACCCAGGCAATCCCAGAATCTGTACTCTAACATTTATTGAGCACCTACTGTGTACCAACCCTACAACTGGATGCTTTTATTATAATTAAGTCATTTATCTTTATAACTGCCTTATGTAGAATGGAAGGTCAGCATTTAGTGACTTGTCGAAAGCCACAAGATAAGTAAATGGTATAGCCAGGATTTGAACTCACGCTTGCCTTTCTTCAAAGTCCATGTTCTTCTACTTTCCCTGAATAATCAAATCCTTAGTAAATACCTTCAATGGAACAGACACTGTGCTAAGTGCTAGAGATTTAGTCTCTGCTCTTAAGGAATACAGTCTGAAGAAGGAAAGAGACAACTGGGATAGTGTGTTAATGGGATAGCAGCATACAGAGAGCAGCATGCAGAAGTACTATGGGAACACAGAGACAGGACAGTGAAATCTGCCTGGATGGGAAGGCTTGGGCCAGTCTTGGAAAAACAAATAGGAATTAGCCTGGGTAAAGAAAAGGAGAAGGGGTTGTTGTGGGCTGAATTGTGTTTCTCCAAAATTTGTAAGTTGAAGTCCTCGCCTCCATAACCTCAGAATGTGACTGTATTTGGAGATGGGGCCTTTAAAGAGGTAATTTAGTTAAAATGAGACTTTTAAGGTGTGTTATAATTCATTCTGACTGGTAACCTTATAAGAAGAGGAACTTTGGACACAAAAAGACACCAGGGACATGTGCATATAGGAAAAAAAAACCACGTGAGGACACATTGAGAAGGCAGCCATCTGCAAGCCTCACGAGAAACCACTGTTGCTGACATGTTGATCTTAGACTTCTAGCCTCCAGAACTGTGAGAAAATAAACTTCTGTTGTTTAAGCTACCCAGTCTGTGGTATTTTGTTATGGTGGTCCTAGCAAACTAATGGAGAGATGTTCTAGCAAAAGGAATGACATACAAAAAGCTTTTGAGATGTGGCCGGGTGATTAGGTTTTATGGTAGAAAGTGTTGAGAGATGAAACTGGAGACTAGGCAGGGTCCATATTTGGAGGAATTTGTATGAGACTCTAAGAATCTTAAACTTTATCCTAACGGGGATGGAATGGAGGGGGTTTGTAGCAGTGGGAAAACATTAGGTCTACATTTTAGAAAGATACTCTTTGAGCCATGGGAGGATGGATTAAAGGGGGTAAGACTGGAGGCAAGAAGATCAATTAGGTGTCTTATTGTCACAGGAAACTGAACTAAATATTTTCTCAGAAATTGAAATGTCAAACTACAACAGAACCATTGTTAACATAAGGAAGACTTTAAAGGACACAGCTAAACCTTAGGGAATACATAAGAAGATTTAGGAAGAATTTGTATATACCTATTAAGTACCTAGAGACTGGCTTCATTTTGCTTTCCATAGATAAATAAAGCTTTACTCATGTATCACAGAATATTCAGTATTTTTCCACTGTATTTAATAGATACTTTTATGATGCTTATACTGTTCTAAGCCAAGTCCTCTGACAACTTTATGAAATATCTACTCTTATTATCTCCATTTTATACATAAAGATATTGTAGCATACACAGATTAAGTAACTTGCCCATGGTCACGTAGCTAATAAATGGCAGTATTAAGATTCAGATTCAAACAGTCTGTTTTCAGAGTCTGTGCTTTTAGCCATTATACTGTGCTGTTGCCATATATTATTTATCAAGATCTTCAAGTACCTATGAAAAGAGAAGGAAGGAATACAGAAATAAATTGGCTATGTTTACCATGGGGAGTATATAGTTTACCAGAAGAGATAAGGAACAATTGCAAGGTTTTTTGAAAAAAGTGTTTCAGAGAAAAATGGAGAGTATTGGGAGACAACACTTACTTTGAGTTGGGGCCTCTGAGAGAGCTTGGTGGGAAAAGTGGCATTGACCTGGGGTGTGCAGAATGTCTAGACTTTGGGTACAAAGAACAGAGAGAGGACATTAAAGACGACATAGCATGAACAAAGTCATTGGTTTGGGAATTTCCTGGTTTGTCTAGGGAACTAGTAAATATAGTCCTTTGTTTTGGCTGGAATATATTATGTGGTTGGAGAAGCCAGTTTGGGGGATGGTAGGTGGGGGGCAGCAAATGTCTGAGAAAGAGCACTCTTAGGGGAGTGAGGGACAAGGAAAATTGTGAGGTTTTTAAGCCAAATGATTGAGGTGTATACTAGAAGTAATTATCTTTTAGGAGAGGATCAATAAAGTTCATCTAGTCCCAACTTAACACGTAAGTCCTATTTTACTGTCTCACAAATTCCACACATCCCTCTTACTGTTTCTATTCACCTAGTTTATGCCTTTATTAACAATAATTCAGGCATAACGTGGTAAAATTTCTTAATTATTTTTCTGTCTCTAATCTCTCCATTCCTGAAATTTGTCCTGTATTCTGACTCCAGATTTATTTTTCAAATGTCACTTTCCACTTAGAAACTTGTTCCCCCTCCTACACTGTTGGTGGGAATGTCAGCTGGTGCAGCCACTGTGGAAAACAGTATGGAGATTCCTCAGAAAACTAAAAATAGAATTACCATATCATCCAGCAATCCCACTCCTGGGTATATATCCGGACAAAACCATAATTCAAAAAGATACATGCACCCCTATGTTCATAACAGCACTATTCACAATAGCCAGGACATGGAACCAACCTAAATGTCCATTGACAGATGAATGGATAAAGAAGATGTGGTACATATATACAATGGAATATTACTCAGCCATAAAAAGAATGAAATAATGCCATTTTTAGCAACATGGATGGAACTGGAGATTATCATATTAAGTGAAGTAAGTCAGAAAGAGAAAGACAAATACCATATGATCTCACTTATATGTGGAATTTAAATGATACAAATGAACCTACCTATTAAACAGAAGCAGAATTGGGGACATAGAGAACAGACTGGTGGTTGCCAAGGAGGAGGGAGGAGGGAGAGGGTTGGAGTGGGAGTTTGGGGTTAGCAGATGCAAACTGGTATATACAGAATGGGTAAACAACAAGGTCCTGCTGAATAGAACAGGGAACTATATTCATTATTCTGTGTTAAACCATAATGGAAAAGAATATGAAAAAGAAGGTACATATATGTATAATTGAGTCACTTTGCTGTACAGCAGTAATTAACACAACATTGTAATTGAACTATATGTCAATAAAAAATAAATTAAAAAAAAAAGACTTAGAACCCAGTTGTGACCAACTGTCCAAACAATATTGTTTCATGGTAGGAAAAAAAAAGTTTTAATCAAAAAAAAAAAAAAAAAGAGGGGCTTCTCTGGTGGCACAGTGATTAAGAATCTGCCTGCCAATGCAGGGGACACAGATTCAAGCCCTAGCATGGGAAGATCCCACATACCACGGAGCAGCTAAGCCCGGGCTCCACAACTACTGAGCCTGCACTCTGGAGCTCACGTGCCTCAATTACTGAAGCCCGCACACCTAGAGCCTGTGCTCCACAACAAGAGAAGCCACCACAATGAGAAGCCTGTGCACTGCAATGAAGAGTAGCCCCTGCTCGCTGCAACTAGAGAAAGCCCGCATGCAGTAACGAAGACCCAACTCAGCCAAAAATAAAATAAATAAATAAATTTATTAAAAAAAGAAAACAAAGAAAGGAAGGAACTTGTACCCTATGTAATCAAGTTCAGACTTCCTGATCCTTTTTTTCTTCTTTTTTTAATAGATCTTTATTGGTGTATAATTGCTTCACAATACTGTGTTAGTTTCTGTTGCACAACAAAGCGAATCAGCCATAAACATACGCATGTCCCCATATCCCATCCCTCTTGAGCCTCCCTCCCTTCCTCCCTACCCCACCCCTCTAGGTCATCGCAAAACACCAAGCCAATCACCCTGTGCTATGCTGCTGTTTCCCGCCAGCCAACTATTTTACATTCGGTAGCGTATATATATATACACACATGTCGATGCTACTCTCACTTCACCTCGGCTTCACCCTCCCACCCCATGTCCTCAAGTCCATTTTCTATGTCTACTTCTTTATTCCTGCCCTGCAACTAGATTCATCAATACCTTTTTTTTTTTTAAGATTCCATATATATGCGTTAGCATACAGTATTTGTTTTTCTCTTTCTGACCTACTTCACTCTGTATGACAGACTCTAGGTCTAGCCACCTCACTACAAATAACTCAATTTCGCTTCTTTTTATGGCTAAGTAATATTCCATTGTATATATGTGCCACATCTTCTTTATCCATTCATTTGTCAGTGGACATTTAGGTTGGTTCCATGTCCTGGCTATTGTAAATAGTGCTGCAATGAACATTGTGGTGCATGTCTCTTTTTGAATTATGATTTTCTCAGGGTACGTGCCCAGTAGTGGGATTGCTGGGTCATATGGTAGTTCTATTTTTAGTTTTTTAAGGAACCTCCATGCTGTTTTCCATAGTGGTTGTATCAATATACATTCCCACCAGCAGTGCAGGAGGGTTCCCTTTTCACCACACCCTTTCCAGCATTTATTGTTTCTAGATTTTTTGATAATAGCCATTCTGACTGGTGTGAGGTGATACCTCATTGTAGTTTTGATTTGCATTTTTCTAGTGATTAATGATGTTGAGCATCTTTTCATGTGCCTCTTGGCCATCTGTATGTCTTCCTTGGTGAAATGTCTATTTACGTCTTCTGCCCATGTTTTAACTGGATTGTTTGTTTTTTTGATATTGAGCTCCATGAGCTGTTTGTATATTTTGGAGGTTAATTCTTTGTCGTTTCATTTGCAAATTTTTCTCCCATTCTGAGGGTTGTCTTTTTGTCTTGTTTATGGTTTCCTTTGCTGTGCAAATGCTTTTAAGTTTCATTAAGTCCCATTTGTTTATTTTTGTTTTTATTTCCATTACTCTAGGAGGTGGGTCAAAAAAGATCTTGCTGTGGTTTATGTCCAAGAGTGTTTTTCCTATATTTTCCTCTAAGAGTTTTATAGTGTGTGTGGTCTTACATTTAAGTCTTTAATTCATTTGGATTTTATTTTTGTGTATGGTGTTAGGTAATGTTCTAATTTCATTCTTTTACCTGTAGCTGTCCAGTTTTCCCAGCATCACTTATTGAAGAGGCTGTCTTTTCTCCATTGTATGTTCTTGCCTCCTTGATTGTAAATTAGGTGCCCATATGTGCGTGTGTTTATCTCTGGGAATTCTATCCTGTACCATTGATCTATATTTCTGTTTTTGTGCCAGTACCATACTGTCTTGATTACTGTAGCTTCGTGGTATAGTTTGAAGTCGGAGCGCCTGATTCCTCCAACTCTGTTTTTCTTTCTCAGGGTTGCTTTGGCTATTCGGGCAGACTTCCTAATCTTAACTAGCCAAATTTAAAGCTCCAAGTATCTTCCCCATAATCATTCCCACTTAAGTTGGTCTGTACACTGCTGCCAAATTGGCTCTGCCTGCTGTTTGCTTTGGGGCTTCTTTTTCTTTCTATGTCCTTTACCTACTGGATACCCCCATACTCACTATTGAAATCTTTCCATCCTTGAGGAGCCCTGTATTAAATCTTACTCCTGTGTGAAGCCAGGCTACTTCAGCTAGAAAAGAACTCTCCCCCCACTGACTATCTATACAACAGTTCTGTTCTAATACTCATTAGTTACTTATTTCTTATCTGGTGGTATTCTCTTATAGTCTTACAGTTCTTTGATCATTAGATCTTAGATCTAATCTAGATCATGGAGATCATTGGAACTTTCCCCATCAGATTTTAGATTTCTTAGATATTCATCTTCCCTTAAGACAGAGACTGTTGTATATTACTTTTTATCCCTTTCCAGTACTTTTAGTTTAATTCAAGCGGCATTTATTGAAAGCTGTCCTATAAGCAGCTAGTTGACCGGTTGTTAATTGAAATCATTTATTGAAATTTCTTTTGGGGGGGTGTGGTGGGATGAACTGGGAGATTGGGATTGACATATATACACTAATATGTATAAAATAGGTAACTCATAAGAACCTGCTGTATAAAAAAATTAATTTAATTTAAAAAAAGCAATTTCTTTTATAACTGACTTCTTAATATGTAATGCTCTCACTTTATTGCTAGCTTTACTACTGACTCATGTAACCTTGGGGACGTTCTGATTAACTGCACCGTGTATTATGGTTTATTCATGCTAGAAAATGAGCATACAAAGTCTACCTGTGGTATAGAAGTGGAACTAATTCATGTTGTAAAGATCATTGAGATCTTTGAAGCTTATCCATATATCTCTGTCAGTTTGCCAAACTGTGAGTTCTTTCTTTTTAGAAAGGTTTCTGACAAGTCATGAAGAAGGAAGGAATAGTTCAAATAAAATAGGGTCTAATTTAAGAGTGTCACACTATGTTGTTTAACAATGGAGTTGATAGTTATACATGCTAATGGTGAAAGAATTCACCCACCAGTTCAGTTAATAGTTCATTTCAACAACAAATATTTATTGAGTTGCTTGAGCTCCTGCCATTGTATTTCCATTCTGATCAGCAAGGAGGAGGAAAGGGAGAAGATAGCACTTTCCCCCTTCCTGTCTGGAAGAGGACTTCCAGGAAGTAAATTGTAATATATGTTGGGAAAGAAACATTAGATGCTAAGTTAGAAAATAAAGGTGGTAGGGGAGGCTACTTCAGACCAGGTGGACTGGTAACGTCTCCCAGAGGGTGACTTTTCAGCTGAGACCTGAGGGGTGAGAAGTAGTTACCATATAAAGAACAAGAGGGGAGAGTATTCTGGGTACAGTGAACAGTTGCAAAGGCCCAGGATAGGAGAGAGTATGATGAGGAAGTGGAAAGAAATGACAGGAGGCCTGTGACTGAGTATGAGCAAAGAGGAGAGTGGTACAAGATGAGGGAGGAGAAGTAGTCAGAGGCCAGACGGGGCTGAACCTTGGAGACTGATTAGAATTGTGGATTTTATTCTGTATATTATGAACACCTTGAATTTTTTTAAAAGGAGTTTAGTTTTAAAAACTTTATTCTTGTTGCCTTATGGAGAATAGAGAGGAGATTAAGCATGGAGTCTGTTAGGTTTTTCATATTCTAAGAAATGATGATGGCTTGAATTAGGATGGTAGAAGAGGGGATGAAGAGAAGTGGGTGTGTTCGAGATATATTGGTATTAGACTATACAGGATTTGATAATGGATTGAATGTGGCAAGGTGAGAGAAAGGAGGCATCTGCTGTTCAGTGGATCAGTTCAAGGGATCATAATCAGCCTGTGAGAGATTTGAGTGGAACTCAGGAAGAAGTCTGGTCTGAAGAGCCTGATTGGGAGTTATTAACACGAAAGAAGTGGTTAATCTGTGGTCGTGAATGGTTTGCACAAAGGTACATGAAAAACAGGTACATGGTCACAACTGGAACTCTGGCATCAACAACATTTAAGGATCAAGGGGAGGGAGCTGGGTGATCCAAAGGAGGGATTTGAGAAAGAGCGTTCATTGTAAGATGTAGGCTCCAGGGGGCCACAGGAGGAAAGTTGAAGTAGGGAATGGTCAGTAATATTGAACCAGAGATGACCTAATATAACAACTAAGAAGGTATGATTGGATTGGTTAGCAGGGACTGTTGGTCACTTTGAAGGGAAAGTGGTTTCAGGAAAAATCAGATCACAGTGAGGTTGAAGGATGAATGAGAGGTGAGAAGGGCATGAGAGTCATACTCTGTGGCTGAGGAAAGCAGCTAGAGGGGAACCCAGAGTCTTGGGGAAGGGAGATTTTTAAACTTTTATTTTATCTGTTTTTAATAAAATAGAAGACTTTGGACATGATAATAGGCCAAGGAAGAGGGTAAAGCTAGTGGAGTATAGGGATAACCAGTAGAGCAAAGTTTCGAGAAGGCAGGAGTAGAGACTTACAAATAACATACATTTCATTATTTTTTAACTGGATGGACATATACACATGGTAGAAAAATTGGAAGGAAATGATGAAAAATAAGTTTCTTTCCCCCTTCTGTCTTCCAGCCACGCAGTTCCTCTTCTTAGAGGATTGCTAATTTCCACTGCCGTCAATAAGTGTATAAATGTATGACTGATGTTTGTACTTAATTCTCAGAGTTTGGAGAGAAATCTAGCTATAGATTATGTGGGTTTATTGGTGGGAGGAATGAGAGAAAGAGAGATGGAGGACAGATAGGGGTTCAGAGAAGAGTGAGAAAGGTGTGGTATGGAATTGTCTCAGAAAAGAAGGCCATTGAAGAGGATGATGGAGGGCATGTCTATGGGGTGACGCCCATGGGTGAAGAATTTTCAGCAGCCCCTCTCCACATGGTTTTGTGACCTTTTCAGGAGAACTTAACTACTTTATATTTAAAATCTGTGTCAACTTAGAAAATGGCTTTCTCAAAAATTCATCACTTGTGTAAAGTAAGTACATGTTTGGGGTCCAAGTGCCAGAACTCTGCTTTCAGCTCTTAATTGCTTTCAGTCATAGGCATGTTCTGTGGTGCTTTGGGGTTATTCAGACCAGTGGTATAAATCAAAACAAAGGGAAGCTTGTTGGTTAAGAGAGAGCACTCTCTGTCTGAAGGCAGAAAGGAAGAGGAGACTGGAAACCAACTACAATGTCTCTGAGGTGGCACTACTGTTCCTAAAGCCTTTAACAACCTAAAAAAAAATTTTCTTTTCAACCATTCTCTTTTTAGCTAGTACTAGGCTAAATGGCTGAGTGTGACTTTGTTTTATGTTTAGTCACAAAATTGAAAGATTACAAATGAGACATATTATTGATTGTGAGTTTCTTAAAGAAGATATTTGGTCATTTCTTATTTGATATGGGGCTTATTTTAAATGTATTCATAAACAGCTGCAAATGCTCTTTGTGGAAAACATGATAAAACTAAGCAGTGAGCCAAAGGTTCAGGCTTAGCTTTCTGACAAAACTGACAACTCATTCTCTTTAGTTATTACAAGAAAAGTGGGTACTGTGTCACAGCTATAACAATGATATATCACCCTTTTATCAACAAACTCTTATACAGAGTTTTCCATAAAGCAAGTACAGTGCTTTCTTTCAAATATTCGATCTTAGCTTGATTTTGTTCTTCAAGGCAATTCATTTAGTTGATGCTGGACTGAAGTGTATTAATAATCAATTTTGTTCATTCAGTTACTTCTGTAATTCAGTGTGTTGACATTTTTAATCATTAAACTTATAGCTGGGCATGTATTGCGAGCCTACTGTATGTCAGTTGCTTTAAGGTTTGGGGCATACAAAAATAAGATAGCTTCTTTCAAGGAGCTCATAGTGTAGTGAGGAAAAAATTGAGCATACAGTCTTCTGGGAGCATCCAAGTAGGGGAGTCAGTAAATACTGATTAAGGAGCAAAATCACAATAAAAAATTTTAAGATTTCCTAAACCATTTTCTCTCTGTTTCCACTGTATTTCTCTGTAGTGATTAACAGTAAAATTCTCACGAAAGAGACGAGGACCTATACTTTTCTTAGGAGACAGTTAAAGAAAGGACAGAGCATATTCATAGCCAGCCTAGAGAAAAGAACACCAGATGAGAAAGGCACTTGGTAACAGTGCCAAAGGAAGAGAAGCAAGCCAGCTGAATCCCTAGTGCTGAAGGGATGAAAGAAAAGGTACTTGAGGAACTAGCCAAGGGTCAAAAAACAGGTCCTAGGGTTTGGTCTCAAGCAGACAACTTCTGGGTTCTCTGATAATCTGGTTTCTCAGCCAACAGCAGGTTAGAAAAGGGAGAGGCACACTGGCAACAAAGGTTGATAGCCTCACAGTGAGGGAGAAAAGAAAATTAGAAGAGGACTTAAGTCTCCAAAAAATTAGCAATTTGAGATCATTTAGTGTAGGGAGAAAGAACTCTTTAAAAGCTTATAATCCTGGAGCATATCGCCATAGTCACCATAATACAGTAACTGCTAGTCATAGTTATGCTCCTGAGTCATCAACTTCTTTTTATTCTATTCTATCTAAGGACTTCTTCCCCCTTCCCATTGCAGTCTGTTGGACTTTCTCATTACCATGTCTTAACTTTAAGGAGAAAACATCTTACTATCAATGTTTCTAAAATAAAATGGGTGTGGGATGGGAGGATTGGGTACAAGTTTCCCCTGCTATCAGAAAGTAGAGCGTTCCTATGAAACCTTTTGGAAAGCCGGTATAAAGCGAAGTAATTACCTTAGGACACATCTTACTAACAGATGCACAAAATAAGTCAGGATAAAGCGCAGATGGTCACAGACATGGTTCAAGGCTATAGAGGCTTGATGCTGAGATGCTGAGTGTAGTTCCCTGGGAAGGAGCTTGGTGGTGCCCCTCTCACTGACCACTGCCTCTGTAACACTTCTCTGCAAAACAAATGTCTTTTTTTCATTTTTTTAGTTAGAGAAAACAGGTACTAATGTAGGTCTTTCATAAAAGCAAAGTGGCATAAAGTCAACTTTCAAAAAGCGGGGGATACAAGTATTAAACGTTTTCTGGTTTTTTGCCACACTGTTGTCAAACCCGTTTCTAGGGGATGTTTTCAACTTCAGTGTAACTGATGGGCTTAACTGATATAGCCTTGCTTGTATGCTCACATTTCTTACTGAAACCCATGGGAGGCCTATGCAGATCTTTGTAAATCGGGTTAAGAAAGCCTTCAGTTTTCAGATGCTCTAACTGTCTTCTGTTTCTCATGTGGCTCCATTTTCTCCCTACTGCAGATTGCAAGGAAGTAACTTGACTACAGATTGATTCATTCATTTAACAGATGTTTATTGAATGCCTGGCATTTGCAAGGTATTGAGATATAGGTGGACTTAATTTTTTGGAATAAGGATTTATTTTGATCTATAGTCCACTTATTATTTTTAGCAGCTCAGAACAAGTAACAGATTGATTGATTCCTGAATTTCATTGGCAAACCAAAATCATCCACTACATGTCAATTCTCCCTCAAAAGATAACCTTATCTTGAAGTCCTGGAGTTGACTGTGACAACTGATTCAGAAAACAGTGAGTCTTATGTCTAAACCATAATATAATTTGAATGTCTCTTGCCTAGTAGAATTATATTACTAACATGGTTATATGTCTTAGATATGCAGAATTCTAGAATCATTCGAGAATTATATATGTTTATAAATATGTTTATAATAAATATTCTATCCTGACCATCACTCACCCCCATTTTAAGTTACACCCATTCCTGGTCATATAAGATTGCATATCCTGGTGCCACTGATTACTTCATTGATCTGAAGAGCTATCTTGCCTACAGTTTTTCTTTTGGCAGCTTTTGGAAACTTTTACTTCTAAAGGCTTTAAGTATTTTAATTTTAAAATAACTGAAGACTTTAGGATCACCTTAAGCCACCAAAAGCAAGTTTATGTTTGATTGTTAGAGGAGACAGAAATGAGGACACAAACGAATCTAAAAAGGAGAGGATATATGTATGTGTATAACAGATTCACTTTGCTGTACACCTGAAACTAACACAACATTGTAAATCAACTATACTCCAATAAAAATTTTTTTAAAAAATGAGGACGTGGATTTTGAACTTCTTCTTGAATTTCTGTTTTTAAATTTTGAATTTACTTTACTGCTCTGTGAAAGTGCTGTTTCAGGGCATCTTCTTGGCTATTTGATTTGAAGCTAAGTCTGGAAGAGCAGATTATACAGAAGTATTCTTAAGTCTGCCAGCATGATTATATCTGTTTGGTTTATTTCTTAACCTTCTGTGAAGTGTTTGTAGGTTTTCAGGTGATGGTGTCTTTTGATTTACTCTACTACCTAAATTTTACCAGTTAACGTTGAAAGAAAATGCTTTCTGATTTGTAGTGGAAGGATTTATTTGGTTCTAGAAGTATAGTACATATTTTAGTACCCACATAATCTATTATGTAAAATACCTCTGCTCGAGATGTTTCCCCCCATTTTTGGTTAAGAGAATAGGAAATCCACAAACTTTATAATGCCATTTCCTCTGCATTATCCATTTTTGAAGACCTATAATTGTTTTTTTTCTTTTTTTAATCATTACTTTAGTCAAAAGGACATAATTTTCTGTGTTTAAAAAAAGATTTAAAATATAGCTATGATGACTTTATTAATATCCTGGAATATAAATTCCTGATAGCAATCACTCTTGTGAATATTTTAACATGTCTATACCTAAATGTCATCTGAGTATCCAGACAGACCCTTTAAGAACTAAACAGTTGGCTTGAACCTTCAGTTTCATGTTATGGAGAAGCCAAAAACCCTCCCTAAGATTTCTGCAAATTCCTAGTGTTCCGTGGCCTCTGAGTTACTGCCATCTGGATGGGATTTCTTCCCCTTGCCTTCTCTCTCCCTCTCTAGAGGGGAAAAAACAAACAATTGTTTCCCTAGTCTTATGCAGAGCATCTTTGCCTTCCTTTGATGCTGCAAGGCCTTACCTTCCACCCTAAGTGCCTTTTCCATGTATTTTCCTGAACAAAAAGCATTTCTTTCCTAAGAGGACCTCCACTGTTGATGTTAAAATGATGAAATGTGTGCCTTGTTAGGTTTAATTTGATAATAATAACCCTTAAAGTAACTTATTTTCTCCATTTACCAAACTTCCAAAAATTTCAGTAATTCACACTAAACGCAGTCTCCATTCTTTAAAGAAGTTATAAGAAAACCCTATGCTGAAAAAGCTTTTGCAGTGTTAGAATTGATTATACTATATAACATTATGTAGCTCTTTTGCCAGGTGGTTCAGAGAAGATAGTGCCCTCTTAAAAGGATACAGAATTTCAGATAGAGTTCAAGTATGGAGTTGATGTTTCTCTTAGAGAACTAAACCAAGACTATTTTGTGAATGTGTGCAAGAAGACTACCCTTTTGAGGTTTGCATTTAGTAATTTTGAGCTATTTTCTATCCGATTTTCTTTGACTAAACTACATATGACGTCACTAAATTATTTTTGACTGCCAAATAATAATTTGCCATGGATTTCACATTTCTAAGCCAATCATGATCTTTTACAGAAACAAGTTTGAAAAAAATGGGTTATGGGAAAAAGGGATAAAACTAGAGATGTATAACTAGTAGCCTATGCTGGTTTTAGGATTTTTATATATCTACTCTCTTTTTTGATACTCACTGTCACTGGGAAATCATGCAAAAGTTGGAATTCCTGTCTAGAAGTAGAATTTTGAAAATATGATGTTGATACTATTATACTTATTCAGTTACTTGTTGCATTTTCTTTAAGAGTTTTGTGTCATTGTTTTCTTCTGTGGTGCAAAAATACTGTGATTTAAGGTATAGACCAGAGGTCAGCAAACTATAGCCAGTAGGCCAAACTAGCCAGTTCTATAAGCTAAGAATGGTTTTTCCATTTTTAAAGGGTTAAAAACAATAACAACAACAAAGATAATAGATGACTGAAGGCTTACATACTACCCAGCTTTTTACAAAAAAAGTTTAGATTCTTGAGTTTTAAGTGGATGAGCAATTGTTAGAAAGTCACTGATGGAAAAAATTGGTGGTTATATAATTGTATATTCTGAATACTGTGTAATTCATTACTAAGTGAGTTACATTAAAAAGATGGCGTAGATTGACAATCTGTTGGCATGGAAAGATAAATGAGTAGGCTACTAAACGCATATCAACAGTCTATCTCCCAGTGAATGATGGTAAAAGATTACAAGGAGCTTTTATTTGATTGCGCCTATTTATCTACTGCCTGAATGTTTTTTGAATGAACATATGACTTTATTTATAATGAAAGACAAAGGTGCACACACGCATATGTGTGTGTTGTGTTTGTGTGTTTTAAAGAAAAAGAGAAACCGAATGGAAATTTCAGTGTCACTTGTGGCTGATTTTCATCAGATGATAAATAGGTTTGTTTAAGGAATGTAACTTATTATGTACCACTTTTAAACTCTTGTCATCTTTGAACTTTAAACATTTTTCCCTTCAAAACTTTTACCAAATAACCAAACACCTGAAGATGTCAACATTGAGGCTTAATCTCACTTGTATTTTTTTTTTTAACCATTTCTTTAGTTGAAATCTAATTACAGTGCTTTAGAGCAGCTAGGTAGTAATATAAAAGCAGCATGGCCTTTTAAGAAATTGTCAGGAACTGTGCCCCACATAGTTTACATTGCAGAGATTGCTAGTTCTGCATACATTGTCTCCAGAAAATGTTTTCACCTCCAGGCACATGTTCAGACACTAAGGATTGAAAAGTTGCAATAATGATTATACGATAAGTAGCCTGCCAAAAGAACAGTAGGACTTCATAGATTTTTTTTAAATTTCCCTTTTATCCCCATACCTTGCTCCAAATTCCCCTACTCTCCTCCCCGCAAGGCAAGCATTTTAATGTATTCATAATACAGAAAAAATTTAATTTATGTAAATTGCATTATGGTGTCTCTCTCCTTTTGCTTCTGCTTTATTCACTCAGCACTGTACTTCTAGTGCTGTATTGTTCCATGGTATGTATCCACATTTTACCTATTACTCTAGAGGGAGTAGGCCCTCAGCTTACTACCACAAATAGCAATGCAGGAAACAATCTCACACCTGTCTCTTTATGGGCTGATGTGAGAATTTCTTTGAGATAGATATACCTGGGAGCAGAATTGCTGGATCAAAGGGTACGTGTGTACTTAATTTGACAACATAGTTTCCATGGTTCTTTTGAACAGCTGCACTAGTCTGCATACCCATCATGGGCTTTTTATTTGGGTAAATTTTTGTAAGAGTTTCTCTACGGCCAGTAGTTAGTGACAAGAAAGGATTACCTTAGGTAAGAATAATTGTTAGAACTCCTGAATTATTGTTAGGTGGCAATCCCAGATGAGATATAGAGCCATGCTTTTTATAAAAGCATGTTCTTTTTGAGAGCTAGAGCTGTTGACAATGTGGAAGCGTAGGAACTGATATGAATCCTATATCTTCTAAGTCTGCGTCCCATGACCAGGTACCATGAAATGGTGTTGTTTGTATTTTATAATGCTACATCCTTATCTATTTAACTTTTAAATTATATTAAGCACATAAGTAATGCTCACTGTTTACAAAATACTATTATATATGATTTATAAGTATTAACTCATTTAAGCCACATAAAATAGGTACTATTATTGTTCCCATTTTATAAATGAGGAAACTGAGGCACAGAGAGATTGTTTTAATATTACCAATTGGTGAATGTGGATAACTAATGAAAAGTCTGTGAAAATAAATGGGTTATGTAGTATATGTTATTTCATAGTCCATTACAAATACAAAGGTGCTATTTAACTTTTCTGACTTTAACTTTTGAATACCAATATGTGTAACTCATTGAAATGCCAAATGGGAAAAGGAAGCATATGTATTAACATGTTTAATATTATACTTCCAAGAATTTGAAAATAAAATCCACAGATAGTGATAACCTTTATTAGGTGCCATAGTTGTTACTGTAGCACACTGGGTGTGTAAATTTTCCAGATGGGTAAAACTTAATTATTTAAACACCATAAAATATTATCTTTCAACATTTCCTTTTAAATCCTGCTTTCCTAACTTCTTAAAGCGTAGGTATGAAAGCATGATTTAATGTTTTCCTCGTGATTGGGGTCATATTTTAATAATTGTCATTGCACTTTGATGAGGATGTCGATGTAAAATATGAGACATAAGGATTCTAGTAATGACTAGACCTGGCTTTCGTGAAAAAGTGCCTACTATTCTTTTTCTTTTGGATTATTTGCCTAATTTTAGAAAAGGTAAAGTGCAGAATACACAGTCACAGTTGTATAATGTGGCTGCTGTAAAATTAATCATCAGCCCACAGGTGGTTCCTTGCCTAGAAAACCTTCTTCAGTGTTGCTGTGGTAGCTTTAGCTCCTAGTGATTTGAAGACCCTGATGAACCAGATACTTATTAGCAGTCACCCATTCTCTTGCTATTTACTGTTTGTTGAGGAAGTATAGAGAAACAGTATCCCTTTCCACTGCCATAGTCCAGACTGGATTACTGGAATATAAATTCAGTATCTTTGCAAACAAGACAGCAGACTAATTTTTTCTTCAAACCTTCTTTAATATTTGGCTTGAAACCAAATGCCAAGCACAAGCAACCTCTAAAATTATGCCTCCAGGGCTTCCCTGGTGGAGCAGTGGTTAAGAATCCGCCTGCCAATGCAGAGGACATGGGTTCGAGCCGTGGTCCGGGAAGATCCCACATGCCACGGAGCAACTAAGCCCGTGCGCCACAACTACTGAGCCTGCACTCTAGAGCCTGCGAGCCACAACTACTGAGCTCGCGTGCTGCAACTACTGAAGCCCGCGTGCCTAGAGCCCGTGCACCGCAACATGAGAAGCCACCGTGATGAGAAGCCCGCGCACCGCAACAAAGAGTAGCCCCTGCTCGCCGCACCTAGAGAAAGCCCGTGCGCAGCAACAAAGACCCAATGCAGGGGCTCAAACCCGTGTCCCCTGCATTGGCAGGTGGATTCTCAACCACTGTGCCACCAGGGAAGCCCCCCATTTTATCTCTGAAAGCAGTACTAGTGATAGATGGATGAACACTAAAATAGAAATAGTGTAAAAAATTGAAAGTGAGGAAATTATACATATTAAATATATGTCTGGACAATAAGGATGATTACGAAGGACAGTCCCAGGATGTGTGAAAAAAGATGTGCCTGTGCAGTTGAGAGTCAGCCAAAGGTGAAGAAATATGCATGTCTGAAATGGTTTCAGCAGAGGATCATCTCTAAAATGGGATGCCTATTTAGTCAAAGGTTTGAAATTCAGGTTAAAGTTGTAGTTCAAGAACTTAAAGGCTGAGCATGGTGAGTGAAAGTGGTGCTGTGGAAACTTATCAAAAGCCACAGACGCATCATGGGTTCAAGGCCTTTTCTAATCTGCAGGTGAAACTCTGGTGTGGATTCCTTAGCTGTCAGAGGTTGCCTCCCTTATGTTGGTGGAGATTGTGGCAGGGAGGGGTTGCCTGCCTCAGTAAATGTTCATTGTAAACAAAACAGGACACTTATTTTTTTTAATGCCAAAAACATGCCAGCTCGGAGGAAATACGGACACCATAAACCTAAATTTCACTCATGGTTTTGGACTTGTAGACTAACGGATTTCTTTTAGACTAACGGCTTTAACAGCCTTTTGGAATTTGTCCTGCTTGTAAGTAGGGCTGCCTCCATGTAGTTTATATTCTGAAAACTCTACTGGTCATTAAATTGAATGATACAAAAAAAGAGGGATCAAGTATTTGCTAGGACCAAATAGCCCCTCAGGGTGAACTTTACAGTTGCTGATAGAGTAACTGTTTCGGAATGTAGTGTACTGTGGCTCACCCATGAAGCTGGCCTTGGTGTTGGTGTGTGGGCTCTGCCTTTGTAAGATCTGCTTCTCACTATCCAGGTTGGATTTCGGGGGTGACACCCCCTGCCACCCTTTTTTTCAGCTTTTAGCACTGAAGCCATTGTATAGTCTTCTTTTTTTTGTGGTTCAATATCTGATTTTAAAATTATTGTGTATTTTTTGTAAATTTTATCTTTGATGTAGCCAGATATATTAAAAATTAGTGAGTCTCTGTCTTTGTTGAAAATCTATGATTTAATATAGGAAACATGGTCCATTTATTTTATGTTTTAAATTATACAGTTTATCTTTTGTCTGGATGAAGGTTGACACTGTCTACAAGAGCTGCTGCTGGAGTTGGTGATTGGCACTGTTCCCACTTCTGCATTCAGATGAGCAGCCAACATGTATTTTAAATTAATCCCCAAAGTATTATTTGTACAATAAAAATTTTAAATATATTTTTCCAATTTAAATGTTTGTCACATCATTATATTTACTGTATTTCTAGGCTCTGCACTCTTGTCAAAGTGAAGTGTCCTGAATTGTTTTAGCCTTTTCTATAAGTCTGTTTTGGCCAGAGTATCCCGTTTTAAGGAAGTAGCAAGATTTTTTTAAGGCACAGGGCCTATATTTAGGCCCTCACTGTTGACCATTTTAGTTTCCATGGCTAGGCTAACTAAGTCATCAGCATGTTGTATTCTGCCAGCAAGGTTTATATCAATGACATGTTTTGTTTGTTCTTTTTAAGTCTCATTCTTATTAAAATAAGTCACTTAGCTGGTTTACTTTATTTTTTCCTAAATGTGCAAGAATTACAAAGGCTGGCTTCTTGTTAAATAACGCATGCTTGGTTGACTGTTTTATTAAAAAAAGCCGTGAAGTTGTTCCTAAAAAGAGTGAATAAAGATCCAGCATAGCAAGTAGATGATACTCAAGGAGTTACTAAGAATAAGTGTGTACAAACTAGGAAATGCACTGAATATGTGTTGCTTGTGCTTGCCAAAGTTTAGTTTCTACTACATTTAGAACTCTGACTCTGCAAGCTTTCAGTTTGTTCATGAATCAAAGAGGTAGAAAGAAAATGATTAAGGGCACAAAACTAACATCACTCATCAGAGGGCAGGAAGTAAATGTGACTTCTTAGGTTGCGAGCAGATCGTATTAGCAGTCAACAGTAGGGTTTACAGTGTGCCCAAGTTTGTGTAAGGTACAATAATAATAATGATAATGATAAAATTGTACTATTTGGTGGTGGTAGAAATAATAATAACTAATATTTACGTAGTATTTACTGTATTCTAAGGTATTGTTCTAAGAGCTTTACATGTATTAACTCATGTAATTTCCCCAGTGACCATCTGAGGTAGGTGCTACTGTTATCCTCTCATAACTCACTTAATCCCCATAGTAACCCCATAAAGTAGACCATGTTATTAAGCCCATTTTACAAATGAAGAAACAAGGTTAAGTAACTTATTCAAGGTCATGCAACTAGTAGTAGAGCTGGAGTTCGGAATCCATGTTCTTAACCACTCTGGTAGGCTCAATAATGGCCTCCTCCCAACCTCACTGGATGGGGGTGGGCAAATCTTTACTGGTTTGATGCACTTTCGTTCCATTGCCCTTTCAGTGGTTAATTTGGGAATGGCAGTTTGGACAATAAGATAGCACATGGGGAAGAATTTAATTGCACACAGTAGACTGATCTTGGATGTGAAAATGAATTTTTGACAACTGGAATTAAAATCAAAGTACCTAAACAAATACTTTTGAGCTTTACTTCATGTTGCACTGGCTAGTACAGATTGCTATGTTGACAAACATGTTTCAAGAAAATAATTGTTTATATAAAATAGAATTTTAAAAATTTATAAAAATTTTCTGAATTCAAATATAGGAAAATTTTTATGTCAACATAAAATTATAAACTTTTCTGGGAAGGAATGTTGTTTATTATGTGTTTTTCCTTGTACATTTTTTTTTCATTTATGAAGTATAAAAACAGCAACCCTATGCCAATAACCACAGAAGTTTTTGAAATTTTACTTGTCCACGGAAATCCATGAAAGCCTGGATGTTGCAAATCTTGTTGTTTACTTACTAAACTCCATTCTTACCATCTTGCTTCCTGATCACTTACAGCCTGACTTTGGGCCTAATCTCTTTATTGAACTGGTTTCTAGAAGGTTACTGCTGATTTTATGGTCTCTGTATACCACCTTTTTTAAACCAAAGATCTTTTTTGACTTTTCTGTAATGTTTAATTCTGTTGCCCATTCTGTCTCTGAAATTCTCTTCCCTAGCAGTTGCTGACAGTGTGTCTCTGTGCTACCTCAGTGACCATTTTCAGTCTCCTTTAGTGCTTCTATTTTGGTCTTTTCTATTTCTTGGTGGTGACTCTTGTAAAAAAAACACATCATGTTTATAATGCCTGTAAATAGTAGGCATGAAAATGAATTAGCCATAAATAGAAGCTGCATGTTGCTAAGTAGACACTATTTAGTAGAGACTGTCTTTTGATATAAAGCTAAGTTTATAATTAATATTGAAGTTTTTTTGATTGCAACAATTGGGTTTTTTTAAATACACACATATATATACACACATTATATTCCTTTGTATATACCATTATTAAACTACTTCTTTATGGATATCTTGATTCCAGTTGTGTACGTATGCTTTAAAAAAAGAAAATACTGTATGGGCATCCTTATGCCTGCATCTTGGCGTACTCTGTGAGTATCTCCATCATATAAATTCCTAATGGTAGAATTGTTAAATTATGGTGTATATGCATTGAAAACTTTGGTAGGCATTGACAAATAGCCTTTCTAAAAGCTTGTATCAATTTGCACTTTTATCAACAGTATAAGTACCGATTTCTCCGTACGCCTCCAACAATGAATATAATAAAACTTAATGTTTGCTGATCTAATGGATGAAAAATATTTTCTTTACATTTTTATTTATTTTAATTATAAGTGAGGTTGAGCACCTTTTATATCAGTGGTTTTCAACTGGGGGCAACTTTGCCCCCCCAGGGGACATTTGATACTGTCTGGAAACATTTGGGGGCTGTTAAAACTAGGAGAGGGTCTGGGAAGAGGGATCTACTGGCATGCTGCCAAACATCTTACAATGCACACAACAAAGTATTATTTTCCAGACCCAAATATCAGTAGTGCCAGGGTTGAGAAACCCTGTTTTATATTCTTCCGTTTCATCTTCTTTGTTGGTTTATATCTGTAATTTCTGAGTTATTTTATTGTTTGCTTTAGAGTTTATAGTATACATTTTTAATTTATCACAGTTCCCCTTTGAGTGATATTTTACTATTTCATGTATGGTATAAACACCTTGCTATAGTATATTTCCATTTTTCTCCTCCTGGCCTTTGTGCTGTTGTTTTAATATGTTTTACTTCTGCGTACGTTATAGACCCCACAATATATTATTATTATTTTACTTTAAACAGTAGATTATCTTTAAATTTTTAAAACAGCTTTAATGAATTATAATTTACATTAGATTGCACATATTTCAAATATACAATTTGATAAGTTTTGACATATGTATATACTTGTGAAACCATTGTCACAATCAAAATAATGAACATATTTATCATCCCCCAAACTTTCCTCCTGCCCCTTGGTCATCCCTCCCCAACCCCAGGCAACCACTGATCTGCTTTCTGTCACTATAGATAAGCTTACATTTTCTAGAATTTTATATAAATGGAATCATAAACTATGTGATTTTTTTGTCTGACCCTTTCATCCAGTATATTATATCTAGATTTATCAATGTGGTGTGTGTATCATTAGGAAAACATTCTTTTTTTTTTTTTTTTTTTGGCGTTACGCGGGCCTCTCACTGTTGTGGCCTCTCCCGTTGCGGAGCACAGGCTCCGGACGTGCAGGCTCAGCGGCCATGGCTCACGGGCCCAGCCGCTCCGCGGCATGTGGGATCTTCCCAGACCGGGGCACGAAGCCGTGTCCCCTGCATCGGCAGGTGGACTCTCAACCACTGCGCCACCAGGGAAGCCCTAGGAAGACATTCTTAATGACAGACGTTCTGGGTAATTGGACTGCTGTTATTAATGAGCATGCTGAATTCTAAAGTCACTTGATGTGTTCTTTGTTTTAGGTCATGACCATCCAAGGAGTGATAATCACATGAGAGCGCTCATTGCTCCAGATGTCATTTGACCATCAAAACAAAAAAATCTGTTTAAAAGAAAATATCCATTTGACCAGAACCTTTCTTTATTGAATGGCTTGATGGATTTCCTTTACTCTGATTCAAACCAAAGCTGTCCTGCTCAAAAACAAGAAAGGATCTTGCATGAGTCAATCCCAGAATGCCACTTCTACATCACCGACGGGTGAAGAAAACCTCATGAATATCAATCACAGAGACTCAGAGAGCATCACTGGTGAGTCCAGTTTAATAAATGAAGTGCTGTTGCTTACAGGATAAAATAGTGCTGTTGCTTACAGACCCACCATGATGGAACTCAGCCTCTCTTTCCAGCCTGGTCTCCTCAGAGACCACTGAATTAATCTCTCCATCCCCAGGTCTCCTATGGCATTATCAAAATCTGCCTTGGGTGCTGTTCCTTGTCTGCATCTGACTCCCTGTACCGTGTGAGCCCTGGTCAGTAGGAACTGCGTCATACTTATCTCCCTTATCTTGTCTTCCTATTCCTATCTGCCTGTCTCCGCAAGAACAGGGTTGCTTGTGTTTCTGTGCCCTGCAGTCACCTAATAACAACAGTATCTGGCACATAAGAGGCTCGCAGGACATATAGGGTATGCAAAAACAGGTACAGCCCCATAAGTCCTTATCTGCAAGACTAAATTTTAAAAACTCTGTACACCCAAAATTTTTTCTAAACTTTCGTTCTAAAACTCACTGGTCCACAAAACCTGACCTGTCCAGTTGTTTCTAGACATCTCACTTAGTTGGAATACTTGTTTAATGAAATTGTATTAATGTGTTTAAATATGGGATACTGCTACAAAACCAGTTGGAGGTCTTATATAACATACAGTATGCACAGTACTACTTTTCTAAAACTCCATAAAATTCTGCAACCCATCTAAACCTAAAGTTTTTCCCATTTTTTGTTCAGCTTTATTGAGATACCTGCATTAAGATACTATAAAATGCACCCATTTTAAGTGTACAGTTTGGTTCAGTATGGCCTGTGGGCCATAGTTTGCTGACGTCTGCACAACAGCATCAACACTTGATAACGTCAGTGTTTTTGATTTTAACCATTCTAGTAGGTGTGTACTGGTACCTCTGTGTGGTTTCACTTTCTTTTTCCCTGATGACTAATGATGTTCAGTGTCTTTTCATGTGCTTGTTGGCTATTTCTAGATATTTTGAGTTGTCTATTTAAATCATTTGCCCATTTTTATATCTGTCTTACTACTGAATTGTAGTAAATATTCTTTTTATATTCTGTGTAAATCCTTTGTTAGGTAAAGGGGTGCAAATATTTTCTCCCAGACCATGGCTCGCCTTTTCATCTTCTTAATGGTGTCTTTTGAAGACCAAAAGTTTAAAATTTTGGTGGAGCCCAGTTTATCAATTTTTGCTTTTATAGTTCATATTTTTTGTGTCATTTCTAAGAAATCTTTGCATACTTCAAGATCACAAAGACATTCTCCTTTGTTTTCTTTGAAGAGTTTTATAATTTTTGCTTTTACATTTAGTTCAATTTTATAATTAATTTTGAATATATAATGAAGTTAGGGTCCAGATTTCTTTTTCCCAGTTGAATGTTTAATTGTTCCTGCACCATTTGTTGAAAATATTATCTTTTACACTATTGAATTACCTTGGTAATTTCATTGAAAAATCATTTGATTATGTATGTGTGGATCTATTCCTGGACTCTCCATTCTGTTTCTTTAATCCCTAAGTCTATCTTTACATAAATACCACAGTGTTTTGATTACTGTAACTCTGTAGTAAATCTTGAAATCAGGTAGTATAATTTCTTGAAGTTTGCTCTTCTTTTTAAAAAATTATTTTGGCCATTCTAGACCTTTCACATTTCTATATAAATTTTAAAACCAGCTTGTCAATTTCTGCCAACAAAGATTAATGGAATTTTGAATGGAATCATATAGACTTTGTAGAGAATTGACATCTTAAGACTATTGAGTCTTCTAATCCGTGAACATGATATATCTCTCCATTTATTTAGGTCTTCTTTAATTTCTCTTAATAGTATTTGTAGTTTTTATTACACAGGTCTTCCACATATTTTATTAAATTTAATCCTAAATTTTTAATTTTTTTCTGCTACTATAAATGACATTGTTTATTTAATTTTATTTTCCAGCTGTTTATTACTAGTATGTAGAAATGAAATTGATTCTTTATATATTGACTTTGTATTCTGCAACTTTGCTTAACTTAGTTTTATTAACTTTCTTGTAGATTCCTTAGCATTCGCTACATAAACCATAATGTCTGCAAATGGAGACAGTTTTACATATTCCTTTTCAATCTAGATGTGTTTTATTTCTTTTTCTTGCCCTTTGAATGGGACAGGATTTCAGTATATTTTTGAATAAAAGTGGTGGGAGCAAACATCCTTGCCAAATTTCCAATATTAGGAGAGAAGTTACGGTCTTTCACCAGAAGTTTTTTGAGAATGCCCTTTTTCAAATTGAGAAAGTGTCCTTCTCTTCCTAGTTGGATGACAGGTTTTTGTCATGAATGGGTATTGAATTTTGTCAAATACCTATTTTCCATTACTGAGATGGTTTTTCTTTTTTAGTCCATTGGTGTGGTGAATTCTATTGATCTATTTTTTAATTTTAAACCAGCTTTGCATTCCTGTGGAAGACTCTACTTGGTCATGATATATTATCATTCTTATATATTGTGGATTTGATTTACTAATGTTGTGTGTGTGTGTGTGTGTGTGTGTGTGTGTGTTTCCCATTCATTGGTTTGTACTCCTTTTTTTGCAATGTCTTTGCATGATTTTGGTATTAGGGCAATGCTGGCCTCATAAAATGAGTTGTGAAGTATTCCCTTCTCTATATTTGAAAGAGTTTTTTGTAGAATTGGTATGGTAACATTTTCCATCCTTTTACTTTTAACTTATCTGAATATTCAAGGGACATCTCCTATAGATAGTTTAAAGTCAGATCTTTTTTTCATCTAGTCTGACAATCTCTACTTTCTAATTGGTATGTTTAGACCATTTACATTTAATATAATTATCAGTTTAGTTGAGTCTACTGAACTCCTACTTGTTTTCTCTTTGTTCCATTTAAAAGTTCTTTCTTCCTTTTTTCCCCTCATTCCTTTCCTCTTTTGAGTTGTTCGTTTGCTGGTTTGTTTTTTGTAGGATTCCATTTTAATTCCACTATTGACCTAAGTAGCTATACCTCTCTTTTTTCTCAGTAGTTGCTCTGAGTTTGCAATATGCATTTTTAAATTTATCACAGTCTATCTTCAGATAACATTATACTATTCCATAAAGTGACACACAGTATTCTTCCATTTCCCCCTGCCATTGTATTATTCTTGCCATGCCTTTTATATTTACATATGTTTACATAATTATTTTTGCTTTAAACAATTATAAGTTAAATACATTATGAGAATAAAAGGCTTATATATTTCCACACAGATTTACCATTTCTGTCACTCTTTATTTCTTTTTGTAGATTGAACTTTCCATCTTATATCCCTTTTGCCTGAAGAACTTCAACATTTCTTGGAATATAGGTCAGCTGGCAATACTAGTCAAAGTCTTTTGCTTGTCTGAAAAGTCTTTATTTCACCATTTTTAAAAGGTGTTTTCACTGGTGCAGAATTCTAAGTTGACTTTTTTATACACTTTAATGACATTCCATTGTCATCTACCTTGCACTGCTTCTGATGAGATCATTTTTGTCTTTGTTCCCTCAAATGTAATGTGTCTTTTTTTCTCTCTCTGCTTTTAAGATTTTCTCTTTGGGTTTCTTTGTGTTTATCCTGCTTAGAGTCACTGAACTTCATTGAAATATGGATTTATAGTTTTGATTAAATTTGGAAGATTTTGACTGTTATTTCTTCAAATATCCTTGCTGCTCCCTCTTCTCTCCTCTTCTGTGACTCCAGTTGCATGTGTGTTAGTTAGACTGATTGTTTTTGTGATACAAGTCACTGATGCTCTGGTTTTTTTCCTAATCTTTTTTCACTTTCGTTTCCATTGCTATGCCTTCAAGTCTACTGTTCTTTTCTTCTGGATAGTATCTAATATGTTAATGTTATCCAGTGAATTTTTAAATTTAGATATTGTACTCTAGTTCTATTTGAATTTTATAAATATAGGAATACGTTCTGTTTCTCTTTTCATCAAATTCATGTTTTCCTTTTAAATCTTTGAGCATATTAATAATGGCTATTTCGAAATTGCTGTTTACCACGTTTATCATCTTTGTCTTTACTCGGCTTGTTTCTATTGGTTTATTTTCCAACTGGTAATGGGTTACGAATTGCTTATTCTTTGAATATCTAGTAATTTTTTATCAAATGCTGAATATTTTGAATGTTATGTTGTTTGATGTTTGAATTTTCTTGTCTTATTTGAAAAACTGTTATTATTTTGGCAGGTCCTCAAGTTACTTGCTGATAATATAAGTTCTTTTTTTTTTTTTTTTTTTGTGGTACGCGGGCCTCTCACTGTTGTAGCCTCTCCCATTGCGGAGCACAGGCTCCGGATGCGCAGGCTCAGCGGCCATGACTCATGGGCCCAGCCGCTCTGTGGCATGTGGGATCCTCCCGGACCGGGGCACAAACCCGTGTCCCCTGCATCGGCAGGAGGACTCTCAACCACTGCGCCACCAGGGAGGCCCGATATCGGTTCTTTTGAGGCTTGTTTTTAATCTTTGCTATCTAAGTCTCTATATCACAAGACCATACTCTAGTATGCCTTATTCTGCATTAATTTAACCCTACTACCAGTAGGCATGACACTTCTAGGATCTTTTGATTGTCCTAACTGTTCATGAGGTTTTTCTACTTTGGCTAGATGAAATTCAGGCCTTTCTTCGCTTTGTGTAGGAGAGTAACTTAATAAAGATATGAAGATGTAGAGGAAAATATGAGTGGAATGAGGACAGACCACTTTTGAGGCCATATTCAAGAGAAACAAGAGGAGGCCTTGAACCTAAAGGCAGGCAATGTGGCTAGAAAGAAGTGAGCATAAGGAAGGGACATTTGGAGGATAAAAATATTAAGACTGGACAATCAGGAAAGCAATAAATAGTACATTATCAAAAATATGTGGGCTTCCCTGGTGGCGCAGTGGTTGAGAATCTGCCTGCTAATGCAGGGGACACGGGTTCGAGCCCTGGTCTGGGAGGATCCCACATGGCGCGGAGCAACTAGGCCCGTGAGCCACAACTACTGAGCCTGCGCGTCTGGAGCCTGTGCTCCGCAACAAGAGAGGCCACGATAGTGAGAGGCCCATGCACCGCGATGAAGAGTGGCCCCCGCTTGCCACAACTAGAGAAAGCCCTCACACAGAAACGAAGACCCAACACAGCAAAAATAAATTAAGTAATTAATAAACTCCTACCCCCAACATCTTCTTTTGAAATATATATATGTATATATATATATATGTATATATGGGAGCAAATAGGATTTGCTCCTAAGGATGTTATTTGAATCTACTAAACCTTGATTGTGTACTCACTTTTAAAATTATTTTTTTTGAAGTAGGGAATTGGTAATCTTGAATTTTCACAGATTTTTATTATTACTTATTAAAAGAAAATTTCTAGGGAATAGTAGTTCTTTTAAATGAATGTTACTTTTTTCTTCATTTTCATTATACCCTTGAATGCCTAAGAGTCTGTTTTTAGCTCTGCATGTATTTATAGTCAACTTCTCTTCCTGCAGATTTATAATGACAATCTGTATGTGATATATTTGTGGCAGGAAAAATTTGAATAGTCGCATAGAATTCATAGTAATACTATTTGGATGTATTTTCAGAGCTCTTATTTAAGAGATCTGCTAAGGGTTGAGAGGAGCTTCTTTAGATCCATATTTAACGTTTTAAATGTACCTCATCTCTGTGATTATATACCTCATCTTTGTGGTTATGAAGCCACTGCTTGTCCTTCTGGGTGAATAGGATTGTCTGGTATTGCCAGTCTCCTTGTACTTGATTTGATTAATGTCAGCCTCCTCATTGTTAAGATCAAGTAGTTGAAATTTACTCTTTTAAGGTATGTTTTCTTAAAATGAACTTTGTTGTTCTTTGCCAGAGTTAGAACATGTTTCTTTATGCCACCCCCAAAGGAAATACCAGATCTCTTTTAAAAATGAGAGGGTTGATATGACATCCTGTATTTTCTCTATTTTAAGCTGTAGTATTTTAAGCATATTAAAAGAGATAACTTTTTTTTTTTTATTGTAAACTGCTAAATTTGGGAGGTGTTAAATGATGGGCAGCATTTGGAATAAGAAGCCAGGAGCAAACACATGAAGGTGGAAAAGTCCAAGAGTGTTCAGAGAAGTATAAGCAGGGGGAGTTAGAGGTGTGCAAGTGAGCGAGTAGTGATGTGAAAGGTATTCAAGACTTTAAATGTATCACATTTTCAGTAAGTTAATTTTTTTTATATCTAGCTTCTGTGAGAATGTAGTAAAATGTAATTTTTCCAGATTTTGAAGAATCCTACCACAGAGTTCAATTCTGTTATTAAAGAACATGTAATTTTATTCCTTTTGAACTCCTTTTCTTCTGATTGTTTTGTGTTGCCTTTTTTCCCCGAAGCATATGTTATTTGAGATCAGATCTCTTGTAAGCAGCACTAAATATATTGATAAGGAAGAAATAAGAAATTTTAAACTTTAAAAACAAGTGTATTCCCTAAGCAATATATTTTTAGATAGGATACAGTTAAAATTCATGGTAGTATTTTTACTGTAGAAGTTCTCGTATTAAAGAAACCTAGAGAAAGGCCAACTGTAGTACCAGGATACAGTAATAAAAATCATCGGAGACATGGTATTGGCTAATGTTGCTTTGATTATCCTACTTTGACAAAACTAATTTCACCGATTTTTCTCTGTAGCCTAGAAAATTGAAATATATTGGATTCATTTACATGGAATCTCCTCTTTAGATGTGTGCTCCAATGAAGATCTCCCTGAAGTCGAGCTGGTGAGCCTGTTAGAAGAACAGCTACCCCAGTATAAGCTAAGAGTGGACTCTCTCTTTCTATATGAAAATCAAGACTGGACTCAGTCCCCACGCCAGCAGCGACATGGATCTGATGCCCTCTCTCCAGTCCTTGCTGAAGAGACTTTCCGTTATATGAGTGAGTATTTTAGAGTTTGTCCATTGAACTAAAGATCATGAATATCTTGGTGTTGACTTTTAAAACATTTGACATCCCTAGCCATTGTTCAGTTTGTACCTACTTTAACTTGAACTGATTTAACAACATGAAGAGATGATTCTAATTGTGTTATGTCTGAATGCAGAAAGTTTATCATTCTTAAGACTCTGAGTGTCCAGGGTTGCAAGCATACTCAGAGGTTTCCATTTCTCTAATCTTTTACTCGATACTTTCCTCCAACTGTGGAGAAAAGGGAACTTAAAAAAAAAAAAAAAAGTAGTGAAAGTATTTAAAATTTAATATCCCTTTATATTTCACAGCATTTATTATCCTAATACTTTAACATCTTGAGCCATCAGCTTTTTGACTCTAATCTACCCTACTAAACTGACATAGTCACGGGAACTTGTCAAGTCATTAAGAAACGGAGTTCTTGGATACATAAGTAGCTTTAATAATGCCGAGGAGAAATACGTGCACACTATATAGTAATCTTCATCATTTACTTAAGGATTCAGAGAATATTTCAGTGAGAAAGTAAGCCAAATTTGTCCTGAAAATAAGTCTGTTTTACACCACACTCTTTAAAAATGACAAAATTAAATAGGACACTTTTTTTTTATTTTTTGCGGTACGCGGGCCTCTCACTGTTGTGGCCTCTCCCGTTGCGGAGCGCAGGCTCAGCAGCCATGGCTCACGGGCCCAGCCGTTCCGCGGCATGTGGGATCTTCCTGGACTGAGGCATGAACCCGTGTCCCCTGCATCGGCAGGCGGACTCTCAGCCACTGCGCCACCAGGGAAGCCCCAGTAATCATTAACTTTTGATGGTACTTTCCTATAACCAGATTACTTACTGCTCAGAAAAAGAATTGTAAACATTGTTTAAACTTGAATTAGGAACTCAAATAGAACTGTATTTCTGTCCTCAACAATTCTTTTAATTAGCTGAATATTAAATTAAGGCCCTTAAGGTTTTCTTAACTTCATAGTTTGAGAAGTTACTTGCTTGAGATTTTCTAGAAAATGCTTTTTAAAAGGAACACTATTTTATTTCCATTTCCCTTTGTTCCCTGAGTTTTTAGATTTGTGAGAAAATTTCAAACTGAAATTTCATTGGGATAAATTTAGTTTGTCATTATTCTGATAAAGTGGCATAGAAAGTGCCCCTTAGTTTACATGTTCTTTGTCCTATATGCTGCTGGAGGGGACAGTGAGGGAGACTAGCTAGAAAGATGTCTTAGATCATGATTTAATGGAGTTACCTTTAGGATGAATTTTAAGTAAAAAGACTGGGAAATAAAAGGTAAACAGATTCTAAACTACTTGGTTTATAGGACTTTACATAAACAAACCATAGTGTTCAAGGGAGCAATTTAAAACTTGAGATTAATAGGATGTTCCAAGATCCATACTTCCAAGATCTGGAAAAGTGTCCTATTCCTTTCATCTAATGGTACTATTTTCACTTCAACAATTTGAAAATTAAACTACATATGATACACCTAATATCATGAAGCATAGAAGCTAGGCCCATCATCCGTTCACTGATACTTTATCTCTGTACTGTACTTTAATTTCACTGTTATTTTAAAGGTATCAATTCTTTGGGTTAACAGTTCACTCAAATATAAATAAACTTCATTATGAATTTCTATCTTATGAATGTAAAAGATAAGTGATTTACTTTGTTTAGCAAATGGACCAAGATTTTAAAATCATGGGGACTTCTCTGGTGGCACAGTGGTTAAGACTCCTCCTGCCAATGCAGGGGACAAGGGTTCGATCCCTGGTCCAGGAAGATCCCACATGCCATGGAGCAACTAAGCCCGTGCACCACAACTACTGAGCCCTCGTGCTGCAACTACTGAAGCCTGTGCACCTAGAGCCCGTGCTCTGCAACAAGAGAAGCCACCTCAATGAGGAGCCTGCACACCGCAACGAGGAGTAGCCCCCGCTCACCACAACTAGAGAAAGCCTGCGCACAGCAATGAAGATCCAACGCAGCCAAAAATAAATTTTTTAATTTTTTAAAAAAAAGAACTTAAAAGGCATGATACAAACCATTCTCTTACCCTTTTCCACAGTTTTCTGTCCCCTTGAGATGTCAAGATTTGTGGTTTAGAATAGTTACTACAGACCCTGGCAAGCCATCCTAGGGTTCAGCTCCCTGGTGCTGTTTCAGCCCCTTCTTATCCTGACTTACCTCACATGCCAGTAGATACTCATGCTCATTAAAATGAATTATAGCAGCTAATAAAAAGAGGCAGCACAGGCAGAGGCACTTTCTCTCTTATATAACACAAAGAAATTGAAAGAGCCATGAGAAGAAAATAAAGAAATTTGGAAGGAAACATGGGCAAGGTTTTGGGATGGGAACCTATCTCACATGAATAAAAGGACACTGGTTGTTCTTTGAAGCCCCTACCAAACCAGAACGAGATTGCTCTCAAGTGTTTTATTTTAAAAGTAAACAATGGGTGGGTCCAAAAAAGTAATTCTCTCCTAGTCCCTGCCTTACACAAAGTTTAAGATACTCAAAGAATGTTTTGCGTGCAGGGTTTTCTTAATTTTATTAAGAGAGAGCCCCACAGTGACATGGGGCAAGCAGTGCGATCAGATCACACTGTGACAGAAAGTACCATTTATTTGTTCGTGTGAAGGCTAAAAATAGAAACCTGATCTGCCCTTCAGGGTATTTTTTATTTGGGAGTAAGGGATCACCTGTACCACTTCCTCATGCATAAGAAAAAAGGAGGTGGTTATATAAGTTGTAATTAAGGCATCATTAATTACAAGTACCAAGTGATATTATATGTCATTAACGATGTGTAATAATTACACATCGTTAATGACATATAATATCACTTGGTACTTGCTAAAAACACAGATCCTTGTGCTACCATCCCAGATCTACTGATTCAGAAACTCTGGGGGTGGGGCCCGTCTGTTTTAACAAGTCCTCCTGATGGTACTGGTGCACACTCAGATTTGAGAACCACTGATCTGAAGCTTTGTCACCAAAGCCATATGGCCATTTCACAGTGACATTAATTGGAGAATTTAAGGAATTAGGGAGGGTGTAGAATTTTGCAAAGAAATAGATTGTAGAAATTATTACTTCTGGTTGATAGTTATACTTTTCCTCAACTCTGCCCTTGAAAATCATTAACCTGTACTGGCAAGAAAGGAAATACAACAGATAATGTTCAGGAAGCATTAACCATAAGTCAAGTTGTAGAGGTTAGCGGATTCATAATTCCTCGCAACCAGTTCCACAGAAGAATTAAGCCATATGCCCTAAGACATTTATTGTAGAATGAATTACCTTACCACCTCTACATTATGTACTAGGTAGGTATTATTTGTCAGAGAATTGAGAACATTGTCACTCAAAGCATTATCTATGGGGCTTAATTCTCACCTGGAACCCTGTTGAGAAAGGCTGTCCTAGACCGTATATACCACCAGCCTCCTTTTTGTTCTGCCTCAGTTCTTTTGAAGGCAGTTTTTTGTATTGCAGAAATGTTCTCTGTATTATAGTAGCAAGAACCACTTCTTTGGGGTTAAAACCTCAAGACCTGTCCGTAGTTATCAGGAGTTATTCTAGCTTTTACTCTGCCATGTGAAACTGTGTGTTTCGTTTTTGTTTTTTGTTGTCTTGCTTTTGTTTTTTGGTGTGGGAGGTTTGGAGAGTGATGAAAGATTAGAAGTCTTTTAAAAATTAGATAATTGGGGTAAAAACTCTAGACCTTGTAAAAGGACATATGAGAACTATTCAAGAACCATCTCATATAAATAACAGGATATCAAAATGGATTAACATTGGCATTTTCCATCCTGAAAATGATTGGGGGATGGTTGATGTGAAATTACGCAGATATAACATAGAGTAAGAATTAGTGAAGTGCTTATATATATCTCCCCATATTTTTTCAGGAATATTAGATTCTCCAAATATTAACCAAAAATGTTGAACATTAACTAACAACCTTCAGAAACCAAAAATGTTCTGTACAAATGTTTATTTTCTCCCTGATATATAATTTGTTCTTAGAGAGTTAGAAAGTTCATGTCTGGAAACAAACAAGGAGCACTGGTAATTTCTGTACCATTTAACATATTTTATTTTAACCTCTGAGAACTGAAGGAAAAATAGTATTTGATAGAATTATAATAAAGTCAGCCTGCTTGGCCCTGAATTCTTGGTTACAGAATTACAGTGAAGAATTAGTCTATCGCTTTGGAAGCATTTAATCACAATACTTAAATGCCAAGAGAATACTTAAGAGCTTTGCCCTGAGTACTTTTGGAATCATCCCAAGCAGCCTATCTTTATCAGGAGTATTGTGTTAGAGAAGAGAAGACAGAACTGATTAGGCTGCAGAGAGGAATCCTTTGTGTTACTCTATGCTTTGTGTTCCTCTATGAATTGAGCAACTCGGTGCAGTTGAGGTGGCCCAGCCTTTGGGGCTTGGTGGTCTATAGACTGTTTCACTTAAAACATAAGAATTGGAGAATTCTGGTTGCATTATCTAACTTCTTTGCCATAATAAATATTTAAGCATTTGAAAATTCATTTTTCCTTTTTGAAACCTCTTAACAAGAGCTGCTACTTTTTGATTGCAATGATAACATTTGTTCTTCATGGAAAATTAGCAAAAAACTGAACAGAAAACAACAGATCAACCATAACCCCTACTCAGAGATAACCACTATTAACATTTTGACTTATAGCCTTCCAGCGTCTCTTGTGTATAGACATGTATAGATATACTCACACGTTAAAAAGAAAAATGGGGCTCTCCTGGTGGCGCAGTGGTTGAGAGTCCGCCTGCCAATGCAAGGGACACGGGTTCATGCCCCGGTCCGGGAAGATCCCACATGCCACGGAGCAGCTAGGCCGGTGAGCCATGGCCGCTGAGCCTGCGCGTCCGGAGCCTGTGCTTCGCAATGGGAGAGGCCACAACAGTGAGAGGCTCGCGTACCGCAATAAATAAATAAATAAATAAAATGGTACGTATGTTGTTTTATAACTTGTGTTCACAGATAAATACTCTAATATTTCATCAGATAAAAGCCTTTTGATCTTGGTGGGACTGTGGTAGAAACAGCAACATGGTGCAAAGAGCCCATTTCCGACACTGAGAATGAGCAGACCCAAGTTTTTTCTTATGACTTTGTGAGACGGGAGTTGTTATCACGTCATTATTATATTGGCTTTGCCACTAATAGTTTGCTTTGCTGTCTTGGACATGTCACATAATTCCTCTTAGTCAAGGTTCCTTATATAAGAAAAAGAGATCATTAAACTAGGTAACTTCTTAAGGTTCAGCTTTAAATTGTCAGACTATGACAGATGGTAAGCATTTATGGGAAATATGTTTTAGTTTCTCCTCACTAAAACATATTTTATTCTAAACACTTCTGTATTACTGTGTCCTTCATTTTCTATTCCCCTTTCATCATGTGTGACTGGTATCTCACAGTGTTTTATTACATCCTTAATTTACTGGTTTGACTTCAGATTAAATTTGCCACTTCATCTTCAACTCTTATCAGTCGTATAATATAAGCCATGTCATGTATTTTTTAAATTAGTTGTATAAAAACTGTTTTTACCTGAGTCTCCAGGATTGCTGGTTCTTGCTTTGAGTGTTAACCCTGGATCAGTAGTTTTCATCCCTAGCTTCACGTCAGAACATCTGGCATATTTTACGTACTACCTGTGCCCTGGACTTCCTCCAAATGAATTAAATTAGAATCTGGAGTTGAGACCCACTGCCCTGCATTACTTTTGTTTTTGCAACCATTGGCTAGTTTTCTGTAGTTTAGAGTGTGGATATATTGACTTGATTTTTTTCCCGTGTATTATCGAGACAAGCAGTAGAAGAGACCACACGCTGTTAGTATCTGCCTTAATTTTTAATCCTTTGTTCCTGCTATGCTACCAAGTTAAACTGTGAAGATTCCTGGCCCAAAAGCCTATTTCCCTTATCCCTGAGGTTAAATTATAGTTTAATTTATACTAATAAGTAAAAATTCTCTACTTGTAAATAAAAATTCTTTTGGAGTAAAAATGTTTCTTTCTAGTGTTTTTGTTGTTGTTGTTTTTAGTTTTCTTATTTTCAATTTAAAACTTTTTCGGCTATCTCCTAACACTATCAGCCCAACACTTTGTTTTACTTTTAACTAGAAGTAAGACTATCATTAATAATTAAGCTCTGGGTAATTCCCAGTTTCATATTTTTTAATTTTTATTTTTTTATATTTATTTTATTTTTTTTGGTTGCGCCGGGTCTTAGTTGCAGCAGGCAGGCTCCTTAGTTGTGGCTCATGGGCTCCTTAGTTATGTCACATGTGCTCCTTAGTTGTGGCCAGCAGGCTCCTTAGTTGTGCATGCACATGGGATCTAGTTCCCTGACCAGGGATCGAACCTGCGTCCCCTACATTGGAAGGCAGATTCTTAACCACTGCGCCACCAGGCAAGTCCCAATTCCCAGTTTCATTTTAAGCAGTGGTGCTAAGAAGAAAAATTAAAAGCTCAGATTAGAGTAAAACCTATCTAATGGAGTCTTTTGAGCAGGCTTAACTGTTAAGATGGGACTAAAGAAGTATAGATGACTTAAATCATAGTTTCTGCTGCCAACTCAGTGTATTATTTATAGAGAATTTTAAATCAGGGCTGTTTCATACATACCAGTTGTGTTTAAAGAGTATAGCTGTAAATAGTTACATGATACTTAACAGTTTACTAAATACTACTTAGTAGATTATCATATTTGAACCTCCTAATGACCTTGTGAGAGCTTATCAGCTTCATATTATAAATGTGGAATCTGAATCTTAGAATGGGTAAGTGACTTGTTCAAGCTCACTCAAATATGTGAATTCAACTTTTCTGCTTCAAACCTCTGATTTTTCACACTTCAAGGCAAACTAATTTTAAAAGCAGTCTAAGTCAAACACAAGTCTGTTTCATGTAATGTACTCCAAAGTCAAAAGATCCCTCTTTTATTATGCATCATTACCATCATTACCTTTATTATGCATCATTACCTTATTGCTTATTGTGATTGTGGAATCATCAGGATCATATCTGTTCTTTTCTTTGGAGCTAAATTAGTCAAGTGCAGTTCCTGAATTTATGGAGTGCCAGAAATAATGAGTTTGAGTTATGCAAGGAATACTGTAGTATACAGTTTAGTTTATAGCAAAGGCCTACATATGATGAAGCTTATCATAAAGGAAAAGGATTTTTAATTAAGCTAAAAAGTGTTATGGTTCATAATAGAATTACAAGAAGTCCTACAAGTCCTATTCCTTGTCTATTGATATTAGCTCACATGACAGGTGATAATAGATGTTCGAGATAATCACAACAGAATTCTAATTAAATTCCTTTATACATAACTCCTCGTGAACTCGCCCCTCAATAACTTTAATTTAGATTAGGATGTAAAACAATTGGTGGTTCAGTTCATTCTCCAGTCTCACATTCTCTAGTGTGAGTGAACCAAAGTTCCAATCTTTTTTTAAAATTAATTAATTAATTAAATAAAATTTATTTATTTTATAAAATAAATAAAATTTATTTATAAATAAATTTTGGCTGCATTGGGTCTTCAATGCTGCGCACGGGCTTCCTCTAGTTGTGGCGAGCGGGGGCTACTCTTCACTGTGGCACACAGGCTTCTCACTGCGGTGGCTTCTCTTGTTGCAGAGCATGGGCTCTAGGCGCACGGGCTTTAGTAGTTGTGGCACACGGGCTTAATTGCTCTGCGGCATGTGGGATCTTCCTGGACCAGAGCTCGAACCCATGTACCCTGCATTGGCAGGTGGATTCTAAACCACTGCGTTACCAGGGGAGTCCCCAAAGCTCCAGTCTTACCAAGGGAAGAGGAGACAGTCAGGAGGTAGCTGCCTTGTGATCATTTGATACTTTCTTAATTTATTGTATGATGTACATTTTGTTTCTAGTAATTGGTCTATTTCCTGAGTGTCTAACACATGAAATATTTCTTTCCCTTTTCTTTTTTCACCAATTTTTTTATTCTGAATGGCTTTTTGTAAAAGCCCGGGTTGTTTGTTGTGTTGTTATCTTTCAATTCTTATGACTGTTTAAAACTTTGTGTTATTTCTATATCCTATAAACTGTTGTTTTTAACTATCTTAGTTCTAGGCACAGACAGGGTGGAGCAGATGACCAAAACTTACAATGACATCGACATGGTTACACATCTCCTGGCAGAGGTAGGAATATGTCTTTTTTTTCTCCAGTACAAAAAGCTGAAACTTGAAGATCATTTAGAATCTATCAAATTTGCATATCAATGAAAAATGATGATGTCTTTGCTGTAGGTTGTTCTGTATAAGGTTGTTACAGGTAGAACAACTGGCATACCAACTGGCATTCCAAAGAAGATGGCTCCTGAAGTTTATTGTTATGAAATTGTAGAGGGCTTAATTTTTTGTTATTGTGTTATAGTGGTGCTGGCTGGCTTCTCTGTCCTAGAAAAGCAATCTTTTAAAAAAAATTTTTTTTAAGTAAATCCTTGGTGTCACTCACCCTGAAAACAGAGCTGCCCATTCAAGAAGCAGCTCCATTGCAAATCAACACCAATAGTTTGAAGTATCTTCCCTTTTCTACTTTTATTCAGGCTATTATTTGAGCTCACTTTGTCCATGACATTTTTAGTATGTATAGTATATCTCTTCGAAGTGGCGGTCAAGAGGTCTCTCCCTATGCTTCAGTTTCAGTTGATCTGATGGAAATTTCAGTCTTTCTCTTTGAAGTACCCTTCTCCCCATATGCCCCCCTAACCCCCAGCAGCTCCCCAGAATGATTTTGTGTATGCCACTTAGCCTATGTTGAAAATGAGGTAAGTGGGCCTTGAAAATTTGGAGATAATCCATCCACCTGTTTTCATGTTGCTGTGGACCAAAAAAATAGAAGCATAATTTTATTTACAGTGATTAATGTAAGTGGAACCCATTCTCATATACTATAAGACACTCAGATGTATATTGATAGTTTTCCACCTTACAGAATACAATCCTCACCACCACCATGTCGAGGATTCCTATGCCTTGCTAAGTATCACCATCTACCCAGAAAGAGTAACTTTGCCTTGCTTGACTTTTCTGTAGGCTTTCCTGCATCATTACCACCAATTTCTTCAGACTCCCTTCTTTTCTACACTCTAAGAAGAACTCTATAGCCTCAAAATGTCCAGTCTATTATATCCCCTATTTTATTTCACATCATGATTCTTATACCAGTTGACAATAGGGCTCTTGATTATGCTTTCCTCTAAGTCTCTGGCTCTGAATGCATATAAGCTTTGCCCTAATTGGAACTGTATTCAACCTGCCTACTGTATCATTACCATGCTTAATAGACAAATGCATTCAACAAATATTTATTTGGCTTTTACTGTGTGTCAGGCCCTGTCCCCATTTTTAAAGACTATATTGATTTTGTAAGTCCCTAAAGTCATAAGTTGAAAAGTTGGGTTGCTCTATCCTAATTAATGGGGTGATCAGTAAACCTCACTTGATATCAAGAAATGCCCTCTTGCATTTATAACTGTGGTGGTCATCCATTTGACTAATGTATACTAAACATCATTTGTGTGTCAGGCCCTGTATTCATTTGTAATATCTGGGCATTAAAATGGATCTTGATGCTTTCTAGGACATTGCTTTTGAGTTTAGCAAAAATGACTGCAGAATTTTAAACTACCACTTAATTTTGTTTGTACTCAAAAGATGTGTTTTGGTATTTTAACAGAGAGATCGTGATCTGGAGCTAGCTGCTCGAATTGGACAAGCTCTCTTAAAGCGGAACCATGCCTTGTCTGAGCACAATGAAGCCCTCGAGGAGCAACTGGGACAAGCCTTTGATCAAGTAAGTCTTGGATCAAGTATTTGCAGCATGAAGCAATTAGGTCTTGGGAAATGGAGAATTTATTTTCCTGGGTGTCCCTGAAGTGATGACAATAGTATCCATTAAACTAACCAGTAGAGAAATGAAGTGTTATTGTACAGAGGAGTACTCATGTGACTCTACCTTAGTCAATATAAAAGCTTGTATTCAGTTCCTACAGTACTTGTGGCATCCTGCTTAGATTCTAACACTTTATCCTTACTCCTTTCTATAGACTTTTTGTGTGATCTTATCTTAAATTTATTTTTTAAAAATGTACCCCCAAATAATAGATACCCAAAGGAAGTATCTTTATTCAGAAACCCAAACAAAAGGAGAAAAGAAAAGGAAAAGAAATTTTTGAAACTATATTTATCCCATAGCAATAAATATTTTTAGTGAGAACTGATTTATTATTAATTTGAATGGTTACATTTTAAATCTTCCATAATTTGTTATTATCTGGTTTCATTTATATTTTATAAATCATCATGTTTAATAACATTCAAGTCTTTGTGTTAAAAGTACTTATTCCCTAGAACTAAAGTTGGGAAGTCATGTATAGTTATGCAGCTTAAAAAATACAAACCTTTAGGATGAGAATTTGAAGTAAGGTTCTATTCTGATATTTGAAGTTTCTTCCATTTTGTTTTGTTTTGAATTGTGAATGTATCATCTTATGTGAAATTTTCCTTCTATATTCCCATTATATAGAATATGGAAATTGGCTTTTCTTTTCACCTAGTATAGAAAAAGCTGTATTTGTTGAGTTAATGCTCTAAAATTATAGCTTAGGAAGTATCTGAGGTTTGTTACTCTCTTTGTAGCCCTTGTTACTTTAGTCGGTAAAACCTAACAGCTGATTTTATGACTTTGTTGTATGGTGAGAAACAATTGCTCCGTGAATTAGAAGCTATATTACTTGTAAATAATGCAAAATAAAGACCATCTTGTAAATCAAACCCTTTTGATGTACAGGTTAATCAACTGCAGCACGAGCTGTCCAAGAAAGATGAGTTACTTCGAGTTGTCTCCATTGCTTCTGAAGAGAGTGAAACTGATTCCAGCTGCTCTACACCTCTTCGCTTCAATGAGTCCTTTAGCTTATCTCAAGGTTTGCTGCAGTTGGACATGCTGCAAGAAAAGCTCAAGGAACTGGAAGAAGAGAATATGGTTCTTCGATCCAAGGTACAGTCAACTTAATTCTCACTCTCCTTTACCTTAAAGGCTATAAGGTTTAGGTCCAGGTAGTATTAAGGTGAAATATGGCATAACTAAGGACTTGCTATTGACATTGCAGTGGGGGGGGGCGGTGACAGCCAAGGCACAGGTGCTTGCCCTCCATTGTTAATTAGATCCCACTGAAAAGTGGATAACAGCAAGCTGACAGGTGGAATAGAGAAAGGCACAGCATAGAATGTATAGCTTGTGGAGTTTACACAAATAACTAAATAATTACAACTAAGTTAAGAACTATATTGGAAAACTACAGTGTTTCATGAGCTTATATAATGGGGGGTTGGGGAATGGATCAAAGAAGTCCTACTTAAACATGTGACATTTTAGCTGATGCTAAGGGTTAGCCTATCAGAGATATATGTAGTGGAGGGGAGGGGTTGGGGTGGGGATGAGTAGGCATGTGCGAAGGCCCTTAGAGGAATAAGGGGGAGATATTTGTCATGTCCTTTTCCATGGTCTTTATTTTATGATAGATAAAGCTTTATGAGTTTTTGTTTTCCTTTGTAAGTGATGAACTTTTATCTTTAAATAAGTAGTAAAGATTTTTTTAGTTAATACTATAAAATCATTAGAAGATATTATCACATACTGATTTTTTTTTTTTCTTGAAGGCTTGTCACATAAAGACAGAAACGATTACCTATGAAGAGAAGGAACAACAGCTTGTCAGTGATTGTGTTAAAGAACTTCGTAAGTGTTAATGTATTCTGTTTTATAGCCTTTGGGCAGTTCTTCGGTAGGATATCACTAACTCAGAAATTAGGTCAATGGTTTCAATAGAAGCATCTCAAGAAACAATTTTAAATAATTGCTGAAAATCTTGGAATATCACATTGAGCCCACAACTCTAAATAAAGTACCATATGTACTTTTAAGAAGTATCTTTGTTTCAAATTGTCATCATCATTAAATAAAGACCTATATTTCTACCCATTATAGCGTGTTAGAATGAAAGTAACCAAAGCTCTTATTTTGTTGATGAGGAAATCGTCCTGTAGAGAATATGATTTGCCAAAGTCAGAAAACTGATTAGTAGCAAATCTAGGGATTAAATGATGGTGTAAAACGTAACACTCAATGAGTATTTGTTAAATGCCAGCTCTGTGTCTATAAAGGAATATATTTTACTTTCTTGTATTCTTACCTAAAATTTTTTAAAGTAAATCAGTTGGAAAAAGATCAGCTTTACTAGAGAAAAAATTTTAATCTCTTTATAAATATTGATATATATAGCCTTTTATGTTGAAAGAGAAGGTATGATAACAACATATCAGATCATTTGAGCTGTGGGCTTTAGAATGTGGTACCTTGCACAGAATATTAGAGAACCAGAGTAATGTAAATTGAATCTTCTCCATCAGCACTATCATTACCCACCTTTTACACTTTAAAAACAAAAAGCAATGACTTACCTAAGAGTTTATATTCTGGTCTCCTGTCTCCTTATTGCCATCCTTTGAATTGCTATAGACTTTACATCGATTTAAAAATAGTTTTATATAACACTTAGAAATAGCTTTGCCACTTGGGTTTAGATGTCAAAATTTTTATATGAAACAAAGCTTTATTTCCCCAGTGGAATTCTAAAGCATGCAAGAATGCTGCATTGTAAGAATTGCTTTAGAGGCCCTACTCAGTTTGCTGGGTATCCCAGAAAGTCTCTCCTACAGAAGCATCTCAGTAGCTTTTACAGATTGTGACTGTTCCATTCTGGAAATATTCCTTTGTTAGATTTGTTAAGTTTGATTTTCATTTCTTTTGGGATCTTATTTACATTCCTGAAGAGTTTTCAAAGACATAAATGTCTTGGCCCTTGCAAAGATATATAATTCACCTATCTCTTTTCAGCCTTCTTGTCCTTCATAAAGAAAAAGATCGAGGCAGAATCTTTAGCTTGCTTGCCTTTACAAGTTATCTCTTTTTAGCTTCAGTGCCTCCTATTAAATTCCCAGCATTAGTCTATTTCAGAAGAATCTTTAATTTTCTCTATTGGGTTATCCGGGTTTATTATTTTAAATTTATGTTAGAGAAAAATCAATTCACGGTAGTCCAGTGCTTGTTACAAAACAGGATTTGGCCCACAGGCCATAGTTTACCAACCTCTGCCCTATATTTATATTAATTTTAAGTTTTTTATTTTGTTTTCCAGGTGAAACAAATGCTCAGATGTCCAGAATGACTGAAGAATTGTCTGGGAAGAGTGATGAACTGATTCGTTACCAAGAAGAGATTTCCTCTCTCTTGTCTCAGATTGTAGATCTTCAGCACAAACTTAAAGAAGTAGGTTCATTCATTCAACAGGTGTTTGTTAAGCACTGACTTAGTACTATGCACTCTGCTAAGTGCTAGATACATTAAGCAAAATAAACATGGTCCCCACCCTTTTACATTGCTTTAATCTGATTGCTGTTTTAGTCTTCTGTCATGAAATATCGTGAATAACTACTTTCAAATCACTATTTCTTTCCATAAAATGGATTTTCCTCAGAAAGTTGTGATGTGAACTACTGATTCATGCTCATCGTCCTCTGAACACCTTGATGGATTTTGTATTCTGCCCATTTTATTGCACTTATTTGGCTTTTGAAAGGTTAGCTTTTGATAATCCTCTGGACTATATCCCTGAAATACGTTCTTAAGATGTCTTAAAAAGAGAGTAACCTGTATTTTATATGGGAAGGCTTCACATGTCTCTTTTAATACGTTGTTAGCATGTGATTGAGAAGGAAGAGCTGAGACTTCACCTCCAAGCTTCCAAAGATGCCCAAAGACAACTGACGATGGAGGTAATGAAATCTTCCTTTATCTTGTGTTATATGGGAGGGGAGGAATGAATAGTTCCTTTCTTCTTTGTGAATAAGAATGGCTAAAGGTGATAACCAGATTTAAAACAACAACAGAAGATTAAGCTGAAAATTATGAGATCTAAGAAGTAAAGCTTTTTAAAGATTCTGTCTCTAAAATAATAGTAACAAGACAACATCCTTCTTGATTAATAGGAAAACCTTGAGTTTATAAGATTCTTTAGGAATACATGACCCTTTTACAGGTCTATATTAACTAACCCAACAGTTTTTAAAATAAGATAATCTGCATTTTTTAATAAGCACCCCTAGCCCTAGTGGTGCTGATGATCTAGTCCACATAACACACTTGAAGAAATTTTTGAAGTTAAAATGTTCTCTGAAAATTATGTACTCTTTTAACATGCTTGTGTATCTAACTATAAAAAAAAATTTTGAAACAAGGGAGAAGAAACTACTTGTTTAGGATGATTGAGCACCCTGACATCTTATTAAATACTTTGTAAACTTGATCTTGTCATTTACAGACTTCAGAGTTCATTCATGTTCATTATGTTTAAAAATATACATATCTAATATTCCACTAAACTAACTTGACCATAGCTATTATACTTCCTCTATAAGTTTTTTTTTTTTAAGGATAGGAAGCATTTACTATTGAATTGACAGTTATGGTTGTCTCAGCTACATTTCACGTTTTTAGGAAATCATGCATATATATAATTCTGGCCAAGACACCCCTAAATCTGGCAGCTTGAAATATATATACTTTCCTTGCTTAGTCTGTTTCAGAGTCTTTGTATTAAATTTAAATTCATAAAATTAGTCCTCTGGATAAAATTTAAACTTATCCCAATGGGATTTTTTCCCCATTGTCATTTTGAGAATATAATAAGGAACACTAATTGCCATCCTATCTTTCAGCTGCATGAGTTACAAGACAGGAATATGGAGTGTCTGGGAATGTTACATGAATCGCAAGAAGAAATAAAGGAACTTCGGAATAGATCTGGCCCTGCTGCTCATCTCTACTTCTCCCAGCCATACGGAGTTTTTTCTGGGGTAAGGAACTGAGAAAGAAACTTGAGATTAGATGGTCCTGAGAGTAATATGGTTTCTAATGGTGTAAAGCATCTTGAGAAGAGGTAACATGGTTTGTCCTTGTTGATTGAATTTAATTATTGATTTAGGCCTTCATTTGCATATCTGTATCTACCTTAATAGTCTTTATTTATTGTAGCCTTCCTTCTAACAGTTGACCTTCCAGATTTATTGTATGAGATGAACCCTAAGGAAATTAAGGTTAGGTTTGTGTCCCATAGAGTTACTTAAACTACAGTCATCCTCCTTACCCTAATCCCACCATATACCACTTATTCAACTAGTGCTCTGAACATTTAAAACCTCTTTTAACAGATCTTGAGTTTCTTGCTATATTTAACTTCAGTTAGAGTGTAAGTCCCATGAGAGCAGGAATCATATTGATTTGATTCCTCAATAAACAATCTTTTTTTTTGAAATAAAGAAATTAATGAAAACTTCTGAGTTTATGCCCGAATTTGTAATGTTGGTTCAAAGAGTTATTTTAATAATCTAGTTCTTAAACACTTACATGCAATCCTGTGAAATTTTTTAAAAGACTGAAACTATAAATTATAATAGATTTTCTAGAGAATATTGGGACAGAATATTTTTTAATTTTGAGGTAATTTTAAACTTAGGATAACGTTCCAACAATAGTACAAAAAACTCATATATCCTTCATCTAGATTTCTCAAATTTAATATTTTACTACATTTGTCATATCGTTCTCTTATTTTTTCTGGACCATTTAACAGTAAGTTGCAGATAACCCTGTTACCCCTTAATAATTCTGTGTGTATTCATTAAACAAGGATACTCTCAAGGACATTCTCCTACATGACCACATATAACCATCAACTTCTGGATATTGACATTGATACAATACTATCTCTGTCTCATCCACAGAACCCATTTAAATTTTGCCAATTGTCCCAACAGTGTCCTTTGAAGGATACATTGCATTTGGTTGTTTCAATCGGGGACAGTTCTTCTGTCTTTGTTTTGTCCTTCGTGACCTTTGTAGAATGTCCTCAGTTTGGGTTTGTCTGTTGTTTCCCCACAATTAGATTTAGGTAATGCCATGTTCTTCTCAGAACATTGTATTACAAGGCACACATTGTCTCTTTTTCCCATTGCTGATGATATTAATTAACTTTGATCGCTTGGTTAAGGTAGTATCTGCCAGTTTTTTCCATTGTAAAGTTAATCATTGTTAATAGTTAATTGAATTAATGTTACTAAATTAACTTTGCATTGATGAAAATTGTCAGATTCTACCTTAACCAAGTGATCAAAGTTACTATTTTGGGGGTGATACTTTGAGACTGTTTATTCTGTTCCTCATCAAGCCTTTACCCACTAGTTTTAGCACCCATTGATGGGGATGTATCTGACTCAGTTATTACTATGATAATTGCCAATGGTGACTTTCTAATTCCATCATTTTTTCAACTTTTTTTAGTTGGCATTCTTTTATAAGTTAGAGCTTTTCTGTGTCATTTATTTATTCATTTGTTCATTTGGTTATGTCAGTATAGACTCAGGGATTCCTATTTTAATCAGTGGATTATAATCCATTATTACTGTTTTTTATTTTGATACTTAAATTGTCCAAGATATGACCAGTGGGATCTCCTTCAAGCTTCTCTTGCCCTTTCCCTGGCCCAGTCCTGGGATCAGCCATTCTCCAAGGAGCTCTGGTTATTTTAATGAGAAATGATATTTAGAATCCAAAATCTGGGTGCTAGGTATCCAATGCCACTAGAGTACCATTGCTTTGAGGTCCCCTCAACAGATAGAGCTAGGAAATATGTGTAAGTTCATATACACCCACATAAACACATCTATATCTATCTTTACATTCATACCTATGTTTATATGTATATTTAAAATCATGAGTTCACACCAGTACCTCCAATTCTAGTCATTGTTAGCACAGCCCCACTGAGCATGACGCCCATGCTAGTTGAATCTTCATCCCTGACCAGGGGAAGGGGAAGCTTACTTATTTTTCTTTTAACAATTTTTTATATTATAAAAGCTTTACATGTTTATTATAGAAAAGTTAGAAATTACAGAGAAGCAAAAAGAAATTGCTAAATACCATCAAATCCTGACCTCCACAGAATCACTATTAACATCTTGGTTTATAGCCTTTCAAACCTTTTATTTTTGTGTGTCTGCATATGTAATACTTTTATTTATCATAATTGGTTTTTCCCACTGCTTTCTTGTAAAAATATATCATGAAAAAGTAGTTGGTTCTTGTTTAAAAGTTACATTTCCAGAATGTCTCTTTTCTTCCCCTGCATTTTAGCCTGTGAATGTTTTCTTTTATTATAACACCGAAAGTATTGGATTCTGGAAACTCCGTTAAATAATTTAAAGATAGTTTATTTCTCCTAACAGGCTTCTTAGATAATAACTGTTTGTAACATCAAACTCTTTTTCTTAGGAATCTCTGGCGGCTGAGATTGAGGGGACCATGCGTAAGAAGCTGAGTTTGGATGAGGAATCTTCTCTCGTTAAACAAAAGTAAGTTCAGATCACATGTGTTGTTACTCAACCATTGGGATGGAAATTAAACAGAAGCCACAATCCATAGTGATTGGTATTATGGGATTCAGTAGTAAATCTGCTTACTATTCAGTTTTTTCCTCGTAGTGCTTGCATCTGTGAGAGCATTCTCTTGTTCTGAAATTTATTTTCTAATAATTTCTCCAAAACTTCAGATGCTCTTCAGGGTGGCTTTATTTTTAATTAACTACACTTACATGTCTCTTTTCTAAAGCATTCCAGTGGTAGGCAGTGGCAATAATGAACACTTCTCTTTTGACAGAGCCCAACAAAAACGGGTATTTGATACTGTCAAGGTTGCCAATGACACACGGGGCTGCTCTGTCCCATTCCCAGCTCTGCTACCCATTCCAGGCTCCAACCGTTCAAGTGTCATCATGACAGCAAAACCTTTTGAATCTGGTTTACAACAAACAGAGGACAAAACAATCCCGAAGAGTAACTTGGAGGAAGATCCAGGGTAAGAAACATAGATTCACACACTCAAATTCCAGCATTGCTCTGTGCTGTCCCAAGGAAGCTCTGGAACTGTCAGTTTTCATTCAGTAATGATTCCCTGTATTATTATTTGTTAGATCATTGGAGTGAAAAAGTTTAATTAAGTGTATTCAAAATGGAGTTTTCATTGAACTATAAAATTCTTTACTACTTTCGCCTCTGGTTTGGCAAAATTTGAGTCTAAATCTTGTGTTCAAAGTCAAATTTGTTTGAATCTGTTTGGTCATTGGCAGTTATGCATAGCATTACATGACACTTTCTCATAACCCATGGCCCTAATTTCAGTTGCTTTGGTGCCATTAGGATAAGCAATAATCTGGAATACCTACTGAGGAAAACTAGATTGCTCTTAATTTCCTATTTGTTTAAATTTAGATTTTTTTCTGCTTTTTATTAATTCAGTTCATTGAATTTTGTATAACTATAAATTAAAGAGAATGACTGGAAAGTCAGCTGAAAGTTTTTGAAAATTAGATGTTTGGCATCTGAGGGAAGTCTTTCTTAATGCAGAAACCCATTACCTTGGGTTTTCAATTGTATTGCCTGGTTTTAGGGGTAGATTCTATACACACAATAGCTTGATGTTTCAATACTACCTCATTGTACACAGTTACCTTAGGAAAAGATCTAACAAACAGATCTGTGTGAATTCACACATGGAATAACTAAAGCTTGGCTTGCTACTCTTTCTTTTGGTATCAGTTGTAAGATACCGCCAATTTTTTAAATGTTAATAAGTGAAAAACTGTGTATTGCAGAACTGTGAAAGTGCGGTATTTACATATCTTGTTGGTTTCTTTTAAATGTTTGTAATATTCATAGAGGATTCTATGGCCTAAAGTAAATTTTTTCACGTTTTAATATTTTTGAAATTGTTTATCTTTTGCAGCTAATGACATGTCATAGTTTAATGGGTAGCATTTTTTTCTTTCTTAGTACATAAAATAATGGTACCTCTTGCCTTCAATGGTATTATAGATTCAGTGAAATATAATAATATTTAGTTTTTTGACTACCTAATTTATAGATGGTCATTATCTGTAGGTTCATAAATTAAGTGAAACAGAAAAGTTAATAAATACAACATAATAAAGTATAGTTTTGCCTATCTGAAGTCACTTGAAATGACCTATAAAAACATTATATATATGGGCTTCCCTGGTGGTGTAGTGGTTAAGAAGCCGCCTGCCAATGCAGGGGACACGGGTTCAAGCCCTGATCCGGGAAGATCCCACATGCCGCGGAGCAACTAAGCCCATGCGCCATAACTACTGCGCCTGCACTCTAGAGCCCGCATGCCACAACTACTGAAGCCCGTGCACCACAACGAAGAGTAGCCCCCGCTCGCCACAGCTAGAGAAAGCCTGCATACAGCAACGAAGACCCAGTGCAGCCAAAAATAAATAAATAAATTTATAAAAAATAAAAATATTATATATATATATTAGAGATTTGGGTTTGTTGTTACTATTTCTGTATTCCAGCTATCTAAGAAAAGATATGTGTTTTTAAGATCAATCTCTTGAACATTCACCATTGTGGAAAGGAGAGGTCTATGCTATGCTTATGCCCCTCACAGATCTAGTCAGTGAATGTGTTTTTCCCATAGGAACGTCCAGAAAGTCTGTCAACCAGGACACTCTGCAGAGAGCGATTTGGCTACAGCCCTGCATCGCCTGAGTCTGCGGCGACAGAACTACTTAAGTGAGAAGCAGTTCTTTGCTGAAGAATGGCAACGGAAGATCCAGGTTCTGGCTGGCCAGAAAGAAGGGGGAAGTGACTGTGGCATCCCCACAGAGAGCCTTGCCTCCCTCTGCACCGACCAGTCGGAGATCACAGACCTGAGCAGTGCCAGTTGCCTTCGAGGTTTTATGCCTGAAAAATTGCAAATTGTCAAGCCCCTTGAAGGTAATAAGTAAGGAAGGGCTGTTTCTAAGCCATGTTGTTTGTTGGCTTTGCCTTCCCCTGGAATTGAGATTTCTCTTGTAATTATAAGAACCCTAAATGCAGAAGACGTCTTTATTATCCCTAAATCTTCGCTGTTTGTGTGACCGTGCAGAACCTTGTGGAAAATGAATGAAGAGATTTGCATTCTCCAAGCCATCAGCTGTCAGTTCTCTTCTACTGATACTGTTTTTTTACAACTGTGAGGGAGGAGGAGTAATCTTTTCTTGTCCTTTGCTAAGGAATATCCTTGATAGCGGTTTTCATGGTAAGATAAACAGGATATGATAGATGAATAAAAATAATCTATATGTAATGCTTCCTCTCTACCTTCCTTTTCAAAAAAAAGTTCTTTACCCAGAAAGTGTCAGTTACTTACAGATATGTGTGTCTGTATTTTTCTTTGTTCAGTTCTGTTAATTTCAGGTCAGTTTCTATTCTCTCCTAAGAACTTGAATTCAAAACAGATCTCTTTGTTTTATGGAATATTGACACTATTCAAATGATCCTCTGCTAGTATCATGAAAGAGTCTGCATTAGACAAAATTTTGAGTCAGTAACCTATAAGGACCCCTCAAACTCAAAGGTGCTATAAGTTCGTTTTATTCATTAGTAGTCAGTACAGGTATTTGTCAGAGTTGCCATTTTTAGGATTATATGACTATTAGTGACAGTTAGACACTGCAGGTACTTGGGATGATCATTCACCAGTATTCGTAGACAGAAACCGTGAGGATTGATCCTCCTTTTTTTATCATCTCCTTCGCTTTCCTACTCTCCCCAGGAGCCTGGTGAAAGGAGAGTCATGAGCACATATGAGTCTTGAGAAATATACAAAAAAAACCCATGGTAATTCAAGGTGCCTTCCAACCTAGGAGCCTGGCTTTTGAGTTCAAAGTTCATAGGCATAGTTCCAGGACAAAGGAGTATTAATTTTTGTCACCTGGGAAAATACAACCCGATGTGATACGTATCTTCTTTCTCATCACTGCCTCAGCATCCTAGTTCCTATTAAGGGTGTTGTCTTGGTTTCTTCACCCCTGCTTTAGATATCCTTTTTAAAGTTAACTTTTGAAATGAACAGATTATTATTCATACCTTTATCATCTTGTTAATCTTCCACAGATAACTTTAATTTACAAATTTTACCAAAATATTAAGACCAAATAAGTAGTTTTATTATTATCATGACTTTTTTACACATACAGTTTTAGCTTCTTTCAAGATTTAATATTTGTGGGAAATTTAAAACATGTTCCTTTTTTGGTTTGCGTACTCAGGATCACAAACTCTGCACCAATGGCAGCAGCTTGCTCAACCAAATTTAGGAACCATTCTTGACCCACGACCAGGTGTCATCACTAAAGGCTTTACCCAGTTGCCCAAGGATGCCATCTATCACCTCTCAGATTTAGAAGAAGATGAAGAGGAAGGTATCACTTTTCAGGTTCAGCAACCTCTTCAAGTGGAACAGAAACCATCAATATCCCAGCCAGTAACAGGAATCTTCTTGCCGCCCATGACTTCAGCTGGTGGTCCAGTTACAGGTGAGAAGAGTGCTTGGTTGAGTGTAGTCCAGTAAACAGTAGTACTTTGCTTTCTGCGTAACTGTATGGTCAGCTGACTGCCTCTATATAAATCTTACTGGAGTGTACTCAGTCTTGAATATAAGACAATAGAAATCTATAGCATAAGTGCCCCTTCTAATTCTCTCCACTTCTTAGCCAACCTGCATAAATAGATAGGCAGAGAGAGAGCAGTTCAGCCAGTGGTTCACAAAACTTTTGGACTCAGGATCTCTTTACACTCTTAAAAATCGTTAAGAATTCCAGAGAGCATCTGCGTGGGTTGTATCTACCGATATTTACCTATTAGAAATCAAAACTGAGAAATTATAAAAATATTTATTGACTCATTATTTTAAAAGAGTTACATGTTAGCACAAATAATATGTTTTATGAAAAATAGCTGTATTTTTTAAAGTAGTTTACAAAGTGGTTTAGTTTTACAGTTTTGCAAGTCTCTAATTTATGGCTTAACAGAAGATAGCAGGATTCTTGTGTCAGCTTCTACATTCAGTCTATTACAATATGTTGTTTTGGTTGAGGACTATGAAGAAAATACAGCCTCATCATCATCAAAAAGTCTACAAACAATAAATCCTGCAGAGGGTGTGGAGAAAAAGGAACCCTCCTACACTGTTGGTGGGAATGTAAATTGGTGCAGCCACTATTGAGAACAGTATGAAGGTTCCTTAAAAAGCTAAAAATAGGGGCTTCCCTGGTGGCACAGTGGTTGAGAGTCCGCCTGCCAATGCAGGGGACACGGGTTCGTGCCCCTGTCCGGGAAGATCCCACATGCCGCGGAGCAGCTGGGCCCACGAGCCATGGCCGCTGAGCCTGCGCATCTGGAGCCTGTGCTCCGCAACGGGAGAGGCCACAACAGTGAGAGGCCCGCGTACCGCCAAAAAAAAAAAAAAAAAAAAAAGGCTAAAAATAGAACTACCATATGATTCCTGGGCATGTATTCGGAGAAAACCATAATTCAGAAAGATACATGCACCCTAGTGTTCATGCAGCACTATTTACAATAGCCAGGACATGGAAGCAACCTAAATGTCCATGAACAGATGAATGGATAAAGAAGATGTGGTACATATATACAATGGAATACCACTCAGCCATAAAAAAGAATGAAATAATGCCATTTGCAGCAACATGGTTGGACCTAGAGATTATTATACTAAGTAAGCCAGACAGAGAAAGTCAAAAATCATATGTTATTGCTTATATGTGGAATCTTAAAAAAATTGATATAAATGAATTTATATACAAAACAGAGATAGACCCACAGACATAGAAAACAAACTTATGGTTACCAAAGGGGTGAGGGGGGTGGGGAGGGGATAAATTAGGAGTTTAATAATAAATTAATAATTTATTTAATAATAAATTAGGGATTAGCATATACACACTACTATATATAAAATAGATAACCAACAAGGACCTACCGTATAGCACAGGGAACTATACTCAATATTTTGTAATAATACATAAGGGAAAAGAATATGAAAAAGAAAAAATATATATTTATTTATGTAACTGAATCACTTTGCTACATACCTGAAACTAACAGAACATTGTAAATCAACTATACCTCAATAGAAAAATAAAATGAAATAAAAAGAATTTAAAATTTAAAAAAAGAAAGGAAATACAGCCTCACACAAATACATGGTTGGAAAAGGAAAGAGTATTTTAATAGCCTCTTCAGGTATTTGTGGATATTCTTTGATATTACACCAAAACTTGATAAGTGGTAGTCTCTTTAAGGTTTGTAGCAATGTGAATCTAAAACCCTATCAGTGAATTTTTCATACTTTGTTACATTAAAATCTATTAGTCTGTCCTGCTCTTTGAATGCATCTTTTACCCATGCATGATTTTGTTAACATAATGCATTGGTCATTTGGAAAATATTGGTTCACTGAGTTATGCAGATCTTCCAAATGTTGACCCATTTCATTATAGAATATATTAAAATCATATATATCACCACCTGTCTCATTGGGTAAGTCTTTTTGTATTAGGAAGCTTTCAAGCTCTCAGCGATGGATACAAGTCTACCAAAACACTTATTTTCACTTGAAAGCTCAAATTTCGTCACTGGCAGCAAATCCTGTCAGCTATTTTCTTGAAGAGACAGGCTCACTACATTCTTTTTCAAGAAAATGTTGCCAAATATCCAAGTCTGAATAACTGTAGTTTTTGTATTAATTGTTCTTTCAAGTAAAAATGGTGTTCTGTGAAAAAAATGTAAAAATTGCATATGTGCTTTTCCTCTAGATAACCATTGTATCTCTGTATAAAGCAGAGTGCTTAATGCTTCCCATTTCATCACACAGAATATTAAAAAGTTTCAAGGGTCAAGGTTTTTTTTTAAATTTATTTATTTATTTATTTTTGGCTGCTCTGGGTCTTCATTGCTGCACGCAGGCTTCCTCTAGTTGCAGCGAGCAGGGGTTACTCTACATTGCGGTGTGCGGACTTCTCATTGCAGTGGCTTCTCTTATTGTGGAGCATGGGCTCTAGGCACGCGGGCTTCAGTAGTTGTGGCATGTAGGCTCAGTAGTTGTGGCTCACGGGCTCTAGAGCACAGGCTCAATAGTTGCGGCACATGGGCTTAGTTGCTCCGCGGCATGTGGGACCTTCCCGGACCAGGGCTCGAACCCGTGTTCCCTGCCTTGGCAGGTGGATTCTTAACCACTGTGCCACCAGGGAAGCCCAAGGGTCAAGATTTTTTTTATATATATAAATTTATTTTATTTTTATTTATTTATTATTTTTGGCTATGTTGGGTCTTCATTGCTGTGCACGGGCTTTCTCTAGTTGCAGTGAGCCGGGGCTACTCTTCATTGTGGTGTGCGGGCTTCTCATTGCGGTGGCTTCTCTTGTTGCGGAGCATGGGCTCTAGAGCGCATGGGCTTCAGTAGATGAGGCGCATGAGCTCAGTAGTTGTGGCTCGTGGGCTCTAGAACACAGGCTCAGTAGTTGTGGCGCACGGACTTAGTTGCTCCGTGGCTTGTGGGATCTTCCTGGATCAGGGCTTGAACCCATGTCCCCTGCATTGGCAGGCGGATTCTTAACTACTGCGCCACTAGGGAAGCCCCTGGCAGGCGGATTCTTAACCACTGCGCCACCAGAGAAGTCCCCCAAGGGTCAAGATTTAATATATAATTTTTACTGCTTCATCAGGACGTTCTGATATGAATTTGGCTTTTTTTTTCCTACTGTAATTGGACAATAGTGATGAATACTAGTACAGTTTGGTGCCATTGCCTTGATTTGTGCTACGGAGCCAGCAGCTTTACCCACTATTACTTTTGCACCAGCAGTGCAAGTGCCAACCCAGTCAAAAAGGCAGATAGCATCTTAACATTGCTATGAAAGTAGTTTTGACCTGTAGACACACAAAGTGCAAACAACACTTCGAGAACCACTGGAGTAGATAGTTTGGCTAGAAAGATTGGACGACTAGTTCTTGGTTTGGTTTTTTTTTTCTAATGTATTTTTTCAGAATGTGTTTTTCTCTTGTTTCTAAGCTATATTAAATCCTTTTGAATTACAGTTTCAAATTATTGGAAGGATTCAGCTACATACTAACCAGTGGATACTAATACAATATGTAGGGCTTCCCTGGTGGCACAGTGGTTAAGAATCCGCCTGCCAATGCAGGGGACACAGGTTCCAGCCCTGGTCCGGGAAGATCCCACATGCTGGGGAGCAACTAAGCCCGTGCACTACAACTACTGAGCCTGCGCTCTAGAGCCTGCGAGCCACAACTACTGAGCCTGTGTGCCACAACTACTGAAGCCCACGTGCCTAGAAGCCCTTCTCCACAACAAGAGAAGCCACTGCAATGAGAAGCTCGCACACCACAACGAAGAGTAGCCCCTACTCGCCACAACTAGAGAAAGCCCACACACAGCAACGAAGACCCAACGCAGCCAAAAATAAATAAATAAATAAATTCATGGGGAAAAAATGAAATATGTATATTTCATTTCTAGATTTGGGAATTTTTTTATAAAAGGCACCAGATAAATGCTGTATTATTAATAGTAATGACGAACTTTTTACATTATTAACCTAGTCTTTCAATTTTGTGTTTGATTCCCTAAAACTGTCTACTTCAGCTGCAACCTCAAACCCAGGAAAGTGTCTCTCCTGCACAAACTCAACATTCACCTTCACCACCTGTAGGATATTACATCCTTCTGATATTACTCAGGTTACCCCCAGGTAAGAGGGGCTGGGCAATATGAGGCCTTACTTCTTTCCTCAACTCTGTTTTCTTGAATTTCTTTTTTAAATTACTGTCATTTTAATTCCCAGAATTTTAATTAATGTCCTGTGATAATTTGTCTTTAGAATATTTTCACATTGTATTTTCTCATTTGATCATTATAACTCTTTGAAGTAGGCAAGCCAAGCGAGTATGTAGTGTCTAAATGAGAAAATGAGGCGTAGAAAGTTCAGGTGACTGGTCCAAGGGCAGGCAGGTAGTAAATGACCCAGCTGAAACTATACCCAGAGTTAGCCAGACTGCAAGATTGGAGGGACTAGTCCTCTGCACAAGACTGCCCTCATTTCTGATATGACCTGCAAGTTCAGGGGCTTCCCAAAACCATGCTCTTGTTTGATAAATTTTCTAGAAGGACTCACAGAACTCACTGAAAGCTGTTATGCACGTGGTTACTGTTTATTACAGGGAAAGGTTACAGGATAAAATTAGCCAAAGGAAGAGACACATAAGTCAGAGTCTGGGAGGGTTCCGCACATGAAACCTCCCTGTCCTTAGGAATCATTACTTTCCTGGTATCAGTGTTTGATAGTGCACACAGAGTATTGCCAACCAGGGAAGCTCACCCGAGCCTTAGTGTCCAGATTTTTTTTACTGAGGCTTCACTGTGTAAGGCATGATTGATTGATTACCTATATAGCTATAACTCACTATAACTATAATAACTCACCTCCAGGTCCACTGACGCAAAGCTTCCACCCTAAATCACATGGTTAGTCTTCCTGGCATGGCCAGTCCCCATCCTACAGCTATTGGGTGTGGCCAGGTCCACTCCAAGATCTAGTGTGGCCAGGCTCCATCCTGAACAAACACACTTCTAGCAGCCATGGCATAGATTACCTCCCAGAAGCTGAGGGCAAAGCCAGAACCCTCTGGGCAGTCCAAATTATTTACTACACAGATTAGAACAATAAGCAATATTGCTGAAATTTCTGTCCTACCAATTCCAAAAAGAATCTAAGGCAATTTCCAGAGATATGTAGAACTTTGCAGGATAATGTTAACTAGAAGTAGAGAAGAAAAATGAAGCAAAAAAGAATCAAGAGTAAGGATATAAAATGGATAGAGGAATACACCTAGTGTATAAATTGTACTATAAAGTCTTATATACTTGCTAAGTAAGGTGAGCCATGTATTTGAGTCTTAGCTTTTTAGCTGCCAGTGTAGAGGGAAATAACATTATGATTCACAGTGTTTGTAAGATAGAAGCAAATTGACTTTAGGGAAGCATTTGGGTGGTATCCTATAAAGACCTCAATAAAGTCTACAGGCATACCTGCAATTTTTCTACATTGTTCTTATAGTCAACAAGATAGCAGGTTTTATAAAATTGGTTCCTGAGGAGGCTCTCAATACAGGTTGATACCATCATTTGGTATGGTAGTGACATGAACAGTTTAGGAAAAGACGGGCAATTCTACAGTAAAGTAGGACCAGGGAGGTGGGAGACTGGGAATACAGTAGACAGATTACATCAGAACCAAGGCGTCAAAGTTGTTTGCTTTAATACAAGTTGGTACTTTAGAAAGTTTATTTATTAATCCTAAATTTGCATCTTGTTCATAATCTTTATAAATCTTGATATCTAGATATTCTGAGTATTTTGTGTTAAAGTGAAAGTTCATGTATTAAATGCTGGTAACATTTGCTCAAGGGGGAATAATTTGCTAAAGAAGTACCCTCTCCATTCTATCACCATTTCCTTGAGTACATGATTGTTTATTTAGTTTTTTTTCTTTTTAACAAAACATAGAATAAGAAGAAAGATTCTAATAGCTGTCAAAGCTTTTAATTATTTTTAATTTCCCAGAAACCCATGCTTTAAGTCAAGATTGAGAAAAATTCGTTCCATGGGTATCCTTATAGTACTATTCTTTGGAATTAACATTCTTGGAAGTTTAACAATTAGAACTTTATTCTCAGTAATATAAAATTGACAGATTAAAAAGAAATGTGTCTCCTTAGAAAACCGTCTTCGGTTTAATTATGAAAGATTGTATTTTCTAAAAGGTTGAAGAATTGTTAAATCACGGATTATTGTCTCTTGGTGTATTTCACTTTATGGAATGGATATGTTAATAAAAATCTCTAAACTTTACTTTCTTCAATATTTAAATTTCTTTGATTTTTTAATTATAAAATTTAGTTGTATTTCCACAGATACATATTTTAGAGTTAAAATTTAAGAATAATAAAGTAATGATTTGAGAATAATAAAGTTATCTAAGTACAGTAAACTCATATTCTGTGAAAAGAAATATGTTTCAATAAGTTAATGACTAAATTACAAATAACTAATCATTGAAGTAACACATCAAAATTTTCATTCCTCAGATACTGATGTGTTGCCTGTTCCTCTATATTTACTATGGATAACTACTGTAATTACCTTAAATGCTGACTTGGGATTACTTTTTATTCTTAAATTCTCTCTCCTGCTTTTTTTTTTTTCTTTCTGTGTAAAGCTCTGACTTCACTTCATTATCCTGTGGAAGTAGTGGTAGCAGTTCATCAAACACAGCAGTGAATTCTCCTGCTATGTCCTATAGGCTCAGCATTGGTGAATCCATCACCAACCGACGAGATTCCACCATAACCTTCAGCGGCACCATGAGCTTGGCCGAACTTCTACAAAAGCGAGGCATCTCTGCTAAAGCATACCACAGCCCAGTTTCAGAGGACCCCCTCCTCCAGCCTCTCCCTAGAGGCCTGGCTATCCCTTCCACGCCACCAAATTCACCGTCTCACTCACCTTGCCCTTCTCCTTTGCCCGTTGAGCCTCGAGTGCATCTCTCTGAAAATTTTTTGGCCTCCCGACCAGCTGAAACATTCCTCCAGGAGATGTATGGCTTGAGACCATCCCGAAACCCTCCTGATGTTGGCCAGTTGAAGATGAACTTAGTGGACAGGCTGAAAAGACTGGGGATAGCCAGAGTGATCAAGACCCCTGCAGCCCAGGAAAATGGAAGAAGCCAAGAGGCAGAAAATGGTCTTGAAAGACCAAACTCTGCTGTCTATTTAAATTCAGGTAGCAATTTATTGAGTGGACTGAGGAGGAATCAGAGTCTTCCAGTCATTATGGGTAGCTTTGGCACCCCAGTTTGCACATCATCACCCAAAATGGATATCCTGAAGGAAGACTGAGGTTCAGCAGTTGACTGACCTCTTACACAAGTTAGCACATGAAGGAAAGATTTGCACTGATACATGTAGTCTTGTCTGAGAGAAAAGGAATGTTGCAGAAGGGTTGTGAATGTGGGAAGGGGAAAGTGGAAGAACGGAAACAGAATTGGCATGAGGTCTGTCTGATAAATTGAAAGTATAAATGAATAGGTCATGAGTGTTTGGAAGCAGAGAAAGAAGAAATGTTTAATGTGGTCCTCCAGTTGGTATTTCTTGTCTTGAAAATAAAAAGTGACTGGAAAATAAATTCAGTAATATTGGAACATACCAGAAATACTGAACTTGCTAGCACATTTACTTCTGGTGAGCATAAGCAGGGAGGACCCAGGTTAGGAGATGGGAAAAAAGGAGGAGCAGCTTTGACCGTTACCTTTAGAAAGCTGTTCTAGAAGGTTGCTGGAGTAAACTCAGTCTGTTAGTGAGACAACAGTGAGATGGCTTATCTGCTGGCCCCTGTTAATGCCTGGTTAAATTACACCTCCATCAAAGAGTACGCTCACTGCATTATCAGCAAGGAATTTTACCTTTTGCATAAGATCAGACTAGTGGAGACTCCCTTTTTGCTTTCTGTTTTCAGGCCTTTGAGCCACTGGGATCCCAAACATAATCCACATTCCTTTTACATTTGTGATTAATAAGGGTTTTTTTTTTTTGTTTTTTTTTTTTGCGGTACACGGGCCTCTCACTGTTGTGGCCTCTCCTGTTGCAGAGCACAGGCTCCGGACGCGCAGGCTCAGCGGCCATGGCTCACGGGCCTAGCCGCTCCGTGGCATGTGGGATCTTCCCGGACCAGGGCATGAACCCGTGTCCCTTGCATCAGCAGACGGACTCTCAACCACTGCGCCACCAGGGAAGCCCAAGGATTAATTTTTTTAATTTGTATTTTTATACAGTAACCCCCCAAACAACACGAATGGGGGGTAGGAGGGATTTACTTTAAGAAGGAAGATATGGGTACATTGGAACCAAGGAAACTTGTTTTCAGAATATTTCTTCTGAATAAGTGCATTGGCAAAGGTGTATGAACATAATTACTGTACATGTCTTTCAAATTTCCTTGGAGGCTGGATGGGTTAAACCAGAAGTGCAATCAATAGGAATTAGAGAATGTTGTGTATTTATCTTTGTAAGTATTTTTGGAAGGAAAGTTGGTTGCAACTAAACTTTTTCCAAAATGTGCTATGCATACTTTTAATGAAAGATGACATATATTTGCACAAAAGTTCTCAGGCACAGCAAATTATTATAAACTGAAGTAAAACCCAGGTGCTTTCTTTGAGATTGTGTTTTTTTAATATAAAATAAAATTAAAACATCTGCCTTTTTCTTCATACCCGCGGAAGTAGAGAATGAACTTTTTTCGATGGGAAAGTCAAATGCTTTTTCTTTTTCTCTGGGATTCCTTTTTTCTCTTTTTTAATTATGTGAAATGGCAAAGTGAAACTCCGGGATTAGGTTTCAGCTTTCAGCAGTGTGACGCAAGGCTGTGAATTGGGAAAAACAGATCTGTTTTCTGAGCATTGCTGACCAAGGTCTGCTTCTCATCAGATGACATGGCTTTATCTCGGCCATGCAGTTGAGAAAGAAATGCTGTTACATGAAAGGCATTATGGAGAGAAGATGAAGGAGGGGGCTAGTTCTTTTTGAAAATGGGAGGCATGTTACTTGGTCTTTTCATTGCTTCATTAGCAAATGTTTTGCTCCTTTGTTCTGACTTAAACTGAAAGGTAATTTTCTGCAGAATTCTTGATGGGCATGTTACTCCTATGGCTCCCATCCATACACCTGTTACAGGCCAGAGGAGGCTCCTTCTCTCCTCTTGAGTTGCCTCTCCTTCAGGAAGAGCTATGTGCTCAAAACACACATGCAAGAGTAAAATGTGTGAGTTTTCCATGATTTTTAGAATCTTTTAATAAAACTTTTCTAAATAAACTTCTTAAAAACAAAAAGAGTGACCTCTTCCCATTCTCTCCCCCTTGCTCAGTCATTCTGAAATCAGCAGACCATACACAAAGATGTTCAGAAAGGATTCCAGCTGGTCTGTAAGTGAACGCACATGTCCCTGAATGTGGACCAGAAGAATTCCTGATGTTTAAATTTCTAGAATATTCCAGTTCACATTTTAAATGATATTTGAGTTTCTACTTCATAAAGTAATGCTGGGATGCTTATTTTAGACAATGCTTTAAGCTTTTTATTTATTCTCTAAGAAAGTAATCTTCCTGTTACCAGTTTCCAAGAGACATCAGGAAGTAGGAAAATATAGGACCAGAGAGCAGTACAAAGTGTTAAATTATCAGATTTTATGTATATTATATAAACAGCTATAAAAATTAAGCTAGATGTTGGAGTGTTCTGTATAGTTAGTATACTTTTAAAATAACCGAGGCTAAAATGGTCACTTTGGAGGTAGGGCAAGGGTATATTCACAGCCAAATAAGCCTGTCTGATTAAAGAGAACCAGACTTTGGTTTTTGAAAATTAAATTGATGTTGCTGTTCCACCAGAAACACAATGATTGGAAACTGGTGCATGCTCGTCTCTAGAAATGAATCCTGTTTTGAAACTGGGTTTTGTTGTTTTTGAAATTTCCACCTAAAATCATTTTTGGTTGAGAATGAGAATCTCTATTATAATGAAATTGTGTGTAAAATATAGTAAGAACTGGAGCCTTGTAGCAAGTTCCTTCTTAATTTATCTGTTATGTTTTAGCACTGTTCACATTTTAGTTTTTCTTTATCAACTGTGTATGTACTTTAATGCCAGTATAGGGAACTCTGATTCTTTTTTTTCCTTCTGAAGGGTCTCAGTGATTATACCTCAGGTATTTCTGAGTATCCTATTATCTACTAGGAGGGATACCTTCCCTGTGAACTCAGAATTAAAATTTCTTCTGAATTATGATGATCCCAAATCTTATGTACATAGCCTTAGGCATGGGTCTTGGAAAAAAGTTAATGACTATTGTTAAAGTAGTTTTTTAAAAAATTTTGTACTATATGTCCTTGATTTGACCTGAATGAACAGACTTTGGCAAAGGGAGGAAATAAGTTAAAGGCAGCTCACAACAAGAGCCTGTTCTCTATAAAAGGTGTATTTTATACAGTATTGAAAGCCTGTTATTTTTTCTGACCATTCTGGTACACAATTAGTACTTGTTGGTAATAACATTGACTTTTGACACCTGGAACTAGAACTCTTAGTGTTTAGTAGCCCACTCCTTTGATGTCGGATGCCTGCAAGCCTGTACTCCAAGTACAACACAGCAACATCTACACTGAGTGGTTGCATAGCCAGCACAGCTACCTGGGAGTGGCATGGTGCCCTCTGGGGCTGCCAGGGAGATATTGTAGTTTGATATCTGGGGCTTGACTTTGTCAAAGAGCTCTTTGTGCACCTACCTTTGCTTTGTCAAATGTTAATCAGATAATAAACATGAGTATCTTCTTAAATTTTCATTTGTCTTTCTGTGTTTTTGTCCCATTTCTTTTCACAGGTAATCCTGCATTAAGTCTTTCCTTTCCATTATGTTGTTTTTGGTACAGAAAACAACTCTATTTGTCAAAACAGCAGAAAAAACAAAACAACAGTAGTCATGGGTAGTAAACATCTTATTCTATTTTCTTAGATTTTAAAAAATAGAATAGCCATATTGTTTCCTCAGCAAAGTATCAGCAACAAAAAAATAAAATCTAAAGTCAATGCAGATCTTTAATTTGAAAAGACTCAGGAAGTATGAAGCAATTCATTACTTATAGTCCACAATTTACTATTGATACTCTTAGCTATTACGAAACTGTTTCCAAGAAATTAAATTTGAGAATTGTTGGATTCTAACAGAAAAGTTCTTTGATGTTCTCTTTTCTCTCTCACAATTTAATTGATGTATTAATTTAAACTCATCTAATATCCATTTAGAAATATGGAGATTGGTTCCAGATAGCGGAATAGAAGGACATGCACTCGCTCTTGCAAGAGCACCGGAATTGCAACTAACTGCTGAATGATCATTGGCAGGAAGACACTGGAACTCACCAAAAAAGATACCCCACATCCAAAGACAAAGGAGAAGCTGCAATGAGACAGTAGTAAGGGCACAATCACAAATCAAATCCCATAAACGCTGGGTGGGTGACTCACAAACTGGAGAACAATTACACCACAGAAGTCCACCCACTGGTGTGACAGGACTGGGGGAAACAGAGACTCCACTCTTGGAGGGCACACACAAAGTAGTGTGTGCATGAGGACCCAGGGAGAAGGAGCAGTGACCCCATAGGAGACTGAACCAGACCTACCTGCTAGTGTTGGAAGGTCTCCTACAGAGGTGGGGGGTGGCTGTGACACCATGGGGTCAAGGACACTGGCAGCAGAAGTTCTGGGAAGTACTCCTTGGCATGAGCCCTCCCGGAGTCCACCATTAGCACCCCCAAAGAGCCTGTAGCCTCCAGTGCTGGGTTGCCTCAGGCCAAACAACCAACAGGGAGAGAACTCAGCCCCGCCCATCAGCAGACAAATGGATTAAAGTTTTGCTGAGCTCTGCCCACCAGAGCAACACCCAGCTCTACCTACCACCAGTCCCTCTCATCAGGAAACTTGCACAAGCCTCTTAGATAGCCTCATCCACCAGAAGGCAGACAGCAGAAGCAAGAACTACAATCCTGCAGCCTGTGAAACAAAAACCACATTCACAGAAAGACAAAATGAAAAGGCAGAGGACTATGTACCAGATGAAGGAACAAGATAAAACCCCAGAAAAACAATTAAATGAAGTGGAGATAGGCAAGCTTCCAGAAAAAGAATTCAGAATATTGATAGTGAAGATGATCCAGGACCTCAGAAAAAGAATGGAGGCAAAGATCAAGAAGATGCAAGAAACGTTTAGCAAAGACCTAGAAGAATTAAAGAACAAGAAAACAGAGATGAACAATACAATAACTGAAGTGAAAAATACACTAGAAGGAATCAATAGCAGAATAACTGAGGCAGAACGGATAAGTGACCTGGAAGACAGAATGGTGGAATTCACTGCCACGGAAGAGAATAAAAAAAAAAGAATGAAAATAAATGAAGACAGCCTAAGAGACCTCTGGGACAATATTAAACACACCAACATTTGCAATTAAACAAAATTGATAAACCTTTAGCCAGACTCATCATGAAAAAGAGGGAGAGGACTCAAATCAATAAAATTAGAAATGAAAAAGGAGACAATACAATGGACACCACAGAAATACAAAGAGACTACTACAAGCAACTCTATGCCAATAAAATGGACAACAGGAAAGAAATGGACAAATTCTTAGAAAGGTATAACCTTCCAAGACTGAACCAGGAAGAAATAGAAAATATGAACAGAACAATCACAAATAATGAAATTGAAACTGTGATTAAAAATCTTCCAACAAACAAAAGTCCAGGACCAGATGGCTTCACCGGTGAATTCTATCAAACATTTAGAGAAGAGCTAACACCCATCCTTCTCAAACTCTTCCAAAAAATTGCAGAGGAAGGAACACTCCCAAACTCATTCCATGAGGCCGCCATCATCCTAATACCAAAACCAGACATAGCTATCACAAAAAAAGAAAATTACAGCCCGATATCACTGATGAATGTAGTTGCAAAAATCCTCAACAAAATACTAGCAAACAGAATCCAACAACACATTAAAAGGATCATACACCATGATCAAATGGGATTTATCCCAGGGATGCAAAGATTCTTCAATATATGCAAATCAATCAGTGATACACCATATTAACAAATTGAAGAATAAAAATCATATCATCGCAATAGATGCAGAAAAAGCCTTTGACAAAATTCAACACCCATTTATGATAAAAACTCTCCAGAAGGTGGACATAGAGGGAACCTACCTCAACATAATAAAGGTCATATATGACAAACCAACAGGAAACATCATTCTCAATGGTGAAAAACTGAAAGCATTTCCTCTAAGATCAGGAACAAGACAAGGATGTCCACTCTCACCACTATTATTCAACATAGTTTTGGGAGTCCTAGCCATGGCAATCAGAGAAGAAAAAGAAATGAAAGGAATACAAATTGGAAAAAGAAGAAGTAAAGCTGTCACTGTTTGCAGGTGACATGATACCATACATAGAGAATCCTAAAGATGCCACCAGAAAACTACTAGAGCTAATCAATGAACCTGGTAAAGTTGCAGGATACAAAATTAATGCCCAGAAATCACTTGCTTTCCTATACACTAACAACAAAAGATCAGAAAGAGAAAATAAGGAAACAATCCCATTCACCCTTGCAACAAAAAGAATAAAATACCTAGGAATAAACCTACCTAAGGAGGTAAAAGACCGGTACTCAGAAAACTATGAGACACTGATGAAAGAAATCAAAGATGACACAAACAGATGGAGAGATATACCATGTTCTTGGATTGGAAGAATCAATATTGTGAAAATGACTTTACTACCCAAAGCAATCTACAGATTCAATGCAATCCCTATCAAATTGCCAATGACATTTTTTACAGAACTAGAACAAAAAATCTTAAAATTTGTGTGGAGACACAAAAGACCCTGAATAGCCAAAGCAATCTTGAGGGAAAAAAAATGAAGCTGGAGGAATCAGACTCCCTGACTTCAGACTATACTACAAAGCTACAGTAATCAAGACACTATGGTACTGGCACAAAAACAGAAATATAGATCAATGGAGCAAGATAGAAAGCCCAGAGCTAAACCCATGCACCTATGGTCAACTAATCTATAACAAAGGAGGCAAGGATATACAATGGAGAAAAGACAGCCTCTTCAATAAGTGGTGCTGGGAAAACTGGACAGCTACATGTAAAAGAATGAAATTAGAACACTCCCTCTCACCATACACAAAAATAAACTCAAAGTGGATTAAAGACCTAAATGTAAGACCGACACTATAAAACTCTTAGAGGAAAACATAGGAAGAACACTCTTTGACATAAATCACAGCAAGATCTTTTTTGATCCACCTCCTAGAGTAATGGAAATAAAACCAAAAATAAACAAATGGGACCTAATGGAACTTAAAAGCTTTTGCACAGCAAAGGAAACTATAAACAAGATGAAAAGACAACCCTCAGAATGGGAGAAATTCTGCAAATTCTGCAATTTGTATTCCTTTCATTTCTTTTTCTTCTCTGTTGCAAATGAATCAACAGACAAAGGATTAATCTCCAAAATATATAAACAGCTCAAGCAGCTCAATATTAGAAAAACAACCCAATCAAAAAATGGGCAGAAGACCTAAATAGACATTTCTCCAAAGAAGACATGCAGATGGTCAACAGGCATATGAAAAGCTGCTCAACATCACTAATTATTAGAGAAATGCAAATCAAAACTACAATGAGGTATCACCTCACACCAGTCAGAATGGCCATCATCAGAAAATCTACAAACAACAAATGCTGGAGAGGGTGTAGAGAAAAGGGAACCCTCTTGCACTGTTGGTGGGAATGTAAATTGATACAGCCACTATGGAGAACAGTATGGAGGTTCCTTAAAAAACTAAAAATAGAATTACCATATGACCCAGCAATCCCACTACTGGGCATATACCCAGAGAAAACCATAATTCAAAAAGAGTCGTGTACCAAAATGTTCATTGCAGCTCTATTTACAATAGCCAGGACATGGAAGCAACCTAAATGCCCATCAACAGTTGAATGGATAAAGAAGATGTGGTACATATATGCAATGGAATATTGCTCAGCCATAAAAAGGAATGAAATTGGGTCATTTTAGAGACATGGATGGACTTAGAGACTGTCACAGAGTGAAGTAAGTCAGAAAGAGAAAAATATCGTATATTAACACATATATGTGGAATCTAGAAAAATGGTACAGATGGACCAGTTTGCAAGGCATAAATAGAGACACAGATGTAGAGAACAAACGTATGAACACCAAGGGGGGATGTGGGGGGGGCAGGAGGGATGAACTGGAAGAGTGGGATTGACATGTATACACTAATATGTATAAAATAGATAACTAATAAGAACCTGCTGTATAAAAATTAAAGTTAAAAAAAAGCAATATGAACATTTTGTGAGAAATGAGTAAAGTATGAGTCTCTACTTCTTTGATAATTCAGTGATATTCCCAGCATCTTTGTGTTTTCTTTCACAAATGATTATCAATGGATGTGTTTTAAGTTCAAATACCTGATGAGGCTGAAGATTTGAGGCTTTCAGCATCCTGTTGACTTTCATCTCTGTTTTTATTATATGTTTGAGTTATGCTAGTATTGGTTTTTCTTTTTTTCATTAGTTTTTATGAAATAGGGCTAAAATGCCATAAAATTTTCAAGTGAACAATTGTCGTGCAGGTATGGCGAAGATGCCAAAACACAACTGTTGGCTGACAGGCAGGAAGTGCTTTATTCTTTAACATAAGAAAGTATGAGTGAAGCACACCAAAGGTGAGGTGAGATGTTAGAAGAAATATATATAAATGTCAAATAAGTAAAAAAATTTTATTCCATTAAATTTATTTGTCTTACCTTCTCAGCAAAATCACTAAGTTGTTTAAAAGAACTTCACATCACATTCAGACATTACAACAAAAGGGCCAGAAAATTTTACAAAGTATTTTAATTTCATTTAATTCACTACCACTTATAAAGCTATTTTACCATCTCTGAAAGCAATCGCTAGATCTATACAATAATGTGAAGAATCGGCGCCATGATTCATTTGCATTCCATCTAGACCTCTCTATATATATCAATTTAAAGGTAATCAGAACCCATATCACAAAATGCTCTTCAGCTATAATATGTAGTACTCCAATATATGAGTACCTGTGGATTTACAAATGAAAACATGAGAAGCAAAAAATGGATGCTCAGCACCACTGGGAAACAGCTATCTCATTATGCGTAAATCTGTGCATTCATGCTGAGTGTTTTTGACAAGTTCCCTTTCCTCCCACCTCACTGCTCCTGCCCCAGTTCTACCTGAATTCCAAAGCAGGGCCTCTGACCTTAGCAGCAGGACAACCCAGAAACTTTCATAGCATGTGGACACAGTCATCTTTTGTTCTAAAGATAAAGGGCAAGAGATGGGAAGAAGCATTCTCCTGGGGCCTGATGATGTTAATCATGAGGAAGCATGTTTAGGGTTACAGGTCCTGCTATTCCAGAACTGAGCTCAAAATCAAGTGCCCATGTGTTCTTTAATAAAGTTAGGGTTTTGTGTAGACCTGTGATGTGCAGAGCCCTCTAAAGCCCAGGGCTCAGGGCAACGGCCTCTCTTTCTAGGTGTGAGGGTGGCACTGCAGGCTGCTGCATGATTCCTGTGGCTCCCTGACTAGGGGCCATTTGGAAACTGCTCAATGAGTCTGTGGGATTTAGCATAGCACCCTTAACTCAGATCTTAAAAGACAAGAAATGATCAAAGAGAACTGAAAATAATGACAAGCTCCTTAAGAGAACACTGTCTTTTCCACACTGGGAATATTCTCATAGAGCCACACGAACGGGAAGCCTCTAAATGCTCACCAGCTGATCACATTTGCCATTTCATGAGGGCTGCAGCGTCACACAAGATGGTGCCCATTTCCCCAGCCAGTGTGCAGACTAATTTTGATGACATATGTGAATTGTTAGGTCACAGTTTCTCTCATTCATTTATTCAACTTATACTTGGTTATACTGTTGGTATTCTGGCCTCCTCCACCTCCATTCCAAATACTAAGGCACATTGCTTTGGGGAAAGTTACTGAGAATGTTAGTAGCATCAGTCCCCTTGCGGGGTCTTTGGAAAGAGCCCTTTATGCAATGCCAAAACTTCCCTAAGTTCAACCAAAGAAAGAGCAATGAACATTTAGCTCTGAAAAACTTTCATTTCCTTCCCTTCTGCTGTTTTAGAGATAACAAAGTTGTCCTAATGACTAAAAAGAGGAAAGGAGGGGAAAAAATCCCAATGTTATTAGTGCTAAGCCTTGGCCAAGTCAAGTGGCTGGGGTTTTCCTTCAGCACCCACTTCCTTTGTATCTTTCTCTTCAGCCACTCTCCACACAAGACCCAAATCCTACCTATTATTTTTTAATCGTAAGACAGCAGGTAAATATAAATTTTCATGCAATAAACAGACTCAAGGTAAATATCCAATTCCTAAATCCAATCCCCTTGTTCTGTTGGTAACTTCTCTCCCTCCCTTTTAGTTTTTTTTTTTTTTTTTTTTCTGACGTGGACCATTTTTAAAGTCTTCAATGAATTTTTTACAATATTGCTTCTGTTTTATGTTTTGGTTTTTTGGCCGTGAGGCATGTGGGATCTTAGCTCCCCGCGCAGGGATCAAACCTACACCCCCTGCACTGGAAGGCGAAGTCTTAACCATGGGACCACCAGGGAAGTCCTCCTTTTAGCTTTTGAAGTCATCTCTACCTAGTCTGCTCATCGTACTTGGAGTCGTGGCAGCCACAGTGCAATCACGAGGCTCCCCTCCAGCAACACACTGAGGCTGGCATGACAGAAAGATGGAGAGAACCCAGTTCTTTTTTTGTATATAGTTTGTATGATCTTTATACATACTTTGATGCTTCAGCTTTACTTTGGTAACTATTGCAAAGTATCAACAGAGATTTGCAAATGGAGGGCAATTTTCTCCAACTGTTCCTTATGAATCACATAAAATACATTTTTCCTCCATAGCAGGTGTCGTATGGTAATAAGATGATAATGCAAATCGTAAAATACACAATAATCCAACTAAGTGCAAATAAGTAGAGTCAGTCCTAGCATTTGAAAAATGGTCCATTTGGTTTCAGTGAATATGTTATGTTTCTCCACACTTAAAATCAAATCTTCTTTACTTAGAGACTAATTTGTTAATTAGTCAAGTCACCAAGGCTAGAGAACATATCTGTGAGAGTAAAGATTTATCTTAAATGTAGACATATTTATTTTCTCTGCTGACTAGTTAAATATTCATTATGTGTATAAAGGAAGATTTATTGAAAATAAATATTCTGGAATATAATGACAGTGATAAGGAAGAGAAGGAGAAGAGCTAACAGATTAAATGGAAAGAACCGAGTTCTACAATGACATTTCTGAGTCTACATCAACTCTGGTAGCCTGACCTCAGACTTTGTATTTCATGAAATTAATGAACCTCTCTGTTTTAAGCCACTTTCATTCATGTAGTAGTTTTACATATTTTAACTAGCACATGGTTCATACTTTGAGAAATACCGTCATAAACATTGGTGATCCTCAGGGCTCTGTTCTAGAGCCTCTTCTCTTCTTTTTTTTTTTTTTCACACACACACATACTGTATTTTATTTTTACAAGAGATAAATAAACTGACACCAAGCATTGTAAATGGATGACCACAACAAAAGCAACGATTGCAATTACCAAACACAAAACACACTCACACTATGTCATAATATTGACATTCAGTCCAGTAATCCTCCACTGTAACAGCTCCTTTACTTTGCAGTGAAAATTGATCTGTATATTTTTTGCCCCTGAGTCCTTGTGGGATTTTTTTTTTTTCAACCTCTTCTCTTCTTACACACACCCTTTCCCTGTGTGATCTCATCCACTGCCTTGGCTTAAAATAGGATCTACTCTGAAGACTCCTGAAGTGTTTATAGCCCAGACTCTTCTTTTGAACTCCCAAAACATGTTAACAAGCTCTGTAACTGACCTCACCACTTGGATGTCTCCCTGGCATCTCAGACTCAGCAAGTCCAAGAAATCATGACCAGCTCCCCTGAGCCTGTCTGTCCCCCAGACTTTCCCATCTCAATAAATGGCCCCTCCATCTATTCAATTGCTTGAGCTAGAAACCCAGGAATCATCATAGCCTCCTCCTTTTCCCTCAATCACCAAGACCTCTTGTGTCCTCTTTCTCTCCATCTCCACTGCTACTCCCTCATTTGGGCACTGCCACAGACTCCTAACTGATTTTCCTCCCTCATACGTATCTTGGCCCTTCCAATTGTTTTTTTCTACACTGCAGTCAAAATTATCTTTCTAATATGCAAAGCTAGTTAGATTCTTTCTCTAATTAAAACTATTTGACTCATTAAACTAGAGAGAAATCCCAGCTATCCACTCCCACTGCATGTGGTGAAGCCCTCAGTATAAGCTTCATTGTGCTTTTCTTGAATTTATTAACTGTCCATTTCCCCACTAGTCTCTAAGCTCTTTGGATCCCAGAAACTGAGGTATCCACCCAACCTCACAACAGTGCCTGGCACACAGTAGATAGTAAGTGTGGAGTAGAATGAATGGATGAACTTATAACAAAGTTTTAAAAGCTTTGGGGTGTGACTCATCAGTGAATCATGAAATCAATCTGGTGGATTTATAATCAGCTTTCATTTTAAATAGAAGAAAAAGGGATAGATTGGGAGTTTGGGATTGACATGTACACACTACTATATTTAAAATAGATAACCAATAAGGACCAACTGTATAGCACAGGGAACTCTGCTCAAAATTCTGTAATAGAGCTTCCCTGGTGGCGCAGTGGTTGAGAGTCCGCCTGTCGATGCAGGGGACACGGGTTCGTGCCCCGGTCCAGGAAGATCCCCATGCCGCGGAGCAGCTGGGCCCGTGAGCCATGGCTGCTGAGCCTGTGCATCCGGAGCCTGTGCTCCGCAATGGGAGAGGCCACAACAAGTGAGAGGCCCGCGTACCGCAAAAAAAAAAAAAAAAACAAATTCTGTAATAACCTAAATGGGAAAAGAATTTGAAAAAGAATAGATACATGTACATGTATAACTGCATCACTTTGCTGTACACCTGAAACTAATATAACATTGTTAATCAACTATGCTCCCATATAAAATAAAAATTTAAATAAATAAATGAATAAAATTTATTTTAAAAAATTTAAAAATTAAAAAAAATTTTTTTAATAGATGAGAATAGTATGTAACAAGGGTATTATTTAAAGCAATTTTTTATTATAAAATGTGTAAAATATAGTGAGATGTAGCAGAATAACAATAAAAGCCACTGGTCTTTTTTTAAGCAAGCATTTTTTTTCTGTTGGGTTGGCCAAAAAGTCCATTCAGGGTTTTTGGTAACATCTTAACAAAAAACCCAAACGAACTTTTTGGCCAATCCAATATGAGGAAAAGAAGCTTTCTTTAGGGAAAAAAGAAATCTGAGTTTCCTGGTACTGAAAAAGACTCCTCCCCTGGGGGATTTGTACTTTTATAGATTTCAAATCCTGAAATTCAAGGAAGAAAGTGCTTACTTTAGAGTTTTAGGTTTCTGTGAGCAAATGACAGAGGAACTTAAAACCCATCACAGATCCTGTCTGGAAACTACTGCCACAGCCAACTAAGCCTAGGAGTGCTGTTTAATTTTATTTCCTCTGAAAGTATATCTTAAGCATATCTTGTCTCACATCTTGGAGAATTTCTTAATGGCTGCTTCTCCAGCCTTCTCTCTTAAAGAGCAGAGTGCCTGAGCCAATGAGGTGCTGCCGTTCTGTTTCCATAGCAATAAAAGAAACAAATCTTCCCTTCCATCTCCCAAGGACAAACCTCACAACGCAAAGTCCACGTCAAGAGTCTGAATGAAGGGGTGACTTTCTGCTCTAGTTTGACTTTCATTGCAATACTGAAAGACTCAAACTGGATTGTCTTTAGAAGGGAAATTCATGCTCATACCAGGTCAGCCTTTGTAAAAGACTTTGACTGGATTCGCTGGAAGCCTGTCTCTCTGCAGCACACATACTGTGGATTTTCTGCTCTGGCATTTCCATCACTTGGAATGACCACTGAAGTCTCGAGGTCCGGAACCCTCTGGATTTGACCTAGAATGAATTCTGATTTTGTGTTGGTGCGAAACAGTTTCTCTATAACCTTGTGGTGTCTTTAAGACTCTTGGCTTGGAGAGGAACCACATGGGAAAAACAAATCTTTGGGCAGTCCAAGGTAAGCCCTTTGGAAAGATGTTTCATATAATTTTTTCTGGAGGCTCAGCTGGCTCACTGGTGACTACAGGGTCACCAGTTGGCACATTCGGTCCACTGATCCTCAGGTAAAATCATCAGGGAGAGATATAGGAAAGGAAAATAATGAGGAGAAAGAATCCTAACCCCATCACCACCACACACACCCCTGTGTTTAGAGCCATACAGTGCGCATCAAGCCACTCTGTATGCAGCAGATCTATCTATGCTGATATGGAAATATCTATTAGATAGCCTGCTATATATTAAAAATTTTTTAAAAGCAGAAATGGTGTAGTGTGTAAAGTATGTTCTCACTTGTGTACAAAATTTTAAAGATTACAGAACATTTCTGGAAGGGTAACCAAAAAGCTGTTAACAGTGATTCCCTCTTGGGAGGGTACAGAGGTAGAGGGCTGACGTTTAGCTCGTATGCAGTTATTGATATACTGAAATACTACCATACTGGTTGTGCATATACATTGTTCAAGCCCCTCGAATGCCCTGACTGCCACCTTGGTTACCCCAACACCTCCCCTGGCACCCACATACCTCCTCACGATTCAGCAGGTAAGGGTTTAATACCTGGCATGGGGATGGGAGAGGGTCCTCCACCCTGTTCCATCCCTATAACCCTTGACTATACTGATTGTTCCATAGTCTTGTCTTACCGGTTGTTAACTATTTTGAGTGTCATCCCCACGAGTATTTGGAGGGAGAGGACTTTACTTTTTAAGAGCAAAAGAATATGCACTAAGCATTGGTGAAAAAAGGAAACAACCAAATGTTCATCAATATAAAACTGGCTAAAAATATAAACAGGTACATTCATAGAAGGGAAATTTACAAAGTCATGATGATATAGAATCAAATCTCAGGCTTGTTTTAAAGATTTGTCTTAGGTATAATTAAAATTATAGATTTGCTTTTAAAATAATCTAGTGTTAGAAAAGTGGCCTGAGTATAGATGAATGAGACTAGCCACAAATTGTTGAAGCTAGGTGATGTGTGAGTTCACTGTACTCTTTTCTCTACTTCTGTACATTTAAAAAACCTCTCCATAGTAAACTTAAGTTTAAAAAGGATTATATGGGGGCTTCCCTGGTGGCGCAGTGGTTGAGAGTCTGCCTGCCGATGCAGGGGACACAGGTTCGTGCCCCGGTCCGGGAGGATCCCACATGCCGTGGAGCGGCTGGGCCCGTGAGCCATGGCCGGTGGGTCTGCACGTCCAGAGCCTGTGCTCCGCAACAGGAGAGGCCACAACAGTGAGAGGCCCGTGTACCGCAAAAAAAAAAAAGATTATATGATTATACTATATATAATATATATACTATATATATAATACTATATATATACTATATATATATTATATATAGTTACTGACATTAAAGAAGCTCATGACATTGTTTTAAAAAGGCACATCTAGAATGTAAGTAGAGTTTGTTCTCATTTATGGAAAATTATATAAATCTGTTTCTTTAGAGAGAATTCTAGAAGATATTAATCAAAATATTTTCAGTGGTCATCTCTAGATGTTAGTATTTTGGAGAATTTTTGCTTCCTTAGACTCTTCTGTGTTATGATTTTCTTTACAATAAGCATATTTCAATTTAACAGAAACACAAAAATAAACCTATTCTCCCACAAATTTAGAAATAAAAGTTTCTGTAAACAAAATGCCACTGGGGTTCATAATATTCCTAAACTCAGTTACCAGTTTTTGAGAATGTAATGTATGCAAGGCAGTGTGCCAAGAGCTTTCCTGACATGGTCCCGTTTCATGTGCACAACAGCACAATGGGAAGGCATGAATTTTTGTCCCCATTTTGCAGATGAGGAAACTGAGACTCAGAAATGTGAAAGTACATTTTTTGAGGTCCCACAGGTGATAAGTGGAGAAGCTTCCATGCAAATCAGACCCATCTGATTCCAAAACCCAAAGAAAATTTTAGTAAAGAATGTTGTGGAGGGGGGAAGAAAAACTATAATTCTGACATTCTGGCCCAATTTTCATTTTTAAATATATTCTTTTCTAACCCTTGTCCATATTGGTACAAACTTTTACATAATTGTATTCATTGCATGCACACTATTTTATATCTTGGTTCATACTCATTTCTTCATGTTTCCACAGGCTTTAAAGTGGTCAGTTAAAATCTATATAGGGCTTCCCTAGCAGTCCAACGCTAAGTCTCTCTGATTCCACTGGAGGGGGCATGGGTTCAATCCCTGGTCTGAGAACTAACATCCAGTACGCCACGTGGTGCAGCAAAAAAAAAAAAAAATCTATATAAACTCCACTGAGTGGTTGTACCATAATTTACTTCTGTACATTTTTACAGTTTCACTTGTGGAGCTCCTTTCTCCTTGTTGACTGCTCCCTGTGATTAGAGCCACCCAGTTTATTAGTCAGGTAACAAATATTTATCAAATACCTGTCGTGGACAAGTTGCTTTGCCAGGCTCCCTGGGGGCACAGAGAATGACATGGTGGATCCAGGCCTTTAAGAACTGCTCAGTCCAGATGGGCCGACAAGAAATGGAATAGGGAAGGCACTTGCTGGGAGTTGGCCTGCCCCAGCCTCTCACTTCTTGCCCCAGGGACTCCTCTAAACCCCCAAGTTCAGGATCGGCCCCATTCTCACAGGAAGCAGATACAAGGTCCTAAACAGAAGCAGAGCTTCTGTCTTACTACTGCTGCAGGCTCCTCTCAGATTCTTACCTGAATTCTAGCCCCCTGTGGCACCATCTTCTCACCTGGTTTGCTCCACCCACCTCCTTCCCTTGTCTCCCTGAGACCTCCTGACCAGGCCCCCAGCAAAGGGGAACATGGACAGCTAGATATAGTGGCCCTGTCACCTGGTCGTTGGGCCAACATTCTCCATCCCACACCCACCCCCAATCTTCCAGTGCAGTCACAAATCACTTTTTGGTTAAATCAATATTAAGCGTTTACATTAATATATATGAGAGTGTTCCTTACTATGATTTTATTTACTTTCTTATGCAATATTTGTTAGCCTGCAGTAATTATGCAATTTTAATTTTCTTAGGTGTCTATGTTTCTATTTTTAACTTTTCCCCAAATTTTCTGTTTCCTATTACAAGTGCTCTGTAACAAATTACCACAAATTTAGTGGCTTAAAGCACCAGTTTATCTTTTAGTTCTGAGGTCAGAAATCTGAAATGGGTCTCACAGAGCTAAAATCAAGATGTCGGCAAGACTTCGTTCCTTCTGTAGGTTCAGGGGAGAATCATTCCCTTGCCTTTTCCAACTTCTAGAGGCTGCCCACATTCCTTGGCTCATGGCCCCTACCTCAATCACTCCTACTTGGCCATTTTCTTCTCTGACTCTGACCCTCCCACCTTCCTGTTAAAAGAACACTAATGATTACCTTGGGCCCACACGGATAATCCAGATAATCTCCCCATCTCAAGATCCTTAACTTCAGTATCTTGGCTATTATGAATAATGCTGCAATGAACATAGGGGGGTGCATATATCTTTTCAAATTAGTGTTTTTGTTTTCTCCATATAAATACCCAGAAGTGGAATTGCTAGATTGTATGGTAGTTCTATTTTTAACTTTTTGAGGACCCTCCATACTGTTTTCCATAGGGGCTGCACCAATTTACATTCCCATCAACAGTGCACAAGGATTCCCTTTTCTCCACATCCTCGTGAACACTTGCTACTTGTTGTCTTTTTGATGGTGGCCATTCTGACAGTTGTGAGGCTATATCTCATTGTGGTTTTGATTAGCATTTCCCTGATGATTAGTGATGTTAAGCATTTTTTCATGTGTCTGTTGGCCACCTGTATATCTTCCTTGGAAAATTGTCTATTCAGGTCCTTTACCCATTTTTTAATCGAATTGTTTGGGTTTTTTGCTACTGAGTTGTATGTGTTCTTTTATACTTTGGATATTAACTCCTTATCAGACATATCATTTGCAAATATCTTCTCCCATTCAGTAGGTCAACTTGTCGTCTTGTTGGTTTCCTTTGCTGTGCAACCTAAGTACCCCATCAACAGATGAATGAATGTAGATGTGCCATATATATACACAATGGAATATTATTCAGTCATAAAAAAGAATGAAATCTTGTCATTTGCAACAACATGAATGGACCTAGAGGCTATTATGCCAAGTGAAATAAGTCCGAGAAAGACAAACACTGAATGATTTCACTTCCATGTGGAATCTAAAAAACAAAACACCCTTTTTCACTTTTGCAAAAATTCTAGTATATTCTAGTATATTTTTATTATAACATTTCTAATTCTAATATAACATTTTAAAATATTTTAGTTATCTACATTGTTTTTAAACTCAGCTTCCTGCCAGTCTTTCCATGTGACTCCTTAACCAGCCAAGCAACTCTGATTTATTCTATTCTGATAACACACTATATTGGCCTTACCTGTATGAGCGTGAGTTATTTTCAATAAAAACTTTAATAATGACTTTAAAACATAAAAAATAAACAACAAAACAAATGAACAAACAAAACAAAACAGAAACAGACTCATAGATACAGAGAACAAACTGGTTGCCAGAGGGGAGAGGGGTAAAGAGTTGAGCAAAATAGGGCCTCCCTGGTGGCGCAGTGGTTGAGAGTCCGCCTGCCGATGCAGGGGACACGGGTTCGTGCCCCGGTCCGGGAAGATCCCACACGCCGCGGAGCCGCTGGGCCCGTGAGCCATGGCCGTTGAGCCTGTGCGTCCGGAGCCTGTGCTCCGCAACGGGAGAGGTCACAACAGTGAGAGGCCCGCGTACCGCAAAAAAAAAAAAAAAAAAGAGTTGAGGAAAATAGATGAAGAGGATCATGAGGTACAAGTTTCCAGTTATAAAATAAATGTCATAGGGATGTAATGTACAGCCTATGGAATATAGTCAATAATACTGTAATAACTTTACAAGGTGACATGGTTACTAGACTTATCATGATCAGTTTGTAATGTATATAAATGTCAAATCACTATATTGTATCCTGGAAACTAATATAATATTATATGCCAACTATACTTCAATAAAAAATACACTAGAGGGGAAAAAAAGCATGGTTATGGGGGAAATCCTTAATCACAGCAGCAAAGCCCCTTTTGGCACGTAAGGTAACATATTTACAGGTTCCAGGGATTAGAACATAGACTTTTTTGCTGGGGGGACATTATTTGACCTACCATGTGCTCCAACAGATCTGTCAAATACCCATCAGAATCATCAGATAATCTACCAGTTCCAATCCTGAGTCTTAGGGAGCTTTCACCCGGAAATTGGTTCCTGCTGGTTTGTACGCCCTTTGCAGGCACATAGGCTGCAGGTTCCTATGGAAGCTAAGTGAGGGAGTTATGGTGCCAAGCATGTACTGACATCGCCTGTGCAATATTGTCTCCTCTCTCATTCTCTTTGTTTTTGTGGAATTAAATCTCTTTTAATCTTTACTCTCATTTTCGTGGGGTTCTGGAAAAGAAAGAAGATAAACAAGTGTGATCAAGGCTCCATGCTTATCTGACAGTTGTCTTTCACGCAAACCTTCGTAACAGGGGTTTTTGTTTTTGGTTCTGTTTTTGTTTTTATGGAGTCAAGAAAGAAGAGTTTTGATTGTGTAATTCAGGCAGGTGACCAGGAAAGAGAGACTGAAAGATCTGCTTGCACTATAATTTGACTAACAGACCTGATTTTCCAGAAAGGTCTATGAAGGACTTGCTGTAGGGATTCCTCTTCGCTTTAGAGACAGCTAGTGTGACCTGATGGAAGAGCCAGTGCTTAGGAGTCAGATAGACTTGTGTTTGTTCCCAGCTTTTCAACTTGCTACCTCCGTGACCTCTCTGAGCCTCACTCTCTTCATCTGTAAAGTTGGCGTAACAATAGCTGATCGCTCATTGTGGATCTGACTCATAGTAAGCACTCAATGACATCAAATGTGAAACTGCTTTCAAGTCAAGTCTCCTAGGTGGCAAGGGGTGAGGTGTTATTCTATAGTCAAGACTCTGTACCACATCGACAACTTCCAGAATCTGTCATCTGTGCTTTGGGCCTTCCCTGCGTTCTTTCCAGTTTGTCTCTAAGTGCTGTTGCTCTGACTCTGAACTCTGCTGCCGTTTTCCCATTTCAGCAAAGGGCCTCCTGACCTAGCAGCCAAGGCGGCCCCTGACCTGCCATGTACCCCAACCCTCTCGTCTACTGCACCTGCTGGGATCCCTGGAACTTGGGACCACGGAAACTAATCGAGACCCCTCAGCCACCAAGAAAGACCTCCCCAGTGAAGTCCAAGTAAGGACTACCTGGGATGGAGTGGAGCCTGGGGGCTTGGGCTCCATTACAGCCAGCTTTCTCTCACAAGATTTCCGAAACAGTCAACTTGGCAGCAAAATCCCAAGAGGGCCAGAAAGCCCAGCTTTCCACAGCCTGTAGGCTGCACGGCTCTCTAGCCAGTGATGCCGGGGCTGAGTGTCATTTTCAATGAGGAAGTCCCAGAATTAGCGCAGCAGGGAAAGGGCCCATGGCAGCTGCCTCTCCATGGGGGACAAAGAGCTCCTAGAACCAGGGGATGAGCTGTGCTGCTGGCCCGGGAACCCCTGGTCAGTGAACAAGTGCCAAGGCCTTCAGCCTGAGGTTCCCCAAAATCGTCCTGATTTTAAAGATTCCTGTTGTCAGACCATATATTCCAATTTGTTTTCACTGTGGGGATCTACCTTACTGGGGAGTGCTAAACCTGGTTTCTGAATTTCCAATTTTCTCTTTCTCGTTATTTCCTTTTTCACTCTCAGGCTAACTCCTCCTCCTCCGGCTTCAAAAAAACAAAATTATGCCCAACCGATAACAAAATCTGTTGTCGCCCCAAAGTAAGTATTTTCATGTCCATGGGACAGGAACTGTTCAAGGTATGTGAATAAAATAATCTCCCTTCTTGGCCTTCACAGCCCTTCCTGACTTGAGCTAATTGCTGCCAAGTATGTCAGAGAAATGCCAGAACCTGATGGGATTCCTCCCAGACCTCAGCTCCTACAAGTGGGTTCTGTGGTCCTCTGATCCCACAGCTTTCAAGGTCACTTCAAAGGAGCTCTCAGTGGGAGTGCCCCAGAAAGCCATTCCCTGCCCTAAAAGGGCACGATGCCCAATACACGTCCTTGGCAAAGAGCCTCCCGTGGATTTATGGTGCTACTCACCCTTCTCCTGATTACTATGTCTAAGGTTTTCTGTAGATTGCAGCTCTGTTTTTACTCATCAATTAAAGTTTTTAATCTATATTTATAAGCTTAGATGTGTAACTTAGCTTTAGGCCTTTGCATGAATCTTTGTGTTCTATTTATTTATTTATTTGGAAAATTTTTATTGAGCACCTATTATTTGCTATACATTGAGTCAGGTGCAGGGGGACAGCAGTGAACTCGACAAAGTCTCCACTCTCAGGGACTCACATTCTAGTGGGGAGGTGCAGGGATATGACCATAAACATGTTAATCCATCCAAGATCTACAAGTGCTACGAGGAAAAATAACACAGGCATAGGGAGGAGGGTGGGATTGCTATTTTATACAGAGAAGTCAGGGCAATCCCTGTGTAAAAAGCCAGCAGGAGCCGCTTTGGCACCTCAGGCAAGCACTCTTGGCCAAGGGAACAGTGGGTACAAAGGCCCTGGGTGGGAACTTGCTTGGCACGTCTGATCTTTTCCTGGAAAGCAAAGAGGCCCATGTGGGGGGAGTGGAGGAAGTGAGGAGACAGTGTTGGGAAACGAGCTCAGAGAAGCAGCAGAGATGCTGAATGTAGTCAGCAGAATAATGACACCCCCCCACCCCACCCCCGCCCACAAAGAAGTGCATGTCCTAATCCCTGGAAACCACCACTTTGTTCTGTTACTTGCCAAGGGAAAATTAAGACTGCAGATGGAATTATGTTGCTCATCAGCTGACCCTGAGATGGACAGATCAACCTGGATTATCCAGGTGGGCCTAATGCAAATGTAAAGGTCCTTACACATGAAAGAGGAAGTCAGAGTGTCAGAGAAGGAGACATGACGATAGAAGCAGAGGTTGGAGTGATGCCGTTGTTGGCTTTGAAGATAGAGGACAAGGCCACTAGGAACAGGGGCAGCTTCTAGGAGCTGGAAAAGGTAAGGAAATAGATTCTCCTCTAGAGCCTCCGGGAGGAATACAACCCTGACAACACCTTGATTTTAGCCCAGGGAGACCCATTTCAGACTCTGCCCTCCAGAACTATAACAAGCTGGTGTTGTTTTGGGGGTTTTCTTTTGTTTTTTGCGGTACGCGGGCCTCTCACTGCTGCGGCCTCTCCCTTTGCGGAGCACAGGCTCCGGACGCGCAGGCTCAGCGGCCATGGCTCATGGGCCCAGCGGCTCCGCGGCGTGTGGGATCTTCCCGGACCGGGGCACGAACCCGTGTCCCCTGCATCGGCAGGCAGACTCTCAACCACTGCGCCACCAGGGAAGCCCTATCCTCATTTTCTGATAAGGAAACTGAAGCACGGAGATGTTGAATAACTATGGTTGGTGGCAGAGCCAGGATTTAAACTCGGGCCCATCTAATTCCAAAACCTGAGCGGTTTCCACAATGCCTGGCCACCTCCTGGCCTCTGGCCATGAAGGAGAACGCAGAGGAGGATGTGGGCTGGGAAGCAGAGCGGTGGGAGGGGCCAGCGGTTGGCTTGTGCACATGCTGAATTTGAGAGGCCTGGGGGGGCGCTCAGGAGCCAGCCGAGTCTTGCGCTTGGGGGTGAGGAGAGAGGTAAGCTGGGGGAGGGCACCGGCGGAACTTGGGCGCGGGCATCCCACCTCACATGTCTGTGTTTAAGATGTGAGTAGGGCGCTAGCAGAAGACTGGAGCAATCTCAGCACTCCAGGCCTGCACGATACCTTATCTTCCACCTTGAGGCCCAGGAAATAATAAACGTGTCACCTGGCTACTGCTTCGTTCGGAATAGGGAGCAGATTTGCGTCACCTTGGGAGATGAGATGTCTGCTAGGAAAAAGCATTCAGAATCAGAGAACATGGACAAAGTCAGGACTTCCAGGCAATGTCCCTGGACCCGCATCCTGTTCCTCAGCCCCACCCCGGCCTGGCCTCGAGGACGAACCCCTTACTTGACGCCCAGTCCACGGCGTCCCTTCACTCCTCAGCATGGCGCCGGCTCCTCTCCGCACCCACCTCTCTACTCTGAGCCCGTTTGAGTCAGGCAGACAGACGAGTCAGGCAGCTGATCTGGAGAATGATTGGCTGGGTGTCCCTCACACTAAAGGGGACTAGCTGTTTCTGGAGGTAATGAGTAGATGCAATGTTCAGAAAATAGTCTGAACTTGAAGGGTGAGAGCTGAGAGTAAGGTCAGGGTTTCTGGGAGGCCAGAGCCTGCATCTCTTTTCCATTAAGTCGAAAGATACCACTCAGTTTACGCCTCTGAGAGGTGCAGCGTGGAAGGTTCTGGTCTGATTCCATCCCCGCTGGGCACGCTGACACCCCCTCTGTCATTCAAGGCCCACCCACTCTCTGTCCTCCGGGACCATGTAAAGTCAGTCCCCACATCCTCTTCATGCTACCTGCTAAACCTCTCATTCATATCTCCTCCTTCCCCATCTCCTCCTACATCCTCTCTCTTCTTTCCTCACCCTCAGGAATCAAGGACCTCATCTCTGCTGCACTGCCTGCCACACTGTTCACTCCAGCTCAGCCAAACAGAGCTGAGTAACCTTACAGATTTCATGGAGTCCCCAGACTCAGAAACACAAAAATCCGTAAATCTACTCTGAAATCCACACTCTTAAATCCCCTCTTTGTCCTGTTTCCGGCCCATTCCTTGTCTATGAGTCACTGTCTGCACCAATCCTATTCCCCCACCTAATTTCCTAATCCTGTGGATTTCTCCCTCCTCCATTTCAAGTATCTTCACCGAGTCAAGGTCAAATCCTAATAGATTTCGGGCATCCTCCTCTTTCCCTTCTAGTCAGTGGGTCACCAAACCACCCCTGCTCACTTCTGGCCGGATTACCCAAAAGGGCTCCGTGTGAGGCTCAGCCACCCTACTGCCAAATTCCTTCTTCCAAACCACCCTCTGCCCCTAACCCCCATCCCCCACCCCCCATGGTGATGGAGCAGGTGCAGAACATGGCCTGGCTCTCACCAGGCCAGAGCCAGCCATGCCCAGGGAGGGCCCTGGCTGGGACGGCATGGAAGCTGCGTGGATCACGGATTACTTGTCCCGCAGGACGGCTATCATTACTGACCTCGAAGAACAGATCTCAGAGCTGACAGCGATAATAGAGCAAATGAACAGAGCCCATCGTTCTGCCCAAAAACTGGTGAGTGGCCCTTGAGTTAACAGACATCTCTTTGGGAAAGGGAAAGGCCAGTAGTTTCAGATCACCTGCTATGTTCCAGGCAAGGCCAAGCACCTTCCTCCTGGGAGCCAGGCTGTCCAGGCAACAGCCCTGGCTCCATCCTCATCCATAATCGCAAGAACTCAAGTCCCTCCTCTAGGCCTAACTCAATTTCGGGGAGTTCTTGGGGAGCTTCTGGCATGTTCAACGCCACTATCCTTTCAACACTAGGGGGTGCCAGCCATTTCCAGCAGGGCTGGCTGTGGCCTGTGCGGTGAGTTAAATTTCAGACCTTGCTGAGGCTCTTGGTAACCGCATCAGCGTGACCAGGATTTCAGTTTTACTCAAAAGCTGCCCAGAAGCCTCCAGTACCACTTCCTGTTGCTGGTGAAGCTGCCAAAGCCCACTCTCCAGAACCTGCTCATTTCCGTTTGCACTCTTCGTGTTCCCTGGGGATTCTGGTAACACTCCCTTTAAAATTCACCATTCATTTTATCACGGACTTTTCTTCTCCGCCCTAAGCAGAGGTGTCTGGTGGCCTGGACTGGAATGATACATCAGACCCATCCTTAGATCTCCTCCCAACTCCTCCCCTCTCCTCCCCATCTGCCCATCCCCTCCTGCCACCAGCACCCGCCCCCCCCCCCGCCGGACCCGCCTCACTTGCTGTTACCGAACCCACGTGTGAGGGGTGACTTCCCAGCAGGCCAGCCCCTCGCCCTCTGATACACACCAGATGTGTCTCAATCCTGTAGTGACCCAGCATAGGACTCAGGCTGAGACCTTCCCTTCTGAGGATTCATTCCTATACCTTCCTGAAAACCCTGCCAAGTTCATGGTCACCTTCCTACAGAAAGGAAATTGAGGCTCAGGAAGTTAAATAATTTGCATGAGATCACTCACCTCATCTGTGGTGGGTTACTGGGCAAAAGGCACACTTTCAGTCACTGAAGCATTGGCCCTGCTGAAGACATATTTAGAGATTATTTCCATCGAGGGACCTCAGATTGTGATTCTTAAAATTCTCCCAGCTGTGAACACCCTACATTGTTGTGTGACTGTGCAGAAGGAGGGGTGTGCTGGCCCCGAGCCCTTGTCTCGGCTGGCGGTGTCTATTCCTCCTGAGGCACTGGCCAGAGGACACGATGTGCGTGTTAGAAGGGAGGTTCACCTGGAACTGAGCACTTCCTGCCTCCGGAAACAGAGCCATTCTGCCAATGAGGGCTTATTAACACTGGTTTCAAGTTCATCAAAGCAGGGTCTGAGTCTCAGGCCTCTTTGGCTCCTCCAGGTCAAGCCCTTTGCACAATCAACGATTGCTCAATTGAATTACGTATCCAAAAATCCGAAGGCCATGATCTTACAAAGAGATTACAGTCCAGCCAAAGAGGCCAGACCTGCCCACAAAATAGTGAAAGGGATGGTTTCCATGCACCCTTTGTGAACTGATTACGTACCAGACAATGTAGAGCGAGGCAAGAATTGTCCCGTTCCCTCAGTAACAATGTGCTCTCTGGCACTGCCGAACACAACGGGAGAGGCTTGGGGAGAGGGGCATACCCCGTGAATGGGAAGGCTTCTCAGAAGTTGCAGGTTGGAGTGGGAGTGGGGTCCTCAATCCTGTCTTGTAAATGCCAGCCTCGTTTCTAGCTCGCCAATGAAATGGATCTCCGCTGTGCTGAGATGCAGAAGAACTTTGAAAGCAAGAGGAGGTATGCTTTCTGGCACAAGCTCTTGTGTACTGAAGGTCCTAAGGCTCCTGCATCCTTGCAGGATTTCAGTTCACTGGGATTTCAGACAAGGCCAAATGGAACTGGGTGGCGAGGGGTAGGGGAGATAAGAGACATGTCTTTGGAGAGCAGGATGGTTTGATCTGAGGTCACTAAAATACAGCCCGGAGAAGGTTATTCCTGGCTTTGTAATTTCTCATCCGAATTTCATTTCAATTATAATCTCCCTTTAAGTTGATTGCCAAGAAGAGCCTTTTTTTGGTTTTCCAGGAGGTTTTCATGGTAAACTACTGTTGTTCCCAGCCTGGTCTCTCCCCACGCCTCTCCTCTTCTTCCTCTCACCTCTACTGTCCCTGGCTACTAGGTCAAGGTCTGGGCAAAATGGGAAGAAGGTATGGGAAGGGCAGGAGCCAGAGCTGCAGAGACAAACCAAGGGGAAGAAAAAGGATGTGTGTTGTCTGTGAGAGTGAGAAAGCCCACAGAATCCCCTTCCACACCTCCTGCTGGGCACCAGAGCAGCCCCAGTAGTCCTGCTGGAGAGAAGTCTTCCTAAGTGTCACAAACTTGCTTTTTAAAAATCTTTTTAACTAATTGACTTATTTACTAATAGACTTTATTTTTTTTTTACTATTTTTTATTTTTGCAGTACGCGGGCCTCTCACTGTTGTGGCCTCTCCCATTGCGGAGCACAGGCTCCAGACGCGCAGGCTCAGCGGCCATGGCTCACGGGCCCAACCGCTCTGCGGCATGTGGGATCTTCCCGGACCAGGGCACGAACCCGTGTCCCCTGCATCGGCAGGCAGACTCTCAACCACTGCGCCACCAGGGAAGCCCCTAGACTTTATTTTTTAAAGCAGTTTTAAGTTCACAGGAAAAAAGAGCATAAAGTAGAGAGAATTCCCACATACCCCCGGGCCCCATACCTGCACAACCTTGTGTCATCACTGACATCCCACACCAATACGCGACGTTTGTTACAATCAATGAAGCCTACACTGACACACACTGTTATTCCCCCAATGTCCACAGTTTACATTAGGATTCACTCTTGATGCTGTACATGCTATGGGTTTTGACAAATATTTAGTGACACGTATCCGCCATTATAGTATCATACAGAATAATTTCATTGTCCTAAGAATCCTCTGAGCTCTGCCTATTCATCCTTCTCTCCCCACTAACCCCTGGCAACCACTGATCTTTTGACTGCCTCCGTAGCTGTGCATTTTCCAAAATGTCACATAGTTGAAATCATACAGCCTGTAGCCCTTTCACAGTGACTTCTTGCACTTACCCATATGCATTTAAGGTTCCTCCGTGTCTTTTCTTGGCTCAACAGCTCATACAGCCTTTTATTTTATTTTTTTAATATTTATTTGTTTTATTTACTTATTATTATTTTTTTTTATTTTTGGCTGCGTCGGTTCTCAGTTGCGGCGCACGGGATCTTCACTGAGGCATGCGGGCTCTTCCTTGTGGCACACGGGCTTCTCTCTAGTTGTGGCACGTGGGCTCTTGAGCACATGGGCTCTGTAGTTTGCGGCACGCGGGCTCTCTAGTTGAGCCACGAGGGCTTAGTTGCTCCGCGGCATGTGGGATCTTAGTTCCCCGGCCAGGGATTGAACCTACGTCCCCTGCATTGGAAGGCGGATTCTTTACCACGGGACCACCAGGGAAGTCCCATATGGCCTTCTATTTTAACACTCCTCTTGAACACTGAGGACATCTGCCTCCTGGAATGGAGGCTGGAGAGACCTTGGGCTCTAAAATTATCCTGCATGTTAATCAGCCCACAGTTTCCCAAAAGGATTGTAAGCAAAGACTGTGCTGCTGGGGGACATCCATGGCCCCCTGATGTCTCCATGCAAAATAGTGGATGGTGAAAACAGGGATCTCCTCACCCTTTTCTGGATGGATGTCAGGAGAATGTGTCAGGAAGTGAGGGCCCCACAGCCTGCCCACCAGCTGCCTGCGTGAGGGAGGGGAGGTGGGATCAGGTGAACTTTTCATGGATGACTGTGGCCTTCTCCTGGGGTCCTACAGGGAGCTCGAGGAGATTCACATAGCACAGCTCAGTGAGCTGGAGAAAAACTACAAAGCAGCCTTGAAGGCAGAGAAGTTGGCTGCCCAGGATAAACTAGGTACGGTTGGGACCTGGGAGAATGACCCTGATGAAGGGGTAGAGGCTGACCCTGCAGATCTAGGGCAGAGGAACTCCCATGGCCATGGGTGGACTCTGGCTAGGCTTTCGAGGTTTCCTTCTCAAGCCCAGGAAGAGCAAGTGGTTGAGAATGAAACTGAAAAAAGGGAAACCATGTCAAGCAATGTCCTCCCTACCCCCAGAACTTTGAAGGGTCTGTGGCCAAGTTTTGGGGTCTGAGCAAGTCCCTTCATCTCCTTAAGTCTTAGTTTCCCCATCTGGGAATCAAGGACAAGAATACCTGCCTTTATCAGAGTGATAAGAATGTGAAAGCACTGTTTAAAGTATATTTAAAAGGTCTACAAACGTAATACTGTTCCGATTCAACAAGTTTCCTCACCTGTAAAATGATAGTGTTTCATTAAACTCTAACAGGCACACTGTGATTTGTATGGCCTTAAAACCTGTAAGGGTTGTGTGGGCCACTTATCCCATTATTTATGCTGCCTTTGGGAAGGACAAAGTGTGTACCCTTCAGAATTCTGAGTTTATAGACTAATCGCCACAGGGAGAAGAATTTCTATAATCTCCTTATTTTCCTTTATCTTACATTTTTAAAAGATGATATTTGTACCTTGCTGGTTTTCCAGTTCTCTAAAGAGAACATGTATTGTTTTCAAAACCAAGGTACACTAGGAATGTTATTTTTAAAAGACAGAAGGTTTTGCTTCTGTTTTTCCTTCAGTTGTAGGTTTGCCCCCAGGGATTAGTCCTCATACTTGGGGTGCATCAGAATCACCTGAGAAGCATATTATTGACAGATACTGAGCCTTGCCTCTGAAACTCAGCAGGCTTAGAGTGGGGTCGGGCCATCTAAATTTCTAATAAACTTCCAGAGTGATTGCTAAGGCAACACCATGGTTTCACCACCGACAAGATGAGTTTGAGGTACGGACGGTGTGCAGGAGAGCTCTCATTTGAATTTGAAAACATGTATTTCAGAGGAATAATGATGACCCTGTTGTTTTCCTTTTGTCCAGAGGATATGGGAAAGGAATATAAGTATCTGAAGAATATGTTTCATATGTATCAGGTGAGATTCAGAGCTCCTTGGTGGATTATGAGAGAAAGAGAAGCAAGGCTCATTCCTGGTTGATGACGTTGAAATGAATCTAGAGCTCTTGCCCAGAAAATCATTTCCTGAAATTCCCAGGCTCCTTGAACCTAAGTGGCCCTCAAGGAGAAGAGGGAACCTGCGGACTGTGATGGCACCCATGCAGGACATGTCAGTCACCCAGACCCTAAAGGAGCCCGTTGAAAAATACATTTGTCATTACAAAAGTAATACCTGCTCATTGTTTTTTAAAAAATGGAAATTCAAAAACCAACAACAGGGACTTCCCTGGTGGAGCAGTGGTTAAGAATCTGCCTGTCAGTGCAGGGGAGACGGGTTCGATCTCTGGTCCGGGAAGATCCCAAATGCTGCAGAGCAACTAAGTCCACGTGCCACAACTACTGAGCCGGCGCCCTAGAGCCCGCGAGCCACAACTACTGAGCCCGTGTGCCACAGCTACTGAAGCCCACACGCCTAAAGCCTGTGCTCCACAACAAGAGAAGCCACCGCAATGAGAAGCCCGCGCACCGCAACGAAGAGTAGCCTGCCCTCGCCGCAACTAGAGAAAGCCCGCGCGCAGCAACGAAGACCCAACGCAGCCAAGAATAAAACTAATTAATTAAAACAACAGCAACAACAGCAGCAACAACGAAAAGAATGAACTATCACCACCCCAAGACAACCACTGTTAATATTTGTATTTTGTAACATCTTTGATCTTAGTAAAGTACTGGGTCAAAAAGGATAAACACTTGTAAGGTCTTTGATGCATTTGGCCAAATTGCCACCCAAAAGGGCTGTATCGCTCTGCACTAACTCTAGCAAGCAGAGTAGGGGGTACCTCAGAACACAGCCCATCCACTTAGCCAACTAATTTGATGGAGCCCCAAGAAACCAGAATTAGGGCATGATTTCATCCTAGGGGGATGAGAGAGTGGGAGAGGGGAAGTGGACAGGGGAAGGGCTGGGCCAGCAAGCCCCCCATCCTATGGTGACCAACTGGTCCTGGTTTGCCAGGGACTTTCCGGGTTTTAGCACTGACAGTCTGGAGTCCCAGGAAACAACTCAGTCCCAGGCAAACAATGACAGTTGATAAATAAAAACAACAACTTGGCATTTCCCTTGTTTCCCCCTGTGCTATTGATGAGTGATTCATGGTTCAGGGGAGCTGACACAAGCATCTGCAACATGCTCAACTGCCTGTCTTCAAAGGAAGCCCAGTTCCAACAGGGCAAACGCCGTGCAGAGTTCTCTTTGATCTTTAGGGTTCTGCAGGCTCTTGGGTGACTGGGCTGGAATTGACTCCCACCAGTCACCATATGGGGTCCCCAGCAAGGGTCCCAGGTGAGGGAAGCTGCAAAGGGCTCAGGGCTGAGCCTCAGGCCAAGATGCAGCCTTTCAGGATGCTTTTCTTCATGGTACCTTTGTACCTCCACAGGACAGCATTTATGATGGAATGGAGGAGAAGTGGTCAAAGAAGAAGGCAGAATGGGAGAAGGATTGGGAAAAGATCCTGTTACAGCAAAGTGAGTACAGAAATTTTAGACTTTTTGATGACAGATGCACCAAGAAACTAGCATTAAGTTTGGTCTCGACTTGAGGAAGGCAGCCTTGAAGTCACGAAGGATGATGGGTGGGCTGCATGGCTGGACTCCTGAATGGAAAGGTGCCTGGAGTCTTCAAGAAAGTGCAACAAGGATAGAGTCTTTTATGTAGTTTAGCCACCTGAGGGTCTCAACCATACCCTCCAGAACTCACTGATTGCAAGTTTGGCAATCATGTGCTGGAACGAGCTTGTGGACATCTGTAGGATTGCAGACTTGTTTTCTGGGTGCAGGTGACCCCGAAGTTCCAGAAAAAAAGCTCTTGAATTAGTTTGAAATATTCACTTGTTGGGGGAGGGGCAACACAGTCCATACTCCCACGTCCCCCCAGAGGAAGCCATGTTTGATATATTTTTCAATTGAGATATATTTCAATTGATATAAGGTGTACAACATGTTGATTTGATACAGTCATATATTGCTGTGTATTTTTTTAATATTTCCAACACTTAGCACAGAGCCTGGATCCTACATAGTGCCCTATAGGACACTTTCCTACCTCCACTGAGCTTCTTCATAAATGGAAAAGAGAGAGAGAAATCTCTGGAAACTGCTCCCTGACCTAGAGGACTAGTTGAGGTAGAATTGGGGGCTCTATAAACCTATTCCACATCCTAGCCCAACACAATTTAGATCAGATTTAGCTGATATTCACAAATCACTCATATAAATGCAGATACTCCCTGGGAAAGGTCATCCTTAAAGCCCTTCCCACCCTGGACTCCCAGGAGGTAGCATGAAGACCCTGGAGTCAAGGCTGGGGAATGGGGTGTGGAGCTGCTCCTGTTTGAGTCTTTACCTGGAATCTTGGTGTAGCATAGCCACGTCATCACCCAGACTCCCAGCTACTCGTACTACGCTCATCCCATGTTGCCAGAGTCTATGCTAAGATGCTACGAGCAGTTTTGGAAGACCGGAATCTAGCTGCTCTTAGTGTAGTCCAGACTTATCTTGTGAGCCCGGGAGGTTGCCTCCCTATCCACCCCTAGCACCACGATGCTGAAGAAGAACTTTGTGTAAGACCTACACCCGTCCTTCCCCCTGTTTAGTACTGGGGCTCTGCTGGCAGGTTCCCCTGTCCCCCAAATACACTTAAGCCCAGCTCTGCCCCAGGGCTAAGTATACATTTTATTGAATAAATTTTATTGAATAAAGAATAATAAATTTTATTGCTGGAAAAGTCACATGAGCCAAGAGCTGTATTTTAAGATAAGAGTATCAAAAAACCATGGTGATTGCTTCAGCAGAGGGAATGGACAAAATAATAAGCAACAGATCCAAAATAAACTTCTGGTTTCCCTACTCTATTTAACTGAGGTTTCTGTTTATTAATTTTTTTTAAAATGAAAGCTTCTTTCTTTCTTTCTTCTTTCTTTCTTTATTTTTGGCTGTGTTGGGTCTTCGTTTCTGTGCAAGGGCTTTCTCTCGTTGCAGCAAGCAGGGGCCATTCTTCATTGCAGAGCGTGGGCCTCTCATGGTTGCGGCCTCTCTTGTTGTGGAGCACAAGCTCCAGACGCGCAGGCTCAGTAGTTGTGGCTCATGGGCCTAGTTGCTCCACGGCATTTGGGATCTTCCCAGACCAGGGTTCGAACCCGTGTCCCTTGCATTGGCAGGCAGATTCTCAACCACTGCGCCACCAGGGAAGCCCAATATCCAATTAACATCATTCCTCTTAAAAGTGAGCGGAATACTGTACTTATGAGTAATAAAAACAAGGAAAATCATGCTTAGGTTTTTGAAATCTAAGTCTAAACGGTGGTGTCTTTCACCACTGAAAAGCAAAGTCAGCTCATGGCGCAGGAGAGGAAGCTCACATGTTTCTGGGATAGTTTGTCACACTCACCACCAGCAATCAGGCTGGATGTGGGAGCATTATACCCTCAACCTCAACACATGAGGGGTTTTTTTTAGCCAGATCAGATCACAAATATCCCCCTCAGTGATCTTTGACATTTCTTTTAAACTTACTATAATTTTTGTATCTACTATAAGTTCATTTTTAAACCTTCTCATCAAATTAAAAACACAATTAAAATCACGCCTACAGCTATGACTGTCTAGCTATTGCAAAGCCAGAGATTTAGATTGAATTTGCATGAAAATTATGTTGTCCTGATTCCCATTCTCTTGACTTCCAGCTATCAAGAAAAAAAAAAAAAAGAAAGAAAGAAAGAAAGATTAAAATAGCAGCATTTTAACTATTGTTTAGTTATACAACTAAACAATAGCATCAATTAAGGGGAAAGAAGAGTTTTTTCCTCAGTGTGAAAGTAGGTTGTGGCATCTGTTTGCCCATATTTTTCTTGTCATCCTTATTGCTTACTTCAAAGTTCACCTTGGTGAGGATGGTGAGAATATCTTCACCCCTGAAAAACATAACATAACCTTGTGACCATCTATGGGGGGAGAAATCAACTGGTAAACCCTATTATCTGCTGTGATTAGTGATAGTTATTTCCCTCAAAACAACAGGCATTTGAAATAACAAGATGCTAAACCAAGACCTACCACAGCTTTCTAGGTAAAGAAGTTGTCTCAGAGCTTAATATCTTATGACCATCACAAACTTCACTGTCAACACCAGATTTGGTTTCTTTGCCTCCTGACCAATTTGCACCTCACTCTGCTCCATGTATGTGTCACTTACCCCCAATCACCTCAACGCCCCCCCGCAACATCCCCTGCCTCAAATTGGCATTGCTTCTGTGGATTTATCTGTGGCCGCATCAAACTTTAGGCAAGTGGAAATTGAAAGTCTCCTGCAGCCACCCCACTGCTTTCTCACCAGCTTCTCTTATCAGTTTAGTTGGGCAACCTGTTTATTCACTTCTGTAGCTAACCCCTTGGAACCTCGCAGGATTCGTGGTCTAAGTTACAAAATGAAAATGTAGTGTGGGTGTTATGGTTCAGTCCTTTATCTGCCATGGGAAATTCTTGCTCTTCATACACTTAAAACATAATGAGACACAGAACTAGAAGCAACCTACAGAGGATTCCTTGCTATTTATCTGCTGGTTGTGTGTGCATTTGGTGAACTGTGCCGTACAAAACCATCATTTAAATAAAGGAAACATAAGATAATAAATGAGGGAAAGTTATTTTCCCACATTTTGTGGGCTTCAAAGCAAATTTGTGGGAATAGAAAAAGTTTCTGATCTTTAGCACTTATCTCCCACAAGAGGGTCCGAGGTTGGTCAGCTATTATAGAACTTTTGACAGGGTTGGAGGATGTTAAACATGGAAATTCCAAACTAGTTGAGTGGGTTCAGTCATATTTCTGCCTAAAGACAGAGATAAACTATATGACTTTGCCATCTTTCCCACTCTACGATATGCTGATTGTCCTTTGAGGTGCTAAATAAAAGAAACTCCTCAGTAAGTATTTCAGTTTTTTCCATCAGTAAACTTGCCCTCTTTCCCACTCTGCAACTGACCTGAGAATTACAGTTATATGATCCACAGCTAGACATTTAAAGATGAATGAAGTGTTGAATAAGCAAAAATTACCTAGGACATCTTTCTCTCAGGCTCTGGCAAAGTGACTGGATATACCAGGTCCCCTCCATGGTGCTTCGGTAGGAAACACAGTTGTTCACGGTGGCCATCCCCAGCAGAAAGTCAGCCTCATCTGGGATATATCTCTTCTGAAGCGATGAATCAATTTCTAAATAGGTTTCCTTCTGTTCTGAGTCAGTTTCAACAGCTATACCTCTCTGGTAGTTATCCCCTTGACAAGCCTGAATAAAAAAGATTTTGGGTTTGCCAAGAAGGGAAGGGCACTTTGAACCAGTGAAGTAAGAGGTCAGCTCATAGATGGGGGCTTCCTGCCCATCGGAGCCATAGATGATGCCTTTGTCTCCATGGGAGAGGATGCAGCAGATGAAGCAGTCCTTGTTATTGTGGTCCATGCTTTGGTAGGATTTCAGAACCTCACAGATTTTCTTCGCAGTGTAGTCTTTGTAATGCACTATCTCAAAATGAAGCTCACTAAAGGTCTTTCTCAAAGCCTCTGAAAAGTGAAACAAGAAAAGTCATATTACACCGCAAGAATTCCCAGACCACAACCCAGGACTAGAGAGAACATTGATCAGATAAGAATCTGAACCAGAACTGAAAAACAAGACCCTCTATATTAGTGGCTGGATTCCATAGACTTCTAATGTTTACTGCCACTAGCTGAAAATATTTCCCAGCCCTGAGGCAAAAGAGAAAGGGGAGACTGCTATTGTTGGCCTGTTGTCTTTTCTCAACTAGCCTACAAGCTATTATTTAGGCTTACTGCCTAACCAATCTAAAAAGTAACTAATACTTACATAATCAGAAAAAAAGCAAAAACAAATTTTTAATAAAAGATCCATACTTATTTTATCCTGAACCTTCTCAAAATTGTTCATCAAAATACGAGATATGAATGTTTTAAAAGTCAAGTAGAACTAAAAGACTTATTACAAAAAAGCTACCCCCCTCTACTCCTTCCTTTTACCCAGTCATGTTCTGTCCAGCCATTTCTATGAAGGAAGCCACTTTCAACTTTCAGCTATTATTTTTTTTTTTGGTATTAGCCTCCATTTTGTAATGAATTTGGGCTCATTTCTATTTATTCGTTTATAAATTTTAGACTTTTGTATTGAGTTCCTATTGTGGGTGATGAGTGCTTGGTGCTCTTATACATTTACAACGTTTAGTTGAAGCAATAGAAATATATGTATTACTAATACTATGTAAATATAATATTCTTTAATTATGCTTCCTTTCTTATTAAGCTTTTTGTCTTTCCTGGAATTAGCAATAGCATTATTTTTTCACTGCTTTGTTTTCTACATGCTTAACATTAGTTTTCCCCAAATGCTCTAATTGATCTAGTCAAAGTCTTTCAACATTTTTCAGGCTGCCTGTCTGATTATTTTAGATAAAAATAGCATATATTTAAGGTGTACAACATGATGATATGAATAGTGAAATGATTACTACAGTTAAGCTAATAATTTATCTCCTCACTCAGTTACCTTTTGTTTGCGTGTGTGTGTGTGTGTGTGTGTGTGTGTGTGGAGAACACCTGGAATATAGTCTCTTTGCATACTTCTCATGTTCAATACAGCATTATCAACTATTGCCATCATGCTGTACAGTAGATTGCTAAACTTATTCATCCTACATACTGCTACTTTATACCCTTGATCAGAAATACAATCAAGGCCATTTTAATAAAAAATGTTTTCATGGTAAATATTAAGTAAATGAAAATCGAAAGCCTGAAACCTTTTCTTCAATACCAAGATATACGATGATGAGTGATGTAGTCAGTGAACTTAAGTTCTGTGGCTTTTTAAAACCTTAGAATAGATTTGCTTGAATAAACAAATGTTAACAGAAACCATTCACAGAGTCCTGACGATTAAAATCAACCTATCTTATTTTCTAAACTACTTTATTTAAAAAATAAGTAATTACCTGATGTTATGACTCATAAACACCATTTTCAAAAATTCTTTGATCAAGTAAAAATTCTTAATATCACAATGGTTGGGTTGAATTCTTTCTTTTATTGCTTTTAGTTGTAGCCATTTCTATGTTCACATGATACAAATTATTTTTCATTTAACTTGTAAGCTCTCAATCTTAGCCGAAAAAGGCTGAGCCAAAGACTTTCTGTTTAGTTTAACATTTGAAAATGCTATTTCTGTTAAGGACTCAATTTCTGCTGTACTCATAGCCCAACTTTTATAAACACAACTTCCGTAAATGGTCTTGATACCAAAGCAATGTTTTCCACCCAACACCTAATACACTCTATAGAGGCTCTATTCATCTAGTGGAATTAAAAACAAAGTTTATTGTTGCTTTTTATAAGCCTTTTAGTAAGATTTGATATTTTATCTTTATATATACATTGCTTTGATTTTTAAAATTAATTTTAAAAAAACAGAAGCAGAAAACTAACAAGTATGTAAGAATGTTGTTCACCTCCACAGGGAAATACGGTTATATCCATCTTTTTGAAACACGTGGCCCTGTTGATACAGCTTTTGTTCTCCCCGTTTGACAAAAACATAGATATCAGAAATATTTCATTTCTCTTTTGGGCTCTACTGTACCTGCATCCAAGTCTGTTCCATTCCTATCCTTAATGCTGTGAAGTTTGGGCACATCCTTCCTTGCTATGCTAAAATCATAATTGTTAAAGATCAAACAGTATCCCCGAGGTTTGCTTTTCATTCGGTAAACTGTGTTCGATGTCTGGAAAACAAAAATCCAACCCAGGAGCTGACTCTGTGGATCAAACACTTGAGACGTGAACAAACAACTCCCTAGAAAGAGGTTAGGCATCACCTAAGCCAAACTGGGATGCAAGTGCACTTTCCATAGCCCCACCCCAACTTGGCACTGCTCCCCTAAGGAGCTAGTTTCCACTCATCCCCCGACAAGGATCGCAGACTTCTTCCCCACAGTTAGTGTGGAAAGTCAGTGTCCCAATACTTGGGCGTCCTGAGCATTTGCACTTATATTAATAGTGTTGTCACCACATTGTATTGGTATTATTTATTCTCATTTCTGCTCAAGGCAGTAAACATCTGTGCCAGGGACTAGGATTATTATTAATTTGTGAGAGCTCAATCAGGAGTTCCTGGATGAATGACTGTCTTGGTGCTGTCTTTGGGCTGCCCCTTTGAGACCTTGTGATTCCCTCAGCTCTCTGCTCAACTCATCCATGCTTCTGGGCTAACAGGTGAGGGCCTGCCCATCACACAGCATAGCATGGTCCCAGGATTTTTCAAGCTGATGGCTTAATCTGGATCTCAGGACCACAGTGACTAGAGGAGACAGATGTGCTGGGCAGGCAGGTCTTGGCTGTGCTACAGGTTACAGTATCCAGACTCTACTACTTGACAGTATCAATCAGAGGTGACCCTGTGACCTCCTGACTTCCCTGGGGTTGTTTCAGTGCTGAGATATTTAGCATTTATTGGGAAATCCATGCAGTTCCTCAAGGTGGAGAAAAGGGCCCCAGACTAGGGGGCCAAATTCCTGGCTCTACTACTTAATAACCTTAAGACTTTGGACAAGTTAACGAATCTCTCTTGCACTCAGTGTCATTAGCTGACGGGTGGGGATAAAAGCATGCAGAGTGCTTTTACTGTTTACAAAGTGCCACGTGACTTCAGTTAACCCTTGATGTTCAGACTGAGAGAGGTCTGGTAATTTGCTCAGGGGTCCACTAACAAAGGGTCTCTCCTAAGCTTAATTTCAAGTCTCCCACTAGACATTAGGCATACAGGGTTTCCTCTGTTTCCCACCACAAGGAAGAGTGAATGGGCTGCTGAGTCACAATGTGGTAAATTGCTGAAAGTTACAGAAACAGAAGTGATATCTAGAAAGGCAATTCTTGGGCCAGCTCATTGGGATGAGATCATAGAGACAACTAGATCGTTAGCATGTGCTGCTTACCCCTAATCACAAAGGAGAAACTGTTTTGAAATGCCAAGCTAAAAGAAGACTTTGCTTTTTCTAGTCCTGCTGACTCTTCTCCCAAAGCCCTCTCCCATTTAGGCTGATGCAGCTGCTAAAAGGATCAGGTTGGAGGCTCCCCACCCCTCTACCCTCCAACTATTCCAACGTCTTTGCTTTTAAAATAGAAATTTAACACATGGGAAACCTTTTCAAAATTCAAAGTTTAAAAGTCACATTTTAAACTTGTGCTTTTGTGAATTTTTTTCTACAGTTCTCAACATTTTCAATAAGTTTCTGTCCCTTATTAGTTTATCTGGAAGCTAAAAAAAAAAACTCAGGAACACAATAACTAGAATCAGCAGCACAAAGGAGAAAAGGAATGGGAATTTCCCCGTACCTGTGACTCACTGTCTTTTTCTCCTGGAGAGTCCGACATGGCCAGCATTTCAAGGGAGCCCCCCCTTATGAGAAATTGTGACACATCTGGAATGACACAGGCAGGGAAGGTGCTTTGGTGAGGAAAGATGTAGCACCCAGGACAACATAAAGTCCCTTTTAAAATGAAAATTCACAGGACTTCCCTGGTGGCTAAGGATCCTCCTGCCAATGCAAGGGACATGGGTTCAAGCCTTGGTCTGAGAAGATCCCACATGCCGTGGAGCAACTAAGCCTGTGTGCCACAACTACTGAAGCCCGCATGCCTAGAGCCCATGCTCTGCAACAAGAGAAGCCACCACAGTGAGAAGCCCACACACCACAACGAAGAGTAGCCCCCACTTGCTGCAACTAGAGAAAGCCCATGCACAGCAAAGAAGACCCAATGCAGCCAAAAATTTTTTTTAATTTAAAAATAAATAGAATAATTTTTTAAAAAATAAAGTCAGGATTTGTTAAAAAAAATAAAATAAAGAAAAAAAAAGAAAATTCACAGACCACCTTGAACATAATATCCTTGCAGTTCACAGAATAAGGGAAAATCTTATCACTAACTAACTCTGCCCCAATTTCAAACATGCTGGCCTGGGGCTGCAGGGTCTTTGTCTTTTGACAATGCCTTTTATATCTTCCAATGTGCAGAGAAGGTGAAAAGTAGCCAGTGCTATTAGGAGAACAGGTCCATTAACATGCAAATGTCATCTGCATACAGAGTGAAGTAAGTCAGAAAGAGAAAAATAAATACTGTATATTAACGCATATATGTGGAATCTACAAAAATGGTACAGATGAACCAGTTTGCAAGGCAGAAATAGAGACTTAGACGTAGAGAGCAAACGTATGGACACCAAGCAGGGAAAGTGGGGGTGGGATGAATTGGGAGATTGGGATTGACATATATACACTAATATGTAGAAAATAGAAAACTAATGAGAACCTGCTATATAGCACAGGGAACTCCACTTCATTGTACAGTAGAAGCTAACACAACATTGTAAAACAACTATACTCCAATAAATAAATAAAACAAAATGAAAAAAAAGATGCAGAAGTGGTCACAATTGTGACTGCTGTAGCCCTCCCTCTCCCCAGCCTGAGTGAGCAAGTGAGCCCTAATCAAGCCGCTGCTTTTGCCCCCTCTTGCCTGGGTGGGGAACAGATGCCTGAGGGTGGCCCACATGCACAGACGGGACCAAAACCAAAGTTGAACTCCAGGGGCAGTGGGACCAAAGAAGAGAAAGGGAAATCTCTCTGTGCAGCCACAGGAGCAGAGGATTAAATCCCTGCAATCAGCTTGGTAAACCCTGCATCTGTGGAATATCTGAATAGACAATGAGTGTTCCTGCAATTGAGGCTGTGGACTTTGGGGGCGACTGTGGACTTTGCAGGCAAGTACACGCCAGAGTTGGGCCAGGTCAGAGTCTGAGCTGGCCCTACAGAGCCCACAGCAGGTCCAGAGACCCACCTAGAAGTACTGGAGGACTTCCCAGGCAGGCAGGGATTGGCTGCGCTTCACTGTGGGAGCAAGGACACTGACAGGTGAGGCCACAGGAAAATATTAATATTAATTTTTTCACTTTGTTCTATTGTTTTTTATTATTCTTTTAATTTTTATTTATTTTTTCTTTTCTTTTTATGCTTTTATTTGTAATATATTTTTTACTCTATTTTTTCCCTCTTTCTACTTTACTTTGTCATTATATTGTGCTTTTTCCTTGTTTTTTCCTTTGTTTTGCTTTGTTTTTATCTTCCTTTTTTTTTTTTTTTTTTTTTTGCAGTATGCAAGCATGTGGGATCTTCCTGGACCGGGGCACGAACCCATATCCCCTGCATTGGCAGGCAGACTCTCAATCACTGCGCCACCAGGGAAGCCCTTTATCTTCTTTTTAACTATATTTTATATTTTTCAATTTTTACTTTACTTTTTTGTTGTTTTGTATTTTTTCCTTTTGTTTTCACCTTTCTTATGTTTTTATGTTTTTTTATCTCTTTTGTGTGTTTTATGCTTTCTTTGCCTTTTTTTAGATTGCTTTCTGCTTTTGATTGGTTTTTTGTCTTGCTTTTACCATTCAACTTGGGGTTTTGTTTGTCTGTTCTTTTTTTTTTTTTTTTCTTTTCTTCCACACCATGTGGCTTGCAGGGTCTTGATGCTCCAGCCAGGTGTTGGGCCTGAGCCTCTGAGGTGGGAGAGCTGAGTCCAGGATGTTGGACCACCAGAGAACTCCTGACCCCAGGGAATATTAATCAGCGAGAGTTCTCCCAGAGGTCTCCATCTCAACAGTAAGACCCAGCTCCTCCCAAGGGCCAGCAAGCTCCAGTGCTGGATGCCTCACAACAAACAACTAGCAAGACAGGAATGCAACCCCACCCATTAGTCTAAACCCCAGCCTTTAGTCAGACAGGCTGACTAAAGTCATACTACGCTCACAGACACCCCAAAACACACCACTGGAGGCGGCCCTGCCCACCAGAGGAACAAGATCCAGCTCCACCCACCAGAATGCAGGCACCAGTCCCCTCACCAGGAAGCCTACACAAGGCACTGGACCAACCCCACCCACTGGGGGCAGACGCCAGAAGTAAGAGGAACTATGACCCTGCAGCCTGCAGAAAGGAGACCCCAAACACAGTAAGTTAAACAAAATGAGAACACAGAGAAATATGCTGCAGATGAAGGAGCAAGGTAAAAACCCACAAGACCAAACAAAATGAAGAGGAAATAGGCAGTCTACCTGAAAAAGAATTCAGAGTAATGATAGTAAAGATGATCCAAAATCTTGGCAATAGAATGGAGAGAATACAAGAAATGTTTAACAAGGACCTAGAAGAACTAAAGAGCAAACAAACAGCGATGAACAACACAATAGCTGAAATTAAAAATACTCTAGAAGGAATCAATAGAATAACTGAGGCAGAAGAATGGAGAAGTGAAGATAGAATGGTGGAAATAACTGCTGCAGAGCAGAATAAACAAAAAAGAATGAAAAGAACTGAGGACAGTCTCAGAGACCACTGGGACAACATTAAACGCACCAACATTCGAATTATAGGGGTCCCAGAAGAAGAAGAGAAAGAGAAAGGGCCTGAGAAAACATTTGAAGAGATTATAGTTGAAAACTTCCCTAATATGGGAAAGGAAATAGTCAATTAAGTCCAGGAAGCACAGAGAGTCCCATACAAGATAAACCCAAAGAGAAACACACCAAGACACATATTAATCAAACTATCAAAAATTAAATACAAAGAAAAAATATTAGCGACTTCCCTTGTGGTCCAGTGGTAAAGAATCTGCCTTACAATGCAGGGGACGTGGGTTCGATCCTTGGTTATGGAACTAAGATCCCACATGCCGCAAGGCAACTAAGCCCATGTGCCACAACTACTGAGCTCACATGCCTCAACTAGAGCCCATGTGCCACAAATTACAAAGCCCGTGTGCTCTGGAACCTGCATGCCACAACTACAGAGCCCATGCACCCTGGAGCCTGTGCACTACAGCTAGAGAGAGAAAATGCACACACCACAACTACACAGAAGCCCGCACACCACAACGAGAGTCTGCATGCTGCAATGAAAGATTCTGCATGCCTCAATGAAGATCCTGTGTGCCAAAACTAAGAGCCAACACAGCCAAAAATAAAAATAAATAAATAAATAATAAGTCTTTAAAAAAAAAGAAAAAATATTAAAAGCAGCAAGGGAAGAGCAACAAATAACATACAAGGGAATCCCCGTAAGGTTATGAGCTGATTTTTCAGCAGAAACTCCACAGGCTACAGGGGAGGGCCCAATATATTTAAAGTGATGAAAGGGAAAAAGCTACAGCCAAGATTACTCTACCCAGCAAGGATCTCATTCAGAATTGATGGAAAAATCAAAAGATTTACAGACAAGCAAAATGTAAGAGAATTTAGTACAACAAAACCAGCTCTACAACAAATACCAAAGGAACTTCTCTACGCGGGAAACACGAGAAGAAAAAGACCTACAAAAACAAACTCAAAACAATTAAGAAAATGGTAATAGGGACATACATATTCATAATTACCTTAACTGTGAATGGATTAAATGTTCCAACCAAAAGACACAGGCTCACTGAATGGATACAAAAACAAGACCGGTATATATGCTGTCTACAAGAAACCCACTTCAGACTTAGGGACACATACAGACTGAAAGTGAAGTGATAGAAAAAGATATTCCATGCAAATGGAAATCAAAAGAAAGCTGGGGTAGCAATACTCATAACAGATAAAATAGACTTTAAAATAAAGAATGTTACAAGACACAAAGAAGGAAACTACATAGTGATCAAGGGATCAATCCAGGAAGAAGATATAACAATTATAAATATATATGCACCCAAGATAGGAGCACCTCAATACATAAGGCAAATGCTAACAGCTATAAAAAGGGGAAATCAACAGTAACACAATAAAGGTGGGGGACTTTAACACCTCACTTAACAGATCATCCAGACAGAAAATAAATAAGGAAACACAAGCTTTAAATGACAAAATAGACCAGATAGATTTAATTGATATTTACAGGACATTCCATCCGAAAACAGCAGATTACACTTTCTTCTCAAGTGCACATGGAACATTCTCCAGGATAGATCATATCTTGGGTCACAAATCAAGCCTTGGTAAATTTAAGAAAATTGAAATCATATCAAGCATCTTTTCCAATCACAATGCTATGAAATTAGAAATCAATTAGAGGAAAAACCTGTAAAAAAACACAAACACATGGAGGCTAAACAATATGCTACTAAATAACCAAGAGATCAATAAAGAAATCAAAGAGGAAATTTAAAAATACCTAGAGATAAATGACAAAAAAACACGACGGCCCAAAACCTATGGGATGCAGCAAAAGCAGTTCTAAGAGGGAACTTTATAGCAATACAATCCTACCTCAAGAAACAAGAAAAATCTCAAATAAACAATCTAACCTTACACCTAAAGGAACTAGAGAAAGAAGAAGAACAACAACAAAAAAACCACAAAGTTAGTAGAAGGAAAGAAATTATAAAGATCAGGGCAGAAACAAATGAAATAGAAACAAAGAAAGCAATAGCAAAGATCAATAAAACTAAAATCTTGTTCTTTGAGAAGATATACAAAATTGATAAACCTTTAGCCAGTCTCATCAAGAAAACGAGGGAGAGAACTCAAATCAATAAAATTACAAATGAAAAAGAAGTCACAACAGACACCGCAGAAATAAAAAGTATCCTAGGGGACTACTACAAGCAACTCTATGCCAATAAAGTGGACAACCTGGAAGAAATGGACAAATTCTTAGAAAGGTATAACCTTCCAAGACTGAACCAGGTAGAAATAGAAAATATAAACAGACCAGTCACAAGTAATGGAATTGAAACTGTGATTAAAAATCTTCCAACAAACAAAAGTCCAGGACCAGATGGCTTCACAGGTGAACTCTATCAAACATTTAGAGAAGAGCTAACACCCATCCTTCTCAAACTCTTCCAAAAAACTGCAGAGGAAGGAACATTCCAAAACTTATTCTACAAGGCCACCATCACCCTGATGCCAAAACCAGACAAAGATATCACAAAAAAAGAAAATTACAGACCAACATCACTGATGAATGTAGATGCAAAAATCCTCAACAAAATACTAGCAAACAGAATCCAACAGCACATTTAAAGGATCATACACCATGATCAAGTGGGACTGATCCCAGGGATGCAAGGATTCTTCAATATACACAAATCAATCAATGTGATACACCATATTAACAAACTGAAGAAGAAACACCATATGATCATCTCAATAGATGCAGAAAAAGCTTTTGAGAAAATTCAACACCCATTTATGCTTAAAAGAACTCTCCAGAAAGTGGGCACAGGGGGAACCTACCTCAGCATAATGAAGGCCATATATGACAAACCCACAGCAAACATTTTTCTCAATGGTGAAAAACTGAAAGCATTTCCTCTAAGATCAGGAACAAGACAAGGATGTCCAGTCTCACCACTATTTTTTTAGTTTGTTTGTTTTTGTTTTGGGGTTTCTTTTGTGGTACGCAGGCCTCTCACTGTTGTGGCCTCTCCCGTTGCGGAGCACAGGCTCCGGACGCGCAGGCTCAGCGGCCATGGCTCACGGGCACAGCCGCTCCATGGCATGTGGGATCTTCCCGGACCGGGGCACGAACCCGTGTCCCCTGCATTGGCAGGCGGACTCTCAACCACTGCGCCACCAGGGAAGCCCTCACCACTATTATTGAACATAGTTTTGGAAGTCCTAGCCATGGCAATCAGAGAAGAAAAGGAAATAAAAGGAATAAAAATTGGAAAAGAAGAAGTAAAACTGTCACTGTTTGCAGATGACATGATACCATACATAGAGAATCCTAAAGATGCCACCAGAAAACTACTAGAGCTAATCAATGAATCTGGTAAAGTTGCAGGATACAAAATTAATGCACAGAAATCTCTTGCATTCCTATATACTAATGATGAAAAATCTGAAAGAGAAATTTAGGAAACATTCCCATTTACCATTGCAACAAAAAGAATAAAATACCTAGGAATAAACCTACCTAAGGAGGTAAAAAACCTGTACTCAGAAAACTACAGGGTACTGATGAAAGAAATCAAAGATGACACAAACAGATGGAGAGATATACCATGTTCTTTGATTGGAAGATCAATATTGCGAAAATGACTATACTACCCAAAGCAATCTACAGATTCAATGCAATCCCTATCAAATTGCCAATGGCATTTTTCACAGAACTAGAACAAAAAATCTTAAAATTTGTATGGAGACACAAAAGACCCCGAATAGCCAAAGCAATCTTGAGAAAAAAAAAAAAAAATGGGGCTTCCCTGCTGGCGCAGTGGTTGAGAATCTGCCTGCTAATATGGGGGACACGGGTCGAGCCCTGGTCTGGGAGGATCCCACATGCTGCGGAGCAACTGGGCCCGTGAGCCACAACTACTGAGCCTGCACATCTGGAGCCTGTGCTCCGCAACAAGAGAGGCCGTGATAGTGAGAGCACCGCAATGAAGCGTGGCCTCCGCTTGCCACAACTAGAGAAAGCCCTCACACAGAAACAAAGACCCAACACAGCAAAAATTAATTAATTAATTAATAAACTCCTACACCCAACATCTTCTTAAAAAAAAAAAAATGGAGCTGGAAGAATCAGACTCCCTGACTTCAGACTATACTACAAAGCTACAGTAATCAAGACAGCATGGTAGTGGCACAAAAACAAACATAGATCAATGGAACAGGATAAAAAGCCCAGAGATAAACCCACACACCTATGGTCAACTACTCTATGACAGAGGAGGCAAGGATATACAATGGAGAAAAGACAGTGTCTTCAATAATTGGGGCTGGGAAAACTGGACAGCTACTTGTAAAAGAATGAAATTAGAACACTCCCTAACACGATACACAAAAATAAACTCAAAATGGATTAAACACCTAAATGTAAGGCCAGACACTGTCAAACTCTTAGAGGAAAACATAGGCAGAACGCTCTATGACATAAATTACAGCAAGATCCTTTTTGACCCACCTCCTAGAGAAATGGAAATAAAAACAAAAATAAACAAATGGGACCTAATGAAATTGAAAAGCTCTTGCACAACAAAGGAAAACATAAACAAGACAAAAAGACAACCCTCAGAAAGGGAGAAAATATTTGGAAATGAAGCAACTGACAAAGGATTAATCTCCAAATTATACAAGCAAGCAGTTCCTGCAGCTCAATATCAAAAAAACAAACAACCCAATCGAAAATGGGCAGAAGGCCTAAATAAACATTTCTCCAAAGAAGATATACAGATTGCCAACAAACAAATGAAAGGATGCTCAACATCACTAATCACTAGAGAAACGCAAATCAAAACTACAATGAGGGATCACCTCACACCTGTCAGAGTGGCCATCATCAAAAAATCTACAAGCAATAAATACTGGAGAGGGTATGGAGAAAAGAGAACCCTCTCGCACTGTTGGTGGGAATGTAAATTGATACAGTCACTATGGAGAACAGTATGGAGGTTCCTTAAAAAACTAAAAATAGAATTAGCATATGACCCAGAAATCCCACTACTGGGCATATACCCAGAGAAAGCCTTAATTCAAAAAGACACATGTGGACTTCCCTGGTGGCACAGTGGTTTAGAATCCACCTGACAATGCAGGGGACACAGGTTCGAGCCCTGGTCCTGGATGATCCCACATGCTGCGGAGCAACTAAGCCTGTGTGCCACAACTACTGAGCCTGCACTCTAGAGCCCACAAGCCTCAACTACTGAAGCCCGTGCACCTAGAGCCCGTGCTTTGCAACAAGAGAAGTCACCGCATTAAGAAGCCCACATGCAGCAACGAAGAGTAGCCCCTACTTGCCACAGCTAGAGAAAGCCTATGTGCAGCAACAAAGACCCAACACAGCCAAAAATAAATAAATAAATTTTATTTTAAAAAAAGACACATGCACCTTGATATTCATTGCAGCACTATTTACGATAGCCAGGTCATGGAAGCAACGTCAATGCCCATCAGCAGACAAATGGATAAAGAAGAAGTGGTACATATATACAATGGAATATTACTCAGCCTACAAAAAGGAATGAAATTGGGTCATTCGCAGAGACGTGGATGGACCTAGAGACTGTCATACAGAGTGAAGTAAGTCAGAAAGAGAAAAACAAATATCATATATTTAACACACATATGTGGAATCTAGAAAAAATGATACAGATGAACTGGTTTGCAAGGCAGAAGTAGAGACACAGACATAGAGAACAAACGTATGGACACCATGGGGAAAACGGGGGGTGGAAAGAATTGGGAGATTGGGATTGACATATATACACTAATAGGTAGGAAATAGATAACTAATGAGAACCTGCTCTATAGCACGGGGAACTCTACTTCAATTCACTGAAACTAACACAACATTGTAAAACAACTCTACTCCAATTAAAAACAAAATGCGGATGTGGTAGAAGGTTGTGGAGAGGAGGCAATGAGGCTATCAGGAAGTAAATTAACTAAATAAACCTCGAAAACATATCTGCAAGTATTACCGTTTGAAAATTCATCTGGACCTCTTCCAAGGCTCATTCTTTGCTCTGAATTTAAAAAGAAACACACATATTTGATTAGAAACTGCTGTGACATAGAGGAGTCTGTCCATTTAAGACTACATTTTGTTGATCCACAGCTCTCAGGTTATTTATACCTCTGCTTAGTTCTTCATAATCGTTGATTTTCTTCAGCAAGCTCTTGTTGATTTGCTCACAGATTCTTTTCAGGGTGTCCAAGTTTCTTTCCCCTAGGATGACCCTCTTCTCCATCTCTATGAAAATATCAAGCAAGGTCTAGAGGGAGGAGAAATCAAGTTGGAAGACTAGATGGAGACATATTGGCTTTTAGATTAACATTTTTTTTGCTTCCACTCTCTCCAAACTAAGCACCCACCCTAGCTTCCCAAGCCAACCCTCCTGAGAGGACATCCTGGTCTTATAAAGCCAATCAGTAGATTATTAGGGAGGTAATTCATGATTTCTGGCCCAGAAAGATAGAAATAAGAAGACACAGGAGAAGTCACATCAGATGTCACCTAGTCCCCAGGCCCAGGCCCTGTTCTGAGACTGCCTGTGGACACCTTTATGTGAAGACAGTGAAGCAGCCCGAGTGCATGGCTGAGATGTGACAGCCTGGTCCCTATGGCAACAGCCCTGGGGACTGCCTCACACCCTCCATTGCCTCTGCCACCTGATCATCTCCAGGCTGAGTGTCCCCATAACACACACACACACAGACAAGCACACACACATACAACATTACATCACAACACACACACACACACACACACACACACACACACACAGAGTTCCAGGTCCCAGGTTGTTTCAGAGACTGCAGAAGTGGGGAAACGATCTCAGGCCCACCACCGTCTCTCCTGGCTCTGCAAGGTCTCCACATTGCCTGTGCCTCCACACCAGCCTTCTCCCCTTGCTCCTCACTCTGCCTTGTTCCTGGTAATTAATGTAAGCAGCACTTCACAGTATACAGAGGCATCATATCTACAGCACTCATGCCTGACAGCATTCTTCTTCTCCCCAGTTAAAAAGTGAGAATTCATGTTGCTTTTACTGACAAGTGCTCTCTTTAGTCTCAGAAATCCCCACTGGCTGACTCACCCTCAGGACTAAACCTCGGTCAGACACCAGGTCTTACCATGTCATCATCCAGCTTATATTTGGCGATCTCCTGGCTCAAAAAAAACTTGAAGTCCTTCAATTCCAGTTTGGTCACATCTTCTGAAATCTGAAAAAGCATGACCCTGAAGTGGGAAACAGAAACACTTTAGAAATATTTTCTTAAATGATTTCCCAACCGATTTCCCATCCGGGTCACAGTGGACTTGATTCCTATGGCCTCCCTTGAAAATAAAGCCAGATAATGACATGATTTATGAGTTGAGTCCTTGGAAAGAGGCTGGTGTAGTGACACTGAAGACAAATGGCTCATGCCCAACTATCCCACTCTTAACAGAATTTAAAGTTCTCCAACTTTGACTTTCAGTTAATTTCAGTTAAATGAATTGTGTTTTTCCTTTGTCCTTCGCTATAAAATCAAGATATTGTTGCAATAGAAAAAAAGCTTTGATTTTGGATATCATGCTTTTCAAAATGCAAATCAGATGGAATTCCTCAATTAAAACTAGTCAATGTTCTCCCAGCCGCTACCTTCAGTAGGAAGGCCAAACACCTCCTTCTGGAGCACAGGCTTTTGTGAACTGAGCCCAGCCTGTCTCCTCATCTCTGGATGCTCCTTACTGCTGTCCCCCCATCTCCTCTCCAAACACACCCAGGTGCACTGCCCCTCACCCTGTTATGCTGGGCCTCCTCCCACCCCTATCCCCTTGTCCGTCTGCAGACAACCACTCATCCCCTAACAGCTCAAGCACTGCCTGACTGTCCTCAAGGCTGTATTCACCCCGCTGTACCTGCCTGTGCATCGCCAGAAGAGTAACACACATAACTGTCTGTTTATGAAGCTGTCCAAGTTCCCTGAGAATGGGATCAGTGCCCTTTTGGTTTCAATAAGCCTAGAGGGTCACGAGATACAGTGTTTAAGTGCAGGGGACCCAGACTCCTGGTGTTGGAACCTTGGATCCACCATCCATGAGCTGTGTGGCTTTAGACATGTTACACAATTTTTCCCCCTCATCTGTAGATTGTAGATAATACTCTATTTACCCCTCTGGGAGGTGTTGAGGATTACATGAATAAGTTTACCTGAAGCACTTAAACCAACCTTTGGCAACACACTAAGTGTTCAAACATGACAGGCATTATTATTTCCTAAATTATGATAGGCTCTTGGGATATGCTTGTTGAATGAACAAAGGAAAGTTTTATAAGTCGGCAAACCTTTTACTATGATGGTGCAAAGGAAAATAACTTTAATACAAAAACATGTTAACTTCAAAAGTAAATTAGAAAATTAAAATTCTAAAAATAAAAACATGGTTGACCCTTGAGCAACACAGGTTTGAAGTGCGCAGGTCCACTTATGTACAGATTTTTTTCAATAAATACGTAATACAGGGCTTCCCTGGTGACGCAGTGGTTGAGAGTCCACCTGCCGATGCAGGGGACACGGGTTCGTGCCCCAATCTGGGAAGATCCCACATGCTGTGGAGCGGCTGGGTCCGTGAGCCATGGCCACTGAGCCTGTGCGTCCGGAGCCTGTGCTCCACAACGGGAGAGGCCACAACAGTAAGAGGCCCACGTACCACAAAAATAAATAAATACATAAATACATAATACAGTACTACACAGTCTGCGGTTGGTCGAACCCACAAATGTGGAACCTAAGATATGGAGGATCGACTGTAAGTTATAAGTGGATTTTTGTGCAGAGGGTCCACATCCCTAACCCCCATGTTGTTCAATGATCAACTGTAGTGTAGAAACAGAAGTTACTCAGTATTATCACCTGCTTCATCCTTCTTCTCATGGAATCTCTAACAAAGTATTTCTCTAAAACTGTCTCAGTTTGACCAAGATTGGGTCCAATCAAAAGCTACCTCCCCTTTTAACTTTATCACAAGGTATTTTGCCCTTCTACGTTCCTCATTAATGAAACCTACTGGCTTTCTTGTACCATTGTTGTCCAGAAATAAATCTGGATAGTTTATAAGGTACTAATTTTATAGGTAGCAATGATAATTTGAAATTTTAAATATCTTATAAATGGAAAGTGGCCACACTAGCATTTTTTTTTTCTTACTTGATATTCAACAATGATGAACAAGCAGGAGATTTTACTTGTGCTGACCCTTTTGTTCCCAAGCTAACATGTTGAAGATTTTAACAGACAGATCCTGCCCTTGTTACACACTCGTAACCCTCCAACAGAGAGGCCCATGTCATTGTCTGCACTGGAAGTTGCCTTGGTTTTGCTCACATGGCAGGAGTGCAACCTTCAAAAGACCAAGACAGGGGACACAAGATGAGGCCCTCTAGCTTTCCTAATTATGGGGCTGTTGTTTTTATGATTAATTGATGCCTTAATGAAAAAAATTCAGTACAAGGACTTCACAATTCTATTGAACCAAAGTTACCCAGTATTGAATAGTATCCTTCCCCACTCTCCTTCCAAATTCACATCCACTTGGAACGTGTAAAAGTGACTTTACTTGGGAAAAGGGTCTTTGTCGATGTAATCTTGCCAAGATAAGATCATACTAGATTAGGGTGGCCCTAATCCGATGGTTGGTGTCTTTAAAAGTAGAGGGAAATTAAGACACAGATACACAGCGGAGAAGACAAGGTGAAGAAAGAGGCAGAGATTGAAGCGATGCATCCGTAAGACAAGGAACACCAAGGACTGCCTGCAACTACCTGAAGCTAGGAGAGGATCATGAAACAGATTCTCCCTCAGAGCCTCTAAAAAGGAATCAATCCTGTTGACACCTCAATTTTAGCCTCTAGCCTCCAGAACTATAAGGAATTAACTTCTCTACTGTGTTAAGCCTTTGGCAGGACAGACAGCCCAAGCCACTGCTGTTCTGACAGCATCTGGGGTCACAGGGATTAAGCAGTCATTGGGCGTTACAGGATGGCTTATGAAGTAAAACTGTGGAAGCTGTTTAACCTTACAATATCGGTTATTACAATGGGGGTTTCCAGATGGCCAGGCATAGATTTAAAATGGTTATCTTATACCCTAAACAAAAAAGCACTCATTGCAGGGGTCTGGCCTGGCCAATCCAGAATGACTGGCAACACACAGCTCACTTAAGAACTTGGTAACACAAGTCTTAAGGTATGGAATAAAAGCCTAAAACCCTACTGAGAATTTCATAGTCATCCAGAAGTAGGTGGGAGGGGGTCTCAGCTGGGAAGTAGCAATGCTTTATTCAATAATCGGCAAAGAAGTGCATGGTATGGGCATCAGCAAAGCAGAGGCATCAAGATAACGGATATGTAACAGAGAGAGAGTCAGAACGTTTAAAAAGTGTCTATTTGGATTTTGGCATACCTATAGGTAATGTTTCACCTTGGAAAGAAAATTTTATTTTATGGTTTTAGTATATTTTTCTCTGAATTCTACATAAAGTCTCTAAATTTCTTAATCTGACTGTGGTGGGACATCTTCCCAAAGGCTCCAAAGTCACACCATACAGACAACCTACAAACAGCATCAGCCCTGCCCATAAAGATGTGCCCATTCAACCCACACATCCCAGTTCCACACCATGGAGGTTTTCCCCACCTATAGGCAGAGATCTGGGCCCTGCCCGGCATCTGAAGCTCCCTCTCCATCTCCTCCCCACTGGTGTCCAGGTAGGTGAGCAGCAGATCCAGTCTATTCATTCGGAAAAGCAGCTCCTTCAAGAAGGACAGGTTGCTTTCCTCCAACATTCTCTTTTCTTGGAGCCTCTGGAATAGCACCAAGGCATCCTTGATGGGTTCCTGCTTCCTATGTGGAATGTAGTCCAGGCTCAGGAACTTGAGGGCAGCCAGGTCTTCACTGTTCAGCTGTTCCCCAATATTATACAGACATCTGTTGAAATTCATGCTGATCAAGCGTTAGGAGAATGTAGTTGTTACCTAGGTTAAAATACAATGTTATGTTCAGATGAGGAAGAAAACTACCACTTACTGATTTGTTCCTTCATCAAATGCTATTACATCTACTATATGCCAGGCATTATGCTGTGGATACAGGCAAGAAAGCGAACAAACAGGTTCCCACTCTCAAGTAGCTTACTGTTTTGGAAGGTAGATTTACAAACTAGCCAGTGGTCAGAGAGTTGTGACCAGGGCACAGTAGAAATATAGAGGAAAGAGCCTTAACTCAGCCTGGGAGAAGGGCTTCCTGGAGGGAATTCACCTTTGGGGAGGAGATGGTGAAGGACAATTTTTGAAGGAAATAATTTATGCAAAAGTTGGAGGCAAGAACGTTCAAGTCAGTTCAGGCAGGCAAAGGGAGCTCAATAAAGTAACCACGAAGGGTCTGGAAGAGGGAGTCGTGAGACAAAGGGATGGAGCTGTGGCCGGTAACTGTTATAAAGGGCCTCATACGATGGGTCAAGGGGGTCAGGCTCTCTCCTGGATATAATGGGAAACCAAGAAAGGATTGTAAACATGAGCGTGACGTCATCCAGTTAGGGATTAACATTTAAAGTGTGGGGGACATATGTAGATGTATAACTGAATCACTTTGCTTCACACCAGAAACTACTCCAATATAAAATAAAAATTAAATTAAAATAAAATAAAGTGTGGAGGACAGATTGGAAGGGTTGGAGGTGGGAGAAGTCATGTGGTCTAATGGAAACAATGGTGGCAGGAGGACACGATGCAGTGCTCTCCCCCAAGGGCCTCAGGACAGGCACCCACAGCTGGACAAGAACCCAAGACTGGAAACGGAACCAAGAGAAACCCCAGACCTGGGGCTTCTTGTATGAAGGTTGTCTGGGGTTTCCTGAAACACTGCCCTCTCTTTTTTTTTTTTTTTTTTTTTTTTTTTAGCGGTACACGGGCCTCTCACTGTTGTGGCCTTTCCCATTGCGGAGCACAGGCTCCGGACGCGCAGGCTCAGCAACCATGGCTCACGGGCCCAGCCGCTCCGCGGCATGTGGGATCCTCCTGGACCGGGGCACGAGCCCGTGTCCCCTGCACCGGCAGGTGGACTCTCAACCACTGCGCCACCAGGGAAGCCCCAAGGCTCCTAAATTTTTAAGCTCCCTGCATTCACTGACATTCTCGGATGAAACCACAAATCCTGACTATCACTTGAGGGGTGATGGCGTGAACCAGGACCTGTGTATTTTGTACCTCTGATGTTAAAATAGAAACATTAAGGTAAACTTTAATATTTTTAAAAAGTGGCCCAAAAGACTTTGAAGCTTTTAGTTTTTCTTTTTAAAAACACCTTTTCTGGGACTTCCCTGGTGACTCAGAAGTTAAGAATCTGCCTGCCAACACAGGGGACACGGGTTCGAGCCCTGGTCCAGGAAGATATCACATGCTGCAGAGCAACTAAGCCCATGCGCCACAACTACTGAGCCTGCACTCTAGAGCCCATGAGCCACAACTACTGAGCCCTCGTGCCACAACTACTGAAGCCCGTGCGCCTAGAGCCCGTGCTCTGTAACAAGAGAAGCCACCACAATGAGAAGCCCTCGCACCGCAACAAAGAGTAGCCTTCACTCGCTGCAACTAGAGAAAGCCCATGCGCAGCAATGAAGACCCAATGCAGCCAAAAATAAAAATAAATAATTAATTAATTAAAATAAAGTAAAACAGTATTTTGAAAAAAAAACAATCCTGATTACTTCCCCCCAATCCTGATTACAGAACACTGGGGTGGTTTTTTTTTTCGGTAAAAATTGAAAATGCAATAAATTATAACATGGTCATGGTTATCATTATCATACATCACATACACACAAATACACATTTATATAAAAATTAGAATCAGGTTGCACATCCAAGCGTGTACATCTGTATTTTTTTTTATACCCACTGAATATTTAGAATGAACATTTACCCTTACCATAAATATTCTTCTTTGGCATATTTTTAATATTTCTTGATTTCCAGCATGTGGAGATATCAAAATTTATTTTAAGCAATTTTCTGTTCCTTTACTATTAAAAATAATATTTCACTGAGAGTTTTTTTCATATATCCTGTGCATACCTCTGATTATTTCCTTCTTAGAATTGGAATTATGGGCAAAACTTTTTTTCTCCCTTTTAATCTAGAGCTGACATTATTGTTTAGACAAGTTTTCTTGATTAGGAAACTGGAGGGACAGTGTCTTAGAAAGATACATCTTGTTTTACACTGGATTCACAAAGGCTGCAGAGCCTAGATTATTCACTGCAAAAGCAATCAATTATCATGAAAATACTTTTATATAGGAAAGATACCTTAAACATTTGGGCTGCACCTAAAAGCATACGTTCAAAGTTTAACAAACAAAACCTCTAGACATTCAAGGGAACAAACTAGCAAGTTCATTCCTTAAATCACACTCCATAGACACACACGTGCTCAACAGGGTTTGTACATGGAGTCTCACCACAGCCCGATATATAACCCTGAACAACCAGAAACATCCCAAATGTCCTCCAATAAAGGAATGGCTAAATTAACTAAAGCATAGTCATCCTACAGAATATTATGCAGCAGTTAAGAAAATGCACTCCAACTTCTGAAATTAAAATGGATATTCAAGATATGTTATTATGACAGTGAAAATAGCAAGTTGCAATATAACCAAAATCATACATCTACTTTTTAGAAATACTCAAACAGCATAATTAGATTTTAAGTGATTACAGACATATATATTAAAGCAGAAAATAAAAGATAAGGAAATTCTGGAAAGAGACATACCAAACTCATAAAGTGCCTAGATTTTGTATTCACAGATCTTTGAAGAAAATACACAGGAAGCTGCTTCAGTGGTTGCCTGAGAGGAGAGGAGCTAGAAGTCTGGGGGTGGACAGGAAGAGACTTGCTTTACATTCTATACTCTTTGCACTGTGTAAATCTTTACCATTTTATTACCCTAAATATACATGTACTTAAATTAAAATCTCTATTTAAATAACTATTTTTATTCCAGTATATGAAACTGGAAAGGATCAGAACTGGGTCCAGCCCTGTTTAAAACCATTAGGTCCAAGTGTCCTTAAATCTTCCAGTAAGTTCTAACCATTGCTAAAATATCATTTTACAGAATAAAATCAACCAAAGAATCAAATGAAAGCAGAATCTCCTTTTTTTCCCCTCTGCAATTATTTTCTTTCTAATGATAACAATGCTTATTGTATTCCTTTTAGAAAATACAGGAAAGATAAAAAGGAGAATAAAAATTACCTATAATTCTATCATCCAAAGATTAAATGCCTAATCAAAACATTCTCTGATGTAAATCGTACCAATATTTTCTTAGGTCAGTCTCCCAAGGCAATAGAAATAAAAACAAAAATTAACAAATGGGACCTAATCAAACTTACAAGCTTTTGCACAACAAAGGAAACCAAAAACGAAATGAAAAGACAACCTACAGAATGGGAGAAAATATTTGCAAATGATGCAACTGACAAGGGCTTAATTTGCAAAATATATAAACAGCTCATAAAATCAACAACAAAAAACAAACAACCAAATCAAAAAATAGGCAGAAGACCCAAAGAGACGTTTCTCCAAAGAAGAAAGACAAATGGCCAATAGTCACATTTGAAAAGATGCTCAACATCGTTAATTATTAGAGAGATGCAAATAAAAACTACAGTGAAGTATCACCTCACACTGATCAGAATGGCCATCATTAAAAACTCTACAAATAACAAATGCTGGAAAGAGTGTGAAGAAAAGGGCACCCTCCTACACTGTTGGTGGAAATGTAAGTTGGTAAAGTCACTATGGAAAACAGTATGGAAGCTCCTCAGAAAACTAAAAATAGAATTACCATATGATCCAGCAATCCCACTCCTGGACATATATCTAGACAAAACTCTAATCCAAAGAGATACATGCACCCCTATGTTCATAGCAGCACTATTCACAATAGCCAAGACATGGAAGCAACCTAAATAGCCATTGACAGAGAAATGGATAAAGAAGATGTGGTACATATATACAATGAAATATTACTCAGCTATAAAAAAGAATGAAATAATGCCATTTGCAGCAACATGGATGCAACTAGAGATTATCATACTAAGTGAAGTAAGTCAGAAAGAGAATGACAAATACCATATGATATCACTTATATGTGGAATCTAAAATATGACATAAATGAATCTATCTGAAACAGAAACAGACCTGTGGTTGCCAAGGGGGAGGGGGTTGGGGCAGAGATGTAGTCAGAGGTTGGGTTAACAGATGTAAGTGTTTATGTATAGCATGGAGACCTATATTCAATATCCTATGACAAACCATAATGGAAGAGAATATTAAAAAAAGAATGTATATATATGTATTACTGAATCACTTTGTTGTATAGCAGAAATTAACACAACATTGTAAATCAACTATACTTCAACTTTTAAAAAATTAAAGTAAAATAAAAAACAAAGATAAATGCCTAATAATCTTACTGTCCTTCCTACCGAATATTTTACACATATATATTTTCCCTCATATTTAAACACCATATTTCTGAGGTATACGTGGACTTTTCCACTGATAATATTATAAGTACGTCTTGATGTCTTTATTTTTTCTTCTACAGCATGGATTTTTAAATCTGTAAGGCATCTAATCATATGAATGGGCAAGAATTTATCTAACCAGTCTCTGATTACATTTAGGATGATCTTAAAATGCAAATCTCCACGTATACCTCCAATTATTTTATTAGAATAATTTCCTAGAGATAGGATTACTGAGACAAAAGGAATAAAGATTTTTAAGGCTTTTGTTACATATTCAATAGCATTTTCTGACAGTATACAAAAAATTCCAATCCAAGGCCAGGATGACGTGAATTTGGATATAACATGATGGGCTCCTGTCCTCTATGGCCAGTTCACCTCACTCGTTTCATTATCTTTGCAATAGCCTGACAATGCTTTCTAAATTATTTTTGCATCATATTAAAATGGACACTTAGTAGGGAAAGTGCTGGCAAGGCTTCTTTTCTGACCCAGCTTTTTCCAGAACACGTTGTGGGTATAATATTGTCTTTGTTTGTTTAGGTCACACATCTCTTTGATCGTAGTGCCTGGGAAGCACTGTTACCTGCTCTAGATTTTATACCGTTAACAACAGGCCACCTCTAGGTTCTGGCTCTATAGGAACAGGGACCAAGAGGCACTTCTTTTTTTATGGGCCCTGGGTTTAACTGCATGTGCTCATGAGCTAGAAACTTTGTTAGAGTAATATTCTAAGGAGAATATTCATTGTTGTATTTTTCTCATCCTAAAATAGTAAAAGTAACATTTATTCCTTAGAGAACTTTTAAAAGAAAAATAAAAATCACTTAGAAAAACTTAGAAGTAATTTTAGGGTCAAATTTAGTGGGTTTTTTCCTATTTTATTCACATGTTCACATATATATACATATATAATGTGTGTGCATATACATATGCTGAATATATAAATTTGAAGATAAATTTGAATATATTGGTTTATATTGCATACAAGGTGGAAGAGAGGGGTGGAAATGGAAAGCCCTCCAGAATTTTTCTTTTATTTCCAATTATATAACAATAATAAATCAATATAAATATATTTGTATTATATGATATATAAGTATATCTAATATTTTTATAATAAATGTGTGCCCCAAAGTATTTTGATATAAATTTTTATATTATGATGTGTGTTTATAACATACAACCATATAAACATAAAAATATTTTTCTTGTCTCACTTACTGCAATCCTCTGAAGAAATTGCTATTATCATCCTCATTTTACTATTGTGAAAAATCAGTTCAGAAATAAGCTATTGAGAGGCGTCAGGCCCGGGTTTGAGCATCTCACTCAAGGGTCTCAATGACAGACCCTGCAAGGATTTAGAATTTATTCTGATTCCAGTTGGAAGCCAGTGAAGGAATTTAATGAAGAAAGACACATAATCAAAATATTTTTAAAGATTATGAATTACTTAAAATTTTAAAAGACTAAAGAAGCCCCCAAAACACAGAAACAAGAGTTCTTAACAAATCTACAAAAGCAAAGCGAGGGTCAGAACCTTACAGACCAAGCCGGTACATGCTGGAGCCCGGATTTAGACCTCAGCACCTCATCCCAGAGTCCCAAATAAGCACTGCCTTTTGCGCCACAATTAAATTGCAAATAAATCTCATCTAATCACAAACAATCCTTCTAGCGACATTCTAGCAACCTCTTAGCTCTTTTGGTGATATGGAAAACTGCCTCAAAGCTGGAGAAAATAAACCCAAAATTTGCATTACTCTTCTGAGACAAAAATCCGTTACCTCGTTCAAAGCTTGAGAGTACTGGAAAGCCGCTCTCAGGCCCAAACCCCTAAGCAATAGGGTGACTACTCCCTCCAGTCCAGGATGACCACCCCCAACTGGGGTTCCCCCAGAACCTGCCAGATGTCCACCCTGCACACAAATACCCTCCGCTGCAGGGTCCCAGCCAGGGCTATCACACAGCCCAGGAAAGGTGTTCAAATCACGACAAAACTCAGAGCCAACCAAACTGAAGAAATTTATAACTCCGCCTATAAACGCTTAACCCCACAAGTACTGATTATCAGTTGAAGCTTGCCATTGTATTATTCCCGGTACTGTCCTGTGCCCTTTTAATGTCTCAAAAATAAATCAATAATTGAGTCCTTAGCACTATTTCTGTTTATGCGTGTGTCTGTTTATGTGTACCTGTGTGTTTATACTGGTGGTCTGAGTGCCGGCAGATTGGTAAACTATAGCAGCAAAGACAGTTGAGAGTTGAGTTTTGGTTTCTATTCTTTGACAACTCGGCATAAGGATGAGGCATCTGTACAGATAACTGAACTTGGAGTATTCCCCCGTAAGATCAGGAATGCATCAACCGAAGCTGGAGGGACCCGTGGGCCCTCACTACAGCCCTGGGAAGCACTGCTAACTCTCCTGGTTTCCGCATCTACACTCATATACAAGGATCACCCCATGAGCCCCGAGGCCACCAGATCCCACCCTCAGTAGCCTAGAAAATTCTAGAATCAAAAACCTTCCTCTCTAAAAGCCCATCCAACCTTACCAGAGGCAAGTCCCAGAACCCTCACAGCGGCAGCCGCTTCAAAGGCCTCTCTCTCCTGGCACATCTAAGAAAAGAATGAAGTCAAATGAAGAACCTACAGCACAGCTCACTTACTTCCTGTTTTCGAAACTCCTGAGTCACTAGTGAGGTAGGCCGGCCTCCAGGCAGCACCCCCGTCTAGATCGCTAAGAGGGAGCCTGTGGAAGAGGAGGCAGGTGCCGGCAGGGGACCCTGGCCACCTGAGCTTTGGCTCGGGCTGTGTGACTTTGGACGGGTCAGTTTCTCTTCGGGGCCTCCTTACCACACTCCAACAGGAGACAGTTTGAACTGGATGATAGCTAAGAACCCTTTCTTTTCATATTGCAGGAATTTACAGATTTTTAGGGGCTCATTATGAAGACTTTAATGGTTTCATTCAGTAATATTCACTGAGCACTCCTGAGTGGTCTTGGGATCTGTAAACTGCAGGGCCCTCACCACAGCTCTCAGAGGGTCTGCTGACCCTCACAGAAACTCCCTTGGTTTCCCCATCTACACTCACATACACGATCACTTCCATGACCCCGAGGCCACAAGAGCCCACCCTCAGCAGCCCAGAAAACACTAGAATCATAGTCCTTCCTCCCAAAAGGCCCAGTCGAGCTCACCAAAAAGACAAATCCTGGGGCCCTCACCATGGACTGGCCCTGGAAAACAAAGCACACATTAGCCCTGTCTTTTGGCTCTCAGTCAGTTGAAATGTTTTCTGGTGATAAAACTAGAGAGAGAGAGAGAAAAAAAAAAATCAAACACCTCTCTTCTTTGAAACTGCCTTTTTTCTTTCCCCAAATGGAATATTAGCTTTCAGAGGGCTGAGCTCACGGCTGAGAGGATTAATGAGATGTCTGAAAGTGCCCCTCCACCTGCAGAGGGCTAGGGAAGGGTGCCGTGGTCCCATTGTGCCCTTTGCTACCTCGACTCTGCCCCGAGAACTCTTGAGTGAGAGCACAGTAACAGAATGAAATCCTGTTAATGGCTAAATCCTAGCCCAGGATGTGCTCCCTGACTCTTTCTTGCGGCCTCCTGAGCATACACTCAGCTTTCATCCCACTGTTTTATGGCTGGTTCCTGTCCGAGGCTGTGAGCTTCACAAAGGCAGAGACCGAATATTTCATGCCCGTTCCCAGGATGTGCCACAGGAGTAGCAATATCTAGAACATACAAAGGTTTCCTGCAAATCAATGAGGAAAAGAAACCCTGGAGAATGACAATGGATATGGACACAGGGCTCCTTGACAGGGATACTCAGATGGCCGAAGTGTACGAATGACGCTCAGACTCATGAGTAAGCTGGGAAGTGCCAAAATAAAGCAACGAGCTCCCTACTTTGTACCTATTAGAATAGCAAAGGTTTGCAAGCTGGATCAGGCTAAAGATTGGTGGGCAAGTTCTCCTATAGTCCTTATATAGGATTGGGAGGCTGTCCATCATGGAATAATAAGTAGTGGTTACAAAGTGGGACCTGGCAAATTACACAGAACTTAAAATACAGTGCTTACTTGAAAAACAAAAAAAGTCAGAAACGGAACAAACAAAATACAATACAAATAATACTAATACGTAATAATAATTGCTAACACTTACTGGGTACTTAGTAGTGCCAGTCACTGTTCTAAGTGGCTCATGCTGTTATTATCAACTTAAATCTTCACAGCCACCTCATGAGGGAGTGTTAATCCCATTTAATGATGAGGAAACAGAGGTACAGAGAAATTACTTTCTTGTTCCTGATCACACAGTTTAAAAAGTAGCGTACACACACAAAACAAGGACACATTTTGCAAAGATACAGAACAATTCAAGGATATGTATCAAAAGATTTAGAGGGTCGTCTTTGGGAGGGTAGGAGATAGGGTGGGAGTGGGGAAATCAAAGAAAGTACCTAGAACAGGGCAGGGGAGAGGGGCCCGTAAGCCTTAGAGACCAAGGGCTACAGGGAATAGGGATCTGACAGGGTGATAAACTTAACCCTCTGCCCTAGGCCAAACGGAAAATAATTTAAACATAAGTAGGTAAATAAAGTCTTGTAGAATTTCCAAAGTAATCCAGCAGGTGAGAGACAGTGTGTCTATATTTGAAGCAGCAGAGGAACTGGAGATTCCTCAGAGTTAAAAAGTAGCAAAGTCAGTGGTTGTGGTTCGGAGAGAAACCCAGTCCAAGATCTGGGCCCCTAGCAGGACCCAGAGGTGACTCCACTCCGCAGGTCTGATCTGCTCCTTGAGTGGGCAACGTGGTATCCAGAAGCCACTTCTGCACCAGACACTCACCTGTTCCACCCTGGCAACATCACAGTCACCAAGCTCCCGATGCCAAGACCCCTAGACTGCCTAACTTCACACGTTCCGATTACTGAGGCGGGCTCTTACAACCGGAGAAAAATCCCTTGTAACGAGGCAAGGGGGAGGGGGAGGAAGGAGGTGGGGTTGGAAAGGCCTCCCGGAAGAAGTTTTCTTTTACTTTCGATCACTCAACCAGGCTTTTCTGCCTGTCCCAGCAGACTCACTTCCTGTTTCTCTCCTCTCCACATTCAGAATTTACTAGCAAATTCAGCAGGGCTTTGAAACATCGGGAGATAAAAGAAAGAGAACTTGTGAAACCATTGCCCTCCGGCAGAAGGGCAAAATCTGGTCTTCAGTAAGAGAGAAAGAAAATTCCTGAACAGAGAGAACTAGAGAATAAAATTGACTTTGAAAACTGGAAAACAGAGGTGATTCACTCGCACAGAAAATGTTTCTTATTTAAAGGAACCGATGCAAACTAAAAGCCAGGAAGCTGTGTGCTCACTACATTTAGTGTATGTAAGGCCTGTAAGTTTTACAGACAGATTTGATACTGTCTGTGGCAAGGAAAAATGCCATTCTTCCTTGAAAGGGGTCTGGGGAGAGGAATTATGCCTCTATTCTGTGGCCCAAATCTCAGCGCTGAAGCCATGGACCAGCCCCCCATATCATCTGGCAAGAGCTCTTCTTGGGTCGAAGCAGATCTCTTGCTGAGATGTGGGGAGATCCTGCACAAAAAGGGGTGTGGGTCTGGCCCAGCCCTAAGCAAGGGTAACAGTCCCTGGCCAGTGCTGTGCCTTAGTGACCGGTACCTGTCCAGTGCAGAGCCTGGAGTGGTGGTAATGCGGAGATCTGTCCCCCAGGACCATGAGCCCCCAAACCTCCCCATGGATGAGGAAACAGAGGCTCAAATGAATACCCAAATTCGAACTCAGTCCCGTTGGACCAAAAACAAGGATTTTCCCACCGTAACACACTATCTCCCCTTCCCCAGCATTTAGGATTTGAAATGAACCATGTGGGTGGAAGAGCAGTAAATTTAAACTAAGATAATGACCTGTGCACAGAGGTCACAAGGTCACCTATGAAAAGGGAGTCCGCCTAATGACACCAGCTAATATTTAATAAACATTGTGTGTGCAAGGCACAGCCACCCACGCTGGCTCATTTCACCTTCTGAACAATCCTCAGAAGTGGATGTTCCCATTTGAGTGACGAAACTGAGGTTTGGAGAGGCGAAAGGCTTGGACAAGCACCTTCAGCTAGTGAGTGGCAGAATGAGTTCTGTGTGCCTCTCTAAGACCCTGAGAGGCTAATCAGTGTCTGAACATTAATACACACCCATGGTTCTCAACTTGACTGATCGGAGGGTTAACTGAGGAGGTTTAAAACAAATACCAGTCTTCAGGCCCCAGCTTTGGAATTCCTACCTGAGCAGAATTACAGGAGGTAAACCAGACTGAGCACTTAAAGGAATGCCTGGACCTTTGACAGTTCTCAGTAAGTATTCACTACCACTGTGTTACATAAGCTCACGATATCTGTAAGATGGCTATGAATTATTAGTCACATGGTACAGATGAGGAAACTAAGTTCAGTGTCAATCAGCTGACAAACTGCACGGCCAACACAGGATCCCAAGATTGTCTCACTTGAGAGTTTACATCCATCCCCCAGCCCCCAGCCTGGCAGAAATGGATGACCCACAGCAGGCATCCAGGGGGCCATAGTGAGGAGGAATGGCGGAGTCTCAGGGCTTTGATGTGTCATTTGTAAGGTATTGATCCTAGGCTCTCCCAGTCTTAGATCTTTTTAAAAAGGAAGATGAATAATCAACAAGTGAATCGTGAACCTGAAGTTGGTTAAATTCCTTTTGTGATCTTCTAGGATCAATATTAATTTACTTGCTCTAACCAGTTTCTTGCCTCCTTCTTGAGCTATAAGTCTGCTTGATTATTTACATCGAAATGAATAATGTACCTGGTCTTTAGTCCTGGGGAAGCTGGAAAACCTGGAGGCGTTGCAGTTCAGCGGGACATAAGGGAGCTGGTCCCGGCCCAGCACAGGGTGAGGACAGCCTGTTTGGTTTTTTTTTTCGTTTTTTTGTGGTACGCGGGCCTCTCACTGCTGTGGCCTCTCCCGCTGCGGAGCACAGGCTCCGGATGCGCAGGCTCAGAGGCCATGGCTCACGGGCCCAGTCGCTCCGCGGCAATGTGGGATCTTCCCGGACCGGGGCACGAACCCGTGTCCCCTGCATCGGCAAGCGGACTCTCAACCACTGCGCCACCAGGGAAGCCCAGGACAGCCTGTTTGGACTTAAGTGCCGAGAGGTTTCCACCCTCCTGAATCTCAGCTCCCACCCGACGGCCTGCTCCGGAGGCTCACGTCTACTAATCTGCTGAAATCAGGTTTGGACTTGTGCATTTCCCTAAGAAAGCCAAGAATGACTAAACCTCCTTTCAGCTGGCTGGAACACACCAGTCCCATCGATCTGGACTTGAACCACAGGACATTAGTCAAGGACAAATCAAGGACAAATACTGACAGTGAAACAAAAATCCCCTGAACAAGCATGCTCTTTTGTTGGTTACTTTTCTATTAAGTTGTATACAACGGACCCACAGGCCGGGTGGTCTGGTACGTGCATTCTATTGGGCCCCTCCTCCCCCTTCCTCAAGCTGGCCTTGGCTTGGCCTTAGAATCCTGAAGGCAATGGTGAGGGAAAGGAGACTGCATTCCAATCCATCTATTTCATCTCGTCCCGGCCATGTGGGAAGAGACTCAGCCAATTCTCTAGAAGTTTTTAACAGCTAGGCTTTGAAGTCTTTGATCTTTGTTTTGGTATTGAGATGACTAGACAGTCATGAGCAGGTAGATGAAGAGTTTACATCACTGACCCGAAGTGTATATTCTGCAATTTGGTGGGTGCTGGAACCTGCCCCCTCTACTTCCACAAAAGATCCTACTGCAAACAAGAACCCATCCCACTGATCTAGAAAGGAAGAAATTGAGGTAACTGTTGGGCTGTGATGCGATATTCATGTCATCAGCTTAGCTTTTTAAATATTTTCTTGGAGGTCTGAGCACAGTCAAGGTGAAAGTCCTCCAAGTTCCAGCTACACTCTATGCCCACCCCCAGGAACCATTTCTTGGGAACAATTTCTCAGTACCTCAAACCCTAAGGACAAATGTCAAGAGCCATTAAATTTTTTTTATTATGATAAAATATACATGACATAAAATTTACCATTCTAACCATATTTAAGTGTACATTTCAGTGGCATTAAGTACATTCATATGTTGTGCTATCATTCCTATCATCCAAGAGCCACTGTTTTTTTTTTATTGAAGTATAGTTGGTTTACAATGTTGTGTTAGTTTCTGCTGTACAGCAAAGTGATTCAGTTATACATACACATATATTCTTTTTCATATTCTTTTCCATATGGTTTATCACAGGATATTGAATATAGTTCCCTGTGCTGTACAGTAGGACCTTGTTGTTTATTTTATATACAGTAGTTTGTAGCACGATGCAGTTTTAAAGTGTTCTCCCTACTTCACCTCATTTATCTCATTAGTGAGCACAATTTTTTAGTCTAAAGCAGGCAGAGCAGGTGTTACTAAGACATTTAGAACACCAAAGGCCAGAAAGGTGAAGTGACTGAGCTGGGACTACCCAGCTACTCTATCTGCATGCAGCACTAGTGACTCCTTCTTTTAAAAAAAATCAAAAGATGGGAGGATTATTCCCTGAAACACATATATTTTTTCCCTTTTAAAAGAAGTCACTCCTCGGGACTTCCCTGGTGGCATGGTAGTTAAGAATCCGCCTGCCAACGCAGGGAACACGGGTTTGAGCCCTGGTCTGGGAAGATCCCACATGCCGCGGAGCAACTAAGCCCGTGCGCCACAACTACTGAGCCTGTGCTCTAGAGCCCGCGAGCCACAACTACTGAGCCCACGTGCCACAACTAATGAAGCCCACGCACCTAGAGCCCATGCTCCGCAACAAGAGAAGCCACTGCAATGAGAAGCCCATGCACCACAAGGAAGAGTAGCCCCCGCTCGCCACAACTGGAGAAAGCCCGCGCACAGAAACGAAGACCCAACGCAGCCATAAATAAATAAATAAATAAATTTATTTTTTAAAAAAAGAAGAAGAAGAAGTCACTCCTCAACTTCTGCAAGGGAAATTCATTTCATTCTTTCTCAGTTCAAAAAGGATTCCAAGAATTGGGTAATGATTTTTTTCCTCAAAGCTATTAGTAAAAATAATTACAATACACCCGTTCTCAGTAGTAGCACAACTAACTTGCAAGTACAGGTAAGCCCAGGTGAGACGGCCAAGTGGCAAAATGTGTATTTGGTGTCTTCCCTGGATAGGACATTTTTTCTTCCCCCAGAAGTGTCCTCCCAGGCTCACTTGGATTCCTACTGACTCCAGCTTTCAACAGACCCTGAAACAAAATGATGTAGTAGGAGGGTTAGTACAGTTTCTTATTTATCTTTCTTGTGATAGTCTACACAAAAGGAAAAGCAAACATATCTCTGCATTGACTTTAATTTTTGCACTAATTATTTGTATATTTGTTTAAACATTGTGTGCATGTGTGTGTATTCTATCATTTTTTCATCTAACTCTATCTTGGTTTCTGAGAGAATGAGTCATCCCTCATCTGACACAACACGTTGTAGAGGCTCCGAATATGCTTAAAGATTATTTTGAGTTGGAGGCAAATGAGAATCAGCAGATACAGAAAGAAGCCTTTTGTAGCATCCCTTATCTGACTAAAAGTAGCAGATTCTGAGAAATGAAGACTGCCATGAATCCCTCTCCCAGGGAAGTTTTATGGCCATGAAGAAGAAAGTCTGAAAAAAGATGGACCTGCATGAACAAATGTAGTTTGCCCAATATATTTACCTTCCCAAAGTTTATCACTCTTGGAAGCCTAAACCCTTTATTACCTTTGTCTTGTCACTTCTCTGCATATTTATTGTTCGTTGCTCAGATGCTATATAAGCCCAAGTTCTAACCACCCTTTTGAGTTCCGAATCACTGAGGTTTCTCCCACTTGATGTGTTTGCATGCATAATAAACTGTTTTTCTCTTGTTCATCTGGCTTTTGTCAGTATAATTTGCAGGGTCTGAGGTAAAGAGCTTAGGAGGGTACAGAGAAAAACGTTTTCCTCCTCTACAGCATCAAGAGTCATCCCAGTGACAGAGCAGAGAGGCATGGTCTCCTTCTTGTTTCTCACTCTCTTTTGTGCAAGGATGATGAATGAAATTTTCCTGGTGGCTCAGCATTTCAGCTAAATCTCAACAATTAAGGACAACTGTATCCCTATATACTAAAGAGAAAATGCTAGCCACACTCTGGTGGGAGTAATAAAAGACAGTGTATTAATCATGTCTTTTATTTTGTACTTTCAGTGCTTCGACATCTTGAGATCTTGTTCATCCTGGAGAGACTGCCCCTCCCCAGGTGTTTCATTCCTAGAAAGAGCACACACCAGGCCGGCCAGCGAGACTTTCAAATGCAGATCAACCAATCCAGAGTCCCTACCCCCAACCACCTCCTTCAAGATTTTACACTCTGGGACACTACTCCCCTGCACTCTAGAGACATGTACCAGAAAACTAGGGGCACCCCCTACAACCCAGAGCCCATTGAAATGATGCAGACTAACCCAACCTAAGCCTGATTGCCCTGCCTCATCAATTCATTCCCACAGAAACCACAATGAAGGCTCTTGCCCACGTTTTCCCTCCACATCCTCTGCCTCCTGACCAACTGATGCTTTCCCGTGTGGTCCTGCATGGTGTGCCCCTTCTCCTGGGATCTGTGAGTATAAAATTCCTCCAGACAGTCATTTCCATGTCTGCATATCTCACCATACCTGATTAAAGCAAATCCCAGGTACCGTTACAACTGATATCCACACCGGTTTATTTTTGACACTTTCCACCCCATCCTGTAGAGTCTACAGGAGCAGAAGATGGAGTTCCTTGAGAGAGAATCAGGGCAGAAGGAGAACTGAAATTTAGGTGAGACTGGATCCAGTGGCAGAGGAATGGACTTATGCTTGTCTACAGAGTCCTAGTGAGTAGGGAAAAGAGAAAATATACCTATTGCAAAGTTATGGGGTGGGGGGGAGCCTTGTGGAACTAAACCCGTAATCTGTGAGATCTGATGCTATCTCCGGGTAGGTAGTTTCAGAACTGAGTTAAATTCCTGGTCAGTGTCCTCCGAGAATTGAGTTAATTGCTTGGTGGTGTGAGAAGAAAACACACAGCAGAGTTAGGGAACAGTCCACAAACCACCCTCACTTCTCACACTAACTGCAAGTTCAAGAGGTTCCCCAAAACACCCTGAGGTGTGATAATTGAAGGCTATTACACTCATAGTTATGATTTATTACAGGGAAAAGATACAGATTAAAATGAGTCCAGGAGGATTCCATAGCTGAGCTTCCAGTTGTCCTCTCCACATAGAGTCAATGGAAGCATTAACCCCTCCCAGCGCTGGGGTGTGATGATACACACTAAGTACTGCCACTGAGGAAATCTCATCGGAGCCTTGGTGTCCAGTCTTTACTGGGGTTCTGTGGCCATCTGCCTGCATGCTGACCTCAGTCTCTAGCCCCTGTGGAGGTTGAGCTGATACCCTGTGACGGAAATCCCTCAACATAAATCACATTTTAAAACTTTCTGGGGAATTCCCTGATGGTCCAGTGGTTAGGACTTGATGCTTTCACTGCCTGGGGCTTTCAATCCCTGGCTGGGGGACTAAGATCCCACAAGCTGCCCAGTGCAGCCCCCAAACAAACAAACTTTCTGACATAGTCCAAAGCCCCCAGGTAAACAAAGACATTCTTATCAGGCACAACATTTCAAGGTCATAGAGATTACCTCCCAGAGGCCAAGGACAAAGGTCAGACCTCTCTTTGAGCAAAGTTCAAGTCTTCATTACTTACCTAAATAGATTGGAGTGCTTGAAAGAAGATGAGACTTGTATCTCACTGCCTAGCTGGAGGCTTAATGAGCTGCAGAAGCTCAGAGGACCATTATAGTGAGTCCATAGAAGCGGAATGCTTTGAGAAAGTTCTTGGGAGAGCCTCACTTGCAATCTCTGGTACTGGGGGCAATGTGAACATGGAAATGGTGCCTGCATCACACTTGGAGCATGAAGGTAAGAAAATTGTTGATGTCACCACTGCTCAGCCAAGAGAAGCAAGAACGGAAACAAGATATGAGTCAGGATTTTCTTATGGGATAAAATGGTTAAATGAGAAGGTTGCCTGGCTCTAAATCTCTTGATTAGAGCCCATCCAGAAGATCTGCTTGCCAGGGCCTTGATAATGTGGTATTCACCCCTAGGGCTAGGATCTCGATTGTGATGGGCAGGATTCTATACTATTCTCAAAAACTCCACTGTAACTGTGCTGGGGAAGGTTGGAATTCCCCACATATCTGGGTGAATGTGTCAGGACTTGGATGCCTGCCATGGCAGTAGGCACCAACTGCCAAGAGAGATCTGCAGCTGAGCAGAAAGATCTTTTCTTCTTTACCTCCTACCCTGTGCCTGCCTGGGGGAAGCAGAAGACATGGATTGAGTAAAGAGAAACGACAAAGAAGAAACAACAGTCCCCTCCTCAACTGATGTTTCCCTAGCTAAGATTCATTCCTGAGCTGAGGGTAATGGGATCCTTTGACTTCAGTTGAGATGGAAACTTTTAAATATCTGAACTAAATTTTTAACAGGTGAAATGAGTCATAATATTATAGCCTTCTTATAACCAAAAGAGCTGAAAGCTGTGGGATCTGCCCAATGTCTAGTCAGGCCATCACAGAAGATTTCTCACACCATCATTGAAAATAGCGATAGGGAAAAAAATAAATGCACTTTCTATTGGTAGGCCAATGAGTTCAGCCCAAACAATAAAATAAATACTAGTTCATTTTGGGGTTTTGGTGTTATTATTATTTTTTTAAGCACCATTTTATCTACCACCTTGGTCTCCTTTAAAGAAATTGAATCAATAATTAATAATTTGCTAAAAAAGAAAGCACCAAGCCCAGACAGGTTCACTGTCAAATTCTACCCGACATTTAAGGAAGAAACCAATTACATCAATTCTCATGATCTCTTCCAGATGTAGAAGCAGAGAGGCTACTTCTTAACTCAGTTTATGAGGTCAGTATTACCCTAATAGCAAAACCAGACAAAAGCATTACAACAAAGTAAAACTATAGACCGATATCTCTCATGAACATAGAATGCAAAAATCTTGAACGAAATATTAGCAAATTGAATCCAACATTGTATAAAGATTTCTACACCAAGACCAGCAGAGATTTATTCTAGGTGTGCAAGCTGGTTCAACATTTGAAAATCAATTAATGTAAGCCATCATATCAACAAGATTTTTAAAAATTGTGTGATTATATCAATAAGTACAGAAATAGCATTTGACAAAATCTAGAGGATCATAAATCTAAATATGAAAAGCAAAGCAACAATGCTTTTATAACAAACCCTAAGAGAATGTCTTCATGATGGACTCAGATAGGACACCAAAAGTGCTAACGATAAGGGGAAAAAAAGGGTCAGCTGGACTGTTTCAGAATTAAGAGTTTCTGTTCAGAAGAGGATGCCATTAAGAGAGTAAAAAGGCAGGCAGGGAACAGGAGAAGAAGTTATGATACGGAGCAATCTCTAAGATGTGCTGGTTAGTAAGAAGGGGTATTGCAGAACAGCATGACTAGAATGATAAACAGATGCACACAGGGCCACCGCTAGACATCGTAATGGTGCCTCCTCTGTGTCCCAGCCCCTTCGATACTGTGGATCAACACCTCCAAAATGGAAATCCTTCAAATGATTTTCTGAAGGAAAATTTGCATCTTGTTTTGAAATGAGTATTAACTGAAAAACACACTCAGGCTGAAAACCTAAACTGATGATTTTGCCACTTGGTATCGTCCGTTACGGGCCACTTCTGTCAGCCGCATCCCCACCAGATCTGGTTGGATGTTCATTCAGCACACAAGCTGGTTACACACCAGAGTCCCTTAAGCAGGACCTTCATACAACTTGGCAACTTCCCTGTGATTTTCTTGCCCTACATTTCCTATTATATTGTTCTGGATACTTTTTTTTGTCTTGTTAATTATTTAAGCAGTGGAAAAAGAGAGAGAATTAATCACCATGACTAAGGAAGTAGGGTGTTTGGACCTCAAAAATTGAGGCTGTTATTCATTAACTGGTTGGGCCAAGGAGAATTCTAAGAAACCCTGCAACCCCTGGGGCAAAGCAGAACTGAGGGGAAAGACAGAGCCAGAATAAAGGATCTCCAACCCCAAACGTACAACCAACCCCAAATGGGCTCTCAGTTGATTTCAGAAGAAAGTTGTAATACATACATATATATGTGTGTGTGTGTGTGTGTGTGTGTGTGTATATTCAATTAAAAGAAAGTATCACCTGGGCGTCCCCGGGGCCACCAGCCTAGACCGTTCCAGAAACAAATCAGTTCCTTCCTAAAATTCCAGATAAATCTTACCAGAAGGCCAATACAGGTGCTTCTTTCTGGGATGTGTTCTTGCCAAGAAATGCCTCAAAAATATAATGAAAGTCAAATGAAGAATATATTGCTAGCGTTCCTGTGAACACAACTGCTGGAATTTCCACAGGCAGAACAGACTCAGCAAATCAGCGTGAGAGGGTGGGGAGGAGAGCAGGAAATGAGACACGCCCTCTTCCAAGTCTTGGCTTCATGACTGGTCATGCAGAGGAGAGGAGAGAGAATATGCCAGGGAAGTGAGGTACACAAACTGGAGTCTGGGCTGGTCAATTTAGGTCTCAGTCCAATTTCTACATTCCAAAAGGAGGGAGTTAGGCTAGATAATCTCTAAGAACACTTTCAGTTCAAACATTTAATGAGTGCATTTAATATGTTCTTTTTTTCATTCAGGGACTCAACTGTTTTTCTTCTAGGACTCTAGTAAGTTAAGACATTCATTCATTTAAATATATATATAGAGAGAGCATATATATATATGTCTATATGTATGTTTATATGTCTATACACACACACACACACACACACACACACACACACACACACACACGGGCGGGGGGAGAGAGAGAGACCCTATTTTGAGCCAGATACTGTTCTGGCATAAAGCAGCGAAAGGAACAGAAAAAGTTCTAGCCCTCATGATGTGATTCAGTTTGAATTTTTTCTTATATTAAAATGATGGTGGTGATGGGCAATAGGCACATGAAAAGATGCTCAACATTACTAATAATTAGAGAAATGCAAATCAAAACTACAACTAGGTACCACCTCACACTGTTCAGAATGACCATCATCAAAAAATCTACAAACAATAAATGCTGAAGAGGGCATGGAGAAAAAGGAATCCTCCTACACTGTTGGTGGGAATGTAAATTGGTACAGATACTACGGAGAATAGTATGGCGATTCCTTAAAAAACTAAAAATAGAGCTACCATATGATCCGGCAATCCCACTCCTGGGCATATATCTGGAGAAAAACATGGTTCAAAAGGATACATGCACCCCAGTGTTGACTGCAGCACTGTTTATAATAGCCAAGACATGGAAGCAACCTGAATGTCTGTTGACAGAAGAATGAATAAAGATAAGGTAGTATTCAATGGAATATTACTCAGCCATTTAAAAGAATAAAATAATGCCATTTGCAGCAACATGGATGGACCTGGAGATTATCATACTAAGTGAGGTAAGTCAGAGAGAGAAAGACAAATAATATCATATGATATCGCTTATATGCGGAATCTAAAAAAAAATGATACAAATGAACTTATTTAAAAAACAGAAACAGACTCACAGACTTAGAAAACAAACATGGTTGGGCTTCCCTGGTGGCACAGTGTTTAAGAATCCGCCTGCCAATGCAGGGGACACGGGTTCAAGGCCTGGTCTGGGAAGATTCCACATGCCTCGGAGCAACTAAGCCTGTGCTCCACAACTACTGAGCCTGCGCTCTAGAGCCTGCAAGCCATAACTACTGAAGCCCACGCACCTAGAGCCCGTGCTCCTCAACAAGAGAAGGCACCACAATGAGAAGCCCATGCACCACAACGAAGAAGAGTAGCCCACACTCACCACAACTAGAGAGAGCCTGTGCACAGCAACGAAAACCCAACTCAGCCAAAAATAAATAAATAAATTTATAAAAATTATTTAAAAAAAATGAAAACAAGCATGGTTACCAAAGGGAAAAGTCAGGTAGAGAGATAAATTGGGAGTTTGAGATTGACATATACACACTACTATATTTAAAACAGATAACCAACAAGGGCCTACTGTATAGCACAAGGAACTCTGCTCAATATTCTGTAATAACCTAAATGGGAAAAGAATTTGAAAAAGAACAGATACATGTGCATGTATAACTAAATCACTTTGCTGTACACCTGAAACTAACACAACATTGTAAATCAACTATACTCCAATATAAAATAAAAATTAAAAAATAAAAATGAAATTTTTTAAATGAGGGGAGAACTTTTAGTTCTGAGACACAATGTCACAGATTCACTTTTTACCATTCCTTCCCTCTAGGTACAACTAAATACCCTGAAAATAATTCCACAATCACACAAGAGCTCTCAGGGGTGCCAAGAAAAAGCAGACTGGGGAGGGATCTGAAGATTTGAGGAAAGACACCCTGTTTTGTCCCCTTGGCTTTCTTTTCATCTCCCATATATGCCAGACTGAGAACTAGAGAGGTCTACAACATAGAGCTGCCAAAAGGCAAAGATTAAAAAGAACAAAGTAAAAGAAAACAACAAGAAAAGAAAAGTCTGCTCTCTCTCTAGCAGGACTGGGAAGAGAGTGGCCAAGCAGAAAGCTAGCCGGGGAACTGCCCTTGATTCGAGTACAGGGAGGTGTCAGCGATGAATCCCCCACCCAACACTGGGAGCAGCTGCTGGGTCAGCAGGACCAGCCTGGGACCCATGCCTCACTCCAAACCCAGAGCTGTGCCAGGATATCCTGGTGGTCCCTTGGGTCTATACTGAGGAACTGTGAACAGTAGATGATGAGATTGTTAACCAGACTCAGAATTCTAGGTTTGTTGATGCTTCTCCTGCTAGTTATTAAATGCAAGTAAATCTCCTCATGAGGTCCAGTTCTTAACTAAAAAATCCCCAGGCACAGAAAAAAGTGGCTACCACCAAATAGCATCACAGAAAGATCAACAGAAAGTGTGAGGCAAAAATGGTCTCCCGGGGCTTCCCTGGTGGCGCAGTGGTTGAGAGTCCGCCTGCCGATGCAGGGGACACGGGTTCGTGCACCGATCCAGGAAGCTCCCACATGCCGCGAAGTGACTGGGCCCGTGAGCCATGGCCGCTGGACCTGCGCGTCCGGAGCCTGTGCTCCGCAACGGGAGAGGCCACAACAGGGAGAGGCCCGCGTACCGCAAAAAAAAAATAAAAATAAAAAATAAAATGGTCTCCTGGACAATCAGAAAAGGGCCTTCCCCCAAGAGGTCTCTGAGTCCAGTTACTCAATGAGTAGGTCTCAGAAGAGGAAATTGATGGGCTCCCAACCAAGGAACTCATGCAGGTACCAGGCCATGGGGTTTTGACCGGCGGCTCGCTGGATCTGCACAGTGACTGATTTTTGGCTAATGCAGGTGCTATTCTTTTCACCCCTCCTGATGAACTAGAGATAAATCAGAGAGCCCCAGACACTTTTACCCAGACCTCTCAGCTTTCAAAAGTAAACAAGACTGGGGGTTAGGCTGAGGTCTCTCTGTCCCCAGTGAGGACAAGAGGCCAGATGCTGAGGTTAGATTTCAATGGTGGGGGAAGTATTGCACTTCTTGGGCCTTTCTAGATATTGATGCAACAGTGACTGTGGTCTTCCAACCCCTGGCACAAGATGAGCACCGAACAGACAATGTGCTCTGGTTTGGGGGCTGAGGCCACCCCTCTTACCAGGACCTTTGCCCAAACCTGAGTATGGATAGATCCCTTCAAGTCCCTGTAAACCTCCCTTATTATGGCCCCCACCACTGAATGTGTTCATGGTATTGATGATTTGTCTATGTGGACCTCCAATCACCTTCACCCTCTACCTCTGATGGGAACTGCTGCAGTTAGGGTCATCTTACTGGGGCACGTGGAGGACCTTGAACCTGCCTGACTACAAGTGCTTAGTGCTCTTGTACCCCCAAAACAGTATCAGCTGCCTGGGGAAGAAAAGGAAAAAACTGCCCTCACTGCTGAGCCCAAGGAAGCCACAGTGCTGTGTGAGACTCTGTCCAGCAGTCCTGTTTGCCTAGTGCACAAAACTTCGGGTGCTGGAAACTTCCCATCGATTACAGGGGGCTCCACGCTGTGCTGCTGCCCTTGTGCTGGTGGTACCTGACATTGTGACTATCACAGACGCTATTGCCCAAGCTGAGGGAACTTGATATGTGACAGTTCACATTGCAAATGCCTTTTTCAGCATCCTTCTCACTCAATCATCAGGATCAGTTTTCCTCTACGTGAAATGGGTTACAACATACCTTTAACATCCTTCCACAAGGCAATCTAAGTTCCTGGGCTATCTGCCATCAGGTGGATCCTTACTGTGGAAAAGCTCTGCTCCTGGAGGCTGTTAACGCCTCCTCCTGGTGGGCTCAGACCAGAGTACAATCCAGCAGGGACTGGACCCTCTGTTGGTCCACATGCAGCAACACAACTAGGCTATGAACACAGACACATCACAGAGTCCTAATACCTAACTGAAATCCCTGACCATAATCTGGGAAGGGGCGTGGCTTCTCATTTCAGAGGAGACAATTGCCAAGCTTTTGGTCCTCTCTGCCCCCAACAAATAGAAAGAAGGCCCAGTGACTGGTGGGACTATTCAGCTACTCATTGCTCACATTCCCCCTGTGGGATCTTGACAGCACCCACCTATCAGTTTAACAGAAAGGTCACTACGTGTGAGTGAGACTTCCAACAAACAGGATGCCCTGGAAGCCCTCCAATGGGCTACCCAGGCTGTCCTTCCCCTGGGCCACACAGAACCACATCTGCCATTTGAGTTACAAGTCTCAGCAATCTCCCTGTTTGCAAATTGGAGCCTATGGCAGAAGGACAGTGCCACAGGTCATAGGTGCCTGTTGCGCTTTTGGACACATAAGCTCCTGGAGTCAGCTGGAATGTACACACCCTTTGAGGGACAACTGTTGGCCTATTATTGGGCATTGGTGGATACTAAGTCTATGATCCATGGCCGTGAAGTAATCTTGAGACCAGAAATCCCAGTCATGTTGTGGGGCTGAGCAGAGGCCTCAAATTCCTGGGTGGGAGTGACTCAAGATCATCCATAGTAAAATAGAGATACAAGAGTGGGCAGGCAGGAGACATACTGGAATGGACAAACCTTGCCCAGCTGGGCTTTCACAACTCCTTGAAAAGGTACCAGGAATGCCCCTCTGCCTACCAGGCATCTTGCTGGAGGAGCCATCACCTCCACCAGCCCAATGGGGGCCCGGGTATAAAGACCTCTTGGACCACCCAGGGGCTTGGTTCATGATGGCTCCTTCTGGTTAACTTCTACCTGGCTGGTATGTGGTGCACCTGCCATCCAACTGTTCACCAAATTCGGGAGAATAACAGATGAACACAGTGAGAACTTCAACAAAGAGATAAGATGTGTAAGAAAGTACTAAATGGAAGTTATAACTGAACTGGAGAATACACTAGAGGGGTTTAACAGCAGGCTGGGTGAGGTAGGAGAATGAATCAGTGAGCTGGAAGACAAAGCAATGGAACTCATTCAGAGCAGCAAAACGAAAAAGGAATTTTATAAAGTGAATGTACCTTTGGAAATTCCCTGGCGGTCCAGTTGTTAGGACTCTGTGCCTTCAATGCCAAGGGCTCGGGTTCGATCCCTGGTTGAGGAACTGAGATCTCACAAGCCACAAGGTGCAGCCAAAAGAAAAAAAACCTTTAAGGACTGTTGGGACAACATCAAGCAGAATAACATTCTTGTTGTATAAGTCCCAGAAGGAGAAGAGAGAAAGAAAAGACCAGAATCAAACTAAAAATTCTGCACAGCAAAGGAAACCTCATCAAAATGAAAAGGCAACCTACTGAATAGGAGAAGATATCTGTAAATCTTATGTCTGATAAGGAGGTAATATCAATACTATACAAAGAACTCATGCAACTCAACAACAACAGCAAAACAACCCTATTGAAGAATGGGCAGAGGTTCTAGATAGATGCCTGAAACTTATTTTTTTTAATTAATTTATTAATTTATTTATTATTTTTGGCTGTGTTGTGTCTTCGTTTCTGTGCGAGGGCTTTCTCTAGTTGCGGCGAGCGGGGACCACTCTTCATCGCGGTGTGCGGGCCTCTCACTGTCGTGGCCTCTCTTGTTGCGGAGCACAAGCTCCAGACGCGCAGGCTCAGTAGTTGTGGCTCACGGGCCTAGTTGCTCCGAGGCATGTGGGATCTTCCCAGACCAGGGCTCGAACCCGTGTCCCCTGCAGTGGCAGGCAGATTCTCAACCACTGCACCACCAGGGAAGCCCTGAAACTTTTTTTTTTTTAAAGTAGTGAAATCCTTGGTTTGGAAAAGAAAAAAGGAAGTTAAAAAAAAAAAACTGTCTAAAAACGAAAATGATCTAAGCTGTACATTTATAATTCTTGTGCATTCCTCAGTATTTGTATAATATTTCAATTAAAAGTTTTCATTTAAAAAAATATGACATGTCTGGTCTCCTGACTTTCTGTTTTTCCTCCTAGACCTTGCTGGATGTTTTCATAAAGATAGAGAAAACGATCCTACCAGAGAAAAGAAACTGAGACACATTGAAAAGACTCCAAATGGTTAGGAATCTGATGAAGAAAGTCAAAGACTATGAAGATTTAAGTGGAGGGTAGAAATAACTGACACTTTTTCAGCTCAATTTATTCTTTCATTGAAAAAATCATGTCACACCATTCTTCTTCTTTGTTTTGTATTGCTTCTGTATTTTTTCCAAATTTTATTTCATTTATTATAATGTTATTTAAGTATATATAAACATAAATCTACATATAAATGCTTTACGCTTATAGCTCTTGTACATGGATATAAGCAAAAAATTTGTGGATCAGACACAAGTAAAACTGTTAAACTACATATAAATTATACAAATTATATACATTATTTAAATAATTATATAAATAATTACATTAAACAAAGATGGACTAAAATTCTAATTTTAAGAAAAGACTTATGGGACTGGATTTTGTAAAACAAAACAAAAACAAACAAACAAAAAAACAAAACAAAACTGACAATACACTGCTTACAACAGACAGTTCAAGTGTAAAGACACTGAAACACTGAAAATATCAGGATAGTATTATACTAACGTCAAACAAGTAGACACAAAGCAAAAGTGATCAGAACTAAAATGAGAAGTAGACAATCCACAGTCATCGTATGTGATATTTATGCACCTCTCTCAGTAACTGACAAGACAGAGAGAAAAAGCAGTAGAACTATAGGAGATTCAAATAACACAATGACCTTGACCTATGTGACAAAGTTGATTAATTAAGAGATAGAAGTATAAGCATGCTAGATGTAAATGTAGAATTATACCAGAAGAAACAGCTTTAAATGTCCCAAGTGGTACCATGGGGAAAAGGACCAGTTAAGTGGGGACTTTGGGGTCTCCCACTGGTAAACAAATGCCTCCTTGGCTACCAACCACTTCTTTGCACTCAACTAGATCAGCCAGACTTCCTGTCAATTGTTGGTAGTCTGCTCTGTTCCCACATTTTACAGCCTCCCAGACTGAAAAAGAACATGTGCAGTGAGACTCAGATATAAAAGAACTCCTTGGGACTTCCCTGGCGGTCCAGTGGTTAAGACTCCGTGCTTCCACTGCAAGGGGCATGGGTTTGACACCTGGTGGGGTGAACTAAGATTCCCACGTGCTGTGCAGTGCAGCCAAAAAAAATAAAATAAGAACTCCTTGATATCTTAAAATCACTGATCTCTAACCAAGGCTCATTCCAGAACTTTCCCCTAAAGATTCTGGGCTTCCACAGCTAAATCATCAGCTGGGCCATTTAGGTGCTTCCTCTCAGAGCAGCCTGGCTTTATCATGAATGGCAGGCACCAAGTTGCCCACTTCAGTCATTCCTGAATGACTTCAACAATTTTTTTCATATTTTCCATTTACTCGTTCTTTTATTTATCTAATTTTTAACTGGTTCCCTTTCTTTACTTAAATAAAAATTGACAAATAAACGTTATTAAAAAGGAAATTGGGGGACTTCCCTGGCAGCCCAGTGGTTGAGACTCCACACTCCCAATGCAGAGGGCACAGGTTTGATCCCTGGTCAGGGAAGTAAGATCCCACATGCCAAGTGGCGTGACCTAAATAAATAAATCTAAAAAAAAAAAAAAAAGGAAATTTTACGTCACTACCATAAATGGAAAAACATTACATTTGCTACAGAAAATGAGCTGTAAAAATAAATAGAATGAAAATGTAACACTGTTTACTAAGCTCTAGCTAGATACTATTGCCTACTCTCTCCTTGGTCAAAAAGGGAAAGGAGCATATTTTGAGACATAATAGATATATTGTCTGTGACAGTGGATTTTTTTCCTGATGATGTAAGAGAATTATAAAGAGGATAACTTTTCACTGTGCAATCCACTGGTGTTTAATGCATAATGACTATGCACCACCCAGTATCATTGGTGGTCCCTCTTGTGTTGTTAGGTCCCACGCTTCAGGGGACCAGTTCCTACAAGGACTTGGCTAAACACCACCCTCCACCATGCATACACAGCAGGCTGGTAACTAGAGTGGACTAATAACCACTCTAGTTATTAGTGGGTGGATGGGTTCCCGTCGGCACCGACTCTAGTCAGTGCCTCCATGTCTGGACTGAGCACAGCAGCGGCCTCCACCACTTCTCATCCCCCACAGTTTCCTCTGGAAATTCCAGGCTCATGTCAACGCTCCCAAAGTTCAAGTGGCCAGCTGCGCGCAGTCTGCCCAGGCCCAACCCCACACAGCCTGAACGTGGACTTATCAAGATATAACGGGCATGCCCAGGGGCTGCTCCTAGAAGGAAGGAGGGGGGATGGTGCGTTGAAAGCCAATGTCAGCACCTCCGGCCTGGCTCTCCCTCTACTGACAACTTGACCTGCAGCCCTCAGTCTCTGGGGAAGGATCTAAAGTTGCTATGTCAGCCACCAGGGTCAGCCTTCTAGAAGCAGGCAGTTGGGGAAAGAAGCCTAGTCTTTTACTATGCATATTGAAAGCAGCTGGGTGAGCTTGGACTCCGGAATTAGGCAGAGCTGCGTTCAGCTCTGCCTGTGGCCGAGGGCCTGGACACCTTCCTTTGCTCTCCTGAGTCTTGGTCTTTTCACGTGGGAAATAGAGATAAAAAATGACTACCTGATAAGGTTGCCCTGGGGAGTCTCGCTTACGGATGTTCTCTTACAAGAGCTCCATAAATGCTAATTCCCTCAGGCAGCCACAGTCACCTACACTCTGAAGCTCTTGGGATCGGGAGGGCAGGCAGGAAGCTCAGCACGGATAACCAGTCACAGATCACACCAGACACAATGGGAACCAGAAACCAGCGCTCACAGTGACTCAACCTCTTCCCATCCTTCGCTCGGGTCACTGCCGCCCCCTCCCTCCCATGCTGCCTGCAGTTCTGCTGATTCACTTGTTTCTTACTGCCTGGCACCGAGACTTGTCATTTATCAATTATTTTAGTTACTTCTTTGAAAAATACAACATTCCCCCCCAAAAAAATCCCTCCCACAGATACAAAAACAAAATAAAAAGCAGTAGTTTATCACTGTACTTATTTATTTAAAGCACCGATAAAAACGTGAAAACCAGGAATTCCCTGGTGGTCCAGTGGTTAGGACTCCACGCTTTCACTGCAGGGGCTCGGTTCTATCCCTGGTGGGGGAACTGAGATCCCACAAGCCGTGCACGTGGCCAAAAAAATAAGTGAAAACCTCTCCTATGGCCTCTTCGATGCCACCTTGAGAGGTCACCACTGTTAACATCTTTATTCTTTCAGTCTCTTTTCTATGTTTGTAAAGCCATCATGACTCTTGCTCTGCTACTTGCTAGCTGTGTGACCTTGGGCAAATTATTTAACAGCTCAGTGCTTCAGTTTCCTCATTCATAGAGTAGAGATATTAACAACTCCTGCATTTGAGGGTGATTATGGAAATGAAATACTTGCAAAATATTTAGAACAGTTCCTGGCATGCTAAGTAAATACATAATAAGTGTGAACAAACATTATTATAGCATCTGTGCACATACCATAGATGCTATGCCATTATATATGCCATATATACCATTTCGTTTACAGAAGCAGGGTCAGTATACCATGCCAGAGTCAATCAATGTATTGCCTCTCAGCTCAAATCTCCTCTTCTTAGTCTGGTGTGGTGACACTGTAGCTACATCGTGTAAAATATCTCTTTTGCCAGCTGGCACACTCTTAGGCTTTGTAAGTAGAGGGCACTGGAGGACCAGGGTGAGCGAGAGCGGAGGGAGAGATTTCTCTTCCTGGCTGGGGCTGCTCCTCATGGGGCCTGCTGCCGAGAACTGTATCGGCCCCAGTGGGCAGTCCCCTGCTCACCAGCCCCGCTTGCCGACCTCAGACGAGCTCTGGCCCGTGATCCCCCTCGGGAACTTCTCTATCGTCTGTGGGCTCAGCCACATCTTCAACCAGTTTTTTTTTTTTTTTTTTTTTTGCCCCTCTGCATGCAGGATCTTAGTCCCCCTACCAGGGATCAAACCCATGGCCCCTACAGTGGAAGCATGGAGTCTTAACCCCTGGATTGCCAGGGAAGTCCCTTCTTTTACCAGTTCTGATTCCCAAACTTGGGGTCTTGGGGAGAAGTCCTCCAAATTTCTTCCTTCCTTGGGTACTCGCCCTCAGCTCTAGAGATATTTTACCTTGAGCAGTTAACCTTCTTTAACTGGTTAATCATTCTTCCAATTAAATTTTCCCTTTCAAATGAAATTACAGATGTGGTTTCCATCTCTGACTGGACTCTAATATATATATATATATATATATATTATATATATATTCAATTAGGGGCTATACTACATATTATAGCTTCCTTTCTTTTTACTTATCAAGATATAATGGGCATCATTCCAGGTCTGTACATATAATCCTAATTCATTCTTTTAATTCATGCCTAGTACATCATCATATACTTGTAAAATTTACTTAGCCATTCCTCTATGTAAGGAATAGTTTTCAGTTTGGGTAGTTTGTGGGTAGTTTCCAATTTGGGCTATTATACAGGGTGCTGTACTGAACATGTGTTTTTGTGAACATGACTGTTTCTGGGAAAATTCCTGGAGGAGGAATGAATTGCTCTGTCGTAGAATTGTACAATTAAATTTTTGAAAGATATGGTGAAATTGATTTCCCTAAAAGGCTGCACCAATTTATATTTCCAACACATAAAAGTGCCCATTTCCTTACACCCTTTCCAATCTTTTTTTTCTTTAACTTTTATTAATCTGAGGGGTAGTATCTTATTGTTTTAGTTCATTTTGTGCAATTACTAGGAAGATTGAACTTTTCATAACTTTATTGTTCATTTTTATTTCTTCTATGAAATAGAAGAAATATTTTATTTCTTCTATGAAATACTTCTATGTTCATATCCTTGATTCATTTTGCAGTTGAACTTTTTTTTCATGATAACGATACAGGTGAATTTTTAATAATGAAAAAGAAAATACTGCCAAAATATCTCATTGATAAATCAAATCTGTAGATAGAATTTTAACTTAAACATAAAACTATTATTTTGGCTGTAGCGAATTTAGAACTTGTGATCATGGAGAAAGATGTTAACAAAAGTATACTTCTGCTTGGTAAATCTTTCTTAACACAACCACATAGATTGGCAGGATTCCAGCCTTTAATCACATGCGGTTGAACTTTTTGTCACTTTCTTTCTGATTCATAGAAATTCCTCCTCAGTTCATTCCTAAAAGTATGTTTAGTTTTACAAATTTTATTAGAGACCTTCATCCTTAGTTACTTAAATAGCACATATTTTCTCCTCATTCATTGCATGTCTTTTTTTATTGCGGTAAAATATATGTAACATAAAATTTGCCATTTAAACCATTTTTAAATGTACAGTTCAGTGGCATTCAGTACGTTAACACTGTTGTGCAACCACGCACTGTCCATCTCCAAACTTTTTCATCTTCCCAAACTTCATTGCCCATCTTTTTTTTTTTTTTTTTGGACAAAACTGTTTTTTATTGGAGTATAGCTGCTTTACAATGTCGTATTAGTTTCTGCTGTACAAGGAAGTGAATCAGCTGTATGTATACATATATCCCCTCCCTCTTGGACCTCCCTCCCATCCTGCCCATCTAGGTCATCACAGAGCACCAAGCTGAGCTCTCTGTTCTATACCACATGTTCCCACTAGCTATCTGTTTTACACATGGTAGTGTATTTATGTCAAATCTAGTCTCCCAATTCATCCCACCCTCCCCTTTCCCCCGTGTCCACACTTCTGTTCTCTATATCTGCATCCCTATTCCTGCCCTGGAAATAGGTTCGTCTGTACTATTTTTCTAGATTCCACATACATGTGTTAGTATATGATATTTGTTTTTCTCTTTCTGACTTGCTTCACTTTGTATGACAGACTCTAGGGCCATCCATATCTCTACAAATGACCCAATTTCATTCCTTTTTATAGCTGAGTAATATTCCATTGTATATATGTACCACATCTTCTTTATCCATTCATCTGTAGGTGTTCTGTAGGAGTTGTTCCACATGTAGATGTATTTCCGATTTATTTGTGGGGAGGAAGGTGATCTCCACGTCTTACTCTTTTGCCATCTTGAAGCTCCTCCCATTGCCCATCTTTTAATGCAGTCTCCGTGTCTTTGATTATAAGAGGTTTTAGGGCTTCCCTGGTGGCACAGTGGTTGAGAATCTGCCTGCTAATGCAGGGGACATGGGTTCGAGCCCTGGTCTGGGAGGATCCCACATGCCGCAGAGCAACTAGGCCCGTGCGCCACAACTACTGAGCCTGTGCGTCTGGAGCCTGTGCTCCGCAACAAGAGAGGCTGCGATACTGAGAGGCCCGCGCACCGAGATGAAGAGTGGCCCCCGCTGTATGCTAACACATATATATGGAATCTAAGAAAAAAAAATGTCATGAAGAACCTAGGGGTAAGACAGGAATAAAGACACAGACCTACTAGAGAATGGACTTGAGGATATGGGGAGGGGGAAGGGTAAGCTGTGACAAAGTGAGAGAGTGGCATGGACATATATACACTACCAAACGTAAAATAGATAGCTAGTGGGAAGCAGCCGCATAGCACAGGGAGATCAGCTAGGTGGTTTGTCACCTAGAGGGGTGGGATAGGGAGGGTGGGAGGGAGGGAGACGCAAGAGGGAAGAGATATGGGAACATATGTATATGTATAACTGATTCACTTTGTTATAAAGCAGAAACTAACACACCACTGTAAAGCAATTATACTCCAATAAAGATGCAAAAAAAAAAAAAAGAGTGGCCCCTGCTTGCCACAACTAGAGAAAGCCCTCACATAGAAACAAAGACCCAACACAGCAAAAATAAATAAATAAAATAAAATTTAAAAAAATTTTATATTTTTATGAAGTCAAATGTATCAATCTTTTCATTTATGATTTCTGGCTTTTATGTCTTGCTTAGTGAAACTTTCTCTGATTTTTTATTTCCTATATTTCTTTTAATACCTTTATACTTTTGTTTTAACATTTATATGCTTGGAATTTTTGTGTTTGTGTGCATGGTCTGAGGTAGACATTTAATTTTGTTTCGTTGCAGGAGGAGAGCCAGTTGTCCTAAGACCATTTTTTAAATTTACCCATTCTTTTTTGATTACTTTGTTATTTCACTTTTGCCCCACCCACCCCCAAAATACATATATATATATATATACACCTTTCTTCTCTCCCCAGTCAGATTATAATTTCCTAGAGGGCAGGGACATTTCTTGCATCCATAGGTCTTCTAACTCCCTGATACATGGCAGAGCTTAGTACATGTTGGATGGTGGTGTGGCTGAGAGGGAAGCTGAATGAGAACTAGCCCATTTTAAGTACAGCAAAGCATCAGGTGTCAGAACTCAGAACTAGGAATAAATAAGAGCTGTTTCCCCAATTTTCATGAATGGATGTGTTTGTGGTTTATGTTCATTCTGGCTTATCCCTTTGTGCAAAGCACTGCCTTAGGTTGGAGTATAGGAAACAAAGGATAAATAAGATCTGATTTCTGCCCTTATGAAATTTGCAATTCCTATAGGGGGCTAATTAAATCATAAACAGGATGGAATAGTCACAGTAAAAAAAAAAAAAGATACATATAGCCCAATGTCCATTGCTGTTTACAGTAGCCAAGACATGGAAGCAACCTAAATGTCCACTGTCAGAGGAATGGATAAAGAAGATGTGGTACATATATACAAGAATATTACTTAGCCATTAAAAAGAATGCAATAACGCCATTTGCAGCAACATGGATGGACTTAGAAATTGTCGTACTGAGTGAAGTAAGTCAGACAGAGAAAGAGAAATATTGTGGAATCCAAAAAGAAATGACACAAACTTATTTACAAAACAGAAACAGACTCACAGACTTAGAGAATGAGCTTATGGTTACCGGGGGGAAGGGTGGGGGGAGGGATAGTTACGGAGTTTGGGATGGACATGTAAAGACTCCTATGTTTAAAATGGATAACCGACAAGGACCTACTGTGTAGCACAGGGAACTCTGCTCAATATTCTATAACAACCTAAATGGGAAAAGAATTTGAAAAAGAATAGATACATGGATACGTATAACTGAATCACTTTGCTGTATACCTGAAGCCAACACATTGTTAATCAACTATACTCTAATATAAAATAAAAAGTTAAAAAATGTCTTGTTTGCCCTTTCAAAGAAAAAAAGATCAGAGCGACCTATATGTTCTGATATAGAACAGCCTCTGAGATATGTTCAATTAGAAAACCAAGGTGCAGAAGAGTCTGCTAACATTTGGGAGGCAAGGAAATGAGGGAAGGACACAGACACACGCTTCTATAAGAATAAAACGTCTCAGAAAGAATATTCAAAATATTGGAAACAGTAATTACCTCTGTGGAAGGAACTGGGGGCTTGCGGGACAGGGGTCAGTGTGAAGTTTACTTTTTCCTGTGTATCCTTCTGTAGTGTTTAAATTGTTTACTACTTGTTTGTATCATATTTTCCAAATAAAGAAAATAGGAATTTCTAAAAGATGTTGATGGTGAAAGGAAAGAGATGAGCACATATACACATGTAACAAAAGTAGGAACAATAAGAGAGAGTGTAGAGGGGTGATACGTTGAGAATTCTAAACTCTGTGGTTCCAAAATAGAACAGTGGTGCTTGCGGCAAGGGGTCAGGCTGTCATCTTGCTTCAGGGCACGGTGCCTCTCAGGTACCGTGGGCTCCGGACAGGACTATAAAATGCTGCCCTGCCTGTGCACAGAGTGTCTGGTGTCAGAGCCAGGGTGGAGCTGGGAGGGGAAGTTGTGGAGATCTGAGAGCCTGTTCAGTGCCCTCACATGTGTTCTCTTCCAGCCGCGGAATTATTTTCATTGTCCTTCCCAGAAACTGTAACTTCCTACTGAACACAAAGAGCAAAAAGGGGGAAATGGATTTATTACTCACAGGGATCTTGGACCTAAGGAGGCAGTGCCGGAGCCTGAGGAGGAGTTGAATCAGCCTAACTCTTCTACCAGACAGCTGTGCTTCCAATTACTGGCAGAATGAATCATGTTTCTTGTAAGTAATAGAACTGCCCGTTTTCATTCTATCTTTAACCTGGGCGACGTCCATTTCTCACAGGCCTGATAACTGTGGATTATATTGGCTTGTCCTAGACATTTCATGGTGATAACTCGGGTGGAGAGGTCAGACTCCCATCTCCAGGAACTGAGATAGGGTGCAAATTACCCTATGTAGGCTTCTGTCCCTCAGGGAATATTTTCACAAGGGCAGTGTGGTGAAGACAGGAAGGTCAGGATTGTGGACTTGGAGCTCAACTAAATAGAGTTCAAGTCTGGTCCTTCCCACTTTCTAGCAGTGTGACCTTGTTCATTGCTTAGCATCTATGAGCCTTGATTTTCTTATCTGTAAAATGGGAACAGTAACACCTCTCTGTCACTCTCACTGAGTCGTCATTTCCAGCCTCAGCACGTGGCTAGACCCAAGGGCTGGAGTTACTAATTTGGCAGCACAAGGAGCCTCTAGCCAAAACCAACTAACTGTTTCCTGGCATGGTGGCCAGAGCTGGGCTGTGAGTGGGGAAGGGCATGAGTGGGGAAAGGGTGGGGGTGGTGAAGAGTCTTTCAAGTGGTGAAATAAGCAGCAATGTAGGGATCAGAGGTAGTATTGAGCTTCTTTTTTTTAAAAATAAATTTATTTATTTATTTTTGTCTGCGTTCTGTCTTCGTTGCTGCGTGCAGGCTTTCTGTAGTTGTGGTGAGCGGGGGCTACTCTTCATTGTGGTGCACAGCCTTCTCATTGCGGTGGCTTCTCTTGTTGTGGAGCACGGGCTCTAGGTGCACGGGCTTCAGTAGTTGTGGCATGCAGGCTCAGTAGCTGTGGCTCACGGGCTCTAGAGCACAGGCTCAGTAGTTGTGGCACACGGGCTTAGCTGCTCTGCGGCATGTGGGATCTTCCCCGACCAGGGCTCAAACCCGTGTCCCCTGCATTGGCGGGCAGATTCTTAACCACGGAAGCCCCGTGGGCTTTCTCTAGTTGCGGCAAGTTGGGGGGCTACTCTTTGTTGTGGTGCACGAGCTTCTCATTGTGGTGGCTTCTCTTGTTGCGGAGCACGGGCTCTAGGGAGAGCGGCCTACAGTAGTTGTAGCACACGGGCTCAGTAGTTGTGGCTCGCGGGCTCTAGAGTGCAGGCTCAGTAGTTGTGGCACACGGGCTTAGTTTCTCCGCGGCATGTGGGATCTTCCTGGACTGGGGTTCGAACCCATGTCCCCTGCATTGGCAGATGGATTCTTAACCACTGCGCCACCAGGGAAGTCCCAAGGAGAACAGTTTATTGGCTATTTGTATTCGTACATATGATTTATAGGCCTCAGATTTTACTGTTTCCCAGGCCATGCAAATATTGGACAGACCTGAGGATGGGAAGACAAAATGACGTGGGGTCAAGAGGAACACAGGGGGTGATGTCAGTGCTCCTCACAGACCTCCTCCCACCTTCTGAAATCTCCCTGTGCTCCCCACCCTGCCCCTCCCCACTGCTACCCCCAGCAGCTTGCCAGCTGGGAGGGTCCCCCACCTGGGGCAGCTCTTAGCCAAGGATGGGGGTGCTGAGGGAAGAAGAAAGCCTGGCTCCCTGGCCTCTGGTAGAGGGGCTCCAAGGAAGATTTTTTTTTAATTAATTAATTTGTTTTTATTTTTGGCTGTGTTGGGTCGTCCTTGCTGCGCGTGGGCTTTCTCTAGTGGCAGCGAGTGGGGCCTACTCTTCGTTGCGGTGCACGGGCTTCTCATTGCAGTGGCTTCTCTTGTTGTGGCGCACGGGCTCTAGAGCGCAGGCTCAGTAGTTGTGGTGCACGGGCTTAGTTGCTCTGCGGCATGTGAGATCTTCCCGGACCAGGGCTCGAACCCGTGTCCCCTGCATTGGCAGGCGGATTCTTAACCACTGTGCCACCAGGGAAGCCCCTCCATGGATGATTTTGCTGCAGAGATAGCATTGGTGTGGCCTCAGCCTTGCCTGTCTCCTCCCTTTCCCTGTCCTGCTTCCCACTCCCTGCTGGTTTCCCCCCAGAGCACTCCTGAACAAATCACTGGCACAAGAACCTCCTCTCAGAGTTTGCTTCTGAGCATCTGATGGAAGATAGGCTTTGGAGGGTTTCAGTTTTGTTTTGTTTCAGTTTTGAAGGAAGGAGAAATTACAGCATGTTTTGTATGCTCAGGGGGATGACATGGGAGAGAGGGGAAGGATAACAGAGCAGAAAGGAGATAGAGGGAGGGCTGTGCAGGTGACATCTTTGAGTAAGCAGGATGGCATGTTTCCTGCACAAGGCACTGACTCTTCGGAGTAACACGGGCAGCTCCCATTGTTGATGGGAGAGAAACCAGCGAATGAGGGTTAAGGTGCCTGTGGGTGGGGAGACTTGGTGATGGAAGGTGGAAGTCTCTTCTGATCACTTTGCTTAGAGAAATGAGTGAGACAGACCATCAAATGAAAGTGAGGGGTGTGGAGGATAATAGAGGTCTGAGCAGACAAAAGAAGGTTTAAAATAGTCTGAGAAAGCAAAAGGGTGACAGAACTAGGGAAATGTCACACAATTTCCAGGAAACACCGAACACCTATTTGAGGTTTGTGGTCATCGGCTTTAAGTGAGCCCAGTCTGCAACATTGTGGTTTCACACCAGCCATAACCAAGAATTCCAGTACAAACGTGGAGTAAGCAGACATATACGATTAACCAGCTTGGATTCTAGGACTGAAGGAAAGGCGAGGGTGTTGAGGGTTGGTGCAAGAGAGTGAGTTTAATGATGACACACGGACTCTAGCTGGGTAAAGAGGGAGTAAGGGAGTGAGGGGTGATGTTGACATTGGAAAGATGGCAGATAGGGTCAGTGGACTGACGAGAGGCCCCCGTGGCTCTGAAGACAGCTGAAGGGAGGGTCCTAGAGGAAGTGAGATGTAATTGTAGGAGGTGGTTGTCAGAGAGGGGCACACTTGAAGCTGAGACTCGGGTGGAAGTACAGATATTGGTAATGACAAAGCGTACTGGATTCGTGACTGAGCGGACATGGAGGTTGGGCTCACTTAAAGGGGGTGGGGTAGATCAGGGATAAATGCAGAGTGAAATAATGCGAAAGTGTATGCCAAAATAGAATTTTAAGCGAATGAACTCTTCTTCTTTGTGTGTTCTTGTATTTCCCCAATGTTCTACGATGAACATATATCACTATATAAGCAGAAAACAATTAATAAGTAAAATCAAAGACACTACTCAGAGGTAAAAAGGAAAAACATGTCTTTATTTATGTAAGGCAATTACTACTATTTACAAGTACTCAGTCCACAAAACTCATAAAGTTATCCCATTCTAGAATTGTACCAGTATTTCCAGGCATCTTACAGCATCATTTTAAATAAGACCAAGTGAGAGATGTGAGTTTCACAGTGTATAATATATACTTTGTTTCAAGAAATTCTTATTTTAAAATGCACATATATTGTTCTTTGTTGTATTTGCATTTGCACTAAGAAACCCTGAAATTATCTATGGGATGAGGAGGACAGAGGACCGGGCAGGCAGTGCACAGAAATGGGGGCGAGACTTTTCTTGAACACCCTTTCATATTTTCTTATCTTCGAACAACGTAAAGATAGCACCTATTCAAAAATAAATTTAAACAGTAAAATTTAATATCATCTAAAAATTTTAATAGAAAAACCCTCTTTTAAATTTTCATACATGCAAAAGTTATGTTAAATACAATGTTTGTATTGCCAAATGGGTCTTTCTTTAAACAGGAAATTCCCTTATTGCTTTTTTAAAAGGGTTCTACTTTCAGAAATTTAGTTTCTGTTTAAAGATACAAATATTTCACTATATTTTTACCACATCTTTAAGAGCAAACTGCAGACTTTTGACAAGACTCAGACCCTACCAGAAAAAAGTTAAAAAAAAACTTGTCACATACAACATATACCTCACCAGACGATAGTTACCCTTGCTTGGTAGGTCTCCAGAGTTTAGAACCCGTGGTTCTAAGTACATTCTAAGGCGGCAATTCAAGTCCAACAGAGAAAAAGATAATTAAAGCTGTCTGCAGGTGAAACCAGATGGCAGGATTGCAAAGCAAGAGATACACAGGATTGCAAATCCTCCACTAACAGCTGTGCAACTTTGGTAAGTTTAACATTCTGAAGGCTGGACCACAGGGTCTCTCAAATCCATGACTCTGTGTGTGGTGTGAGTTCCCTCTGCTGGAAGAGTTAAGGGGAGGGATGGTGAAGTAGAGTCTATAGGGTTGAGAGGATGGATTGGAGCAGGTTTCTAACAGATTAACCACTGACACTTGACAATAAGCTGAGAATCCCCAGCCATGGACCCTAATCTATGCTACATTTAAAAGTGCAATGTAAAGTTCATCACTTTCTGTGGGCACCCGGATGTGAGCACAGAAGTTATGTGGCGGTACTCAAATACGAGGTGGTCATACGGAAGAGAAGGGCACTTGTATTAATTTTTAAAGATTACCCCCACAAGGAATGACAACATTTAAAAATGACAACATTTAAAAATGAAGGGCACTTGTATTAATTTTTAAAGATTACCCCCCCACAAGGAATGACAACATTTAAAAATGACAACATTTAAAAATGAAGGTGGAGGACTCTCAGACCCTGAAGATAAATCCACAAAAACCTAAGGGCCCAAGAATTTCAGGTTGAGAACTTGACTATGTCACTCAGAAAGTATCCGACCTGGAAAACCTTGTTAATCCGATATGGCACACAAGTCGTCTATAAAATGAGGTAAACGTCTACTTGGTTCACCTCAGCGGAGACTTGATCACTGATCTTCAGCTGCCACTCAGCCTATTCACTGTTGTGTTAAACTGATCAGTCTGGTCTGATTGGTCAGTAACCACAATGTACTAGTTGCATATATGTTTAAATTACCTGAGTACTGGGGGAATAATTATATTGCTAAGGGAAATGCCACGATATCAAACCTGCCCACCACCATGGTGAGTCCCTGAAGCAGATGCCAGTAGGATGCTATAGTGACTAATAGTCCTAATAATGCTATACACCGGTAGTATCATTATTAAATAACTAATATTTGCATAATACTCTATCAAAAGTTTTCATGTCTTTCATTTTGTTTGGTAGAAGCCAAACTTTTGAGCGATAAAGAGAAAAGAAAAGAAAAAATTAACTACAGCTCTTGTAGATTGAACAAAACTAAGCAAAATATACAGAAAGCTTATTCCATCTGCCATTTTCATCATAAATGTCTGGACAGACAACGGCCGTAGGCACTGCCAAATGGTTGTGATCAATCACTTCCTTTTGTCTCTGGACTCTAAATTCACACACACACACACAAATACAGACAAGGGCCAAGTGTGTATATGCTCCATTTAGGAAAAATAAGCCCAGAACGATTGCACTCCTGCTGTCTGTATAGACCCATGACTCACAGGCATACATGTCTAGTGATTCCTCACATGCTTGCTGGAGGCCTCTGTAAAGAAAGTTCATGGAAAGTTTCCTGATTCTAGAGTTTAACCCTACACAAGCACTAAGTTCCAGTGAAACAGAAATATAAAATAGACCACAGGCCCAGGACTTCAACGTCAAGCCCCACATATTTCTGACGCAGGAGAATTCATCACCTGTGTTGCCCAGCTGGACTCAGAACCAAGAGCTGGCCTGGTTGTTCCTCAGTCAGAGAATATCAGTGGGTGTTGCTACTGTTGATTTGAAGCTAAAAGTCAGCAGGAATTAGATGCAAAGGAACTCAAACTCTGCTATTTCTATTAAGGTTACTACCAGAATGCTGCTACCATGGGCCTTATAGGCACCACGCCACAATTAGATTTAAACCTTAATCCTCCCAACAGATAATACTTCTCTACTATATAGATAAGGCTCAAAAAACTAGCTTGACTTAGTGTCTCAGAGCAAGGAAATCACAGAATACAACAGAAACCCAAGGCTTCTCTCTCCAGACCCTTTGCTCTTTTCTTTGTACCAAATCATCCTTCAACTAGCAAAGGACTGTTCAATGGCCAAAAGCTGTGTATATCCAATGGGACAAAGACGGTACCCCCCAGCTGTTAGCTTTGACTTGTAAGAACAATGATTTTGGAAGATCATCCTGACATACATATGAGATTTGTTTCCTTGGTCAACCTACATTCAAATCCATGTAATTACTAGCTACATTATAACAAGGTTCTTATGAATGTTTCTCATTGCAAATTTGCCAGACATTAATCTGACTTTCATAAAAATAATTATAAAATCAAGCATCACTGAGTTATTTTTTCTTCATTCCCTGACATCTTTCATGAGCACCTACATATCCAAGAAATGTTCCTAAAGTCCTGTTATGACCCATGACATTCCAGTTCAGTTAAGTGGGAAATAAAATCCTGTAAACGATAGCTGGCTGGACGTTGTAGCAAATCACTCTGTCTCCTTGGGCTTTAGTTTCTTCATCTATAAATGAAGTCATTAACCACAGGACTTTCAATCTCCCTCCTTCCAGGAACTAATGTTTAATTCCTTCCAAGAATTAAAAATTCCTCTTGAAATTAAAAAAAAAAAGTTCAGTACATAGGAGTGTTGACAACCTTAATTTTTAAAGTATCAAGGCTTCCATACAGAGCCTCCCCCTCCAGAAGGCATAGCCAGACACAGCCTGGCCAGAGAGAGCAACAAGCCCTGTGAAAATCTTCAGTCCCTGAGGCCGCCTCTCTCTTCATCACTTTGGGTCAGAGGAGCAGAGCGTGTTAGAGCTAAGGCAGGGGCTGTTGACTACAGTCAGCTGCCAACCCTGAGGACTCTGACCAAGAGAGATGCTGTGTGCAGATTTAGTCCTGATTCAAGCCTCACCTGAAGCCACTCTCCGCGTTCACGTGTTTTCAGGTGAAAGAAGCAACCAATTTTCTTTTTTGCTTTAGTTAGTGTGAGGTGGTTGTTCTGTCAGCGATGTCTGAAATGTCGTGACCAACATGGAATTTAATACAAGGTTGTAAAGTTTGTGCTCCCAGAGCAGCTGAATGTGTCTGTCTTCACACTGAGCTGTCATCTTCCGAGAGCCAACCCTGTTCCCGGCCCAAGAGAAACATTGCCTGCAGAAACACCTTCCTTACACTAAAGCAGGAAATGGGTGTGGCATAGATCAAATTTTAGGGGAGAACAAGGAGAGGGTCATTGAACCATGATCTCATCATTATCCAGTGTCCAAAACAAGACCATTCAGGGGGGACACAGAATTATAACAAGGGGTGAGCATATACAGAAGGGAAATCTAAGCGCAGTGAAGGCCACGAACAGTGGTTCTGAGCTAAAAGGAACCTTAAAATACACGTTTTACTTCACAGATGCATAAACCGAGGCTAATCACTTTTATCTCGGGGTGCACAACTAAATTCAAGACTACAGTCCAAGGCTTCAACAAAGAAAGTTTTCTACCATTTAGACTTATCCAAAAAAAACAAACAGATTTTGTTGTGTCAGAAAATAGGGCATGTTCTTCTACTAGAAAGACAGGTGGAGGCCAGCTCACTACCTGTCACTGATTTCTATGACGGGTGGGAGGTTGGAAGCGATGCCCAAAGGGTCGTTTCAAGTTTAAGCATCAATCAAAACTTTCTACTATAGTAAAAGTTCTTCCTGTGGCACAGGGAATACTACTTTTTTACGTAGTGTGAAAGCAGGCTGAGGCATCTGTTTTTTTGTTCCGTGTTTGTCCACTTGTCGACTCACATCATCGTTGACAGCAGTGAGAATGGATAAGATATCTTCCTGTCTGCAGGCAGAAAAGAAAATATATTTTCAACCAGGAGATAGAAATCACATACCAGGTCTTAGAAAACAGATTTTAAAATACGTGGCTTCTTCCCAGTCTAGCATGCCAAGATTCTAACTGGAATTTTGCCAAATATAAAGAAACATTTTTTCCGAAATTAAAAAAGAAATGCTAAATTATATAAAATTTTTCAATTCTGCAGTCAGTATTTAAGAACATCATAATAATAATCACACCTTGCACTTTAATGCACTTAGTCCACAAAGACATTTTGCATAGAATTATTTTTCTGTGTTCTTCCTTCAAGCTGGTAGGTAGGTAGGTAGATAGAGAGAGAGATAGATAGAATAGGAGGTGATAGAACTATATATATAGAGAGACTACTATTAATAATACCCTCTCTATTCTAGGTTTTGGGAGGGATAAAGGGCAAACATGACACAATTCCTGAACTTAAACACTTAGAATACAGACATGAAACATGTACCAAGGATAGCAGAGAGACAAACTCCATAATACAAGGCAGAATGTGATCAACACCGCATGAAAAGTAGGTCAAAGTTCCCCTGCAAATTCTGAGGAGAAGACAGTGCCTCTGGCTGGGAGAAGAAGACAAGACTCCATAGAGGAGGCAGAATTTGATCCAGAGGGCATTTACCAGAATGTTCTGGGGGCGGGCAATACATATCACTGGAAGCAAAGCATAGGCTCTGGAGACAGAACTCAAGTTTGAATCGTGCCTTCATGACTGGTTCTCAGCACCTGCATCCTGCATCACACTAGCTGTTCTCTCTGTCCCCAGATCTCCCTGTGGCTGACTCACCATTCAGTCTTACTTGAAATATCGCCTCAACCAGGAAGCCTTCTCAAGTAGCTCTCTGCTCTACACTCCATATCATTATCCTGTTTTGCTTTTCATAGCAGGTATTACTTCCCAAAATTATCTCACTAATTCATATGTTCATTTACTTACATTTTTATTATCTGCCTTCCTGTCACTAAGTGGTAACTCCCATGGAGAAGAAATTTTGTCTCTCTTGTTCACAACGATACCCCAAACCCCCAGCTCAGTACCCAGACAGTAGGCACGTAGCAGGCCCTTGATAAATAGTGCATTTTCCCTGATGCCATAGGAATTGGTCTTTGATGGAGAGGTTGGTAAAGAAGAAGGAAAAGCCAAGGTGACTCAAGGCTCCCATCCTGGTTCCCAATCCTGAATTCCCAGAATTGGAACTGTTCCTAGCAATGGGGATTCAGGAGTAGGAACCCCTGGAGAGGGCTAAGAAGATGAATTCAGGACTGTGCATACTGAATGTGAGGCCCAAAGGCAACAGAGGCGTGGGATGTCTGGCAGGCTGTGAGAAATGCATGGGACTGACCCGAAGAATGAGGTTGACTCAACCCGGCACTCACTGGTCCAGCAAATGCTTATCAACCTCAACAATGTATCAGGTACTGTGTCAGGTGCCGAGGATATAAGGTTAAATGAAACATCTCTGCCTTTCAGAAACTCAGAGATGGCAACTTGGGAGATGTTTTCATGGAGCTGCCAGTGGCCGCCAGGTATAGCTAAAGCTGCCAAAAGGGGCTATAGAGAGACAGCAAAGGAGAGGGGCTGGGGCAGAACCTTGGTGAATGCCCATTTCCATTGTGCCAGGTAAAGAGCATGTGACAGAGACAGAAGGAAAGTTGTCAGAGCAGTGGCAGGAAACCACGGGTATTATAACGCCAAAGGCAGCACACGGGCATTCAGTAAATGCAAGTGATTGATACTAAATAAATGAAGGAACAAATAAAAGGCCTCCCTGCCTATACTGATGCTGTTCCCTCTCCCCAGAATGTCTTTCACCCTGATTATTCACCTAACATCTATTTGGCATCTCTAGAAGCTTCCCCTGATCCTCCAAATCTGGGTGAGGTGCTAGTTCCATATGGTCCCATAACACCTATGCTTTACAATGTATATTTACCATAGGGAATGATCTTCCCCATATACTTGTCTGTCTTTCCAGATTGTGAGCAACTTGAGGACAGGGACTGTGTCTTTTTTTAAATTCTGTATCTTCCTTTCCAGTTACATGCCAGTGCTCAATACAGGTGTGTTGGATGGGTGGATGGATGGATGAATGGATGCATGGATGGATGCATGGGTGGGTGGATAGATGGATGAACAGGTAGGTGGATAGATGAATGAATGAACAGGTAGGTGAATGGAACAACTCAAAACTCTCACCTTGGGACCAAGTCCTTCAGATGATTATACAGAGACTGGATATACCAGCTACCTTCCTCCACGTGCCGAAAGGACACGTAGCCGGGGACAGTGGCCAGGCCAAGAAGGAAATCCGCCTCAACGGGAATACTGTCTTGAAGGGAAGGGGGCACGTGCTCAGGATTTACTGCATCTGCTTCAATGGATACGGAAGGTTGTATTTCTTCACCTTGACAGGCCTGGATGAAAAAGAGTTTGGGTTTGTGAGCCAGAGCGGGACACTGCTGGGCCGTGAAGTGAGACATGATCTGCCGGATGGGAATGAGGTTCCCATCAGAAGAGTAGACAGCTCCAAATTTCCCATGGGTCAGAACACAGAACACAAAGCAGTCTCCATCAGCATGGCCTGGATGAGTCCGAAAATACTGCAGAACCTCCTCTAGGTGGCCTTTAGTCACATTGACATAAATATGCACCCTGAACCCAAGCCACTGAAACACGCGCCTCAGGCACTCTGTGAAAAAGGAGAGAAAGGGGAAATAGTGAAATGGAGGGAAATAAAACAAAATGAAGGGGTGAAACAATGCTAGTAGTTATAAAAATCTGCATAGCAAATAGGCTGAAGCTTTGGGTGTTTTTTCTACTTTCATAACAATAAAATTTTACAATTCACCTGACTTTTTATAGTAGCCACAGTGCTACCACAATGATCCTGTGAGTCAGCAGAGGCCAGAATTTTATCCTATTTCACAGATGAGGAAGCTGAGGCCCCATGAATCTCCCACATGATCACAAACCTGGTTAGTGGTGGAGGCACAACTCTAACCCAGGTTGTCTCATCTGACCCAGGTGCTCTCTCCCAACCAGAGTCGTAAATGGTCAGGGACTCTGGTCACTCTTTAAGCAGGTCAGTGACCCCAGGAGCTATGGTCTGAAAGTCTGTGTTCCCCCTCAACCCCCAAGGTGAGGGTATTAGGAAGTGGAGCCTTTGGGAGGTGCTTAGGTCATCAGGGTGGAACCCATTAAGAAGACCCCAAAGAGCAATCTTGCCCTGGCCGCTGAATAAGGTTACAGAGAGAAGACGGCCATCTGGGAAGTGGGCTCTCACCAGATACCAAAATGCCAGAGCCTTGATCTTGGACTTCCCAGTCTCCAGAACTGTGAGAAATAAATGTTTGCTGTTTAAAAGGCATCTAATGGTATTAGATGCCATCGGATGGACTAAGACACCAGGAATATACAGGAAGCTTAGAAACATTTCTGATATCATCCTTATATTTACATGGAAGATAAAAACTACAGAAAGAGGGCTTCTCTGGTGGCGCAGTGGTTAAGAGTCCGCCTGCCGATGCAGGGGACACGGGTTCATGCCCCGGTCTGGGAAGATCCCACATGCCGCGGAGCAGCTGGGCCCGTGAGCCATGGCCGCTGAGCCTGCGCATCCAGAGCCTGTGCTCCGCAGCGGGACAGGCCACAACAGTGAGAGGCCCGCGTACAGCAAAAAAAACCAAAAACCCAAACGAAAAAAAACTACAGAAAGAAAATGTGAAAATAAAAAGTGATTTTAAGATTTCTAACTTGCATTTCATGCACTTCCAGACTTTCTTACCAGCATCTTTATTGGTCCCTGGTCTTTTTGACAGTGAGGTAAAACTGTGATTATTGACAACAACACAATACCCTCTGTGTTTCCGATCCATCCTGTACACAGCTGTCTCCTTGAAAGAAGAAGAGATAGGAACCACTTATTAGGGAATGCTTATTTTAAGGGTTTAATGTTTCTAACCAACCACTCCATTTATCAGTACCAAAGGCAGAGAGTTCTCAAGACCCTGGTCCTGATCTGGAATTAACGATTAATTCCAAGGTAGAATGCCAGGTCCTCATTAAAACTCAAACTTCACCTGTCTTGCCTGCAGAATGTGAATTCGCAGTGTTAAATAATAAAATATGTATTTTTAACTTTGGCAAACCCAGAGTTTATGCGAAAGCATCTTTCTTGTTGGATTAGCAAAGTGAAGAAAGCATAGGTAAGGATCTAACAAGACAACAAAAATATCAAATGGTAATTTGTTTTTTAAAATGGTAGGATTCTGGAGTGATCTGATTCCTCCAAAAACAGAGAAATCTCTTTTGTAGAGATCACAGTGTGAATTTTAAAATATGTGCAATTGTTTTTGAAGATTACTGTAAATAGCATTTGATTACAAATTAGCTGAGTTGGCTTCAGCAGGGCCTCTCTGTGGCTACAATGATCTCCTGAAAACATGGTACAGTTTTGATCCAAGCAGAAAAGAAGTGGCTTCAGTCGATGAAAAAGAAATTCCCCTCTCTGCATATTTCAAAGGATATGCATGACTGAAAGGGCAATAACATCACCTCCATAGGCAAAGGTCAACACACTTCTGATTATTACAGAAAAAGGCGAAAAGAACAGAGACAATCACACAGAGACAGGAAGAAGAACCAAGATAGAAACAAAAATCTGAGCCCACAGAGTCCTTAAGGGCTGGACCCTAGTTGGAGAAGACCTGAGGAAACAGTGCAAACCTTTGTGCTGGTTTCAGAAGTTAGAGTGTCAACAGATGATCCCAACATCTCCAGGGAGACCGGGGTTGCTCTGTCACCTAGAAAGACAAGTACTCAGACTCTTTACATATCTTTCCCCAAACACTTAGATTTCCTTACAGAGGATGGGTTGGAATCAGCTCAAGTGTTTCTGGTTAAAAGTTTGGTTGGGTTGAGTCAACATTTATCTGTCACTGGGTAGAGAGAGGCTGGGCAGACACCAAAAAGAAAGAGCGGGGTGGCGGGGGGCGGGGGGGGGGGGAAGGCCCAGCGACCCAATTTGGGCAGAGCAAAAATCACCACAGCCCTGGGATCAATTTAGTCATGGCTTTGGCATTGGCTGCGGACTGCACTGCTTTGAAGTGCACCTGCAAACTCTCTGGTTCCTCCGGATAAGAATCCTTCGTAGAGAGAGGAAGCCAAAGATGAGTTGTCAGAAGACAGTAAAGGGAAAATGTGACTTGAAGCTTTTCTTCTCCCACACACGACTGGCAAGTTTTCAGTAGAATCCGGAAGCTCTGCCCTTGTCTGTGAGGCCTGAGTTAGCTATTAACACGGTTAAGGGTCAGTCCTGGGCACTCAGCTCAGGCTGAGTAAGTCCAGGATCCTCCAGACCAGAGAACCTACCAAATGGGACCCCCGCTGCAGTCCTCCCGCGCACCTGTAAATTCTCCCTCCACGTGGGAGAAGGTAACTCTCCAGCAAAGACAGGTCTCAACTTTGAAACGGCAGAACTGCAGCACTGAAGGAAACCTGCTTGTTTTTCAGAAGTGAAACCACTGCCTGAGCTCTTGTAGCTGCAAGGGGTTAGAGCCAGGTCCTCAGAGGGTGTGCTCTGGAGTCAGACCGCCAGTTTCAAATCCCAACTGCACTCCATTCTAGCTGCGTGACCTTCAGCAAAGCACCAGACCTGTTGGGTCTCAGTTTCCTCATCATTAAATGGGAATAACAGTGGTACCTATCTCCAGGTGACTGGATTATTAAAGGAGATAAGTCCTAGGAAGCTCTTAGGACAGTGGCTGGCACATGACAAGAGCTCAGTAACAATAATTCTCATCCATATCATATCATGCAGCCTCCCAGATAGGCAGAAAGACAAAAGTCCCTAGGAAAGTGGGGTGTATTGGACTCTGAAGTTTAAATTTCCAGGAAAAAAAGAAATGAGGAATGGACACATCATAGAGAGAACACCAGAACCCTGATTGTTTGTAAGCAGTTTAGCCCAGTGGTTTTTCAAGGTCATGGTTGCTGGGCAAGGATTCAGAACATTAAACACACTGTTGCCAAGTCCCTCCCTCTGACCGCCTCTTTCCCTCTGAAAAATACAAGCAGCATCTGGAGCCATACTATTCTACAGAGTCTACATTCTGCTCCTGCCGCTGCAGCAGCTGGCCTGAGGGCTTCTGCCCGCCAAGGGCTCCGTCCCTCCCCACAGAGGGTGACCTCATTCTGAAGGGTGGAGGGAGACCAGCTCTGCATTCCCCAGATGCTGGTAGGCTAGGCTTTCCAAGTAGAAACCACCCAGCCCTCGACATCCGCCCCCATGGAAAAGCCTGGTATAATCCACACATTCAGTGGCTTGCCCTGAATTAGAACAAGAACTGAATTCTCCACTAATGTGTAAGCCTTCTCCCAAGTCACCCCAAATTGCTTGGTATGTATCAAATATATCTATTACTGGCGTACTGATCCAAGTTATAAAAAGTGTATTAGAGGGAATTCCCTGGCTGTCCAGTGGTTAGGACGCAGCACTTTCACTGCAGGGGAACCCAGATTCAATCCCTGGTCAGGGAACTAAGATCCTGCAAGCCACACAGCGTGGCAAAAAAAAAAAAAAAGTGTATTAGAAACACCTACCATTACTCTGTGCATGCTCATCTTGCCAGGACACCTCCTGTTGAGGCAAGAGGAAATTCATGAATTGCAGGAAATTCACACAGTTAGGGTAAGGGCTGAAAATCTAGGCTTGATTCAGAGAAGAAAAAATACCTGATCCCCAGCCATAGAAAAAGTCACTAGCAGGTAACAAGAAAAGAATCAACTTCGTCCTTCCAAACGGGAAGGTTCACAAAGACACAGCGGCAAAAGTATATGACACATACACAAAGATATTTATTCATTGCAACATTATTTGGAATAACTGAAGACTGGAAATAACCCTAATGTTGACCAACAGGGAGTGGTCGAAAGAACGACGGTTCATCACACAGTGTGGTAGAAGGCGGAAGACCATCTCCCCAGGAGATACAGTGACATGAAAGAAGTAATGTGAAGATTGGTATTTAGTGTGCTCCGTCTTTCATAATAAAGGAGAGATACGAGTGGGTTTTTTTCAATAGGATAAATCAAAAAACTAATAAAAATGGTAATCTATGGGGGGAGGAGAAGCAAGGCAGGGAAGCAATGCAGACTTCTCTGAGTGTTCTCAGTAGTTTTTCCTTTTAGTTTTATAAAATTAAATACAAAATTGAAGCACAGTTTAGGGCCTTTGTGTTTTCTGCAGCCACTCCCCATCCACTCCATTCCCACCACCCCCAGCCCTTAGCCTGCAGCTGAAAGCCCCAAAGGGAACATGACCACGACGTTTTGGGGAAGGACTGACCCTGCCACTGGCTGTGTGGTGGGAAGTACCAGGACATCTGTTTGACGTGACAGGCAAGTCACCCCCAAGTCACTGGGGGCGCCTCCCTGGTGGAGCCCACCAGGCTTCTGACTGCAGGAGGGCGAGCCAGACCGGAACTGCACTGCCTGACTCCCAAGCTGCCTGTGAGAAACGGAAGTCGTTTCTAAGGGGTGTGGCTCAGCCTTAATCTCTGAAGTGCTGCTGTTCCGGGCTCTGAGGGAACAAAGGCAAAGTTGTTTAGTTTCACTTTCCAGAAGACTTCCTGCCTTTCTTTTTGCAAGACACATTTCCCTTTCTTCTGCACCCTAGAGTCCTCCTCAACAGCATCCAAGGGCCAGGCAGGCTGTTTTCTGGGTTTGCACAGTTGGTTTTGAAAGCAGCTGAGTGAATTTTCTGGGATTAAGGGCATCACAGATACAGCAGTGGGCTCAACCCATGCATCTCCAGGCCCCAGGTTTCTTTGGTTTGTCTCTTCCCTCGTGCTGATAAAATCAGCCAGAAAAAGGACTGGGAATAAGCTTTAGGGTCTGTCTGGCTCTCTTTGTCTGAGAATGTTGCATCCCCTGTTGATACCTCCCAAGTAGCTGTGTCAGAGAGGAATGAATGAATGACCCATTGCCTGGCCACACTTGGTCTTCTTTCCAGTGTTTTCCAGAGGGGTCCAGTAAGGCCTTAAAAAGCAGCTGTTGTTATGTCTCCTCGTTAGAGGGCATGCATGTCTTTAAGAAAAGGCTAGGACACACAAAGAAATATTGATTTGGTTTTTAAACAGATTAGAGGATGCTGCTTCAAATGCAGTTTCTTTTTGTTTCGTTTTGTTTTACAACCTAACTGTCCATCGACAGATGAATGGACAAAAAAATGGAGTATATATTTGTACAAAGGAATATCATTCAGCCCCAAGAAAGAAGGAAATCCTTTGCCATTTGCAAAAACGTCGATGAACCTGGCAGATGTTAGGCCAAGTGAAATAATCCAGACACAGAAAGAAAAAAATGTATGATCTCACTTACATGTGGAATCTAAACTAGTTGAACTCACAGGGTAGAATGGGGTTGTCAGAGTTTTGGTGGGGTGCAGGGGTGCAGGTGAAAAAGTGGGGAGATATTGGTCAAAGCGTACAAAGCTTAGGTATACGGGATGAATAAGTTCTGGGGATCTAATGTACAACATGGTGACTGTAGTTAACATAGTGTATTGTATACTTGACACTTGCTAAGAGGGCGGATCTTTTTTTGCTTTTAACTTCTTTATTGGAGTGAAATACAGTTTTGATAAAAGAAATTTTCACATATTGAGGAACAGGGAAGTCATCCTGGCTTATCCATGAGTTAACTTGAATTTTATGCTAACTACAACAGCCCGTTTGTGGCCCATCAAGCATACACTGTACACCTGCTTTAATTATTAAAGAAAAGGGCGCACTGACCAGAAGTAAAAAATGTCCATAGTTATAAAGATTAAATGCCTCCCTTCCTGGGACACCAATGCTGGTCCTCCTTTGATGATAAGACCATACCGACTTAGGTGCCAAGGCCATACCGACTTGCTGTGTACATGCTGATCTCTTTTTGTTTTTGTTTTTGAAACCTTGAAGGAAGGTTTCCCCGACTTTTTTGATGTTCTTTGCTCTGACAAGACATAAAACTGCTGAAAACCATGTTTCTCTGGAACAGTTCCTCAGAGTTATCTGAGAAACTGTCTTCCAGGCTATAGTCCTCAGTTTGGATCAAATAAAACCCTTTTCTATTCCTGTTGTAGACTGTTTATTGATTTGTTGTTGTCAATAGTTTCTTCTCATTAAATGCAATTGTTGGCAGTACTCTTTTATATAAGAAAACCTTTCAGGTACATATGAAACATGAGATAATTTACTAAGTTTTAGTTTATCTGTCACTTCATGGAGAGAGACTCGTGGCCTAGATAACTTTTAAGACACCTTTCAACGCTGAGAACCTATAAGCATGTGTGTAACGTGAGGTTCTGCCCTCCAAAGCCTCCTGCACTCCCAGCACCACCACGGCTATTCTCCGTCTTCATCTGGCCATGACCAGAATCACCCAACAGCAACAAAACAGCAGCACTTCAGAGGTTAAGGCTGAGCCACACGCCTTAGAAACTACTCAGGTTCTAGGAGGCAAAGGGGAAACTCCTGTGTGTGTGTGTGTGCGCGCACGTGTGCGTGTGTGCGTGCGCGCGCGCGCGTGTGTGTGTGCGCGCGCATGTGTGTTTTCCACTTGCAAATCAGTCTCTGAGCACAAAACCAGGTAAAAATGTGGGCAAGGGACGGAATTAAGCTGAGTAGGCAAAACAACTTTTGAGGGAGAAAAGAGGACTCCTGCTTACAGTAAAATGCTGAGTGGTAACATAAATGTGGAGAGAATACTGGAGTTTGAAAATCATTGCTTTTCAATCATGCAAGAATCATCAATGGATGCTCAATCTAAGGTGACATTTTAATTCATTTCAAGGGAAAAAATAGTAACTTCATAAAATTAACTATATAGTGAAGAAGTCAGACAACATCTGGACCAAATAATCAAAATGTAAATCATGAATAGGGAGCCAATGAACACCACATGCCTGCAGATGGGATGCCCTGAGAAAGATATGGTATCATTGATGTAATATTCTGGCCAGAATATACAGCTTGAACCTAAACATGAGGTAACACCACTCACACACACACATGCACACACACACACACACACACACACAAAGAGGAAAATTCTATTTTTTTAATAAAAGGTGGTGGTGGTGGTGACTATATTCTTCAAAAGTGTCCATGTCATAAAAGAGGAAGAAAGTTGTGGAGATGAAAAGATTTAAGGAGACTAAAGAGACATGACAACTAAATGCAATATATGATCCTAGACTGAATTATGTACTGGAGGGAAAAAAGCTATAAAACCTGTAAAAGTTATTATTGGGTTAACAGATAAAATTGAAATATGGACCACTGACTTGGTGAAACTTTTATATAATTTAATTTAACTGTACTATAATCTGTAAAACAATATCCTTATTATTATGAAATATACACTGAAGTATTTAGGGGTAAAGAGCCATGATGTATGCAACTTACCCTTAAAAAGTTCAGAAAAAATTATGTGTGTGCGTATACAAATAAAGAGAGAGCACACAAATGATAAAGCAAATGGGACAAAAGTGACAACAGGTAGGTGAATCTGGGCAAACAAATTTTGTATTATTCACATTTTTTCAACTTTTCTATAAGATTAAACATACTTCCAAATTTTAAAATAATAATTATAACTGTAAATATATGACACCATGAAAATAGTAAAGAAGCTATGAAAGAATTTTTTAAGAATTAAAAAATAAAACTTCCAGGGTGGGAGGGAGACGCAAGAGGGAGGGTATATGGAGATATATGTATACATATAGCTGATTCACTCTGTTGTATAGCAGAAACTAGCGCAACATTGTAAAGCAATTATACTCCAATAAAGATGTTTAAAAAATAAATAAAAATAAAAAACTTCCAAAACAGCCCAATTAAAAAATGGGCGAAGGACTTGAATAAACATTTCTCCAAAGAAGATATACAAATAGCCAACAAGCACGTGCAAAGATCAACATCACTAATCATTAGGGAAATGCAAGTCAAAACTACAATGAAATACCACCTCACAGCCATTAGGTTGGCTACTATCAAAAACCAAGAAAATAACAAATGTTAGCAAGGGTGTAGAGAACCCTCGTGCCTTGTTTGTGAAAATGCAAAATGATGCAGCTGCTATGGAAAACAGTATGGTGGTTTCTCAAAAAATGAAATATAGGGAATTCCCTGGCAGTCCAGTGGTTAGGACTCAGCACTTTCACTGCCCAGGCCCAGGTTGAAACCCTGGTCGGGAAACTAAGATCCTTCAAGCTCCGAGGCACTGCCAAAAAAAAAAAAGAAAAAAGAAAAGAAATATAGAATGATATATGACCCAGCAATTCCACTTCTGGGTACCCCAAAAGAATTGAAAGCAGAGTCTCAAAGAGATATTTGTACACCCATGTTCATAACCAGTATTATTCACAATAGGGAAAAGGTAGAAGTTATTCAAGTGTCCATCCATGGATGAATGGATAAACAAGGTGTGGTATATACACACACTGGAATATTACTGAGCCTTAAAAATGAAGAAAAGTCTGACATGGATGAACCTTGAGGACATTATGCTAAGTGAAATAAGCCAGTCACAAAAAGACAAATACTGTATGCTTCCACTTATATGAGGTACCCAGAATGGTCAAATTCATAGACAGGAAGTAGAATGGTGTGTGCCAGGAGCTGGTGGGAGGGGGAATGGGGAGTTAGTGTTTAATGGATATAGTTTCAGTTTTCACGATGAAGTGAGCTCTGGAAATTGTCTACACAACAATGTGACTGTACTTAACAATACTAAACTGTACACTTAAAAATGGCTAACATGGTACATTTTATGTTATTTGTATTTTACAACAACTTTAAAAAAAATTTATGTATGGTTAAGATGGTCAATTTTATGTTATGTGTATTTTACCACAATTAGAAAACAAAACCAAAAACAAAAAATTCCAGGGACAACCTAACTTCATTGATGCTGACAGATGTCAGCAAAATAGAACTGCCAAGCAAGATGGGAATAAACATAAATCCCAGGGAAGAATGTCATGTGTCTTCCAAGAACCATGATCATGTTGTGAAGAATGGATTGCAAATTCTCCCAGTGTTTCCCCCTCTACCTACCCTACCTTTGCTGGGTACTACAGGAGCCCAGTTCTTGTCCTCTGGGACCCAGTGCAAAGTAAAACTGTGAGGACCCTTGTTCACACATTATCAAGAATTTCAAAACAATGACAGCTGAGCATTCAAAAAGTATGGGCCCTGTGCGATTGAACAGGCTGTACGCCCATGAAGCCGTCCGTGATCGAATCCCACAGATAAGAACAGAACCATTTCAAAGCAACCCAGTGGTGTACTGGAGTAAGCTCTAAACAGCTAGTGAGAACCAATCATTAGATTTTCAGAAATTCTGCAATACAGTTAATATCAAGTTGGTAACTTGAAATCAGCCATGGTAGGAGTATTTACACCAAATGCTACAAATCATTCTCTCTCTCTCTCTCTCTCTCTCTCTCTCTCTCTCTCTCTCTCTCTCTCCCATTTGCAGTGAAGCTGGTGGTTACACATTTACCAACACACCAATGAACCTACCGGCAAGGCTCCAAGCAATTGCTTAATGTCCGAGTGGCAAAATAGTTCTTTCTCTCCTTGATGCAATGACTCAGTTTCCTTGGCTACAGGAGGTGCCCGTACCTGGGAGGCTGGGAATAGAATCAGATAGAAAAACAAAACAATCACCTTCTGACTAGTGGCAATCCGAAATAACCCATCATCATAAGAAATTATGTTATAGGGACCTGTAGATTTGTAGTGGCATTTGCTTAAAGAGGCCGACATGTAGATATCGAGAAAAATGTGAATTTATAAATTATTTTTATCATTATATTTTCATTCCTTATATTATGATATTTTGTTCCCTACTATTTCTATTATTTTTGTAAGTTAATTAGTTCCTTAAAATTACTGTATACTTTACTAAATACCATTTCAGAACTTACAGTGCTCAGTGTGTCAGGTAACTGCTAAATAAAGATTACAAAAACATTACCTCAAGAAATAAAACCAGAACTCAGACTGCAATAGCAAAAAGAAAACGAAAGAAAGAAGCAAAAGAAGGTAGGAAGAGAAGGAAAGGAAAAGAAAAACCATTTAAAAGTGTTGATTAAATACATATGTTATATACATAAAATATGTCTCTATGGAACCATTAATAAAAATAAGCCGTATCTGTGTTATATACATGGGAAAATGCCAGATATATTAGGTGGGAAAAAAGCAAGTTATGGAATATGATTAGCATGATCTTAGTTAAATATGTATTATAGGTATCTATCTCTCCATACATGCATACACACATGCACTTATCTCTATATAGAAGAAAAGCTACAAACATATACTCCAAACAGGGGTTCTCTCTGGGGAATGGACCAGCAGTGGAAGAAAAAGAAGAGAAAGACTTTACCTCCTACACTCTGTATTGTTGTCATTATTTGAATTTCTATTTAATTTTATTATAATTATTATACATTATTTTTAATAATGAATTTAAAATATTAAAACAAACACCAAGGCTCAGGAAAACTCAGAAAGATATCCAGGCAGTCCTTAAACAGAGCTTGTGTCCTAATCAGGTACAGTGGGCTTAATCTTTCCACTCACCTCACTTACAGAAGCCTAAAATCTGCATAGCTACTCTCTTTTCAGTCCTTTAGTCCTTCATCCTAAATGGCAGAATTATGCCCAAACTCTCAGAGGACTGTAGAAAGTCAATATTAAAATACTGAGACCTATGATATAATAATAAATATCCATGTGGTCTCTGCCCCTTTTCCTGGCACACAGTTCCTAAAACCCTACACTCTCTTAAGTGATTGTCTTTTTGTATGCTAATGACATGACTGGTGGTTGGGGACATCCTGATAGCCTCAGGATGGGGGCTGGTTGCCAGGGGACCCAATCAAATGATCAGAGGGTCGGAACTTTCAGCTTTACTCCCAGAACTGTGGAAAGGGGACAGGGGCTAAGGTTGAATTAATTACAGTGGCCAATGATTTAATCAATCGTGCCTACGTAACAAAGCCTCCATTAAAAACCCTAACTTAGGGCTTCCCTGGTGGCGCAGTGGTTGGCAGTCCGCCTGCCGAGGCAGGGGACCCGGGTTCGTGCCCCGGTCCGGGAGGATCCCACGTGCCGCGGAGCGGCTGGGCCCGTGAGCCATGGCCATTGAGCCTGCGTGTCCAGAGCCTGTGCTCCGCAGCGGGAGGGGCCACAGCGGTGAGAGGCCCGCGTACCAAAAAAAAAAACCAAAAAACCCTAACTGAGGGACTTCCCTGGCGGTCCAGTGGTTAAAATTCTGCGCTTCCACTGCAGTGGGGGCACGGGTTCCGTGCCTGGTCAGGGAATTGGGATCCCGCTGCCAGGCAGTGTGGCCAAAAACAAAAAGAAAAAACCCTAACTGAGGGGGTTCAGAGAGCTTCTGGGTTGGTGAACAAGTGGAGGTGTTGGGAGGGTGATCCACCTGGAGGGGGCATGGAACTTCCATGCTCCTTCCCCCATGCCTTGCCCTTTGCATCTCTTCCACTTGGCTGTTCCTGAGTTGTATACTTTGTAATAAATCAGTAACCTAGTAAGTAAACTATTTTCCTAAGTTCTGTGAACAGTTCTAGCGAATTATCAAACCTGATGAAGGGGTCATGGGAACCCCTGGTTTGTAACCAAGTTGAACAGAAGCTGTGGGTAATCTGGGGACCCACTACCTGAGATTGGTGGCTGAAGTGGTGGGGGGAGTCTTGGCGGACTGAACCCTTAACCTGTGGGATCTGCAATAACTGATGAGTGTCAGAACTGAATTAAAACACAGGACACCCAGTTGGTGTCTGCAGAGTTGGAGAATTGCTTGGTGTGGAAAAACCCACACCCCTGGGTTCAGAAGTGTTCCAGAATGTTGTTGTGAGTGTTAGTAAAGGAAAACAAGTTTTTTCTTTCAACATCCAAAAAATGATCATACAGCATGTAGATTATAGAAGAGAAAAATCAAAATTAGAATTCTTCTGACTGGGAGCTATATTCAATATCTTGTAATAGCCTATAATTGAAAAGAATCTGAAAAGAATGTGCGTGTGTGTGTAACTGAATCACTTTGTGTACACCTGAAACTAATACAAGATTGTAAATCAAAGAGAAAAAGAATTCTTCTGATAATAAAGCTCAGTCCTCAAGACTCACTGAGGCAAATGTAAACATTTACTGCCTAGAAACTAGAGAGGCTTCTCCAGAGTCCAAATAGTCAAAATAATCTGGCCACCTGCCCTCTGTCTATTCTGTGTGGAGTACTGCATTACAGGAAAACGATGATATGATCAGAAAAAAAAAATCTCAGCATTCAAAGTTCAAGTGAGGATTTCAAATATACTTTCAATATCAACTCCCTGTTTTTAGTTCTCACTTGATGACTTGATGGTTAGAAGAGCTGTTTTTAGTCCTCATAATTTTTACTTAAAATATACATTAAATTATCCATTGATTTGGTTATTGTTTGAGATTTTATCAAATTAACAACAGTACATTTTGTTCCTCGACTTATTTTGTGTTAATAGAATTCTTAGAGAAAGTTTCCTTTTGCCTAGTTTTGTTTTCAACCAGATAAATTTGCACACTATGTTGAGTCTCTGAACTAAAATATGGGTGTGGCATATAAGCTTCATGAATACAATCCTGAGTGTTTACTTTTAGCTTTTGTTTAATAGTGGAGGAGTGGACTCAATAAACCACAAATATTCAGCGTATTGACACATGGTAAGGCAGCCAAGTTTGATTTCTGCCCTATGCAACTACTTCTACATAGTACCACAGCAATACTACCTTTACAAGCCTGATTAAAAACAAAAGAGAAAGAAAAAGAAAATTCTTCTCTGATAGTACTTTACGAGAATATGAAAGTTTTCATGACTTTCCTCTCTAACAAACATATTCATAGCAATGTGTATTGAATGCTTACTCTGTGCCAGACATGCATTTTATAGGAATTACCTCATTCAATCCTCAAAATAAATTATGAAGTAGGTACTATGATTAGCCCCACTTTAAAGATGGGAAAAGTGAGACACAGAACAGCTGAGGAAAGGGCCACTGCACCATTAATAAGTGGAGTGCTGGCAATCTGACTCCATGGATCTCACTCTTAATTCCTGTGCCATCATGCCTCCTTCTTTTTGATGTTATTTCATTCAAAACAATTTCTTTTACAATCACTTCCATGTAAGAATCAGAAGAAGACGTTTGTCTAAAACCACTTTCCCTCATTAGAATATAAGCTCCAAGAAGGTAGAAGCTTTGCCCTATACCTTGCTGTAGCTCCAACTTCTAAAACTGTGCCTAGTACAAAGTATGCATTCAATAAACATGTGTTAAATGAACAAATGGGGAGATTTCAAAAGAATATTATCAGAGTGATAAGTAAACATCATACATGGCCAATTGGTTTAAGAATTCCCATGGTTTGATTCGAGCAAGCAAGCAAGCATAAGCTAGTTACCTTTCTCTCTTTTATATTTGTCTATCTTTCTCATAAGATTAGGTACAATTTTTTTGCAGAGATCCTCCAGTAATGTCAGATTATCTTCATCTATTTTCTCTTGTTTCTCCAGATATGCCAGGAAACTTAGAGAGGTCTGCAAGAGAATCAATGGAGTCACATTTACTTGCCTACTGATTACCCACTGCAGTAATAAATTAGGTGGAGAGTCCATGCAGGAAGACTTCAATAGTAGGGGGGAAGAGGCATTATAGAGATTGTAAATCTCTATACAATCTATATTAATACCAGATACCAAACACACATCACTCACTAACTACTCAGAAACAATCCGATGAGCAGATGCTATTATATCCCCATTTTAAAGATGAAATAACTGAGGCACAGGGAGGTTCAGTAAGTCGTCCAAGGTCACAGAGCCAATAAGTGGCAGAGCTGGTATTTGAGTCCTGGCAGCCTGAGGCCAAAGTCTGTCTCATTAACAGATTAGGGCAGCAGCAAAACAGGAGTACCAAAGAAAAGAGAAGAAAATGCTTTGAAAGAATTTTATATTTGGTATTTTAAAAGAAAAGCATATCTTAAGCACTCTTGGGAAAAACTGCAGATTGGCTAGTATTATTTTAATATTGAATTACATATGAGGTGGAAGTCACCATAATCTTTTCAGTGATAAGGACTTCTCAACCAATGTATTAACCTGGTTATGAAAATATGTATATGAATAAAATTGTGTTAGAGCCCACAGAAAAGAATAACTAATCAGAGGGACTTCCCTGGAGGTCCAGTGGTTAAGACCCTCATGCTTCCACTGCAGGGGACACGGGTTCGATCCCTGGTCGAGGACCTAAGTAAGATCCCACATGCTGCGCAGAGCGGCCAAAAAATAAATAAATAAAATAACTAATCAGAAAGTGAACAGCTAAACACTTGCTAACTGCATACATAAGCATCAGCAGGATGGAAAAAGGGGGCCGGGGAGTCTCCAGACATGCTGGCCAGTTGAAAAGGGACCGTATGGTCAGGAATATTGAGGAGGAGACCTGCGTACAAACTCCGAGTGAAAGCTAGGCCACAGCTGGAACAGCAGGCTGGTATCAGGCCATGAACGAACACCGAGGGGTTTGGGCAAGTATCCCATGGATGAAGGGGTTCCAGCAGGAATTTTTAAGGAGAACAGTGACATGAACAGGTTTGTTTTTAAATAGAAGTCTTGGGGATAGGTTGGAGGAGGAAGTGGGCTAGAGAGAAAATATCAGCAGGAAGATTAAATGCTCCAGTGAAGAGATCAGCACGGCCTGGTCTAAAGCTAGTGGTGGAAACGCAGAGGAGGCACTGGATTTGGGCTTTTCTGAGGAGGCACTGGATTTGGGCTTTTCTGAGGTATAATTTGGTGAGTTGGGAGGTCAACTGGAGTGGGTGAAGAAAGGAAGGACGAGTCGAAGATGACTTCAAATGGTGATGCCCCTCGTTTCTGCCTGACTCACGGGCTCCACAGAGCAGGTGTCACACGAGCTGCACATGGGAGGTGATAACGTGAAGCGCATCTCGAAAGATCACCACACCTTCACTTCCGACATGCAGAAGGGCCTTCCAAGCAAAGAAAATCAGATAGGGAAAATGAGAAACTAAAAATCTGGCTGTGAGCAGGCTCATGGTAGTTTCGGCAAGAATAGTTTCGTGGGAATGAAGGAGGCTGAAGCCATCTTGGAATGTGTTGGAGTGTGACTAAGAGTCACGTCAGTGGAGAGGGAGCGTGTGTGGACAATTCTTTCAAGAAGTCTGGCAGTAGGACTTCCCTGGTGGCACAGTGGTTAAGAATCTGCCTGCCAACGCAGGGGACATGGGTTCGAGCCCTGGTCCGGGAAGATCCCACATGCCACAGAGCAGCTAAGCCCGTGCATCACAACTACTGAGCCTGCACGCCACAGCTACTGAGTCTGTGTGCCACAACTACTGAGCCCACACGCCTAGAGCCCATGCTCCGCAACAAGAGAAACCACTGCAATGACAAGCCCACGCACTGCAACGAAGAGTAGCCCCCGCTCACCACAACCAGAGAAAGCCCGCACAGCAACGAGGACCCAACTCAGCCATAAATAAATAAATAAAATAAAGACAAATAAATAAAATTAAAAAAAAAAGAAGTCTGGCAGTAAAGAGAAAGAAGATAGAGCAGTAACAGAAGGATGAAAAAGGGTTAATGGAAGAGTGTGTGTGTGTGTGTGCGTGTGTGTGTGTGCGTGCACGTGCGCGAAATGTGTTTTCAAACAAGGTACTCAAAATGCCAATAACCAAGGGAAAGGCCAGAGTTACAAAGTCTTAACTGAGTTCTGTACTAATCTGATCAAAAAAGAGATTATAAATTTTCAAGACATTCCAGAGACACATAAGAGAACCAAAAAGGCAAAGAAATGTGTGTGTCCTCACCTGCAGCGCCAGCACACGAACAATCTGCCCAGGAAATAAAGCAGGAGGGGGGGGGAGTAAAGGAAGATTCAACCAGAGCTGATCAGCTGGGCAAAGGGGTCAGAGGGAATCCCCGAACAAGGTTCTACCATCGGTTTATGTGCAAATGAGCTCCCACTGAAGCTCAAAACAGAAACTCCTATCTTGACTGCATCCTACCAGGAGGAAGAAAAAGGGCTAAAGCGTGTTTCCAGAAGCAATTTTGGAAACCCATTATACTTTGTACAAAGTGTATTAGATGTTGAGTCAATGACACCCTCCATACACACACACACACACACACACACACACACGAACACCCACAATATAAATGGAGTCTGCACATTAGTTTAAGAACACCACCCTGGCAAATATTAGCAGAAATTCTGAAACTCTTGCTCTGCATCTTTGTTAAAAAGATAGGTTTGGGTGTGGTTTCCTTTACAACTAACGTTCTATGTTGATTGCTACATTGAGAACGGATATCCTGACAGTTGTTTGGGTCACTCAGGATGTGTGAAGGCAGCTATGTTTGCTCTAAGTTTGTGTGAAAGCTATCAAAGAGGAAACCTAGAACACGCTGCAGAGGTCGTTTCTGTTCATCCAGAGAGACCACGTGAATTCACAATTCTTCCTTTTTGGCTGAGAGGTATTCAGGCCCTCCTCCACTGGCTGGTAAAGAATTTATTTCTGTGATAAAGTCTTTTGCAATTGCAATTGCAGGTAATGCAGTCCCATTAAGCCCTGGTATGGAAACACATCTGGGTTGCTTAGAGTTTGTCCTTTACGCACTCGAGAAGGCTGGCCTGATCACAAAGCCCAATAGAGATCAACCTGGATTATCAGGTGTGTAACACAGCCACAGTTCTGGCGTGAATAGTTAGATCTCCTTCAGAATACAGTGAGATCATTTGGAATCCAAGAAGGGAGTGCAGTTTTCATGAATTTGTCCAGGACATTCCACAGTTTTATGCCACAGCTAAACACAGTAACTTCTTATTTACTGTTGTACGGAGTGAGAAAAGCATAAAATCATTTGGCTACTTGGGCATGGGCCTTTGATGATTTAAAAGCTAATTTAGCAGGGGGGAGAAATGTTTGGAATGATCCTGAACAATGAAAATGTTTCTGAAGCCACAGATGCCTTTAAGCAGAGGTCTAGGACCTGTGGAAAGGCCCAGAGGAAGAAATACATTCCCCAGCTTTTCTTAGTGGGAAATTATGGCTCGGTGTTGAGCATATCAAATGCCCCTCTCATCCTCCACCACACTGTGGGGAGTAAGGACTTCTGTGCATGACAATAGGTGTAACAATAGAAAGGGGTCTCTCTTTTTATTTATAAACCCAGAGACTGGAAAAATTATGAGAAGATGCCCAAAGCTGGGAGATAATTTTATCCGAATATGCTGGAGGGTTTTTCAAACTACAAGAATCTCTTCTGATGTTGAGAAATTCTACATTTAAAGCAAAATGCTGTCATTTGAGTATATAACCACTTTGCACCAACATAAACTCGAGATTGCATCATCCCATTCATTCATGCTTTCATTCGGAGCACCATTATGTAATTTTGCAATGTTCTGGGGCTATAATGATAAGTAAGACTCAGTCCCCATTCCCAAGGATCCCACAACCAATCCTTAGGATAAAGGAGCCTGGAGAGAGAACCAATGGAAAGACGCAAGAGGCTAAAATCCCTGGGGGCTCTGAAAAGGAGAAAAAAAGGACTCAAAGATTGCAACCAAGACAGAGAATTAACCTGCAGGTTAATTAACCTACAGGTCTGACACCAGGAAACATGTTTAATGAATTGTTAAACATGGTCCTCATAAGACCTACCACATGTAAAACAGCTTCCTACTCCTCAGTGATTTTTCTTTCAAAAAGAATTTATTTGGGGCTTCCCTGGTGGCGCAGTGGTTGGGAGTCCGCCTGCCGATGTGGGGGGCACGGGTTCGTGCCCCGGGTCCGGGAGGATCCCACATGCCGCGGAGCGGCTGGGCCCGTGAGCCATGGCCGCTGGGCCTGCGCGTCCGGAGCCTGTGCTCCGTGGCAGGAGAGGCCACAGCGGTGAGAGGCCCGCGTACCGAAAAAAAAAAAAGAAAGAATTTATTTGTCAATAAAATCAGTTAGTCTGGGGAGAATGTGATATGGGAGGGCTACACATGTAAGCTCTTTGCACTGGTGATGTGCTCATCTGTAAGTTGGATGGGGGATCCATGGCTGTTCACTTAGTTCTACATTTATAACTTCCATACATGTTACATGTCTTTTTTGGTGTTATCAAACATTATATAACTTAATAAAGATAGCTGTCGAATAACAAAATTAATGTTATAGGGTAAAATTTGAAAATTGGCCCCTTCCCAAATTAACTAAGTTGCTTGTCACAAGCTGTTATGAGAATCAAAAGAAAAAATATAAAGTTTTGAGGCCTGGAAGAGAGATGTGCAGCTACTTTTCTGCCCGTAATTGTGACCAATCTAGCAAGAATATCAGCCGACAGCATTATGTTAATATTAAACACATTACTATTAGTGCCAAGCACTTGTATAGCCCTTTAGAAAGCACATCCTCAAACATTTGTCTCATCTGATTTTCACAAAACTCTACATGGGAGACATGCAACGTCCACTGAAAAGGACACAGCTCCCTCAGAAACCTCAACTAATGGATGTGAGGAACAGCTAATTCCCATTCTGCCATTAGCTACCACCTCCTCATTTCTTTGTGGTGCCCTGCACATTTCTGTATCATAAAACACAGTGGATGTCAATAGCACTCGTTTACTGCATGGTTACTATGTGCAAAATACAGGCCCCAGCTAATAGTTTATGTATATTATTTCATCTAATACTCTTAACAGTCCTGGAAGGAAGTAGTATAATTGTCTATAATATGACACATTAGAAAATGGAGGCTCAGAAACATTCAATCACTTGCCCTACATCCAGGAGTTAGTCTAGGACTAGACTCCAGGCCCATTAAAAGTCAATGTTGCTAACCCTTGTCTGATATTGTCTCCTGCAAAAAAAATGAGCCCTCCTGAAATCCCTTTCTAGCATCTTCCCAAACACTGATTAAGGCAATGTTCACAAAGACCCCATCCTATAGGGCCCACTCACCATCTGGACTTTTGGAATCGACTCCCTCAGAAGGAAGATCATGCTCTTTAAGTTCTCTGAGCTGATGTCTTCTGACAGTTCATAGAGCAGGTTTCTAAGACATACACCCAAGAGACAAATTAAAGTTCCGCACTTGCAGAGGATGGGCAGGAAATTGAGTGCTTTTATCGTACGTTATCTCTCGTTTGAATGACCACAACCCTGTGAGTAGACAACTATTAATCCCATTTGATAGATTTAAAAACAAAAACTTTGAGCTTCAAAGTGACCTATTAAACAACAGCAACACAGTAAGCAGTAGGAGCAGGCCTTCTGATTCCAAGTCCGGTGCTGTTTCAAATTCCACTAAGAAGGCATGAAACAAAATGTCGGCATGCCTGCCCTCCTCCAGACTCCATTCTAGAAATCAGGCTTACTTTATAGGCCCTCATCAGGGAGGACTCAATGCCAGTGAGTATAAAGTTCACTGTTGAAAAAGAGTTCACTGTTGAAAAAGAGTTCACTGTTGAAAAAGAAAGGAAACTATCCAAATTCTGGAGAGCCATACAGTTGACAATTAGAATAACTGAATATGGGGACTTCCCTGGCGGTCCAGTGGTTGGGCGCGGGTTCGATCCCTGGTTGGGGAACTAAGATCCCACATGCCGTGTGGCACAACCAAAAACAAAACAGAAAAGAAAAACTGAATACTTCATTCACAGGTTAATAGCTCTGCATGCCTGAGACCATTCCTCAGCTGTCTAACCAGCAGAGTGGAAATAATGATCTCCAGAATTCCCTCACTGACCCAAGGGCAGCTCAGGTTGTAGGAACCAGTCCAAGTGTTAAGGCCTGAAGGATTCTAACAGTCCAGGCTGTAAAATAGTATTACGAAGGCTCCACTTCGTGAGGCTGTTTGATGTAGATACTATGTTAGTGGACCGTTTAAAACAGCGTTGCTTAAGGTCTGATGCCTTTATTCTACCTCTTTGGGCAAAATACCTATATTTTACCTGTTTGGGTTTCACCCCAAAACTGGACAAACTGGACATGGCATAAATGATGTCCCTCCCTACCCCAAAGGCACATCTCCTTTTTTATTTTGCTCACTTGGTTCCAAGTATTCATTTCTCTCTTCTCAAATGGCTAGGTATAGGCTGACACACCAGTGACTCACTGGAGGCAGGAGACTGAGAGCGTGGAGGCTGGCAGTGAGGAAGGCGCTGGCCTGCTGCACACGGAGCTGGGCCTCCTTCCTCAGTGAGAAGCAAAACAAAGGGAAGCCACCCCCAGGCACGGAGATGGGTTTTGAAACTTTGCTGACCTCCCAGCCTCCATTCTCATTAGCACCTGAAGTTAAGAAATCTCCTGCTTTAGACTCACCATACCAGCCAAAGAGGTAGATAAGGGGGGGTAAAGAAAAACAACCTTAAAAATTAATTCATCATGAATCGCAGCCTCTTTTCAAAGCCCAATGGCCCTGCCGTGTCAATCACCTGAACAGAGAGACCTTCCGGCGGACAGGCAGCCAGTTCTCCACCTGCTCCTTGGTGTAGCGGAGGTGCCGAAGGAGGACCTTCTGCTTGATGGTGTAGAGGAGCTCCGCTAGGAAGAAGGGGTCTTCCTCAGTCAGCCATTCCTCTGCCAACAGGTACTCAAAGATATCCAAGGCTGAGCCGCACTTCTCCAGGTTCTTGGGGGTGATGGAGTCTCGGCAGAGGAACTTCAGGTGCTCCACGTCTTGATCCCCCAGGTACGAATTAATAGTCAGAAGTGTCCCTCGAAAATCCACTTGACAGTTATCATCTAAAGTGGAATTCAAACTTTGGCCTTGCGATGTCATGGCCAGCCTGAAAGAGATACGGAGTTGGGGCCCACAGCTTAGAGAGTGAGGACAACAGGGCACCCCATCTTCCCAGGCCCTCCCCCAGTTCCAGCCTCCTCTGTTCCAGGCCTTAGACTTTTCTAGAAATGCTGAAAAATGAAATTCACTGCGAGGTCACTTCAAAAACCTATAGCCCAGAAAACGTGACCCCAACACCGGCATGTTAACCTTTTAGGAGGTCTGAAGAGAGCTTTTATTGAAACTCAATTGACCCCGAGTTACCCCAAATCAAAATGCCCCCATTGGGAGCTAGTCAAGAGGGAGGACGACACAGCACAATTTCTCCCGCCTGGAGCTCTTAAGTCATTCCCACCAAATGGCAGAAGTAACACTTTTACATTTTAGAAATAAAGTAATGGGGGGCTACATTTCTGAAGTATCTACCAACCTAAGGACAACAAGGTAACATTGCTAACCATACCAGGGCAGGCCTTTCTTTATCTCACAGAAAGAAAAGTCATAATCCCAGACCCCAGAAAGAGTGGTTTCAGACAACATTTGCTCAAATCAACGTAGGAACTGACAAATTACCGAAGTCAGTATTTCCACACTAAATGTATTTCCACACTAAATTTCATTCTAATCAGAGGAGCAATGAATTGATAATATTTTTTCAATGTAATTATTCATTCTTTAAGGACTTGAGGTATATATTCACTATGCAACACTTAGCTATTTAGAAACTACTTTCTAAGGGAAGGCGAACATACCAACAACAAAAAAATAACAAAGAGTGGTTATATATAAGTGGTATAATTACAGATACTATAAATTTTATTCTGGGCTCCTGTCTGAGTTTCTCAAATTTTATGCAACGAACGTATATTACTTTTATAGTTAGAAAAAGAAAAAAAATGTCATCTTTAATGTGAGTATCTATTGGGTCTTACCTTCTAGTAGCTCTGTGATACTAGAAACAGTATGACTGGATTCCTGGAGACATCTTATTCTAACATCGTACATTTGTCTTGCAGTTTCCTGAAAATTCTGATCTCTAGCTCTGGCAAGTCTGCCAGACTTTGTCTCTATTTATGGGCTAGCATATTTCTACCAGGAAAGGGCTGTGTGGGAGTTTTCCTGGGGCTAACCTTTCTTTTTCCATGTTAGGGCTAGTAAATCCAGGCAGAAACAGTGCCATTGCTGACAATGTGAGATTGTGCAAGTATCCAGGAAGTAAAGCAAGGGGAAAAAAAGCCTGGTGCCTCAGACTCCAGCAGAGAAAAGGTGTTAATTACATACCTTCAGATCAAATTCCACTGATCCTCTGGAGGTAAAAAGTTCTCAGAAAAATTTCCTGAAAACAGAGCTTTAAAGAAATTAGAATCCTCTTCGTGCTCCAAGTCCAAGTTCCAAGAAATCTCCCGTTTGCGCGGTAAGAGAACTCAAATTTGCCTTGGCCTAGCAAGTGAAAACTCGGTCAGCCGATTTGGGAAACTTATGCTAATTGATGATGTCATCATTGACTCACTCGCCTTGCCTCCTCCCCTTTCCTGGGGTTAGGACAATGCTGACAAACAGCGTCTGCTAAAGGCATATGCCTAACCTCCCCACTGCAGAGCTCAGGACCCCCACGTAAAGCCTAGGGCTAACAGAGGAATTCCTGGAAGGCACTAAGTGCTCTAGTGTTTCCCTGGGGTCACTCCCCTCGTAAGTTAAAAAGGGAAGTGTCGATTTTTCCTAACCATCTCCTTCCCCAAACACACTAACCTTTAAAATAAAACTCAAAATGTTCATGAAATAGTAGTCGGCCATCTTAACCCTTTCTCAAGTAAGTACATGTGCAAATAAACAATTTAAAAATTTAAGGCAAAAAAAAAAGGAGGGGGCTGGGCTCTAAGCCCATTTGGAAGTATTTGCAAGGAACTGAGTTAACAGTAGGCAAAACTGGTGAAGTCTCTGCCCTTCCAGCACATTCAGTCCAGCAGGAAAAAGACTTCAAAGACATTATTTCACATAATAAAAACAATACCTAACATTTGTATCCCAACTACCATGTGCCAGGTACTATTTACTCATTTAATCAACCCAACAACTCTCTAAAAAAATACTATTACTATGATCCCTCTTTTAAGACGCTAAAATTAAAACACAAAAGGTTAAGTAATTTGCCCAAGATCACACAGGGAGCTGGTGGGAGAGCCAAGATTTAAACCAATAAGTTTAGCTTTAAGGCACTACACTATAATTCAGCTAATTCAAATGCACAGAGCTGAAAGAAGTACAGAATCTTAGAAAGATATTTTATCTCTGAAAAATAAAGATTTATGGGGGACTTCCCTGGTGACTCATGCTCCCAGTGCAGGGGGCCCAGGTTAGAACCCTGGTCAGGGAACTAGATCCCACATGCATGCTGCAACTAAGAGTTGCTAAGGAGCCTGCCTGCTGCAACTAAGACCTGGCGCAGCCAAATACATACATACATACATAAATTTGGTCATGGAAAAACTTATTTCTAAAAAACGATTTATGATGCCTTATTAACAAATGTATTACAGTGCCACTTCCATATCCTAGGCATGAAATTCTGTGTTTAAGAAAGACAAGCCCAGGGCTTCCCTGGTGGCGCAGTGGTTGAGAGTCCGCCTGCCGATGTAGGGGACACGGGTTCGTGCCCCCGTCTGGGAAGATCCCACATGCCGCGGAGCGGCTGGGCCCGTGAGCCATGGCCGCTGAGCCTGCGCGTCCAGAGCCTGTGCTCCGCAACTGGAGAGGCCACAACAGTGAGAGGCCCGCGTACCGCAAAAAAAAAAAAGAAAGACAAGCCCGAGTGGTGATGGTTGCACAACAATGTGACTGTATTAATGCCACTGAATTGTACACCTGAAAATGGTTAAAATAGTAAATTTTATGTTATGTATATTTTACCACAATTTTTTTTTAAAAAAAGATAACGATAAGACAGACAAGCTCTAAGTGTTGGTCTTCTATTCATTTCTTCAATTATACATATTTCACTCCCTGGACCATCTGGGAAGCCAATTTGCTGAAACTATCGCTTCTCACCTTGTTCATAAAATATATTAACTTTTTCAACTTTTGTTCAATAATATTAAATATTTAGCAAGCTCTTCCTATGTGTAAAGCATGAACTCTCTAAGGTCAGTGTTATTATCCATATTCAATAGATGAGGAAATCAAAGTTCAGAGAGGAAAAGTATTTTGCCATCATCCCAACCCTAGGAAGAGTTGGGAGTTCAGGACTGACACCTAGGTCTCTCTAATTCCAAACCCTATGCTCCTGATCCCAAGGCTACTACTGCCACTAACTCCATATGAGGTAATGTAATTTCTGTAACTATTGGGCAGGGTGATGCTGCAGTGGGGCTCACCTAAGCGCCACAGGAACCCCACAGAGCAAGGCAGGAATCCAGATGGTGATGCCTTGGAGGTATCTGAGCTAAGCCTGAAAGGCAGAAGTAGAATAGAGACACCTGAAGTAAAACTTGAACTTTTATCCTAGGACTCCCAGTACTCAAGGGAAACACTTGAATCAAGTTAAAGGGGGGAGATCGTGTGCTATGTTATTTGCATTCAGCATTTCATACTTCCCATTCAGAGCACAATTACTGAGGGCATACTGATGGTGAGTTGATAGTAGTGGAAAGAATAAACATTTCTTACAGCCTCTTTCCTGATTGGTTGCAGTCAGCTTGGTCCATATGAAGAGCCAATCAAAACCTACCATGGCCCTGGTGACAAAGGGGAAATACCAGATGGTTCCTATTTAGTTCGGCCTTGGGAGGGGGCGGTGGTGTCAGTAATTGGCTTTCCTTTACATCCAGGGTCTGGTCCAAATTCCTCCCCCCCTCAAAGTAAAACTCATGAACTAAAGAATGGACAGAGTGATGGGGAAGATAGATGTACGAGCTGGAAAAACCTTGGTGCCCTGAAACTTTCATTCCAACGCCTGTTCCTATGGTAGCAGGTTCTTTTGATTAGCTATCCCATCCCCAACTTCTAGGACTCCCTCCCTTCCTCACTCCATACTTTTATTCACACACTTCAGACCTTCTCAGAACTGGTCTTACTCTAGGTATATGGGAGCATGATGAAGCTAAGTTCTAAAGGAGAATGCTTTTTGTGGTAAGGATCCCAGCAGAGGTCTCCAAATGGTGCACTGGCAGGAGACTATAGCTAGACGAGTAAAATGTGACCCATTTTGTATTCGTTATACTACAGACTGATCTATTTTAAGACATTTTTTGGCCTTGCTGCACGGCATGTGGGATTTAGTTCCCCGACCAGGGATCGAACCCATGCCTCCTGAAGTGGAAGCGCAGAGTCTCAACCACTGGACCACCAACGAAGTCCCCAGACTGATCTATTTTAACGTGTCTCTTTCCTTAATAAAAAAGCAGTTAAAAAAAAAAAAGAGGTGAGAAACTTCCAATATTTAATGTAGAAAGGCTGGAAAATAGGGAAACACACAGTCATTTATAACCTATACTGTTAAATTTTTATCAAGTCAATATGTCGTACACCTTAAACTTATACAATGTTGTATATATGTCAATTATATCTCAATTTTTTTAATTTTAGTGTATATCCTTTCACTTTCCTCTGTGTAATTATTTTTCAAAAATTGAAATAAGCTGTACAGTTTGCTTTTTTCACTTAACAACACATATACCTTTTTTTCATATCATTAAATAGACTTTGACAACATGATGCTTAGTGGTTAGATGATATTCTCTTCCCTGGATATACCATATTTATTTAACTAATTTATAGTTATTGGACATTTAACTCATTTCCAATTTTTTACTATTGTGAACAGTGCTGCATTGAAGATTCTTACAAATAGATCTCTGAACGTATTTATAATGATTTCCTTAGGATGAAACCCAATGTAGAATTAGCAAGCTAATCTTTAAATTCACCCTTCCCCATTCTGTGAACCCCAAAGGCCTTGCATCCCACTTTCTTATCCGTTGGGTTTGAAGCAAGAAGCCAGGGAATTCGGGGGTGACAAAACCTCAAAGTTCCACAAGATGGTGATATTTCCTAAAAGAGTCCAACAGACTAGCATTAGATTGGTTAGGGAACTAGGCGGATGTGGCTAAAGGGGTAAAATAGTTTTAATGCTGCAAAAAAGAAAAAAAAGAATCAAAAGAGGCCGAAAGGTCTTCCATTTAGAGGAGAGTTTGTCGTTTAAAAGAAGAAAAATAGAGAGAAAGCTGCTTTGACCTTTGATTCAATAATTTTTCGAAAAGGCAGCACAAGACAGCCATGTTTATAAAAATTTACAGGGCTTCCCTGGTGGCGCAGTGGTTGAGAGTCCGCCCGCCGACTCAGGGGACCCGGGGTCGTGCCCCGGTCCGCGAAGATCCCACTTGCCGCGGAGCGGCTGGGCCCGTGAGCCATGGCCGCCGAGCCTGCGCGTCCGGAGCCTGTGCTCCACAACAGGAGAGGCTACAACAGTGAGAGGCCCGCGTACCGCAAAAAAAAAAAAAATTTACAATGAGGCAAGTGGCATAAAATGTCCCTGATATCAATGTGTGCAAAAAGAGTCCAGTTAAGATGGCAGTATTCCCCAAATTGGTCTTCATATTCAGTGAAATCACTGTCAAAATCCTCACTGCCCTTTTTTTTAAAAAAAATGTTATTTATTTATTTTTCTGGCTGTGCCCCACGGCATGTGGGATCTTAGTTCCCTGACCACCGATTGAACCTTCGCCCCTGACCACCGATTGAACCTTCGCCCACTGCAGTGGAAGCACAGAGTCTTAATCACTGGACCACCAGGGAAGTCCCCTCACTGCCCTTTTTACAGAAATTGACAAGCTGATCCTAAAAGTCATGGACATGTAAGGGACTTGGGAGAGGCAAAATAATCTTGAGAAAGAACAACAAAGTTGGAACACTTACACTCCCCAATTTTAAAACTTACTACAAAGTACAATAATCAAGACAATATAGTACTGCCATAAGGATAGACAGTTCCGTGGAATAGAATAGAGAGTCCAGAAATAAACCCTCACATTCACGGTCAGTTGATTTTCAACAAGGTTGACAAACAATTCAATGGGGGAAAAAATAGTCTTTTCAACAAATGGTGCAGGATATCCATTAGCAAAAGAATGAGGTTGAACCCATAATTCATACCATATACAAAAAATTACTCAAGATTGATCAAAGACTGAAATGTAAGAGTTAAAATCATAAAATCTTATAAGAAAATATAGGTGTAACTCTTCATAACCTTGGATTAGGCAATGGCTTCTTACATATGATGCCAAAAGCATAAGCAACAAAGAAGAAAACAGATCAATTGGACTTTATCAAAATATAAAGTTTTGCGCTGGAAAGGATACTATACAAAAAATGAAAAGACAACCCATAGAATAGGTGGCAAATTTTGCAGATCTTTATCTGATAAGAGACTAGTATCCAGGATATATAAACATACTTACAATTCAACAATAGAAAGACAATTTTTAAAGATTTTCTTTTTTGATGTGGACTGTTCTTAAAGTCTTTATTGAATTTGTTACAATATTGCTTCTGTTTTATGTTTTGGGTTTTTTTTTTTTTTTGGCTATGAGGCATGTGGGATCTTATCTCACCGACCAGGGATTAAACCCGCACCCGCTGCATTGGAAGGCGAAGTCTTAACCACTGAACTGCCAGGGAAGTCCCAAAAGACAGTTTTTAAATGGGAAAGTACTGAATAGATGTTTCTTCAAAAACAATGTAAAAATGGCCAATACACACATGAAAAGATGCTCAATATCATTAGTCAGTAGGAAAATACAAATCATAACCACAATGAGATACTAATTCATGCCCACTAGGATGTTTATAATAAAAAAGACAAAAAATAACAAGTGTTGGAGAGGGTGTAGAGAAATTGGAACCCTCATACCCTGCTGGTGGGAATGTAAAGTGGTATAGCCACTGTGAAAAACAGTTTGGCAGTCCTCAAAAAGGTAGACATAGAGTTACCAGCAATTCAATTCTGACTTTATGACCCAACAATTCCACTTTTATGTCTATACCCAAGAGAACTGAAAACATATATCCACACAGAAACTTATACATGAATACTCATAGCAGCTTCGTTCATAATAGACAAAAAGTGGAAGCCATCTAAATGTCCATCAATTGATGGATACACAAAATGTGGTATAACCATACAATGAAATATTATTCAGGCATAAAACAAAATGAAGTACTTACATATTCTACAACATAGATGAACCTTGAAAACATGCTAAATGAAAGAAGTCAGAAGGCCGTGTATTGAATGATCTGTTTATATGTGTAGGAAAATGTGTAGAAACAGAAAGTGGTAATCCAGGGGCTAGGAGGCAGGGAGGAATAAGGAATGATGGCTAATAGGTACGGGATTTCTTTTTTTATTATTATTTATTTATTTAGGCTGCACGGGGTCTAGTTGCGGCACACGGGATCTTCCTTGTGGCACGCGGGATCTTTTAGTTGCAGCATGTAGGCTCATTGTTGCGGCATGCCGGCTTCTAAGTTGCGGCATGTGATCTCTTAGTCACGGCACGCATGCAGGATCTTGTTCCCCGACCAGGGTTCGAACCCGGGCTCCCTGCATTGGGAGCGTGGAATCTTACCCATGGACCACCAGAGAAGTCCTAGAATTTCTTTTGTAGGTAGATGAAAATGTTCTGAAATTAGGTCATGGTGATGACTGCACAACAGTGAATACATTAAAAACCAAAGAATTGTACACTTTAAAGGATGAAGTTTTATGAAATGTGAATTATAGCTCAATAAGAAAAAAAAAAAAGGAAGATCTAGGATATGTCACAAACAACTTTCTGATGGTTAGTTTCATGTGTCAACTTGATTAAGCTAAAGGATGCCCAGAGATCAAGTGAACCTTATTTCGGGGTGTGTCTGTAAGGATGTTTTTTAGAAGAGATTAGCATTTGAATCAGTAGACTAAGTAAAGAAGATCTGTCCTCACCAAAGTGGGTGGGCATCACATCCAAGCCACTGAGGTCTGAATAGAACAAAAAAGGAGGAGAAAGGGTGAATTTTCTCTCTCTCTCTTCTTGAGCTGGGATATCCTCTTCTGCTCTCAGACTTTGGAGTTCCTGGTTCTCTGGGCCTTTGGACTCCAGGACTTCCACCAGCAACACCCCACTCCCCCATCCTGTCCCTCATCCCAACCTCCAGCCACAATCTTATTGTGTATGCATTGGAGAATCTTGAAGGCTTCTAAGGAGGAAAATGATAAAGATATGTTGAGAAAGATTCTTTGGGTTGCTGTGTATGACATGATCATAGGATCATAGGCTGGGGGCAATATCAGTGAGAAAGCTGTCGTCATAGTTCAGTGGAGGAGTAATGAGCGCAGAGGAAGTGTAATGATGGGGATAGATGGAAAAGACATTGTAGTTGCAGAACTAACCTGATTTAGATTTAGCCAGATGTAGAAACACAGGAGAGGGGAGACCAGGATGAAACTGATGTTGGGGTGATGCTGTTACCTAAAACTGGAGATGCAGGTAAAAGAGCAGATTGGGAATGGAGGTTTTTTTTATGTTCGCCATATACTGAGTTTGAGGTACCAGAGGGAAAATCAAGTGGAAAAGTCTACCAGGAGGTTGAGGATGAGATTTGAACTTGAAGAGTCTGGGCTTGAACATCCCTCTTGTTATTGGCATAGAAGCAGTAATTGAAGCTACAAGGTTGTCAAAAGAAAAATATATAAAGAGAAAACAATAGAGTGATCCTTGGGGATATCCACATTTAAGGATGAGGAGGAGAAAGATACCAGGAAGACTTGGCCAGGAAGTCCTTGATAGAACTTCATAGTGGAACACCCTGGAGAAGTAAGAAAACTATGACGCCAGGGTCCAAGGACCACTGGTTTGGTAACTATGGTTCATGTGACCCGTGGATCTTGTAGATTTGGTAAAATGATTAAGGTGAAATCCAGATGGCAGGCAAGTATGGAGTAAATGGGAAAGGTGAAATGGAGAGGGTGTAGACTAGCCTAAAATTCACATAAGACAGTGGCTTGAAAGAGAGGGACTTTATTTGAAGGGGGAAGCAGAGCTTGTTTTCAGACTGAAGGCTCAAAGAGAGAGGAAGAGATTAAAGATACAAGAGACTTGAAATAATGCTCAGTCTTGGAAGAGGACTGACCTATGCCAACAGAGGGACTAAGAATCCGACGTGAGGGACTAAGAATCGGACGTCTGGAGCAGGAAGTCCTTACCAAATAAAGAAGAAAAGATGTTTCTTATATCATCATTCAAATAGTGAAAAACTGAGAATGACTTACCATACAGAGACATATAGGTATAGGCATGACCACATAAATGAAAAGAGAGAAAACAGTGTTAAAATATTATGCCATTTATGTTTAAAATGAATATATTGTGTTTATATATATTAAAAGAGAATGAACATTTTTAACAATAAGTAATTTTTATTTTACATTTTAAAGTTACAATAATATGTGCTCTGTATAAAATGAAACAAAGAATACCGATGTGTTTATTCAAAATCACTGACTTTCCGGGCTTCTCTGGTGGCGCAGTGGTTGAGAGTCCACCTGCCGATGCAGGGGACACGGGTTCGTGCCCCGGTCCGGGAAGATCCCACATGCCGCGGAGCGGCTGGGCCCATGAGCCGTGGACGCTGAGTCTGTGCGTCCGGAGCCTGTGCTCTGCAACGGGAGAGGCCACAATGGTGAGAGGTCCGCGTACCACAAAAAAAAAAAAAAAAAAAAGAATAAAAAATATATGATATCACTACATAGCTACTAAAATAGCTGAAATACAAACCACTAACACCACCAAATGTTGGCAAGGATGTGGAGCAAAGGAACTCTACAAAATGGTGCAGCCGCTCAGGAATACAGTCTTTCAGTTTTTTCCAAAGTTACACACACATAGGCTTACCATACAATATAGAAATTGCTCTCCTAGGTATTCACTCAAATGAGTTGAACACTTACATCTACACAAAAATCAACACACAGGGCTTCCCTGGTGGCGCAGTGGTTGAGAGTCCGCCTGCCGATGCAGGGGACGCGGGTTCGTGCCCCGGTCTGGGAAGATCCCACATGCCGCGGAGTGGCTGGGCCCGTGAGCCATGGCAGCTGAGCCTGTGCATCCAGAGCCTGTGCTCCACAACGGTAGAGGCCACAACAGTGAGAGGCCCGCGTACAGCGCAAAAAAAAAAAAAAAAAAAAAAAAAATCAGCACACAAATGTGTTTGTAACAGCTTTATTCATAATGCCAAAACTTGGAAACCACCAAGATGGCCTTCGGTAGGTGAATGAACAATCTCTGGTATATCTACACAATGAAGTATTATTCAGCAATAAAAAGGAATGAGTTATCAAGATATGAAAAGACATGGAGGAATTTTTTTTAATTAACTTATTTTATTTATTTATTTTTGGCTGAATTGGGTCTTCATTGCTGCGCACAGACCTCCTCTAGTTGCGGTGAGCGGGGGCTACTCTTCATTGCGGTGGCTTCTCTTGCTGCAGAGCCCAGGCTCTAGGCGCGTGGGCTTCAGTAGTTGTGGTTCACGGGCTTAGTTGCTCCACAGCATGTGAGATCTTCCTGGATCAGGGCTCGAACCCGTGTCCCCTGCATTGGCAGGTGGATTCTTAACCACTGTGCCACCAGGGAAACCCGACGTGGAGGAATTTTAAACACATATCACTAAGTGAAAGAAGTCAGTCTGAAAAGGCTATAGAATGTATGGCATTCCGGAAAAGGCAAAACTATAGAGAAAATAAAAAGATCTGCAGTTGCCAGGGGCTTAGGGAGAGAGAAGGATGAATATGAGGAGCACAAAGGATTCTTAGGGCAGTGAAACTATTCTGTATGATACAGTAATGGTGCATACGTGACATTATGCAGTTGTCAAAACCAGGAACTATACAACATGGAATGAGCCCTAATGTAAACCCTAGTAGACTTTCGTTTAATACTAATGTATCAATATTGTTCATCAACTGTAAAAATGTACTGCAATAATGCAAGGTGTTAATAGGAGGAGAATTGTGGGGCATGGGGGACTATATGGAAACTCTGTACTTTCTGCACAAATTTTCTGCAAACCTAAAGTTACTCTTAAAAATAATGTTTATTAAAAAGAAAAAAGGTTGGGGAGAAATGTTTGTGGAGCAATTAATAAATGATCTTAATCTTCTCTTTTTTTCCCTTTTTTTAAAAACTGAGGTGAAATCCGCATAAAATGTACTATTTTAAAGTGTACAAGTCAGTGGCTTTTAGTACATTTACAATGTTGTGCAACCATTACGTCTATCTAGTTCCAAAACATTTCAAGAACCTCAAAGGAGACCTTGTCCCCCTTAAGCAGTCTCTCCCCAATCCCCTCTCACCCCAGTCCCTGGCAACCACCAATCTGCTATTTGTCTCTATGGATTTACCTATTCCGGACATTTCATATAAATACTGTCATACAATATGTGACCTTTTGTGTCTGACTTCTTTCACTTAGCATAGCGTTTTTGAGGTTCATCTGCATTGTAACCTATATCAGTACTTAATTCCTTCTTATAGATAAATAACTTTCCATTGTACGGATATACCATATTTGGTTTATCCATTCATCTGATGGACATTTGAGTTGTTTCCACTTTTTGTCTGCTGTGCCTACAGCTATAAGCATGTATATAGGACTACTTGTTCACCTGTAATCTACCTTTTAGGTGACCCTTGTGGGGAGTTGGATTAATCTGTGATACTTAGTGTATACCAGCCGATATTGCAGAGGCATTTATTGAAAAGAATTTGTATTTCTTGAATGTTTGCTTATTAAGTGTGTGATAGAGCCAAAGTGGAAAAGCCTGGACCCATGGGTCTTGCAGCTTTGGTATGGCACAAGAAGGAGAAGCAGAGGAAGTGTTTCTTGGAATAGAGAGGGCAGGTTCTTGAAAAATCAGTCATTACATTTAATGGCCTTGACTGAATGCTACATTTCCATCTCTGGAGCTACTGTAGGCAAGGAAGGGTCTGGCTGGGAAACAAGAAATTGTGGATTTACAAGCAGTGAGTCCTTTGGAGTCATTATCTGTGGCGATCCTAAACATATGTGCAGAGTTACTGTTTCTTCTTTTTTTGTTGTTGTGTTTTTTTTTTAATATTTATTTATTTTTGGCTGTGTTGGGTCTTCATTGCTGTGCGTGGGCTTTCTCTAGTTGCAGTGCACGGGCTGCTCATTGCAGTGGCTTCTCCTGTTGTGAAGCACGGACTCTAGGTGCCCGGGCTTCAGTAGTTGTGGCACGTGGGCTCAGTAGTTGTGGCTCGCAAGCTCTAGAACGCAGGCTCAGTAGTTGCGGTGCACAGGTTCAGTTGCTCTGCGGTATGTGGGATCTTCCCAGACTGGGGCTCGAACCTGTGTCCCCTGCCTTGGCAGGTGGATTCTTAACCACTGCACCACCAGGGAAGTGCTACTGTTTTTTCTTTATATTCAGTTTTGTGTATGTATCTTTCAAACTCTTATTCACTGTAAACCAGGTCCAAAAGCTGGTCTATACTGATGATTCAGTCAGAACTTTTCCTTGTGGATTACATCTCTCATGAGGACAGTGTCCAAATCCTACTAATGTCTTAATAAAGCGTCTCCATCTCTCCAACAGAAACCACAAAACTATAAAAGGAAATAAATGAGAGCATCATACATACTAAAAACTTAGGTCAGCTCAGGTGTTAACATTACATTTTTTAACAATACATACATACATTTTTAAACAATAATTAAAAAATTAAAATGATTGCCTAGGCAAATATTTATTTTAAACTTACAACATGCATAAACATAAAAAAACACTTTAATCAAATAACAATGTACCAGTCAGACTAGGTTAGGTTAAAAGAAATGTAAATCCCACATTTTTTTCTCTCACATAAATGTCCAGATGTAGGTAATCTAGGGTTGGTATGGTGACCCTGCTTCTTAATGTCTTCACCCAACAAGGCTCCTTCCTGTTCACCACTTGGTCATCCCTACAGTGTGGCTCTTATCCTCACAATTCAAGATGGCAGCTAGAGCTCCAGCCATCACATATGCAGTCTAGTCACTAAGACAGAAAAAGGGACAAAGGGGTGAAGGGCAAAAAACAGTTGCCTTTTAAGAAAAATTCTCAGCAATTGCCAAACAATACCACTGCTTACATATTATTTTCCAGGACTAGACACATGACCACATCTTGCTACAAGTTAAGGCTTGGACAGCTAGACTGTATTCCGTGAGGCTGTGTGCCCAGTTTCAAATTAAGACTTCTATTACTAGAGAAAAAGAGAATGGATGTTTGGGACAGTGAGCAGGGTCTGCCACACAGACAAATTGACAAGACTGACCTCAAATTGTGACCTCTTGGTGGCATAAGTAACATGCTTAATCCTGAAAACTTGCTCCTAGAATATGGGAGAAGAGATTCCCATTTCAAACACTGCAGACAGAAAAAGCTGTCAAGTGACCCCTACCATGGCCTATTCATGGAAGAGGATGGAAGGCGTTGGGGACTGGAATGGAACTGGGGTTGACGAGACAGTCCTCCTAACCAGTGGCCCAGAAAAGCAGCCCTGAGACCACGGGTCCTGCTACTGAAAAGAAGGGCTAGAGATGAGACAGAGAAGTGAAGGCAGAACTATAGGAAAGAGTAGTCCCTTCAGTACCAAAGAACCAGCTGGTCAAAAGCTGATAGAGGGACTTCCCTGGTGGTCCCGTGGTTAAGATTCTACGCTCCCAATGCAGGGTACCTGGATTTGATCCCTGGTCAGGGAACTAGATCCTGCATGCATGCCACAGCTAAAAATCCCTCATGCCGCAACTAAGACCTGACACAGCCAAATAAATAAATAAATAAATAAATGTTTTTTTAAAAAAGTTGGAGGAATTACCTAGACGTTACTTTAGAGACCAGTATGTTTAAATATACAGAGATAGAAAAGAGGATTTGGAACACAGAAAGAAAAGATACCAGCCATAGTTCTGTCATCCATATTTTGGAATATTTCTTTCCGGCCTTTTGTTTTCCTGTGAGACATATTTTTTGGGTTTTTTGTTTGTTTGTTTTTGGCCACACCACACGGCATGTGGGATCTTCCCCAAGCAGGGATCGAACCCATGTCCCCTGCATTGTAAGCGCACAGCCTTAACCAATGGACCTCCGGGGAAGTCCTGTTTTGCTTTAAACGTACTTAGCTATAAAAATAAAGGCTCTGTTTATGGCTTGAGTTTATATCCTAGGCTGGGGTGACCAAGGACAAGCTACTTAGCATCCCTTTGCTCACTTTCCTCATCTATAAAATGGGAAGAAATAATAATGAGGACAATAATACCTACCTCAAAGAGCTGTTTTGAGGATTAAATGAGATAATTCATGTAATGAGCTAAGAACAGCTTATGTAAGCCTTTATTATTTGTATATATAAGTTTAGCGGTTACATAAAATTCCAACCAGTGGACGTTTTATCATAACCATGCTCCTGTTACTAAACACTTGACGAATTTTCAGTTGGGGGCTATTATAAAGTTTTAAATATTTTAATACATTTATCTCTTTTATATTTAGGGCTATTACTTAAAGCAGTATCTTCAGAGTCTTCATATAGATTTTAGAACATTTCATTTAAGCTGGGTTGTGGGTATGTATTCATTATATTGTTGCCTAATATAATTCTCCTTTAGCATGCCTTAAATATTTCATTTAAAAACTATACTCAATGAAAAAGAATAAGGCATTTAGTAATCAAATTGCTCATATACACAAAAATGTCAAAGAAGTAGTTGTAGACTCCACTATTAAAGTGAGAAAAATAACTCACAAAATAACTTACATGAGAGCTGACTAAAAGACAGAGATGGGGGTCTTTACAGCTCTTCACATGCCAAACCACAGGCACCTCCTGGCTTATCACTCACCATTGCTCACATTCTCTCTACTCCAGATAAAAGTTACACTCATGGTTTTTAAAACATGCCTTACATTTCCCTTATCTGACCCTTCGTTTGCTTTGTTTCTTCTCCTGCAATGTATTCTCTTCTCCACCTCAACCTGCCAAAATCCTACCAATTTTCAAGGTTTGATTCAACCTTTTCAAAATAACTCCTCCATAGTGTGCTATAATAATAACAGCTATGTTCGCATGGCATCACCAGTGCAGTCATAAAAACTCTCATTGGGTATGATCATAAAGCCTCTCTCATTTCATCCTCAGAACAATTCTGCGAAGTAGGCAAGGGAAGGCAAGGCTTTATTCCTCCCATCTTGTTGGCCTGCTCCTGGAATCAAAGTCCCTCTTTACTCCACCCCATACCCCTTTCCAGTGAGCAAAACACACAAGCAAACCCTTAGCACTCTTTTTCCTTGGCACCTGCGGCTTGACTGATGAATGGTATTAATAAAAATAAAGTAATCTAAAGACAGAAAAGTGACAAAAGTAAACAGCACAATATAATTTAATAAATATATATTTTTTGTTTTTGTGTGTTTGTTTTGTTTTTGGGTTTTTTTGGGGGGGCGCATGTGGGATCTTAGTTCTCTGACCAGGGACCAGAGATTGAACCTGAACCCCCTGTGGTGGAAGCGTGGAGTCTTAACTACTGGACCGCCAGGGAAGTCCCAATAAATAATTGCTTTTTAAAAGAGGAGGAAAGAAAAGATGGTGATTTAACAGGCTCTGTATTTTCACCGTGTCCATCAGATGGGATACGGAAAGCTATGTAGTCATGCTGCCTCTCTGCGGGGGGAAAAGGGTGGGGCTGGAAAGGTAGGGTAATGACTCTCACAAACAGCTGAGAGAGGAGTATGATGCCTTCCCTGGAATGCATGCTACACATCTTCCAAAGTTTGTTCTAATTTCTGGAGGACACCAGATCGTAAGGCTGGTTGTTAACATTCTAGACCTGGCACTACCAATGATTTTCTCTGAGATTTGGGAACAGCTCACTTAAAAGCTGTGTGCCTCAGTTTCTTCAATCATAAAATGGAGGTTCTCATTCTTTTTGGCATACATTATGGTTAACTACTCCCCAGGGAAGCTCCATGCCCCATTTTTCCCTAAAAGAACCCCAGCTTTTGGAGACCATGTGCCCAAGGGAGCTGAAGCCACTGAACCCCAGTCCCAGGGAACTGAGTCTGGGCTGGTATAAACCAACCATGGTAATCCCATTCCCTCTGCCAATGGTTGGTTTAAGGAAGAACATATCATGTGATTCTAGCCAATGAGAAGTGAGGGAAGGGAACTCTTGGGGAGAAGAGCTTCTGGGAGATTTTTCCTTTGATCTTAAGAAGCCACACAAGGAAGAGATGTTTTCTCTTGTGTGTTTGGGTATGATACTTGGACCTGTGGCCCTCTTGTGACCTTTAGATGACAAATTTGAAAATAAAAGCCCAAACCCTGAGACTACAGAGAAGAAAGGTGGAAAGCATCAAACCCTTGAGGACATTGTTGGGCCAATGAATTAACCAAGCCAGCAACTACCCCCCTACCTCTGAACCTGTTGTTTAGTAAGAGTAAACAAATTTTTTTAAAACTTTTTGTTTTAAGTTAGGTCTTCTCTTACTTGCATCTAAAACATTTTGATACGATTGTGTTTTTCAAATCTTTTTTTCCCCATTTTACTGGGAAATAATTGATATACATCACTGTATGAGTTTAAGGTATACAAGGTGATGATAATATATATTGTGAAATGATTACCACAATAGGGTCAGCTAACATTCACTGTCTCATATGTATACACTAAAAAGAAAAGAAAAAAGGAAAAAAAATTTTTCTCCTTGTAATGAGAACCCTTAGGACTTACTCTCTTAACAAATTCCCTATGTGTCACACGGCAGTGTTACCTCTAGTCATCATGTTGTACATTATACCCCTAGTACTTATTTATCTTACAACTGGAAGTTTGTCCCCTTTTCTTTTTGTAAATTTTTAATTTATTTTTAATTATTGGAATGAACATCATTTGATGTGAATTTTCGAGAGATTATAGCTGTCAGGTGTCATTATATTACTTATTGAAAACCTAATGTCACAATATGCCATATCCTAAACTTTAATTCTTCACTGTCAATCACACTTATACACTAAACCTGCTTGCATTCCATCCATCACACCCATCTTGTAGGACTTATTATTGTATATCACATAGCTGACTGTCTTTTGTTCTCTCTCATTCCATTTCTAAAGCCTTTCTTCCATCTCTGGTTTACCTCTACCATATTCTCTATCAATTTCACAGGTTATAGCTCATGGGATTACAGACTGTAGCTGCTCCTAAACCCTCTCTAACTAAAACTCTCATATTCATCATGTTCAGTTTTTGTAAAACATAGCTTAGGTGTGGGATAAATCGGGGCCTACATCAAGAATCTGATATTTCAGCCTCACATTGGACAATGCACTGCAGGTGCTTACCCGTGCTTAGAGAGTCTTTTTTTTTTTCTTTTTTTTTGGAAATTTGTGCCTTTTGACCACCTTCCTCCAATTACTCCCTTCCCGCACCTCCAGTAACCACTGCCTGATCTCTTTTTCTATGAGTTTGGCTTGTTTTGTTTATGTTTTTGTTTTGTAGATTCCACATATAAATGAGAGCATATAATGCTTGGTATTTGTCTTTTATTTCACTTAGCATAATGACTTCAAGGTCCCTCTTGTTTTTATATTTAATGCAAATATAAGTTATCTTAATAATATATAAAAATATATAAAACTAAAAAGTAATATAAATAAATACTCTGCTTCCGTTTTATGTTTCCAGTTTTTTTGTGAGTCAAAGAAGATAAATGACATTTTTCAAGAGGGGTGGTGATCCCATTTCCAAGGTAAAAGAAAAGGTGCAATTCTCATCCATGATAGGAAACAGAATACGGAAAATGCCTGTCACCTGGTCAGGATGGGACAGAGAAGGATGCAAAAGCTGCCAGGTCATTAAGATCCCTCACAAACAGTTTCCCTCTCTAATACTTAACACAGGGTTCTGGTTCACGAGTCCAAGCATATACATTGTTCCTGCTGGTGCCCCCAGCAATGTGAAATTCAAAGACACCCTCAGGAGTCCCACATTCATTAATACAAGGATAGAAAATTACTTTTAAAGTAGAAATAAGTGTATGAAGTGTCTGAAAACTGTTCCTTTCATACTTTACAGCCTTTGTTGAGTGATCATGTGAAAACACATATAAACATACCCACACAGATACATACCACTTAAAACCAACTTAAAAATATATAAATAAGTTTTCTTTTCACGTCAAGTGATTTTTTTTGGCCGTGCCTCAGCATGTGGGATCTTAGTTCCCCAATCAGGGATTGAACTCATTCCCCCTGCAGTGGAAGCACGGAGTCTTAACCACTGGCCCACCCGGGAAGTCCCTTTAAATAATATTTTAAACAATAATATTCTTTTAGGTCATGCTTTCAAATCCAAGGAGGAAAGGTATACTGATTACTGTAGAATGCCATGTGAGTCCTAGACAGAGAAGCAACCTCAGATCAGAAAGCCACTGTTTTAAATTGAATGTTTGTGTCCACCCCCAGATTTATAGGTTGAAATCCTGTCCCCCAATATGATAGTATTAGATGGTGGGGCCTTTGGGAGGTGATTAGTTCATGACAGGGCAGCCCCTATGAATAAGATCAGTGCCCTTACAAGAAGAGACACAAGACAGCCTGCTTTCTCTCTGTTCTCTTTGCCATGTGAAGATACAACAAGAGGGTCATCTGCTAACCTGGAGGCGGGTTCTCACCAGACACCTGATCTATAAGCACCTTGATCTTGGACTTCCCAGTCTCTAGAACTGTGAGAAATAAATGTTTGTCTTTCTGGCTAGCGATGGAGACTGCAAAGCTAAGAAGGGTCTTTGGCTTTTCATTTGCAAGAGAGGATGAGTTTCTTTCTCAGAGTGTGCTGCAGCCAGACACAGTACCTCTCCTTAGCAGACACTCTGCTGTTCCAATCATACACCTTGCTGTTGAGTTCAATGTGGAGTTCCAGGAGTGAGTGTTTTCTGGAGGGGATGAGAAAGGCAAAAATTAATCCCACGCAAATATCAACGAGGAGACAGATTAGCATTAGGTTGACATCAGCTAACAGATATGAAAGTGCTTTAAAATTGTTCCTTTCTAAATATTCTACAAGCTGCTTAGCAAGTGATCCAAACAGGTTTGCAGCACTCTGACCCAATGACCACAGTCCCCACCCACAGGGGCAACTGAGTTTTAGTCTGGGTACACACCAGCCAGATGATAACCCATCTGGATCATCCATGCAAATGCAGGATGGATGTAAAAGGCCAATAATACCGTTGGCCCGTGGTGTATGTACCTTGGAAGGCTGAGTTGCCCCTGCTCTAGCCCTCCCTTTTTGCTCTGCCATCCCTGATGAGGCTAGGGGTCCCAGGCCCTGAGATTTATTCCTGGGGTCCCCCAAGCTACAACAGATGCCTTTCACAGGTGACTCAGAGAAATTCTAAATTGTGATTGGGGGGCAACAGAAAAGGGACTGCTAATCTTACATTTGAGGTACGGTGAGGCTTCCCTCATCCCAGATGGACACCAGGTCACCAACGTTTCCCTTAGAAAAGTATCCTTGCCAATAAACATCAAAAACAAAGACTGGCAGACCTGTATAGCTAAGTACCATTTTTCACCTATCAACCTCAAGACTTGGGGAAATAAACGAGCACACGGTATCAGTGAGAATTCAGGGATGCAGACTCTCTCATAAAAGCTGATCTATGGGAATTCCCTGGGGTCCAGTGGTTAGGACTCGGCGCTCTCACTCCCAGGGGCCCGGGCTCAATCCTTGGTCTGGGAACTGAAGTCCTGCAAGCTGCGTGGCGTGGTCAAAAAACAAAAAGCTGGTCTAACTGTCCTAGAGGACAATCTGACGAGATGCATCAGAGGCTTTAAAAATGCTTGTCATTCAACACAGTAATTCCACTTCTGGGAATTTTCCCTTCAAGAAAACAATTAAGAATAAGCACAAATACTGAGCTACAAAGACGTTGAACGCTTTCTTTTTTGTGAAAGTAAAACATTGCCCAACAACTAAAGACTGGCCAAGTAAATTATGCTATAGCCATATTAAGGACTGCTCTGCAAACATTAAAATGATACTATAGGGACTTCCCTGGTGGCACAGTGGTTAAGAATCTGCCTGCCAACGCAGGGGACACGGGTTCGAGCCCCGGTCCGGGAAGATCCCACATGCCGTGGAGCAACAAAGCCCATGCACCACAACTACTGCGCCTGCGCTCTAGAGCCCGCGAGCCACAACTACTGAGCCTGCATGCCTAGAGCCGGTACTCCGCAACAAGAGAAACCTGCACAATGAGTAGCCCCCGCTCGTTGCAACTAGAGAAAAAGCCTGCACGCGGCAACGAAGACCCAACTCAGCCAAAAATAAATAAATAATTAAATAAATTTTTAAGCAAATAAATAAAATAAAACGATGCCATAAAAATGTGATTCCTGACATGTAAAAATATACTGTTGCACAAACTAAAAGCAGGTTATAAAGTAACAGTAGATTATGATTTCATTTTGGCTTAAAAAAATCTTTATATATGATTGTATCAGTATCCAAAAAAGATCTGGAAGGCAACACACCAAGATTTGGTTAACAGATTAGTTCTACTAAGTAGGATTATAACTGCTTGTTATGTTCTGCTTTCAGCATCTATATCTCATGATCTATGTTCAGTAAGGAGTATGTATTGCTTTTGTAATAAGAAAAAAAAACATTTCTTAATTTTGAAGGAAAATATCCAAACCACAAGCTGACTACTATATGACCTTCTGAAGTACAAAGCATTCATAAACTGTGCAGAGTCTATTATCATACACCTAAGGCAACCCCAACAAGGAATGAAAAATCCCTCCCCCTGAAGAAGAGGGCATCAGATATGGCACAGTGGCACTTCCATCCTGGTAGCAGAAAATAAACAACTGGGGCCAGGATCCGCCACAGCTTGGGTGGCTCACCTTTCTTTCCCCAGCTTCTGGGAGAGGCACTTCAGGTACAGTGACGGTGAAGGGGAGGACCGCTCCAGCAGGGACACGTCCGCTTTGCACAGGCTCCAGAAGAAGTCAGCTTCTCGGTGAATCACGCAGGCCCCGGGCTGCCTGGCCTTGGATTCTGCACTTTTCACTGATGGCCTATCCACCTCCAGGAAGCTGCTGTCCTCTAGCTGGCCCTCTGACGTCACATAGTTCTGAATAAAAAAGACCTTTGGCTTCCCTGAGAGAGAGGGGCATGCATCTGCCATGAACATCCTTCTAATATGATCCAAAGGGACCCCTGAGTGAGTCTGATCCACGCCAAACACGCTCTGGGAGCCCCCTCGGCTCACCAGGATACACACGAAGCTGTCGTAGTCTTGGTGTTGGGGCATGTGCGCAACTTGGCCAAGAATGTGCATTATATTTTCCACAGTGAGATATAAGAAACGCTTGACTTCATAGCCCAGGGCAGTGAAGGTTTCCTCAAGAATGTCTGGAAAAAACAAACAAACATGAAAAACGACACAGCAGGGACTTCCCTGGTGGCGCAGTGGTTAAGAATCTACCTGCCAATGCAGGGGACATGGGTTCGCGCCCTGGTCCGGGAAGATCCCACATGCCGCGGAGCAACTAAGCCCATGCGCCACAACTACTAAGCCCGCGCTCTAGGGCCTCCGAGCCACAACTACTGAAGCCCATGTGCCTAGAGCCCGTGCTCCGCAACAAGAGAAGCCACCGCAATGAGAAGCCCGCGCGCCACAACAAAGAGTGGCCCCTGCTCGCCGCAACTAGAGAAATCATGTGCGCAGCAAAGAAGACCCAGCGCGGCCAACAATTAACAAAAAAAAAACACAGGAGTAAGAAAAGCTCAAGAAACACTGGGTAGCAATCCTAAACATGGTCTAATTACTTGTCTGTTTCTGCTTTTGTGTCATAGTTTGAGGCTTTAAAGGACCTAAGAACAGGGCAGGAGGGATAGAATCAGCCTAAAACATGAAATGTGTGACTTTCATGTCCCAGGTTCCCAGTTATGGTCTGTCCCCGTTATACCACATCCCCTGCCTGAGGCCACCACCGCATCTGGCCACGGGCAGAGACTGAGCCCGCCTCTAGTCTAAACGAACCAAGAGAGGAAATACTTTTTCCTTTTAGCCAAAACAAAGTTGGGGATTGTTCAAAGGGCTCTTTCTTACAATAACTCACAAGTTCATAGGAATGGGTGCACTTGCAGCATGGAGATCTAAACCTAGATCCAATGGCCGCAGAAAGGGTGACCCAGGTCATGAGTTCCCTCACCTCCACCTGCTGTGAGCTGATCCGGAGGCCCCTGGATCTAAGCTGGGACCATTCCCAGACTCCCCAGCTCCTCTCATGACCTACTTCCCAGTGTAGCCTTTGACTGAGCAAGGGAGGGCCCTTGGCCAAGACGCCCTACAGCAGCGGTCCCCAACCTTTTTGGCACCAGGGAACGGTTTCGTGGAAGACACTTTTTCCACAGACTGGGGGGTGGGGTGGGGTGAAGTTTCGGGACGATTCAAGCGCTTTACATTTACTGTGCACTTTATTTCTGTTATTATTACATTGTAATACATAATGAAATAATTCTACAACTCACCATAATGCAGAATCAGTGGGAGCCCTGAGCTTGTTTTCCTGCAACTAGATGGTCCCATCTGGGGGTGACGGGAGACAGTGACACCCAAAGTGTGTTTTTTTGTTTTGGTTTGGTTTTTTTGCAGTACGCGGACCTCTCACTGCTGTGGCCTCTCCCACCGCGGAGCACAGGCTCCAGATGCACAGGCTCAGCGGCCATGGCTCACAGGCCCAGCCGCCCTGCGGCATGTGGGATCTTCCCAGATCAGGGCACGAACACATGTCCCCTGCATCGGCAGGCGGACTCTCAACCACTGTGCCACCAGGGAAGCCCGAAAGCGTGTTGCTTATGTCCAGTCTACTCCATGATCTCATTATGGTTGCTGTCACTGCAGAAAACCCTGCTTCACAAAGATAGGATGTTGGAAATGAAAGCAGGCTTTTCCGTGCTTTTGTGGCAATCTCAGGATATTCCACCTTGACTTTAATCCAGAATGTATGGAGGTCTGAAGTTGTCTCAAACATACTTTTAAGGCCACCATCATTTGCGATCTCAAGCAATTGATCCTCTTCTAGCGCAGACAAAGTCGATTCACCCAGCTTATTCACAAATGGGTTACAGATCCATTCCTTCCCAGTTCGGGAGTCTTTTGTGGTTGGGAAGTAATGCTCAAACTCTTTTGAAAGCTGAGATAGGTGATCATGCATCAGCTGGGAGAAAGAAGGCCCCAGTTCAGTCTCTTTCAAAATCTCTGCTAATGTTTGAAACATGTCAAAAATCCCAATGTTCACTCGTCACCCCCATAATTCCAGTTTGGCTTTGAATGCAGTCACTTTATCTGCCAACTTGAACACAGTTGTTGTTCTCCCCTGAAGTGACAGACTGAGTTCGGTGAGCAGGTTGAATATGTCACACAAGTAAGCAAGTTTTGCGACACATTCTGTGTCACTGAAATGTGCTGCCAGTGGTGACTGTTTTTCTACAAGAAATCCCTGGAGCGGCTCTCATAACTCAAAAACTCTGGCCGGTGATCTACCTTTAGAAGCCATCTCATTTCTGTGTATAAGAGAAGACGTGTGTGCTCTGGGTCCATCTCCTCACAGAGGGGCACGAACAGATGTGAGTTAAGGGCATGTACTTTAATGTCGTTGATCATTTTAACCATGTTCTGCAAAACATTGTTAAGTTCAGGTACCATTTTTCGGCTAGCCAGCATTTTGCTATGGATGACACAGTGCGTAGACACACATTCAGAAGCGACCTCTTTGACCTGTAGTGAAACCAGAAAGCCGTCCAGTCATGGCAGCCGCTCCATCTGTGCATATACCAACACAAAATGACCAATTCAGTTTTCCTGATATGTAATCATTCAAAGACTTGAATAGTTCTGCAGCTGTGGTATTGGTTGGCAACAAAAGTGCACATAATATATCCTCATGCACATCCTCCTGAAAAATATATTGCACAAAAACAAGCATTGTTGCCTTGTTGTCAACATCGGTAGACTCGTCAACCTGGATTGAGTACCACGGTGACTCATTAATCCTCTCTAACAACTGTGCCTCAATATCGTCTGCTATTTCATCAATTCGTCTAGTTATGGTGCTAGCCGAAAGAGGAACACGTGCCACCTTTTGAACTGCAGCCACTCCTGAAAGTTCATGACACATATCCTTAGCAGTAGGCAGGATTAACTCTCCACCAATAGTAAAGGACTTCTTAGCTTTAGCAATGCAGTTAGCCACTAAGAATGATGCTCTCAATGCAGACATATTTGATGAAGTGGTAGCCTTCAATGATTGTCTCTGTTCTTCGTGTTCACGTTTTTTTCTTTTGAAAAACTCCAAAGGCTTGTGGGGGTTTTTTTATATATAAATTTATTTCTTTATTTATTTTTGGCTGCGTTGGGTCTTCGTTGCTGCGAACGGGCTTTCTCTAGTTGCAGTGAGAGGCGGCTACTCTTCATTTCGGTGCGCGGGCTTCTCTTGTTGCAGAGCAGGGGCTCTAGGCGTGTGGGCTCAGTAGTTGTGGCTCGCGGGCTCTAGAGCTCAGGCTCAGTAGTTGTGGGCTTAGTTGCTCCGCAGCATGTGGGATCTTCCCAGGCCAGGGCTCGAACCCGTGTCACCTGCATTGGCAGGTGTGTTCTTAACCACTGCACCACCAGGGAAGTCCCCAAAGGCTTGTCTTTTAACGCAGGGTGCTTGGTCTCCATGTAGCGAAGCAGTTTTGAAGGTTTCATGGCTCCGTTGGATAGCCAGTTGCCACAAATTATACAAAGCAGGTTTGGAGAATGTGAATCACCTGTTGCAATGAACCCATAATGTAAGTAGGACTCTTGGTATTTCCTTTAAAATGAAGCTTTCTTTTTGTTGGCAGTCTTAGAGTCTTCTGCTGTCTCATCATTGGGTCTTTCCCTCTTTTTTTTTTTAAATTAATTAATTTATTTATTTTTGGCTGCGTTGGGTCTTTGTTTCTGTGCTAGGGCTTTCTCTAGTTGCGGCAAGCAGGGGCCACTCTTCATTGCAGTGTGCGGGCCTCTCATTGTCACAGCCTCTCTTGTTGCGGAGCACAGGCTCCAGACGCGCAGGTTCAGTAGTTGTGGCTCATGGGCCCAGCTGCTCCATGGCATGTGGGATCTTCCCGGACCAGGGCTCGAACTCGTGTCCCCTGCATTGGCAGGCAGATTCTCAACCACTGCGCCACCAGGGAAGCCCTTCCTCTTTTCAAAAGAAGCTCTCCAGCACTGTTCGTTTTTTACCTATTTTGGCTAGGGTTAGCTTGAGGGCTTACCAAAACCGTGACTGAGACAAGTGCGCAGTACGGGAAAGAGGTGTGGACGGAAACGGTAAATAAAATAATGGGTGGGCCACGCATGGACTAAAGTAAGTGTTGGATTCTGACTTAAAGCCTGCCACCAGATGCAGCTTAACTGTCACTTGCCCCTCACTGATAGGGTTTTGATATGAGTCTGCAAGCAATTGATTTATTATGGTCACTGTGCAGTCAAACTCCTCTGCTAATGATAATCAGTATTTGCAGCCGCTCCCCAGCGCTAGCATCACTGCCTCAGCTCCGCCTCAGATCATCAGGCATTAGATTCCCATAAGGAGCGCGCAACCTAGATCCCTCACATGCGCAGTTCACAGCAGAGTTCGTGCTCCTATGAAAATCTAATGCCGCCACTGATCTGACAGGAGGCGGAGCTCAGGCAATAATGCTAGCGATGGGGAGTGGCTGTAAATACAGATGAAGCTTCGCTTGCTCACCCGTCACTCACCTCCTGCTGTGTGGCCCCAGACCGGTACCAGTCAGTGGTTGGAGGGTTGGGGACCCCTGCCCAAAAGGCCCCCAGAGATTCTTCTCCTAGTTTCCAGGAATCCTGGGTTGACTTTGCCTCGAGAAGCAGTGTAAAGCAGTGGAAAAAGCAGACAAGCCTGCCTTCTAACACTGACCTCACCACACCTAAGGCTGCATTGCTTTAAGGAAGTGGGTCTCCCTAGCTTTAAGTGGAAGTGAAGATACCCACCCCATGAGGATGCTGTGAAGATTAAATGAGATAATACAAATAAAGCTCCTGGTGCTCAATAAAAATATTCCCTGTTCTCTTTTTAAAAATCTTTTTGTTCATCTTCTAGAAGTTTCTATGGCCTTGGAACCCTAGAAATCCTACCCATCTACTTTGTTCCCATCTGCTCAGTTTGCCTTTATTGGAGAAGTAGGTACCGAATTGTTTCATCTTTCTAATAGCAAAGAGAGACATCTTTCTCTTCCTCATTCAAAAAGTCCACATCCTATTGAGCTACCCATTAAGTTTCTACTCCTTGTCTGAGGGATGCCTCCAGTTCTTAGTCCATTTTCAGAGCAGAAAAACCATTCTGTCCTAAGCCCAGAGGCTAAACAAGAATCTCCTAATTCAGGCTGTCATCCAAACTATTAGCCACTTCTCTGGATTTGCTTCCCTGTCTCATGACTATGTACCCACTTCTGTTCCTCCCCTGGGGTATGACCTTCCAGAAGTCTACGACTGCATTCACCCCAAACCAAACAACATGGTAGTAATCAGAGTACCTATAACTTCCACCAAGGAACAGAGGGGTCCTATCTCATACCAGTTTAGGCATCACACAAAGGGGTCAAGGGGAGATAAATAACTGAAGCTACATATAACAGTTTACTACAAATTCTCAATTCTCGACACTAAATGGGAACAATACGAAGTATGGATAGACAAATAATTCAGAGACTCACAGCTTCAACCAATAGTTTCAACTGTCTTGTCTTGCCAACTTTACCAACCACTAGTAAACTATAAAAGTAAAAGTAAGCAATCACAATTTCTCTTCTGGCTTCTCAGCAGGAATTCTCAGCAGGAAACAGGAAAAAGATTAAAATTTGGAAAAGAAACACAGCCTTGGGTTAACAAAAATCTGGAATCTAAGCAGCCACTGGACAAATAAGAGCTGGCTTGTGTGCTCTTAATTTAATTCACCCAGCCTATGAGCAGTATCTGGACACAATCACATAGAGTCTTGTAGAACATTCCACTCAGGAGACCCACATCCTGCCAGATATGGCGGTTTTAAATAAGTCCATGATTCTTTGACACTCCTCCCTTAAAAAGATAGAGTGTAATTCCCCTCCCCTTGAATGTGGACCAACTTGGCAACTCGTTTCTAATGAATGGAATGTGGCAGAAGAGATACAACGTGACTTCCAAAGCCAGGTCACTGTGGAACGACTCACTCTGGGGGAAGCCAGTTGCCATGTCTTGAGAACACTCAATACAGGTCCCCAAGGCCACGTGGAGAGGCCTCCATGGAGAAGAACTTAGGCCTCGCACCAACCAGCCACGTGACTGAGTACCCGAGAAGCCCCTCCAAAGCCAAGCAAGCCTTCAGATGACCCCAGCTGACATCTGACCACAATCTCCCAAGAGACTCAGGGCCAGAACAACCTGGCTAAGCCATTCCTAAATTCCAGACCCACAGAAACTGTGAGAGATATAAATAAATTAATGCTGTTGTTTTAAGCTACTAAATTTTGGAGTGATTTATACACATTATCAGATAAATATCTCACCAGGTAAGTCAACAAAAGGGAATGATAATAACCATTCCCTAAGAATGTAGTTAAGCTACTTACTTTTCTCCTTCTGCCTGGCCCGTAGGTAAGGGTGAAAAAAATGAATTTGTATATATATATATATGTATGTCACGTCATAATGAAGAAATATAAAGAAGGTGCCAACCTCCTTAAAGCCCTGTGATAAGTAAGTATCATCAGGAAATGGCAGTTGCTAAAAACCTATTAAATACCTCACTTGTCCACATAGGATCTCAGAGTGGTAGAAAAGGCGTAGCAGCACCGCCCACTAGGCATGGCTTCTGAGGGTGTAGGCTAAGGCTTCAGTACCCAGTTCTGTGCTCGGGGTGAAACAAAGCGCTGTACCATGTGAGAGAACCTGGATTAGGACCCCAATGCCATCCCCACTGCTTTAGTCCAAACTCTCCCTTTCAGGAGTCACACTCTCCAGTCATGGAGCATTCTCTCCTCTAGGGGGCAGAAGCAAACAGAGAAACACCAGACGCAAAGCTCTTTTGTTTACTTGTTATCTCAGACTGGCTTGCTCCCCTCAATAGCCTCTTTTCACTGATAGATTTAGTCCCTTATCAAAGTCCTTGAAAGAAAGCCACAGTCTCCCTTTCCATCCAGATATGCAGAGGTCTGGACAGAATACATGCTGTACTGTGCCTTAATCTCTTTTCTTTATCTGGCCTCCCCACAGGTTCTGGCTGGAGCAGCAGCTGGGCTGCCACAAGGCAGTCAGCAGGCAGCTGCGTGATACGGGTGAAAGAGGAACAGTCTTGGAATCACAAGATCTGAGTTTCAGTCCTGGCTCTTCCACCCACTTACTGGTCTGAACCTTGCCTGGTCCTGAAAAAAAACGAACTGGTCCTGAAAAAAAACTAACTTATATTAGTAGAAGAGCTAAGAAGGAGATGGGGTCTAGGGCAGGAAGTCCTTACCTAATAGAACAGAAGGAAAAGGGCTAAAAGCTGGAGGGGAACCCAGAAGCCATACAGGTCCCCAAGGCCAAGTATAAGGCCAATCAGAGCACCAAATCTGGATGGGCCTCAGACCAAGACGGAGCATCCCTTAAATATCCCTGTGGCAACAGTCACTCAATGGACACAGCCTGAAGTCATCACAGCTGGCACTTCCCAATAACAGCACATCTTTCCTCTATCAGTTGGTGAGGACTGATGCTAGCTGTTGTTCTTCTCGGGCCAGCAAGAACACAGATATAGCCCAGTCTAATTTATAGGATCAAGGGGGTTGTGACAGTGTGACTTTGAACAAAGTACATCTGTAGTTTATTCATATATAAAATGGATCAATACCAATGCCTATACCGTGTCCTCCAGAAGGTGGCTGAGAGGACCCATTGAGATTTCTGTCAAGATGCTTTGCAAACTGTGAGTGCTTATTCAAATATATTAGTTTTAAAGAATATAGAGGCAGCCACTGCACCACAAATCATGGAGCCTGCCTGCGATGCGTCTCTTGCATGGAATATACCTCCTTAGAAACCAGAGGGAGGTCTCTACAGTCTAAACTAAAACGGACTCAGAGCAGCCAGATTCTATGTCCCATGTATCAACAGTAACATCCTTGTCCTTACTTGCAAATAGGGGAAGAAAAACATGGGTGCTGAGTTTGGAAAATAAAGCTTCAACCAACTGCATTAGTCCCACTTCTCCTTCTACCCACCCTGGAAACCCCACTCCTGACCCAGCCCTATCTCTCTAAAATTCAGCTGTTCCTTTATTAACTTCCTGAAATGATGAGGGATTTCTTCTGGCCTTGAAATTAGTACAGGGCTGTTAGTGAAGGGCTAGGATCAGCATTACCCACCCGTTTGGGGACTACTGAGATGAAATCCAAAGAATTAAATAAAATGTCATGATCTCATTCATTTAGAATGTGTTTTGACCGAAGATGAGCTCACATTTATCTTGACACTATCTAAAAAAAGGGATTCATTAAATAAATGTATAGAATAAATAAGAAAGAGGGGATGCTTTATCAGTCTATTTATGATCACTTATTGAGCACCTTTAATAAGCCCAGCTCAAGTTACTATAAGGCGCATGAATGGAACACAAGTGGGCAGGATATTCTTAGTGGAAAGGGGAGTTTTGAGGTCAAATGTGAATGAGAAATGCAAGGTTGACAAGACTTAACCAGGTTTCGTTACAGGAACACTGCTCAGAAACTTTAAGGCCAACATGCACTGCAAATCTCCTAAAGAGGAACAAATTCTTTTTTTTTTTTTTTTTTTTTTTTTTTGCATTACGCGGGCCTCTCACTGTTGTGGCCTTTGCCGTTGTGGAGCACAGGCTCCGGACGCGCAGGCTCAGCGGCCATGGCTCACGGGCCCAGCCGCTCTGCGGCATGTGCGATCCTCCCGGACCGGGGCACGAACCCGTGTCCCCTGCATCGGCAGGCGGACTCTCAACCGCTGCGCCACCAGGGAAGCCCAACAAATTATTTCTTAAACTCACTTAACCCCAAAACTCATGTTTTACAAAGTTCCTCTTCCTGTGTTACAGAAACACTGTGATGAGGGGATACAGATGAAGTATACAATGTAGTTCCTGTTCTTCAAGGAGCCCATAATCTTGCTAGAGAAGCAAAGTGTATAAATGTGCACAAAACAATGACTGACATGTCACATAGAACAGTAGGATTTTAGGTAAAATAGGAAATCAGAGTAGGGAAGATCAGTGTGGTCTAAGACACCTGGAGAGAAGATTATGGGAAAGGTGCAATTCCGCTGCGGCTCCAAAAAAAACAGGGCAAAGGAAAGGCCCCCAAGTGGAAGGATGATGGTGAATATAGACAGAATAAAGAGTGAGGGAGGAAGCGGGGTTGTGGGGAGTGGGGCTTGTATAAATCTGACTTTCCACTTGTTCAGGGACACCAACAATCAGGGGTGTTACTGGACAATCCATATACACTCGAAATTATAAACTACTTTATAAATGTCTTTTTTTTTTCTTTTAAGCACAAATGATCACTAGTAATTCCTTCTGGACTAGCTTTTCTTAGGAGAAAACAATATCAATAATAAACATGTCAAGAGAGGCTTCTGTGGTCCCTCAGGTGGCCTAAAAGTCCTCTGCTTTTCCACATACCCACCACTCCTATCCACAATTCCAAGGCCCCAAAGGCTCTGAAAAACTTAGGTTCTTTTCCTTGACTCATTTTGTGGCAAAACCTTTCCTGAACTGATGAGAAGCTATTTATAGTCTTTATTCCACTTAGTGTAAATATCCATTCCTTTTGCTGTAGAAATAGTCACATATTTGATTATGGGGAACTGCCCTAGACCCCACTGGAATGTTCTATAAATTACGGTATATGGGCCATGTCATCTTTCTAAACTCTTAAAACTTTAAAATTTTGAAATGCAAGGGTCTCCAGTAAGGGATCGTGGACCTGTAATTCTTTATACCCTAGCTTTATGCTGTCTGTGAAAAAAGGGTTTGCTATGTAGCACTGATTTAAAGGGAAATTTCATTAGTGATGCTAGGTTTCCAACTGAATGGCTGCTTAATCTCAGAGGATAAGAATGCCCAGAAAAAAAAGCATACCACCACAGACTTCCTGGTCTTTTGCCCACAGGGAAGCTATCGTTAATAGTCTGCTAATCCCACAGGAGTTAAGAGGGGAGACCCCACTTCCTTGGCACTCAAGCTGGCAGGCAGCAGTAGCCGCTCCATGGGAACAAAGCCTCCATCTACCATCTCATGCGTCACTTACCACGTGTCTTCAAAGCTCAGGAGCAGAGGCCACAGTGGCTGCTCCGATCCCCCTTGCTGAGATTTGTTTACATCTATCAGTGCAGGAAAATGCTACTGATTTGGGTTGTTGCCCATTCCACTAAGGGAAAATGAGGAAAGGAGGCTGGGTAATCCCAACGAGCAGCCAAGCTCCAATCAACACCAGTGCAAAGCTCTCTACGATCAACTCCGGGCTTTCAGGACTACTGCTGCTCTGTTAGAAGAGGAAGTTTACTTATGCAAGATTTCCCAGGGAAACATGCAGCATCTGCTAGAAGAATCTAAGCGTTAGCCTGGTTGAAAGTATAGAAAAATCTTCAAGCTTTTCAGAATGAGCAGGGAGAAAAGAGAGGAATAAACACGTCCTCTTAAAATCTGCAAACACCAGCTTTCATTCAGCAGCCTAAAAACCAGCCAGAGCCCTAGGTCAAGGTCCAGAGTCCAAGTGTCTGTGATGTGAGGCTTTCGCTTCTCGGCTCCAAACAAGAGCAAAAGTCCAGTGCTATGTCAGGGCACCTCAAAGCAGGGCCTCGCATAGGTCTAGCTTTGCTAGGTCTCTGACACAGGTGACGCAACACTGAGGACACCAAGCGCAAAGTCACTGAACTAATTAGCCTCAAAACCTTAAGTCTCCATGTCTGCTCCAAGAAGAGGTTACTGACTTCTCCAAGGATTCTTCTCAAGAATGAGCCACCAAACAATAACCTTATCTTTGTTCACAATGTGGCTCTGAGGCCAGACTCTACTTCATGGCCTCCATACCTGCTTCACAAGGGCCAAGCATGGTGGGGTGTTTTTGTTTTTAATTTGAATAATTAATGTGTCCAAACTTTAATATGAACTTATTTCTTTTTGCTTCAGTACTCTACCAAACTTATCTTTTACTGCAGTAACATGATTTGGTGTATCAACCATACCATTCACTGCTTTTTATATTTAAATGATTTTTTTAACATCTTTATTGGAGTATAATTGCTTTACATTTTTGTGTTAGTTTCTGCTGTATAACAAAGTGAATCAGCTATACGTATACATATATCCCTATATCCCCTCCCTCTTGTGTCTCCCTCCCACCCTCCCTATCCCACCCCTCTAGGTGGTCTCAGAGCACCAAGCTGATCTCCCTGTGCTATGCGGCTGCTTCCCACTAGCTAGCTATTTTACATTTGGTAGTGTATATATGTCAATGCTATTCTCTCACTTAGTCCCAGCTTACCCTTCCCCCTCCCTACGTCCTCAAGTCCATTCTCTACGTCTGCGTCTTTATTCCTGTCCTGCCCCTAGGTTCTTCAGAACCATGTATTTTTTTTTTTAGATTCCATATATATGTGTTAGCATACAGTATTTGTTTTTCTTAGTTCCCCGACCAGGGATCAAACCCACAACCCCTGCATTGGAAGGCGGATTCTTTACCACTGGGCAACCAGGGAAGTCCCAAGCATGGTGTTCTGCAATAGCAGGGGTGCAATAAACATTTATGGGATAAAGGAAGTATAAACCTATAAAGGTTTGCGGAAATTACATATTCTGGATAAAAGTCTGATTTTTTTTTTTTTTGAGGACAGGAAAAGATAGGTATAAGAGAGTCTTCCAAATTCTACAGGTACAAAGGAATGGTTTTAGAAACACACCAAGACCAGTAGAGCTTACTCCTTCATTCATTCACCCAACAAATATTTACTGAGCTCCCTCGTACCAGGCATGGTTCCAGGTTCTGGAGACACATAGGAAAAGCTCCCCACCCGCATGGAACTTACAGCAAAGTAGCTAAAAGCAGAGGCTTTGCAGTCAAGCGTTCAAATCCCAGCTCTATTACTTAACTAGAGAAGTTAGAAAGGGAGTTTATTGTGCTCTACTTGCTCACCTTGAAAATGGGGATAATAGTACCTATCTTGCAGTAATATTTATGAAAATTAAGTGAGAATCCCTGTAAAGGAATCAGCAAAGCACCTGACACATAGTATATTTTTAATAAATTTTACACCCTGGGACTTCCCTGGTGGCACAATGGTTAAGAATCTGCCTGTCAATGCAAGGGACATGGGTTTGATCCCTGGTCCGGGAAGATCCCACATGCTGTGGAGCAACTAAACCCGTGCGCCACAACTACTGAGCCTGCGCTCTAGAGCCCGAGAGCTACAACTACTGAACCCGAGCACCACAACTACTGAAGACGGCGTACCCTAGAGTCCGTGCTCCACAACAAGAGAAGCCACCACAATGAGAAGCCCACACGCCGCAACGAAGAGTAGCCCGCACTCACCACAACTAGAGAAAGCCCGCGCGCAGCAACGAAGACCCAACACAGCAAAAAAAAAAAAATTTTACACCCTGATCACTACCACCCTCAAGTTAGTCTTACCATATTACTGTTAGTTTCTTTCTTTCTTTTTTTTTTTTTTAATGGGTTTGAGAGAGTTAGATCCTTAGGAAGAGAGAACAATTAGTGGGCTGCTGAAGTGAACCTGGGCAAGAAGCTGTGAAGAGGAAGAGAATTTGAGACAGTTTTAAAAAAAGGTGGTGAGGGGAGTGGTATTTACCAGCAATCCCACTCAGGAGAATTGAAAATATATGTCCACACAAAAACTTGTATTAGTCGGGGTTCTCCAGAGAAAAGAACCAATAAGATAATACAGTGATATGTATAAGAGATTTATTACAAGAAGTGAGAGCCCTCATTTCTAGTAATAATGTTTATTGCCAGACTCCTGCACTCCTCCCAAATGTTCAGCGTTAACCAAGTGAGAAAGTTAACTAGGGAAGAGACAAAGGAACCCCCACAGAATCATCTAGACGAACTGGTGTCTAGACGAATTGTCTAGACGAATCATCTAGACAATCATCTAGATGTGACCTCAAGCCCAGTTATTTGCATTGGGAGAGCTTGAGTCAAGGAAGCAGATGTACAAATGCACCTCAGGCCAATACCTGTTCTTACCTCATCAAAGATGCCCCTGCTCCAGCTCCTAGAGATTCTGATTCTACTCTCCTTTCCATTTTTCTCTCCCATCAGGCCTTGCCACTCTCTGCCCTCCCTCCCCCTGGCGTTTGCGTTCAGATTCTCTTTCTCTGTCATGCCCGCTCATACCATGACTAGTAGTAGTCCCCCCAGCTATCCACCTGCGTATGTCCCCAAAAGTTACCCCCTCTTGGGGTTACCCCTTCTATTCCAGTTAGCCCCAGGCTATGGGGACCTGCCCCACTCCCCCATGAGCCCAGAGCAGGCCTCAGGACTCCAGCTCTCTGGTCCCTCACTTGTCTGGGTCAGGCTCCATGTACCAAGCACAAAGCCATGGCAAGTTCTAGCTCAGTGGTTTGCAACTAAAATTAAACAAACAAAATGGACAAATAACATTAACTGGCATTTAGTACGTGCTTACAGTGTGTGTGTCAGGCACTGCCCTAAGTTCTTTACAGGTAGGACTCATTCACTCCTCCCAACCTCCCTATGAGGTGGGTCCTGTTATTAACTCATTTTACAGATGAAAAACTGAGCTACAGAGAGGCTAGAAAAACTGCCACAGGTAACAAGCTAGGCCATGGCAAAGCCATGATTCATACCCACACAGTCGTATTCCAGGGCTCAACTCTGATCTCAATCCTATAATACAGAAAAATACAAATATACACTCAGTCCCTGCCTAAAAGAGGCCCCTAACTCAGCAAGGGAAGCAGACAGTGGATTATAGCCACAAATTCACAACAAGTCATGGCTTTATCTTTGTGATTCTCCTCATACAACAGCTACACATCCTGCACCAAGTCCAGTCGGGAACTTCCTGCTAACGCACAAAGCAGAACTAATTACAACCAAAAGGGGAGGACAATTACACAATCTCTTTTAAAGCAGGAAGTTACTCACTGAGAAAGTATTTTCTCATTCTTATGTGAATACTAATGGCTAAAACAGAAAGAACACATCTTGTACATCAACTACACCTCAATTTAAGAAAAATAAAATTAAATAAATAAGTAAAGGACACATCTTTCGCTCAGGAGATAGCATTTCTCACATCCAACCAAATATAGGACATGAGAAAGTGAGATCATACCTGAAATCCTGGGAAATTCAGCCTAATATTTGCTAATTTGACCTTCTGTTGGATTCTCTTCCCATAAAACTCACCATGGTAACATTCTTTTTCTTTTTTGCGTTACGCGGGCCTCTCACTGCTGCGGCCTCTCCCGTTGCGGAGCACAGGCTCCAGACGCGCAGGCTCAGCAGCCATGGCTCACGGGCCCAGCCGCTCCGCGGCATGTGCGATCTTCGCGGACCGGGGCACGAGCCCGTGTCTCCTGCATTGGCAGGCGGACTCTCAACCACTGTGCCACCAGGGAAGCCCCCCCCACGGTAACATTCTAAGTGAGCCTAGAAGACAGTTCTGACTCATTCTAAGAGAATATTGAGAAGCTGGACAACTGTGGAAATAGAACGAGCAATCCTTTCAAGAAAGAGATAACGATTTCCCTGGTGGCACAGCGGTTGAGAATCTGCCTGCCAGTGCCGGGGGGCACGGGTTCAAGCCCTGGTCCGGATGGATTCCACATGCCGCAGAGCAATTGGGCCCGTGATCCACAGCTACTGAGCCTGCGCTCTAGAGCCCGCGAGCCACAACTACTGAAGCCTGCGCTCCTAGAGCCCGTGCTCCTCAACAAGAGAAGCCACCGCCATGAGAAGCCCATGCACCACAACCAAGAGTAGCCCCTGCTCGCTGCAATTAGAGAAAGCCCGCGTGCAGCAACGAAAACCCAACGCAGCCAAAAATAAATAAATTTATTTATTTAAAATAAATTAATTAATTTTTTTGAAAAGAAAGAGATAAGTAATTAAACCGAATGTTATTGTACTTATCTAGGCTCTTCTCCTTCTTTTTTGATGCATCATCAGTGACTAATTCAGTTCGAATCAGACATCCAAAAACTGAGCAAAAGAATCGATTCAGATCCAAAGTTGACACACAGGTAGTACACACTCAAGGCCAATAACCAAAGTCCAGGGTGACAGAACTAAGGAACACATTGCCTCTAAGTGAACACAAATTTAACCTATTTTTAATGTTCTCCAGAAAAGCTTTCAGAGTCTATCTAGGTGAAATGATGGGGTATCTGATAATACTGAAGCCCAGAAAACTTTCCATTTTAAACCCCCCTTCGGATCCCAGGACTCCTCCCTGCCACAGCATCCAGCATGGAAAGACAAGACTGAAGTTCACCAACTTTCACAAAGTTTGCCTTTGTGCCAGAGACAACGCTATGTGTTCCCCCAACCTCCTTTCATTTTCTTCCTGACACACAACTTGTCTACTGTGGTTGGATGGGGCACATGAGTTCTAACCAAAGGAATGAGGGTGGAAATGATGCATATCACTTTCAGGCCTGTCCCTAAAGTCTCTTGTGAGATCTTCCACTCACTTCCTTCATCCACCAGCCAGATAGAGAGGATCCTGAGGAAAACTCAAAGCCCTCAGATGATGACGTCACTCATGAGCACATGGAACAAAGCTCTACAGTACCACCCGCACCAGACTGCAACATGAGTGAGAAACCACCCTTCATGTGTGAAACCACATTTTGACATCGGTTTGTTACAGTAGCTAGTGTGGCTCGCTCGATGAATACAGCTTGTGTATGCCGTGATCTCACTGTGATCTCACTGTGGGAGCATCAGTTCATCTGGAGCATTCACGCCTACCTGTGTCATTGCCAATGCAATCAATTATCAGGCAGATTCCCAGGGGCTTGCTCTGCATCTTGTATCTCTCTTCCAGCACGTGCTGGAAAGGAAAGCAGGGATTGTTAAAGACCCTAAACATTGTTCTTTTCCTCAAGGTTCCACCCATATGATCTTTTCTTTTGGATTTCCTTAAATTTCCTTTTGGCAGGTGACTCACTCAATAGACACAGGCTGAACTGGCATTTCCCTTCAATATCAACACGCTATTTCAGTTTCTATTTAATTTTAATAAAAATTGCAGTCTCTTTACACATGTCTTAGCTTTGTGGGATAAAGATAATTTAAAACACAGAGAAAAGATGGGTCATATGTTTCCACAGTAACCTGAGATTGTACAAGTGATATCTTTCCAAACCAATACAAAAGGAGGCCTTTCTATTATGGAGAAGAGGTATCAGCGTAGAAAAAGTCAGAACAAGTCAAGGTTCAGTGTCACTGCTTACTTATATATTCAGCAATCACTCAGCTGAGAAGAGAAATGCCACTTTGGAATTTTCCTGCAAAGTTCACTAATGCAATCCACTTCAACATCTTTCTCTTTGCTACATCCAAGGTTCCCCTTTAGAACAGAAGAGTTCTCAGAATAGCACACCCTCAGCATCCTATTGTTACAAAGAATTCTTAATGGACAGATATTTTTAAAGCCATCAGTGTTCTCCACAGATACTGTGCTTACAATACAATACCAAATCAGATCATTTAATTCTGTACCTGAGGTAAAAATGCTTCTGATTCCTGAATGGGTGTCTTCACTGGTTCTCCTGGGGGATGAGAGAGAAATCATTTACAAAGCGGAAGGAGAACTAGCCCTAATCCTAGTTCCTGCGGGCTGCGTTTCTTTATGTCACACCATTTTTCTTTCCCTATTTTCTTCCCCCTACTGTCTTTTCTTTCCCCAGCTATAGTCAGCCCCAAGCTTCTAACCTCACACTGAAAAACCTAACTGATAAGAAAACACAAGTCCCCATGCTAAACAGGGGTTATGTAGAAAAACTGCTTAAATAGAAGTAAAAGAAGGCTCTCCCTTGCCCATCTCCAGGTAAGGACCCAGTGACCGGTGAGGTTTTAACCTGATAGGGAGAATTTAATAAACTAACCACCCAACAATATCAATAGCTTTACTGCATGTGCTGAAATTGTGCACAGTGCCTCAAGGGAGCAACCTTAGAGACACAGAGAAGGGAAAGCTTTTGTGGGTTTGCCACTTATAGAACAGATGGCCATGTTTTCTTAGTCCAGTGATATTGGGAGATCACAAAATAAAATGTCAATGGTAAGATAGGGGACAGTGGGCTTAGCAAATATAGATGAACCTAGAGCAAACTCTGTAGATAAAAAATGACTTTACTAGTCCCAGGGAGGTGGAGAAACCACCAGTTTTGAAGCCATAAAGGGCTGGCTGAAACCCTAGCACCATCACTAACAAGTCCTGTGACCTTGGGCAAGTTTCTGAAGTCTCAGGGTGCGTTGGGTTTTGTTTTGCCTTGTTTTGTTTTTTAATCTCTGAGATGAGCATCTAATTTATGACTGCTGCAAAAATGAGAAATAATGTCTAAAGACAGGCAAAGAAAATGCCAATATTTGGTAAGGTTTGGGGGAAATGAATACTTTCAAATGGTGATGCTGTATAAGTTGAAACAGTCTTTTTTTTTTTTTTCTTTCTTTTTGCGGTACGCAGGACTCTCACTGCTGTGGCCTCTCCCATCGCGGAGCACAGGCTCCGCACACGCAGGCTCAGCGGCCATGGCTCACGGGCCCAGCCGCTCCACAGCATGTGGGATCTTCCCGGACCGGGGCACGAACCCATGTCCCCTGCATCGGCAGGCGGACTCTCAACCACTGCGCCACCAGGGAAGCCCTGAAACAGTCTTTTTAAAGGACAATTAGCAATACCCTTTAAACCAACATTCTGCTTCTAGAAGTTATCCTAAGGAAATAATAGAGCACGTGTGCAAAAATGTCAAGGAGATGTACTGAAGGACTGTTTGTAATGGCCCTAAGCTAGAAAGAAACTAGAAGTCTACCAACATGAAACTGGTTAAATAAACTATGATACATACAATGGAATACTATGCAATGTTAAAAAGGATATGAGAAATCTTTATGTATTTGATAAGAAAAGATATGCAGGATGTATTAAGTGAAAAATAGATTACTGAATAATATGTATAATATGGAGCCAACGTACTTAAAAATTTTACATGTGTTTGTGTGCGTATACCTACATATACTTACTAGAGGTACACAGATCAAATATTAATAGTAGTTATGTCTGATACTCAGAATTAAGAGGAAATTTCACTTTATCTTTTTGTATTTTAGCAATCATGGCTTAACAGAATTTAAAAAACACACAAAATAATATATGTAATATGTCCATCTCAGTTCAGGGCACTTAGCACTTACTAAAAGTGCTTAATAAACTGTAGTTATTATCATCATCAACCAATTGAAATCTATTTGGAAGTCCAAAATAATATGAATACTTGGCTTGATTATTTTAAACTTCTATTAGATTAAGGTCAAGTTATCAGGATGCTTTTCTCTTTTACTAGCAAATGAACCACATCCGGGCCAAAGCAGGCAACTAGCTCTCCTAAGGACCTGCAGGGCTGTTGGGAGCCTCACTTACCTCACCTGTTTAATTACCATCAAGGGTAAACCTGTCATCAGGGAACCCAATGGAAAAAACACTGATTATTTTAAATTCCTATCCAAATCTACCAGGTCTCCCATTTTAAACAGCTAATCCTCACCACCTCACCAGTGTTTTAAGAAACATACTGTCACCTCAGAAATTAATTTGCTCCTCAACAGCTTTTGCTGGAGAGCTGACTTTTCCATAGGAAAGGCTGGGCATGAGCTGCTCCATCTGGCTGAGCTGGGCAGAATGCTTGCAGGTGCACACAGACAGCATGTCGGCTGAGTCATGAGGTGTTGCCATATAGAGGAGGTTTCCATCAGGCCACTGCCCTGCTCTCTACCTTCAGGATCGCCCCTGCACACAAATTCCAAGCTCCTCAGGGAAGCCTGAGTCCTCCTTACCTGTCTATGCAGCCCCACCTCCGGGAGTTCTTAAGTACTACAGTAAGAGACTGAGTCTCAGCCCTCACTTCAAGGAGGACTCAAGACAAGCAAAAAAATACACTTCTTGAAAATGATGGGATCAAGTACTGATGTTTTAAGAGCGACGAGAGGGATCTTAAATCCCTTAGATCTTATGGTTGAAATGACTAGGTGGTTTTTTTTTTTCTTCCTTTCTTTGTAGGGGTGGGGAATGTCATCTGTACAGTATCTAGATTTATTAAATGGGCTATAAAACAAGATCCTAGTAACCGTTCTTCTTCCTGCTGCTAGATATTTGGTTCAACATGGCTCATTACCATGGCTAGATTAATGTTTAACATGGCCTGGTTACAGTTCTGTTTCAGGCATAAATGTTATTATCTCTTAAAAAATATAGTCAAGATGATGAAGCTGATGAAGTAAGAGGTGTTTAAATTCAAATAAGCTAATTTGATGGATAACTAGAAATGCCAATGAATACATTTTATTTTGAGAACTTAAAATATGTAGATAAAAGAAAGGCAACTCTAAAAATGCAACATTCTGTACTTGAATTATCGATCAATCATAAAGAATGACTATAAAGAAAAGCTGGTCTTACTCTGAATGTCAGGTTGTCCCGTCATGAGTCTGTGTTCTTTACTCCTCCCATTCTGGAACTTCAAATATAAAAAACAAGGTCACACTCCCTGTTCATTTTTCAGAGACATTATATTACACCTCTTTAAATATCTCGATAGGATTCTTACCCAGGAAAAAATAAAAATATCACATTCACTGTTAAATTATCTAAAGAAGGCTAGCAAGAGCCATTAACTCCATAAATCCATATTCTATGGCCAAAGCAGCAATTCAAAGTGAAAATAAAATGAATGTGTAAATATGCTCAACTAGCATTTAGAATATGGTATAGGAGAGTTGCTACAATAGCTCCAAGTTAGAACAAGCTGCTGGAACATGCAGTTGACATTCAACCTGGTCTTTAACACAGAGGCAAGGTACAGTATGGTTAAGAGTGGGAGTGGGATTCTGCCACTTACTAGCTATGTAACTTTGAGCAAGTTCTTTAGCTATATGTCCGTTTCTTTATCTTCAAAATGAGGATAATAATAGTACTTACCTGATAATTTTTTTGAAGATTAAATGTACACAAAGCACTCAGCACAGTGCCTTTTAAGCACACGGAAGTGCTTAATAAATATCCAGTTATTATTTTTCTATAATGCCTAGCTACACAAAAGCCACGTGTGGGAGTGGTTCTTGAAAATTAGCTACCCTTTCTGAGGGCCAGAATGGGATGAATCAGAGAATCAAAGATTGAACAGACCCTTTCTCTTCTCAGATGACAGGTCCTGTGTAAGGTACACATAGCACACACTGTCAACCATCTGATACGCTCAGCTTTCAAATGACAGTTCTCCTCTGAAGCTATCCTAGCCAAAAGAGAGAAGTACACTATTTATTAAGCTGTGTCTGTAGCTAAGTCTGTGCATCCAAATGAAAGAAAAACATATAAGTTGCTTCTATCACTAATAACCAATGACTTAGCCAGAGGATAATGATATTAGATAGAATTTGGAACCCCACATAGGTGTGCATTCACTTTTACATACTATTAAAGAGATATAACATGAAATCAAAGCTAGATTTATTGCAGATAAATATAAAAAGCATTATATTACAGAGTCACAACTTTTTTTTTTTTGGCTGCACAGCGCGGCTTGAGGGATCTTAGTTCCCCAACCAGGGATCAAACCCGTGCCCTCTGCAGTGCAAGCACGGAGTCCTAACCACTGGACTGCCAAGGAATTCCCACAACTTCTTTATTCTATAGTATGTTGGTATCATGTGTTATTTAATGCCACCGTAATTTTTAAAGCACTTTTGCAGCCTTGTATGAGTTAACATCCAGGTATTCAGTTCCCAAATCTTGTGAGGAATTCACCAAATCCATATGCCACAGTGCCTGCTAACTAAATGAATGAATGATCAGGGTCACAGATTAATATGGCAAATTTAAAGAAAAATTTACACACAGAGCATGTGGGTTCCTAATAGGCTACAGGGACAGTGAATACAATTACTTGCATTAACAAAATAGAAAGACAATAACAAAAATATGGCAGGCTTTTAACTAAGAATGACAGTATAATTTATGTTAGATAGACAATAGCAGAGAAAGCCCAGAAAATCTGGATCTGAATTCTAAATCAGTTTTCTCTCATGATTTGGTATCATAGAGATTCAGAAGGACAAAAAAAAGCATATTTAATTCTTGAAAAACATGACAGATATATCTAAGCTATGACTTGATACCATGTAGTTTATTAAATACACCATGGTGTAGAGAAAGGAGTATGGACTGGCCCAGATCTGGCGGTAGGTAGCAGTGGGCAGTCACTTAATGTTCCTTAGGCCTAAATGTCCTTATTTATTTAATGAGGGTGTTGGACAGTATAATGCTTACCATCCATCTGAGCTCTGAAATTCTATTGCTTAGTGGTATCTCTTACAGATTATATTCTCCACAAAACTATTTTTATTACAGGTATAGTCAATATGTTCATCACACACTTTTATGAAAGTGCTTATGATTTAATCACAGATTATAAACTGTGGTCTAAGTCCTGACTACAAATTCCACATATCCTTATATGGAATTAGGATAAGGATGAGGTTACACTAAGGTTAACTTCTCAAGATAAAAGATTAACCAAAGCACAATTCTGATGATAACCTTACACCATCGACTAACACAACAACCAGAAGTGACTACATATTATTTATGGTCACAAATCAATCACTCAGTAACATCACCCAATAACAAAAACATGTTTGTTGAAATCATTAAAATAAGCTCAATGAAAAGCAAATGCACAGAGAGGTAAATACAAGGTTATTTATTTTGAAGTATTGTTTCATAACAAAAGATCGGGGATAATCTAAAAGTCCACATATACAAGAAAAGGCTAAACATATTGATACATCTAGAAAGTGAAACTATGTTCCATCATTAAAAACAATGATTAAATAAAGGCAGTCCCGTATGATTCATACGAAACAATTTCTAAGAATTCTCAGATCAGGAAGTGGACATAGTGTATTAGCATTTGTACAGAAGAAAAAAATACAAATTAAATATGATATGTGTATAGACTATCTTTGGATAGAAGAAAATGGTTAACAATAGCTGCCTCTGGGGAAAGGAACTGGGGTAAGAGGAAATATACTTTAAAAATTCTTTTAGCACATTTTGAATTCTTTGTCCATGGGCATGTCCTACCTATTTTTACTTAAGAAGTTAAATTTTCAAAGGGACAAGTGAACAATGAAAAAAATGTTTGTATATGTAGATACACACACAGGAAAACAAAAAGACTAGAAGGGAATAACTGTTAACATGGAGGTGATTTATTTTCTTCCCTTTATATATATTTCTCTGTATTTTCCAAATTATTTCAATGAACACATGTTAGCTTTGAAATTATAAGAATTTATACATATTTTAAAACAAATGCACATTTCTGTCACAATTTTTTTCAGATATTAAACAAAGTACATGCTGGGAGAATATGTACATTTTTATCAAAGTTCTTAAATTGTTTCATGCTGGGATTCCACACACTTGCTCCAGACTCACCCTTAGGTTATAGGAAGGATCCTTAATACTCAAGTTTGGCAGAGATGCCTGGAGAGCATTTACATAATTTGTTTCCACTCCTTGAGCTGCAAGCAGAAGACAGGCTCTGAGTTAAGATTTACAAATTATCATCAAATGAATCTTCAACAGTGGCTCAGTTCATGGTCAATCATGATCTTTCAAAATATCCTAAACTTTCCAGCCCCCTTACTGAATTCAAAATATCAGATCAGATGACTCTTCTATCAATGTCATTAAGAACAGACTAAAAATTCTACTCCTGTTCTTGATCTTGAATCAACCATTGCGGGGGTGGGGGCAGGGCTGTGTGTAGATCACTGAGTATCAGCCATGCCCTGTGGTGGTAGTAGACTGCTAGCAGAGCCCACGCTGAGTGTGAATCTAATAGACAACGGGTAGGGGTGCCATAAGAGAGAAGGCCAGGGTGAGCTGGTCCCCTTTATGGGAGGAGGGGTTCTCAGCAGAAAAGATGCCCTTTTGCATGAGGAGGTTTTGTGCAACTGGAGACATATGCAGGGCAGTTATAGGACCCCAGCGATAGGATATCATCCCAAGTCAGGCCAAACTCTGGAGCAAGGCAGCAGGGCTCAGCATATATTCAAAAGCCCTGAGTGCCCACAGCGCCACCAGCCAGTACAGAAAGTGGGGGTGCAGACTCTTTCCTGAAGACCAAAATGTTAAGAACTGCTTGGCGGCATTTTGCAGAGGGCCAAGACTGTGTGGTCAGGGGTGCTGGGTGATGAAGTTAGCAGATGCGGGGTATGGAGGATACAAAGGGTTCTGATCTCTAGCCACAGGCTGGTGGGAGCTGTGGACCTTCGGGTTCTGTTCCATCCACTCGTCCAACACATGGGTCTCTACCAATGAAACACACTGTGCACAGATACTTCCTTAGGCCACAGAGAGGCCAAAATGCTACTTACCAGACTGCTTGTATTTCTGGATTTTTGTCTTCAGGTCTATTCTGTGGATGTTCCTTAGGCATTTTTCTAATAAATCCAAGTGATCTGGAGCAACCAGGTTTAGCTTCTCCAATTCAATCACAAGATCCAAGAAACTCTAAGAGAACCACCAACAAGAAACAAATGTCAGTAGGGCTGACTATTAGGCCTCATATGCAAACCTCAGGTTGTGTAATTTATTAGAGCAAGAAAATGTGACCAGAGGAGCCCTTTCAGTGACCTTCAGTGATCCTAAACCAGACCTCTCTGTTTTATAGTCCCTCCAAAGCCATGAGCAAATTACACTCCTGGAATTTACTCAGAAAAGAGGTAAGTCTTTGGGGGGCCAGCCTGTACCTAGGTTGGGGATAGGTACATGGGCCATTTGTGTCATGAAGGATTGAGAGAGCAGGCCTGAAAATAAAATCCTCCGAAGTTCAGTCTCTTCCCAAAAGCCAGGCTGGTGTTATACTGAAAAACTCTGAGGGCTTTACTGAAAAAAGGAAGTGAGAAGGTAGCTGGGGAAACGTTTTTACTAGAAAAATTCTAATGATACAGTTTTGAAGTCCCTAAAATATTTTAATCAATGCTGGAAATTCCAACTTATTCTGACACAGCAGACATGAGGTGGCGAAATTACAGGGTTAGGGTATTTTGCTACTCATTCACCCTGGACCATAGGGATTGTGAAAGAACTATATTTCAGAAATAGGCACTGCTTTTGGTGTTATTTCCTTTCTGTTTAACATTTGGTTACTAATGTGCTATCTTTATTTTTAAATTAATAATGCTAATTAAATCTACATAAATGATTGGGAAATAAGTTGATTAGGGGACACCATAAAAGGAGTTGTATTTTTTCATCTTCCTTCCGATTTTGCATTTGATGGTGGGGGCATACAGCCACCCTATATTTCCAAATTTCAGAAATGAAACAACAATCATTAAGGAACATGAGGAAATTCTTAAGCAATGATTTACCAGAGTCCTCAGAAGCAGGTCCTTGGTGGACATACTGTCACATACTAGAGACCCGAGCTTTCCCTGGCCTGTCCATAGGTCAGAGGTACCATATAAGGCCAGCTGGAATTTATATACTTTTCCAGCAGTCACAGCATCCCTAAGATCTTCACCCCTACCTCATTTCAACCCCAAATCTGTACTTTTGCCATTCCCTGGGTACATCAGTCTCAAGGACCTACCCCTGCCCAGCTACCCTGCAGCCTAATGACTCCACACAGACCCTGAGCTCGCTGAGGAGAAATAGATGACAGTCAGAGAGCAAGATGGGAGTGGACCAGCATTTCCTCCTGTTTCTACTCAGCATGAGCAGAAGGGACTCCCTAACCCTCCCAGATGATCTGTCAAACCAGGGAGAGAAGCTGATGTATAAGCCAGGCCTATGAATTTTACACAAATAAAGGATAAAATACAAAGATGAAAGAAACACCCAGGGCCACACCAGCCGATATCACTCTATTGCCTCTCAATATATGAACCAATTTTCTTCCTATCAATGTTACTATGAAAAATAAAACCCATACTCTTCTCCCTTCCCACCTTCACCCCCGACTTGGTCCTCCCTGCTTAAGTACCTGTTTCCCTCTCTTCACACCATAGAGAGCACCCCTCCAACTTCCGATAGGCTCTTGGGAACATGAATGAAGAAAAAGAAAGAAAACTCACCTTATCCTTGGCTATCTTGCCTCGGCCCATATAATCTCTCATGAGGAATATTAATGAGGACACATCAGATTTATCCAAACCCTCACCAATTTCCATCAACAGCACCCTGTAAACCAGATAAGTTTCTTTAGTAAATTCAGAGATCAGTCCTACTGAGAACACCAAGAGCCTAGGCCTCCTCTATGCCAATAATTGGTTAAAAGATTAATTCTTGCCCCCATTTGAATGCGCCCCCAAGAAAACAGAAAGCTTAGATCACCCCAGGAGGAGATCTTAAGGGAAGTCAAAAACCAAATTTATCCTTTCCCCAGTTTTCAATAGGAGATGGTACCTCTTTTTACAACTGCTATGAAAAGAAAAAGAGAATAAAAACTTCCCCAAAGAATCCCCTAGCTCCCCCAGAAGTAATAATGAAATAAATGAAGAACCTAAATGACTAAGACGAAAGACGTAAATAGAATTCAGAGTGATCTTGTCTTCTCTGTTTAACAAACCCCCAGTGATACTGATGCTGCTAATCCAGGGACAATACTTTGAGTCACAAGATTGTGAAGCAAAGTAACACCTGGGCTATTGGCCCGCGTCCGAACTCAAAGGTTAAAAGGCATCTAGATCCCGGGGATTGTGACTGTAAATATCTCTGTCTAGAAGGCCCCTTCTGACTTAGCCACCTCTGTTCCAGTTGGAGTTACCACCATGCTTTATCAGGGCTCCCAGGGACACCTCATGATTGTCATTATTACCTTGACATTGCCGTCGTTACTTAGAAGCCTGTTTTCCCAATTAGACTCTAATATTCTTGAGGATGGAAGAGTCTTCATTCATTTTGATTTAGTGCTTACCAAACGCCTGGCGTAAGTCAACCCACAATAAAGCCCACTCAACAGAAGAATAAATGAATCTAGCACTCCCGGGCCTCTCTACTCAGAGGCCCAAAGGAACCACCTCCATTCACCACAGCAAGGAAACAAGAGATGGAGAGAGTCCCCTGACTTATTCACAAAAACCCAGTCAGTGCCTGCCGAAAAGTTTTAAGAAGATTATGACATCATGATGGTTGGAGAGGTGGAAGATGATCAAGAATAACAGCAACAACAATAATAAACCCTTATATTTGTAGAGTGCTGCCCAGTTTTATAAAGTACTTCACATAATTTAAAATAATAATAATTTTTAAAAAGTACTTCACATACTAAATTATCACAATCGATCCTCACAAACACACTTGTGAAATCAGATATTATTATTTTTAGCTTCACAAGTAGAAAAACGAAGGCCCAACTGATGTCAGTGGCTGGCTCAGCCTACGTGGCTTGTAACTGACAGTTCTGAGGCTTCAAACAGGACTTTAGACCTCAAATCTCATATACGTTCCAAGGGCCACACAGCTTGCAACTCTCTTTAATATAGTTTTTAATCATGTACGTCCCCTCCAAATATGTATTATCAATATAACTAAAGGCTGGTGGTCTGGAGAAAAAGGAATCACTGATTTAAGGTTACAAATTATCTTTCTTTCCCCAGAAACACAGCCTTTCGGCTGGTTTCTGTGCTCCTCTGAGCCTCCAAGAGAATATTATGTGAACAGGAGGAACAACTCAAAGGCTGTCTGAACTAGAGGGGACTCCAGTGGCCGTTCCTCTCCTGAACCAAAGGGGGTCTAGAGATGGTTAATTGAAGAAATGTTCAATCTGGGCTCCCCAGAGCCTCCGGGAGCAGGGACCTCACAGAAAGCAAGCCCACCCCACTAATTTCCTCAGCAGGGGAAAGACCGGAGGGGGTTCAGGAAGGATCACAGAGCTCTACAAAGGTCAGGAAGATTGCTGTCAGGCTTGTTATTTCCTTTCTCAGTAACCGGAAATTACCAGGCTCTGACATCACAGGCTAGCAAAGAACACAGCAGATCTCACAGAGGCCTGCAAGAGTACTAGCTCTTCGTCACTCCTCTCTCTCTCATTCTACCCTTCAGGCAAACACATACCATCCAACCCTTCCACTTTCATTCTGATCTTCTACCCAATTACTTTAAGCAGACATGTCCTAAGAATTCAGAGTTCAGAGGAATGAAGTAACATCGATGTGGCAAGAGGATCAGTGGGTAGAGGAAGTAATGAGGCTGCTTTTCTTACTGTCCTCATTTCTGTGATTCTGAAGTCTAGACCTCCTCCCTCCCTCCCACCAGTCCAGCCTCAGGAGGGGCTGATGAATTACCTATAGTCCGAAATAAGATGTGGGTGCCTGTGCAGGAGGGCCTCCGCTGTCGGTCTGTCCATCTTCAAGACCCTCTTGAGCAAGTCAAACCGCCTTACTCTGTAAAGCAGCTCAGCCAAGCTCACAGAAGACAGCTTTCCTCTCTCGCTTAAAACATCCAGAAGGTCCCTGACATTAAGTGGAACCACATCTGCAGCAACGTCTCGGCACAGAAAAAGCAGCAGCTCCTTCTCATCTTCATCAAGTGCTTCTTCCACCTGATGGATGACCTCAGCAGACATCCTGTACAGTGTCATTCCAAGGAACAGCGGTAAGAAAAGTCTAGTCCAGTCAACAGAAGGCCATGAAGCTACCGATTGCATTTCTGATGGTTTTCTTCATTTCTTTCAGAATCCTTTCCAATGGAGGAGTTCTGTGGTTAAAAGGGATTTTTTTTTAATCCTTCTATCAAAGTAACTTTTGCCTAAAACTCTAGGTATAGGCTCTTCCTTTCTTGATGGTCTCTCTAAACTAGCAGATTAAATTCATATTGTTAAGTCTACAGAAAGCGATCCTCTCAGTAGACAAAGAGACTGACCCCAAATTCAAGACTGACAAAGAAGATAACCTACATTTTAAAGGAAATGAGACCAGAGACAAATTATTTCCCCAAAACCCCATGTGCTTTATCAGAACTTATCAGAATGTAAAGTGTGGTAAGGAGGAAATCACTGCTAGGGAATTAATGATGAAGTGGCAAATGACTGACCTTGGTGGGGGCAGAGGAAAAGCCCAATGACTAAGCTGCTTTCTGGATGAGAGAAATTGAGGTCATAGGGGTTAACTCCTTTTCGGTGACCTCCCGGTTGGCTTGAACAAATACAAATCTTAGCAAAGGGGACCCTCTGCAAGGTGTCAAAAATGATGGGAGAAAACAGGTTTCTGTCCCTACCCCATCCCTTTTTTCCAGTTGTTCTACTTTGAAACCCTTCATTCACACCTGCTGCCATCCTCCCAAAACCCAGGCCCTTTACACAGCATCATCATGAATGCTCATAGGACCTGCCACCATGGCTGAACTTAGGCCTTGTCAAGTTTTGATCACCTCTTTGGACCTTGAGCCCCTTGGAAGAGTCAGAAGTCTGCACTCACAACACACTGCTGGACAGCAATTATCACTAGAGTTCCTGATGGTATCAGTGGAAGGAAGGAGGTTGAGCAGATCTGCAGAAAGATCTGGGAATTGGGTGGGAATGGTGGGGAGTTCATGCCATGGGTCTATTCTTAACTTCTTGCATTGGAACTCAGCCTATTTTCTTTCAAAATTTAAGTTGCAAATGGGGGTCACTGTCTACTCTAAAGTTTCATAGCTATATTTTATGTTAAATAAGCCCTTATGTTCTAGGAGAGTACCCTATCTGTTTCTATCAGACAGCATTTCAGGTTAAAAGCTAATCTTAGCAAAAGATAACTGGAAAACAACCTAACTGTAAGTTGCTAACTGTTGCTACATATTTGTGTACAAGCATATTTATGTATTTATATATCAGGATTTACTCAAAGGAACACTGAATCTATTTTATATATTTATATACAATCTCAGTTCACAAAAGATGAGGCATCTTACAATAAAAACATGTAAGTAGAAAAAAATTTATATGAGAACAAGGGGGAAAAATATTAGGTAGAAAGTCAAAATGAGATGGAGGGATAAAGAATACAATGCAAATATGCAGGCCAGAAAGACCTAAACAGATTTTAGTAGACCTTGAATTTGTCCCGAGCTTCCTGGCAGTCAAAGCAGAAAGGGAAAAAGGGGATGTTAAACAGCTCTTGCTGTCAAAAATAAGAAAAATTGGGCTTCCCTGGTGGCGCAGTGGTTGAGAGTCCGCCTGCCGAGGCAGGGGACACGGGTTCCTGCCCCGGTCCGGGAGAATCCCACATGCCGTGGAGCGGCTGGGCCTGTGAGGCATGGCCGCTGAGCCTGCGTGTCCGAAGACTGTGCTCCGCAATGGGAGAGACCACAACAGTGAGAGGCCTGCGTACCGCAAAAAAAAAAAGAAGAAGAAAAAGAAAAATTCAAAGATTCTTAGAGGAAGCATAATTTCCCTAGAGTCCCAGAGTTCCCCATCAATGAAAATATTAGTGAGTACTTTAGTGTCTGAAATTAACAAAATTACATTTATTTTAAATTTTGGTTTTTAAAAATTTTAAATATTTGACTTTAAAATAAATCCATTCATTCATACCTTTCACACTGGCCTTCCCCCCAATAGTCTAAATGGGTGAGTTCTTAATAAAAACAGACATTTTAGTTAATGTAGACTTGTTAAAAAGTATTGGCGTGTCTATGCCAATCCCATGCTCATTCATCCAAGCCTCACTTAAACACGGCCATTCTAAATAACTGGAGAAATGAAACTTAATAAATGATTGCTTACTGAAAGTAGAAAAACTGGTACTCAGACTACTTTATTATTATGTTTTTAATCTGAAAGCTCAATACTAATTTTATGTGTTCCGCAGAGCCAAAATCTGTACTCCACTCACAGGCTAACAGGACTTTAACCTAACCACTAGTTTCCATAAAAGAAGGTCAAGTTCTTTTTCTATTCACTAAAAGTCACAATTTTGTTAGTTGCTGTTATTATAAATTAACCTGTAAAATATTTATACACACTAGAAAGTATAAAATAAGTAAACACAAGAAGAAATGAGACGTTATCTACATTCATCAAACATACCTGAAATAGAACCAGAGCTACTAGAAATGAAATGTTCAATTCCCTCTTTTTAAAAACAGTAACAAACTTTTGTAATTCATAATTATCAGTGATATAATCATGCCATCAAGAGTTAACAAAATTAGATAATGTTTTAAAAAATATTATCGGGCTTCCCTGGTGGCTCAGTGGTTGAGTCCGCCTGCTGATGCAGGGGACACGGGTTCGTGCCCCAGTCCGGGAAGATCCCACATGCCGCAGAGTGGCTGGGAGAGGCCACAACAGTGAGAGCCAAATATATCATCTGCTCAGTTCATTTCCTCCAGCCATTACACCCAAGGCTGCCTTCTGCCAGTCACACACCATCAGCAAGAGAACAGGCATGCTGTCTTCCCTCTGTACTAACAAAGGTATAGTTTGGCAGTAAAATCCAAATTACTCGGTGGTAGCATCTGGCATAGTCAAAGAAAATATCAAAAGGAAAACTACAGATCCTGTGCTGACCCAGGCCAACCAGATGCAGCAAAATACCAGTGCTTATATGTTGGGGTGGTGTTGGGGACAGTTAATTGGGACTAGAGGTGATAGGCACTTGAGAGAGGGGAGCATGAAAGGAAGAAGTAGGGTTACAGTCCAAATAATCACTACTTTGTTGGGGTTTCTTTCAAGCCCAAACCAAGAAATTAACATAAAAATTACTCTCAGACTAAGGAAGGCCATAGGGTCTTTTTTTTTTTGAATACAAAATTTTTTTTGAGGTGCTTTTAACAATTCAGACACCATAAATAGCAAAAAATAAATATTGCAAAAACAATACAAAAAGATTTAAAATATATAATTTACATATAACCATCATGTAAGTATATGTCTTCATTACATACATTTTATTCATAATTTTGTTTATAGCTTTATTTTATTATCTGTTATGGTTCCAGTAATATAAGTTATATCCTTTATAAAAGCCTTGCAATATTTTTACTAGAAGTCAAGCCCATAAGGTCTTGAGAGGCAAACTCCAAACCACCCTATAAGGTCAACTTCCCAACCCAGGGGATATGAAACATCTATTCTGCTGGAGGTAAGCTCATGATTAAAAATCACCATGCATAAACATAAAAATCACCACGACAGCAGACAAAACAAAACTCACATCCTAGGAACCTACACCTGAAAGAGTTTAAAATAAGCATCTTAAAAGTTTCAAGGGACTTCTCTGGTGGCACAGTGGTTAAGAATACGCCTGCCAATACACAGGACACGGGTTCAATCCCTGGTCCAGGAAGATCCCACATGCTGCGGAGCAACTGAGCCCGTGCGCCACAACAACTGAGCCTGCGCTCTAGAGCCTGTGAGCCACAACTACTGAGCCCGTGTGCCACAACTACTGAAGCCCACACACCTAGAGCCCATGCTCCCAACAAAAGAAATCACCACAGTGAGAAGCCCGTGCACCACAACGAAGAGTAGCCCCCGCTTGCCGCAGCTAGAGAAAGCCCACGCGCGGCAACAAAGACCCAATGCCGCCAAAAAAATAAATTAAAAAAAAATTTCAAGAAGATAAGGGCAATTTCTGAAATGTGACAGGCCAAATCAATGGTTCTTAATCAGGGGCAATTTTGCCCCTCAGGGGACATTTGACAATTTTTGGTTAAATTTGAGATATTTTTGGTCATCATAACCAGGTGGTGCTACTGGCATCTAGAGAATAGAAGCTAGGGATGCTGCTGAACATTACACAATGCATATTCCCCTCAACAAAGAATTATCCAACCCTAAAAGGCAATAGTGCCAAAATTGAGAAACGCTGCATGAGACAATCTGAAAAAGAAAAATGCCTATAATACACACTGAAATGCTAAATAAAACATAAAAAACATTTGCTCAAATATATAGTTGAGCATTTAAGAAAGTAAGTAAACTTGTAGGAGGGCAAAAAGAAAAAACAACTCAAAACCACAGTGCTGGTTCTTTAAGATTTGCCATATACAATAGCATTAAAACATGTAGGAATTATTCTAACAAAGATATGCAAGACATTAACAGGAAAAAAACTATAAAATATTATTGGAAAGACATTAATAAAGATCTAGATAAATGGAGAGCTTTACCTTGCTCATGAATAGGGAGATTCAATATAATAAAGACATGAGTTCTCTAAAAACGATGCTCTATGGATTAAAAGCAAGGGACTTATGAGGCAGCAATCTATACTCAGTTCAATAGTAATTATGAGAAAAAGAGAAAAGTCCACTGCAAATATTATACTTAATGGTGACACGTTAGAAGCATTCCTTTAAAAATGAGGCTCAAGACAAGTATATGTATGATCATCCCTTCTATTCAACATTGTACTAGAGGACAGAGCTTAGCACTAAAATAAGAAAAAAAGGTTAGTTAGAGTATAAGCATCGGAACCAAAGAAGCAATTATCATTCTTCACATGCAATAAGATTTTCTACTCGGATAGGAAACCCAAGAATACCAACAGACAAAATGTTAGAATTCATAAGAGGTTAAGGTTTTGAGATATATGATTAATAAATAAAAGTCAATTACATCTCTGTACATTAGCAAAAAACAGGAAGAAAATGTATATTTCAAAGAAAAAATGATACTATTTACAACAGCAACAAAACCTGTAAGGTATACAGAATAAATCTAACAAAAGATACGTGAGACATTAAAGAAGAAATTATAAAACTTTATTGAAGACTTCAGTTAAGACAGATAATTGAAGAAATGTACCATAATCATGGACAGAAGACTCAGTATCATCAAGATATCAATTCTCAAATGAATTTATAAATTTAAGCCCAATCAAAAATCCAAATCCAAAAACTTTTGCCATGGACTGTGGCAAGCTAATTTTGAACTGATATGAAGGAGAAAGGTCAAGAATAACCAGTATAAGCTTTAAGAACAACCAGTTGGAGGAAGTTGCCTTAGCAGATATCAAGATTTAATACAAATGTATAGTAATATGACAAGGAATAGATAATAAAACAACTAATACACAGATGAGAGCTCAGGAATTAATCCACACACAGATGTCTAGGGTGGTCCTGTAAATCAACAGGGAAAGGACATTAATGTCCAGAAATAGTGCTGAGACAACTGGGTATCCATACATATAGAGAGGATAAACTGGGATCCTTTCCTCACACCATTTACAAGTCAGTTCCACATGTACTAAAGTCCTGGACATAAAATTTCTAGAAGAGATTCTCCAAGAATATTATTATAACCTACAATTACAAAAATGAATATGTAAGACATAAAAAGCATACATCCTTTTAAAAATGAAAAAAAGATAAAGAGCAGACTCAGAAGACAAACGCATCATATTTAATTAACAAAGAACCAGTATCCACAATGTAGAAAGCATTTCTGCAAATCAATAAGCGTAAGACAAGCAACTCAAGGGAAGAATAGGCAATAGGCAGTTCCCAGAAAAAAAGAAAGCTCCAAACAGCCATAAACCATATGAAAAGATATTCAAACCAAAACAGTATTCAGAGAAATGCAAATTTAAACTACAGTGAGATATTATTTCACATTGGCCAAATGCTATTATCTGTTACCAAATGTCAGAGAAAATACAGTGAAATATGAAACCTTTTACATTGCTGGAGGAATTATAAACTGCCATAGCCACTTTGAAGAATATTTGGCAATACCTGGTAAAGATGAAAGCACTCATTACTCCATGACATGAAAATTTGATTCCTAAGTGAATATCCTTTTAAAACTCTTAGACAGATATACCAAGACATGTACATAATGTTCCAAGCAGCAATAGATGGTATAGCAAAATAATGGAAACCACTTAAAAGTCTACCAAGAAGAGACTGAATAAAATGTCACAGTCCTTTGATGAAACACTATACAGCCCTGAAAATGAAAAACCATGAATGAATCTCACAAACAAACAAAAAACCAAACAACAAAACAAATATTTTTGCTAAGGCAAAAAGTTGTTAAAGCATGCATACCATATAATTAATTTACATTAAGGTCCTAAATGTTAATAATAACACCATATATTGTTTAGGGATATGTGTGTGTGTTTGTGTATACTGAAAACATTAAAAGGGATTAACAGAATGTGACTAGATAAAAATACAAAGGGGAAATGACTGAATTTGTAACATTTTACTTCATAAACTCGGCAACAGGTATATAGATAGTAAAATAAATATACCTCTGACCACATTTTCTGACCACAGTACAATAAAATTAGAAAACGATAACTAGCCAAAAGGAAACCCGGTAAGTTTTTGACCTGAAAAAGGCATTTCTCTCTCTCTCTTCTGCACTCAGCATTTACAGTCCAGTTAACAAGTACTACATAAAAAAAAACAACTGGAGTATGCCATATAGAAACTATCTCACAGCATTCAAAATGCTTTTAGAGCTTTTTTGATGTATATATAGACAATCCTTAGAACAAGAAAGGCTAGAGGCATCCCAAAGTTATCATCAAAAAGAACAAGTCAGATTTTACTTAACATGGTTCAAAAGATAGGGTAGAAGGAGTGGGGAGGGGGATGGCAGGTAGAATAAGTTCTTTAGAGTTTGGTGAAAGGATAGTGCCCACCACTTACCAGCCTCATTCTACCTGAACTTCCTAGTTCAACACCACACACCTCCTCTGAAGTCAAGGGCTTCACCTCACTCAAAGGGACAAAGGAGCTGTCCAAGCCCAATTCTTTCTCTTTCCTGCTTTCAAACACCCAGTCCTCCAGATTGATCACTATTTCTGTTAGTGTCCTTTCACTCCCACTGTCTTCCCTAACTGGGGGAAACCAGCAGCTGTATGTGTTTAGAATGTTTAAGGAATTCCCCTGTTCTTGTACCCCCTCACTGGCAAATTGTAATTAATGACTGTCTCTCCTTTTCCACCCCCACAGAATTTCCACAATGGTACAAACTGTCCCCCACCTTCACAGCCAGAGCAGTTCCAGTTTCATTTCTCTAGCAGTTGCCAGCGATCACTGAAAACACCAAACAAAGCAGATGTAAGTCACCAGGGTTCATTTCCACTGGCTAATGGAAAGGGTGTCAGGTGCTAGAAGCAGAAACCACTTCAGTTATTTTGAGTAGAAATACATTGAAATAGGCGCTTACAAAACTGCTGTAAGGGCTGGAGAAATGGGCCCTTGAGTGAGCTTCTGAGAAAGATTCCCAGGGCTCCCAGAAAGATCTTGTCTCAGCCAAGGCAGCGAGGAAGCAGGAGGCCATCACTGGTAGCACAGAGCTCAAGAACACCTCGGGCAGTGACCCCGAGATCAGAGGGCCAACTGCCACCCCATCTGCCTCCACTCCTCCAAAGCGGGTGACTGGACTTCATAATGCTGCTGCCCAAATCCCCACGTCACCACCACCATGCTTGCCAGCAGAGAATTGAACAAAAGCAGCCAGCTATTGGCCTCTACCCCACTTGTTTACAAATCTTGCCCAAATGCACCTTAATTCACATCCTGGTTGTAAAGGAGTCTGGGAAAGGCAGTTTGTAGTTTGCTACCCTCTAGACAGAAGTGGGAGTGGGTCCTGGGCACCAACTGACCTTAGCCACCAGAGAAGGATATTCCATGAGAATATTTTTATCCTCTTTGTGGTTAGATCCTCTGCACAGACCCCAGTGCCTGACTCCTAGTAAGCACTCAATGAGTATTTGAATGAACGAATAAATGGAGTTCTGTAAGTCGCTACCAGGTGACGGCCTCACTTCCTTTGCTCCCCAGATGGGACCTAGAGCATGTGCTACAAACCCTCTTCTGGCCAGCACCTCAATTCTTTTTTGCCCTTTTGCCGCCTGACTGCCAGCTCTGCAACACCTTGGTGTGCCAGAACTTTCCAGTTTGAGCACTGAAAGTCCCGTGTTCCAGGAAACTCCTCAGTCCCGGGCAAACTGGGATGATCACCTCCACATCCCATCCTCAGATGGTGAGCCTCCACCACTCATACATCTAGAGGAGAAGTCGTGCTGAACGGAGGGGAAAGATCACCCCACAAGCTTGTAGTCTTCAACCTCAGCTGGCCCCTTACTGCTGCTCGGCATGCTATTCCAGGACTGCGGTCAGCTCCTTTCAACACCCTCTCACAGCTTTCTTCCATCCTAACACCACGCACTGGGGCCACTTTTCATCGATGAGCTTGCCACTAATCAAGAGTGAGCTCCGGGGGCTTCCCTGGTGGCGCAGTGGTTGAGAGACCGCCTGCCGATGCAGGGGACGCGGGTTCGTGCCCCGGTCCGGGAAGATCCCACATGCCGCAGAGTGGCTGGGCCCGTGAGCCAGGGCCGCTGAGCCTGCACGTCTGGAGCCTGTGCTCCGCGGCGGCAGAGGCCACAACAGTGAGAGGCCCGCATACCGAAGGAAAAAAAAAAAAAAAGAGTGAGCTCCGGCAGCCCGCTACCTTCCCCTGCTGTCCCTCGTCCTCCAGGGCCATCCACTTCCCCTGCGCCCTCCTGTCTCCATAAGCCCCTGCGCTTACCCTTTCATCAACCTCTCTCCACCTTCAGGGACTCCTCCCCTCAGCTTGTAAACATGTTCAGTCTCTTCCATCTTAAAAATAAAGAAAACAAAAAACCCCTTCAGCCTGAGATCCCCTAGACCAACCAGCCTCTCACTCTCTTTCTTTCATGTTAAGCTAGGATTTCAGAAAGGCAGACTGTAATGTGTACTTCAGCTCCTTCAACTTCTCAGTTCCCTCCTCAATATGGCTCCACCTGCATCCTCCCTGCCCCACATGTTTTACACAACGACACTCAGTGCCATATTGGAAAATGAGGCAAAGGAAGAATCAGTAATGTGGATACTGTCTTTATTTAAAATTTTGATATTTTGTTCATCATAGGTCTTTTGCATTCATGTCAATTTTTTCAAAATTTTAAATTAAAATATTATTTATCTTGATTTTCCCACCCCCTTAAATGTTGTGCCTGAGGTGAGTGCCTAACTCTCCTCACCCTAGTGTCCTCACCTGACAGTGTTCTTCTAGAGGCCTTGGTGACCTCCTAGTGGCCACATCCAAGGTCACATGGAAGTCTTCTTTTACCCAAGCATTCTGACCTGTTCCTTGAAACTCTTCTCTCTTAGCTGATCTCACACCACAATATTCTACACGGTCCCCCTCTAACCTTCCCTGACTCCTCAGCACCCTTTCTGCACCTGCTTCTTTTTTTTTTTTTTTTTAATAAATTTACCTATTTATTTATTTTTGGCTGTGTTGGGTCTTTGTTGCTGTACGCGGGCTTTCTCTAGTTGTGGTGAGCAGGGGCTACTCTTTGTTGCAGTGTGCGGGCTTCTCATTGCTGTGGCTTCTCTCGTTGCGGAGCACAGGCTCTAGGCACGCAGGCTTCAGTAGTTGTGGCACGCGGGCTCAGTAGTTGTGGCTCACGAGCTTAGTTGCTCCGCAGCATGTGGGATCTTCCCGGACCAGGGCTCAAACCCATGTCCCCTGCATTGGCAGGCAGATTCTCAACCACTGCGCCACCCGGGAAGCCCCTGCACCTGCTTCTTAAATGAGGGTGTGCCCTAGCATCCATCTCTCACCCTGGTCTTTCTGTTCCCTCTGCCTATGGCCTCACCCTCTCCAAGCAGATCTTATCAGAATGAACTTCCTGAAGCTCTTGCTTGAACCGAATCACTTTCCTAAATTCAGACCTTTCAGTGATTCCTCATCTCCCACTGCAGGTTCCGATTTTCTTTGTATTCAAGGCCCCTCCTGGTCTAGCATCTGCATTCATCTCTCATTAACACACACCTTGCGCTTTCGGATTCAAACAAACCTCAGCGAGGAGTTCTTTCCCGCGCCTCTGCACATTTGCCTGGATTACTCGCTTCCACTTACCTGCCTGGCAAAACCGTACTCGGTTTGCAGGGCCAGCTGAAGTGTCTCCTAAGTGTAAAGCTTTCCTGGGAAGAACTCATCCAGACTTGGTTAGTAGCTTCTTTGTTCCACCACCATATTGTGTACCTAGCTCCGTGGCACCCAGCATAGCTCCAACAGGTGACAGTAAAATGTGGTTAAATCAGGCTTTTCAGCCTTTCTCACAGAATGTCAACTTTGCCTCCAACCATCTGGTATTGAAAACACATAACACTCCCTGTAGATAGCTGCCAGCATGACTGGCTCCCATCATACTTAAACCTATCCAAGGACAGACATACTTAATATTCCATTCTTTGTACTGCTCTGGTCATGGCATGCCTGAAAGCAAGGTCATGTTCACTGAGCCACAGCCTGCAAGCAAATGTAATTTCCCAGCAGCGTTACAAAACTGAGCCACAGTGGGGAGAAGCCTGCCTTGCCAGCTGCAGAAAGCAGCATGCAAACCTGGAACGTTCAGGTGTCTGGAAATCCCCACTAAGATATGAAGTTGACGGCCCTGAGGGAGTCACCCAGAAGTTTCTAAAAAGATAAAGGAGAAGGGGTTACATGATCCTGGGCAAAAAGAATGTGACCACCTCATAGGAGTTCAGTGCATCCCTGAACATAACAGGACCCACCTTCCCCCTCCTCCATCCGTGTACGGAACCTGTGGGTGTGGGCTCTGTGTGTAGCAATTCGAGCAGCTAAAATAATGAACCCACCTTTACTACATCTGTGGGCATTTTAACCCTAAGATAGTGTACAAAGTGCCACTTTGTGCCCTTTTCCCCCAATATTTAAAATGAGGTATTTAGTAATAGATCATCATGTGGGTTCTGATTTCTGCAATGCTGCAGAAACATAGTCTAGAAGGCCAGGTACTGAGGCTGAAGCATAAACACATTCCAATTTGAGATTTAATGTGTAGTTTTTAATTTAATATTTTTCTGTTTTTTAAATTTAATATTTAATAATTTTAATGCACACTTTTAGCTACTGATACATAATGTATCAACAGCTAAAAGTATGCATTAAAAAATCATTTGGCTTCCCAAGAACTGCATTTCAATTATACCAAATTGCCCACAAACTATAGATGATCCCAATTATAAAATGGCATAAAGTTCTTTGATGAGGCTCAGCCCCATGACTCTCAGGGAAACTCCCACAAATTTCAACATAACGTTACCTCAAATAACTTCCCTGGTTCGTAACAGCTGCATACGGGCTGCAGAAAATGAAGGAATGAAAGAACCCCAGAAGGAGAAAAGATCAAGATTGAAAGGAGATCATGAATCATCTAGTTGGATACAGAAACACGAGCAGAGCCACTAGAGAAATCCATTTCATGCAGTGGCCCACTCCTCCTGAATCAAAGTTATTTTCACTAAGGCAAACTTCTCATACAGAGCCCAAGCACCTCAGAGTACCTCCCCTCCTCTGCCCAACCCATAATCTAATTCAAGACACTTATCTCAGTGTTCCCTGGACAGTGTTTTTCTGTCCCAACATCTTTGCTCAAGCACTTGCCTCCAGTTGGAAAGCCCCTTCCCTCTTTTCAGTCTCTGCCTATTGAAATTCTATACCATCTTTTAAGGCATCTCTTCCTAAAGTTGTCTTGATTCCTAAATCAGGTCATCTCCTCCTGCTTCACAGCACTGTTTTTACTTTCTTCTTGAGTACTATCATATATGGTAAGCTCCCACTCATCTGCATTAGGCTGTGGTGGGTGCTGACCACAATCACCAAGCTCACCCTCCTAGGCCTTGAACAGACTGGTCATCATTACAGAGCTCCAGCAGGCCTGTACTTGTGTAATGCCTACTCATCCTTTCATAATCTACAATGAATATGGAGCTGGTGGTGGAGTAAGAACCGTACTTGGAACCTGATTGTTAGATCCAGGAGACAAAGCTCGCGAAAGGAAGTTTTTGCACTTCTATGGGGGTAACAATGCTGTTATTTAAGAGCTGGGTGACGCACCATGCAGGGCTTCCTGGGAGCAGACAGGACCTCATCATGAACAGACAGAATACAATGTCTCCAGCCAAGCTCACCAGACATCCCCTGGCCTTTTAGCAAAAGGTACATCTCCCCAGTACATCTGGCTAAAAATTTATCCTTTGCACTTATCACAAGTTCTAAAACTCTAAGATTTATGGGTGAGAGTTTTCATTTTGCCAAACCTCCAGGCCAGTCCTCTGTGTGTAGTATGGACTCAAAAGTGCCTAAAATTTAAAGTAGTTTTTCCTCAAGTAGGACAGTCCTCTGACATCCCCATGATTACTGATAGCATCATACAAAATAAGAAAAATAAAAGAGAGCAAACTACATATTTAAAAAAAATACTTAGACTGTATTTAAGTGCATAAATGTCTGGAAAAGACAATAAACTGCAACTTTTGGTTATCTTAGGGAATGGACCCCTGCAGGCTTTCTCTATTTACTTTGCATGTATTTTAACCCAGATAATTATAATACAATTTGACTGAAAATTTTTTAAGAGAAAAAATATTACAATACAGAGTGTTAAATGCAATCCTATGGTAAGTGCAAAGATAGCCCCTGAGTATAGGAAAGTATAGAGGAAGGGAATCCTTACTTCCTCTATGGAGGGTTGTGAAGTCTTTCTTGAGGAGGTGGCAGTAGCCGAATATAAAGGAGAAATAGGTCATTTCAATCATAGTGTTTCTTACATAACTGATTTACTCTGTAACCTGTTACCACTTTCCCAACCTGGCCCAACCGGCCTCCTCCCGTTCTAGACTGTTGATTCTAGACCCTTTTCTAGGCTGCCTTGAATCCAAGTTAACTTTGCAGGTAATTTTGCTGGGTCTCCCCAACCACTCCGTGATTTTTTCTCTGTGGGGAAAAAAAACCAAGTTCAGATCCATCTCTATGTTCCCACCACCCAGAACTCTGCCTGGCCTTGAAGAGTGCAATATATATTTATACTGAATTATACTGAATTAAAGGAAAGGAGGCATTTCAGTCCATAAACACGAGTTTAATTAGCCTTTGGAGTCCTGTAAGGAAGAAAAAACCAAAAAGAATTCATTCCTGAGATTGTAAAAAGCGAAAGACACTCCTGGCGACTTGGAGTGCTGTGGGTGAGTCCCAAGGAGGCTCAAGGAAGGGCTGAAAGCGGGAGACTCAAGCCTTTTTTGCCGGGATCAGGGGACAGTGCCCCGACGCCCCCAGAGCTGAGGGCGACGCCAGCAGGGGGCGCAGGTCGGGAGCAAGGGTTCTCCGTCCATTCACCCCCGGGCAGCCGCCTGCTCTTCCCAATGGCTTCCGCCGGGAACCTCGCCCACCGTTGCCGGACACGATCGTACTTATGTATTATTTATGTGAAAAGTATTATAAACCTATTACATTACAGTACTATATACCCAATTGTGTTAGTTGGGTACCTAGGCTAATGCTGGACTTAACGAACGTGCTCCGGTTTGTATGTGGGGGACTTACTTGTACCCCAGACAGGACCAGGAACTGGAGGAGAGCATCGCAAGCGCCAAGAGGCGGCTTCCAAGCCAGGCATAAAGCCTCTGTGCGCTTCCTCCCAGCAGCCCGCCAGGAACGCACAGCCCAAACAAAACTTCCTGCTCCAGAACCCTCCGCCCCTACACCTTAAAAACTCCACAGGAACACACGGGTGTCCCTCCAGAAAGTAAACTCTCCCTTGTGTGGGCAAAGAGCCCACCTGGTATTGCGGGGAATTACTTGCGTCAGGTCAGGAACCAGCGGGCGTGGCCGCTGCGCTCCGCCACCCCACTAAGAACCGGGCTGGGACCCGCCTGCCCCCCGGGATCAAACCTACTTCCATTTCAGCTGCCAATCGGCCCTCGGCCACCGCTCAAAAAAAACTGCCGCCGACTACCCTCCCGACACTCCAGTCGCGCAAGATTCCCAGCCGGCAGGGGGCAAGGGGCACCCAGTCCCTGCGGGCCTGCAGGTGGATTCACCTTCGAGAGCGGGTGCCAGGTAGTAATACTGTTAAATGAAGTGTAAATGTCAGTTACAAACAAATGTAAAACAAGAAGTCGTTAGGAAAAGCCATTTTAATCAGGACGTCCAACCCAGAAGCTGTAAGTAAAATAAGTATTAATATTAAAAATGCAACTTCTGTAGGGCAGACACATTCAAAAGTCCCTTCCAGGGCTTCCCTGGTGGCGCAGTGGTTGAGAGTCCGCCTGCGGATGCAGGGGACACGGGTTCGTGCCCCGGTCCGGGAAGATCCCACATGCCGCGGAGCGGCTGGGCCCGTGAGCCATGGCCGCTGAGCCTGCGCGTCCGGAGCCTGTGCTCCGCAACAGGTGAGGCCACAACAGTGAGAGGTCCGCGTACCGCAAAAAAAAAAAAAAAAAGTCCCTTCCAAACCCGAATCTCTCTCTCTCTCTTTTTTTTTTTTTTTTTAAATTTTGGAGTTGGCCCAAGTTTTTAGCCTCTCCCCATGAAACTTTTTAACGATCATTTAGGGGAACCACCGGAGGGAAATTACCAAAAATTCAGTTTCTCTTATCTGAAATCTCTTATCTGAAGCAGGCCAAGCCTGCCAGAGACCGGTCTGGTCTTAGTTTTAGATTATCGTGGTCTGTCGGTGTCCAACAGGTTCCCTACTGGCACTACCTCTCGTTTCGTAAATAAATTTCAAATGTCAACAAATGAAAATATTCGAGAGCTTTAGAGTCCTTGAACTTACTTCCTGTTACCTGAACCAAAAATTTGTTCTTAATTTCAATGGTCTTTGTTCTATTGCATTCCACTGTTAATATTTTAAAAGAATATGCCCTGACCAGACATTCCCCAGACGCTTTGAAGGGGAAAAGGGTGGCAGCGGGAAGGAGAGAGAGTAAAAAAATTCTTGCCTCTCCTGTTGCTTCCGCCAAGACACACTACTGCACAAAATGTCCTAGTTCTCAACAACCTTGCCAAAGGAAGACTGCCAGATCTTTTGAGCAGGTCACCCCCGGAATTGAGCAACCCTCAGGATGTTCTTAGACAGGTCCCCGGTGTCCTTAGGCAGGACACCGGGGACCTGCCATAAAGCTCACGGCCCGTTTTCTAGTGCTTCAGTTTGGGGCGAGAGTCACTGGGTCTGGGCGATCCGCCGCTCCGACCGCACCGGAATCCCGGAAGACTCAAGCGCCCCTCCAGAGAATCGAGGCTGGGGCGCTCCGGCCCGCCTGGTGCCCGCGGGGCAAATCGGAGATAAGAGATCGGCGGGACTGAGTCACCTGCCAGAAGTCCCACCCCTCCCCTGGCCCCTGCCAGGCACCCCCTGCCCAGGCCGAGTGCAAGGAAGCGCCAATCCGGGAACGCGAGAGGATACGGGGCCTGGCGTCCGGCGGGGAGCTGGGGAGGGTGGGGAGCTGCGGGGTCCCGCGCGGGCACGTACCGTCCTGCCCGCGGCTAGGCTCTCCTTTGGCTGCGACCCGTCAAGACTTCACTCCTCTGATACCTGAAAATCGCAGGCAAGATGGAGGCAAAGAAACCGAAAGCCTGAAAGCGGATGTGGCTTTGCTGGCCAGTCCCGCATGCGCTCGCTTTGCTCACCCTGGTCTTCTCTCGTATCGTACAAAAGCTTTAACCCTCTAAAAGGTTGATGGTCTGACATTCACTGTGTTAGACCCAGAGACCCCTCCCCACTCACCAGCCCTTTGAGTTGAAACACTGCCGTGCTGTTCAACAACCCGCCTGCCTGCTGTTTCCTGTTTACACCAGCTCTGACTGGGCTTGCTGTGAACTCTGGGTGTTTACCTAAATACGCAGATCTACTTGTCACTATGGACAGAACAAACTGTGAACGCAAGTTCTTGTGCCCAAGAGCACAGTGAGGCCAAATAAACGGAAACCTTGGAGTTTGGAGCAGAGAAATGTTTTTGGTGAGGCCGTGCAAGAAGAGGAGGTGGTCCGTGCCCTAAAAAGCCTGGAGCTCCCCAAAGGGTTTCGGCAAAGCACTTTTAAAAGCCAAGTAGGGGGTGGAGGTGTCACAGGATACGTGATCAGCTCTTGCACAATTCTCTGATTGGCTGATGGTGAGGTAGTGGGGTGGTGTCACAGAGGTGAACATGATCAGTCTTTAGGCTTCAGGAGGCCTGGGGCTCTGTGCTCATGGTCGTCAGTTAACATCTTCCGTTTGTTGAAGTGTGGGGGGGGGTTTATATCCGCAAAACAACTCAGGAAATGTGCGTCAAATACTATTATCTAGGTACTTTCAGAGAGGAGCTACAGCAGAGGACATGGCGGGGGAGGCCTGTCCCACGGGAAGGCCCCCATGGGGTCCTGCTCTTTACTGCACTTCTAGTGTTTGTTACGGATGCCTTGGAAAAATAATAAAGAGCATATGTAAAAGTGCTTTATGCTTCATTCCTCATAACGACTTTCTTGTGATTTTTTTAAAGTTTCTAAACTTTTCTTAAATATATTTAAACTTACAGGAAAGTTGCAAAAATAATACCAAGAAAAATTCACCACCGCATGACAGCATGAGGAGCTCTGCTGACCCACTCCCTAATGAAACTGATGAAAATTGTTTTAAGACAAGCAAAAACAACCATTTACAGCCTTGGAAATATTCCTAAAAGAGCAAATAAATATCTATTCAAGAAAATCTAGGAAAAATTGGTAAGAAAGGCGAGAATCTGTGGTATTTCAACCAAGCCCTCTTCCTCTCTTTGCCCTCCCAACTGCAAGGCGGAGTCCCCACTCTGTCTTTAAACCGGGAACACTGGGCCTCCTCTTCCCAGGCTCCCAGTGGGAGGGGCAGATGTCAACAATTCTCACCCTGCCTGGCCCTGGCTACCTGATACTGAGCCTAAGTCCTGTATAAATGTGGTTGAGAGATGGAGGATTCTTTCTTCCATCCAGCCCCACTCATGCAACAGAGGCTCTACCTTGGGCTGGAGCGCTGAGAATACTGGGGTCCTAATCACCCTTACCTCAGCTGCTGTAGTAGTGGTTCAAGCCAGAAGAAGAAAGCCAAGAAAACCTCGGGCTGCTACGCATCCTCACCTAGAATTCAGCCTCTAAAACAGGGATGTGAGTCTGAGAGAAGCTTGCCATTGTTCCACCTCCTGCTCCAAAGCCCAGACTCAGTGATTGTGCCCCCCCCCATGTTTTATGGATCGGTCCATAAAACAGATAGCTCTTAATCTCTTCCCATAGAAACTGACTTCATTTGCAACAGAGCGTGGAGAAATAACAAGCCAAAGGGTGCTCTCAAAAACCTGGAGGTTGTGGTGATAGGCAATTGGGAGGAGATTCAAGATATGAGCTAAATTGTAAACTGGCTAGTTTGCAGGAAAGAATCAAAGATAAAGACAGCTGAGGGAAGCCCTCCTGGGGTAAGACAAATATTAGACACTGACCTCATAAACTTTTGCTTCAAAGGGGCCAGATTTTGATTAGATTTATTTGTAGAACAATATATGTACAAGCAAATAACAATAAGGAGGTTGGGGTGGGTGGAGAGGGTGGAGAGGGTGGGGAGTGGGGAGGAAACAAGTACCCAGAGTTGCTACAATACATTATCTAAAATGTCCAGTTTCCAACAAAAAATTATGAGGCATGCAAGCAAACAGGAAAGTATGACCCATACATTGGAAAAATAGCAGGCAACAGAAACTGCTTTAAGAGCAACAGGAAGTTAGATTTATCAGAAAAAAAAATTCAAAGTATTTATAGCTATTATAAACATGTTCACAGAACTAAAGAAAAACATGGTTAGAGTATGATGACAATGTCATACCAAATAGAACATATCAATAGATATTCAGCCCCTAGAACAGGGATGTGACTCAGAAACCATAAAAATGATCTAAATAGAAACTCTGGAGTTGAAAAGTACAATAACTGATATAAGTTCATTAGGGGCTTAACAGGAGACTTGAACTGGCCGAAGAAAGAATAAGCTGACTTGAAGGTAGATGGATAGGGATTATGCAAGCCAAAAACAAAGAATGTAAAGAGCCTCAGAGAAATGTGGGACATCACTAAGCACACGAACATGTGCATAATAGGAGTGCTAGAAGGAGAGGAGAGTGAAGAAGGAGCAGAAAAAATCCAAAGAAATAATGGCTGAAAACTTTCCAAATTTATTGAAAAACTATAACTTACATATCCAGGAAGCTCAACAAATTCCAAATAGGATAAATAAATGCAAGAGATCTACAGACACAATAGAGAAAAAATGCTGAAAGTCAAAGACAAGGAAGAAATCCTGAAAGCAGCAAAAGAAAAATGACTCATTACTTACAAATAAATGCCAGTAAGGTTAATAACTGACTTCTCAGGAAAAGCAAGAGAAACCAGAAGGCAATGAGATAACATTTTCAAAGTGCTCCATCCAAGGAACAATTTTATCAAAGTAAGTTGGTGAAATAAGGTGAAATTTTCCCAAATAAACAAAAACTGAGTGAATTTGTGCTAGCAGACCTGCCTCACAAGAAATACTAAAGGACATTCCTCAGGTTGAAAGCAAATAACCCCAGACAGTAATTCAAATTCATATGAAAAAAAAGAAAAGAACATCAGAAAAGGCAGTTATAGACTGGGATTGACACATATACATTATTGGTACTATATATAAAATAGACAACTGATGGGAACATACTGTACAGCACAGGGAACTCTACCTAATGCACTATGGTGACCTAAACGGGAGGGAAGTCCAAAAGGGAGAGGATATCTGTATGTGTATGGCTGATTCATTTCATTGTTCAGTGGAGGCTAATACAACATTGTAAAGCAACCATACTCCAATAAAAATTAATTGAAAAAAAGAAAAGGCAGTTATATAATTATGAGACAGTATAAATGAACATTTTTCCTACTCAACTGATTTTAAAAGCAATTGTATAAAATAATATACTGGATTCTTGTGCCTATAACATATAGAAATTAATATATGTGTACTGGTAAAAGGAGAGCAAACTAAACCTAAAGCAGCCAGAAGGAAGAAAATAATAAAGATTAAGGTGGAAGGGGCTTCCCTGGTGGCGCAGTGGTTAAGAATCCGCCTGCCAATGCAGGGGACATGGGTTCGAGCCCTGGTCCGGGAAGATCCCGCATGCCGCGGAGCAACTAAGCCTGTGCGCCACAACTTGAGCCTTCGCTCTAGAGCCCGCGAGCCACAAATACTGAGCCCATGTGCTACAACTACTGAAGCCCCCGCGCCTGGAGGCTGTGCTCTGCAGCAAGAGAAGCCACCAGGATGAGAAGCCAGCACACTGCAGGAAGAGTAGTCCCCACTCACAGCAACAGAAGACCCAATGCAGCCATAAATAAATAAATAAATTTTTTAAAAGGATTAAAGTGGAAATTAATAAAATATAGAATAGAAAAACAATAGAGATAATCAATTAAACCAAAAGCTGATTTCTTGAAAAGGTGAACAAAATTGCAAACCTTTTGCTACATTGACCAAGAGAAAAAGAAGACTCAAATTACTAGAATCAGAAATGAAACAGAGAGAATGAATGAATTGGGAGATTGGGACTGACATATATACACTAATATGTATAAAATAGATAACTAATAAGAACCTGCTGTGTAAATAAATAAAATATAATTCAAAAAATAAATTATATATTTAAAAAAAGAAGAAAAAGAAAGTGGGTACATTACTACTGACCCTACAGAAATATAAAGGACTTTAAAGGAACACTATGAATAAGTGTACTACAACAAATTAGATAACCTAGATGGACAAATACCTAGAAAGACACAAACTATCAAAACTGACTCAAGAAGAAATAGACAATTTGAGTAGACCTATACAAAGTGAAAAAATTTTTAAATCTACCCACAAAGAAAAGCCCAGGCCCAGGCAGCTTCATTTGTAAATTCTACCAAACTTTTACGGAAGAATATTCTTCACAAACTCTCAAAAAACAGAAGAGGAGTGTGTTAGTTTGCTAGGGTTGCCATAACAAAATACCACAGACTAGGTGACTTAAACAACAGAAATTTATCTCTCACCATTCTGGAGGCTAGAAGTTCAAAGTCAAGACATCAGTAAGTTTGGTTTCTTCTGAGGCCTCTACCCTGGACTTTAGATAGCAGTCTTCTTGCTGTGTCCTCACATGGTCTTTCCTCCGTATGCACACATCCTTAGTGTCCTTCTATGTGTTCTCTTCTTATAAGGACACCAGTCATATTGGATTAGGGCCGACCCTAATAGCCTCATTTTAACTTTGCCTCTTTAAAGACCTTATCTATGACTACAGTAACATTGTGAGGTACTAGGAGTTAGGACTTTAACATATGAACTGGGGGTAGGGGAGAGGGGTAGGACACAATTCAGCCCATAACAAGAAAGGAACACTCCCCAACTCATCAGGCCATTATTACTATGATACCAAAACCAGACAAAGACGTCACAGGCAAAGGAAAGTGCAGACCAATATCTTGTGCATGTGGATGCAAAAGCCCTCAACAAAATACTAGCAAACTGAATCCAGCAACATGTAAAAATAATTATCCACCATAACCAAGTGGGATTTATCCCAGGAGTGCAAGATTGGTTTAACGTCTGAAAATCAATTAATGTAATACATTATATCAATAGAATAAAAAATAGAATTCACATGACCATTGCAATAGACACAGAAAAAGCATCTGACAAATTCCAGCATGGTTTCATGATAAAAACACTCAACAAACTAGGGACAGAAGGGGACTCCACAACTTTAGAAAGGGCATCTAAACTTAGGAATAAGTTTAACATAAGAAGTATAAAGTAGTGTGGTACCGGCACAAGGATAGATATATAGATCAATGAAACAGAATTAAGAGCCCAGAAATAAACCCATATATGTATGGTCAACTGATTTTAGACGAGAGTACTGAGATTATCCAATGGGGGGAAATAGTCTTTTCAACAAATGGTGCTAGGACAAATGGATTTCCACATACCAAAGAATAAAGTTGGACCACTACTTCATACCATATATAAAAATCAATTTGAGATGAGTCGAAGACCTAAATGTAAGAGCTAAAACTATAACATTCTTAGAAGAAAATATAGGAGTAAAACTTAATGATACTGGATTTGGCAAAGGATTCTTGGATATGACCCCCAAAGCCTCAGCAACAAGGGAAAAAATAGACAAGTTTGACTTCCTCAAAATCAAAACCTTTTGTGCTTCAAATGACGCAATCAAGAGAATGAAAATACAACCTACAGAATGGGAGAAAATATTTGCAAACCCTGTATCAATAAGGGACTTGTATCCAGAATATACAAAGAGCTCTTACAACTCAATAATAAAGAGACAAATAAAAGAATTTTTAAATGGGCAAAGGATCCAAATAGATATTTCTCCAAGGAAAATATAATAGCCAATAAGCACATGAAAAGATGTTCAACATCATTAGTCATCAAGGAAATGCAAATCAAAACCACAATGAGATACCATTTAATGCTCACTGGGATGGCTAGAATCAAAAAGTCAGATAATAACAAGTGTTGGTAAGGATGTGGAGAAATTGGAACCCTCATATACTGCTAGTGGGGATGTGAAATGGAGCAATCACTTTGGAAAACAGCCAGGCAGTTCCACAAATGATTAAACATAGAGTTACTATATGAACCAGCAATTTTACTCCTAGGTATAAACTCAAAAGAAATGAACATATGTCCATGCAAATACTTATACACAAATGCTTATCGTAGTATTATAGCCAAGAAGAATCCAAATGTCCATCAGCTAATGAATATTTAAACAAAACATGTTATATTCATACAATGAAATATAATTCAGTCATGAAAAAGAATAAAGTACTGATACATGGCATAATATGGATGAACCTTGAAAAATCCTGCTAATTTTGTGTGTGTGTGTGTGTGTGTGTGTGTGTGTATAGTTTATATAAACTCTTACAATTAAAAAGAGAAATGCTTATTATGGAGGCTGTGGAAAAGATATATAAATAGACAGTTCCCAGAAGAGGAAGTATAAATGGCTAAAATACATTTGAGATAACCACTCCTGCCTCCCCTCTATCCCCCCATAGATACCCCCACAGCTTGTTTGGGCTCTAGTACTGCACACCAGACAGCCACTCTGCTTGGATGACTATTCTGCTCTGCCCCACACAGTGGGGCTTTAAGGCTGGATTATCAGGAAGGAAGAGGGGAAGAAAAGAAGGAACAGAATTTATTTTTTTAACCATGAATGAATGCTGAACTTAATAAAGTGCTTTTCCTGCATCTAGTTAGCCTTTCTCCAGAGGCAACCTTTCACTTCTTTTAGATGATTATTTTATTTATGTTTCTAAATAACATGCTTACATTGTTACTTCTCGATTTTTTTAGGTTTTGGTATTTCCTATTGACTTCGTATTATACAAGATGAGACTATAGCTCTCTTTTTCCATAAACTCCACTCGATGTTCCCTCCAAACTTTCTAATATCACCATGTTCCCAAGATAGTTATATTCTGATTTTGATTAGGTCAATTTTAGTACTTACGCTATTATATTCATTTTTTTCGCTATTATAATCATACAAATGATAGTCACAGCAAAGTCAGGTAAGAACCTATGATTACTTTTCCTTCCCTGCATTACTTTTAGTTTCCCCTGGAGTTAATAATTGTCTTGTTTTGTTTTGTTTTCTAAGTAATTCAACCTTAGACTCTTTGTCACTTATCCAAACCTTGCTTCAATTTATTGACACATAAGGTATATAATTAATGTCAGTTTCCTGGAGAAGTGACTTCCAAAGCTGTTGGATATGCTCTAGGCTGTGCTGTTACCCTCTACACAGAGTACCCAGCTGTCATGCTGGGATCTCCCTTAACCATCAGCCTGGAAATTCCTTTTATCTCCTTTTTATGTGTATCTTCTGTATCATGGACTCCATGTCTTTCTCTTTCTTGGTTTGTTCCCTCATTATGCTTCAGCAGCATCCCACCGTAGTCTCCTGAAAATGGATGAGAATTTACAGTCTGTAAATGTCTTTATTTTCTTCATTCTGGGCATAGACATTCTAAACTGGGAATATGTTTTTTTCAGAATGAGGAAAACATTTCTCCCATTGTCTTCTATCAGTTTTGCTATTGAATCATCCAAAGACATTTTCATTCCCATTTTTATATGTGAACTTTTCCCCCACTCCCCTCTCTGGAATTGTGATCGTTAATTTTGTGTGTCAATTTCACTGGGCTAAGGGAAGCCCAGATAGCTGGCAAAACATTATTTCTGGGTGTGTTTGTGAGAATGTTTCTAAAAGAGATAAGCATTTGAATTGGTAGATTCAGTAAAGAAGAGTGGTGGGCATCATCCAATCTTTTGAGGACCTGGATAGAACAAAAAGGCGGAGGAAGCATGAGTTCTATCTCTTCCTTAGCTGGGATGTCCACCTTCTCCTGCCCTCAAACATTGGTGTTCCCAGTTCTTGGGCCTTCAGACTTGGACAGGGACTTACACCACCGGCTTTCCTGGGCCTCTAGCTTGCAGATCGTGGGACGAAGATTCCATAACCAATGAGCCAATCCTTCATAATAAATCTCTTTCTTTAAATCTCTTTATACCCTATTGGTTCTATTTCTCTGGAGAACCCCAACTAAAATAAGAAGTGGGTAGCATCTTCTCACTTTTCTTAGTATTCTGAAATTTCACAGTATATGCTGTACATCCACAATTTGCATTCACTGTGCTGGACACTCAGTCTTCAATCTGGAAATACATCCTTCAGTTCTAGAAGACTTTAAGCATTTAGCTGGTGATTTGTCCTACCCATTTTTTTCTGTTTCTTTTCCCTTTCCCTCTTTCTTCTCTGTTTCTTTTCCCTTTCCTCTTTCTTTCTTTCTTTCTTGATATTGTCCCTCCTTAACTTGCTCTGTATTTTTTGTTCTATTTTCTCCTTTTTTCTTTGTCTTTTACCTCTACTTTTGGGGACACTTCTATTTTCTAACCCTTCTATTGAGGTTTTCTTTTCTTTTTTTAATCCCAGAGTTAAGAATTATAATGAAGTTAGGGCTCCTTGAATTTTTAAAAACTGTGAAATGTAAAAGAATTCAGAAAAGTGTATGAAACGAATACACACATTTAATAAAGAATTATAAATCAAACATCCGTGTAACCACCACCCAAGTCACAAAACAGAAACATCTCAGAGGTCCCCTGTGTGTCCCTCCCTGATCATAACCCACTTCCTCCCCCTAGAGGTACCACTATCCCAACTTTGGAGATAATGATTTTCTTGACTTTATAAGTTTTACCACTTACATATGCATCTCTAAACAGTATAGCTTAGTTTTGACTATTTTTGCACTCTATATGAATGAAAATAAACCATATTCTTTTGTGCCTTCCTTTTTATACTCAACATTATGTTCATCGAGATTTATTGTGCTGTATGTCTGTATAGTTAATTGATTTTCATTGCTATATACTACAAAATTCTTAGAAGAAAATATTTGAAATTTTGGGGTAGGCAGAGGTTTCTTAGACAGGACATAAAAAAGCACAAATCATGAAAGAAAACATTTACAAATTGGTATCCATCAAAAATCTGTTCTTCAAAAGACCCTCATTAAAAAAATAAAAATAGGACTTCCCTGGTGGTCCAGTATTTACGACTCTGTGCTTCCACTGCAGAGGGTGGGTTCCATCCCTTGTTGGGAAACTACGATCCCTCATGCTGCTCAGTGCAGCCAAAAAATAAAAAGAAATAAAAATTTAAAAATAAAAAATAAAATTCCTGTCCATAAAAAAAAAGACCCTCATTAAGAAAATGAAAAGGCAAGCCATAGACTAGGGGAATATATTTTCAATATATATATCTCAAAGGACATAAAGCTTGAATATATGAAGAATTCTTACTCTGAATAATAAAACAAATGACCCATTTTTAAAATGGGCAAAAGAGGGGACTTCTCTGGTGGTCCAATGGGTAAGACTCCATGCTCCCAATGCAGGGGGCCCAGGTTCGATCCCTCATTGGGGAACTAGACCCCACATGCATGCTGCAACTAAGAAGCCCATATGCCACAACTAAACATGCTGAACGAAGATCCTGTGTGCTGCAACTAAGACCTGGCGCAGCCAATAAAAAAATAAATAAATATTTTAAAATAATAAAATAAAATAAAGTAAATGGGCAAAAGATTTGAACAGACACCTCATAAAATAGGATACACAATGGCCAATAAGTACATGAAAAGCTATTCATTATCATTAGTTATCAGGGAAATAAAAATTAAAAGCCTACAGTAATGGCTAAAATCAAAACAGCTGACAATACAAAGAATCAGTGAGAATGTGAAATAACAACTCTAATACATTGCTGGCAGAAATGTAACATAATACAACTTGGAAAGCAGTTTGGCTATTTGCTATAAAGTACACTTAGCATATAACCAAGCAAAAGCATTCTTAAGTCCTTACTCAAGAGAAATAAAAGCATATATCTATACAAAGACTTGCATATGAATGTTTATAGCAGCTTTGCTAATAATAACCCAAAACTGGGAATAACTTAAATATTCATCAACAAGCAAATGGATAAGGACTTCCCTGGTGGTGCAGTGATTAAGACTCCTCACTCCCAATGCAGGGGGCCTGGGTTCAATCCCTGGTCAGGGTACTAGATCCCACATGCATGCCGCAACTAAGAGTTTGCATGCCACAACTAAGGAGCCTGCCTGCACAGCTAAGACTGGGTGTAACCAAATAAATAAATAAATATTAAAAAAAAAACAACAGGCAAATGGATAAACCATGTTAAATATATTCATATAATGGAATAGTAGTCAGCAGTAAAAAGGAAGAAACAACTGATCCATGCAACAACATGGATAATTATGCCCAACATACATGCTAAAGTATTTAAGGGAATTGTGCTGATGTCTTTAAAATACATCAAAAATAAGATGGATTGACAGACAAATGGAAAAATGGATGTGTTAAAGCAAGTGTTGTAGGATGTAATGGTATAATCTAGTGGTAGATATATGTAACTGTAGACATATGTCACTGTAAAATTCTCACAGCTTTGCTTTGTGATTGACCAATTTATAACAAAAGGTTTGTGCAGAAAACACTGTGTGAGTGAAAGAATCCAGGTACACAAAAAGTACATACTGTATGGCTTATTTATAAAAAAAATTTTAGAACAGACAAAACAAATCTATAGTGACAGAAAGTTCATCAGTGGTTGCCTGGGAGAAGTGTTGATTGTAAAAAGTCATGAGGAAATTTTGGAGTAATGGAAATATTCTGTAGATTGATTGTACGATAGTTACATGGAAATATATATTTGTCAAAAGTCACTGAACTGTACGCTTAAAACGTATTTATTTATATAAACTACACATTGATAAATTTGATTTTTTTTTTTTTTTTTTTTTTTGCTGTATGGTACAGCTTGCGGGGATCTTAGTTCCCCGAGCAGGGATCAAACCTGGGCCCTCAGCAGGGAAAGCACAGAGTCCTAACCACTGGACTACCAGAGAATCCTGATAAAGTTGATTTTAAAACAAAAAGACAAGGACTTCCCTGGCGGTCCGGTGGTAAAGAATCCGCCTTAGAATGCCAGGGATGCGGGTTTGATCCCTGGTCAGGGAACTAAGATCCCACATGCCGTGGGGCAACTAAGCCACCCACCTCAACTAGAGAGCCTGCATGAGCAGACTACAGAGCCCATGCGCCCTGGAGCCCGCGTGCCACAACTAGAGAAGAGAAAACCCATAAGCCACAACTAGAGAGAAGCCCATGCACCACAACTAAGACCCAACAGAGCCAAAAATAAATAAATAATAAATAAATCTTAAAAAAAAGACAAATGTTGTTAAATAAATAAGTAAATAAAACAGGCAAAAGTGAATTGGAAGCACTGAGCTCCTAAGTGAGTCTAATCTATTCTGAGCATCTCAGTGGATGATATGGCTGAGCTATGTCCTTGGGGAACCCCCATTGTCAGTATTTTCAAAGTTTTCCTTTTCAGTTGGTCAGATTTAGCAGAGATGACTCTTCTAATCTCCTGCCTGCAGAGGTAAGGCCTGGTTGCGAGAGCTTCTGGAGTGGAGTGAGAGAAGATTGATGAGGTAATCCAATAGGCATACCTCACCTTAGTTGGATACTCTTGACATGTCCCTCTTATTGAAACCCTTACTTCCCTTGCTTCTAGGATCCAGCTGTCTCCAGATTTATCTCCCACTTCTCTGATCTTTCCTTCTCAGTCTCTTTACAGACTTCCTTTCCTTTGTTTGCCCCTTAAATATTGGTTCTGTCTTTGACTCTCTTCTTTTTGTCAACCAGGATTTAATTATCTTTTGTTTTAATGATCATGCATCCCTCTACTGTGTTTTTCTAGTTTCCATGTACATCTGATTTCCTCCATGGTCTGTTGGACTTCTATCTGTCATCTGCCTTTGTGAAGCACTGAAGAAATGTGTTGAGTACAGAATGTGACAGAGAGAGGTCAGAGGAGAGAAAAATCATCAGAGCCCAAAGGCCACCAGCTGGTTCAGCAATGTCCCAGGCTTTGAGGAAGATGCTGACACAGATGGAGGCCAAGCCTAGGTACAGATGTATCACTTCTCTGTTATCCTGCTGCTGTTCCTTACTTGTGATGAGCTATTTCTGTGCTGTTGCTCCACAGCAAGGAGCCCTCTCCCAACACAAAATAAATGCTCGGGCACCCTGGTTTTCCCTTCTTGATGACTGAACATTTTACAATAAAATGTTAAAACATTGGGCTAAGTGCAAGAAGTCAGACACCAAAGAATACATACTGTTTCAATACCTAAAATGAAGTGTAGCTCAGGGCACAGACTCCAGGGGAGAATCTGTCATGCACATATGCCCTCCTGGGGCCTGCAAGGAGACATTGACAAGGAGAGCCATCGTTTGAAAGTAGGAATGCAGGGGCTTCCCTGGTAGCGCAATGGTTAAGAATCCGCTTGCCAATGCAGGCGACGCGGGTTCGAGCCCTGGCCCGGGAGGATCCCACGTGCCACGGAGCAACTAAGCCCCAGCACCACAGCTACTGAGCCTGCGCTCTAGAGCCCGCGAGCCACAGCTACTGAAGCTTGTGCACCTAGAGCCCGTGCTCCGCAACAAGAGAAGCCACCACAATGAGAAGCCCGCGCACCACAACGAAGAGTAGCACCTGCTCGCCGCAACTAGAGAAAGCCCGTGCACAGCAACGAAGACCCAACGCAGCTAAAAATAAAAACAAGCAAATAAATAAATAAATTTATTTTTTAAAAAAAGAAAGTAGGCATGCAGTAAGTGGTAGCTATTATTTTATCCTAGACCTATTAACATGCTTTTTATGTACATCAACTCATATAATTCTGTGGTAGGGACCATTGAGTCCACTTTACTAATGGGGAAACTTAGGCTTAGAGATAGGTAACGAGTTTAAAGTCATACAGGTAATAATTGGCAGAGCTAGGGTTCACAAGCAGGGAGTCTAACTCTCAAGCCCAGGCTGTAGGAGAGGTCTATTGCCTGCTGTTAACCAAAGAGATGGCCATGTTGGGAATGCAGGTACCACCTACTCCCACCTCATACAGAGATACCACTACCACTGATCTTTTTATTGTCTCCATTGTCTTTTCTAGGATGTCACACAGTTAGAATCATATAGTATGTAGCCTTTTCAGATTGGCTTCTTTCACTTAGTAATTTACATCTAATGTTCTTCCATGTCTTTTCATGACTTAACAGATCATTTCTTTTTAGCACTGAATAATATTCCATTATCTGGTTGTACCACAGTTTATCCATTCACCTACTGAAGGACATCTTGGCTGCTTCCAAGTTTGGGCAATTATGAAAACTGCTATAAACATCTACGTACAGGTTTTTGTATGGGCATAGTTTTCAACTTATTTGGGTAACTACCAAGGAGCACAATTGCTGGATGGTATGGCAAGAGTATGTTGAATTTTTTAAGAAACCCCTAAACTGTCTTTCAAAGTATCAGTACCATTTTGCATTTTCACCAGCAATGTATGAGAATTCCTCTTGCTCCACATCCTTACCAGCATTTGGTGTTGTCAGTGTCCAGATTTTGGCCATTCTAATAGGTATGTAGTGGTATCATATTATTGTTTCAATTTGCATTTTCCCCAACATATGATGTGGAGCAGGTTTTCTTTTTTCTTCTTTTTTAAAAAGTCTTTTCCATTATGGTTTATTACAGGGTATTGAATATAGTTCCCTGTGCTATATACTAGGACTTTGTTGTTTACCTATTTAATTTTATTTTTTTATAAATTTATGTGTTTATTTATTTTATTTTTGGCTGCATTGGGTCTTTGTTGCTGTGTGCGGGCTTTCTCTAGTGCAGCGAGCAGGGGCTACTCTTCGTTGCGGTGTGTGGGCTTCTCATTGCGGTGGCTTCTATTGTTGCAGAGCACTGGCTCTAGGTGCTCGGGCTTCTGTATTTGTGACACTTGGGCTCAGTAGTTGTGGCTTGTGGGCTCTAGAGCACAGGCTCAGTAGTTATGGTGCACGGCAGTAGTTGCTCCACGGCATGTGGGATCCTCCCGGACCAGGGATGGAACCCGTGCCCCCTGCATTGGCAGGTGGATTCTTAACCACTGCATCACCAAGGAAGTCCCTGTTTATCTATTTTATATATAGTAGTTTGTATCTGCTAATCCCAAACCCCTAATTTATCCTCCCTCACCCCTTTCCCCGCTTGGTAACCATAAGTTTGTTTTCTATGTCCGTGAATCTGTTTTTGTTTTGTAAATAAGTTCGTTTGTATCACATTTTAGATTCCACATATTAGTGATATCATATAATATTTGTCATTCTCTTTCTGACTTACTTCACTTAGTATGATAATCTCTAGGTCCATCCATGTTGCTGTAAATGGCATTATCTCATTCTTTTTTATTATTCCATTGTATATATTGGAGCATCTTTTCATATGCTTATTTTCCATTTGTATGTCTTCTTTGGTGAGATGTCTGCCAAGATCTTTGGCCCTTTTTATGGGAATTCTCTCGCGGTCCAGTGGTTAGGACTTGGTGCTTCCATGTTTTCACTGCAGTAGCCCAAGCTCAGTCCCTGGCTGGGGAATTAATATCTTGCAAACTGCGTGACCAAAATAAATTAAGTTGTTTTTTTTTTAAATCTTTGGCCCTTTTTAAAATCAGATTGTTTCCTTGTTGTTAGGTTTTAAGATTTCTTTTTATATTTTGAATAATAGTTCTTTATCATATGTGTCTTTTGCAAATATTTTCTCCCAGTCTGTGACTTCTCTTCTTATTCTCTTAATATTGTCTTTTATAGAGCAGAAGTCTTTATATGTTAATGAAGTCCAGCTTATCAATTATTTCTTTCATAGATGTGCCTTTAGTGTTGTATCTAAAAAATGACTGCCAAATCCAAGGTCACTTAGGTTTTCTCTGATGTTATCTTCCAGGAGTTTTATGGTTTTACTTTTTATATTTAAGTCTGTGATCCTTTGAGTTAATTTTTGTGAAAGGTGTAAGGTCTGTGTCTGTATTAATTTTTGGCATGTGTATGTCCAACTGTTCCAGCAGCACCTGTTAAAGAGACTATTTTTTGCTCCATTGTATTATATTTGTCCCTTTGTCAAAGGTTAGTTGACAGGCTTCCCTGGTGGCACAGTGGTTGAGAGTCCGCTTGCCGATGCAGGGGACACGGGTTCGTGCCCCGCTCCGGAAAGATCCCACACGCCGCGGAACGGCTGGGCCCGTGAGCCATGGCCGCTGAGCCTGCGCGTCCGGAGTCTGTGCTCCGCAACGGGAGAGGCCACAACAGTGAGAGGCCTGCGTACCGCAAAAAAAAAAAAAAGATTAGTTGACTATATTTATGGGGATCTATTTCTGGGATCTCTATTCCATTCCATTGATCTATTTGTCTACTTTTTTGCCAATACCACACTGTCTTCATTACTGGAGCTTTATAGTAAGTCTTGAGGTCAGGTAGCAGCAGTCCCCCAGCTTTGTTCTTCTGCAATATTATGTTGAGTATTCTGGGTCTTTTGCCTCTCCACATGAAATTTAGAATCGGTTTGCTGATATTCATAAAATAATTTTCTGGTATTTTGGTTGGGAATCCACTGAATCTATAGATCAAGTTGGGATTGGTTTAGTTCTGGAGAGGACGTATACCTATTGGGGAGTAGGAGTTATTCTGGAGATAAAAAGATAACAAATAAGTTAATTAAAATCAGCTACAGGCAAAGGGGAGATTTTAGCATAGACTGTGTTAGATAATACTGTGTATTTATTTTAAATTTCTTGGGTGTAATAGTGGTAATTTTATTATGTAGGAGAATGTCCTTGTTCACAGGAGATAAATACTGAAGTATTTAGAGGTAAAGTATCACGGTGCCTGCAAGTTACTTTCAAATGGTTTAGCAAAGTTTGTGTGTGTGTGTGTGTGTGTGTGTGTGTGTGTATGTCTGTCTCAAGAAAAATGAAACAAAGTGGCTAAATGTTATCAATTGGTGACTCTAGGTGAAAGATATATGTGTATTCTTTAAACCTTTCTGATTTACATATTTGAAATGTTTGAAAATAAAAAACTGGAAAAATATCTATTTGTGATTCTGATATCCTACCAATTGTATTCAAAATGCAATACAAGATTTTTCACACACATCATTTTGTTTTAAAATGTTGTATTGACTTTGGGGAGGATACAAGTATAAACATTTCCTATATAAATGTTAGTCAAAAACACTGTATAAAGGAAAATATATTCTTTGAAGTTTGGGTATTAAAAGCAAGATGTGTTCTACTAGGAACACATGAACTAGGGAGGTGCTTTGCAGGGTGTAACTATATATATGTTTCTTTCCTTGTTTATCTTTCTTGACTAACCTTTAAGATCCATAGGGATCATTACATTTTTGTTTCTCATTGAACATCCAGCATTTAACACACTGCTTGGTGCACAGTAGGTCCCTGTATTAGTAGGATAACACTCACTGCTTTAACAAAGTAACCCCAAAATAGCCGTAGCTTAACACAATGGAAGTTTATTTTGTCATCACCTAGCTGATCAATACAGGTGTTTCTGGCAGGCAGCTTCCCTCCATGCAGTGATTTCAGGGACTGAGACTCCTTTCACGTTTTGGCCTCACCATTCCAAGGGTACTTGTTATCCTCAGCATTCAGTCAGCAGAAGGGGAAAGAGTGTGAAGAAACATATCTGCTTCTTAACATCCTTGCCCTAAAAATGACACACCTCATTTCCACTCACATTTCATTGGTGAAAACTAGACATATGACCACTGAGAAAGCAAGGTGTGTGTGTGTGGGGGGGGTCTGGAAAACCATAGTCCCTGGCCTGGCAGCCGCTTCCCAAGGACAATCCTGTAAGAAGACAATCCTGTAAGAAGAAAATCCAGATTGTAGTGGAAAGCTAGCCATCTCTATCAGTGCTTAAATATTTGCTGAATGAATGGATAAAGTTTCTAGGTCTGCTGTATTCTTTGCAAATGTAATGCCATGTAAATTTCAGGATGTGGAGGAGCTCAGATGCAGTCCATGCAAGCACTGGTGGTTCTGTTGACTTTATAAGTTCTCTGGCAAAATGTAGTAACAAGGCCTGGAGTACCCTCCTGCCTGAGACAACTAAAAAACCAGATGGACAAAATGTAAAAAACAATAATTTTCGGACATTGGACATCAAGCAGTGCAGGACAGTGATCCTCCAGAGAGGTAAGCCCTATGATTACCCTAGCATGCTGCCTAGAAAGAGTTTCCAGGTCATGACACAGGGAGAGACAACTCAAGCAGAGCCTGGCAGTCTCTTTAAATTGAGGAGACAGAGTCCAGGGAGCCACAGTGGCTAAAGTTCACAGGGTGAAGTCTCGGAGGTCAGAGACCTGCACAGAGAGACTGCTCTAGGGAATTTCCGAGAGTCTTCCTCAAGTTTTCAGCTGAATACTAATCAGTGCATACAAGGAAGGAAACCGTACAAGTCTGGAGAAGAACTACCTGAAAGGAGCAAAGGAAACAATTCTTGAAGCTCATACAAGGACAAGAATAGTTCAAGTTCATACCAGACAGAATGGAAAATCTTACAATTCATGGTTCTGAGTAGTAGAGGAAAATTAGCCCTAGACTAAAGGCAACTCTAATCCTACATAACAAAGTTGAAGAGCAAGCCTCAAAAAGATTTAACTGTTTATAAATAATTTAACTGCATTTCTAGAACAAATCTCAAAAATATTTATAGGAATACAAAAATATCCAGCCCCAACAAGGTAAAGTTCCCAATGTCTGACATTTAATCAGAAAATTACAAAAATGCAAGGAACCAGGAAAATACAATCTATAATGAAGACAACAATCAATTACTAGAATTAGACTCAGAAATACCACAGATCATAGAAGTAGTAGACAGGGATATTAAAACAGATACTATTCCATATGTTCAAGAAGACAGAGGAAAAATTGAGCATGTTAAGTCAATATATGAAAGATTAAAAGACCCACATTAAAGTCCTAGATGCAAACTACAATGTTTGAGGTGAAAAATATATTGCATGAAGTTAGCAGCAGATGACATACTCAAGAAGAAAAGATTAGTGAATCTGAAGGCATAACAATAGAAACTATCTAAAATGAAACACACAGATAAAAAAAAAACAGTGTCAGGGAAGCTGTAATATAACTTTAAGCAACCTAACATACATGTAACTGGAGTCTCTGAAAAAAGGGTGTGGGAGACAGAAAAAAATACTTGAAGAAAAAATGACTGAAAACTTCAAATTAGATAAAAACTATAACCCATAGATCAAAGAAACTCAATGAAACCCAAGTACAAGAAAGATGGATAAAATAATACCAAATAACATGATAAATTGCTTTAAACCATTGATATGAAATGACTGACCGATCAATCTGTCCCATAACTTTCCATTTGGACTGGAACTGACCGAACTACAGACACAGTATTGCTGGATCTTTGCCAGAATATGAAGTTTAGTGTCTGCTCCATTCCAGACTCTTTAAATGAATCAGATCAGCCCTAAAATGTGAGATCCAGCCTCAGGCAATACCAGCTGTCACCAGCTTTCATTCATATGGCCTGTCATTTACTGTCCAGAATTGTCCCATTTATTTTCTTTGCCTGCCTGGCTTGACAATCCCCTTGAATTTTAATTTATGCACACCTTATTTGTAATTGCACAATCCATTTGGACAGGATTTTCTGCCTCTTGCTTTCAGCACACTCTTCAGACCTGACTTGGTAAATGCCCTCTACCCCAGTCCTCAGGAGCTATACTAGATAGGCCACCTGCCATTCCCACCAGTTTTCCTGTGAAAAATTTCCAGGAAATTTTAAGGGAATAGGTCTTAAAAGTTCTCATCACAAGGAAAAAAAAGTGTAACTATGTGAGATGATGGATGTTAACTAAACTTATTCTGGTAATCATTTTGTAATATATACATACACCAAATCATTACGTTGTACACCTAAAACAAATGCAATGTTATATGTCAATTATATCTCAATAAAACTATTTACAGAATTAATTTAAACTTTCTAACCATCTGACCAAACTCTAAGCAGGCAATGTTGGGATCCACCTGGGTGCTGTGAAAGTTTCATCAAGTTGAAAGTTGAGAATTTCAGTAGCATTTGCCATATAAATTTGGAACCTGAATTGAAATATATCCTCACATCAAATATGCCTTATGAGAAATAACTATTCTTGCTGCCTCAGTCACAATTGAGCAATAACTGCTAATGCTATTGGCACAAATACTAACTCTACAGCAGGGCACTTTTGTATAAATAAAGTTGAAGAAAGTATTTTTGGACATCTTTTATACTACTGAAAAAATTAATTTTTGGAAGTGCTGACTTCTATAGTTGTCAATAAAAAATTAGTCTTCTACACACATGGATTTCTAATCATATTGCTCTTCGTTAAAAACACGTGGACACCCTTCTGCTGTATAAACAATGCTTACATGTCTATGTAGTCATATGTGGCTTATGTGCTTAACCCTAAAATAAACCAGAATGGGTGGTGCAGCTCTAGTGGTCCCAAAGGAGGATAAAACCAAAGAAGTTCTGGAACACAACTTTATTTTTATTTTGGTGAACATCTGGACCATCTGGACCTACAATGGGATGACAAGGGAGTAGTGAGAAGATAAAGATGAAAATACCTAGTCTTAGTCTCAAGGAGTTAATCTAGAGGCAAGATAAGAGTCATGCAAAGTAGAATGAGATAAATTGTAAATTGAGTATAAGCATTGTGCTGAGGGCTTGAAGAAATGGGACTTATTACATTTGTGGCAGGAATTAGGTTCCAGTAAGTAAGACAGGGAGTGAAAAGGAATGTGGGACATCAGAGAAAACAGCCTGGGGCTTCAAACAGTTGCTTGATGTTGAGCTTTGGAATGCTTGTGGCATTGCAGCTAAATCTCTGTGGTTCATGGCTTAGCAAACAGATGTCTCAGTGTCTCCTGTGGCCTATGGTGACCATAGGACCTTGAGCACAGACAAGAATGCTTCCTATTAATCTACATGACCAGGTCAGCCCCACTCTATGATTGACATACTCCGGCCACCTCTCACGTAGCCCAGACTGCCACGTAAACCCACTACATATCTGCAAATGTGGGCCACTTTGTTATTTTAGCTTTTGTAACTCTTTGGAATTATACATTTTATTATGGTCTTTATTATTACTTAGCAAGAATAATCAATTGACTTTGAAGGATAATGGAAAGAAGGAAGAAATGATGTAATATATGAAGCAAGCATGGTAAATGCTTAAGTAGATTAAAAAAAAGAGAGGAGATGAATGCATAAATTGGGTGAAATTCTCTAGTTTGATCAAGATGAAGATTTCTGACATATTATGAAACTTTCAAAATCTGATGGTTAAAAGCTTTTGACAAAATTCAACACCAATTTATGATAAAAACTCTCCAGAAATTAGGCATAGAGGCAACCTACCTCAACATAATAAAGGTCATATATGACAAACCCACAGCAAACATCATTCTCAATGGTGAAAAACTGAAAGTATTTCCTCTAAGATCAGGAACAAGACAAGGATGTCCACTCTCGCCACTCTTATTCAACATAGTTATGGAAGTCCTAGCCACAGCAATCAGAGAAGGAAAAGAAATAAAAGGAATAAAAATTGGAAAAGAAGAAGTAAAATTGTCACTGTTGGGACTTCCCTGGTGGCACAGTGGTTAAGAATCTGCCTGTCAATGCAGGAGACATGGGTTCGATCCCTGGACTGGGAAGATCCCACATGCTGTGGAGCAACTAAACCTGTGCTCCACAACTACTGAGCCTGAGCTCTAGAGCCCGTGAGCCACAATTACTGAGCCTGTGTGCCACAACTACTGAAGCCCATGTGCCTAGAGCCCATGCTCCTCAACAGGAGAAGGCACGACAATGAGAAGCCTGTGCACCACAATGAAGAGTAGCCCCCACTCACTGCAACTAGAGCAAGCCCGCATGCAGCAATGAAGACCCAACACAGCCAAAAAAACACAAAAAACAAAAAACAAAACTTACTTTCCTAATCTTTAAAAAAAACCCAAATCGTCACTGTTTGCAGATGACATGATACTATACATAGAAAATCCTAAAAATGCCACCAGAAAACTACTAGAGCTAATCAATGAATTTGGTAAAATTGCAGGATACAAAATTAATGCCCAGAAATCTTTTGCATTCCTATACACTAACAATGAAATATCACAAAGAGAAATTAAGGAAACAATCCCATTTACCATCGCAACAACAAAAAAATAATATACCTAGGAATAAACCTACCTAAGGAGGCAAAAGACCTGTACTCAGAAAACTATAAAATCTGATGAAAGAATCAAAGATGACACAAACAGATGGACAGATATACCATGTTCTTGGATTGGAAGAATCGGTATTGTGAAAATGACTTTACTACCCAAAGCAATCTACAGATTCAACGGAATCCCTATCAAATTGCCAGTGGCATTTTTCACAGAATTAGAACACAAAATTTTACAATTTATATGGAAACACAAAAGACCCCAAATAGCTAAAACAATCTTGAGAAAGAAAAACAGAGCTGGAGGAATCAGGCTCCCTGACTTCAGACTATACTACAATGCTACAGTAATCAAGTCAGTATGGTACTGGCACAAAAACAGAAATATAGATCAATGGAACAGGATAGAAAGCCCAGAGATAAACCCATGCACCTATGGTCACCTAATCTATGACAAAGGAGGCAAGGATGTACAATGGAGAAAAGACAGTCTCTTCAATAACTGGTGCTGGGAAAACTGGAGAGCTATATGTAAAAGAATGAAATTAGAACACTCCCTAACACCATACACAAAAATAAACTCAAAATGGATTCAAGACCTAAATGTAAGACCAGACACTATAAAACTCTTAGAGGAAAACATAGGAAGAACGCTCTTTGACATAAATCACAGCAAGATCTTTTTTGATCCATCTCCTAGAGTAATGAAAATAAAAACAAAAATAAACAAATAGGACCTAATGAAACTTAAAAGCTTTTGCACAGCAAAGAAAACTGTAAATAAGACAAAAAGACAACTCTCAGAATGGGAGAAAATATTTGTAAATGAAGAAACTGACAAGGGATTAATCTCCAAAATACACAAACAGCTCATGCAGCTCAATATCAAAAAATAAATAAATAACCCAATCCAAAAATGGGCAGAAGACCTAAATAGACATTTCTCCAAAGAAGACATACAGATGGCCAAGAAGCATAAGAAAAGCTGCTCAATATCACTAATTATTAGAGAAATGCAAATCAAAACTACAATGAGGTATCACCTCACACTAGTCAGAATGGCCATCATCAAAAAAATCTACAAACAATAAATGCTGGAGAGGGTGTGGAGAAAAGGGAAACCTCTTGCACTGTTGGTGGGAATGTAAATTGATACAGCCACTATGGAGAATAGTATGGAGGTTCCTTAAAACCTAAAAATAGAACTACCATATGACCTAGCAATCCCACTACTGGGCATATACCCTGAGAAAACCACAATTCAAAAAGAGTCATGTACCACAATGCTTATTGCAGCTCTATTTACAATAGCTAGAACATGGAAGCAACCTAAGTGTCCATCGACAGATGAATGGATAAAGAAGATGTGGCACATATATACAAAGGAATATTACTCAGCCATAAAAGGAATGAAATCGGGCCATTTGTAGTGAGGTGGATGGACCTAGAGTCTGTCATACAGAGTGAAGTAAGTCAGAAAGAGAAAAACAAATATATATTGACGCATATATGTGGAATCTAGGAAAATTGGTACAGATGAACCTATTTGCAGGGCAGGAATAGAGACGCAGATGTAGAGAATGGATGTGTGGACACAGAGGGGGGAGGGGGGAAGGGGAATTGGGATGAATTGGGAGATTGGGACTGACATATATACACTACCATGTATAAAACAGATGGCTTGTGGGAACCTGCTGTATAGCCCAGGGAGCTCAGCTTGGTGCTCTGTGGTGACCTAGGTGGGTGGCAGGGAGGTCCAAGAAGGAGGGGATATATGCATACATACAGCTGATTCACTTTGTTGTACAGGAGAAACTAGCACAACATTATAAAGCAACCATACCACAATTTAAAAAAATCTAATGGTTATGTTTTTATTTCCTCAGTTACTCTTTTATTTCCTTTTTAAAGGATTGATTTTAGGTGGTTAGGCAAAAGAGGAATTTACAGTCCTCATAAGAACTGATTTAAAAAAATTTTAAGTAAGTAAAATTACTTAAACATGTTCAATTCTGTTCGGCAAATATTTATTGAGGTTTCCTTTTCACAAAGCACTGTGAAAGGAAAGTAGTGTAATTGTGTATAACTAGTTTAAATGAGAATTATACTCATTATAAGAATTGTGATAAAGTCTTTGTTAAAAAACAGAAGTAATGAATAGATGTTTTTTCAAAGAAGTCATACAGATGGCCCACAGGTTCATGAAAAGATACTCAACATCACTAATCATCAGGGGAACGAAAATCAGACAATGAGATATCACCTCACACTTGTTAGAATGGCTATTATCAAAAACAAACAAACAAAAAACCAATAAATAACAAGTGTTGCCAAGGATGGAGAGAAAATGGAACCCTCTTACACATATGGTAGGGATGTAAATTGGTGCAGCCACTATGGAAAACAGTGTGGAGGTTCCTCAGAAATTGTTAAATAGAAATACTCTATCATCTAGCAATTCTACTTCTGGGTATTTATCCGAAGAAAACAAAAACACTAACTTGAAAAGATACCTGCACCCCCATGTTCATTGCAGCATTATTTGCAAAAGCCAAGATATAGAAATAGTATGTGTCCATTGACAGATGAATAAATAAAGAAAATGTGGTATGTATATGTACAATGGAACATTATTCAGTCATAAAAAAAGAATGAAATCTTGCCATTTGTGACAATAGAAATGGATCTTGAGGGTTTTATGCTAAGTGAAATAAGTCAGACAGAGAAAGACAAATACCATGTGATCTCACTTACATGTGCAATCCAAAAAGGAAAAAAAAAGAAAAACAAACCAGCCAAGCTCATAGATACAGAGAAGAGATTGGTGGTTGCCAGAGGCAAAGGGTGGGGGGATGGGGGAAAATGGGTGAAGGGAGTCAAAGGTACAAACTTCCAGTTATCAAATAAATAAGTCATGGGGATGTGGTGTACAGCATGGTGACTAGAGTTAGTAATACTGTATTGTATATCTGAAAGCTGCTAAGAGAGTAAATTTTTTAATATTTATTTATTTATTTAATTTATTTAGTTGCAGTGGGTCTTAGTTGCAGCAGGCAGGCTCCTTAGTTGCAGCTCGCCAGCCCCTTAATTGTGGCATGTGAATTTTTAGTTGCGGCATGCATGTGGGATCTAGTTGCCTGACCAGGGATCAAACCCAGGCTCCTGCATTGGGAGCGCAGAGTCTTAACCACTGCACCACCAGGGAAGTCCACAAGAGAGTAAATCTTAAACGTTCTCATCATAAGAAAAAAATTCTGTGTCTATGTATGATGATGGATATGAACTAGACATTGTGGTGATCACTTCACAATATATACAAATATCAAATCATTGTGTTGTACACCTGAAACTAATGTAATGTTGTATGTTAACTATGCCTCCATTTTAAAAACCAGAATTAAGTCCAAATTAAACATTTGTTGAACATTTATCATGTGTAAGGCACTGTGCAGGAGATAAAAGAATAAACAAGGTAAGATTTTCAAGAATTTAAAATGTGCTAGAGAATAAAGCAAGTATAAAAATAACTGAGTTACAAGGTAAGGCAAGATATATTTTGCTAGGAGGGTACAAAGTTCTGAGCAGTTTATGGGAGGGAAAGATCATTATCAAGAATCAAGACTCACTGACAAACTGCAATATCAGATTTATAGTCTCAGGAAAAAAAAAGTTTGGTTGGCAAAATATACTGCATGTGGACAAAATGTCTCTCGTGCCTGCCAGGTAGAGAATAGACCCACTATTAGTAATGATAATCCTGCACCTGTATGTAAGTACCAAGAGGAGAGAAATTCGTCTGTTTTGTTCATTGATGTATACTTTGTGCCATAAAGATCCCTGGTACCTAGGAGGTGCTCGCTAAATATTTAAGTTAATGAATAAAATTCGAAGAAAAGGAGCTGAGTTGTAACTCCCTGAAGCTTCTTGACTTGGACTTTGGAGGAAGGTTGGGCAAGCATGCCTTATTTGCATGCAGGGGTTATGTTCCTTGTAATCTTGAGAAAACAAAACAAAAAATGACCAATGTATTGAATGAGAAATATTTATTGCATGCAACAGCCATAGGGTAATTGGTTGGTTGCATTTAGCAGAAATTAGTCTTTTTTTTTTGAGAAAAACCAGCATAAAGCACTTTTATTGCAATAATAAAACTTGAAACTCATATGTAGTGCAGGGGGTGGGGTAGGGGTGGGCGAGTAGGCAGCAATTTCTCCCACCAAATCACTACACAGGACAGCAGAGGGTGAGAGGGAGGAAGGAGAAGCCAGGAAACTCTGAGATCAGCAGGGGGAGCTGAGCGTCAAAAAGCAGGAGATGCTGAAGCTGTGATGACCAGCATCATTTTCTTAAGACAACACTCAAGGATTTGTCATGATGGCTGGGCTTTCATGGGTGTTAAGTGTCTACAAACAGCACCTTCAATTTAACTTTCGATTAAAGTTCTTAAAATTTAGGAAGTGGAGCCTGGATAGCTATGAGATTACAAAAGTCCTAAATATCCATTAGAAAAACCACAGGATGGAAAAAAAAAAAAAAAAAAAGCCAGGCCATGAAGAAGGCTTCAGAGGTCCCTGCTGGCCCGGTGACACACACCTGTAGTGTCCAACATCTCAGTGAAAATGATCTGCTTTCAAAAGGCAGAGGGTTAAGGGGAGGGTGGGGGTGCGACAGTGGAGGCAAAGGCTCTCCCCTTCCCACTTTAGTTTTGGGTAGGGCTTTTAATTCAACCCGAGGACATCTCTCAACTTGGAGAATAATTCGGCCCTCAAAATCGCGTCAAATCTGCTATGGCTTTGCAGCGCAGCAGCAAGAATGTTTAGTATATAATAGATAAAACTTTCATCCAAAAATAAAATAAAATAAAGATTCTTGCACTCCCCCCAACACCAATTCCTATTCTAAAGTTAACCCATTATTTGTGCTGTTAATACTTGACTAGTACTTAACTGGAAACCTAGATCCAAAGGACTGAAACTCAATCTTCACCCCAAAACGAAAACAAACTAAAATGGGTAACTTGAGGTTTATGGCATATAGTTCAGGTCAACAGACATACGAGGAGAAAGGGGAAGAGCAAAGCCGGTGACAGAACACATTCAGTCAGGGAAGATGTTTATACGAAGAGTGTAGTGGAACATCAGGAAAAGCTCCTTACGGACTCGCTGTGCGCATCTGGAGGCGCCAGATCCTTCCATGGCACATCCAAGAATGGGGAGATCAGGGAGGAGGCCATTCCTGTCATTCCAGTTTTAGAAGCTCCACATCAAAGACGAGAGTGGCATTTGGTGGGATGATGCCTGGGTGCCCAGTGGCGCCATAGGCATAGTCTGGGGAGATAGCTTGGCTCTCTGACCCACGCTCATCTGGGCAACCCCTTCTTCCCAGCCTCGGATCACCTCCTGCTTACCCAGCACAAACTTAAAGGGCTTGTTTCTGTCCCGGGAGGAATCGAATTTCTTTCCATCTTCAAGCATCCCGGTGTAGTGTACCACGCAGGTCTGGCCGCGCTTCGGGAAGGTGCGCCCGTCTCCGGGGGAGATGGTCTCCACCTGCACTCCCATGGCGGTGGCGGCGGCGGCGGCGGCGGCGGACGCGGGGCTGGCGGGCGGGCGGGCGGCGCGACGGCCGGCGCGACAGGCGGCGTGGACAGAGAGCGAATCTGGCGGCGGTTCCGCGGCTGTGCCTCGTCCCTCCGCGGAACGGCTGCCAGAAATTAGTCTTGACCTCTGATGGTTAGTATTTTTATTACCAACTCATCAGCAAGTAGGGGAAGGTTACATAGCATGTGTCAGAAAGCTTAGGCTTAGCTCAGTTCTAACATCCTCGCCAAGGGATTGGGGAAATGCCTCCCAGTCCTGGAATATGTGCCCAGGTTACCATCACAGGCCTTTTGTAAATGATCTGTTTTCTTGTAGGCAATTGGAACCAATGAAGTCTCTTAGACATTGGAAAATATGTGACCCTCTCCAATCCTTCATTCCCACTAACCCTTTATTGATTCATAGATAAGGTGTTAATCTGTGACTAATCATCTCTATTACCTCACTTGTATATTTAGATCTCTAATTTTGTTTTCTTAATATAAACTTTTTAAAATACATTTATTTATTTTATTCATTTATTTTTGACTGCGTTGGGTCTTCGTTGCTTTCTCTAGTTGCAGCGAGTGGGGCCTACTCTTTCTTGTGATGCGCGGGCTTCTCATTGCAGTGGCTTCTCTTGTTACAGGGCTCAGGCTCTACGCACGTGTGCTTCAGTAGTTATGGCGCTCAGGCTCAGTAGCTGTAGCCCATGGGCTCTAGAGCACAGGCTCAGTAGTTGCTCCCTGGCACGGGCTTAGTTGCTCCCTGGCACGTGCGATCTTCCCGGACCAGGGCTGGAACCCATGTCCCCTGAATTGACAGGCGGATTCTTAACCACTGTGCCACCAGGGAAGCCCTAGATCTTTAATTTTGAATTCATTCATTCAACAGACACTGCCTAAACACCTATCACAAAGGTACAGTCCCTGTCTTCAAGGAGGCCATGATTTAATGAAGGAGTCAGACACTGAGTGAATAATTAAGACACGTTATGATTAGTGCTATAATAGAAATATGTTTAGGGTTTAAGGCTGTAAAAATTTCTTTCATTTACTTATAAATGTAGAAATTGATTTATTAGAACTATAATTGCTGATAAACCCAGGCCAAATATAAGGGAGCATTTATAAGCCATGAATGAAGGAATTAATACCTTGAGTTTAATCTCTGTATTTTTTTTTAATATTTATTTATTTATTTGTTATATTTATTTTGGCTGTGCCAGGTCTTACTTGCAGCACGCGGGATCTTCGTTGCGGCATGTTTAGTTGTGGCATGCGAGATCTTTAGTTGCGGCATGCATGTGGGATCTAGTTCCTCGAACAGGGATTGAACCCGGGCCCCCTGCATTGGGAGTGCGGAGTCTTACCCACTGGACCACCAGGGAAGTCTCCCTGTATTGTTAAATACATGAATTGTGACATGTTTCCTTGTTGGAACTTATATAGTTCCAACGTTTTAATTTTTAATTATGTTTCACTAGAAATCCTGGTCTAAATATAAGATCTAATTTTAAACTTTTCTATCTGTATTAAACCCTCATGTTACTATCACATGGGATTCCCAGGTCCAGGTGATACCACTGCCTGTGAACCTGATTCTTCCTCAGTAAGATGATTCCATCTGTGCTGATACAGGGACTCTTTATTTTTAGGACAGCTATTGCCATGGTTACTGTGAACCACAGAGTTGGCCTTCAGTACTATGTCCCTGAGCAGTATTTCCCAGGAAATTTTGTAGCAATAGAGAATAAATGAAATAAAATATATCATACATATAACACAAGAAGAGCTATAATCACAAAACATTCACTTAACTGTGTCATTCATTCAAATGTGTAATGTAAAGATTTTTTAAAAATCCCTTTGCTCTTCTACAATAAGTAAAAATGTCTGACCAATGTATTTAAAATAAGTACATTTAGAAAGATGTTTGGTTAATTATCAAGTCAGCAGGAAAAGGCAAGTTAAATGCTGTTATTATTTCCAAATTCAGTTTGGGAACTGAGCAATTAAAATTAAAGTAGGTGGAACATTTGCATGGGGTATTAAATGCTTTATTTATAATGAGATTTAATTAATAATTTACAAATACTCTGGTAAAAATCTAAACGTAAAATATTTCTTTCTAGTCATAATTTGCTTTGCAGGGCAGTCTTTGGAACATTATTAAGAATTATTCTTTCAGTTTTAAAACACAAAATGAAAATATATGACTTTTCCAAATGGCACGAAATCTTCTGATTTACATCTTAAATGTACTTAATGTTCTTATTTTGCAATGGATTTCCAGAAACATAAGTCTTTAGCAATCCTTTTTAGGTAGTTTTGTAACTTGGGGCCACATTTCAAGAGTTTTTTAAAAATTTTTTTATGTGAGATTCAACAGAAAAATATACAGACCTTGAGACAAGGAATTTTGTTGTTGTTGTTTTTAAACAGCTAAAGCCAGTTTTAAATTGCTATATGTGTCAAAGTTAATTCAATCTAACACAATATATGGCATTTAATAATTTAATGAGTTAAGCATTTTGCATATTATATTTATAATATATGATAAATGTAATACTATATAAAAATAAAGTATATAATATATATTTTATATATAACATATGTGTTAAAATAACACTCTGCAATAGATCCTTTTTAATATAATTATTGGCAGGCAATGCAATTTCCATTGTGTGGTCTAGTTTCTGAGTTCCTGAAGCTGATTTTCTGACCCCAAACAAAAATAAAAACGAAAGCAAAAAAACCACCCCATTTCTCTCTGCTAACTGATATTGAGGCAAATTAGGACACAAGTGGACAATTCTACTCTCAATAGTATAGCTGTTTAATTTGAATAACTTGAAATTCTAGAGATTCTGAGGATCCATGAGGATTATATCAAATTTTGAAACTCATGTTGCCAACTGAGTGAGAGGCCATCACGAAATAACATTTAATTTTTGGTGCTAAACTACCCAGGTTTTATATAATAAACTATACATAAAAAAAATTTTTAAATCTGATGAGTCCTCTGAATGCTATTTTTTAATGACAGCTGAATACTCTGAGGAGAAAGTACATTAAATCCCCGTCTTTGTCTTAACATTTTATATGTAAAATGTAACTATTATCATCGACATTAAGAATACACAAATATAGAAATTAAGGGTAACACAAAGATTAAACACAATTTTTTTAAGTGTTTAATTCAGTGGTTATTATTATATTCACAGATATGTGTACCATCACTACAGTCAATTTTAGTAATTTTTTTGGCCTTACCGCTCGGCATGTGGGATCTTAGTTCTCAGACCAGAGACGGAACCCAGGCCCCCTGCAGTGGAAGCACAGAGCCTTAACAGCTGGACCACCAGGGAAGTCCCCGATTTTAGTAATTTTTGTCAAACATAATTTTAAATGTTTTCCTAATCATGAAGACTACATGGGGACTTCCCTGGTGGTCCAGAGGTTAAGACTCCGCACCCCCAATGCAGGGGCCCGAGTTCAATTCCTGGTCAGGGAACTAGATTCCACATGCCACAACTAAGAGCCAGCATGCCAGCAACTAAAGATTCCACATGCCACAAGATCCCGCATGCTGCAACAAACATCCCACACGTGATAACGAAGATCCTGCGTGCCTCAGCTAAGACCCGAGTAGCCAAATAAATAAATACATATTTTAAAAAAAGGACTACATGCCATCATTAGTTAATATATCAGATTTATATACTCTTAGGGCAAGGTTTATTGTACTAACAGTGGGTCCAATCCATATTTTGATCTTTTTTTTTTTTTGGTTGACTTTTTTTTCATGGTTAGCTCATTGTAATTTACCTGGTAATGTTGCTGATGAAGAGTTCATAACTTATTTTCTTCTTGTTTGCTTGTTCATGCATATCACTATTAGCAGCTTCTTTGTAAAAAATCTTTTTAAGGCACTTACTCAGTCCATGAAGTTTAGTTTAGTAAAACTAGTAGATAATAAATTCCAAGAACCAAGTACATATAAAGTACAATCTGTAGCAATCCACTGAAAAGTCCCTTTGTTCTCCCCTTTGGAGGGCAGAACTCCCACTTTCCCCTCAGGATACCTTAGTTACCAACAATTCTATGTGATCACTTGGTAGCCACCAAATAAGGGAAAACCCCACTGTCTGTACGTTAAACATTAGCAAAATTGAATTCATTTTTATTAAACATGAAAATAAATATGTTTAAGTTTATTCTCTTCTCACATCAATGCATAGTCTCGCACATCCCATGAGTTGTGTGTATCCCATTTGGGGAACCACCGTGTTAGAAAATGTCTGTCTAGTCTCTGATACCCAAATTTTTAAAAAGAAAAATGACAAATATGATCAGTGATAGGGAAGAGAAAGAGAAGAATGAAGGGTAAGACTCAATTTATTTCTACTGGAATAGTTTTATCTAGTCCCTAACCAAGGAAGCCTTGCCAATGACCTCTCTCTCCAAACTTAAACAAATTTATGTTAATATGTAGACTGACTGTGTTAAAACCCAATGTAAAGTACCTTCCTTTTCACAGTATCATTAAGGTCTATATTTGATTGAAGCAGCGAGTGGATGATTGTAAATACATCCTATTGTGCAAGTTCTGCTTGTCTCTGCTGCTTTCATCAGGTCCATAATCCTACAACCCCTTCTTTTCCTTTTTTTTCTTCTAATTTGTTTCTTCCATCATATTAATTGCCCACTTGGATAAATTCTTATTCTTTCCATGGTTTTGTCTTTGTACACATTTTCTGTGCCAACTTGTCTCTCCAAAGTCCTCATGTTACTTTAAAAAAATGTCTAAATATGTTTCATTAGGTGTATCAAAACAGAGTTCCCTTCAAAGTACAAGTATACAGTAAAATGACTGTATTCATTATTTTCTTTGTCATAAAATATTACATGCCATATTTTAGATTTTTTAAAATCCCTACTGTTTACTTCAAGCATAATTAGAAAGTAGCGCTGAGAAAAGATCCAAAACGATAATTTTATGGCATCTTATGGTAGTTATCAGATACAACACGATAGGTAACATAATTTAGTGGTAACTATGGGCTGTGGAGTCCAACCTGGATTCAAATCTAACTCTAGAACTTACTAGCTATGCCATCTTAGGTTTTGTTACTTTACTATGAACTTGGCCAACATACAGAAAAGGGCTAATTACCCTTTTAATAATCATCTACAGTGCTTATTCATGAGGCTAGCAGACACATAATTAGCATTACTCTCAAATGTACTTTGGTCATTTTAATAACGAGTATCACATTTAATTGGTTCTAGTTCAAGTAATGGCAACAGCTAAGATGACAGTCGTTTGTATGCTTTGCAACTCCTAAGGTATGCAGGCAATAATTTTCAAATTAAAATATAACGAAAACTTTACTTCTTGCTTCCAGAAAATATAGATGGATAAGAAAAATCAATTCTAAGATTTGAGAACAAAACTACTGTTATTCTCTATTAATGTACGAAGCACTGCACTTTCCATCTTTTCGCTACCTAACCCAGCAAATGAATTTACAATTAACTAGAGATTCAATTTCTTTAATATATATATGGCTATTCAGGTTATTTACTTCTTTAGTGAGCTTTGGTAGTTTGTCTCATAAGGATGTAGCCAATTTCATCAAAGTTTATTTGCATAAAGTTGCCAATAAATATTGTTTCATTGTTGTTTTAATGTCTCTAAGGGATCTGTAGTGATGTCTCTTCTTTCATTACTAGTATTCCTAATTTGTGTCTTTTTTCTCATCAGTCTAGCTAGAGATCAATCTTATTGCTGCATGTCACAGATTTTGCTATTTGTGTTTTCATTTTGTTCAGTTAAAGTATTTTCTAATATACCTATACTTTTTCGAGCAGAGGGTATTTACAAGTGTGCTGTCCAATTTCCAAATACTTGTAGATTTTTCAGATGTTATTTTTAGTCTAATTTCTTCATGGTCTAAGAATATATACTTTGTGTTGTTTCAATCCTCTTAAATATAGTTTTATGGCCCAGAATATAGTCTGTTGTGGTAAATGTTCCATGTTCATTTGAAAAGAATGCTCTACTGAGCCTGTGCTCTAGAGCCCGCGAGCCACAACTACTGAAGCCCATGCGCCTACAGCCCGTGCTCCGCAACAAGAGAAGCCACCGCAATAAGAAGCCCGTGTACTGCAACGAAGAGTAGCCCTGGCTCTCTGCAACTAGAGAAAGCCCACGCACAGCAATGAAGACCCAATGCAGCCAAAAATAAATAAATTTATTTTAAAAAAATCTGGGGACTTCCTTGGTGGTCCAGCCTTCCAATGCAGGGCATGCAGTTTCGATCCCTGGTCAGGGAACTAAAGATCCTACATGCCACGGGGCAACTAAGTCCGTGCACTGCAACTACTGAGCCTGTGCGCTCTAGAGCCCATGCACCACAACTAGAGAGCCCGTGTGCCACAAATACTGAGCCCACACGCTCTGGAGTCTGAACGCCACAACTAGAGAGAAGCCCACACACCGCAAGGAAAGATTCCACATGCTGCAATGAAGATCTCACGTGCTGCAACTAAGACCTGACACAGCCAAATAAATATTGTTAAAAATATTTTAAAAATTAAAAATAAAAATCTGGGGACTTCTTTGGTGGTCCAGTCGTTAAGACTCCGTGCTTCCATGGCAGGGGGCACGGGTTCAATCCCTGATCGGGAAACTAAGATCCCACATGCCGCAAGGTGCAGTCAAAAAAAAAAAAATCTGTTAGAGTACACCTATGTTCATAGCAGTATTATTCACAACAGCTAAAATGTGGAAGCAACTCAAGTGCCCATCAATGAATGAATGGATAAGCAAAATGTGGTATGTACATAAAATGGAATATTATTCAGCCTTAAAAAGAAAGGAAATTCTGACCCACGCAACACAGATGAACCTTGAGGACATTATGTGAAATGAAATAAGCCAGTCACAAAAAGACAGATTCTGAATGATTCTACTTATATGAGGTACTTAGAGTAGTCAAAAATCACAGAGACAGAAAGTAGAATGATGGTTGCCAGAGGCTGAGGGGAAGGCAGAATGAGGCGTTATTAATTAATGGGCATAGACTTTCAGTTTTAAAAGATGAAAAGAGTTATGGAGACGGATGGTGGTGATGGTAGCATAACATTATTAATATATTTAATGTCACTGACCACTTAAAAACAAGATGGCAAATTTTATCACAATTTTAAAACTTAAAAAAAAAAACTATTAGAACATACCCATTTGTTCAAATATACGCTGGCTGTCTGCTATTTGCAGAATGGACTGCTGCCAGTGCTCAACCCCCCAAGTATTCCAAACCAAATCTGATATGGCTGGAGACACTTTTTTTTTTTTAAAGAATGACAAAGCAGACTGGTACATGTTCTCTTACTTTATTAAATCTTACTAGAACCAAGTAAGGAACAAACACACAGATGAGTAGGCTACAGTGAAGAAATCTTCTTTTTATAAGAGAGTTAAGAAGACATTAAAAGATAATTCCAGGTATTATCTTCAGTGATGCTTCTTATCTTTTTTCTGGGACTCCAGGTAATATTCAGCCCCTACAGCTACCACAAATGCAGCAAATCCCCATTTGAATCCTTTTAATAATGCACCAACAAAGGAAACATTATTTGCAAAGCCACCCGTGTATCTCCAAGCTTCATTGCTAGAGGAAAAAAAAGGGGAAAATTATATTCACACATGACACACATTCATTGAGTAAAATATATTTGATTTCATCTTTCTCACAGACTTAAATGCAACCTAATATAAGATAATCTAAGTGGATCACAATAGGAATCTTTCTTTGGCATAAGATAATTAGATCTATATGCCCACATTTCGTACATGAAATACAAGAAAAAACACTTGATGATTTCATATTTCACAGTCATAGTACTCAGGATTTTACAGAATTCTCAAATGCAAGGCTCACCTTGGCCTATCCATCACAGGTCAGTTGTGTAGCTTTGCTCATACTAGTCATTACAGCTTCATGGAAAGAGGAAGTTAAGAGATCTGGGTATTAATCTTTGCTCTGCCATACTAGATACACAACTTAGGCTCGGCAAGTTACTTAACCTGTTGAGGCCTGTTTCTTCTACTCAATAACGATTACTATTTACCTTATAGCGTTATTATAAAGATTAAACAGAGTAATGTATGATGTATTTTGGCACAAAGAGTACGTAACACTTGATAATACTATTACTATGCAAGAGGATCATTGATTTTCCCTGTCATAGAAGTCAGAACTTTAGTAGACTAATTTCATGCTCTGGCAATCATTCTTTTGAGTATCCTGAACAGAGAAGGAAACAAATCAGAGTGCTCTAGTGAAAAAAAGTCTTCTCTCGCAGGTAAGGATAAATGAGTGGAAAAAATCATGTTTTAAAGAACAAAACCCACTTAACTCTAAAAATCTGACTTACGAAAGTTAATCAAATCTAATTTAAGACACCAAAACCAGACAAAGACATTAGAAGAAAACTACAGATTAATATTCCTCATCAACATAGATGCAAATATTCTTAACAAAATTTTAGAAAATTGAATGCAGCAATATTTAAAAGGATAATATATCACGATGAAGTAGGGTTTACCTCAAAAGAATGCAAGATTGGTATAACACCTGAAAATGAATAAAATTAACTCACCATATTAACAGAATAAAAAAAGAGGTGAGCGTCTTAATAGATGTAGAAAAAGCATTTAACAAAATTCAACACCTATTAGTAACAATAATAATAGTAACTCATAGTAACCCAGGAATAGAAGAGAAATTCCTCAACTCGATGAAAGGCATCTCTGAACATCCTACAACTAACATTACACTTAATGATGAAAGGTTGAATGCTTTCCCCAATTAGGAATAAAGCTAGGATGTTCAAATACACCACTTTTATTCAACATTATACTCGTAATGTTAGCCCATGCAATAATGCAAGAAAAAGAAATTAAAAGGTTATAGATCGAAAAAAAAGTAACGTCTTTGTAGACGAAATGATCTTCTATGAAGTAAATTCTAAGGAATCTGTAAGAAACGTCTGCTAGGACTAAAAAGTGAATTTAACAAGGTAACAAGATACAAATTCAATATATAAAAAGCAATTATATTTTTATATATTAGCAATGAACAACTGGAAACTGAAGTTTAAAAATACTGTTTACAATAGCATAAAAAATACGGAACAAGTCAGGATAAATTGAACAAAATATGTACAAGACTATAAGAACACTGCTGAGAAAATTAAAGAGGATCTAAACTGTTCATGGACTGGAAGACAATATTGTTAAGACAGCAGTTATCCTCAATTGAGCTAAAGGTTCAAGGTGATCCCAATTAAATTCCAAGCAGGCTTTTTATAGAAATTGAAAAGCTCATTCTAAAAGTTAAATATAAATACAAGAACTTGGAATAGCTAAAACAATTTTTTTTTAAAAGTTGGACATCTTATTTTATACTACCTGATTTGAAGACAGTGTGGTATTGACATAAAATAGATATATTGATCAGGGTAACAGAAAAGAATCCAGAAGTAGACTGTACAGATATTGTCAACTGACTTTTGACAATGGTGTCAAAGTCAATTAATGGGGAAAGACAGTCTTTTAATATATGGTGCTAGAACAACTGGAGGTCCATATGCAAAAACATTAACCTTCATCCTTACCTCATATGACATAAAAATTAACTCAAATGGATCATATGTCTCAATGTAAGAAAGAACACTATAAAAGCTTCCAGAAGGTTAGGAGAAAATCTTAGGAGGCAAAAAGCACAAACCATAAAAGAAAAAAATGCTAAATTGGGACTTCAGCACAATTTAAAACTCTTTTAAAGACATCATTAAGAAAATGAAAAGAGGGACTTCCCTGGTGGAACAGTGGTTGAGAATCTGCCTGCCAATGCAGGGGACACAGGTTCGATCCCTGGTCCAGGAAGATCCCACATGCTGCAGAGCAACTAAGCCTGTACGCCACAACTACTGAGCCTGTGCTCTAGAGCCTGCAAGCCACAACTATTGAGGCTGCATGCCACAACTACTGAAGCCTGCGCGCCTAGAGCCTGTGCTGGGCAACAAGAGAAGCCACCGAAATGAGAAGCCTGCGCACCACAATGAAGAGTAGACCCCGCTCACTGCAATTAGAGAAAGCCTGCGTGCAGCAACGAAGACCCAACGCAGCCAAAAATAAATAAACAAATAAATAAATTTATTTTAAAAAAAGAAAACGAAAAGATAAGCCACACTCTGGGAAAAACATCTGCAAAACTTTTATCTGATAAAGGACTTATATTTAAAATATATAGACAACTCTTATAATTCAATAAAAGACAAACACTCTGATAAATAGAATGGGCAAAAGATGTGAATAAACATTAAACCAAAGAAAATATACAAATGACAAATAAGCATATGAAAAGATTCTCGTCATCTCCATTCTTCATGGAAATGCAAATTAAAACCCAAAGAAATATTTCTATCACATTCACTAGAATGGCTAAAATTAAAAGGCTGATAATACTAAGTATTGATGAGGACATTGAGCAACTGAAATTCTCATGCATTGTTGGTGGGAATGCAAAATGGTACAGCCACTTTGTAAAATAGTTCGGCAGTTTTTTATTTAAAAAAATACACTTTTCAAAAGATTCAGAAATCCCACTGTTAGGTATTTACCCAAGAGAAATGAAAGCATATGTTCACACAGACTTGTACTTGAATGTTTAAAGCAACTTTACTCATAATAGCCAAAAACTGGAAACAAGCCAGATGGTCATCAACTGGTGAACAGTAAACAAAATGAGGTATATGCATACAATGGAGTAGTACTCAGCAATAAAAAAGGATGGGACTATGGATATAAGTTAACAATGTACATAAGTCTCAAAAGCACTATGATAAGTGAAAGTGGCCAGAACAAAAACTACAGATTGTATGATTGCAATTGAAAAAGCAGATCAAGGGTTGCCAGGAACCAGGGGTAGGATAGCACTGAGTGCAAAGGATCATCAGGGAACTTTTTGGTATTCTAGAAATATTCTGCACCATGATTGTGGTGGTAGTCACATAACTGCACAGGTAACTGCACACATCTGTCAAAACTCATGGAATGATACACTTAAAGTGGGGTGAATTTTACTGTATATAAGTGGTATTTTAATAAAGCTGATTTTAAAACTTAAATGTAAAAGGCCATTTTTAATGATTTTTTAAAAAAGAGAATACATTGAAAAGGAACATAGATACTGCTTCTCTAGGATAAGTTCTAGTTAAATTATTTAATTATTCTTACCGGCCCCATGGATCCCTTAGCCCTCGTGCAGCCAGCTTCTCCTGGACAGTTTCTAACGGTGTCCCTTCTATGTTCCATTGTTTATAATCTGGAAGTTCCATTTTACTATGACCATGTTCATGTCCATGTCCATGGGCCATGTCTACAGGAAAAGATTAATTTAAGGGAGAAATACATATATTGTAGATATCAAATACCCAAGTTTACTATTTATGTTTTAAGGTAAAATTTTAATGTTTTAAAAAGAAAAGAAGTACAAATACTTGAAAATTCGAAGCTAAGAAATTTTATAAAAGTGTCTCTTTACATAACTAGTATATGTTCACAGTTTGGAAATATACATATGCAAAATATAAAAAAGAAAAATAATCGGTAATCCCATCACTAAGAGATAACCATTTACTATTTGGTTTCTTTCTTCATTATAATAATAGCAAATATTTACCATGCCCTATGTGCCAGGTGCACTATGATAAAGTGCTTTAACTGTCTTGACTCCACATTATTCCTAAAACAACTCTTTGAACTTAAATTACTATTATTATCCCCATTTTATAGATGAAGACAATGAGGCTCCAAGAAAATAAGTAACTTTCTGAAGGCAACAAAAATAGTTAATGGTACAATTGGGTTTTGAACACTGCAGTTTCATTTCAGAGCCCTTGCTCCTAACTTTTAAGCAATACTGTTTCCTTCTTTTCAGTCTTTCGTAATGCATGAATATCTATAACAAAAATGTTGTACATAGTTTTGTTACGTGCTTTCTTCAGATGATTCTTTAAAAATGCAGTATTACTGTGGTTAATACATATGGATCACATGAACTTTTTCTGTAAAGAGTCACATAGTAAATATTTTAGGCTTTGTTGGCCAAGAGGTGAAATCAAGGTTATTATGTAACAGGAGAAATATATAACAGGAGAAAAGACAAATTTCCATAAATATTTATTGATAAAATTCTAAATATAACAACTGAGTATAATTTTTTATAATACAAGTCTTCTGATGAAAAAATGCAATTCCTTTTTGGGGGGATAACATTTTGCTTAACTGGAGCTCAAAGTTTAGTGTTCCTTAGTATCAAATTGATTGCAAATGTTCATCTGTAAAAACCCTTCTTAACTCACTGGCCACATAAAAACAGGCAATGGGCTGAATTTGGCCAGCAGGCTGTAGTTTGCTAACTCTTTTTTTTTTTTTTTTAATAAATAAATTTATTTATTTATTTATTTTTGGCTGCATTGGGTCTTCACTGTTGTGCACGGGCTTTCTCTAGTTGCGGCGAGCGAGGGCTACTCTTTGTTGCAGTGTGTGGGCTTTTCATTGCAGTGGCTTCTCTTTTTGCAGAGCACAGGCTCTAGGTGCATGGGCTTCAGTAGTTGTGGCTCGCGGGCTCCAGAGCACAGGCTCAGTAGTTGTGGCTCACAGGCTTAACTGCTCCGTGGCATGTGGGATCTTCCTAGACCAGGGCTCGAACCCATGTTCCCTGCATTAGCAGGTGGATTCTTAACCACTGCACCACCAGGGAAGTCCCTAGTTTGCTAACTCTTGATGTAGATCAACAGAGACTTTTTTTTTTAATTTTTATTGAAATATAGTTGATCTACAATCTTGTGTTAGTTTCATGTGTACAGCAAACTGATACAGATATACATATATTAAGTGTAAGTATTCTTTTTTTTTAACATACTCTTCCATTAACAGAGTCCTTAGGACCCCTTTTTAATCGATAAATTTGCTTTAATAAAATATGCCCCCAATGGGTATATAAAGGTTTCAGTTTTCTAGTGTTATTTTTATAGATAATACAAAAATAAACTTGAGCTCAGTCCCGTTATATTGTTATGAATTTCAAATTAACAGGGTATGAATTAATAATGCTATACTGTAATTTGTATAAGGTTAGCAGTAGCAATTCTATAATCATCGCTTTCCAGAAATAAAACCAAACCAAATAATTATTACCACTTTGTCTGCATTTATAACTATAAACAAGTCCAATAATAAGGCAGGATTCCTACACTGAATTTTAGAAGACAGAGGTAATTATTAGATAGTGTATACTAAAGACACATTATGTGAAGTGCTCATTTCATTAAACAATAGTTCCCAGAATACGGGGGACAAAACTGTACACAGTAATTCCGACAAATTAGCCAACATTTAATATTTTTATTTATAGACATGTTAAGATATAAAAAAACACTATGTTGATGATTTTCACATTTAAAAGAGAATAAAAATGAACACCTACCAAACACAAGTTAAAACTACAACATTTACAACTTTGAATGAAACATTTAATCCATTATTTCATTATTATTTGGTGGATTCAATAATATAAAGGAAACAAATTATGGTTTCAGATTTCAGTCTGACTTTTGAGATTCAATACATTATCACAAAAGAAAGACTTCTAGAAGCATTTAATTATAATGATAAAGTGTTGGCTTCTTCTATGTTTTCCAAAAAATATTTTTAAAATAATGTTTCATTCCAAAAATCTTTAGATTACAAGAAAACCCTTATTTTGGCAAATGTCAATTCTATAACATTAAACGTACTTGAGTATCAATGTACTTGGAAGAGAATACAAAACAAAGGTCAAACATTTTTGATTAAATAGCTTGATTTCGAAAATGAAAATTGAAATATTACCATGGTATGAAGGCTATCTCAAAGTTACAATACTACTATGCTCAAAATATTAAGTAATTTGGAAGATATATCTTTGAAAAAAAAAACCATGAAAGTATACCTATACTCATTTCTCATAAACAAATTTCCTTTAATAAATTCAATGTATTTTCTCTTCTATCTAATTAAAGTATTTCAGTAAGAGTCCCTTCATAGGCATTTACTAAATATTTTAATGACTTTTCAAGAAGAACAAAAAGTTGAACAACACTATTTTTAGGGAAGCTTCATTTTCTCCTAAAAATTATTTCTACTTCAGAATAGCCATAAATCAAACAATGATATCCTGATCACTTGAAGGAAGAGTTTGGAATCCTACTGAAGTGCAGACTTTGGTGCTGTACAGATCCGGCATCAAACCCTGAATGCACCATTAATAGCTGTAAAATCCTGTGCAAATCATTTAAATCTTGCTCAACTTCAGTTTCTTCATATAACATGAGGTTAAAACCTACCTTGCAAGATTGTGAAAATTGGGGAAAACACATTGTGATGATGTGCCTTCCACTTTCACACCCAGGTGGTGAGAATGTGATTTAACAAAACCACTGTAAAAAACTGTTTGGTATGACCTAGAAAAGTTAAACATTTGAATATCTTACGGCCTAGCAATTCCAGTCATAGGTACTGCATATATACTCTAGATCTGCACTGTCCAATATGGTAGCCACTAGCTCCCTAAATGTGGCCTATGCAACTGGGGAACTAAAAATTTTTATTTAATTTTAATTAATTTAAATTTCAAAACGGATTTTCAAACCAGTTATTGGAAAATTTTAAAGTGTATTTGGTACAAACTGGGCATGCAAAGCTGCTTTATCAACTGTAAATTTTATGAAATATAAATGCAGATCAAGTGTTTGCATTTATGGAAACAGCATATTCTGTAAAACACATCACTTTTGAAGACAGAATGAAGAAAATGTAAAATATTTCGTTAATAACTTTTAATACTGATTACACCTTAAAATTATAATATTTTGAATATATACACTCGGTTAGATAAAATACATTATTAAAATTAATTTTATGTTTCTTTTTACCTTTTTAATATGGCTACTAGACATTTTTAAATAACATATGCGGTTTGTATTATATTTGCACTAGACAGCACTGCTCTAGAGAAACTCTTGCATCTGTATAACAGATATATTTTATAATCAACAGGCAAATATATAGGGACTTCCCTGGTGGCGCAGTGGTTAAGAATCTGCCTGCCAGTGCAGGGGACACAGGTTTGAGCCCTGGTCCGGGAAGATCCCACATGCCGCGGAGCAACTAAGCCCGTGCACCACAACTAATCAGCCTGCGCTTTAGAGTCTGCAAGCCACAGTTACTGAAGCCTGTGTGCTGCAACTACGCACCTACAGCCCGCGCTCCACAATAAGAGAAGCCACCACGATGAGAAGCCCACACACCGCAACAAAGAGTAGCCCCGGCTCGCCACAAGTGGAGAAAGCTCGTGTGCAGCAATGAGGACACAACGCAGCCAAAAAAAAAAAAAAAAAAAAAGCAAGAGAATCAGGTGGAAAAACTGTTAAAATAAAAATTCCACAAAAATGCCAAACACACGATGAAAAAAAAATCTTTCTAGCCATATTATTTATGCTAGCCCCAAACTGTAAACAACTCAAATGTCCAACTATGGAATGGATTAATTATGGAATATTACACAATGAAAAACAACATGCAAAAGTATGAATGAATTTCACAAATATAAGATTGAGCAAGGGGTGAGTCAGAAAAAAATACACACCTTGAATCCCATTTATATAAATGGAAAAACCTAACAATTCATTTTCTAGGAAAAAATATTTAAGTGAAACAAGTAAATGATTATTACAAGTTAGGATGCTGGTTACCTCTTGCTGGAGGAGATGGAATCACAAAAACTCATTCAGGGAACTTCTAAGGCAGTGTTTTTCAACGTATTGTAATTACTGTACCCCAAAGGTGCTTTCTTAAGACCTTTTTTTTCCCCTAATCATGTTCCCACCCTACCCCTCCACATGAAAATTTAATACCACAGTTTATGTACTATGGCTCTTTGGAGGGCCACAAACTATTGTATTATCTAAGGGTTTTTTTGCCCTCTCACGCCCACCCAACAAGAACGATTTTTTACCTCCTTAAAAGGCAATCACCTCTGCTGAGAATGCATATTTAAGTTTTTGGCAATGCTTTATTTCCTAACCTGAGGGGTGGTGATCAAGTGTTTGCTTAATTATAATTCTTAAAAATGTACTTATGTTTTATACAGCCTTCTGTTATGTATACGTCACAATAAAAACTAAAATTAGATAAAGTGACTTAAATCGTGCCTAGGACTCAACAAGAGGTGATTATTTCCCTTTCAGAGCTTTTCAAACAAAAACAGCAAGGAAATAAGTTCAACAAGGAAAAAGCATGTAATCATGAATTTTTTTTCACCTCCTTCTATCTACCTATGTTTGGAGTGAACCTACAAGTTTGTTGGATATCAACCTCCACTAACGGGAGCTGGCTCTAGTACAGGAACAGTGTTGGCATACTTTCCCTAAGAAGGAAATAAAAGGGTAATGCCGCTTACACTATATGTAATTTCACAGTTTACCGAAGACTTTGAAGTATATATTCCAATTTCTCCTCATTTAAAAAATTGTACCATAAGAACATTAGAAAATAAAAGACAAATTAACTGTTTTCCCCTTTAGTGTCCCTTCCAGTCCCTGTATCCGTGTATATTCAATTTAATAGTAATCACACTAAAACTTGATGTGATTTTGTACCCTTTTAAAATTGTGTCATAAACTTTCATACTAGAAAAATCTTATTTAAAACTGTACTATAAATGCTCGTGAGACAGGCATTACAAGTATTCCTATTTTACAAATTTTCGATTTGAGTGCGGTTGTGCCTTCATTCGACTCAAAGATAAACCAAAAAACAGGGGGCGGGGGGTGCTGCGGGTGACACAGGAGGAAAAAAAGCATCTGGACTTAACCACAGTGATCCTCACAGCATCCTTCTACAACCGCCCCTCACTACCCCAGGACTTCATAGTTCTCTCCTGCTAGTTCTTCGATCTCCTTCCCTCTTGAGCTACTCATTCTCATCACCCTTCTCTATTTAGTCTCTCCTTTCCGACAATCCCCGGAGTAGAGTCTCATTCTCATTCCCGATCAAGAGATCTACCACCAGCTCCCCTATTTACCTGACAGCAATCTGACCTCTCAGGACACTCAAGATTCAACCCACCAGCCGGAGGCAACCGGAAACGGAAGTTGTCACCTCGAGTACCTTACGGCAGGAAAGCAGAGGAGAAATTTAACATTCTTGTCCTGGGTCACAGATTCCTGGACCAGGTGGAGATGACATGAAGGAGGCTGGAAGTGGACTTTTCCCCCGCACATCTGTGCATCCGGAGTCTGACCGAAGTAAGAGAAACTGTGGAAGACAGAAGGCGGGGAAGAAGCGACGTGGTCCTTCCTCGAGACCGGAATCTTTAGACTCTGCACAGGGGGAGGGCCGCGGGCATACTGCTGCCAATCAGCGGTGCTGTTGTTGGAGCGTGGAATGACCCAATGGGAGGGCCGGTTGTTGCGCTGCAGTTGGCAGGCTGCTGCGGGAGGCGGTGGCGGTAAGAAGCCAGAGGCAGAGGGGTGACAGGTAGGCGGCGGCGCTGTCTCTGGGGGACGCGGAGTGCCAGATAGGAGGGATTTTCTTCTTCTCCGGCTACAGGAACTATAGAGGGGATCTGCCGAGGGTGGTCTGGGAAGGCGGTAGCCAGAGTGTTGGGTGTTGGTGGTTTCGGAACCTCTAGGAGACCAGCTAGCAGCTTGGGAGGGTCGTGAGGAGAAGACAGCCGAGGCGGGTGGAGGCTGAGCCCTGCGGGGCGACGTAGGGGCCTCAGGCGTGGGGGGCTGCGGTGGCGCCGGCGGAGACGGGAGAGAGGCCGGAGCAAGACGGCGTCGTGAGGGCTGGAAGAATTCCTTGCACGGAGCTCCGAGAGAAAAGAGGACGCGCGGCATTGCAGGCACCTGAGAGAAATCCTAGGGCTTGCTTCTTCTTAGGGCCGTTTCTCAGGGTGGGAACGGAGGAAGCGGAGAAGAAAGATATTTATTGGCGGCCAGATCGTTGAAAGTCTTCGTAGCTGTATATTATGTAATCCTTGGCCGTTATTTACCCAAACAATCAGGTTGCTCCTCCTGGAAGCGGAGGTCTTGCAACCTCTTGATGTGTGAGGATAGTTTTTTCGTTTGTTTGACTGTTTTGTACCCCGGCCGGCTCTGTGGGCGAAGAAGCATGAAGGATAGAGTAGTCACGAAGAGCTTATCCCAAATATGGACTTGGGTTGAGAGATGTGTTAGTCTTAGATGAGCGTGGCCAGGTTCACGTTTTGTAGGTCGTGAATTTATTTGTTTTGAGGACCAAGGCTGACTACAAATCTTTTTTTTTTTTCTTTTAATCTTCAGGAAAGTGGAGACCCTCAGAAATCTATAGTAGGAGGTAAGTGCAAGTTGGAAAATGACTAGAAAATTAGTTGGTAGATTTTTTTACCCCCTAAATATTGTGGATGTTAGAGACTGTGAAAATTAGGTGGTGGTCTGGTTTTGGTGGGGGGAGAGTCGTCTTTCTAAGAAATTTGCTCTATGAGTCTGAGAAACCAGTTTGAATTATTTATTTATTAGATTTAAAAAGTATGTTCTTTGAACCTCTCCGGTAGAGGTAAAATGTATTTACAGACATAATTAATTGTAGATTATCATGTTTTTTCTAAGTTTTTATAATTCATTATTTGCACAATGAAATACAGAATTAAAATAGGAATTCCATTCAGTGTGTATTATGGAATGACAGACTACATTAAAAACTTGATTTTATAGCTCACTGGAAAGCAGTTTTAAAGGAAGTGTTATAAATTTCTAAAATGTGAGCTGATTGAAATGTTGCCTTTAGCTTAGAAGATAAAGACTCATGTAGTATTTATTAACAAGTGTATCATTTTCCTGAGCTTATTTTAATACTGCATGTCAGAAAAACTTTCTAAAATGTGATTTTTTTTCTATTATTGATAATTTATATTAGTGTATCCCAGAAACTAAATTGAAAAAAAATTTTTTTTATATGTCATTTGGTAAAGAGAGCTGGATCATTAGAGTTTGTTCTGAAATGTTTAGCATACTCAGATATTTATCAGTGTTTCAGATAAAAATTTTGATACTTGGTGTTTCATTCTTGGTCGGTTTATCTTTTGGCAAGAATAATACTCTCAGTCCAAAGAACAGTTCTGCTTCTGTTTTAGGTGCAGTTCTGTAGTGTGAGTACCTGTGAACAAATCTCTGCTTTCATGTAGGGTATATGTGTCTCTGTGTGTGTATGTATGTGTTTCTTCTTATTATGTAACCAGCCTACTAGAGTTGTCTTAGAGAACTAATGGCTGATTTTGAATGGCCAGTAGGTGTCCTTGTAGAATGCAATAAAGTTGAACATTGAGTAGGAAATTACCAAGTGATTTAAGGAATGCTAATCCAAATTAGAATATAATAATAATTGGCTGATTATTTATACATCATTAGAAATTCTCTTTTCTGATACATTTCAGTATTGTTTATAAGGAATTTGAAACAATGACTGTAAAGAAGTATAATTGTTTGCCCTAAAATGGGCTTTGAAAGCTTGTTTTTTAATCCAACTCTTAAGCTATCTTGACATGCGATATGGATTTAGGATTGTTTGATTGTTTTTTAATACAGTTTTGTCATCTTATTGTAGTTTATTCGGTTCTAGAATGGTTAAGATTTTCAGCTTGACTGAATTTTGTAATAGAAAAATCAATGCTACATAATGAAAAACTAAAATGATAAAACATGGGCAGAAAGTCTCCAAACAAATTAACAGCTGCACAAAATAATACTTTGTTATTTTTCTTTTAATGCTTTGTTATGTTCTTTTAAAGAATAGAGGAATTTTTGTCTTTCTTTTTCTGTGGCTTAGTTTTTTTGATGTCCCAAATAGCTTCTTTTTACATTTTTATCTGACTGGTAGACAGTGTGCTTTTCTCAGGATGATGAACTGAACATTTGTCATTGTCTAAAATATATAATGGATTCTGGAGGGAGCTGGCACAGAAAGATTATGGCTGCTATTAGTACAGCCCCTTACCTGCAGAGCTTTCTGCTGTGCTCTTATCACTATGTAGCTCTGCTCCTTTTGCCTGCTGTTGATACAATGTTAAAAAATAGAGTTGGACCTAATTCAGGCATTCTCCATAAAAGTGAGTAACTCTGAGAGAGTTCCATGTATATCAGAATAATCTAGGAGTTAAAAAAAAAAAAGGCACACATGCATATCTATTATATCATCTCCACTTCCCTGCAGAATCTTAGTGGTAGGGGGAATATGAAGGGAGGCAGATATATTTTGAAGGAAAAAAAATTCCCTGGATGATATGGTTTATAATGGGCTTCTATTTGAGAATCATTGATCTAATTCAAGGCTCTCACACTGTGGTGTGAACCAGAACAGTAGTTTTAGCTTGAGAAAAAGGGCTTCTAAATCTATCAATATATTATAGCTCAATAAATTTTCACCATTTAATGTCATAGCTGAGATGATGGATTTTCTAACCAGGAGCTAAAGTTGCCAGAAATAAAAATTGTGCTGAATGTTTTGGTTGGGATTACTTTTTACTTGGCACTTAGCTGCTTTACATAAACCAAGCTAATTTCTTTCATAATTCAGACCTGTGCTTTGCACAGATATTTACTTGTACCTGTTCTCTCAATGTCTCTGAAAGCTATCTAGTACTAAATTAAACTAGAATTGGAAAATAAGAATTGGAAGTTTTCTTGATAAAAGGTTTTTTTTGCAATATTGCTATGATATGATGAAGGTATACATTTATCTTTTTGTAAACAAATAATATATATTAAAACTTGAAATTGTGAATGTGTTGACTTTGACACAGGTCTTGTTTAGAAATTCATGGTTCATTCTTACGAATCCTAGACTTTCTGTTTGGGTATTTGTCTGCCATGGAGACAATTACGAGAAAAAGTAAATGAGTAGACTTTAATTTTGGAGAAAGGAGTAAAAAACTCAATTATGTAATATATTAAGGGTATGACTTTGATTACTTATGGGATTATAGTTCTTTCTAAGTTTGAAATACAACTGCCAAAAATGTGGTCATAAAATATGGTAAGTGGGGGCTTCCCTGGTGGCGCAGTGGTTGAGAGTCCGCCTGCCGATGCAGGGGACACGGGTCCATGCCCTGGCCGGGGAGGATCCCACGTGCCGCGAAGCGGCTGGGCCTGTGAGCCATGGCCGCTGAGCCTGCGCGTCCAGAGCCTGTGCTCCGCAACGGGAGAGGCCACAACAGTGAGAGGCCCGTGTTCCGCAAAAAAAAATATATATATATATATGGTAAGTGGCACTTAAATTGTTAAATGGCAAAGCATGGATTACATAATAGTTTTTTGTTCTATTCAAAAAACTGAACTTCAAAAAAGGTTAGAATCAAACTTATCTATCACTTTTGTCATTATGAATCCTTGGCTTTTTTTCATTGAGGTATAATTGACATTATCCGTTGACTCTTTTTTTTTCCTTCAATTTTTTTAATTTATTTATTTACTTACTTACTTACTTTTTGCGGTACACGGGCCTCTCACTGTTGTGGCCTCTCCCGTTGCAGAGCACAGGCTCCGGACACGCAGGCTCAGCAGCCATGGCTCACAGGCCCAGCCGCTCCGCGGCATGTGAGATCTTCCCGGACCAGGGCACAAACCCGTGTCCCCTGCATCGGCAGGCGGACTCTCAACCACTGCACCACCAGGGAAGCCCTTATTTATTTATTTGCGTGGGTTTTCTCTAGTTGTGGCAAGTGGGGGCTACTCTTCGTTGCGGTGCGCGGGCTTCTCATTGCAGTGGCTTCTCTTGTTGTGGAGCACGGGCTCTAGGCGCACCGGCTTCAGTAGTTGTGGCAGACAGGCTCGGTAGTTGTGGCTCGCGGTCTCAGTACTTGTGGCTTGCAGGCTCTAGAGTGCAGGCTCAGTAGTTGTGGCGCACGGGCTTAGTTGCTCCGTGGCATGTGGGGTCTTCCTGGACCAGGGCTTGAACCCGTGTCCCCTTCATTGGCAGGCAGATTCTTAACCACAGTGCCACCCGTGATGTCCCTATCCCTTGACTCTTGATATTGCTTGCTTCTTATTTAGCTACTAACATTTGTCAGTTTACCTCCTTAAATTCCTTTCCCCATGTATTTTTTTGAAAAATGGGTGGAGGGAGTTGGATGCTGAGCGGGGAGTGAAACTTATGCTTTTTACATATTCTTTTATACTGAGGCTTAATTGTTTTTGTTTGTTTGTTTACTGAACGTTTTAGAGCGGTTTTAGGTTCACAGCAAAATTGAGTAGAAAGGACAGAGATTTCCCATAAACCCTCTCACGTATGCATAGACCCCCCCATTATTAATATCTCCCACAGAATAGTACATTTGTCACAATTGATGAGCCTACATTGACACATTGTCACCCAAAGTTCATAGTCTGCATTAGGGTTCAGTTTTGGTGTTGTACATTGTATGGGTTTGGACAAACGTATAATGACATATAATCACTATAGTATCATACGGAGTAGTATTAAGGCTTTTTAATCAGCAGGTATTCCTTTTGTAGTTCTTTCTTTTTAAATGAAAAAGGGAGTGGGGAGGGGAGCATATATTACTCCCTTTATACTTTATACTATGATTGTAAAACTCATATGGTAGACATGATGTGCTATAATATCTAAAGTTAATATGAATTTGCAGTCTGTCACAGTACCTGCTGTTTTATTGTTTGTGGGAAAAAACTAGAATGTTTCTGTTCTTCATGGTTCTGTTGTCAAACCTCTTTGTCATTCTGTACCCTGTCCCTCTGATGTTATTTACTCAAATCAATCTCTAATCCAGAGCTTTTTCTTAATCTCTGGTTCCTATTCTATAAATCTAATTGCCTGCTAGTTGAGGATGACCTACAGATACCTCAAATACAGTATATATAAAAGTGAATTCGTATTTTGTCATCTGTCTAATGTGCTGAAGCTGGAACCTGGTGTTATCTTTGACACTTTATTCATATACCCCTCATCTGAGCGATGCTCTATTCTGTTGACTCTACCTTTGTATTTACTTCTCTCAATTTCTACAACCACTGGAAATTGTGTGAAGAGTTAGGACCTAGAGGCAGATATCTAGATTAGAATCCCAGCTCCGCCATTTATAGCTTCAGTTTCTTTAAAAACAGAGTTGTACAGTCCAGCAGTTGCACTATTGAGCATTTATTCCAGAGAAATTGAAACTTACATTCACACAAAAACCTGTACCTGAATGTTCATAGCAGTTTTATTCCTAATAGTCAAAAACTGGAAACAACCCAAATGTTCTTCAACAGGTGAATGGTTAAACAAACTGGCACGTTTATACTATGCAGCAATAAAAAGAATGAGCTATTGATACATGTAACAACTAAGATGGATCTGAAGTGAAAAAAGCCACTCTCAAAAGGTTACATACTGTATGATTTCCTCTATATAGCGCTCTTGAAATATCAAAATTATAGAGATGAAGAGCAGAGTAGTGTTTGCCAGGAGTTAAGGATCAGGGAGAAGGGAGTGGGTGGCTACAAGGGAGCCTCTCGGTGATAGAACAGTTCTACATCTTGATTGTGATGGTAGTTACACATTATCTACATCTGTTATAAAATTGTATAAAACTACAGACACATGCACAGACAAATGAGTGCTTGTAAAACTGGTGATATCTGAGTAACCCTCTGTGGACTATACCAATGTCAGTTTCCTGATCTTGATATTTTACTATAGTTATGCAAGATGTTAACGATTGGGGGAAACTGGGCAAAGGATACATGGGACCTCCTGGCATGTAGTCTGGGAACTTCTTATGAGTCTGTAATTATTTCGAAATAAAAAGTTTTTAAAAAGGGTTGTATTAAGGATTAAATGAGCAAATACATATGAGGTTCTAGTTATAGTACTTGCTTGGTTCATCATAAATACATAATACCTCTACTATATATAAAATAGATAACCAACAAGAACCTACTGTATAGCATAGGGAACTATACTCAATATCTTGTAATAACATATAATGGAAAAGATCTGAAAAAGAATATATATATATGTATATATACACACACATATATAAACTGAATAACTTTGCTGTATACCTGAAACTAACACAACTTTGTAAATCAATTATACTTCAATAAAAATAAAAATTTTTTAAAAAGGCACCAAGGTGACATTCTATTAAAACAAATAAAATAAATATATAATGCAAATAATAGTAGCAGCAGCAGCAGTAGTAATGATAGTCTAGCCTTCTAACCTCTTAGTAAGCCTCTCCCTAGGACTATTCCCACAGTATTCATATTGGTCACTCTGCCCTCATAGGTCTTTCCTCCCTGTGGTCCACTCTACACTGTAACCAGAGTTCTCTTTCTAAAGTGCCTATTACATATTACTTCATACAAAACTTTTTAATGGCTCCCCATTGTATTTTCATACATTAATTTCTTTTTTTTCAATCGTAGTGGAAAGCAGCATTGGAGTTGGCATAGCTTCCAGGGTGCTATAACATATGAATTAAAGATAAAAACAGAAAAATCTAAAGCGATTGTTCTCACCTTCAAGAAGCTGTAATTTTAAGTGTTATCTTAAAGTTTATTTGATATTGCTGCCTGAAACACTACTGCAAAATTAAATGACTCAGGGCAAAAAGATTTATTGTTATTTTTCATGATTCTGTAGGTTGGCTAAATTGTTCCTTTATTGGTTTCACTTGGCTGTCTCATGTAGCTGAATCCACCTGGAGGGTTGACTGAGTTAGAAGGTCCAAGATGTCTCCACCCACATGTTTGCACATGGTGCTGGCTGTCCATTAAGGTGCTTCAGTTCTTCTCATTGTGACTTCTCATATGGTGGGCTAGTCTGGCATCCTTACATGGCATTCTCAGGGTAGCATTCTATAAAGGTGAAGGTGGAAGCTGTAAGGCTGCAAGACCTCTTTGAGGATTAGGCTTTGAAATTGTATAACAGCCCTTCCACCATATTCTGATGATCAAAGCAACTCACCAAGCTAGCCTAAATTCAAGGGAGTGGAAAAATGGAAAAGGACCTTTGTCGCAGACAATTTAGACTGCTATAATAAAGTACCATAGACTGGGTGGTTTAAACAACAAACTTCTATTTCTCACAGTTCTTGAACTTGGGAAGTCCAAGATCAAGGTGCCAGAAAATTTTGTGTCAACTAGGGACCCACTTCCTATTTCCGAGATGGCTACATTCTCATTGTGTTATAACATGTGAGAGAGCTCTCTGGGGATCTCTTTTATAAGGACACTAATCCCATTCATGAGAGCACTACCCTCATGACCTAATCACCTCCCAAAGGCCCCACCTCCTAATACCATCACACTGGGGGTTAGCATTTCAGTATATTTTGGGGAGACACAAAAATTCAGTCTATAACAATAGTTCACAGAGAGATCAGATTATTTTCTGTTTTCTTAATGTAAGGATGAACAACAGTCCAAAAAGCGACACAGTCACTATAAGAATTTGAAAATGTTTGCTGAGATCTAACAAAAGTAAAAACACAAGTACCAAGGACATTAGATAGCAAGCCAAGAAGGACAGGTTCAAAATCTTCATGAAGTAGAATAATGTGCATAATATGTGGGAGAATCAGCCTTATCTAACTGTTGTGCTACAGTAGTGTTTCCTGAAAACTTGAAGGAGGTTAATCTGTAGAAAGTTCACTGGGTTTTTATTTGAACAGGTTTTAAACAGCTGATTTAACATCTTCCATTAAACTGTTTATTTTTCCTAACGTCTCATTTTCATATAATTTGGTTTTGGCCAGTCACAGTAAGCCACATTACTTTTCTAGAACATAACTCCCAACTGTTGGCAAGAAATTATAGTACTGCATTATGAAATCTTGTCAGTGTACTGAACTATTATAAACACCCCTCTGTCTGAACTGTAATGGTGGTGCACCTTCACAGAGTAGATTCTTTGGTCAGTCTTGCTTCCTACACTCCCCACCACCCCAATTTCAGTGGAATATCCTAAACACTTTATTCTTAGCATTAAATTGAAGCATAACTGAGATGGCTTGTTGGCATCTTAGACCATAAATTTGTTCCTGCAGTCTCTTTCTTACCTTATCAGGTGGCAATAGTGTTTGGCTGCTAGAAACAGAGATAAGAAATAACTGTTGCTTAAATAAGATAATAGTTCATTTCTTTGTCTTGTAAAAACAAATTCAGAAATAGTCTAAGACTGGTACAGCAACTCCATAGACTTGTCAAGGACCCAGTCTCTTTCTCTCTTTCCTTTGCCATCCTTAGCATGTGGTTTCTATTCTGAAGATCACAGAATGGTTGCTGGATATCCATCCATGATCTAGGCAGAAGGAAGGAGGAAGAAAGGCAGAGGACAAAAGGGGCATACCTTCCATCTTTTAAGAAAACTTTCTAGGGACTTCCCTGGGTGTCCAATGATTAGGACTCCATGCTTTCACTGCCGTGAGCCCGAGTTCAATCCCTGGTTGGGGAATTAAGATCCTGCAAGCCACATGTGAATGACAAAAAAAAAAGAAGGAAAGAAGCCTTTCTAGAATTTCCTACATGGTATTTCCTCTGATCTCATTGACCAGAACTTAGTCATTTGGCCATACTTAGCTATAAGTGAGGGTCAGAAATGGCTTTAGCTGATTGTATAGACTAGATCATTGCGAGTGGAGGTGTGGATCTCTATCGGGTGGGAACTAGTAGTCTTTACCATACTTGCTGCCTGTCTCCTCAGCTGAGTCTGCCGCTGACTGACTGCTTGTTGCTGTTAGGCCCTTCACTCAATAGTCATGAACTAAGTGCTAACTGTGCTAAGCCCTGTCCCAGGAATTGGGAATACAGATACATCTGAGACGTCCTCCCTGTCCTGGAGAAGTTATGGATCTTACAGTTTTCCTGCCCTACCCCCCCACCAAGCAGTCACATCTCTCTCTAGGTATCGGGCGTAGGTATTGTTGATTTCTTCTGGTCTTTGGCTTGCCTTTTCACTCTCAGTTTCTTTTGATGACAGGTTTGATACAGCCCAATTTATCGTTGTTGTTGTTATGGTTATGGTTAGTGCTTTTTGTGTTTGCTTAAAAAATATTTGCCTGCTTCAAGGACATAAAGATGTTTTGCTATGGTTTTTTGATTGTTTACTTTCACATTTAGACCTGCATTCTATTTGGAATTTACTTTTGTTGAGTTGTGTAAAGTTAGAGATCGTGATACACTCATTATTTTCTATAGGGATATCCAGTTGACCCAGCGTCTTTTGTTTAAAAGAATGTCTTTTCCCAACTGCACTGCAATTTGCCTTTGTCATAAATAAAGTAGTCTTATTTGTGTGTGACTTTCTAGGCTCTATTGTTTCATTGATAAGTTTTAGTTACTATACTTGTACAGTTAATTACTATGGCTTTATAACAGATCTTAATATTTTACAGTATAGTCCTCCAATTTTTTTTGTTTTTCAAGGTTGCTTTGACTATTCTTGGCTCCTTGTAGTTCCCTAGGGATTTCAGAATCAGCTTGTCAGTTTCTCTTTAAAAGGAGAAGAGTGGGATTTTGATTATGATAGCTTTGAAACTAGAAATCAATTGGGGTAGAATTGACATTTTTACTATGAGTCTTCAACCTGTGAACATGGTATGTCCTTCAATTTATTTAGACCCTTAAATTCTCTCAAAAATGTTTTCTTGTTTTCAGTGTAGTGGTCTTGCACATCTTTTGTTAGATGTCTTTCTTTTTTAAAAAAATGCTGTTGGAAGTTGTGTTTTTATTTTCTTTATTTATTTGATTATTTTATTTTATTTACTCATTTTCAGCTGTGTTGGGTCTTCGCTGCTGTGCGTGGTCTTTTCTCTGGTTGCGGCGAGTGGCGGCCACTCTTCGTTGTGGTGCGCGGGCTTCTCATTGTGGTGGCTTCTCTTGTTGCAGAGCACGGGCTCTAGGCGCGTGGGCTTCAGTAGTTGTGGCACGTGGGCTCTAGAGCAGTCAGTAGTTGTGGTGCATGGGCTCAGTTGCGCCACGGCATATGGGATCTTCCCAGACCAGGGCTGGAACCCGTGTCCCCTGCATTGGCAGGCAAATTGTTAACCACTGCACCAGGGAAGCCTGAAGTTGTGTTTTTAAAAAACACTAGTTTACAGAAATACAATTGATTTTTATATATTAGCCTTTTATCCAGAAACCTAGATAAATTCACTTATTAATTCTAATAATTATTCTGTAGAATCTTCTGAATTTTCTTGGTACGTATTTATATTGTCTATTAATAATATCATCTCTAAATAATGACCTTTTTTCTTTTCTGGTTATTATTCTTATATCTTTTTCTTGACTTGCTATAGTAGCTAGGCCCTCCAGCACAGTGTTGAATAGAAGTGGTGATAATGGTTATCTCTTTTTTCTTTTTTTTTTTTTTTTTTTGGCGTCACTCCGCAACATGCGGGATATTAGTTCCCTGACCAGGGATCAAACCAGTGCCCCCTGCAGTGGAAGCATGGAGTCTTAACCACTGGACCTCTAGTGAAGTCCCTCTTTCTTGTTTTCAACCTCAGAAAGTAAGTTTTCAATATTTTATCATTGACTGTGACACTTGTACAACCTTGGTGTTGTTTCCTCCTTAACTGTTTGGAAAAATCCACTGGTGAAACCATCTGCACTTGAGATTTTCTTTATGGGAAGATTTTTAATGATAGATTACATTTCTTTAATATCCATGATGCTGTATGGATATTCTGTATCTTTCAGTGTTGGTTATTTGTATTTTTCAAGAAATGTGTTCATTTCGTGCCAAGTGTCACATTTATTGGTATAAAGTTTATCATAACTTTTTCTTTTTGATGTCTAAAAATTTCATAGTAATTTGTGTTTTCTCTAATAAGTATTACTAGGGGTTTGTCAATTTTATTAATCTTTTCAAAGAACCAACTTTTAAAAAAATATTTTATAATTTATTTGGCTGCGTCAGGTCTTAGTTGCGGCATGCGGGGTCTTTGTTGCGGCATGCAGGATCTTCTGTTGCGGTGCTCACGGGCTTCTCTCTGGTTGTGGCGCTCAGGCTCTAGAGCGCACAGGCTTAGTTGCCCCGTGGCCTGTGGGATCTTAGTTCCTTGACCAGGGATTGAACCCACATCTACTGCATTGGAAGGCGGATTCTTAACCATTGGACCACCAGGGAAGTTCCAAAGAACCAACTTTTTTTTTTTTTTTCAGAAAACCAACTTTTGACTTTGTTGATTTTTTCCCTCTATTGTGTGCTTTTTTTCTGTTTCACTCATTTGCTATCCTCTCTGACCTCTAGAGATAGATATCTGTCAATAGATAAAACCACTGATTTTTTTTTTTCAGACTCTCTGCTAATATAGGCAATCTTAGCTTTGCAAGGTACCAGGTTAACTGAAACTCCTAAATGCATATAGGAACTATGTCTTTGCTTAATACATGCAAAGTAAGAACTCTCTACATATGAAATAAGGCTACAGCTACATCCTACAAGCTTTAATATATCTTTCTTAGCACTGAGTTCGGCATTTTTACTAATTTTGGTTGTTTTTTGGGTTTTTTTGGCTGTGCTGTGCAGCATGTGGGATCTTAGTTTCCCGACCAGGGATCAAATCTGTGCCCCCTGCATTGGGAGTGTGGAGTCTTAACCACTGGGCTGCCAGGGAAGTCCCTAATTTTGGTTTTAGTATCTTCTTTGACCCATAGATTATTTAGAAGTATAATTTAAAATTTCCACGTAGTTGGGGGTTTTTTAGGTTTTATTTATTAATTGTTGTTAATGATCTCTAGGTTACTTTGGTTGTGGTTAAAGAACATACTCTGAATGGCTCAGTTTTCTTGTCATTTGCCCTGTTGGGTTTTCTTGTTTTGTTTTGGCTTTTTCCTCAATTGAGAGCCTAGTATCTGTATCCTTAGCCTTGAAAGACTGTCAGAGACAGTCTTCCCAGCATAGCTCTCAAGTCTGCCTGCCTGCACTGCTTCAAAATCTGGTGATTGTCTTGGTGGTTCCGAATTCCCAAGGTACAAAAAGACAGTCTCCTTGGCACCAGCTGCCTCTTCCCAGAGTGTTACCAATTTCTTGTGTATCTTTCCAGAGACTAACAGAGAAAACTTGCTAGTCCTTTTCAAGTTTTTTCCCCACTGCAGAACTTCTCATGAAATAAAAATCCCATGCAATAGCCCAGTATATACGAGATGGTTGGAATAGGAGGTCCTGACACATCTTCAGTTTGGAAAACATTGGAGACTTTACAATGATAATGTTGTTTAACTCCAAGAGAATATTATTGCAGTATTCTTTGTATTAAAAAATGTTTTGTGGGCTTCCCTGGTGGCACAGTGGTTGAGAGTCCACCTGCCGATGCAGGGGACACGGGTTCGTGCCCCGGTCCGGGAAGATCCCACATGCCACGGAGTGGCTGGGCCCGTGAGCCGTGGACGCTGAGCCTGTGCATCCGGAGCCTGTTGCTCCGCAATGGGAGAAGCCACAACAGTGAGAGGCCCGTGTACCGCAAAAAAAAAAAAAAAAGTTTTGTTAATGGACATATTTTAAAATGCTAATTTTCTTTTGGTGTTTTAGCTTTTAAAGTTGTGATAAGTTTTGAATCAAAGAAGTATAGTATAATGTGGTCAACAACTACATGATAATAGTTATTACTTTATGAGAAAAGTATACTTTTATCAATTTGAAAATGATTTTTAATATTTTTTGTGCCAAAAGTTCAAGTAACAGCATTTTCTGTGTTCTTTCTCAAAATGATAAAATTTTCAGTCTGTGAAACTTATCCAAAATTATAATGTAGCCATTGATATTTAAGCTTGGTTTTATAGTGCATATTAAAATTTTAATGATCGTTGCGTGTGTGTGTGTATGTGTGTGTGCGATCACTGTAATATGTTTCAAAAGTTGGACTCATAGAATTTTTGGCTGGAAAGTACTTATTTTTGTAGATTTTTCAGGTGAGGCTCCAGAAAATTTAACTTACTCGAAGTCTTTACAGATATTTAATGGTAAATTAGAAACTAAAACTCAGACTTCTTTTGTCCAAATCTAATGTCTTCTAAAATAGGTTTGATAATGGTACATAAGTATAGCCTAGTTATTATAGAAAACTTAAAAATAATCCCAATTATTTTTAAAATTAGATAAACTATATTATAAATGCCTTTTCAAAATTGTTCTTTCTCCTTTATATTACATTCTTGAGGATATTCTCTCTCACTATTTCACAGTTTTTCGTTTTCATTTTTTATAGAGTTGGAAAACATTTAAGTCTCAACAAATGAATTCCACACTTGAACTCTGCCGCATTCCTGTGCCACCTCCTCCATTGGAACACTGATCTTAGAACGGAGGTAAAATTATAGAATTTAACTTTTTAAAGGGTAAAGAATGAAGTTCCCATAGTCAGACATGTTAGAATTTTTGGTAATTTTTGGTGGGTAGCTTCTATATATTAAGCAGTTTTACCTAGGAGAATAGTCACATCTTAATTATTGCCTTTGAATTTTACTTTTGAAAGTGTTTCCTTTTTAATAGTTGTGTCTTTTAACTTTTTTGTTACCTAAATTTTACAGCTCTTGAATTACTGAGTTTATTCAGCATAATTGTATTATCTAGCTACATCTAGATCAGTGCTGATCATAGAATTTCTTTGATAATGTCTGTGTTCTACATCTGTGCTGTCCAATATGGGAGACACTAGCCACATGTAGCTACTAAGTGCTTGAAATGTGGCTAGTGCAACTAAGGAATTGATTTTTTTTTTAATACAATGTTAGTTTTTTTTTTTTCAGTTTTTTGGCTGTGCCACGCGGCTTATGGGATCTTAGTTCCCCAACCAGCAATTGAACACAGGCCTCCTGCAGTGGAAACGCAGTCTTAACCACTGGCCCACCAGGGAATTCCCAGGAATTGATTTTTAAATTTTATTTTTTTTAAATTAATCAAAACTAACTGGACAGTGCAGCTCTAGTTTTTTCCTTAGGGAATTTGGTATTTACAGTACAGTAATAGCACATGTTAAGTGCTTTGTTTTTGATTTATACCTTGAAATATCTAGATAGTTTTTGGCCTAGTTTGAAAATTTTCAGTAGCCTAGCCATTTTTTTACTGTCATATGTTGCCCTGATCATTGTATAGGTTTGTTTATACAATAATTTTCATCCATTAGAAACCCTTGAGAGCAGTTATAATTTTGCTCACTGATGTGTTAATTTATTTAATCTTAAAAAAAAAAACAAAAAAACTTTGACATAGGTACTTATATTATCCCCATTTTATAAATGAGGGATTTGAGGTCACAGGTTAGGTAAGTAACTTTCCCAAGGAAACACAACTTGTAGGTCAAGGAGGTAGAATTCAAACTCAGGCAGTCTAGAGCAAGAGCCTGTCTTCTTTAACCATTAGGCAGTACTGCCTGTTATATCCTTTTTCTCTCTAAATTGACAATTCCTAAAAAAGAATATATATGCTGACTATCAGCTAAGACACAATTTCTACCAGTGTTGTTAATGGAGAACTTACTGTACTTGTGCAAGTACTGTGAGTTTGCTTCCTGGCAAGTAGTTATTGACCTCTTTCAGATCATGTTCCAGCAATTTATTATTTTTTTCATTATGTTTTATTCAGGGCTTGGTAATAAAGGTTGCCATTACCATGGTCACCAAAAGGATAATCATTTTCTGTGATATCCTCTTTATTTTGCTTCATACTCTGGAAGTGAGGCAATATGGGCCTGAATTGATCTGCATGCTAGAATATCAGCTTGACTTTTGCTTTTAAATATAGGTTTTAAACTAAAAATAGAACTACCATATGACCCAGCAGTCCCACTACTGGGCATATACCCTGAGAAAACTGTAATTCAAAAAGAGTCATGTACCACAATGTTCATTGCAGCTCTATTTACAATAGCCAGGACATGGAAGCAATCTAAGTGTCCATCAACAGATGAATGGATAAAGAAGATGTGGCACATATATACAATGGAATATTACTCAGCCATAAAAAGAAACGAAATTGAGTTATTTGTAGTGAGGTGGATGGACCTAGAGACTGTCATACAGAGTGAAGTAAGTCAGAAAGAGAAACAAATACTGTATGCTAACACATATAAATGGAATCCTAAAAAAAAAATGGTTCTGAAGAACCTAGGGGCAGGGCAGGAATAAAGACCCAGACGTAGAGAATGGACTTGAGGACATAGGGACAGGGAAGGGTAAGCTGGGGCGAAGTGAGAGAGTGGCATGAACTTATATATACTAACAAATGTAAAATAGCTAGTAGGAAGCAGCTGCATAGCACAGGGAGATCAGCTCGGTGCTTTATGACCACCTAGAGGGATGGGATAGGGAGGGTGGGAGGGAGACGCAAGCGGGAGGAGATATGGGGATATATGTATATGTATAGCTGATTCACTTTGTTTTAAAGCAGAAACTAACACACCATTGCAAAACAATTATACTCCAATAAAGATGTTAAAATAAATAAACAAATAAAATAAATAAATATAGCTTTTACACATCAGATGATGGGATGGGTGTAACACAGTAGAAGAAATGATTTTCAGAATTCCATATTGTCTGTTTAAATAAAAAGAGGGCTTGCAGTATGTTTATAACTGTGTTTATAGCTACCTCTAAATACTAAAAGATGCTGATTCTAGTTAGAAAACATATATTTAAAAAATTTCTCTGTAACTAGTACTGTTCTGTTTTCCAAATGAAGGTACTAAAATATATTTATAGGATTTTAGATTTAGAAAGTAATTTATCATTGTAGTGACCTGAAGCCCAAAAGGTTTAAGCGATTTGTCCAAGGTCATATAAGCTATGTGGTTCATTGATTCAATGAATATACATTAAGTACCTGTCATATGTCTAGATACCATAATATACTTGTTAGCATTGAGTCCATAGTGAGCCCTCAAATGCTAGCAGAACAGAAGAGGACCCTGTTCTCATGGAATTTGTGACCTGATGGGAAAGATAGACAATAAGGTTTAATATACAAGGGATAAAATCCAAAGCCCTAGGAAGGAAATGAACCATATTTGTTGGAATGGAAAATACTGGAGAAGGGAGAAAGGGCTCCTATTTAGATAAAGTGGTCAAGAAAGGCCTGCTGAGATTAACAGGATTGGAAGGAGCCAGTTATTTAAATAGCGATTGTAGGACAGCATTCCAGGCTGGAACAGTCCACACAGAATCCCTAGGGTGAAGGTGTGCGTGAAGCTCTAGAGGAACTGAAATGAGAATATGGCCAGAACATAGGAAGCTGTGGTGGGGGAGAAGTATGAACTATAAGAAAGGGACCACGTTACATTTTTCAACCATAGATTTTATTTTATTTATTTTTTTAAAGTAAGGGTTTTTGGTCTTGTTTAGTTTTTTTATTTACTTATGGCTGCCTTGGGTCTTTGTTGCTGCGCACGGGCTTTCTCTAGTTACGGGGAGCGGGGACTACTCTCCGTTGCCATGCTCGGACTTCTCATTGCACTGGCTTCTCGTTGCGGAGCACGGGCTCTAGGCGCACAGGCTACAGTAGTTGTGGCACGTGGGCTCAGTAGTTGTGGCATGCAGGCTCAGTAGTTGTGGTGCATGGGCTTAGTTGCTCCGTAGCATGTGGGATCTTCCTGGACCAGGGATAGAACCCGTGTCCCCAGCATTGGCAGGCGGATTCTTAACCACTGTGCCACCAGGGAAGCCCAAGGATAATTTTTAAAAGTCATATGTGATTATATGGATATGCTTATGCTCTTATCCTTTAAACATTTTGTTTCATTTTAATAAAGGATTGTGTCTTACTTCCTACTTAAATTTGTTAATAAACTACTGTCTTAAAATTAGTATCATAAAATTGGGGAAATATGTTAGTGTTTTGGTTATAATTATTATTAACACCACTATGTTCTTCTATCTAAAGTTAATTAACTTGCAGTCATTTAAAAAATGGTATTGGTAGAAACTAAAGTGATTTGGTGTGCCAAATTTGTGGTTATAGGAGAGATCATACAGGAATTTAAAATAAGAAATTTAACGTGGATGTGATACTTTTTTTTTTTTAACTGAAGGGTGGTCATCGGGATTACTTGGAAAACTTTTTCAAAATATATATTCCGGGCCCTATATCAGATAAGGATTCTGATGCAGTATATATTACATTTAAAAATTTTGTGTTTCTTTCAAAAACTAATGTTTGGTTTTCTTTTTTATTTTAAGAGCTGTGCTGATGTTTTTTGTAAAGAATTTGAAAAACATTTTTGATTAATTGTACTTGCTTTTTCTTATCCCTTTCTATAACGTAGTCAACATTTTAAAAAACCTTCTAATTCATTGTAGTTAGTAAAAAGATAACTTATTAGTTTATAAATTTTTCCTAAAACATAGAAGTCTTAATTTAAGCGATTTTCAGTATTTTAAATATTTATCTAAAAACTTGTTCGTTTTGATTTTTTTTTTTTTTTTTTTTTTTTGTGGTACGTGGGCCTCTCACTGTTGTGACCTCTCCCGTTGCGGAGCCAGACTCCAGACGCGCAGGCTCAGCGGCCATGACTCACGGGCCTAGCCGCTCTGCGGCATGTGCGATCTTCCCGGACCGGGGCACGAACCCATGTCCCCTGCATCGGCAGGCGGACTCTCAACCACTGCGCCACCAGGGAAGCCCTCGTTTTGATTTTTTAAGAAAGTGTTTATTTTTATGTGTGTAACAACAGCTAGTTTGAAATAATGAAAAAGAATCACAGTCGCAGCAGGAAAATATAAACTTTTAACCCTTGAACAACACTGGTTTGAACTGTGCAGATACATTTATACTCAGATTTCTCTTCAATAAATATCAATCATGCAGTGCTACACAATGCATGGTTGGTTGAATCTGCTGATAGGGAGGGCCAGCTCTGGGACTTGAGTATTGTTGGATTTTGGTATCTGCAATGGGTCTGGAACCAGTTGTCCACAGAAGATTATACTTAGGAATCAACTTAATTTGAATGTGTTGATCTATATGAAGAAAACACAAAATTTATACAGACATATAGAAGATTTTTATTAAAAAAATTTATTTATTTGGCTATGCCGGGTCTTCATTGCAACACGCAGGATCTTTTAGTTGCGGCATGTGGGATCTAGTTCTCTGACCAGGAATCAAACCCCGGCCCCCTGCATTGGGAGCATGGAGTCTCAACCACTGGACCACCAGGAATTCCTAAAAGAAGATTTTTAATAAAGAGCAGTGCCATGCTTCTGTATTGGATAACTCAATTAGGTGAAGATGTCACTTGAAATTAATTTGTAAATTTAATTCCGATAAGGATAGAGTATGGGAAAGAAACTTATCATTAGAAGTCTAATATTCAACTGGAAGAATAAGCAGGCAATAATAATAAAATACATTTTTAGGAAAAAGAATTATTATGGGACTTGTACTATTATAAAGTGCATTATAAAGCCACAGTAATTAAAATATTATAGTCCCGGTACCAAATTAATGGGAAAAGTAGCTCAGAAATAGTTCCAAATATACGTGGGACTTTTAGTGTATGATAAAAATAGCGTTGCAAGTTAGAAAAAAATGGACATGCAAACAAGGTGTTAGAACAACTGAGAAAACAGTTTTTATTGGGAGAAAACTTTGTTAGATCTCAATCTCGTATTGCATTCTAAAATAACTTTCAGGTTGTTTAAAGAGTAAACTATAGATGTGGTTTTTAACGTTAGAAGATTCAAGCCTTTACTAAACAAGCAGAGTGATTTTTAAAATACAGTAAAATATATTGTGGTATCTTTTTTGCCATGCCTCTTTCAAATACATTACAGCATTCTGTGTATTAAATTTTTAATGTTTTGGTAACTAGTACTCACTCGAATGTTCTGATACCGATTTTTGTTGTTCTAGTTTTAAAAGTCATATATATCATATTAACAAATGTAGAAAAATTGAGGTATTTAGATTTAGATTTTTTTTAGATTTCAGTGCTAAGGTATTAACTTTATAAATAGAGCAGGAAGAAATTATTTTGTATATGTAACAATCGTATGCTCTTTAAAATTATATGATGGATTATGGTTTTGAGAATTTATTTGTATTTGCATATGCTATTAATAATATTTATATCCTGTGACCTTAAAAATTCAAATTCAAGGGCTTCCCTGGTGGCACAGTGGTTGAGAGTCCGCCTGCCAATGCAGGGGACACAGGTTCGTGCCCCAGTCCAGGAGGATCCCACATGCTGCAGAGCGGCTGGGCCCATGAGCCATGGCCGCTGGGCCTGCGTGTCCAGAGCCTGTGCTCCGCGGCGGGAGAGGCCACAACAGTGAGAGGCCCGTGTACCAAAAAAAAAAAAAAAATTCAAATTCAAGTTTTAGAATTTATACTACAGAAGATAACAATAGGAATACATAAGTATGTACAAGGATGTGTATTGCAGCATTTTTTTGTAATATAAGGAAGTTGAAAACAGATTTATTAGTAAATAAATAAGTTATAGGATTATACTTATAATTAATTATACCCATTAAAAAGAGTGAGCTTGAACTATAGGTCTTTCATATATTTTTGAGAATTGAAAGAGCAATTATAGAATACTATGTACAATGAACACAACTATATTTAAACTGTATACACACACATATACATACATGCATATACGTAAACATGTATGTGAAGAAAAATACATACCAAATGGTTAACTCTGTTTATCTTTGTGGGTGGGGGAGGTAGTTAGGTTAAGTTCCTTTTTTTAATAGACATATACTATTTATAATAACTATTTTAAAATTAATAATTGAGTATCAACTATTCATATTTATAGCTAAGGATATTTGTAAAATTAGAGGTAATAGTTGTGGTACAGAGGAAGAATAGCTTTTTAAGTTTCCAGTAAATAAAAAGCAAAAATCAATCATTATTAAAATTCAGCAGTGGAAATAAAGGAGTTTTGTGTGTTTTTTTTAAGTTCCTATTTTGTTTATTTCAGAAGATAGGTCCTTTCTGTCACCACTAGAATGAAATTGTGGTTTTCTTCTTTACATGGTAGTATATTTATTGAAAGTATTTACCTCCTTTTCTGGAGTACTTCTCAAAGAGGACGTAAAATTCAGTCTAATTTTCCTCAGTCTTGTGGCCTGCTGAACTCATTAGTGATAATGAGGTGGTAGAAGGAGATGTTGTAAGTAATATCAACAAAACAGCCCCTCTTGTTTATACTTTCATAAGAGACTTGGGATAAAAGGGAAATATTAAAGGGAGATTCAGATGTTAGAATTTATACCTAAAAAAATTATTTCCAGAGAAAATAATGTAGGCATTGCTTTTACTTTTTATACTTTATTTGAAGCTTAATAAAAATGGAACCTACTTTATTTTTCAGGTACTTTGTAAATAAAAACGATTTTTATTATCAGTAGCTATTTTGGTTTTTTTTTTTAACTTCCAGAGACTTGACTTGACTTAGTAGGAACTCTCAGAGCAAGTGCTATATATAGCAAGCCTGGAATATTTTTAGTCTTCTTTTTCTCTTTTTCTTTTTTGAATTTCCTGTTTGTATTCTTCACCTAATTCTTTTTTTTTTTCTTTTTTAATTTATTTTTGGTTGCGTTGGGTCTTTGTTGCTGTGCGTGGGCTTTCTCTAGTTGTGGCGAGCGGGGGCTACTCTTGGTTGCGGTGCGTGGACTTCTCATTGCGGTGGCTTCTCTTGTTGCAGAGCATGGGGTCTAGGTGCGTGGGCTTCAGTAGTTGTGGTACGTGGGCTCAGTAGTTGTGGCTCGTGGGCTCTAGAGCGCAGGCTCAGTAGTTGTGGCACACAGGCTTAGCTGCTCCGCGGCATGTGCGATCCTCCCGGACCAGGGCGTGAACGCTTGTCCCCTGCGTTGGCAGGTGGACTCCCAACCACTGCACCACCAGGGAAGCCCCTAGTCTTCTTGCTAATGGGAATTTTGCAGCTAGCTTTGAAAGAGTGTTCTCTACATCATAGCCAGGTAAGCCTTTCAAACCTTTAATCTTATCCTCAGTCACTTTCCATACTTAATGTAGACTAGAAGGTCTTGTTTATTATAACATCAGCCCATGCCTCTCTCTCTCTGCCCTCAACCATGCCCCTTGCTCTCTGTGCTCCTAACCACTTAGATATTCTTTCAGATCCTACATCTTCCTATGTTATTTTCTTGCCACAGAACCTTTTATTTTTTATTTTATTTTATTTTTTTTGCGGTACGCAGGCCTCTCACTGTTGTGGCCTCTCCCATTGCGGAGCACAGGCTCCGGATGCGCAGGCTTAGCGGCCATGGCTCACAGGCCCAGCCGCCCCACGGCATGTGGTATCTTCCTGGACCGGGGCACAAACCTGTGTCCCCTGCATCGGCAGGTGGACTCCTAACCACTGTGCCACCAGGGAAGCCCCCACAGAACCTTTTTATATGCGGTTCCCTCTTTCTAGAATGTTCCTTCACTATTCCCCTTGACTCCTACTGATCTTTGATATCTCAGTTTAAGTGCTACCTCAGAGAAACCTTCATCAGCACTAGGTTCCTTTGTTTTACGCTTTCGTGTACCTTTCCTTCTTACTCCTTGTCTCTGCAAAAATGTGTTTAGCCTCCTCCACTAGGTAAGTGCCCCATTAGAGTGAGTCTACATCTGATTCTGTTTACCATTGTACTTCCAGCTCCTAGCATAATGGCAGGTATATAGTTTTTGCTTAAGAAATACTTATGGGGGACTTCCCTGGTGGTCTGGTTAAGAATCTGCCTTCCAATGCAGGGAAAGTGGGTTCGATCCTTGGTCAGGGAACTAAGATCCCACATGCTGCGGGACAACTAGAGAGCCCGCGTGCCACAACTAAGATCCGACACAGCCAAAAATAATAATGAATTATTATTAAGAAAGAAAGAAAGAAAGAAATATTTATGGAATGAATTGATGAATTTCTGACTGAATCATTCCTTTGCTTTTTGGTCAGTTGCCTCCTTGAGTTCTTTCTGAGAAGCTTCCAGGGGCAACTGCCTTAGGATATTTAGTCCATTATTTATAACTGAAAGTTATAATGTATGATGGATCTAGGCTTGTTATTTTATTTTTTATAGTTAAAATTTTTTTTAAAGAGGTGTAATTTGCATAGAGCAAGATACACAGTAATGATAATTATGTCATGGAGTCCATTTTTAGGTGAAGTACTAGGTTATACAGAGTATTTAGTACTACTTAACTAATTGGTACTTGAAAGAAAAAAAGAAAATTCTGACAGTGATTTGAACAATCATTGTAGTAAATATAGGAACCTTACAAAATGACTTCTTTGAAGGACATTATCATTAGGAAGTGTAGTTGTGCTCTATTTCATAAAGTTATTTTTAAGAGTCTCATTTCTTCACGAGTTTATAACTTGGGAGTCCATATCTATTAATGGGCTTTAGTGAATCAGTGAACTTCCTGAAATTATTTGTAAAATCATGTACATGCAGGCATCATATTTATCTTTTTCTGAAGTAGGGATCAGTACATAGTTTTGCTCAGCTATCAAAGGGGGTCTGTAACTTTGTGCTTTTGCCCCGCCCCAAAAAAGGTTAAGAACCGTTGTTTTATATCATGTATATTATGATTTGTATGTAGAGTTAGTTCAGCGATCCTTTATTTTTCCCCCTTGAAGTTCATTATGGAACACTTCAAACCTATAACAAAGTAGAGTAGTGTAATGAAACTTGTATACCAGTTAGCTTCAGTGGTTATCAACTTAACGGCCAGTCATATTTTATCTATACCCAATGCACTCTCCTCCTTTGGCTACCCTCATCCCGATTATTTTAAAGCAAATCCCAGGGCTTCCCTGGTGGCGCAGTGGTTAGGAATCCGCCTGCCAATGCAGGTGACACGGGTTCGAGCCCTCGTCCGGGAAGATCCCACATGCCGCAGAGCAGCTAAGCCCGTGTGCCACAACTACTGAGCCTGCGCTCTAGAGCCTGTGCTTCGCAACAAAAGAAAGCACCGCAATGAGAAACCCGAGCACCACAACAAAGAGTAGCCCTCACTCTCCGCAACTAGAGAAAGCCCGCATACAGCAACGAAGACCCAATGCAGCCAAAAATAAATAAATTTAAATATATATATATTTTTTAAAAAAGCAAATCCCAGATATCATTTCGCCAGTAAATATTTCAGTGTGAATCTTGCAAGAGATAAACAGTATTTTAAAAAACCTAACTATAGGGACCGCTATGGCTGTCCATTTGCTAAGATTCTACACTTCCACTGCCGGGGCGGGGCGGGGCGGGGCGGGAGACAAGCTCGATCCCTGGTTGGAGCATTAAGATCCCACGTGCCACACGGTGTGGACAAAATAATAAATAAATTGTATTTAAAAAGTAAATAGTAAAAAGCCTAATTATAATACCATTATCAAATATAAAAGTAACTTATAATAATTCCTTGAATTAGTATCATCCAGTATTAATAAGTCATACAATAAGTCATGTTTAACCTTTTCCAATTGTGTTATGCTCTTTTTTATTGTTTGAATCAGTCCAAATAAGATTCATACTTTGGTTCTTGATTTTTCTTAACATATCTTTTAATCTGCTGTCTCTTTTTTCCTCTTGCAATTTATTTGAATAAATCCACCAGTCCATCTTAAGAGCATTTGCTACTTGAGAATAAGGGGCATTTCTTACTCCTTTTTGTACTCCTTGCTTATATAATACTTGGTATAGTGTATTATATATGGATATTTAGGGAATGGAAGGGGTTTAGAAAATCTGATTTCTTTTTTTTAGATAGAAATTTATTATGGAATATGACACATATTGTCTTTTTGATAAATATGTCTTTTTAATAAAGGAACTTTCATTTCATTTGCTCTGGAGACATTTCCCTCCCTGCCCAAGAAATTCCTTTTTTCTTTTGGTTACCTTTTGAGCCTTAAATTTAAAACCAAAAACCTTCTGTTGTTTGTCTCACTTAAAAAATAATACATACCAATTTTTTTTTTTTTTATAATTCAAAGTTACATAATTAGAATATCCTCAGTAATACTTCCTTCAGAGGCCAACACTTAATAGTTTAGTATATATATTTTTCCTCCCAGCTTTTTCACATTTATATAATTTTTAGTGGAATTATTATAGCTTATATACTGTTGTACAACTTGCTTTTTCTATCTGGCTATTTTCCCATTTTAGAAAACATATAATAAATCTACCTACTTCAAAGGCCTTATTTCATATAATATATATATATGTTTATAATCAGTTTGCTGTACATATAACCCTTGATTTCTAATTTTTTTACCTTTGTAAAAATCTGTCACAGTGTTCTATTATGTATAACTTTTTCCAGTTGTATGTGCCAGTTGTATATTTGGTAAAAGCTCTAGGCATAGACTGTGCATTTGTCTTGGGTAATGTGCAGTTTGATTTTACTTAGTAAACTTGTTTTTGCTACTTTGGAGTATAATTGGAAAATAGAAAAGCATTAGGAAAATAGATTTCAAACGTATCATTAAAAATAGAACTTATTTCTTATAAACAGTTCTAATTGAACGCTAGTCTAAAAGTAAGCCTCCTTATCTAAAATATACACTAGATGAGTTTCTCCTTTAGTGAAAGGCACACATCATTTACCTTTGATAGTTCCTGTAAGTAACACTGTCCTCAAGTTCAGTGCCTTTTTCTTTCAGAGAGAAAAGAGGAATAGAAGGTAGAAGAAGATGCTGGGATCTGAACGTGGCGTTGTGGAAGAATGGTTATCAGAATTCAAGGTAGGTTGGATTGAGGATAAGAATGTGTCATATGATTCTATATATCAGTAATTCAGTTATACATGTTCATGGAAAAACTGAAACAAAAGTTACGAAGTAGGAATGGCAAAATATGAAATAACATGTTTCTGTAGCTGCACCTCTTTAAAAATTTTAGGCACTAATGTGAATAATGGCTAGAAGGTAATGTAAAAATGAAGCTAGTAAACTTGTTTTTGCTACTTTGGAGTATAATTGATATGGATTGATATCAATGGATTGATAAGGTGATATATAAATTTTAAGATATATTCAATAAAAGAGGGGAAGCCTCCAAGTTTTAATAAGGCACAGAAATGAGATTTGTGCCTTATATTTTTATTTCCTGTGATTAAAAAATCACTCATTAATTTGATTGAAAGCTATATACTTTATAAACACTATGGAAATAAGTGTTTTGTGAACATAAAATACAAGAATTGAAATATATCCCACACTCAGGGACATCCCTGGTGGTCCAGTGGTTAAGGCTTTGCCTTCCAATGCAGGGGGTGTGGGTTTGATCCCTGGTTGGGGAGCTAAGATCCCACATGCCTCGCGGCCAAGAAAACAAAATGCAAAACTGAAGCAATATTGTACCAAATTCAATAAAAAGACTTAAAAAAAATGCACACCTCATTAAAAACAAAAGTATTTATTGCACACTAATTTTTTAGACTAGATTATAAGGTGACTCATTTCAGCAAATCTTGGTGTAATGTGTGATTTCTAATCATTTCTCATTGTTGAGTAGTTAGAAGAATTGTATAACACCCTAACTAATTTGTTTTATTAACTCTCATGGTTATTTCTTATATTAATTATTTTTACTTTTCTTAGTTGACTCAATTATAAATCTTTTCAAGAGGAACTCATATAAAATAAAGTTTCTAACTTCTCAAATATTAAGTTCACTTTTGGTTTCCTTTGATGTTTTCTTTTAGGCATTACCTGACACTCAGATCACCAATTATGCAGCAACTTTACACCGGAAAAAAACACTGGTACCAGCCCTGTATAAAGTTATTCAAGATTCGAATAATGAGGTAGGAGAGTTTATAAGAAAAGTAATTTTAATGTAGTACATAATGAAATATGTGCACTAAAACACATATATATAAGTTTTGCAGTTTTCCTTCTTTTTTTTAAATCCTTCCAGTGGGACTGGAAAACTTTCTTTCTGCTATTTTTCATTCTGATAGTTGCTTTGGCTTTCCCCATGACCTCCCTCTCCATATTTTTTAATGTTTTGATTAAATTTGTTCCTGTTGAGGACAGTATGTTTTGATTCTTGATTTGAGTGACCACCATCTCAGTAGATTATTTATTTAATTTGAAACTTTTCTCTGTTTCCTGTTCTGGAATGTTTCCTTTCCTGGAGTCCAAATTTTAACCATATACTGATTGAGATTTATTAATTTTAAGTATTGTTTGCAGTCCTTTTATGACGGTAAAGAACTATGTGTAATCACTCTAATTAGTGAATTCAGTCAAACTGGTAACATGAAATGATGCTGCTGTAAGTTTAGTTTGAAAATGATCAGAGAAAGCCTAAATAGTCAGGATCAGTAAACTTAGAATAACAGTTTCCTATTATTTAGCCTGTGCTAGAAGGGAAAAAAGGTGCAGCTATTGGCTCTATGTGTTAACTTACACAAAATACACACATTTTCTTTCCATTAACACAATAGTATGACATACAGTTTTATCACCACTGGATTCATGTATGCTTTAAAATGAAATGAAAGGAACACACAGGAAAGTAGCTTCTTATCTTCCCAGATACAGCCTCCAAGAGTGCCTCTGCTGTGTACTGGAGTGAGTTTGAAGAAGTTCAGGTAATCGTCTCCTAACCAGCAGCTTTACTTAAAGTGCATCTTCATTTTTGTACTATCACTAAAAGCTTGCTTATTGACCTCTTTCTTTCCTATCTCCTAAACTTGGATTGGCTCTCAGTTGGGCTTGCATCTGTTGCTATTTGTAGCAGCAACCGCAGGATTCATTTGCTTCTTTTTCTCTTGCTATGTATTTTTGAATGTTTTATAACTTTAGGTATTGTAATGGACATATATGCATATCCTTCTTGGTCAGGAGTTTTCAAAATTCTGTGTGAATATTGAATGTATGTATCCCTTGTTTTGCACTGTCTTAACATTAAGCTTTGCTTATTAAAATGCATTTGTTTCATGCTTTCTCTTTAAATTGTAAGCTCTTCATGGGCAGTGGTCATATATTCTATATCTGTTAACATATATATCTGTTAATTCCCTAGAATCCAGTATTTTATCATGTGCATAATGAACACTTAATAAATATTGATTAGAAGAATAGTGAAATACATGGGATTCTCTGGTGGTCCAGTGGTTGGAACTCCACGATTTCATTGCCAAGGGCACGGGTTCAGTCTCTGGTTGGGGAAGTGAGATCCCACAAGCCACGCGGCCAAAAAAGAATCACCGGGGGGAAAAAAAGAATAGTAAAATACAAAATGAGATTCTAAAATGCTGTCGTTTTCATTAGGACTCACAAGTATGTGAAAGGTATTCTTTTATGCTTTGGAAGCTGTGATATTATAAGAATTAACTCACTTTATATTGTCATACTTCATAATACTAATGTGTGAGACTTTGTCAAGGCTAGAAATAGAAAAATTACAACTTGAGAGACTCAAGCTCAAGACCCAGCAGTCATTATAATCAACCAGTTACTAGAACAGGTCTGTCTTTCCATCCTTTCTCCTGTCAGGTCATAAGATTCTAACCATGCATTCATACTTCAGAAAAACAGAGTGTTAAGTTCTGTAGAATCTCAAAGCAATTCTGGACTTCAGTTCTAGAAGGAGAACCCTTTTAGTCCTGATTTTGTTATATTCTGAAACATAAATGTATTATTTACTAATAAGAAACAAATTTGCCTTAAATACCATGAAAGTTCTTAAGAAAGTATATTTCCTAGAAGTTCTTTCTTTTTTGTTTTGTTTTGTTTTTTGGCTGTGCCATGTTGCACGGCTTGGGAGATCTTAGTTCCCCAACCCGGGATCGAACCCGGGCCACGGCCACCGGACCGCAAGGGAATTCCCAAAGAAGTTTAATATTACATATCATGGCCAACCTGTACTACAGCTCAAGTTTTAATCTCTAGACCAACATGTTGCTTTATTTTTCTCCTTTCCCTCCTTCCAGATCCCTTAGTCACTCTAGCAGTTCTTCCACTTCAAGGAGACCATTAACCCTATTGCTTTTTTATGATTTGATTGTCCTTTTGCCTCCCTTCAAATGTCTCACTTCCTTCAAATGTCTCACTTGCCTCTTTTCTTAGCTAAATTTTCTTGATCCATCATTACAGTCATTCCCTTGCAAACATTCTGAGCTCCTTTGCCTGTCATTCCCTTAGTTCATATTCTTTGGGCAAAATCTCAACACTGGATAAAACCCAGCCATCCACTTCATGCCTGTACCTGAGCGGCTGAACGTACCTGGAAAAAACACAGTTTTGTTGACTTTTTCCATTTAAATGCAGGACTAAAAATCATAAATGAGCACATAATATTTCATTGGTACAACTGTCCCAGTGTTCATTTTATACCTTCTCTTTCCTCACACTTACTGCCCTTCCTCCTCATTTTCAGTTTGCCTTCTGTGTCATTATAAAAGAAGAAAATAGTTGGAAACTCTATTCTCCCATTCAAATCTACCACTCTACCAGCATCTCTACCCACACTCTCCTGCCATTTCTGCTGTTCGGTAGATGAAGTGTCTCAGGTTGTATCAAAGGCCATCTCTTCCACTTAGGCCTGAATCCCATCTTCTCTAACTACCTCAAAGATTGCTACTGCAGTTATCCCCTCCCTTTCCTATGTCACTGATTCCTTTTTTCTTAAAATAGCAGTGTTTTTTTTTTTTAATTAATTTATTTTTGGCTACGTTGGGTCTTCATTGCTGTGTGAGGGCTTTCTCTAGTTGTGGCGAGCAGGGGCTACTCTTCATTGTGGTGCACAGGCTTCTCATTATGGTGGCTTCTCTTGTTGCAGAGCATGGGCTCTAGGCGTGCGGGCTTCAGTAGTTGTGGCATGCGGGCTCAGTAGTTGTGGCTCGCAGGCTCTAGAGTGCAGGCTCAGTAGTTGTGGCGCCCAGGCTTAGCTGCTCTGTGGCACGTGGGATCTTCCCAGACCAGGGCTTGAACCCATGTCCCCTGCATTGGCAGGTGGATTCTTAACCACTGTGCCACCAGGGAAGTCCCTGTCACTGATTTTTTTTTCCTTTCTGATGAAAGGAATATGATAAACAACCATATTCTATTTTTTAAAAAACCTTCTTTGATTTGCCTCCTATTTTATTATCTACCCCATTTTTCTGTCCTTCTTCCCAATGAACTTTATAAAGTATTGCTTATTCATAGTCTCTGTCTTCTTGTGCCAATTTCCTCACCTCATATTTTTTCTTTAACCCACTCATATTTGGGTTCAGTCTCCATTATTCCACCCAAACTGCTCTCAATGCGTTCATCATATGGCATGCCTCTTAGTAATTATCATGTCAAAACTATTTGCTAAGTTTGGGGAAGGTGTAAATTATTCTTAAGCTTTTATTTAACGAGAAGATAATGATTTTTAACACCTTTTGCTGTGGGTGATAGCACCATTTAGGGGAGGTCATTTCTGACACTGAAAAATTGAGAACATGATGGCATGATAACATATGCTTAGAATTAAAGATTTTAACAGAGCACATTGGCAGGTTTTTAACAGTGTTATTTTGCAGTGGAGTTGATGAAAATTTACTGGATTGCCAGCTACTCCTCCCTCCTTTTAAAAAAAAGCAGAGTAATAATTTTGGTAACTCTGTATATCTTTGCAATGCTTATTAAAGTATAGTCTCTACATGCCAATGTACTTGCTGTTGAGGAAGGAAAATAAGGTCTTTATGACATAGACAAATTGTAATTGTACCATGGCCAGTGAAATTTAGAGAAGGCAATTTTAGAGTCTTTTACTAAAGAGGAAAGTAGATTTGAAACATGGACATATATTTTTAATACATAAATTTATGAGAGCAACAATGTTTAATTGTCCTAAGGAGCTGAATATTGTTGTCAGTACTTTACAAAGTTGCCAGCAGTTGACCATTTTCAAAAGTTTATTACTTCGTTATTGGCACTACATGGACTGCACTATTTGTAATTAAACAACGCTCACCTCCTCCTCCACTTCCATCCTGGTATAAGAAATGCGGTATAGTGAGAACATCAGCTTGGTGTCAGAAGATCTGAATTCTGGTGTCTTTCTCTGCTACTAATTTCTGTAACCTTGGGCAAATTGTCTGACTGGTCTAGACTTCCGTGTAAGGGGAGAGTTGGAATGTTTTTTAATATTTTAAATCCTATGAGAGTGATTTCATATAAAGAGCTTAGTAGTTACTAGACTAGGCGTGTAAATTTTTTTAGCTTTAAAGTTGTTTGTTAAGAGCTAAGCTTAAGTCATCTAAGTGTATTAACTGTACAATCAACATAGGATTTGTTGACTTTTAATTTAAAATTTTGAAAGTAATGACTTTATTCTAGAGTGCTAGATTATTACAGACATATATAACTACATTCAAGCAGATATACAAGTGTATATATATATTATTATAATCATTCAGAATAGAAGTAAGCATATAAATTACTGAATTGTTCTTTTTTTTTAAAAGCTAGTGTTACACTATTATATATAAAGTAGATAACTAATAAAAGACCTACTGAATAGCACAGGGAACTCTACTCAATACTCTCTAATGACCTATATGGAAAAGAATCTAAAAAGAGTGGATATATGTATATGTATAACTGATTCACTGTGTTGTACACCTGAAACTAACACAACATTGTAAATCAACTGTACTCCAATAAAAATTTTTTAAAAACAAAACAAAACAAAAGCTACTGTTAAATTTTTTTATAGTTTCCTCTCAGTGTTTTATATGCATTTTAAAATTATAGCCAGTTTTGTGAAGTCTGCAGTTATTCTAACAAAACCAGTCTAAATTAGCAGTACAAGTTTAGGGGAAAAGGGGAGGTTTGTTTAAACTGCTCATTTTCTTCAGTTTTTAAGATTATGAAGTTCCTTATAAGTCATATTGTATGATATCATATGAAAAATTATCCAGTTAAACATTGGAAAAGCTATTTCTGTATACTTATACTTCCTCCTTTTCAAAATCTTTCCAATAAATATAATTAGTAGAATTTGTCAGTCTTAAAACATAGAAGTAATCTGTTTTACTTGTATGTATTTAAAATATTAACTAACATTTTGGATGTCCAAATATTATGTATTGCCAAGTCCCTTTATCTACTGAGTGGTATATAATTTGTATAAATCATAGTCTTAAGTTGAGATTTAAAGTTTATTTCCAACAAGATTATTTGAAATTATTTTCTTCCAATAGAAACTTTTAAAAATGGAGGATAGTAAGGTTTGGTAATAACAGAAAAGGAAACTCACTAAATATAAAGTAGTACATTGGTTAAAGAACTAATTATCTAATAAGTTTAATAGTACAGTGTATTGAAAGATATGTTGTTATTATCTGGGCACAAAGTACTTCTTACAGTTACTGGATTGGTCAGTTTAATGTGTAGTCTCTTGAGTATAAATAGAGATTGAGGTTTTGGTTGCATTGATTCAGAATAAGCAAAAATTAATGTTGAGAATTTATTTTAAAAATATTATACAAGTATATGTGCCTAAAAAAAAAAAATTACAGTTACAGCCAAAAGAATGGAAATAACTGATGCACTTTATTTTCTTCTTAGCTCCTGGAGCCTGTCTGCCACCAGCTGTTTGAGCTCTACCGTAGCTCTGAAGTTCGACTTAAGAGGTTCACACTGCAGTTCTTGCCAGAATTGATGTGGGTTTATTTACGGCTTACAGTTAGCCGAGACAGACAGAGTAATGGTTGCATTGAAGCACTACTTTTAGGAATTTACAATTTGGTAAGTGGAAAATGATAGTTTGGGAAATTTTAAGTATTTTTTAAAGTCCTCTGAAATAATACTTGAAGACTATTTAGAGGAAAATAAATTTAAATGTCTCTTGAATAACTTATTTGAATTAACTAAATTGAGTACGGTAATTGAGTACAGTAATTAATAAGTAATTGATGGTAGTGCATTTTATAAAGTAGGTGAAACATAATTGATAGCATTATTAATATTTTATGGCTTGTTTTTCTAATTATTTTATTTGACTGATATTTATGAATGCCTTGCATTTAATTTTTTTTAATTTATTTTTAATCATTTGATAAAACATTATGTATTTGATACATTATTTATGGAACTTTTTTCTTCTAAGGAATTCTTAAATACCTTAAACGTTATTATTCTGTTGTTGTTGTTTTTTTTCTCCTGGTGCCCAGTTTAGAACACTGGTATTGAAATTCCTGCCCTTTGAATTCTTATATTCTGTGTAGTCACTGTAAACAGACGCTCCACATATTAAAGTTAAGTTTGTAGTTGAGAGGTACCTCAACCAAAGTACCTCACGAAACATCGAATCTCACAAAAAATAAATATTCTTCTGCACCAGTGCTCATTCCTCTAAGTATTATCCCTTAAAAAATCATTAAAAAAACATTTCCATCACTAGAATCTGAAGGACGGAGCCTGGCCTGTGGAATCACTTGTATTTTGTTTAAAATCAGGTACTGTCACTTACTGGCTGTTTTAAATTTAAGCAAGTTACTTAATATCTTGACTTCAGTTGCCTCGTCCTGTAAAACAGAAATAAAACATTGTTAGTAGGATTGAAAGCAATTAGAAGAACCCAACATGTTTCCTGAGGTGTTTATCGAATGTTTACCACTATTATTATAAATAGTAGTAGTAACAGTTATACCATAATTAAAGATGGGTTTTTTTAATGAAAAGCTGGTGTAGGTATAAAATTCTTTATTTTGCTACCTTGCCTGATTTTTTCTGTTAAAGTAGGAAATTTGTTTCACATATCACTGTGTTTCTAGTGCTTAGCAAGGCACTTAGTAAATGTTGATTTAAAAATTGAGTTTAGTGTTTTAGATTATGTTTGACATTAAGCTATCATTTGTCTTGTTTAATGTAATAAAATTCAGTAGTGGGACAAATGAAGCAAAAAATTTTGTATAGTGGGATGCCTGACAAGTTCTTGACAGTACTTGTTGGTGCTATGGTTTAATTATCTTTTGGTATCTCAAAAATAGTGTACTGTTTTGGGCTTCCCTGGTGGCGCAGTGGTTGAGAGTCCGCCTGCCGATGCAGGGGACACGGGTTCGTGCCCTGGTCCAAGAGGATCCCACGTGCCGCAGAGCAGCTGGGCCCGTGAGCCATGGCCGCTGAGCCTGTGCGTCCGGAGCCTGTGCTCCGCAACGGGAGAGACCACAGCAGTGAGAGGCCCGTGTACCGCAAAAAAAAAAAAAAAAAAAAAAGTGTACTGTTTTAAAAATGCTCAATTATATATCAGAAATGTAACGTCAGGTTTCTGTCTTCTTTTAATTCCCTTGATACCTGTGTTCTCTCTTCTCTATGTCTCAATTTTTCTTACCACACTGGATTTCTTTTATATATTAATTTCTCTCTTTTTCTTCTTTTCTCACTCCAGCATTTCTCCCTTGCTTCAGTAGCCCAAGAGAGAGTTTTATATTGCCCTCAACTTAAAAAAATTTCATAACACCCTTCTCCACAGATATATACACAGATATAAATAAAAAGTATTTGGCTTAATTTGAAATTTAGGAATAAAAATTAAAATTTTATTGCCTAACTTAAATCAGGCCCATTCATCTTAGCATAGATGTTCTCTGAGGCACAGTGGCCCAGATGTGGTGGTAACTATTTTGCCTACAGAGTAGTTAAATGATCTTTCTAGGGATTTTTAAACCATTTTCCTGCCAAAATTAGAGGTATGGCCATTGTTCACATGTAATTGGTACTCTCCTGTGACATATTAAACCCCAAAACTAGCCCTATAGGGAAGTTCTTTTGGTTTTGTGTCTTGGTGATGATAGTTGGTTTTTTTTCCTGTTGTTTCTTCCTCTTATGCTGTGCAACTACTCAGTCTCTCTCTGACTACCTTCCTTCTAGGGCAGTCTTCTCTGTCTGTATTTTATGCCAGTTATGTATACTAATATGAGTTTTAAAAGAAACAGGCTAAAGACAGTAGAGAAAAGGAGTAATGCAGGAGGAGCATTTCACCTCTCTAATTGCTGGCGTCTGTAGGCAGTTTTTTTTTTTAAAACATTATTAGATCTTTTTTTTTTTTAATAGGATCTCATATCTATTCTTTTGGTGGGGAGTGCTGCACTGGGTTTTCCTTGCTGCCTGCAGGCTTTCTCTAGTTGCGGCAAGAGGGGGCTACTCTTCGTTGGTGGTGCGCAGACTTCTCATTACGGTGGCTTCTCTTGCTGTGGAGCATGGGCTCTAGGCATGTGGGCTTCAGTATTTGTGGCGCGTGGGCTCAGTATTTGTGGCTCACGGGCTCTAGAGCGCAGGCTCAGTAGTTATGGCGCACCTGCTTAGTTGCTCCACGGCATGTGGGATCTTCCCAGACCTGGGCTTGAACCCGTGTCCCCTGCATTGGCAGGTGGATTCCCAACCACTGCACCACCAGGGAAGTCTGTAGGCAGATTTTTATTTATACCTGTAGAAGATTGGCGGTGCCAGAGACTGTAGAAATAGATGCTGTTAACCGTTTCAGTGAAAGATAAAGTGCTTTTAAAAATCACAGGAATGTTTTTGTAGTCAGTAAAAACCACTTAAGTATGAACTTATGATTAATCACTTGGACTACTATTAATTATGTTAATACGTAGCTTATTTCAGGTCATTAATTAATTGCTGAATAATTGTAAGATTTTCTTTTAGTTAAGATTCATCCTGTGTTACAACAGTGTTTTTCCTTTTTTTTTTTTCCTATGAATTTATTTATTTTTGCTGCACGCAGGCTTTCTCTAGTTGCGGTGAGCGGGGGCTACTCTTCGTTGAGGTGTGCGGGCTTCACATTTTGGTGGCTTCTCCTGTTGCGGAGCATGGGCTCTAGGTGCACAGGCTTCAGTAGTTGTGGCTCACGGGCTTAATTGCTCCGTAGCATGACCAGGGCTCGAACCTGTGTCCCCTGCATTGGCAGGCAGATTCTTAACTGCTGTGCCACCAGGGAAGCCCTGTGTTTCATATTTTAATAAGTGTGGATTTCTTGGCTAAAACCTTTCATTTTAATTTTTTATGTGGTGATTCTACCTTTAGCTTTCTGAGGAACCTCCATACTGTTTTCCATGATGGCTATACCAACTTACCTTCCTACCAACAGTGTAGGAGGGTTCCCTTTTCTCCACACCCTCTCCAGCATTTGTTATTTATAGACTTTTTAATGATGGCCATTCCGACCAGTGTGAGGTGGTATCTCGTAGTTTTGATTTGAATTTCTCTAATAATTAATGATGTTGAGCATCTTTTCATGTGCCTACTGGCCATCTGTATGTCTTCTTTGGAGAAATGTCTATTAAGGTCTTCTACACGTTTTTCGATTGGGTTGTTTTTGTTGTTGTTGAGTTATATGAGCTGTTTGTATATTTTGGAGATTAAGCCCTTGTCTGTCGCATCACTTGCAAATATTTTCTCCCATTCCAAAAATATGGAACACTTCACGAATTTGCGTGTCATCCGTGTGCAGGGGCCATGCTAATCTTCTCTGTATCATTACAATTTTAGTATATGTGCTGCCGAAGCGAGCAGTGATTTTAATCTTTTAAATTCAGTCATGTTTCAACTAAAAGATCTGATCACTTGTAATCTCCCTAGCCTGTATGTAAATTTATCATGAAATTTGTGCACCTACTTCATGTCTTTGTTGTCATGGTGTATTTGATTGATTGTAGTATTATATCTTTCAGTGTCTCTCAAAGGATAACTCAACTACCAAAGTGTACAAAATCTGCTAATAGGTTAGAAAAGATACACTAGGGTAATAATATTTTTATATATTACTATTTCTAAACATTCTCCTCAATTGCCAGTGATATATTTGCTAAGAAAGTAATTATTATTTCTTTTAATATAGTCCTGTGATTATTTCATTATCTCTGCTTTTTTATTTTAACCATAGGAAATTGCTGATAAAGATGGGAACAATAAAGTTCTGTCTTTTACTATCCCTTCCTTATCCAAGCCTTCAATATACCATGAGGTAAGTAAGACTGGAAAGGTAGAATTTTTAAAAATTATGTTGAGTAAAAGTCAATTTCTTACTAGAGATAAATATTCCTAACACATCTTTACTGATTTGTTTCTTAATGGAGATGTTTGTTATTAGTGATATAAAGCTGAGCTATTGTCAAGGGAGAGAGAATGTAATTAATGGAAAATTTTCCTCTAGTTCTGGTTTCTTTCTTTTTCATTCTTCTACCAGTATCATTTTTGGCCTTTTTTTTTCAAAAATATTTTCAAAAATCTTCTTTTAATTTTTTTGTCTTCCATATTAATTAGAAATCATCTATGTTAGATTGATTTATTTTCATTATTTTTTAGGAAAATAATTACACTTCTGATTTTTACTTATATTTATTTGGTTGAAGACTGTGAGAACACTGATAATTATATAGGTAGATGACTCCTGTTGAGCTGAACTCCTTCTGCCTGCTCTCTTTAAGGACATAGGCTTTGAAGCAAGCTTCTTGTCTGTAGTGGCCTTCAGTGCATAAACTTGAGGAAAGCGCTTAAAGAAACTTTACCAGTAGTCTAAAAATTGAAATCTATTTTCTTACCAGCAAACAGTATCCAGTTGCCTCATAGCTCTGTGCAACTATTTATTTTCTTAATTAATTCTCCTGGGGCTTTGTTTTGTGTTGAAAATAGAATGCCTCCTATTTAACCAGGGCTGATTTTAGCATAGAACATTTCTGAGTAATAGATTTTAACTGTGTTCCATGTATCAAGTTACAAAATAAAATGGAGGGTAGTGAAAAGTTTACAAATGGATGGTTCTTCTAACTTTAGAAACATGAAATCAATTATGTCACTATTAAAGAGACATTTGATCATAGTATTCTTGTTTGTGTTCCATAATTATAACTCTCTGCACCTTGCTTTCTTCAGTGTGGAATGAGATTAATGAGAGCACCAACCTTCCTGAAGTTAGAAAGACCTCCAGGTTTGAATGCATAGTCCCCAAGAGTGCTCTGAGTTCTGGAAACAAACAAATTAAAGTTGATTTATTTGTAGCCTTTATTCTTTTCAACGACTTTTCTTATTCTGTCCTAAATGTAGATTCATTCCATAATATTTCAAAAAACAAAGCACTGTATTTTTAGTTTTATATATTGTATAAGTACTTTTTAAAAGGAGCTGTAGAATGTATATAATAGAAAAATGGAAGAGGTTTTGAAACGGAAGAAATGGTCTGAAACTGTCTTTTGTTGAGACAGGATTAAATATCCTCACATGATATAGATTTTTACTTCATTTTAGAGACACAGTCTCATACTTTACCTTGTTTTTGTAGCCCTCAACAATTGGATCCATGGCTTTGACAGAAGGGGCATTGTGTCAGCATGATCTCATCAGGGTTGTTTACAGTGATCTTCATCCACAGAGGGAAACATTCACTGCACAAAACCGGTAATGGTCAAAACTGTAGACAGTAAGGCTTCCCTGGTGGCGCAGTGGTTGAGAGTCCGCCTGCCGATGCAGGGGACACGGATTCGTGCCCCGGTCTGGGAAGATCCCACATGCCGCAGAGCGGCTGGGCCCATGAGCCATGGCCGCTGAGCCTGCGCATCTGGAGCCTGTGCTCTGCAACAGGAGAGGCCACAACAGTGAGGGGCCCGCGTACCACACACACACAAAAAAAAACTGTAGACAGTAAAAATTGTTAATTTATGCTTAATAGTTATCTACAATTACTTTGGTTCAGGTTTGGTGTGATAAAAGACAAAAGTTAAATATGTCATACTAGTGAAATACATCATAGCAGTGAAATACTCATCCATAAACGTAGCAGCTCTTTGTTGATCAATAGAGAGTTGTTCACAGGGGCCCATCTAGGTGATAGATAGAATCTGGCAGATTGTCAGGTGGTGCCAAAGTTGGCCCTAGGGAAAAAGAGGTTTCCTGCCTCCCTGCTTATGAGTACTATAAGTACTTCTTTCCATTCCCTTGGTAGCATGTTTCTGCACAAACCATTTGCACCTTATTATGGAACTCTTCTGGCACTTATAATGGAACTCTTCTGGCACTTATTATGGAACTTTTCTGGTGTTTTTCTGACATTACCCAAGATATTATGGGTATTTCACATTTCAGGATTATTTTATGTTTCAGTCATGGGGGCAGTCTCACTTCATACCCATTGGTAAGCAGGTTGTCTCTCAAATGGAAATTTTCTGGTCCCAAATCCCAGAAGTTGTTGCTAGGTGGCACTTACTGGCTTCTGCCATAAGCTCAGGTCTGTATTCCACACAGGGCTGTTGTTCAGCAAATTAATGACCTTATAGGCTTGGACAATCTTATTGATCCCAGTTTAGCATGTTCTATTAATATTAGAGGAAGGTTGGATGGATTTACATGGCTTCTGTTTTATAATGCTAGATAGGGGAAGTTTTCTTCAGACACAGACACAGTATCTGTTCCCATAATGCATTCAGGTAAATGAGACACAGTCACTTCACATAAAGTTCACCCAAACTTTCACCTTAATCCTATCAATCATCGCAGTCTTATAGCCTTTCAATCTAGCCATTACCAACAAAGAGAGCCTGTGTCACCAGCCTCCACTCTAAACAACTTATCAGGTATGACATAGGTTACTTCCCAGAAGCTGAGGGCAAAGGCTAAAACTTTCTTCGGGCAAGGCCAAATTTTTTACCATACATTGCCCTGCATGGTTATTGTGAGCAGTAAATGAGATGATGCTTAAAACATGCTTAGCACAGTGCCTGGAACATAATATATGTTAGTGATACTGTTATTCTTTTTTACAAAATGTTTGTTTATTTATTTATTTGGCTGTACTGAGTCTTAGTTGCAGCCTGCGGGATCTTTGGGATCTTCGTCGTGGCATGCGGGGATCTTTAGTTGCGGCATGTGAACTCTTAGTTGTGGCATGTGGGATTAGTTTCCTGACTAGGGATCAAACCCAGGCCCCCTGCATTGGGAGTGCAGAGTCTTAGCCACTGTACCACCGAGGAAGTCCCGATACTATTATTTGTTATATAATATTTTATGTTCATAGTAAAACAGTACTCTTATCTTGTTGGTTATAATATTAGAGTTATGGAAGGACTATAGGATCAAGCAGATTTCTAAATTATTGACCTTTGATCAAGTGCTTCAGTCTGGAATTCCAGTTCTTCTTAAGGGTCTTTCCAATATTACACATATGATAGAAAACACAGTGGCTTCCCTTGTTTCCTAACATATTGGAATTCAGCTTTAGTGATTGTTCTTTATTAGCCAGCAGGGTGCTATATAACACCTGGAGAAGGCCTTATCCCAACTTAAAGTAACAACTTAATTTTTTTCTATACAGTTATGTTGGGGTACTCAAATCATTTAGTAATAGAAAATGTATATTAGAATAGTGGTTCATAAGTACTGTTTGCAGACTAGTTTGCATAAAAATCATCTGGTTACCTGATTCCTTTTTTGTTTTCTCATTTTAATTTTTTAAAGTATAACAATATATACTTGTGGTACATTTAAAATAGAACAGAGTATAAAGTAAAAATAGGCAAGAGTACAAAGAGAAAAGTATATGTCCTCTTCCCTCTAACCACCCATTTCTACTCTCAGTAGTTAAATTATTAGCAGTTTTTTATGTGTCCTTCCAGAAAATTTTCATGCATGCAAAAGCATATATTCAGCCTTAAACACTTGCAGACCCATACACACTGGATTCATTTGTACATGTTGTACAACTTGCTTTTTTTTTTTTTTTTTTTTTGGCCATGCCACGTGGCATGCGAGATTTTAGTTTCCCCCACCAGGGATTGAGCCCGCACCCCCTGCAGTGGAAGCGTGGAGTCTTAACCACTGGGCCACCAGGGAAGTGCCCATACTATCAGTTTTTAACCACTCTCATTCTGACTAAAATTTAGATTTTTTCCAGTTTTTTTAAACTATCTTATAAGGAACACAATATTTTTTGTATAAATATTTGCATGGGAGCACCAAAGTATCTGTAAAATAAATTCCTAACAGTGAAATTGCTGTGCTAAAGAATGTCTGCTTTTTCAGTTTGAGTTAGTATTGCCAAATTACCCTCCCCAAAACCAATGGACTAATTGAATCTCCTACAAGTAGTTTGAGAGTGCCTCTTTCCTCATACTAACCCCCAGTACTTGATATTTTCAAATTTTTTAATCTTTGCCAATCTGAACATTAAAAATTGATGTCACATTATTTTACTTAGCATTCCTTTAATTATGACTAGGCTTGAATGCTTTTAATATGTTAATTCATTAAGTATTTTTCTTGACCTGTGAACTGCATATTCATGTCCTATATCCATATTTCTTTTTTTTTCATATTTCTTATTGAACTGTGTATTTTTTTTCTAGTGATTGGCAAGGATTTTATTTGTTTATTTATTTATTTTGTTTGTTTGTTTGCACCGAGAGGCTTGCGGGATCTTAGTTCCCCAGCCAGGGATTGAACCCATGCCCTCTGTAGTGGAAGCACGGAATCTTAACCACTGGACCGCCAGGGAATTCCCCGAGAGTTTTTTAAATATTGAGGAAACTGCACTGTGTTTTACACTTGTACATTTTAAGTTAATTACTGACTTTTAAATTTATTTTAAATTAAGATATAATTCACATACCATAAAATTCACTCCTTTACAGTATACAATTCAGTGATATTTAGTGTATTCACAAGCTTGTGCATCCACTACCACTAGCTAATTCCAGGATGTTTTCATCACACTAAAAAGAACTCCCCTTTCCTTTCTCCCCAGCCCCTGGCCACCATGTATCTCACTTTCTATCTCTATGGTTTTGTATATTTTAGACATTTCATATAAGTGGAATTATACAGTATGTGGCCTTTTGTGGTGTCTGGTTTCTTAACATGTTTTCAAGTTTCGTTTATGTGGTAGTGTGTAGTTCCTTTGTATGACTGAATAATATTCCATTATCACAATATACATTTTGTTTATCCATCCATCCATCAATTGATGGATATTTGGGTTATTTCCAGTTTTGGAATATTTATGAATAATACTGCTGTCAACATTTGTTTGTTTACAAGTTTTTGTGTAAACATTTTCAGTTCTTTTGAGCATATACCTAGTAGAATTGCTGAGTTATATGGTATTTATTTCATTTTATTTTACTTTATTTTATTTTTATTTTATTTTTACTTTTTGGCTCCACCACATGGCATGAGGAACTTCCCTGACCAGGGATCGAACCCGTGCCCCCTTCAGTGGAAGTGCAGTGTCTTAACCACTGGACCACCAGGGAAGTCCCTATATGGTATTTAACTTAATACTTAACTTTCTGAGGAACTGTCATATTGTTTTCCAGAGTGGTATACCATTTTGCATTCCCACCAGCAGTGTATGATAGTTCCAGTTTCTCAGCATCCTCACCAATACTTATTTTCCATCTTTTTGATTATATCCATCCTAGTGGGTATGACAATTGGTATCTCATTATTGTGCTATTGTTTTGTCTTTGCTGTATATTTTACTTTTTTGTATAGCCGACTGTATCAGTAATACGCATACACACACACCCTTTTTTTTCCAGTTAAATATGCATTAATCCTACAGAGCTTATTAAGAAGAACTGCAATCTCCAGCCCCCTCTCCCTTCCACTTCTCCCTTCCCAGATGTAACAACTTTTAATCAGTGGTTTTCAGCTAGGGCACTTCTGCCCCCCAGGGAACATTTGGTAATGTCTGGAGACTTGTTTGGTTGTCACAACTGAGTGGGAGGGAGGACTGCTACAGGCATCTCAAGTGTAAAGGTCAGGGATGCTGCTCAACATCCTGCCATGCCTGGGCCAGCCCCCCACAGCAAACACTTATCTAGCCCCAAATGCCGATAGTGCTGAGGTTGAGAAATCTTGCTTTTAATATTTACCTCCACTTCTTTGAGTAATTTACTGCTTTTTAATGTTTCACTTTGGGGCATTATCTAATAACTTATCTCTAGGAAAGATAAAAATTTAGGTTGTTACCTCTCTCATTGTCCTATCTTATGTTGTAATTATGGGGAACTCATTATTTAGATTTCTCATCATTATGAATGATCATTGTTCATCAGAGCTATTCAGGCTGAGCTTTGTGATTAGTTTATTACTTTTCCTTTCCTGCATATCTTTTTGTTTTCCTTGAAGTTCATCGTTGGCCTTTTGTTTTCTTTGTTTACTATGTGCTTTGTAATTCAACCCTGCAAATTTTCTATCAGTTTTCTACATAGCCTTCCAAGACTTCATTTACACCAGTTATTTTCTCAGTTTTATCTCAGAACCTTTTCACTTACTCCAATCTGGACTGTGTTGCCCTCTTTGCCTGGTGTACACATTATATTGGGATCTCCCCTCACTCTTATCCTGGGAATTCTCTTTGTCTTTTTCCTCTGTGGATGGATCCACTGTTTCCTGCACCCTATATCCTCATTCTTTGTTCTTAGTATTCTGAAATTCCATGGTGGTATTTCTTGGTGTGGGTTTATTTCCTCCTTTGTGCTGAGCACTATGTGGACCTTTTCTATTTAGAAACTCATGTCCTTCAGACTGGGAATTTTCTTGAATTATTTTTGTTAATTAGTTTAGGCTCCCCATTTTATCTGGCCTTTTACTATTTGTCTTTTATCTATCCCGTCTTTTATTATCTTTCTTCTGGAGCTTTTATTATTTGAATGTGGGAACTCCTGTTGTGGTCCTCTTTCCTCTTCCATTCACCATATCTTTTTCCTTTTGCTTCACTTTCTGTGGTATTTCCTCAACTTCATCCACCAATCCTTTTCTTGAGTTTTTAATTTCTGTCATCATATTTTGTATATCTAAAAGGTGTTCTTGTTTTCTGAATGGTCTTTTAAAATAGACCCTTTTTGGTGTTTTTTTTTTTTTAATTTTTTGAAACAACATCTCATCTTTTAGAATATTAATGATAATTAGCTTTATTTTTTCCTCTTCTGTGTTCTCTGTGTCCTCCAAATTGTGCCCCCGCCACCCCCCATTTCTTTATTTTGATCTCATTTTCATGTTAGTGAAGTTCCTCAGGTGTCTGGTAATCCTTTTTTCCCACTTATGTTTAAAAGTAGGGGAATTTAAAAAATGAGAAGCTATGACCATGTTGGTAGGGCTAATTGACAGTGAACTTCACAACTTCTCACTGGGCCATCCAGCTGGGGAACTTCCCAAGTCCATATCATTAAGTCTTTCCTCTTAGGGTGGTCAAATTCCCCAAAGAAAACTCTTCTAGTCTCTTAACCAGAGGGCTTGCTGCTAGCATTCTGTGACCACATGGGGAAGGAGGACTTGAGGTCTCAATATCCAGTAAGACCTATTTCACTTAAGTTTTCTATTTTCAGTGTCTTCCCTTCCTCCCCCACCCCCCGCCCTGACCCCAAATCATAATTGTGCCTGGTGGTTCCCAGGTAGAAATTTCTCTTTTATCCTTTCAGAAAATAAATCTTCAATTTCAGAAAATAAATCTTCAATAAACCTAGCAGCATAGAGAAGGAGAAAGGATCTGAAGATGTGCCTGCTTCCACGTCAGACTTTCAACTCACTTTTTACCTTTTCATTTTGAAATAATTTCTGGCTTTTTTGTTTCAAAAATAGTACAGTGAGTTTCCATATACTCTTCACCACCTATGGGAAGCTTTTTAGACAAACAACGTTCCTGGGTCCTGCCCTCAGAGATTCTAATTGGGTCAGTCTGGGTTGAGACACAGGAATATATTATTCCAAAATGTCCTTAAATAACTATAATGTGCATCCAGGCTTAGGAGCCACTTTCTTAGTGATCATAAAGATTAGGAAAACATTCATTTATTCATTCAATAAAAATTAATTGAGCAGTAATAATGTATTAAACACTATGCTGGACACTAGAGTTAGAGATGAATAAATCAGAGTCTGTGTCCTGAAGTTGCTTATTACTAAATAGATAAAACAGAGGTAAAGACAGAGTTGATTTAGTGGGATAAATGCTGTATTAGAGCTACACAGATAAAGGGAACAGTGTTTGTTTGTTTTAGTTAGAAGAATTAAGAATGGCTTTATGTCTGAGATTAAAGTTTGAGCCAGGATTTGAAACCTTAGCAGGAGTTTCCCAAGTGAAAAGTGTGTTCTAGTAAGAAAGGGTAGCATCCATAAAAGCAAGGAATTATGAAAGGTTATGGCATATTCATGGAATGGTATAAGACTGATGTAGTGTGGTGTATGTGGCAGACAGTAGAGGGAAGTAGGGCTGGAGAGGTAGGTTGAGGGTGGATTTTAAAGGACTTTGTATGCCATGATGAGTTTGGGCTTTATCATGCAGTCAATAGGAATAGTGGATTAATGTAGCATAGAGGAGTCATCTGTTCAAGCATGATGGGGGTTTTCCTGAGGAAGAAAATATAGATGGCAGCAAGAGCTGTGACCTTTAATAAGGCAAATGGAAATAGGGAAATTATTGAGGAGGATGTTACAGTAATCTGATTGAGAAATTATGAAGGTCAATATTAAGGCATTGTTGTTATAACCATCAAACTAAGAAATCATTTACTACAGTCTCTAAGTAGAAATAATTGTAATCCTTTTTCCTTGTTTTTTTTTTTTCTAGGTTTGAAGTCCTGAGTTTTCTTATGTTATGTTATAATTCTGCTATTGTGTATATGCCTGCTTCATCTTACCAGTCTCTTTGCCGAATGGGCTCCAGGTAAGAAGAATAATTATCATTAACCTTCACACATATTTATTGAGCACATTCTCTCTGGTAGGCACTGTTCTAACTTCTGGTGATATAGCAGTAAACAAAACTCAGGGAACTTACATTCCTATAGGAATCCTATCATCCCTCATGCATCATGATTTCTTGAAAATATTTCAGTTACTAAAGAAGCATTTTCTAGCTCAACATTGAGCTAAGCCAAGATGTTTTAGGTTTAGGGTGGTTTAGTGATATACCTAGTCACTGCCTGGATGCCAATTTTTATAAATCACTTTGAGTGATTTGAATAAATAGTCCTCTATGTAGAGGAAGTCGTAAGAAACATGAACTTTTTCCTTTATATATCTCACAAATAACTGTCTGCTTTGGATAAGATTAGCAGTGACATTAATTATGTGTATGTCTCATTTGTATTTGTATATTCTAATCTTTACTAAATCAGAATTTCTAATAATTTGGACAAACCTGAGCTGAAATTTTAAATTTCCACTGTTGAAAAAAAATTAATATAAATGAGTTTGGAGACAGAGGAGCAGAATTTTAATTATAGAAGGAACACTCAGTTTATCCTGCCCAGTTGATTTTTATTTGAGGAAACTAAGCCCCCACAAAAGTTAAATGCTATTTTAGTTTTTCTATTGCCTCATAACAAATTACACCATGAATTTAGTAGCTTAAAATAGTATGCATTCATTATTTCAGTTTCTTGGGGTTGGGAGTCTAGGTATCATTTAGGTGGATATTATTTTCTGGAAGCATCTCTTAATGAGATGGAAAACAGAATTGTTTATGATACTTTGGTTATTTGTTTGGAGATTTCTATATCTTCCACTAATTCCATCCTGATTCAATTTGGGATGTATGAAAGTTATGCATTTCTTTTGTGAAGAGGGAGAAGGATGATTATGAAAGAGATACCTATTTGAGAAAAGTTATTACTTTTATTGATATAGTACACTAGAATGTATGTTTTATGAGGGCACAGATTTTATTTTTATCTTTTTGCCTGTTTACAACTGTATGCATGGGCCCAGGATAGTGACTAACACATAGCAAGTACTCAAAAAATATTTGAGAAATGAGTCATTGAATAAGTGAATTTATGGAAACAAAAATGTTTTATTTAATGTATCAGGAAATCACATGTGATAAATAATGTATTTTCCTAGGGTTTGTGTGAGTGGGTTTCCACGGCAACATGAAAAACACTGGAAAGAACTCTGTGGTCGAATAGTATTGGATCCCGAATTTATGGTGCAACTTCTCACAGGAGTTTACTATGCCATGTAAGTAGATGTACTGTGAAATTGGGTGAATTCTTTCTAGTGTTTGGAAACTTATGTTTTTCTTTTTTCCTTATTAGTTGCACAACACTGAATTTTTTGTTCCATTATGGACCCATTATCTTGTTTTTCTAATATGAATTTCTTTTAGTACTTTTTTTTTTTTTTTTTAGAGAAACTTGTTATTAAATTTAATTTTCTTTAATACATACCTTTTTCCCACCCTCACCCACTTGGGGGAGGAACAGAAAACCCCTACCCCTTCCATTTGGGGGATTCCATGTATAAAGCCTGAGATGGTGAGGGTGAAGTATAAAAATACTATTTACAAAGGGGAAGAGGGTGTCCACTGTGACCTTAATATTCAGACATCCCCATCCCCAGGCCCCTTTTTGCTCCTTTAGAAAAAACCCTGGGAATCCATTTGAGTGTAGACCAAGCCCTTCCTCTGGGGCAGTGGATACTCAAACCCCAACAAGGAATAGGAAGCTCTGAGATCAACCAAAGAACAGGGAACGGATAGCACCTCAGATCTAGGAGGGGGAGGGGGCTGCCCTCTACCCACCTGTAGTCAGCAGGCCGGCCAGCCAGCCTTTGTTTCCATAGGTCCCATGTAAACATTGACTTTTCTTCTGTTCATCTCTGTTCTTCCCGATTTCCTACAGAGCCTCCCTCGCTTCCACTGGAGGCACTTGGTTCCTCCATCTTTCCTTCCCTTCTAACCTTCCTCTGGAAGGAGTGGGGAGGGGGTGGGGAGGTCACAAGTGGGGCAGAGCCCACCTCATCCCTTCTTCTAGGTCAGGGCAGCTTGTCCTCCTCAGCAGAACCCTCAAGGGAGTGAGCTCTAAGTTCTTGGCCAAATAGGAATGGATTTCTTTTCCCAGAGCAGGGACAAGGCAGGCAGATAGTCCAGTACCAGGATACAGTGTTCCTCATGGGCAAGTCCATCAAAACTGAGTAGCAGGGAAGAAGGCTTCAGGAAGCAGAGAGGTGGGCAAGTCTAGTCTCACCCTGATGCTGGAAGACCAGACCTGCACCCCCGCCCCTCCAGGTGAGCACGCCCATCACCACCCACCAGTCTTGTTCTCTGTGGCTTTGCGGAACGACCAGGCACCCATGAGGCTAGAGGTCTTCTCCAGGCCTTGGTATGGAGGCAGCACTCACACCAGCTTATCCAGTAGGATCCCGATGCTCTGGGTGGCCTCTGAGGGACCAGCAATGGACTTGTTACACATGGGGCAGACACAGCGTACTTCCAGCCACTTCACCAGACACTTGTGGTGAATGGCATATTGGCATGAGAGCACACCCTGCTTATCCTTCCCCTTGGAGTCTTCCAGACAGACTGTATAGGTCTGCCCATATAACTGTAACTTCTTGGCGTCACCTTTAAGCATCACCACTTTATATCCATATCGTTTGCTCTGTGCCTGGTTCCAGAGTTTCCTGATAAAATAGCAGCAGAAGATGAGGCTGAGTATGAAGACAAAGATGTCTGTGCCGAAGATGACCATGTAGATGTTGAGGGGAAGGTCTTGGAAACTGATGGGTGGCATCGAGCAGGACTTGTTGGTGCTCACCAGTCCCAGGCCGCAGAAAAACCCATTACACAACTGGAATGGGTGCATCAGTGAACTCTTGGCTGGCTTCCTCAGGCGAACGAACACAGGCGGCGGGTAGGGCAGGTGGGCTGGGCACACCGGCTTGCAGGCTTGCAGGAGGGGTGGATGCGGTGCGTGGCTGCCGCGTTCGTCTGCAAGTCGAACTCTCTTTTTTAGTACTTTTTAAAAAATGAATTACACATTTTATTTGAAAGCTATATAATAACAGATGATTGTTTTATTGAGATATAATTAAAATGTAAGACTGAATTAAAGGTGTACAACATAATGATTAGATATATGTTATATTGCAAAATTATTACCACAAGTTAACATCCATCACCACACATAGTTACATATTTTTCTTTTGATGAGAACTTTCTGTATCTGCTCTCTCAACAACTTTCAAATATACAATACTGGATTGTTAACTATAGTTACCATGCTGTACATCATATTGCAGGATTTTATCTTATAACTGGAAGCTTGTACCTTTTGACCACCTTCACGATTTTTGCCCACCCCCCAGCCCCTGCCTCTGGCAACCATCAATCTTTCTGTATCTATGAGTTCAGTTACTGGTTTTTTTTTGTTTTGTTTAGATTCCACAAGTATGATATTATACAGCATTTGTCTTGCTCTGTCTGACTTATTTCACTTAGCATAATGCCCGCAAGATCCATACATGTTGTCACAAATGGCAGGATTTCCTTCCTTTCTTTTTTCTTTTTTCTGTTTGTTTTTTTTTTTATCGTGCTGCGCGGCATGCGGGAGTTCCCCAACCAGGGATCGAACCCAGGCCCCCTGCATTGGAAGCGTGGAGTCTTAACTACTGGACCACCAGGGAAGTCCCAGGATTTCCTTTTTTTAATGACTGAATGATATCCTATTGTGTGTATGTATGTGTATATATATGCGTGTGTATATATATGTGTATGTATACACTTACGTACATATACTTACACATATGTGTATATAATTGTATGTATACACATACTATATATACACATACATTACATATATACACACACACACCATATTTTCTTTATCTATATATCTGTCCATTTACAATTAGATTGTCTCCATGTCTTGGCTATTGTACATATGCTGCAGTGAACATGGGGGTGCAGATATTCTTTTGAGATAGTGATTTAGTTTCCTTCAGATATATAACAGAAGTAGAATTGCTGGTTCCCTTTTCTCCACACCCTGTCCAGCATTTATTGTTTGTAGATTTTTTGATGATGGCCATTCTGACCCGAGTGAGGTGATACCTCATTGTAGTTTTGATTTGCATTTCTCTAGTGATTAGTGATGTTGAGCATCCTTTCATGTGTTTGTTGGCCATCTGTCTATCTTCTTTGGAGAAATGTCTGTTTAGGTCTTCTGCCCATTTTTGGATTGGGTCGTTTGTTTTTTTGATATTGAGCTGCATGAGCTGCTTGTATATTTTGGAGATTAATCCTTTGTCAGTTGCTTCATTTGCAAATATTTTCTCCCATTCTGAGGGTTGTCTTTTTGTCTTGTTTATGGTTTCCTTTGCTGTGCAAAAGCTTTGAAGTTTCATTAGGTCCCATTTGTTTATTTTTGTTTTTATTTCCATTTCTCTAGGAAGTGGGTCGAAAAGGATCTTGCTATGATTTACTTCATAGAGTGTTCTGCCTATGTTTATAGTGTCTGGCCTTACATTTAGGTCTTTAATCCATCTTGAGTTTATTTTTGTGTGTGGTGTTAGGGAGTGTTCTAATTTCCTTCTTTTACATGTAGCTATCCAGTTTTCCCAGCACCACTTATTGAAGAGGGTGTCTTTTCTCCATTGTATATTCTTGCCTCCTTTATCAAAGATAAGGTGACCATATGTGCGTGGGTTTATCTCTGGGCTTTCTATCCTGTTCCATTGATCTATATTTCTGTTTTTGTGCCAGTACCATACTGTCTTGATTACTGTAGCTTTGTAGTATAGTCTGAAGTCAGGGCGCCTGATTCCTCCAGCTCCATTTTTCTTTCTCAAGATTGCTTTGGCTATTCTGGGTCTTTTGTGTTTCCATACAAATTGTGAAATTTTTTGTTCTAGTTCTGTGAAAAATGCCAGTGGTAGTTTGATACGGATTGCATTGAATCTGTAGATTACTTTGGGTAGTATAGTCATTTTCACAATGTTGATTCTTCCAGTCCAAGAACATGGTATACCTCTCCATCTGTTTCTATCATCTTTAATTTCTTTCATCAGTGTCTTATAGTTTTCTGCGTACAGGTCTTCTGTCTCCTTAGGTAGGTTTATTCCTAGGTATTTTATTCTTTTTGTTGCAGTGGTAAATGGGATTGTTTCCTTAATTTCTCTTTCAGATTTTTCATCATTAGTATATAGGAATGCAAGATTTCTGTGCGTTAATTTTGTATCCTGCTACTTTACCAAGTTCATTGATTAGCTCTAGTAGTTTTCTGGTTGCATCTTTAGGATTCTCTATGTATAGTATCATGTCATCTGCAAACAGTGATAGTTTTACTTCTTTTCTGATTTGGATTCCTTTTATTTCTTTTTTTTCCCTCTGATTGCTGTGGCTAAAACTTCCAAAACTATGTTGAATAATAGTGGTGAGAGTGGGCAACCTTGTCTTCTTCCTGATCTTAGAGGAAATGGTTTCAGTTTTCCACCATTGAGAACGATGTTGGCTATGGGTTTGTCATATACGGCCTTTATTATGTTGAGGTAGGTTCCCTCTGTGCCTACTTTCTGGAGAGTTTTTATCATAAATAGGTGTTGAATTTTGTCAAAAGCTTTTTCTGCATCCGTTGAGATTATCAAATGGTTTTTATTCTTCAGTTTGTTAATATGTTGTATCACATTGATTGCTTTGCGTATATTGAAGAGTCCTTGCATTCCTGGGATAAACCCCACTTGATCATGGTGTATGATCCTTTAATGTGCTGCTGGATTCTGTTTGCTAGTATTTTGTTGAGGATTTTTGCATCTATGTTCATCAGTGACATTGGCGTGGAGTTTTCTTTTTTTGTGACATCTTTGGTTTTGGCATTAAGGTGTTGGTGGCCTCGTAGAATGAGTTTGGGAGTGTTCCTCCCTCTGCTATATTTTGGAAGAGTTTGAGAAGGATAGGTGTTAGCTCTTCTCTAAATGTTTGATAGAATTCGCCTGTGAAGCCATCTGGTCCTGGGCTTTTGTTTGTTGGAAGATTTTTAATCACAGTTTCAATTTCAGTGCTTCTGATTGGTCTGTTTATATTTTCTATTGCTTCCAGGTTCAGTCTCAGAAGGTTGTGCTTTTCTAAGAATTTGTCCATTTCTTCCAGGCTGTCCATTTTATTGGCATATAGTTGCTTGTAGTAATCTCTCATGATCCTTTGTATTTCTGCAGTGTCAGTTGTTACTTCTCCTTTTTCATTTCTAATTTTACTGATTTGAGTCCTCTCCCTCTTTTTCTTGATGCATCTGGCTAATGGTTTATCAATTTTGTTTATCTTCTCAAAGAACCAGCTTTTAGTTTTATTGATCTTTGCAATTGTTTCCTTCATTTCTTTTTCATTTATTTCTGTTCTGATCTTTATGATTTCTTTCCTTCTGCTAACTTTGGGAGTTTTTGTTCTTCTTTCTCTTGTTGTTTTAGGTGTAAGGTTAGGTTGTTTATTTGAGATATTTCTTGTTTCTTGAGGTAGGATTGTATTGCTATAAACTTCCCTCTTAGAACTGCTTTTGGTGTAGTGTCATCGTGTTTTCATTGTCATTTGTTCCTAGGTATTTTTTGATTTCCTCTTTGATTTCTTCAGTGATCTCTTGGTTATTTCGTGGCATATTGTTTAACCTCCATGTGTTTGTATTTTTACAGTTTTTTTTCCTGTAATTGATATCTAGTCTTATAGTGTTATGGTCAGAAAAGATACTTGATACGATTTCAATTTTCTTAAATTTACCAAGGCTTGATTTGTGACCCAAGATATGATCTATGGGCTTCCCTGGTGGCGCAGTGGTTGAGAGTCCGCCTGCCGATGCAGGGGACACAGGTTCATGCCCCAGTCTGGGAGGATCCCACATGCCGCGGAGCGGCTAGGCCCGTGAGCCATGGCCGCTGAGCCTGCGCGTCCGGAGCCTGTGCTCCGCAGCGGGAGAGGCCACAGCAGTGAGAGGCCCACGTAGCGCAAAAAAAAAAAAAAAAAAAAATATGATCTATCCTGGAGAATGTTCCATGAGCACTTGAGAAGAAAGTGTATTCTGTTGTTTTTGGATGGAATGTCCTATAAATATCAATTAAGTCCATCTTGTTTAATATATCATTTAAAGCTTGTGTTTCCTTATTTAGTTTCATTTTGGATGATCTGTCCATTGGTGAAAGTGGGGTGTTAAAGTCCCCTACTATGATTGTGTTACTGTCGATTTCCCCTTTTATGGCTATTAGCATTTTGCCTTATGTATTGAGGTGCTCCTATGTTGGGTGCATAAATATTTACAATTGTTATATCTTCTTCTTGGTTTGATCCCTTGATCATATGTAGTGTCCTTCTTTGTCTCTTGTAATAGTCCTTATTTTAAAGTCTATTTTGTCTGATATGAGAATTGCTACTCCAGCTTTCTTTTGATTTCCATTTGCATGGAATATCTTTTTCCATCCCCTCACTTTCAGTCTGTATGTGTCCCTAGGTCTGAAGTGTGTCCCTTGTAGACAGCATATATATGGGTCTTGTTTTTGTATCCATTCAGCCAGTCTGTGACTTTTGGTTGGAGCATTTAATCCATGTACATTTAAGGTAATTATCATTATGTATGTTCCTATTACCATTTTCTTAATTGTTTTGGGTTTGTTTTTGTAGGTCTTTTCCTTCTCTTGTGTTTTCCTGCCTAGAGAAGTTCCTTTAGCATTTGTTGTAAAGCTGGTTTCGTGGCCCAGCACCATTTAGTAAAGACACTATCCATTCCCTATTTTATATTCTCATATTTGTTTAAATTAATTGACTATATATGCATATGTTTATTTCTCAGCTCTCCATTCTGTTCCATTGATCTCTGTGTTTTTAGGCCTAAAGCTTTGTGATACGGTTTGAAATTAGTAAGTATCATGCCTCCAGGTTTGTCGTTTCTCAAGATTGCTTTGGCTATTCAGGGTCCTTTGTGGTTCCATATAAATTCTAGAGTTGTTTGCTCTATTTCTATGAAAAGTGTCACTAGAATTTTGATAGGCATTGCACTGAATTTGTAGATTGCTTTGGGTAGTATGGACATTTTAACAATATTAGTTCTTTCAGTCCTTGAGCGTGGAATATCCTTCTATTTATTTGTGTGTTCTTCAGTTTCTTTCATTGAGGTATTATATGAAAAATCATAAGTGCACAATTAAGAAAATGCTCAGATCTTTCACCTCCTTAGTTAAATTTATTACTAGGTATTTTTTAATTTAATTGTTAATGGGATTGTTTTCTTAATTTCCCTTTCTGATAGTTTGTTATTAGTGTATAGAAAGCAGTTTTTTGGGTTTTTTTTTTTTGGCCACACCATGTGGCTTGTGGGATCTTAGTTCCGCGACCAGAGATTGAACCCACGCCCCCAGTAATGAAAGCATAGAGTCTTAACCAATGGACCACTGGGGGATTCTCTTTTTTTTTTTAACAATGGACCACTGGGGGATTCCCTTTTTTTTTTAAAGAAATGCAGTAGATTTTTGTTATTGCTTTTATACCTACAAGTTTACCATATTTGTTTATTCTAACAGTTTTCTGGTGTAGTTTTAAGAGTTTTCTACAGTTGACTCTTGAACAGCAAAGGGGTTAGGGGTGCCAGTTGCACAGTTGAAAATCTGAGTATAACTTTAAAGTCAGCCTTCCATGTCTACGCTTCAACCAACCACAGATTGTGTATTACTGTAGTTGGTATTTATTGAAAAGAATCCACTTACAAGTGGTCTTGTGCAGTTCAAGCCCAAGTTGTTCAAGGGTCACCTGTATTATATATCATGTCATCTGCAAATAGAGACAGTTTCACTTCTTTTTTTCTGATTTGCTAGAACTTCCAGTACAATGTTGGATAAAAGTTGCGAGAGTGGCTATCCTTGTCTTGTTCTTGATCTTAGAGGAAAAGCTTTCCATTTTTCACTGTCGAGTTTGTTGTTGACTGTGGGCTTATCATGTGTAGCCTTCATTATGTTGAGCTACATCCCCTCTGTACCCACTTTTTTGAGAGTTTTTTAATCGTGAGTGGATTTCGAATTTTGTCAAATGCTTTTTCTACATCTATTGATATAATTGTGTGATTTTTATCCTTCATTTTGTTAATATGGTGTATCACGATTGATTAAATTGTAGATGTTGAACCATCCTTGCATCCCAGGGATAAACCCAACTTTACCATGGTATATGATCCTTTTAGTGAATTGTTGAATTTAGTTTGCTAATATTTTGTTGAGGATTTTTGCATTTATGCTATGTTCATCAGGCATATTGGCTTGTAATTTTCTTATAGTGTCCTTGTCTGATTTTTGTATAAGGGGGATGCTGGCCTTGTGATATGAATATGGAAGTGCTCACTCTTGGAAGAATTTGAAGATTGGTATTATTTCTTTAAATGTTTGGTAGAATTCACCCATGAAGCCATCTGGTCCCAGACTTTTGCTTATTGGGAGGTTTTTGATTACCCATTCAATCTCCTGTGGGTACAGTGATGGGTCTGTTCAGATTTTTATTTCTTCATGATTCAGTCGTGGTAGGTTGTATATTTCTAGGAATTTATCCATTTTCTAGGTTGTCCAGTTTGTTGATGTATAATTGTCCATAGTCCTTTCAGTACTTTTAAAATAGCCAAAATATAAGTAATCATTAAATTGAAGACTAAAAACTGTCAGGTTTTCTGTATGGAACTCTATGTCTTTCTACGTAGTTCATAACCCAGGTTTTCATGAATGCATTAAATAGATCACCCTAAATACCAACACATGATAAAAACCAATTAATATGTAGAGACATCTGTAAAATATTTTATTTTTAGAAAATTTCATGACTTTCTTTTTTTTAATTAATTAATTAATTTATTTATTTATGGCTGTGTTGAGTCTTCATTGCTGTGCACAGGCTTTTCTCTAGTTGTGGCGAGTGGGGGCTACTCTTCGTTGCAGCGGGCTTCTCATTGTGGTGGCTCCTCTTGTTGCAGAGCACGGGCTCTAGGCGCGCAGGCTTCAGTAGTTGTGGCATGCAGCTTCAGTGGTTGTGGCTTGTGGGCTCTAGAGCACAGGCTCAGTGGTTGTGGCACATGGGCTTAGTTGCTCTGCGGCATGTGGGATCTTCCCGGACCAGGGCTCAAACCCATGTCCCCTGCATTGGCAGGTGGATTCTTAACCACTGAGCCTCCAGGGAAGTCCTGTAAAATATTTTAAATGTTAGTACTGAAATCTTCATTTTGTTCTTGTAACCAAGAAATGAAATGATGCACAAATTAACGTGAAAATCTTGTTACAGAGCCAAAATAATAGAAGAATAGAAAAGAGGGTTGTTGAAAATTAGAGATAATTTCTAAAGATAGTAAATAATCTGCTTCTCCATAGGTATAATGGACAATGGGACCTTGGCCAGGAAGTCCTTGATGACATCATTTATAGAGCTCAGCTAGAACTCTTTTCTCAACCGTTATTGGTAAGTTGTTATATTTAGTTTTTATTAAACATTCCTGTGCCTGAAAAGGGCACTAGTAGGTTTAAAATTCAATATGTAATATATGAGGCATTTTAAATCATTGAGGGAAAAAGATTTATTCCATAGTAACAATTGGAGAGAAAACAAAATTGGTTTAGATCCTGTCCTCTTACAACATATCAAAATAAAGTTCAGATAAATTAAAGAATTAAATGTCTTAAAATCCTTTAAGAAAAGAAAGAAGAAAAGTTATAAATATTTACTCAAATTTCTAGAGAAGGAAGGACTTTCTAAGCTTTAGTGATGGTGACACATCACCAAAAAAGGTTGATTTTTTTTTTTCCTTACATAAACATCTGAATTCTAAACCATCAGTTTTTGTTTGTTTGTTTGTTTTGTTTTGATTTGTTGGCTGCACCATGCAGCATCTGGAATTTTAGTTCCCTGACCAGGAAGTGCGGAGTCTTAACAACTAGACCACCGGATATTCCCTAAACCATCAGTTTTTTAAAACCAAAACTAATATGTGGTACACAAATTGAGAAAAATATTATCAACAGGCATGACAAAAAAGCCAATTAATATTTTGTTCTATATAAAAATTTCATACTCTTCCACAAAATAAATATGTCTCCAAAGGATAAATGATCAATCAAAAAATAAATGTGAACATCCAGTAGCAGAGTAAGGAAGGCATTCTCTATGTTACCAGTAACAGTATGACACAACTCTGATCATCCCTTTGCAGAAGCAGTTTGGTAATGTGTGCGTATTTTCTTTCCCATGTCTAGCAACATTTCCCAAGAAACTACTTAAAAATTTTTTTTAAGTATTGTGAACACTAGATCAATGTTAGTTTAATTGCAAAGGAATCAGAACTCTAAACATTTTACAGCAGAGAATGATTAAGTTATGTTATTTACTTGATGAAGTTATATGTTTGAAAATTCATTTTAAAGGAACATGCTAGCTGTGTTAAGTGGTAAAGCAGTATACAACTATTTTTTAAATCTAGACAGGACAAAGGAAACAAAACAAATGCTAATAGTTGTCTAGGTGATTCAACTGTGGATAGTTTTTATTTCTTTGCAATTTTCTGTGTTTTCTAAGCTTTTTGTAGTATTTTATAATGGTATTTTTAAAATATTATTTATATATTTTTACTTGCAGCAATTTAAGAGTACAATTTTTAAAGCCATTTTCTTCATATCATTTTTTATATCTTAAGCTAAATATAAATTTATTGAAGTAACATTTACATTAATTCTTTCATATTTGAATTTTTTTTCCTCATGTCAGCATCCCTAATTTAACCCTAAAGGTTACTGTAAAGCAAATGGACAGGGAATTCCCTGGTGGTCCAGTGGTTAGGGTTCTGCACTCTCACTGCCGGGGGCCCAGGTTTGACCCCTGGTTGGGGAACTAAGATCCCACAAGCTGCACGGTGCATCCAAAAAGAACACCAAAAAACAAATGGACAACAAGATAAAAAATTATATCATGATAATAAGACCATGCATGTGAGACTCTTTAAATTCATACTTTTATCCTTGTAAGTCTTATAAATTAACTAGAGGTGGCATTTCCAAGGCAATATAAGTAGAGAGATTAGTAATCTGTAGTTCTAGAATAATCCTTTATTGTTAGGGGTCTCCAGGGGACCCAGTGAGTAACACTCCTTTTCTCTAAAATAGAGCCCGGTGATATAGATAAAATAGTTGGTAGATAGAAAAGCAAGCATCATCTTTATTGCTGATAAAGGCTAGATTGAAAGACTTCACTCCCTACACTTTCATCTGGATGTTGGAACAGCCCACTGGAGAGAAGGTTTGAGTTGGCAGAGCAGGCACAGGTATCCAGGTTGTTGCATTTCACTTGTCCTTTCCAAGTGGAGAGGGAGGGAGCAAACAGTCCTCTAGCTTAAGGTCTTTGCTAGATTAGGACTACCCAATCAGGAAACATGGAGCAGCCAATGGTGATTACTCTCCAGGCACATATCTCACTCTCCTCCATTGAGAACAGAAAGTGGTGGAACAAAATGCCAGACGTGTTTAGGGAAAATTTCTCCTCATGGAAACAAAGCTAATTTTTTTATTATAGATTAAATTTTGCATGTTATTTATCATCTGAATAATCAGAAACTTATTCTAAATTTTCTTATATCAGGGTTCAAATGTTAAAAACACTTTTTCTTTCTTTGGAGTGTTTTTTCTCTTTGAAAGTCAACAACTTCAAGGAATCGATGGGGGTGTGTGACTCGCATTATTTTAAATGAATTCTCATTTTAAAGCCTGCCTAAAAGAATATACACCAGTGGAGATACAGACATTTCTGACACATTATGCTTGTATATTTTATAATAGATGTTTTAAGTACATATTTTTAAAAGTAGGGAAACATGAAGTGTAAAATAAGCATAAATTGTATATTGGGTATAAATATATATAGACTTATGTTATCATTTTAGGTTGCCAATGCCATGAAAAACTCATTACCATTTGATGCTCCTGATTCTTCACAAGAAGGCCAGAAAGTACTTAAAGTCGAAGTCACTCCAACAGTGCCGAGGATTTCTCGGACTGCGATTACAACAGCTTCAATCCGTCGCCATAGATGGAGGAGAGAAGGTGAGTACGAAACCCCTACAGCCCACTCATGGATTAAAGTAAGTTTTTACAGACTATATTAGCACATGATATTATAGTACTTTATGTAATTACAGTAAAATTGTTTAGTTGTTAAAAATAGCACTAGAAAATGGTTTAAATACCTGAATTCATTTTAATATAAATATGTATATATATTTTATAAAGCAGAAAGATGTTATTTAGACTGCTCTATGAATGTTAAAACAGAAAATAAGATCAAGTTAATTTTTGTCTTTTTTTGAACTAGTAATAACAATAGGAAAGAAATTTCTGTAAGCCTGTTACCATACTGGGAAAATAGGTGCCTGTATGAGAATTGTGGGAGAAAACTATATAACTGGCCAAACTAATGGTATAATACAGCCATCCATAAAAGAATTGATTTTTATCTTTCTTTTTCTTTTCATATAAGTGCTGAGTCCAGCAGTATTTCATAGGCGTATGGTACTTGAATAGTCAAGCTGTCTTGCCTAAGAGATATTAATTGCCGTTTTAATGATCTCTATTTTTCTCTCCTATTCATTTGCAAACCTCACATTATTCATCTGCTACCTTATGTGTGTGCATGCTGTGCACACACATGTAACTATATAAGTAATGTTTGCGTTTATATCATATCCATATATACATTCTCTTATCTGCCTGGGTCAAAATGCTCAGAAAAGAATAGAGCAGCACAAAAGCACTAAAATTTTATATGTTGAATCCCAGATGGCTTTGACTTCTCAAACGAGGCTGACTCGAGTATTCCTGGCTCCCCGATCCAACACGGCTCCACTGACCTAGGGATCAAACGTGTGCAAGAGGGGGAGGTGCTGGTGCGCAGGACTCCTGAGCACGGCTCACCGGAGCCCAACTCAGCAGCAGCCACAACAGAGGGTAGGACAGAGATGAGGAGGCAAAAGTCAGTGAGGCAGTTGCTGGAGAAGGATCCTGGCTCTCTGTCCCCAAGCAGAACATCTTTCCATTCTAGTGTGTGTTTCCACTACCCCAGGGTATATTAGCTCCTCCTTGCAAAGTGCACCCCCCCCCCCATATGGCTAAGCACCAGGTCAGGTACAATCTTTAGTTACCATTTGTGCTGGCCTGGAGTCTGCATCCCTGTGTAATTAAAGAACAGCTTGGCATGGCTACTAACAAGGGAGAGGCCTGTCTCCAAAAGGTCTGCAAATGCTTGGGATTTTTTCATTACTGAGCATGTTTATTCTAACATCAGGAAAGGAAAAATGCACCCAATGGACATGAGCCTTATTAGTCAGTATGCATCAATTTCATTTATATAGTAATGTATTCTTTTGAAAATATGTGAGGAGAGTTGTAAAGCACTAACAAATTATCTTTGAGAAACTGGACTAAAGTGGAGCCAGCTGATTTGTCTCTAGTCCCAGGGTGGTCAATTAACAAGAATTTCTTATCTCTTTGACAGAATAAACAAGTATTGATTGGCTTTTTATAATCGTTGAGTCAGGTTGCCTGGGTCTAACTAGTGAACTACTGACATCTTTCCTCTATAAATGTGCTGTCCTGGTGCACACTACATTTTATCATTTATTGTAAATAATGATTGCCTTATAAAGCTCCCAAACAGAATTGAAATGCATTATTTAGAGGTTATAAATCCTAGCAGATCCTTTTTTCTACAGTGTGGGTATCTCAAATGAGAATTTTTTTTACCCCTCCCCTGCCACCACACCCATGACCACTATCTGGAAAAGAATACTTCTCTCTAATAGGAAAGTATTTATTTGCAGTTTTACATGTGATGCCATAGAAGCTGGTTTTGTGAAAGAGGGAACTGTGGCCTGATAGTTTTTCATTATTTAATATATTGCTGCTGTGGAAGCTGTACACTAATTTATGAAATATAGCAAGAAGTTTTAAAATAGGTTACATATTTTTACTTATTTTAAAGACCAAACATACGTGAAGCAGTTACCTTCTACCTTAGGGAAATCTCTTGCTTTTTGATGCATTAGAAATTTGAGCATGCTCAGTAAGAATCTAAATCTACCCTCTGTTTCCTTGCCCATTTGCCCAGATTGGCCTTACTTCATTTAACATTGTTGCATGTGCATGATCTAGGGACACAAAGAAGTTGGTGCTATGAAAAGAATCGTGTGAAAGACGCAGCCTTCCCTTTTCGTTCTTCTGTATCTTTTTATGTTATCCCTGGGAGTCAGTTTTATCTTGTATAATGCATAAAAATAAGTATATGAATAGATGTCGAATTCAGAGTTGGCCTAAATTGAACAACAGTCTATTTCTCCACATTCTTGATGCCTAAATGAGACACTTGACGTGTATCTACTACCATTGTTAGAATATTGGAGTATTTGTGCTAAACGGAAGTACATTAACACTTGATGAAATTCTAAAAAGTATGGGATTAGGTAGAAACATTTCTTCCTGTTAATCATAAGTCATACACTTTGAAAAAGAAATCAAAATAGAATTCCTTTAAAATATCCTATTAAATGTTAAAACATCCTATGTTAATATCTCCTATTACTGGTAAAATTTCACTTTGTGAGGGTGGGGTGTAGCCACAAAGAAAGAGGAATGAGTCCCTTTGGTGTGTTTGAAATTTCTCAAATTATTTTCCCTTTTAATCTAGCTTAATTGTAGCTTTAAATCAATATTAGTAAAAGCTAATTTATAAGGAAAGGCAGACATAAATAGAAAAGTTCATTAAAAATCCTTTTTGGTTGCCTCATCTTTGGATCATGAATAGTATTATCACCCAGGGGGAAAATTAGAAAGGAAAAAAGTTGTTAGACACAATTGCCTTTTTATTCCTTGAGGTTTTTTAAACAGAAATATGGAAATTGCTAAAACCTATGAAAAGTTTTGGTAATTCTGAAGTCTTCTGGAGCTTTTGGATTAGCATCAATAATTGGTCTTCTAAAAGAAAAAGAAGGGAATTCCCTGGTGGTCCAGTGGTTAGGACTCAGTGCTCTCACTGCCGAGGGCCCAATTTCAGTCCCTGGACAGGGAACTAAAATCCCACAAGCTGTGTGGCACAGCCAAAAAAAGAAAGAAAGAAAAAAGAAAAAGAAAACATGTTTTCTAATGGTTTTAAATAGTTTTACAGTTAAAGTTGTATTTATTATATGTTGAAATTGAAGGGAGAATATGAGCCCATCACCTACCTTTATCCCGATTGTGAAGTAACATTTTATTTTGTGACTTTTAAAAGCTGAATTTAAAGTTATTACTAAACTGAGGACAACGCTTATGATTAAAGTATATTCAGTGTTCCAGTATACTGAAATAGCATTTCTTAGTATATAAAATATCAGTAGATTCTCTTGCATGGTGGTTTTTATGTTATCATCATCTCTTTATGGCCATATTGCTTGGGCATCAGATCTGCATGTGGCAAGATTCAGAAGCTACCACTAAGTCTCTCAGTCTCCTTTCCTAACCATATATATACCCAATGATACATTTCTGTTCACTCCTAGTTTTATATTACTGATATTAATTCTGAACCAGTAACTGTCTTTTCTTGGGCATTGTGGAGTTCTTTAGAGTAATTGTAAATAAATTGCTAAGATGATGTCATATAAAGTTTTTGTTTTGCTGTATATTATATACGGTTCTTTTGAAGAAGGGGTTGAGAGAAGTGGTGTCAGCTGCATTTTCATATGGCTTTGCATGATGAATAAAGATTGTTAAACTGCTGGATATAACAAGATGCCTTTTGCTTTAAGGATAGCCTAGTTCATTCTTCTTTTGAAGCAAAGAAATAACTAATCCATATGAGAAAACATTTTTATTTTTTTCAGGTACTGTGTTAAATAAAGATTGTGTTTAAGTATTTCATGTATATTTTACTTAGGTAATTTGTATCTCAAAGTCATGTTTTTTCAGATTTTTTTCCTAACGTTTTACCTTAACTATAATATTGATATCTGTATGTAGATTCAGATTTAACTTTCTTACAGTCTGGTAAACATATTTAAAAGGTAGCAAACTGCTGTCAGTTTTTGAAAGAAACAAATGTTCTACTTTCTAAGAGAATGTTGATCATACTTTCAGTAAGAGAATTGGGCTTTCTGGAAACCCCAAGCTAAATATATTATATATGCTTCCTTTCTTACAAAATCCCAAGATAAGGATTCTTTCATTAACTGCAGTTTCTGCATGAAACGTAATGAGACACTATAGTATTTTGTGATCCCGACAATAATATATCTCAGTACTAAAAATATTATAGAAATACATCATATAAAAATTATTGTATATATTATTTATATATTATAAAATAGTAAAAATTCTTCCTCAGTATCCCTGCTGGTTCCCTACCCTTGCTCTCTGATAATCAAATATTTTCACATTAATCGATCAAGAAAATATGGAAACCAGTGAGTAGAGATTTTCATAAGACAAAATGTGAATATGAAGTTACTGGAAGCAATCTAGAGTTTTTAGTTTAGAGTTAGAAAATGTACTAGTTCCATGTTAAAGGTTTTAAAGCCATTTAGAAGCACTTAGCTGTTGAATAAATATAAAATTTCATTGTAGTTAAAAAGTGTTTGGGGATGAGTTTTTGACATTATTCTGGGTGACTGAAATTAGAAGGGGGTCTCATTTGTAAGTTCTGTTTTATGATAGGTTAAGGAAGATATGAGGAAAAATTTTTGTTTTTTTAAATAGATATGGTCACCTCAAATTGACAAAGTGTATCATAAAGATTTATGTAACAAAATGTTGTATTTTACCTTAAGTTGTTTTGTGTGTCTAAATATTGATAGTATGCTAGGTTTGTTTGTGGATAGTTTTACAAAAGCTAGCCTAATTAAAGCTAAATGAATAGAATTCTAGATTAAGGTTTCTTCCCTAAATTATTTAGGGGAAGTGTTGATAGCAAGGGCCATTGCTGACCTATAGCAAACATTACCTAGGAGATAAGGTCAGTTGAGTTGTTATTCACAGCTGCTGCTTATTTAATTTAGCTATTGCTGAGTCTGTCTGATTTGTTTTTTAGGTGCTGAGGGTGTAAATGGAGGAGAGGAGTCGGTAAACCTGAATGATGCAGATGAAGGATTTTCATCAGGGGCTTCCCTCAGCAGCCAGCCAGTTGGGACCAAACCATCCTCCTCTTCTCAGAGGGGAAACTTACGGAAAGTAGCAACTGGGCGTTCAGCCAAGGATAAAGAAACAACTTCTGCTATCAAATCCAGTGAGAGCCCTCGAGATTCAGTAGTTCGCAGGCAGTATGTACAGCAACCAACTGATCTTAGTGTAGATTCAATTGAGCTGACGCCGATGAAGAAACACCTGAGCCTGCCTGCTGGCCAGGTGGTGCCAAAAACTAATAGTATAAGTCTAATCCGGACAGCCAGTGCTTCCTCAAGTAAATCGTTTGACTATGTAAATGGCAGTCAAGCAAGTACCAGCATTGGGGTTGGCACTGAGGGTGTTACTAATTTAGCAGCTAACAATGCTAATCGATATTCAACTGTCAGTCTGCAGGAAGACCGGCTAGGTCAAGCTGGAGAAGGTAAAGAGCTCCTCAGCCCAGGGGCTCCCTTAACCAAGCAGTCTCGATCCCCAAGTTTCAATATGCAGCTAATATCCCAGGTGTAGTCTTGACATCCTCTCTCATCTTTCTGCTTACCTTCTAAACTGAACATTTCATGTGCAAGAAGACACTTCATCCCACTTGTGAAAATATTGGTCATCATAAACAGATTTGATTTAGTTTAGGTATCTTCATACTGTATTTTGTATGGAAACAGCAATAAGGTTTTGTTTTCCCTCCTTCCTATATCTTCTCTTCACCTATTCCTTGTAAATGTGTTTGTGAAGCAGTAGAAAATGTTTGTGTTTTCCACACCTTCCTTTCTCCTTGGGTGAAGTGCAATCCATCGTAGGCTGATCGGTCCCATTTCAACACTGTGAGACTGAGGTTATGTTAGAGGAAATGGTGTATATGATCCCTATGAATGATTCTTCAGCTTTTGTTTAAAAAAAAAAAAAACGGGTTTGTTCTCATAATCTATGAAGATTACTGGGTCATATTTTTTCTCTCTTAACCAGGAGTGCCTCAGAGATTCTGCTATGACTTTGGACTTCTCTGAGTCTGTGCAATTATTTTATTGAGAAGCATGGGGAAAGGTGGTAGACTGCTGCACTTTTTCATTAAAACAAGGGTGGCTCTTTTTTCCCCCATCTCCTTTATCTCGAGGACACAATGTTCAATTACTGAGGCATTTAATAAATCAAGTTGTAGCCACCTCTGTTGGAGGACAGGGCTCTAAGTTGATTGTGTAATAGATAATGCACTTTCTCAATGGCTCTATAGTCATTATTAACATGTCTTCCCTCCTCCCCACAAGGACATAAGGTCATTTCTGTCCTTCAAGTTTGAACAGCTAATAAATCAGAGAATCCAAGGGGCATGTTCTATTTCCCAGGAATGATTGACACTTTGGTGCTGGGGTTTTATGGGGGGAGGGGGTAGTTTTTGTTTAGCTTGTGTGGGATTGTGTGTGAGGGGAAGTTTTGATTGTTTTTTTTCTTTTCCTTTGTGAGCTGTTGATGACTGAAGTAGAACAGGTATGTCTTCAGGTAAAGAGAGGGATTTCTCAACCCACTTTCTGTGATGTCAGACTATTGGAGAAACCCTTTCAGCTGCTTTCTAGATGTACCTAAATTCAGTCAGATATTTTGGATTAAGAAACCTGAAGTCCTGATAGATCATATACTCCAAGGAAATACATCAGGGACAGATAATTGGCTGAAAACACTGACGCTTCAATGTGACGCATTTTTATAGAACATTTCTACCAGGGGGTACTGACTTGATTTCTCCTAAAAGGACCACACTGCCTTTGTGTTTAATGTAATGCAATTTGTGTACCTTCTAATCATATATCTGCAAAAGTTTCTCATTTTTATAAAAAATCATGCCAGTAAGCTAGATGTTGAATGTATGTAAGTAGCATTTGGTAACTGTGCTAAGAGGTTACAAAAGTGCATTATTGGTTTAAAAAAATTTTTTTTTTAGTTCTGATTTGGTTGGATAAGGTTTCTTTATGACCTCTTCTGGGTCTCAGGCTCTAATGCTTGATTGAAATAGAAGAAAATATATTGGTTTTTGAAAATCAGTGTGTTGTGACTTGAACTGCTATACATTCTTCCACACAGTATGTCAGAGTGATTAGTGCTTTGTACATTTAGACATTTTTATTTTATTGTTCTGAAAGAAAAATATACTGAATTTATAGAAAGCAAGTATTCTCCTAATTAACAAAGTTTAAAATATTATCTCTACTGATTAAAATTACAATCGATTTTGATAAATAAAATAACCAGAAAAATGCCTCTTGTTTTTTTCACACCTAAAAATCTACCCATCCCCCTGGCCTTTTATTGTAAGAGGTTTTTGTAAGGGACTTTCTGTTAGAATCTTTATAAGAACAGTGAGATGCTTGTTTGAATTTGGTGGTGTGTAATATTTTTCAGCTCACATGAAAATGGAAAACTAGAACCTGAACTATTACCTACAACATTGCCAAAGTCCGGGAGAAAGCTAAAAGTTGATAAACAGAGATTTGTTGATTGTGTATATATATATGTGTGTGTGTGTGTATAGTGTGTATATGTATAAATCACAAAGAATATTTTAGATATCCCTTACTTCTTTTAATTTAAGGGATGTCAGATAAACGAATTAAAAGCAACAAAATAAATGAGGTGTAAAGGTCTGTAACATACAGAGTTTCAGGTGTGAAAGGAAAAGAGCATTGTACTTACCAGGGGGTGAGATCTTGGCCATGGCTGGAGATCAGTCACTTTATGGCAGAAATGTCTGGTTGATTTAAGAGACTGAAGGGTTGTTTTTAATTCAACACATTGTGCATTTATTGGCATCTAAATCTAGCATGATTTTAGTTAAAGCACAAAAAAATACCAAATAATACCAAATTACAACAAAGGCTATAATAAATATTATAAGCTCTCCCTCTGGTTTTTAGAAATCTTATATTATACCTGAAAAGTTGGTTCTGAAAAACTTTCACCTTAGAGAATTTCATTTATTTCTATGTGTATTCGTATATATTTTGTACATATACATAGCTGTTAATATTTCATGATCCTCTAACTTGTGTTCCATTCTTTTAAGTGATATAATTTGGCCCCAAAGAAGAAACATTTCATTTAGTTCAAATTTTGCATTCGGGGTCTTAGAACAGATTTCCTGTGCAAGATATAGTTAAAATGGAATGAGTCAGTCATAAACCATAGTCACATTTTCTAAGAGATTTTTGATATTCATTTGCATTATTTATTGGCATTTAATGTAAAATAGTTTTCAGATATACAGCTGTTACAAATATATGCCAGCAATATTCACGCTTTTTCCTTTAACAACCTTTTGTTTCTATACTTCCTAATTTCCATTTTAAAAAGTTCTTCCATTTATGGACAAGCTAGTTAGGGAGAAAATACTTGTTTTCTATAAAAAAAAAAATTTGATTGATGCCATCTATGCCAGGTTTGATTAAAAAATACAAAGAAATATCTGAAAGCTTTGGGAACTCTCCCCTATGACATTAATTTGAAATCATGTTACTAGAACATTTACGTGTTCTAGAACAAAGCAAGTGTAAAGTGAAAGCTACCTTGGAAGTAAGATTTTTAAATATAAAAATATTTTGAGAATCTGGAGGGGGTTGATGGTTCTAATTTGAAATCCTGACCCCTACCACCATTCTTACCCTCCTGATGACGCTCCTGTGCCTGTTTATTATAGAATCAGAATTTTTGTGCTAAAGAGCCTGTAGAGATAATCTAGCCAGTCTCCCAGCACCCACCCCTCCATATCCATCCTCAGGAAACTGAGGCTCAGAAAGGTTGTAATGTGATCAGAGTCACATAACTAAGAAGCAGAGCCAGAATTAAACTCCTGTCTCCCGTTGAATGCGTATTAACACCCCACTGCCTCCTTTTACTTGTCCTATGGTAAATGTAACACTCTCCACTTCTGTAGCTTCTTTACAGTTCTGGTCTAGTAGTTGGTGAATGCAGCATGTGAAGAAAGGTACTAAATCCAGAAAAAAATGTAGAGTAGTAAACATAGATGGGGAAGTGTTGGAAATGTAGGTATCTATACCACAGATATAAGGATAGATACATTTTTCTTATTCTAATTTATGCCTTACTATTTTCTGCCACATAGCAGTTGAATGCTGCCATTTTATAGTTGATTATATTTCTGGGGATTTATTTAAATGCAAAAATAAACCCAATGAAATGACTTTGATCAGTGTTTCTAGCTGTCTTAAGTAATTTTTGAATCAGCCAGCTTTCACAGTCACCTAGATGGCAAGTTAATTGTATTGCACAGTGGAGTATTACAAAGTAAAGATTAAATAAATTTGATTCCACAATTTCTAATGTAAAGAGGTTGGACCTTATTTGTGCCCAGAGCAGATAGATAACAGCAATATTTCCTTATGTAATTGAAAAAGGTATATAATGTGAAGCTTACGGTTCCATAACAGAATGGTGACCATGTCATTTAAAGTGTATATACAGGATAAAATATCTTAGTTGCAGTAGTCTCAGCTATATAAGCTCAGTATTTCCAACCTACATTCTCAAACTCCACTTAGTAGTTTTAAAGTAATTGTAATTATTTATTAGACACTGGAATACTGAGAATAACTTCTTTCAGATTGTTTTGTTTGCACTATTTTTGTGACTATTTTAATGAAGTGGGGTGTTTTTGCTGCCTCACTTGGATAGGTTAGTATGGGTCCATTTTTTGAGTACTTTAGTTGTTGACAATCAGTTGTCTCATTTACTTCTCTGCATATTCATTTGTAACTAAAAACACTAGTATCTGTCTTTAGTGGGTAGTACACTATTTATACAAACACTGGCAAGGAAGATCTCTCCATTTCTGATCTTAGATTACAAAGTGAGGTTTATGGTTTTGTTTTTTTTAAATCAGTATTCAGTTACATACTTGTTTTTCAGTTTAAAAATGTTTAAAGGCCATGCCAGTGGTCAGAAAATCTACAAGAATTTCAGAGCAACTTTTCTATACTATGGCTATGTTAAACAGTCTGAACCTGAGACTTTTTATCTTTCAAGTTGAATGAATTGTCATGTTTCAAACCACGAAGTCGGTTGAGACACTTATTTGTAATACTTTAATTTTTTTAAAGTGCTTTTTAGAAACAAATTGTTTGGAAACCAATTAGAAATAATTGATAGCTTAAACTCTAAATATTAGAATATTTGCCAGATTATAAGAAGATGAAATGCAGTGTAAAACTGTTAACATGCTAAAAAAAAATCATGAGTCACCAGATTGCTACAACTTTCCATTGCCAAGGTGGTCATGTTGATAAATGTAAGACATAAATTTTAGTATTACCTGCGTTGTGTAGCTAATGGGTATATCATATTGGCACTGAACATACATAGGAAATATTATTCAAAGAGTCAACCGATGTGCACTTAAACTATATTAGATTTTTGGAGGTGCCAGAAATTTGTGTGGTGATCTCAACCCATTAGAATTAGAGGAGTCATATCATCCAACCTTCCCCTGCCCATGTAGGTACATTCCTTCTGAACCTGACCACACAACCACAAAATTTTGGTTAACTTCAATCTCTTCAGTATTTTTGTAGTCTTTGCCATTAGTCACATGAGAAATACACACAAGAGCAAACAGTTCAGGATAGACATTAGCAGAAAGCTGGGAATGATGTGAAATAACTGGCAGCATAGTACAGATATGTAAGTTCTATGTTTTGTTTCTGGATTTTAAGAAATTGTTTACAAATTAAGTCACATTCGGATGTCTGCTATTATGCTATTCTGTTTAATACAGATTTTACCCCCAAAATTAGAACTAGGTGTAGCTTAAAGTATAAATGAGTCTTTTTTTCATAATTGCATACCTGGAGGTAGGTTTAGTAAAGAAAGTCTTTTGTTTTCAAAGAAAATGAAGTTAATTGGACCATCCATCCCCAACTACAGAATTGATATCAATCTGGTTTGCTGTATTTGAGTGTCAAAAGTGCCGTGTTAATTATATCAGAGGAAGTTCTTCACATCTTCATAAATTACAAAATTTACCAAAGAAAATGTATTAACCAAATATAAATTTCGGAGTACCTAACTGTTAAGGAATGAGGCCCCATTAACATAAAGGATTGATTTCTAGCCCTGGGGGAAATGTCCTTCCATCTGGAACAGATATACAGTACTTACAAGATTCCATTTGAGGTTTTCTTATCATGTTGGTAAAATGTCAACATTTATACTTCCAGCAAAAGTACCAGTGAAAGGTTAAGTCCAAATATTATTTCTTATGGCACATTTTCATGTCTCCTTAACTCAGACTGAGGATTCTGCTCATCAGTATTAAATAAAAGGGGGAGGGAGGAATTCCTAAAATTGGCATATTGTATGATATTGTGACTTTTAAAAAATAAAATTGGGTAAATTATGGAAATGTATCTTTTTAAATGGGCAATGTCAATTATATCTAGTAAATATATTGGCTAAAACAGTATGTTTACATATTTATGTACATGATCACTCTGGGTATTTTTTTTTTCTTTGCAGAAAAACAGGATTGGGTTCAGAAAGCTGAAACACTCATTTTTAAATGTATAGCTTAATAAGAACTAATGGATTTACTTAAACTATTAAATAATGATTTTTTGGGAAAATATAAAACAGTATATTAACTGATGTTCCAAACAGGCTATATGTATTATTTTTTTCATATCAGGTGGTAGTTAAAAAGTAATGAATGTGTTGATCAGCTATCTTAGAAAAGAAGATTGGCTTTCTAACAGTTACTAATATAGGTTTTTGTGGGTTTTTTTAAGTTTTATCATCCAAACTGAATTGAGAGATATGTTCAATATTCTTTGTTGGTTTTAAAATATTTGTAATAAGTTCATTAACTACAGTGGATTCTTATTCTAAAAATTATGCTGGCTTTACATTCAGTTTAACTGGTTAAGTGAAACAGTTTTTATGGTGCAGATTATTTCCCCACTTTCTCATAATAATTTGGCTTTCCTGAGCTACAATTTCTGAAAAGTTTTTACTGCTGTAACATTAGGTAGTCTGATCTCTGTCACAATGGACAAGTATACAGGAAATATCCCACTTGCACATGTTTGCTTCATAAAAGGATATAGATTGTATAGGTCAGCTCTTGCATTTTTGTTTGTCTTTTAACGAGCATCAACCTATTGCTTGGTATAAACTTCTCAAGTATTCAGAGAATAGTGCTGGTTAAAATTTAAATAGGCTAGGCATGAAGAAAATATGATCTCTGTTGACTGATGTCCTTTCAAACTAGGACTAGTGAAAACATTCATTTTTTTCAGAACTGAAGAAAAAAAACCGTACATTTAAGATCATATTTATTGGTGCATGTAAGCCATTATCTTAACTGTCTTACTGAACTGGTTAATGCTGTTGATTGTTGAAATGTGAAATGTAGTCACTGTTGACCTTGTAAATATCTGCCAGAGATGAAAAAATATTTTAAGTTATTGTAAATAAAGATGTATAAAATTCATTAACAGTCTGCAATGCAGAAACATATCTAAGATGTTAAATATTGTGTTTCTTGAGAGATGTATACTTTTTCCCTAAATGTATCTAGATATATTAAGAATGTAAATTTTCTTTTGTACAGTATAAAATACAGCTTTATTTGGCTTTTGACTGGATTTCCCGGAGTTAATTTTATATCTACCTAAGTTTCATAGCTTAAAATTGTCCTTCATTGCATTTTTCAAAGCATGCAATTTTATCTATGCATGTCTGAACTTTTTACTTTTTAAATTTATTTTTCTAATACAGCAGGTTCTTATTAGTTATCTATTTTATACATATTAGTGTAAATGTGTCTCCCAGTACCAGTCTCCCAGTTCATCCCACCCCACCCCCCGCTTTCCCCCCTTGGTGTCCATACGTTTGTTCTCTACATCTCTGTCTCTATTTCTGCCTTGCAAACCGGTTCATCTGTACCATTTTTCTAGATTGCACATATATGCGTTAATATACGATAATAGGTTTTCTGACTGACTTCACTCTGTATGACAGTCTCTAGGTCCATCCACATCTCTGCAAATGGCTGAGTAATGTTCCATTGTATATATGTACCACATCTTCTTTATCCATTCGTCTGTCGATGGGCATTTAGGTTGCTTCCATGACCAGGCTATTGTAAATCGCGCAGCAGTGAACATTGGGGTACATGTGTCTTTTTGAATTATGGTTTTCTCAGGGTATATGCCCAGTAGTGGGATTGCTGGCTCATATGTCATATGTAGTTCTATTCTTAGTTTTTTTCTTTCTTTTTTTTTTGCGGTACGTGGGCCTCTCACTGTTGTGGCCTCTCCTGTTGCAGAGCACAGGCTCCGGACGCACAGGCTCAGCGGCCATGGCTCACGGGCCTAGCTGCTCCACGGCATGTGGGATCTTCCCGGACCGGGGCACGAACCTGTGTCCCCTGCATCAGCAGGAGGATTCTCAACCACTGCGCCACCAGGGAAGCCCCTATTCTTAGTTTTTTAAGGAACCTCCATACTGTTCTCCATAGTGGCTGTATCAATTTACATTCCCACCAGCAGTGCAAGAGGGTTCCCTTTTCTCCACACCCTCTCCAGCACACCCATTCTAACCGGTGTGAGGTGATGCCTCATTGTAGTTTTGATTTGCATTTCTCTAATAATCAGTGATGCTGAGCAGCTTTTCATGTGCTTCTTGCCCACCTGTATGTCTTCTTTGGAGAAATGTCTATTTAGGTCTTCTGCCCATTTTTGGATTGGGTTGTTTGTTTTTTTAATATTGAGCTGCATGAGCTGTTTATATATTTTGGAGATTATCCTTTGTTGATTCATTTGCAAATATTTTCTCCCATACTTGGGTTGTCTTTTTGTCTTGTTTATAGTTTGCTGTGCAAAAGCTTTTAAGTTTCATTAGGTCCAGTTTGTTTATTTTTGTTTTTATTTCCATTACTCTAGAAGTTGGGTCAAAAGAGATCTTGCTGTGACTTATGTCAAAGAGTGTTCTTCCTATGTTTTCCCCTAAGGGTTTTATATGTCCAGTCTTTAATCCATTTTGAGTTTATTTTTGTGTATGGTGTTAGGGACTGTTCTAATTTCATTCTTTTACATGTCCAGTTTTCTGTCCAGTTTTCTCAGCACCACTTATCGAAGAAACTCTCTTTTCTCCATTGTATATCCTTGCCTCCTTTATCATTGATTATAGGTGCATGGGTTTATCTCTGAGCTTCCTATCCTGTTCCATTGATCTATATTTCTGTTTTTGTGCCAGTACCATATTGTCTTGATTACTGTAGCTTTGTAGTATAGTCTGAAGTCAGCAAGTCTGATTCCTCCAGCTTCATTATTTTCCCTCAAGATTGCTTTGGCTCTTCGGGGTCTTTTGTGTCTCCATACAAATTTTAAGATTTTTTGTTCTAGTTCTGTAAAAAAATGCCATTGGTAATTTGATAGGGATTGCATTGAATCTGTAGATTGCTTTGGGTAGTAGAGTCACTTTCACAATTTTGATTCTTCCAATCCAAGGACGTGGTATATCTCTCCATCTGTTTGTGTCATCTTTGATTTCTTTCATCAGCGTCTTAGTTTTCTGAGTACAGGTCTTTTACCTCCTTAGGTAGGTTTATTCCTAGGTATTTTATTCTTTTTGTTGCAATGGTAATAAATGGGAGTGTTTCCTTAATTTCTCTTTCTGATCTTTTGTTGTTAATGTATAGGAATGCAAGAGATTTCTGTGCATTAATTTTGTATGCTGCAGCTTTACCAGATTCATTGATTAGCTCTAGTAGTTTTCTGGTGGCATCATTAGGATTCTCTATGTATAGTATCATGTCATCTGCAGTGACAGGTTTACTTCTTTTCCAATTTGTATTCCTTTTCTTTTTCTTCTCTGATTGCTGTGGTTAGGACTTCCAAAACTATGTTGAATAAGAGTGGTGAGAGTGGACATCCTTGTCTTGTTCCTGATCTTAGAGGTAGTGCTTTCAGTTTTTCACCATTGAGAATGATGTTTGCTATGCATTTGTCATATATGGACTTTATTATGTTGAAGTAGGTTCCCTCTCTGCCCACTTTCTGGAGAGTTTTTATCATAAATGGGTGTTGAATTTTGTCAAAAGCTTTTTCTGCATCTATTGAGATGGTCATATCGTTTTTATTCTTCAGTTTGTTAATATGGTGTATCAAATTGATTGATTTGCATATATTGAAGGATCCTTGCATCCCTGGAATAAATCCCACTTGATCATGGTGTATGATCCTTTTAATGTGCTGTTGGATTCTGTTTGCTAGTATTTTGTTGAGGATTTTTGCATCTATATTCATCAGTGATATTGGTCTGTAATTTTCTTTTTTTGCAGTATCTTTGTCTGATTTTGGTATCAGGGTGATGGTGGCCTCATAGAATGAGTTTGGGAGTTTTCCTTCCTCTGCAAATTTTTGGAAGAGTTTGAGAAGGATGGGTGTTAGCTCTTCTCTATGTGTTTGATAGAATTTACCTGTAAAGCCATCTGGTCCTGAACTTTTGTTTGTTGGAAATTTTGTAATCACAGTTTCAATATCATTACATGCGATTGATCTGTTCATATTTTCTATTTCTTCCTGGTTCAGTCTTGGAAGGTTATGCCTTTCTAAGAATTTGTCCATTTCTTCCAGGTTGTCCATTTTATTGGCATAGAGTTGCTTGTTGTAGTCTCTTAGGATGCTTTGTATTTCTGTGGTGTCCATTGTAACTTCTCCTGTTTCATTTCTAATTTTATTGATTTGAGTCCTCTCCCTCTTTTTCTTGATGAGTCTGGCTAATGACTTATCAATTTTGTTTATCTTCTCAAAGAACCGGCTTTTAGTTTTATTGATGTTTGCTGTTGCTTTCTTTGTTTCTATTTCATCTCTTTCTTCTCTGATCCATATGATTTCTTTCCTTCTGCTAACTTTGTGTTTTGTTTGTTCTTCTTTCTCTAGTTCCTTTAGGTGTAAGGTTAGATTGTTTATTTGAGATTTTTCTTGTTTCTTGAGGTAGGATTGTATTGCTAAAAACTTCCCTCTTAGAACTACTTTTGCTGCATTGCATAGGTTTTGGATTGTCGTGTTTTCGTTGTCATTTTTCTCCGGTATTTTTTGATTTCCTCTTTGATTTCTTCAGTGATCTTTTGGTTATTTAGTAACAGATTGTTTTTTGTTTTTAAAGCAGAGGCTACAAGATCTCTTTTAAATTAATTTATTTATTTTTGGCTGCATTGAGTCTTTGTTGCTGCACACGGGATTTCTCTAGTTGCGGCGAGTGGGGAATCTCTTCGCCGCAGTGAGTGAGCCTCTCATTGTAGTGGCTTCTCTTGTTGCAGACCATGTGCTCTAGGTGCATGGGCTTCAGTAGTTGTGGCACACAGGCTCGCTGATTGTGGCTCACGGTCTCTAGAGCGAAGGCTCTGTTGTGGCGCATGGGCTTAGTTCCTCCATGGCATGTGGGATCTTCCTGAACCAGGGCTCGAACCCATGTCTCCTGCATTGGCAGTGGATTCTTAACCACTGCGCTAACATGGAAGTACAGTAACGTATTGTTTAACCTCCATGTGTTTGTGTTTTTTACGTTTTTTTCCCTGTAATTTATTTGTAATCTCATAGCGCTATGGTTGGGAAAGATGCTTGATATGAGTTCAATTTTCTTAAATTTACCGAGGCTTGGTTTGTGACCCAATGTGTGATCTATCCTGAAGAATGTTCTGTGTGCACTTGAGAAGAAAGTGTACTCTGCTGTTTTGGGATGGAATGTCCTATATATATCACCTAATCTCTCTGGTCTATTGTGTCATTAAAAGCTTGTGTTTCCTTATTTTCTGTTTGGTTGATCTGTCCATTGGTGTAAGTTAGGTGTAAAAGTCCCCCACTATCATTGTGTTACTGTCAATTTCCTCTTTTATAGCTGTTAGCATTTGCCATATGTATTGAGGTGCTTCTATGTTGGGTGCATATATATTTACAGTTGTTATATCTTCTTCTTGGATTGATCCCTTGATCATTGTATAGCATCCTTCGTTGTCTCTTGTAACATTCTTTATTTTAAAGTCTATTTTATCTGATATGAATATTGCTACTCCAGCTTTCTTTTGATTTCCATTTGCATGGAATATCTTTCCATCCCCTCACTTTCAGGCTGTGTGCGTGCCTTGGTCTGAAGTAGGTCTCTTGTAGACAGCATATGTACAGGTCTTGTTTTTGTGTCCATTCAGCCAATCTGTGTCTTTTCGTTGGAGTATTTAATCCATTAACGTTTAAGGTAATTATCGATATGTATGTTCCTATTACCATTTTCTTAATTGTTTTGGGTTTGTTTTTGTAGGTCCTTTTCTTCTCTTGTTTCCCACTTAGAGACGTTCCTTTAGCATTTGTTGTAGAGCTGGTTTGGTGGTGCTGAATTCTTTTAGCTTTTGATTGTCTGAAAAGCTTTTGATTTCTCCATTGAATCTAAATGAGATCCTTGCTGGGTAGAGTAATCTTGGTTGTAGGTTCTTCCTTTTCATCACTTTAAATATATCCTGCCACTCCCTTCTGCCTTGTAGAGTTTCTGCTGAGAAGTCAGCTGTTAACCTTATGGGAGTTCCCTTGTATGTATTTTTCATTTTCCCTTGTTGCTTTTAATGATTTTTCTTTGTCTTTAATTTTTTTCAGTTTGATTGCTATGTGTCTCGGAGTGTTTCTCTTTGGCTTTATCCTGCCTGGGACTCTCTGTGCTTCCTGGACTTGGATGGCTATTTCCTTTCCCATGTTAGGGAAGTTTTCAACTGTAATCTCTTCAAATATTTTCTCAGGTCCTTTCTCTCTTCTCTCTCTTCTTCTGGGACCCCTATAATGCGAGTGTTGGTGCATTTAATGTTGTCCCAGAGGCTTCTTAGGCTGTCTTAATTTCTTTTCATTCTTTTTTCTTTATTTTGTTCTGTGGCAGTGATTTCCACCATTCTGTCTTCCAGATCACTTATCCGTTCTTCTGCCTCAGTTATTCTGCTATTGATTCCTTCTAGTGTAGTTTTCATTTCAGTTATTGTATTGTTCATCTCTGGTTTTTTGTCCTTTAAGTCTTCTAGGTCTTTGTTAAACATTTCTTGCATCTTCTCGATCTTTGCCTCCATTCTTTTTCCGAGATCCTGGATCATCTTCACTATCATTATTCTGAATTCTTTTTCTGGAAGGCTACCTATCTCCACTTCATTTAGTTGTTTGTCTGGGGTTTTATCTTGTTCCTTCATCTGGTACATAGTGATCTGCCTTTCATTTTGTATATATTTCTGTGAGTGTGGTTTTCATTCCACAGGCTGCAGGATTGTAGTTCTCCTTGCTTCTGCTGTCTGCCCTCTGGTGGATGAGGCTATTTAAGAGACTTGTGCAAGCTTCCTAGTGGGAGGGACTGGTGGTGGGTAGAGCTCAGTAAAACTTAAATCCCCTTGTCTGCTGATGTGTGGGGCTGAGTTCCCTTCCTGTTGGTTGTTTGGCCTGAGGTGACCCAGCACTGGAGCCTACATACAGGTTCTTTGGTGGGGCTAATGGTGGACTCCGGGATGGCTCATGCCAAGGAGTACTTCCCAGAACTTCTGCTGCCAGTGTCCTTGTCCCCACAGTGAACCACAGCCGTCCCCCACCTCTGCAGAGACCCTCCAGTACTAGCAGGTAGGTCTGGTTCAGTCTCCTATGGGGTCACTGCTCCTTCCCCCTGGGTCCTGATGGACACATTACTTTGTGTGTGCCCTCCAAGAGTGGAGTCTCTGTTTTCCCCAGTCCTGTCAAAGTCCTGCAATCAAATTCCACTAGCCTTCAAAGTCTGATTTTCTGGGAATTCCTCCTCCCATTGCCAGACTCCAGGTTGGGAAGCCTGACGCATGGCTCAGAACTTTCATTCCAGTGGATGGACTTCTGTGGTATAAGTGTTCTCCAGTTTGTGAGTCACCCACCCAGCGGTTATGGGATTTGATTTTATTGTGATTGCACCCCTCCTACCATCTCATTGTGGCTTCTCCTTTGTCTTTGGATGTGGGGTATCTTTTTTGGTGAGTTCCAGTGTCTTCCTGTCGATGATTGTTGAGCAGTTAGTTGTGATTTCAGTGCTCTCGCAAGAGGGAGTGAGTGCATGTCCTTCTACTCTGCCATCTTGAACCTATCTCCCTGAACTTTTTAATTTATATGATACCCTATTAAGGAAATTTATAAAATTAAGGCAATATATAAAATTACATATAGCACCCAAAATAAGAAATAACATGTAGGCATGAGTGAAATTAATACATAAAATGTGTTCATACTTTTATGTTATTGTTGAGATACAAATTTCTCTCTGAACTTTATAGCAGCCAAATACAAAGAGGCATAGATTAGTCATGTGATTTTCAGATATCCTTACGATAGAACAAATCAACTTCTCGGGTGAAGCACAGCTGTTTCTAATACTGAGACGTTAGGACTAATTTTCTTTCCTGGGTCCTTATAAGAGGAGCCATCATTATTGCAGTACCATTTACACTCTTCAGCAATGTATGAAAGTGCCTGTTTTCCTGACAGTCTTACCAGCAGTTAGTTCTTTAATCAATAAACTTTTCACTCTTTCCCACATTGTCTTTTCTAAAGGTAATACTTTATTTAGCCTTCTCTTGGAATGTGGGTTTAATGAAGGGCTGAGCCCCAGGCCTCCTTTTCCCTTCCCTTTACATGCACTCCCTAGAAAAATCTCTTCTATACCTGTTCCTTATGGCTATTATTCCTTATTGATGGACCAAAACTTTGTTTTCTCTTTTATATCTTATGCCTTAATCCAAAATTGCTGGTGTAGATTAGCAGTTCCAGAAGAGTGGCTTAAGGCAACTCACCAAGCCTGGTTTTTTTCTCCTCGACTCTAGTTCTGCATTAGTTAGGAAGAATGAGCTTTACCAGTTGACAGTTTCAATTTTCCTTTTATTAAAAATGTATTACTTGGGGCTTCCCTAGCATTCCCATGGTTAATTCTCCACGCTTCCACTGCTGGAGGCGTGGGTTTGATCCCTGTCGGGGAAGTAAGATCCCGCATGCCACGCAGTGCAGCCAAAAAAAGAAAGTATTACTTGCTCATTTTGAAAACCTTAGAAAATACAGAGAAAGTACAAAGGGGAAAGTCACTTTAAGGTACTGTAATAAAATAGTGAATATTAATAAGATAATGGAGGTACTATCCCTCCATACACATACAAGTCTGGTCCAGGTCACAATACTTTATGGTCCAAAGATGTATTAAACAAAAACAACATTTATTCAGTGCTAGGATGTGCCAGGCACTGTTCTAAACACTTTGATGAAAGTGCCACAATTCAATATTCAGTTAATACAAGTGTCTGATAAGTAGTTATTCTTCCTTTATAAGAAAAGGAAAGTTCATCTGTCCAAGGTCACAAAGCTAGTAAATGGTAGAGCTGAGATTGAACCCAGACACTCAGGCTCACAGACTTATGCACTTAACTATCAAGATACTGCTTCATAAAATGTTGATTGTTCTCAGCTATTGGTACACTTGCCCTATCCCCACAAGGCCAAGGACCCTGTGGGAGTTGGGAAGGAAGGGGAGATTTGACCTCAGTAGAGCTAGATAACTAACAGGCAAATTAAATCCATGAAAGAATTGAGTCCTAATACCCTAGGTATCCATAGTTATAAATTAACTCTTCTCCTACATATATACAATGGTTCTAATTGTGTACTATCCTTAATTATGTACCATTCTCTGGAGAAATGAGAAAATAGTCTTTCTGTGGCTCATATGAGGAACCTCAATTGAGAAAAGCTGGTTTAGACCATAATAAAGAAGAGGCTCCCAGGGCTTCCTTGCTGGCGCAGTGGTTGAGAGTCCGCCTGCCGATGCAGGGGACGCGGGTTCGTGCCCCGGTCTGGGAAGATCCCACATGCCGCGGAGCGGCTAGGCCCGTGGGCCATGGCTGCTGAGCCTGCGTGTCCAGAGCCTGTGCTCTGCAACGGGAGAGGCCACAACAGTGAGAGGCCCGCGTACCGCAAAAAAAAAAAAAAAAAAAAAAAGAAGAGGTTCCCAAAATACAGAACCCAAAAATATTTTACTTCCTTCCTCCCAACCACCGTGGAAAAAAGTGGCCAGGTAACTTAGGAAGAAATCAGTATTTTGTTAGACTTACTTGAAATTATTTTATGATTTAATGTTATTTTAAACTACATGGGAGAGGGTAGAAATAAAAGTCTTTTGTGTTTAGGGCCTCTAAAGGTCTAACTGTGGCCCTAGGTCATAATCCAAATAGGATGGATATAATCTGTGGTAACAGCCCTAGTTTTGTTCAAGATGTTATATCAGAAAGGGGTGGTACTGACTTTTAAAACTTGAAGGGCCAATCACTTTTGGCACTTTGTCTTAGGGAACAATGTTTAGTACACATTGAATGATGAAAACTTTTTTTTATGGCAGATTATGTTAACCAGTACAATCTTATGTTCTGAATCACTGTATAATTTAACTAAAAAGCACTATTACATTCAAAAAGATTAATCACAGGATTTTAAGAAATCTATAGACATTAATTTATTATCAACTGCTATAAATAATGGTGTTATGCACACTGTAAAATTATTTCTGAATTGAAGATTATAGTCTATATCTAGTTTCCCAGAACTTGAATTACTGTGTGCACATTTTTTAGGGCTTACTCTGCCAAATCTTTCACTGCTAATTTGTGTGTGATTTATGAAGGCCTCATTATCCCTGGTTCAAGAAAATCCTGCAGATAAAATAGCTTCTGGTTACCATATTCTTTTATTCCTAGACGCTAAGAGGTAATCACTTTTGTTTCCTGAGCATGATTAAAATCAATTGATATCTTTAAATATATCTCAGTAGAAATTACTTGCTGAGGCATCTGCCACTGACATTCTAGACCTACTGTACCCCTATCAAGTGTGTGTTTAATGCATAGCATCTAGGTCACTTCATATCTGATAAAAATTTATTGCCAGTTTTCATTCTCCCTAGCTCAGTGGTTTTCACCCCTAGCTGAACATTAAAATCATCTGGGAATTTTTTTTTTTTTTTTTTTTTTTGGCTGCACCGGGTCTTCGTTGCAGCACACGGGATCTTTGCTGTGGCCTGCAGGGTTGTGGCATGGGGACTGTTAGTTGCGGCACGCATGCAGGATCTAGTTCCCCGACCAGGAATCAAACCCAGGAGCCCTGCGTTGGGAGCTCAGAGTCTTACCCACTGGACCACCAGGGAAGTCCCTGGGAATTTCTTTTTTAAATTCTGATGAACAGGCCACATTGAGACCCTCTGGAATTGAGATATGGCATCAGTAGTTTGTTTGTTTTCTTTAAAGTAAATTTATTTTATTTTTGACTGCGTTGGGTCTTCATTGCTGCATGCAGGCTTTCTCTAGTTGTGGCGAGCGGGCGCTACTCTTTGTTGCAGTGTGTGGGCTTCTCATTGAGGTGGCTTCTCTTGTTGTGGAGCATGGGCTGTAGGCGTGTGGGCTTCAGTCACTGTGGTTCGTGAGCTTAGTAGTTGTGGCTCACGGGCTCTAGAGTGCAGGCTCAGTAACTGTGGTGCACTGGCTTAGTTGCTCCACGACATGTGGGATCTTCCTGGACCAGGGCTCGAACCTGTGTCCCCTGCATTGGCAGGCGGATTCTTAACCACTGCACCACCAGGGAAGCCCAGCATCAGTAGTTTTAAAAGCTCCCCAGGTAATTCTCATGTGCAGTCATCATTGAAGACTCTCCTTAATCCTATGACAATCTTCTGGCATTCATACCTAAACTTCCCTTCCTCCATCCAGAACCACTGACTCAGTAAGAATATTTTCCTAAAGAAATATATAAAACAGTAACGACAATATAAGAAAGGCAGTAATCCATTCCATTAAAAAAATATTCTTTTATATCAGTGTTGCAATTTGCCTTCTCTAATACCTTAATCAGGCCATTGAACACTATGGGCATCAATACAATTTCACTGGCCCCAAACTTAAGCCCCCAACACTGAGGTCCTTGTACTTCTTGGCCTGCCCTAGTTCTATTCCTTTCAGTTTCTGTCCCAAAGCTTTATCACTTTAAGTATCACTTTCTCAGCAGCCTCAACTCTTGCTTCCTCCATAAAATGGAGGTCATCAAGCTAGAACACTCTTAATTTCCTCTTCTCACCTACCACTTCAAAGAACAACTATATCTGCAACTATCCTCATCTCCTTGCTGCCTGCCTCAGAAGATGAAGTATCTCACTTAATTTCTTATTGCACTCAACATCTCTGGGTAATTCTTAATTTTCCCCCTTTGGATTTAATCTATACACTAATGACCCCTAGATCTCTCTCTCTCTCTCTCTCTCTCCTCTCTCTCTCGGCTTGACCTCTTGAATGAATTTCAAACTCATATCCAACTGTTTGCAGGATGTTTGAATATCCCTCAGGCACTTCAAAGTCAAGATGCCTCAAGCTAAACTCAATTCTTCTACTCCTTCCCTCTATTTGTAATCTCTCTTTCATAGCACAATTGGGAATTTATACCCAAGCAACCAAACCAGAAACCTGGGAATTATATCTTTCCTCTCCCTTACCTCTATAACCAGTCTCCAAATCTTGCTGACTTTGCCTTTTTTTTGCAAATCCATCATTTCCTCTCAACTTTTACTACTACAGCCCAAATTCATGTCTTACTTCATATCCACACTACTTTGATAGCCTCCTAACTAGACCCCATGCTCCTCTCAAATTTATCTTCCTTTAGTGATTAATATAAAACTCCTATCAATTATTCAATGGTTCCATCACAGAGGATAAATTCTATGTTCTTTAGCCTGGCCTTTACTTCTCCCAACCCATCTCCTATCATTCTTTTTTTTTTTTAAGATTTATTTATTATTTATTTAATTTATTTTTGGCTGTGTCAGGTCTTAGTTGCAGCATGCAGGATCTTTCATTGCAGCACGCAGGCTCTTCGACATGGTGCTCAGGCTTCTCTCTAGTTGTGGCGTGCAGGCTTCGGGGCACGTGTGCTCTGTAGTTTGCAGCATATGAGATTAGTAATTGTGGCATGCGGGCTTAGTTGCCCATGGCATGTGGGATCTTAGTTTCTTGACCAGGGATTGAACCCGCATCCCCTGCATTGTAAGGCGAATTCTTTACCACTGGACTACCAGGGAAGTCCCTCTCCTATCATTCTTACTTACACTTAAGATTTAAGTAACACCAAACTTTGTATTACCACACCCAGTTTGTATTACCATACTTTCTTCCTGAAATTCCTTCTCCACCCCCGTTCTCTACCGTTTAAAGTTGGAATGGCCTTTACTCTGCTACCCCACCCTCTTACTCATTTACCCACCAGCCTGAGCTAAATGGTATTTGTCCTAGCAGTTCTCAGTAAATTCTATCTTTGCACTTAACACCTTAGTATTGAAATTATCTGATTCCTTCTACCCAACTAGAATCTTAAGGGTAAGGGACATACCTGGGCGCTATGTTCCTGGTACAGGTAGGCGCTCAGAGTTCATTGAATAAACTGAACAGTTCAAAAAAGAAGACCCAAAGACAAAATGGATTTTTTCAAACAGCAAAATTATCAATATAAAGCTTTTCATAAGAACTGGCAATAAAAACAAAAGTTAATTGAGTTTCCCAAATTTAGGAACAAATGCAAATCTCTCCTAACTTGTCCGCAACAACTACCTGGTCCTGGTTGATTAACCTAGATCTTTCACTGACATCTATGCAGCTATTTAAGTTATATTTCAATTTGCAACATAGGAACTGGTATTCTTGAATTTGATCTTCTAAAATATGGTTTGGGTAAAAACCTCTTGTTTGAATATAAAAATAATTAAACTTGAAAAAATGATTTCACATTTTTTAACTCAGTCATCTTCCTGAGGAAGAAATACATAAAGACATTCTGATTTGTTGTGCTGACAAATGAGATCATTGGTGAAAAAAATGTGCAGCTGATATCTTGATGCTGCAGTCTGCTGTTTAAAAATTAAAATTTTAAGTTATTTCTTTAGAAATCTAAACTTGATGACCCACATTCTTTTTTATATTCCTTCTTTCATAAAGTCTTTATCTCTGAGGTATTTGTAATTACAGTTCAGAATAAATTTTCTTCTAGTTCCTACATAATCTTTTTGCTCCTGGTCTATTTGTTTTGTCTCTTTCAGAGTTGAGGCTTTATTCAAGTTTGGTGAAGCAAAAATTGACTGGGAAGTCTGCCTGCAGGGGCAGGGATTATCAGCTAGCAGGTTTCAATGTGGATCAACAGATCAACTGGCTTTTCCCACTGGGGCCTCCTCATCTTCTGATCAGTCTTCTGAAGAAGAAGTGTTTAAATAAATGATTAGTTGCCAGTGCTCTGGGAGCCAAACAAGAGAAAATTCCTAGTCTCCCACATAATCTTCCAGTTCCACCCCCACCCCCAAACTCAGTATGACTTCTCATTTCCACTCTGTTGAGTCTCAATCCTCTGGTTCACCTTGTAAACGCCTGCTATTATGCTAAGTACGACGACAAGAGATGTAGGATCTAATTGTTCCTTGTTTCAGACTTTGACCATTTCTCCAGTTCTCAGTCCCATTCTCCTCTTCTGACTTCAGAGGTTCCTGTACACTAATTCCTGAGACTAACTGGAGTTCTGGGACAGGAACAGACTTACTGTCGTCATCCTTTGCTGGCCTGGGTTTCAGCTTACTCTGCTTTGCCTGATCACTATACATCTTCCAAAATTTTATTAACTTATCTCACTTCCTTTCCTGTTCTTTTGTGTGTATGTTTATACTTCAAAAAAATTTTTTTGACGCTGTTATTTTAGTGGGATTTCGAGACAGTGTTCAATTCACCATGTTTAATCAGATTCTATTAGAGACTTTTAAAGCCTAGCCCTAAATTTCAAACTATAACCCAATTAACTGCTGGCATCTCTACCCCCTTAAGATATACACAAAATTGACTTGGTCCTCTCTTTCTCTTGGAAAAATCTAATGTTCTAATGTTCTACACAAAATGTGTGTGAATACATGCAGGAGTTGCCATTTTATGATCACCTCTATCTTCAACTTCCACTTCTGAATCCTGGATCTCCATTCTGAATGGTATGGCTCTTTGTTTTTATCTAGCCTAGTATCAATCTAGAAGGGAAACTCAGCTCCTTCCCTCTATTTTCCACACATATACCATTAAAAACAAAATCAAAACCCACTGCTCACACCAAGTCCTGTGAGTTTGCAGAAGAGTTTAGTGAAGATTGGAGGGGGAGATGGAAGAGAGTTTACATCATAGAAACATAAAGAACATATTAGTTGAATATTAAATATTCCCAGATCTTCACATTTTTAAGAACTTTTCAAGCGCTTCACTGTTAACTGTTGGCTACGTTTTCTTTCATCTTCTCTCTACTCAGTCCCCCAAATTCTTTATCTCCAATGTACGGAAAATTACCTTTCTCTTTTGTTTTCTTAAATCCTGCTAAACAAAATGGAATACTGAGCTATCCAGGCTACAACCATTTCCATTTCCCAATCTGATGTCCTAAACAGCTTCCAAAATGGTGTGACTCCATCTGTCTCTTCCTTCCCTCTGCTCCCACATTTTACCTCCTTTATCCAGAATGATCTTTCAATACAAATCTGACTAGTGCCCCAAGGGCCAAACTAGCCCTTCATAACAACAGATCCAACGTTGGCACTTGTGGCACTTGCCTCTTGGCCCTTTATACACCCACTATATTGATTTGGGCCTTCTACCTGGAAAACTTTACCCCTCCTCTTTTTCTGGCTTAAAGCTACTCAGTCCTCAGGTTTCAGTTTAAATATCTCTTCTTCCAAGAAAATTGTTCCTGAATCTTGCTGTACTTTAATTAGATACTCCTGCCAGTGGTTCGATAAACACTGGACTTCCCAAATCGTAGCATTTTTCTCTATATTGTCTATTCAGTATCTTCCCCTATAGGATCTACTGTGAGGGCAGAGACCGTGCTCAGCTCGCTCAAAAGTGTAACGTTATTATCTTGTAAGCAGGTTTTGTTTTGAATGAATGAATGAATCCAAATAAAATCGTATTATTAGTGGGTGACACTGTTACTCCAGCAGGTTCATTCTTTTTCTTCCTCATTATCTTTTTCCTCAGCTTTCTCTGCATCTATTCCTTCTATTTTCCCTGTCTCTTCATCCTATTAGCAGTCTGATTCCCATCTCTACATTCAGTGCCCCAGCCAAAATTCTCTTCTTACTAGAGAGCATTGCTCCCCGCCTCCCCACCCCAAACCCCTGAGATGCACTTGATCCTACCTTTCACGCCAAATGAGGTAACGTTATAAATAAATAAATAAATAAATAAATAAATAAACTCAAATTCATTCCCATTATCTTTTTCCTCAAAAGAAGGTATAAAGAGAAACCAATGAACACTTTCAAGATTGCGTCAAAGAAGGTGTAAAGAGAAACCAATGAACACTTTCAAGATTGCGTCAAGCCAGAGAGCTCACTCAGCCCACTCCAACTCCTCCAGTTTCCTCAGATCTAACCAACACTTCCTTCTCCCTTCACCGGAAACGGAAAGAGGAAAAGCAAAGCCCAGAACCCAGCGCTTAGGGATTCGTTTTCTTCGGGTTTCTTGTGGGCGAGGCCATCAGACCGGCGCCGACTGGCGGGCAGAGCCGTCGCTCTCAGCCAATGCCACTTCCTATTGGCTCCCTGGGGCTCCGCCTCCTGAGCAGGGCGGGAGATTCGGTGTGAAGGAGGGAGGCTGCCCATCCCCCGCCCCACTCGCCGGCCTCCGGAGCGGCACTGCTCGATCCTGCGACCCCGCGACCTCGCTTCTGCACTGCCTAAAAGAATTTGGCCTTTCCCGCTGGGGCCGAAGCCGCTTTTCCAGCGGCGACCATTCAGCGGGGTAGCGTCCGGCAGGCACGAGGCGGCCGCAGCCGCGCCACCCGGAGACCTGGCGGTGCGTGGTTGGGCGGCGGGGCAGCTTGCCTCCCTCTCCTGCTTAGCTCGGGGCTTGTGAGGTGAGTCCAGGTGCACCCAATCCCCGGCCTTCACCTCGGCACTCCGGGCAGCGTCGCTGCGCCTCCCTCTCTGCCCTCCCCAGGCTGCCTCCGGCCCCGCCGCCCTGAGGACCCTCGGCTGGCCGAGAACGGCCAGCTGGTCAGTTGCGCGAGGCCCAGACCGAAGTCAGTAAATACTTGTTGGGGTGAGAGGCTCCCTCTTTAAAGACCGTTCCTCTGTCCAGCAGTGATGTGCCTTCTGTGCAAGGGGTGTCTGTTACCAACTTATGTTTTCCGGCGTGATGAGCCTTCCGCGTGCAGAGGGAGAACTGTAAAACTCCATACCGAAAGTAGTAAGGTGTCCTGGGAGAGGAACAGGTACAATGAGGGCTGAGGAGGAAGGGATCTTGTCCCAGAACTACCACTGGAGCGAGAACCCTTTGATGTCATCCCAGCCTGGAAGCACCAAATGAATCCTCCTAACTGAACACAGTCACCCTGGGACAGTGCTTGGTTGTAAAATGTTGATAAACCAGACTCCTTTGGTAGAGCTTTTTAAGTTAAAACAAGTTGATGCAGTACTTTTCGCTTTACAGCTGAAATCCTAATAGAACCACTACACCTTCCCCTAGTTCAATTGCAATCTGAAGAAAAATAGCATGGCCCTACACCTTTGTGTGATGGCACTGCACATTAAATGGGCATCATTCATTCAACATTTATTGAGCACTTTTTTCTGTTAGATGTGCTGACGAAAATTGATCAGTAGTCGATCTAAGAAAGAAGTGGAAAATTTTATTTGAGCCAAACAGGGTTATAACTCTGAGAACAGCCTCTCAGAAAGCTCTAAGAACTGTTCCGTTTGTTAGAAGTCAAAGCACTGTTAGATGTTTTTGAGACTGTGGGCTGTACATTAAATGGCATATTATTGACAGTTTACACAATCCAAATCTACACATACAAAGCAAAGAGTGGGTCATGGGTCATCCTGGCCCCTTACAAGATAAGAAGGAAGTTATCTCCTAAAGAGACCTGGTTAATGCAGATGCGCAATACACACTAAAGTGGAGGGAGGAGGCCCAAGTAGGCAAAGAAAAATTTTATGTTTATGTTTAAATATGTTTAAATCGTCTTGCCATAAAATATGAATTTTATTTCGTCAGACATTAGTTGGGATATGGAGTTGTGTAAGAGATCTGCATGGTTAAGTTGAAATTTAAAGTAAAAATACCCGTAGTAAGGAACCTAGTTAGCATTTTCGTAGGCCAAGCGCATGGTCTCATTTAATCGTCACAACTTTGTCCAGAGTCACACAGTTGTAAGTGTGGAGTTAAGATCGGAACCCAGGTTTATCTGATATTAAAATTGGTGCATAGCCACTAAACTATACCACCTTCTTTTTTTAAAGGATTATGTTTGTTTTTAAATTGTAGCAAATCTTTTGTTTGCTCTCAAAGGAGAGTGTATTGTGGTAACGCTCATTTGGTGCTGCTGTATTACCTTGTTAACTCCTTGAAAATAGTCTACTTAAAAGTAAGCACCAAGACAGTGCCTTGAAGAGTAAGTGGTCACTAAATATTTTCATTTTATTATGCGATTGTACTGGGGGTTTTTTGTTTTTGTTTTCAGAAAATGTTGGAGAAGAAGGAAGGAAAGGTTTCTTTCAAGGTTTTTGTAGAAATTTCAATTTTTTGATTCTGTACTGTATAGTAAGATGCCCTTAATATCTAGAAAAGAAAATTACGTATAAATGCATTTGGCTACAATCAAGACTAAGTTAGGCTGCCTCTGTCCAGACAATTCTTACATAAAATACCATACGGAAATTGCCTAGGACAATATTAAGTTGTCTAGAATATTTGTTTTTAAATTTTCCTTGAAAATCTTTTTTTTCCCCCTGAAGGGACTACTAAACTTTTGCTAATAAGAGGTAATGTAACTGACCTTTACTCCTTTTGATTGCCAGGAAGCTAAGAGCCCAAATTCTTTGTATGATTTTATTTTCTGCCTTTCTTTATATGTTCCCTGACCCAGATTCCCTATTAGTGTGTATAGTTTATCATTTGTTGTATTGCACTGCTTATTGTTATTGCTTCAAATCCTTTGTAGAACACAGCAGTATATAGTTTTAAATAATGTAGCCTATGCTGCTCTTAAAAGTATGCTTGATAGAACTAGTGATGTTTAACCTAATGAACTAGAAACCTAGGGGAACTGTAGAAGTTCTTGGATATTTGAACCGCTGTGTGGGAGAATGACTAAACATATTATGAATAGTTTCCAGAGGTCAAGACAAGCATTTAGGATAACAGATTTGTATTTAATGGCAGGAGAAGTTGTGTCATTTAATAAAATGATCAGGGTCTTTGGAATTAGTTAAACTTGGGTTTCAGCCCTAACACACTTTCTAATTGTGTGAATTTGAGTGAGTAATTTAATCTTTAACCTCAGTTTACTCATCTGTAAATTGGGGGAATTAAATATATTTTAACCATCTCAGAGAATCTGAGGATTTATTGATCTGGTATACATAAAAGTGCCTAACACAGTGCCTGACAAACAGCCCCTTAAAAAACTTTATTTTATACAGATAGAAAGAAGTTGTGTTTCTTAATTTTGTATAAATGTCACATAGATGCATTAAACTTCTTCTCTAATACACCCAGTTCCCCATAATAAGAAGCAGTGTCATGACTAGGAGGTTGGTCCAAATGGATATGTTCTACTGGCAGTGGCCATATAAATTATAGATGAAGTATAATCTTTGTACACAAAGTATAAACCTAATGGAATTGTTGTGAGGATCAAATGAGAATACATATAGAATATTGAGAAGAGTGTCTAGCACATAGTAAGTGCTCACATTTTGGCCTCCCTCCACCTACTTGCCCCCATAAGTTAGATCTTCTCAGTCTCTGAGGCTCCCTGGCCAAAATGGTAATGGTCATTTTGCCCTTTACTGTGCCATCATAACAACTTTGGCTTTCTAAGATCTGCCTTTATCTACTCATCTTGGTTGTTAAAACTCATGAACTTCTTTGGTTGCTGTCGTTTTCCTGTTAGCTGGCCTGACTGAGTTCTTTTTCCAATTACAGGTGACTCTACTTGAATTTCCCAGCTGCAGAATATGTAGTACCTTTAAAGGTAAATGAAAACTGAGACAAATCATTTAAGTGTGCTAGTTACAAAAGAAAACTTGGCAACATTTAGTAAGTTATCTGCATGCAGATAACTGATTCATGGGGGACTCAATCAGTAGATCCTCTTGTCAGGGGAAAAGGCATAAATAGGATTTATGAGAGAGAGAAGAGAGAAAAAAAATTCATTTTTTGAGTAAACTGATTAGCTGACAACTAGTTGGAATCGTTTATTTGTTTCAGGCATTAGCATTATAAGTTCTGAAACTAAATTTTGTCAGCGTAGCCAGAGTTGATCAAACTTCTGCTTGCCAAATCCGAAATTTGTTCAGTGAAGAACTGATTCTAAAGTACTGGAAAGATTCATGCTTACTCTTTAGTTACCGAGATACCTAGAAAGCCATATTCATGATTGTCAAGTTGTTTGGTGAGCATGCAATTTCATAGTAGAGGGGGATGCTTGAAAATTATTTGATCCAGTCTTGGTACACCAGTGAAGCACACAGACTTCCCCCAGTGGACTATATCTTTCTAGTGAACAGATATGAAAATCCACCAAACCATTATTCTTTGTTTGGCTGCCCCCTTTCTAAACTCTCATGTATTAACCTCCCCCTTTCTAATAATGTTGTTATTCTGTATATTGGTTAGAGCTTTCTTTACAGGCAGAATTGTCATTATATTTTAGTTGCCTTGATTGGATTTGGCTTTTTCCTAATCTCAGGCACTTCTTCCTCTCTTCCATTTTTCAGATAAAGAATTGAGTTACTTATTATCAAAAACACAATATCGATACAATAATGATAATGTATTTTTCATACTTAAAGACTTTTAAAACTTTTATGCAAATACATGTATTCATTATGTGAATGTTTATTTGGCTGTTGATATGAATTTTTCATCACTTTTGAGTGCTTCATTGCTTTTGTTTAGGTTGGCAATGATGAGCAAGCTGGAATCAAAGGAAGACAAGATGCTGGAGGTTCAGTTTGTGGGAGATGATGATGTTCTTAATCACATTCTTGATAGAGAAGGAGGTACTGAATGATTATACAGTTGAAGGGATGCTTATATAATGGTTATGTATTATTTCACCTTTAAAAATAATTTAATCTTCTATTTTGAAAATAGAGCACAGAATATTTGATCTAGTAAGACTGCAAATAAACCTTAATTTTTAGTTTATTCCATTCAAAATGTACTGAAAATTAAAAATAATAAAGCCTTATCTAATGTGAAATGCTCAGTAGTGGTGGTAAGTGATAACCACCCATTGTAATTAAAATGTATAGTTATTTTGACCCCCCAAAATATATAATTTAAAGGTTTTGTTTTTTTAACTTATAAACTGTGGAAGAGAGAGCTGTACTTGAATCAAAGAGAAAACACTGAATTTTTTTCCAGCTTTTAAGTAATGACAATATAATAGTATAGTTTATTTATTTAAATGTAGTGTTTAGAAAGAATTTATACCTGTCATGTTCTGATTCTTTGGATGTTCTTATAGGAGCTAAAATAAAAAAGGAGAGAGCCCAGCTTTTGGTCAACACAAAAAAAATAATAAAGAAGCCAGACTATGATTTGGAGGAAGATGACCAGGAAGTTTTAAAAGATCAGAACTATGTGGAAGTTTTAGGACGCCATGTTCAAGGTATTTGTGGGGTGAGGGGGGTGGTGGTTGTTGGAGTTGGGAGTGTACGCTCATATTTCTGTGAGTGGCCGAAATTGCTTTGCAGGATACATAAAAGTAGTCTGGTAGGTTAGGCAACATTGTGCTACAATTTTTTTTTTTCTTTTTAATTTATTTTGGCTGCGCGAGGTCTTAGTTGTGGCATGCAGGATCTTCGTTGTGGCATGTGGGCTCTTAGTTGCAGCATGCAGACTTCTTGGTTGTAGCATGTGGACTCTTAGTTATGGCATGTGGGATCTAGTTCCCTGACTAGGGATCGAACCCAGGTCCCCTGCACTGGGAGCACACAGTCTTACCCAGTGGACCACCAGGGAAGTCCCTTTCCCAATTTTTTAAATTGTAAGATACCCATAACATAAAATTTACCATCTTTACCATTTTTAAGTGTACAGTCCAGTTATATTAAATACATTCGTAATGTTGTGCTACCATCACCATCATCCACCTCCAAAACTTTTTATGTGGTGTGCTATATTATTTTATTTCTCATCAGAAGAGCATTACTTCAGGGCTTCCCTGGTGGCGCAGTAGTTAAGAATCCGCCTGCCAATGCAGGGGACACAGGTTCGAGCCCTGGTCCGGGAAGATCCCACATGCCGTGGAGCAACTAAGCCCATGAGCCACAGCTACTGAGCCCATGCACCACAACTACTGAAGCCCGTGCACCTAGAGCCCGGGCTCCACAACAAGAGAAGCCACCGCAATGAGAAGCCCGCGCACCGCAACCAAGACTAGCCCCCACTCACTGCAACTAGAGAAAGCCTGTGCCCAGCAATGAAGATCCAACACAGCCAAAAATAAGTAAATAAAATAAATAAATTTTAAAAAAAGAAAAAAGAACATTGCTTCAGACTTTTTCTCTACAGTTGGAAAGGTTGGAAGCACTGAGTTTCTACTGTACGTTTTTTAATCTATACATAGTTCTTTTTTTTCCTTTCTTTTTTTTAAAAACGAGTTTGCTGCTTAAATATTTTTAGAAAGATAGTCTACAGACCAAGCACCCTAAAGTTGTTTTTTTAAGATATCTATACTTTTAACTAATTTGAAATAATTTCATAAAGCAAGTCACTTTATTATTAACTTGATCTTCTTTACAGAAATAGTTAGAAGGAAGATTCCAAGAAGTAATGTGTTCCAACCTAGGCATGCTGGTGTTATGTTTTTTTACACCTAAGCCAGATTCCTGCCAGACTGTGCTTAAAAAATCTTACTCTTGGATTATAATTTACTTAACTTAGGGCTCAAAGAGCACAGATTTATATTAGGGTGCAAGGAGCATAGACCTACTTAAGTTGACTTAAAAAAATAAAGATCAAGAAACAAATTCAGTATTGTTGGGCACTAGGGGCATTGGAGCTGGGAGCATGTTAAGAAATGAGGGACTTTGCTTTCACATATCTCCTGGTCTCCCTCATGTCATCTCTGTGCATCAATTCTGTTCTCTCTATGCCACCTGTCTCCTTCATGTACATGTCTTTTACTCTCTCATATTTGACTTATAAATGGCCACTATGACTACTCCCAACCTTTTTGTCACCTCTTGAGTGATACTGCTTCTGGATTTGTTCCCAGTGTTAAATGATATGATATAAAAAACAACCATTGGGCTTCCCTGGTGGTGCAGTGGTTGAGAATCTGCCTGCTAATGCAGGGGACACGCGTTCGAGCCCTGGTCTGGGAAGATCCCACATGCCGCGGAGCAACTAGGCCCGTGAGCCACAACTGCTGAGCCTGTGCTCTGCAACAGGAGAGACTGCGATAGTGAGAGGGCCGCGCACCGCGATGAAGAGTGGTCCCCGCTTGCCACAACTAGAGAAAGCCCTCGCACAGAAACGAAGACCCAACACAGCAAAAATAAATAAATAAATTAATAAACTTTTACCCCCAACATCTTAAAAAAATAAAAACAAACAAACAAACAAAAAACAACCATTGTCCCTCAGTAGGCTTACTGGACAGGGCATATTCTTGTTATTTATTTATTTATTTATTTATTATTTTTGGTTGTGTTGGGTCTTTGTTGCTGCACACAGCCTTTCTCTAGTTGTGGCGAGCGGGGGCTACTCTTTGTTGCCGTGCGTGGGCTTCTCATTGTGGTGGCTTCTCTTGTTGCGGAGCGTGGGCTGTAGGCATGTGGGCTTCAATAGTTGTGGCACGTGGGCTCAGTAGTTGTGGCTTGCAGGCTCTAGAGCGCAGGCTCAGTAGTTGTGGTGCACGGGCTTAGTTGCTCTGTGGCCTGTGGGATCTTCCTGGACCAAGGCTCGAACCCATGTTCCTTGCATTGGCAGGTGGATTCTTAACCACATGTGCTACCAGGGAAGCCCTTAGGGCATATTCTGAATAGAACTTTGGATTCTTGACTATTGTGTTAGACCTAAGAACAGATTGCAAACAATATTTTTTCTAAGTGTTTTCTTTAAAATAGTTTCTTACTGTAATGGTAATATGTATCTGTAGTAGAAACTCAGTGCTTTCTTGTAACAGCACCCACAGCAAATGATATTTGGAGGCACACTGAAATAAAGAGAAAAATTTGGGGTTTCCCTGGTGGTCCAGTTGTTAGGACTTGGCGCTTTTACTGCTGTGGTCCAGGTTCAATCCCTGGTGCAGGCAAAGAAAAAGAAAGAAAAAAGAAAAGAGGAAAATGCTCCAGACCAGGGATAAATGCCTTGGGCTTCTGACCCCTGTTCCCACCCCCTCTGCAGGCCCTGACTGCATCCTCAGAGGCCTGAGAGGATCAATACTCAGCACACCTGTAACCCATGTCTTTAATTTCTGCACACTGGTTGGGGAACTTTGCTTTAAAGCTGTATTTCTCAACCTTTTAAAAATTATTAACCCCTAAGGAACCTTTCTAGACTTTTTCTCCTTATTACCCCCCACCCATGGAATTTTAATACTACATATATGCTGTATATCTCTTTATGTACTAAGATTCTTTGGAGGGCAACAGACCATTGCAATATCTAAGATGTTTTCCACACTCCCCCTCCTCCCACCAAGAGCCATTTCCGTTGCATCAGGAGCAGTATTATTCCTGTTGAGAATGCATGCTTTAAGAACACGGACCTGGGACTTACCTGGTGGCGCAGTGGTTAAGAATCCGCCTGCCATTTAGCTATCAGGAACAATGTTGCTATGAATATACATCTATCCTGGTATACACATGTACTAGTTTTTCTAGAATATATCCCAAGTAGTGGAATTTCAGGGTCATAAGATATGGGTATCTTCAACTTCACTGGATAAGGCCAAGCTGTTTTTGTGGTTGTTTAACCTGTGGTCTCTTAAAAGTTCATAGCGTCTGTCATACAGAGTGAAGTAAGTCAGAAAGACAAAAACAAATATCGTATATTAACGCATATATGTGGAATCTAGAAAAATGGTACAGATGAACCTATTTGCAGGGCAGGAATAGAGACGCAGACGTAGAGAACGGACATGTAGACACAGAGGGGAAGGGGAGGGTGGGATGAACTGGGAGATTAGGATTGACATATATACACTACCACGCATAAAATAGATAGCTAGTGGGAACCTGCTGTATAGCACAGGGACTCAGCTCAGTGCTCTGTGATGACCTAGATGGGTGGGATTGGGGGTGGGGTGGGGGTGGGAGGGCGGTCCAAGAGGGAGGGGATATATGTATACATAGAGCTGATCCACTTCGTTGTACAGCAGAAACTAACACAACATTGTAAAGCAATTATACTCCATCAAAAAAAAAAAAGTAAACTGAAAAAAAGAGAATCTGCCTGCTAATGCAGGGGACACGGGTTTGAGCCCGATCCAGGAAGATCCCACATGCAGTGGAGCAACTAAGCCCGTGCGCCACAACTACTGAGCCTGCGCTCTAGAGCCTGTGAGCCACAACTACTGAGCCCGTGCACCACAACTACTGAAGCCTGCGTGCCTAGAGCCTGTGCTCTGCAACAAGAGAAGCCACAACAGTGAGAAGCCCACTCACTGCAAGGAGAAGTAGCCTCCGCTCACCGCAACTAGAGAAAGCCCATGCGCAGCAATGAAGACCCAACGCAGCCAAAAATAAATTAATTAATTAATTTTTAAAAAAAGAACAGGGACCTGTTGACAGTTTGGTGTGTATATGTCTGTCTGCACATACATGCACACACATAAGTTTGTCTCGAGTACAGGAAGTGGGGCTGTTCATTTGCCTATTGGCATGTACGACAGAGGAGCCCATAACTTACAGTTAAGTCTTGCAAACATGACTTTTCCTATTTTGCTTTGTTTTTTCTTATTTGCCACAATGTGTATAGGGGTGGAGAGTGGTGTTTCAGATAAGGTGTAGGAAGGAGAGTTTTCTTAGTTTTCTTTTAATGTTTTCTTTAGGGAAGAAAAGGTGACATCTGATACCATCTTGCTTAACTTTATTTGAGATACTGAACAATAAGCTTCTGCCTAATCCTTAATTACAAACAGAAGACAGTAAGGATTTTTTTTTTTTTTGGCCACACATCTTACTTGGTTCTCCAACCAGGGATCGAACCTGTGTCCCCTGCAGTGGAAGCACTGAGTCTTAACCACTGGAACACCAGGGAAGTCCTGTTAAGCATTACTTTTAAAACACAGACATTTCACAAAGAATCTTAAGGAATATTTAAAAGGAAAAAACTTTTCAACAAGGACCTTTAAATACTTTATTAATCAATCCCTTTACTTACTATTGAAGTATAAGCTGCTTCTTATAAGCAGCACATATCTTGACATACCTGGCATAACTCTTATATTCTATTAATCCATCCACTCTGGTGAAAAATCATTGCATGGAGGTGCTAGGTGATCTCAGGCATTAAACAGAATGTTTTCTGAAAGATCTCCCCCAAACAATCAGACAGGTGTCCTCAAGAGCAATTTGTCTTATTGATGCTTCTCTTAAACAATTGATTTGTTTTTCAATTTTATGAACAGAATAATTCTTTAATTGATTATAAGTTGGCTGTTAGAAAATTCTGAGACAAATATGTGGTCCATCCATAGTACTTTTTAAAATTTATTTATTTTTGGCTGCGTTGGGTCTTCGTTGCTGTGTGTGGGCTTTCTCTAGTTGCGGCAAGCAGGGGCTACTCTTCCTTGTGGTGTGCGGACTTGTCATTGCGGTGGCTTCTCTTTTTACGGAGCATGGGCTCTAGGCGTGCGGGCTTCAGTAGTTGTGGCTCGTGGGCTCTAGAGTGCAGGCTCAGTAGTTATGGCCCACAGGCTTAGTTGCTCTGCGGTATGTGGGATCGTCCCAGACTAGTGCTCGAACCTGTGTCCCCTGCATTAGCAGGAGGATTCTTAACCACTGTGCCACCAGGAAAGTCCCAATCCATAGTATTTTTAATTTAGCCTTATTCAGAGTTCCATTTTTGAACTTAAGGATGATGTCAGATTTTTAATTGTGGTTAAATTAAAAATCTATTTTTTTAATTGTGGTAAAAAATATTGTGGTAAGATATACATTAATATAAAATTTACCATCTTAACCATTTTTAAGTATATAGTTCAGTATTAAGTATATTCACATTATTTTACAACCGATCTCTAGAACTTTTTTCATCTTACAAAACTGAAATTCTGTACTCAATTAAACAACGGCCCAGTCCCCCCTTCCCCCAGCCCCTGGAAGCCACCATTCTACTTCCTTTGACTCTATGAATATGACTACTCTAGGTATCTCATATAAGTGGAATTGTACACTATTTGTCTTTTTGTGTTTGCCTTATTTCACTTAGCATAATGTCCTCAAGGTTCATACATGTTTAGCAAGTGTCAGTTTACTTCCTTTTTTTTTTTTCTTTTTTGAGTTTCCTTCCTTTTCAAGGCTGAGTAATATTGCATTGTATGTATATACCACATTTTGTTTATCTATTTATCGGTTGATGGACATTTGGGTTGCTTCAGCCTTTTGGCTGTTGTGAATAATGCTACTAGGATGATCTTATTTGCAGAGCAGAAATGGAGACACAGATGTAGAGAACAAGCATGGATACCAAGGGGGAAAGTGGGGGGGATGGGATGAATTGGGAGATTGGGATTGACATATATACACTATTGATACTATGTATAAAATAGATAACTAATGAGAGCATACTGTATAGCAGAGGGAACTCTACTCAGTGCTCTGTGGTGACCTAAATGGGAAGGAAATCCAAAAAAGAGGGGCTATGTGTATATGTATAGCTGATTCACTTTGCTGTACAGTGTAATAATGCTACTAGGAACATGGGTGTACAAATATCTCTGTGAGATCTTGATTTGAATTCTTTTGGGAATATTCCCAGAAGTGGAATTGCTGGATCATATGGTAATTCTATTTTTAATTTTTTGAGGAACCACCATACCGTTTTCCATAGCAACTACATCATTTTGCATTTCCACCAACAATGCACAAGGGTTCCAGTTTCTCCACATTCTCACCAGCACGTTTTTTTTTTTTAATAATAGCCATCCCAATGCGTGTGAAGTAGTAGTGTTATTTCTTTCTGAATTTAACATTGTTAAATTCTTAGAGATTATTCTCTGGACAAAGAAAACTCTAGTAACTGAATAATAATATATTCTAACCTATAAATAATACATAGTTTCCTCTGTTAGACTTCTGAATTATTTCTAGGTTTTTATTATTATAACTAATGCAGTAGTGATTACCCTTGAACATAAATCTTTGTTCAGATGTCTTATTTTTTTCATCAGAGATTCCTCAAATAGAATTACTGGTGAAAGTATATGAACTTAATTTTTAAAAAAAGGTATATGAACTTTATAAGGCTTACATATTGCTAAATTACTTTCTAGGAAGATTGTATCAACTAGTATTAAGATCCCTCATCAGCATTAAACATTTTTTCTTTTATTTATTAGCCATTTTAACTTCTGTGAATTGTATGTTCATAGTTATTTTGGTATTGTCTATTTTGAGTAATTTTAAAACTATTAAAAAGTTTTATTTATATATTATACTAAATCCCTGTTGGCCAGTGTGATTAGAGCCATTGTTAATTGGTCAGTTTATCAAAATATCAGAACAAGGAAATCATAAAAATAATTATATACTCTAAACATTTTGTTTTACATATAAACATATATGTAGATATTTATGTATCATTGTCTTTTCTTTAAATATACATTTGCCAGTCAGCTGGTTGAAGAACAGCAGCACCTTTTGGTTTTGGTTTTGGGTATTTTTAAATAGCATATCCATAATGTATTATCTAGGATTTCAAGTTTTATTTCCTTCCATTAGATTGATCATTTAAAGACACTTCTGATGCAGTCTGAATGTAGTGTGCTTTTATGCTTTTCAGTTTTTTTCTTAAATCTTTTATGGTTTCTCATCCATACCTAATTTGAAATCAGTTCTTTTAGTTAATAACTTTTATCAAGTCTTTCTAAAGCATTTAATTTAGTTTACATAGAAACTACTTGATATTTTTTATTCATATTTTGTCTATGTGCCAAACATTTAATTTACATAATTATAGTAACAAGTTCTCCATAAACAGACTTATCCATATGTGCATATTATAGATATATGATAGAGGTAGCATTGGAGATCACTAGGCTAAGGATGAACTGGTCAATAAATGGTGTTGGAACAATTGACTATCCTTATGAAAAAAAGAAATTGGGGGCTTCCCTGGTGGTGCAGTGGTTGAGAGTCCGCCTGCAGGGGGACCCGATGCAGGGGACACGGGTTCGTGCCCTGGTCCGGGAAGATCCCACATGCCGCGGAGCGGGTAGGCCCATGAGCCGTGGCCGCTGAGCCTGCGCGTCCGGAGCCTGTGCTCCACAACGGGAGAGGCCACAACAGTGAGAGGCCTGCGTACTGCAAAAAAAAAAAAAAAAAAGAAATTGGATTCCTAACTGCCATCATAAACAACTTAATTACCTTAATTAAAGATTTACACATGAAAAGCAAATTATAAATGCTTTTACAAGAAAATATAGGAGAATATGGCTTTGGTTTTATAGAAGAATTTCTTTAAAAATGTGTAATCAAAAGAAAAGATTGACAAATTAAACTAATTAAAATTCAGAATTTCTCAAGAAGACAAACCACAGCTAGGAGAAAATATAGCAAAAGACATATCTATTAAAGAACTGTTACCCAAAATATACAAAGAGCTCTTAAAACTCAACAATAAGAAAATGAACAACCTGATTAAAAAATGAGCAAAGGACCTGGACATCTCACCAAAGAAGATACCCAGATGGCAGATAAGCATATGAAAAGATGTTCAACATTATATGTCATTAAGGAATTGCAAATTCAGACAACAGTGGGATACCACTACACATCTATTAGAATGGCCAAAATCCAGGACTTCCCTGGTGGTCTAGTGGCTAAGACTTCACCTTCCAATGTGGGGGATACAGGTTTGATCCCTGGTCGGGGAGCTAAGATCCCACATGGCTCACAGCCAGAAAACCAAAACAGAAAACAGAAGCAATATTGTAACAAATTCAATAAAGACTAAAAAAAATTGTCCACATCAAAAAAACAAAATATTAAAAAAAAAAAAAAAGAATGGCCAAAATCCAAAATATTGACACCACCAAATGCTACAGAGATGTGGAGTAACAAGAACCCATTTACTACTAGTGGGAATGCAAAATGGTACAGCTCCTTGGAAGACAGTTTGGCAGTTTATTACAAACTAAACATATTCTTACCATGTGACCTAGCAGTTGTGTTCCTTCATATTTACTCAAATGAGTTGAAATCTTTTGTCCACCCAAAAACCTGCACACACAGATGTTTGTAGCAGCTTTGTTCATAATTGCCAAGGCTTAGAAGCAACCAAGAAGTCAACCAAGGATAAATAAACTGATACATCCATGCAGTGGGATATTATTCAATGCTAAAAAAAATAATAAGTTATCAGTCTATGAAAAGATATGGAGGAACCTTAAATGCATATTGCTAAATGAAAGAAGTCAATCTGAAAAGGCTACATACTGTATGATTCCAACTCTATGACATTCTGGAAAAGGCAAAACTATACAGACAGTAAAAGAAGACATTGGTTGCCAAGGGTCAGGAGTAAGGAAGGGATGAATAGATGGAGTACAGAGGATTTTTAAGACAGTGAGTCCATTCTGTATGATACTATAATGATGGATACATGTCATCGTACTTTTGTCAAAACCTATAGAATGTACAACAGCAAGAGTAAACCGTAATGTAAACTATGGACTCTGGGTGATAATGAAGTGTCAACAGAGGTTCATTGATTCCAACAAATGTACCACTCTGTTTTTTTTGTTTTTGTTTTTTAATTTTAATTTATTCATTTTGTTTGTTTTTTTACAAATGTACCATCTGGTATGAGATATTGATAATGGGGGGAGGCTGTGGATATGTAGGGCAGGAGATACATGGGAAATCTCTGTACCTTCCACTTGAGTTGGTTGTGAACCTAAAACTGCTCTAAAAAATAGTCTGTTTTTTAAAAATCCAGTACTTCTCTTCATCGAATGACATTATCAAGAAGTGAAAAGACGAGACACAGGATAGAGAAGATATTTCTTCTTCTGGAAATAAGAAACCCGTAAAAAGGTGTTAAGCTTCATTAGTGACTAGGGAAAGGATATTAAAATGTCTTTCCCTGTGAGATTCATTTTGTACCCACTAGATTGGCAAAGATTAAGGAGTTTAGGTAATACCAAGTGTTCGTGCATATACACACCAATGGGAACTCTTAAGCAATAAAGGGAGCAAACACTGACTTCGGAGAAGTTTGGCACTTTAATAAACTCATTAAAGGTTTGGGGACTTCCCTGGCATCACAGTGGTTAAGAATCTGCCTGCCAGTGCAGGGGATGCGGGTTCGATCCCTCGTCTGGGAAGATCCCACATGCTATGGGTTAACTAAGCCCGTGCATCATAACTACTGAGCCTGTGCTCTAGAGCCCACGAGCCACAACTACTGAGCCCACGTGCTGCAACTGCTGAAGCCCACATGCCTAGAGCCCATGCTCCGCTACAAAGAGAAGCCACCACAATGAGAAAACTGCGCACCGCAACGAAGAGTAGCCCCCACTCACTGCAACTACAGAAAGCCCACTGGCAGCAATGAAGACCCAGTGCAGCCAAAAAAATTTTTTTTAAAAATTTGGCACAATAATAAACCCATTACATGTTAACAAAAATTACATGTATTTTGATGAAAAATATCTATTTCAAAAAATTATTGAAGAGGGCATAGTTTTATATTTTTGCAAATCTCTTTACTGTCTGACTTAATAGAAAACAGCTGGATTTTCATACCTGCTCATGCATTTTGTTAGCTGACAGGGTGGTGATGTCACCACACATCATGTAGTTTCTGGATTACCTCAACGTACACTCATGATTGAGGGTCAGAAAGTCAGATCTTGTCTTAGTGTCACTATGAAACAGTTTCAGCCTCAGGGACCTCAGAGACGCCCTACCCGCCACCCCATAACAGACTACATTTTGAGAATCACTGTGATAGCAAGTAGACTACTAGCCATGAGTGTCTGGTATGTTGTAGGTAGCAGTTGTTATTTAAGGGAGGATTAAAGAATGAAATTAAGTCAGGGTCTTAGTTGAGAGTAAGAGAACTTCTATCATATAACAACTGTTTAAATCTCAACTTCAGGGCTTCCCTGGTTGTGCAGTGGTTAAGAATCCGCCTGCCAATGCAGGGGATGTGGGTTCGAGCCCTGGTCCGGGAAGATCCCACATGCTGCCGAGCAACTAAGCCCATGTGCCACAACTACTGAGCCTGTGCTCTGGAGCCCACGAGCCACAACTACTGAGCCCACACTCCTAGAGCACATGCTCCGCAACAAGAAAAGCCACTGCAATGAGAAGCCCGCGCACCACAACGAAGAGTAGCCCCCGCTCGCCACAACTAGAGAAAGCCTGCATGCAGCAACGAAGACCCAACGCAGCCAAAAATAAAATAAATGAAATAAATAAATTTATTTTAAAAAAAAAAGAAAGAAGCATAACTAATAAAGTCCCTTTTGTCCTCCCTCCTCAGGGGCAACTTCTATCATGAATTGAATGCATATCCCTCTAGTCTGGAGTGTTCTTTAGTGGGCTTTTTATTGTTGTTGTGTTTGTTTATATATTTCTGTGTATCTGTGAATAACATGTTTTCTGTGTTTTAAAATTTATGTAAACAGTATCATAGTCTACTGTGTGTTTTTAATATCTTATTTATAAATATGTATTGTTAAACATTTGTGCAAGACAGTGAGGGGTACAAATCCTAAGTTTTTGTTAAAATTCTGTCTTTTTTTTCCTGTTAATTAACCTCACCCATTTTTCCTAAATGTATGTTGCATTTTTCTTTCAGAATCCTTGAAAAATGGCTCTGCTACAGATGGTGGGAATAAAGTTTATTCTTTTCAGAATAGAAAACACCCTGAAAAGATGGCTAAATTAGGTATGTTGCTTTTCTGACTTCTGTAATCACTATTCACCTTTTCTAAGGTGTATTTAACCACATTTCCCACTGTTATCACCCCATTGCATTCACTAAAAGAATGAAGGAGGGATGTTGTTTTATTTTCAAGCATACTTAAAGTCATTAGTTTTTTTCATGCTCAGATGTCTTCTGTTCTCAGCTAGGTTCTAAGGTTATAGTAGAGACCCTGTCTTAGATTCCTTCCCACAACACCTAGCATAGGCTCTTAACAAATTTTTGTTATGTAAACAAGTGACTTAAGTCACACAGAGATATTCTGAATTTATTGAATAAGAGTTTTACACTGTATGTAGAAGAAAAGAGTCCGTATTATAGAAAATTATTTATGTAAAATTGTTAGAAATGGGCTGTTCTAACATTTTTCTTACCCCGGTTACCACTTATACTAATTACATGTGAATTACTGATTTTCAGAGAACTAGACTTAAATAAATTATATATAACATTAAAATTAAACTAGCAATTTAATTCTTTTTAAAAATTCAGGTGGCACTATTCTTGGATCCTGCGGCATGAGGGGTCATCAGTTTTGAAAGCTTTGAGGAAAGGAAATAACACGTGAAAGCACTTTAAAATTAAGGAGGTCCATAAGTTTATGGAAGTTTGGGAATACCGAAAAGTTAAGAGCAAGGGAATAATAATTAACTACCTGGCAAAATGTAGTCGTTGTATAAGAGGACTTATAATCTATAATTATAGAACATCTGTATATGTGTCTTAAGTGGTGTATTTTTATGCAGTCATTGTAGTCAGTGATCATTTAAACATTCAAAGTCAAATGAATGTCACACTTGTTGAGTGTTGACACTGATGAGGGACATATAAGAAGTAATTATAAGACCTGTGTTTCTGAACATAATACAATTTAAGCATTTGCAAAATTCGGTTTTTCTGAAAGGTATAATATTATATGCATCATTAATTTTGAACCTAACATGGTACATACAATAATTTACACTAATTGATGTGTTTCTTAGAGTTTATTATCTACATAAAGAAATCTAAAAAGTTTTTGATACAAATGAACTTATTTACAAAACAGAAATAGCCTTACAGACCTAGAAAACACACTTATGGTTACCAAAGGGGAAAGTCGGGGGAGGTTTAAATTAGGAGTCTGGGATTAACAGATACACACTACTATATAGAAAATAGATAAACAGCAAGGACCTACTTACTGTATAGCACAGGGAACTATACTTGATATTTTGTAATAACCTATATGGGAAAAGAATCTGAAAAAAACGGAATCACTTTGCTGTACACCTGGAACTAACACAACGCTTTAAATCAAGTATACTTCAATAAAAAATAAATTAATTTAAGAAAAGAAATTTAAAATTTTTTGATCTGTAAAAATGACTGAATTCTGTGTAGGATCTCTGGGACACCAGAGGAAAATGCTAATATAATTACTAGAGGAAAGATCAGATAGACACCAAGGCCAAAGTGAAACCCTAACGACAATGAAGCATTGGAGAAAGAACTAATAGTGAAAAGAAAAATGGAACCTCACTGGAGTAATCAAGTAGAAGTTCCCTGAGTGGATAGTCAACATGCACATAACTGCAATGATACATGTCTCATATCTATATGTGCTGTGAGGAACTTAAGTATTGTTATGATGGGCATTTCTTTCATCACATCTGAAAGAAATATAGTCATGAAAAGATAGTTTTCTGGATAGTTTAAGACTGATCATACTTTCCAAAATCTGTGTTTAGTTAGGACCTGTGTTTAGTTATGTCACTCTTTGACTTATTAAGTATTTTTGCTAATTGTGTTTACATGTAAATATATCAATAAAATAGAATGCCTTAATATTTTAAAATAAGTTATGATCTGTCAGAAAATCATATATTACTCTGAGTATAAAAGATGATTAAATATAACTGGACTAACCAAGATATAGGGCTAGAAATAGAGCAAGAGTTAGATTGGAAGGCTTTGTAAAACACAGAGAACACGTCCAGGATGAGTAAGTAAATGCAAAGAAAAAGCAAAGGTAGAATTATCACATAGAAAGGACAAGGACAGTAAGGAGTTTGACCAGCTTGGAGAAAGATGAATTTAAGGAAATTGAAACTAGATTGGATAGATAGGATCAGATAATAACCTGATGAGAAGTTATTATTAGGCAAAGAGGAGTTTTATTTTAAAATTTCTAATATGTTGCAGACCAGCTGATGTGTGAAATATAATACAAATGAATTAAATATTTGCCCCAATTTTTTATTATTGAAATTAATATCCATACATGGATGACTGTCTCTTGTTTCCTTTCCTCTTCAATTCTTCCTTTTTCTTCCTTTCTCCTTTTGTAGTTTAAAGTTATTTAAAAGCAGAGAATTTTTATGTTTCAATATAAAACCAAAATGATCTCAGCTAAGTCACTTTGTACTTTTGTGGCTTTTTGTTGATGTGAAGGTTTTTTTCCTATCCTGTGGATCAACAGCCTTTAATCCAAACATGGCATATTTTTCTGGTGTAAAGAGAAGGCCAATGCCTGAGCTTTAGGTACCTGCAGGTTAGAATGCTTAGGAGGATGAGGGCAGTGAAGTAGAGATGGAATAACTACCAGCAGTAGCCAGGGACCAGGCTAATACCATGGAACCCAGATGGAGGAATAATTTCAAAGAAAGATATAAAAAACTTTAATGAATGATACAGAGGATTGAGGAGGTTAAGAAAAAAGAAGCCAGTGCATTTGTAGGGACTGTCATGAATATCTTGGGTCAGTTCCAAGATTGGATAAAGCTGTGTGAAATAGGTTAAAAAGAGTTTGAGTCAGTGAAGTGGCTTAATTTACACAAATTCAACTATACTTTCTCTTTAAAAAAAAAAAAGATGGAAGAGAATTTAAATAGTGTTCTCAGTGAACAATTTTCTTAGTGTATGAAATGTAAATCTATCCTTCAGTTAGACTCAATTCCCATATGCCTATCACAGTATGAGAATGTGAGCATCTTTAAAGATAAACATTGTAGGGCTTCCCTGGTGGCGCAGTGGTTGAGAATCTGCCTGCTAATGCAGGGGACACGGGTTCGAACCCTGGTCTGGGAGGATTCCACATGCCACGGAGCAACTAGGCCCGTGAGCCACAACTACTGAGCCTGCGCATCTGGAGCCTGTGCTCTGCAACAAGAGAGGCCGCAATAGTGAGAGGCCTGCGCACTGCGATGAAGAGTGGCCCCCACTTGCCATAGTAGAGAAAGCCCTGGCACAGAAGTGAAGACCCAACAGAGCCAAAATAAATTAATTAATTAATAAATTCCTACCCCAACATCTTAAAAAAAAAAAAAAGATAAACATTGTATTTTTCATTTTAAATGGCCCCCTATTTTAAAAATAAATTTATTTATTTATTTTTGGCTGTGTTGGGTCTTTGTTGCTGCACACAGGCTTTCTCTAGTTGTGGCGACCGGGGGCTACTCTTTGTTGCAGTTCGTGGGCTTCTCATTGCAGTGCTTCTCTTGAGGAGCACGGGCTCTAGGTGCACGGGCTTCAGTAGTTATGGCATGCAGGCTCAGTAGTTGTGGCTCACAGGCTCTAGGGCGCAGGCTCAGCAGTTGTGGCGCATGGGGTTAGTTGCTCCGTGGCATGTGGGATCTTCCCGTACCAGGGCTCAAACCCATGTTCCTTGCATTGGCAGGCAGATTCTTAACCACTGCACCACCAGGGAAGTCCTGGCCCCTTCTGTTCACAAGCCAACTATTTCATCTGATGCTCAGTTGAAGAAATGCCATCTGGGACTTCCCTGTCCAGTGGCTAAGACTCCACGCTCCCAATGCAGGGGGCCTGGGTTAGATTCCCGGTCAGGGAACTAGATCCCACGTACATGCTGCAACTAAGAGTTCGCATGCTGCAGCTAAAGATCCCCCATGCCACAACTAAGAGCCGGCACAGCCAAATAAATGAATGAATAAATAAATATTAATAAAAGAAGAAATATCATCTGTTCAGTGCTCTATCATATTTTATACATTATTAATATGTGTTAGAGTTTTAGACACAAGTAATAAACCACATTTTATGGGAGACTTAAGAGCTTTAAAAGTATAATTTTAAATATACACAGTTTTCAGTTGATTTTAGATCCCACTTTCTGGCCATTCTTTCTTAACTGTTAGCAGAGATGTGCCTCAAATATATATGGTAAAAAAATGGAAAGAGTATAAACCTGTCAATGGAGAAGAGAGAGGAAGAGTGTGTGATAATTGGAGAAACCAGCAAGGTCAAAGTTAGCTCCTTATTTGTATTTTTTTGCGAGACCTGTGGATAACTGAAGGAAGACTTGGAAGACAGTGAGTAAAGGTGAAAGCAGTAGTACTCTTAATATGGCTAGGTTTATTTATCTTTCTGATATTAGTAACATCAGGTTTCTGTTTTTTTTTTAATTTATGTAAATGAAATAAGGCTATTTCCCCTCTTAATCTACTGTTGTCCATTAAAAGTTTTTTTAATATATTTCTTTTGTCTGTTTACAGCTTCAGAACTAGCAAAAACACCAAGAAAAAGTGTTTCATCCAATTTGAAGAGTGATCCTGAAATTACCATAGACATTCCTCAATGTAGCAAGGGTAAGATTTTACTTCACTTCTTTAAAGAGAGTTTTCATAGTTGCTTCAAAGTTACAGTATGTTACTTTTCTTTCTAAGTGCATTCTTTCTAAGTCTAAGTGCATTTTTATATATTTTCTTCTTTTCTGTTCTGAAAATTCATTCAGTAAATGCAGTTAATACCCCAACCTGTGTGCTTTAGTATACCCATATTTAGCTATCAGTAAAAGGGGAAAAGATCTGTGTGGGCTGAAGTTGTACAGATTGACAGGGCCAGCTAGAAACAGTCTTAAATCCTGTTGTCATTTGCTTGAGTTAGCCAAATGTTCGTGGAAGATTTGCTTTGGCAAATACTATTTGAAATAAGGTTTTGGGGATTTGGAAGTCTTTTTTTTTGCGGTACGCGGGCCTCTCACTGTTGTGGCCTCTCCCATTGGGGAGCACAGGCTCCGGACGCACAGGCTCAGCAGCCATGGCTCACGGGCCCAGCCGCTCCGTGGCATGTGGGATCTTCCCGGACCGGGGCACGAACCCATGTACCCTGCATCGGCAGGCGGACTCTCAACCACTACACCACCAGGGAAGTCCTGGAAGTCTTATAGTTTGGAGAACTGTGGAACAGTTGTTTTTGAATGACCCATTCTAACTAGATTAAATAGTGTACTTTTAAAATAATGAACAATGAAAAGGACTCCATTTTTTCTTGTTACATGAGTGCTACAGAAATGTCATTAATGGGAGAAATCATAAAATTAATAGTGACAGTTCAGCCTCTAGTGGAGATGCAATTAATTGAGAATTCAATAATATGTAGTGGCTTCTGGGTAGAACCTGCACCTTTGCTTTTAATGAAACTAGGCTGTTATGGAAAGTGAAGTATTTGTAGTAAGTAATGGCTTTTTGTTTCATTCTTTAGGGCATTCTGCTTCAGACAAAGTTCAGTTGAAGGTAAGCAATTGAGTAAAAACAAGGAAAACCCTTACTGTTACAAAGTCAAGACATGATGAAAAATATCCATTTCATCTTTTAATTTAGATAATACTTTTATCATTTATAGGTATTTGCCAATTAAATACCTAACTTACAGATAAAGAATCTGAGGCTCAGAGAGGTGAAGTGACTTGTCTGAGTTCACCAAACTAGGAAGGAGAAAAGCTGGAAAATGAAGCTGGGTCTTCTGGACCCACCTGTTGTGCCTTTTCTGTGTCAGAACTATCCCTGGGTGTTTTGTTTGTTTGTTTGTTTTTAATTTAATTTAATTTATTTATTTTTGTCTGTGTTGGGTCTTCTGGCATTCTTTTTCAAGTTGTGGATCACATCACATTAGTGGATCTTGTTGATTCCCTAAGAGACCATCAGAAAACCTGTTAATCAGTGGTATTATATTTACATACCACAATAAAAGAGAACATCAGTCTGCAAGTCTTAGTGCACTGTCTTAGAAGGGGGAGTTCAGGAGAGAATATGTATAGGGCTTGGGGATCTGGACTCGAGGGGTTTAAGGCACACCTGTCAAGATGGGGAACTGATCTGTATTAGACAGAATTCATGGCATGGTATTTTAGGAGTAGTGGACACAGTGAGGAGAGGGTCTTGAATTGAGTTTTGATAAATAAACCAATGTTTGATAAGCTAGCTGTTTGCCCAGGTAAGTAGTCTGTTGTCCTGATGGGAAAATAGGTTGCCCAAATGAGCAAACTGTCAAGATAAATTAGTTTGCAGAAATTTCTGTAGCAAACAGTGAAGTTATTTAATAGTTTATAGCCTTATCTTTTTGAGCAAGAATTTTCTGAAACGGTTATTTTGACACAAATATTCTCAGACCTGATAATTAAGCTATATGGATATAGGTTGTCTCAACTCTCAGTCTTGAAATCAGTTTAGTAGGGCATGATCTACAGTTTAAAAAAATGAAATAGAATAAATTAGAAAATTTCTGTTTTGTAAGTATTATTTAATTATAATTTGGTTAAGTTATATATGCATATGTGTACTGGATCAAGGTGGCAAAACGTAAAAAAAAATTGTAAGGATCTGGACCAAAGAAGTTTGAAATATACTGTGATATACTTTATAAACCCAATAGGTGATCAGATCACCTATTATAATAGTATTCTTAATATCTCAAATAAAAATTGTTATAATATTTGTAACTAGCACCAACAACTTATCACAAGATAAGACTTAAATTTTTTGTCATATTTTCACATTGCCAAAAAAAACACAGGGTACTTTATCTTTTTATCAGTACTGTTAAGTTATCACGTATACACCAGTAGGCATTTTATTGTGCTAGAAATTGAATGGTGTTAAAGGATTCTGTAAGGAAAAGAAAAACGTGCGTTATACTTCTGTAAAATGTTTAAAAAATTAAAAATACAGAAGTAAAAAGTAGAAATCTTTTTTCTCTCCTTCTCACAGACTACTTTAACACCAGTAAATTGCTCGTACATGCAAAGGCCCACTGCAGTAAGTATAGGAGTCCCATTTCCTTGCTTACTCATCATCCCTGGACAGTATTACCTTTTTTTAGAAAAAATATTCTGCTAATCTGATGGGTGAAGAATGATTCAAAGGCTGATAAGCTTTTTCTTTACATAATAATAGAAGTGCATCCTTCGCAGGTGTCTGGAATACAACTTCTAGAACCACTCTAGGAATCCTTCGGAATTCGTTGTATCGTTTTTGTTGTGATAATCTCCCCCCGCAACAAATTCATATATTGTTGTCTTCCAGATCTAGGAAGGAGCTCATCTGGTTCTAATGTCTATTGAAAACAAAATATTTTTCTTCCTTCTAGCCTTTCTTTCACTCAGAGACATCATTAATTTTCATGTCATCATTATTATTTGACTATATAAACTATATTGCTTTTTTATTTTTAAACAGAACAATGATAAAAGTGAATTTCTGTCAACAGCACCTCGTGGGCTAAGGAAAAGACTAATAGGTGTGTATTTCTTTTTACACTGAGTTTTTATAAAAAGAAGCATCTAAACAGGCAATAATGGTTAAATATACAGGTTCTAGTCTTAGAATGCTTACGTTTTATCTTTGGGCTGCCACTTACAGGAACCTCTCTATGCCTCAATTTTTTTCATTTGCGAAATAGGGATAATAATGGTACCAGCCTCAGAGTTATTTTGAGATTAATTGAAATAAAGGATGTCAAAGTGCTGAGCGTAGTGCTTGACCTTGGTATGTGCTTAACAGGTGTTGGCTATTATTACCTTTTATTATTATAACTACTTATTGCTATTTCTTTTCATGAAAGAAAGAATATGTTCATGTCTTCAATTAAGCTGTAGATTCCTTAAGGGCAAGGACTATATCTTATATTTTAACTCATAACACTTAGCACTATGTCTTTACATTATAGTCAATGGATATTGAGGTTAGTTAAAATTCTTCAATAAAATAACATGCCTTTTAGTTTATTTGCCTGAGACAGTTTTAGAAATAGTTCTATTGATTTATTTAGAAGTTTTATCAATATATTGAAACAATTTTAAATGTTTACAGTGATACTGAATACTATACAAAGCCAAGTAAACAGACATGGTTCCCGCCTTTGGGGAAATTAAAAATGGTTTGGGTTTTTTTTTATGTTTTGGGGGGGTCTTTTTGGCCACACCATGTGGCCTGTGGGATCTTAGTTCCCCAGCCCAGGGTTGAACCCGGGCCACGGCAGTGAAAGCGCTGAGTCCTAAACACTGGACTGCCAGGGAGCTCTCTGGTTTGGGGTTTAAATATTTAATTTTGGGGCAAATGACTTTTTGACCTTTATATTTCGGAAAGATGTCAACTCCTTTCTTGGGATTGACCCCTTGACAATAATATTAGCTAACATTGTTAAATCTATGCCCTGTAGCCCTTCTTCTTTCAAGGTATACAGTTGATAATACATTTTTAATCAACATAAAAATTATAACACTAAATTATTGGATATCTGAAGCAATAAAAGATGATATATGCAATTGATTATTATTATTTTATGTCAAATACATCCCACATCTTAAGTTTCCTCCTTACCCCACAGAAGAATCCTTTTTAGAGAAAAGGTGAACTTCCTTCTCCTTCTCAATCACCACCAAACAAATATATCAACATGTGTGATGTATTCATGTAAATAGGGTAAAGACATTGTCTGGTACCTCCTACCACTTCTAACCCTTGCATCTACCATGGGCAGCAATCAGTGCAAATCTGAATCTGCTAAGCTATGTATGCCCACAAAATCAAGCCTTTTTTTTTTTTTTTTTTTCAGTATCTATATTTGTTATTTGCTGACTCTGGATATTCTGAAATATGCTCTTCAAAATAAAGAGTGATTTGCTTAAAATTATTTCATTCATATTTTGGAAGTTAACCTTTTATGGTAGTTTTATACTTATTTTGTTGAGTGTAAGTTTTATCCTTACTTTATGATTATAAAACTAGCTTTATTATTTCTGGAGAGTGGTGGGGGTGGCCATGGTTTGTTTAAAAATATAAGTCTTATATCTACTATGGGATGGATTGTGCGTATGTATTAGTAGTACTTAAAGTAGTAGCTGTCATTTATTGAGTGCTCTATCAGTTAGGATGGCATTTTCAGTAGGCAGCAATGGAAAATTCTATAACAATGGCTTAAGCCATGGACACTGAAGTATCTCACATCATTAGAAGTCTAGGGATACACAGTTCACGGTTGATGTAGTGACTCAACAGTGTCATGAAGGATACAGGTTCTTCTTATCTTTTCGCTTTGCCGCTGGCGTTTTTCGTCTTTAGTTTTGATGTTTTATATTGCAAAGTGGCTTCCATAGCTTTAAGCTATGGGTATAAGTAAGGGGCTTTCCTTCCCTAAGTGAGGAAAATCTTCCCCAGAAGCTTCCAGCAAATTTCCCCTCAAGTTTCATTGGTTAAAGGTTTACATGGCCAACTCTAGTTGCAAAGGAGGCTGAGAGAGCATGTATCTGGCAAAGGAAAAGACAATTAAATTACTGATTATTTATCCCTTAGGGTGGAGCACATTGCCACATTTTACAGTGAATTCTATTAGCAAGGAAGAAGGAAAGAGAATGGTATTAGGTATGACTGACAATTTCTGCCACGTTTCCTTTGTGTTAGGCATTGTTAGTTGCTTTACATGCATTTCAATGTAATCTTCACAATGCTTTATTAAATTAGGCACTGGTAACCTCATTTGATAAGTGAGGGAACTGGTGCTCAGAAAACTTACATAACTAGCTCTGGTGAAATCATCAGCAAGTAATGACAAAACCAGAAGCCACGATCTCTTACTTCAAAGCCCACACTCTTCCTAATACCCCAGAATGCCTCTTTTGTCAAACTGTCCAATTTTCCCAATTGCTTCCTCCCCACACAGTTCCAAGGTTTCATTCTGACAGTGAAAGTGAATATTCTGCTTCCAACTCGGAGGACGATGAAGGGGTTGCACAGGAATGTGAAGAGGACACTAATGAAGTCATATTGAGCGAACAGATTCAAGCTCAGAATAGAGTAGTTTCGGCTCCTGTTTGCAAAGAAACGCCTTCTAAGAAAATGAAAAGAGATAAAACAGTAAGTGAAGAGAGACTTTAAAGAAAAATCAGTAATATCTCAAAGATAAGCTACCTAAGAGATCCAAATGGGAGGATGAACATAATTTTTTTTTCTCTTCTGCATTTTCTCAGCCTTTCACATAAATTCCCGCATATATTTGTGCCTATTTCTGGACGTCGTATCCTTGGCCTCTCTGTATCCATATTCATGTATCAGTACCATAGTGTATGCTAAAGGTGACAATTCAGTTGAATAAAAGAGCTTTTAAATAAATATTAATTGGATAATTGGAGGCAAGACTTCTCAGTATATACCTTTTTATATAGTTTCATTTTTGTAACGTTGCTGATGTAACAGTGTAAGTAATAAATGATGGACTATGGACCCATGTTGGGTCGTTTGGAGAACACTGCACATATTATGGCCTGAGAAAAGGCTAATTATCCCAGCGTGCTCTGTAAAGACTCAGAGCAGTCTAGGAAGCCTCCTGCTTGAATGACTTTCCATTCCTTCCTTACCACCACGGAGCTCAGTCCTGCCCCAAATCAGTAGAACACATGGTGAGTCATTTTACTGGAATAGTAGGCAGGTCTTTTTTTACCTTGCTGTTGATGTCTTTCTCATTTCCACAGTCCTTCAACTGTACTAATTAAAGGATTTGCTAGGAGTGTGTGATTGTAAAAACCCTTTTTTTTTTTCCAGTCTAAACGGGAATTATATGTTGGAATTTAGGAATCGTTTTTGGGCCGACTACTTCAATCTAGTCATTTTCTTCAACTTTTATGACCCTAAGAGTTACTCAGTTTTATTACTGGAATTAAATTTGCTTGGTCCTTAGTCTGTGTTGTTGCTTCAAAAAGAAAATACTGACTGCCAAGTAAAGAATTTCACATATCCTGTTTATGCTAATATTACTGTCTAGTCCTCACATAAAACAAATATCTGAAACTAAGAACTCACTTTGCTTTGTCCACTTTCAGAGTGACTTAGTAGAAGAATATTTTGAAGCCCACAGCAGTTCAAAAGTTTTAACCTCTGATAGAACACTGCAGAAACTAAAGAGGGCTAAACTGGATCAGGTATGTTGCAAGGAGTGTTACTTGTAAATTGTTCTTATTGTGAGCTGAAAAATATAGTACATAAGCAGCAAATCTGAAGAATAAGTGTATATAGCAGAATACTATCCTGATCAAATGAAACACAAATTAGTGTGACATCACTATCGCGTATTTTATTTTGTAAATGGTAACTGGTTCACTGGATTAGAATTGTTTGATGTACTCTAATTATACATGTATAATTACGTATTTTTCTCTTATTTATCGTTTCTTTAGGATCTATAATAATCATCAGGGTCATAGTTTCTTTTTTTAATTTATTGAAGTATAGTTGATTTACAATGTTGTATTAATTTCTACTATACAGCAAAGTGATTCAGTTATACCTGTGTATATATTTTTTTCATATTCTTTTCCATTATGGTTTATCACAGGATTTTCTTTTTTTAACATCTTTATTAGAGTATAATTGCTTTACAGTGGTGTGTCAGTTCTGCTTTATAACAAAGTGAATCAGTTATACATATACATATGTTCCCATACCTCTTCCCTCTTGCGTCTCCCTCCCTCCCACCCTCCCTATCCCACCCCTCCAGGCGGTCACAAAGCACCGAGCTGATCTCCCTGTGCTATGCGGCTGCTTCCCACTAGCTATCTATTTTATGTTTGGTAGTGTATATATGTCCATGCCACTCTCTCATTTTGTCCCAGCTTACCCTTCCCCTCCCCATATCCTCAAGTCCATTCTCTAGTAGGTCTGCATCTTTATTGCCGTCTTGCCCCTAGGTTCTTCTGACCATTTTCTTGTTTTTTTCTTTTCTTTTTTTTTTTTAGATTCCATATATATGTGTTAGCATACGGTATTTGTTTTTCTCTTTCTGACTTACTTCACTCTGTATGACAGTCTCTAGGTCCATCCACCTCACGACAGATGACTCAGTTTCGTTCCTTTTTATGGCTTAATAATAGTCCGTTGTATATATGTATCACAGGATTTTGAATATAGTTCCCTGTGCAGGGTCTTAGTTTCTTTGATATGCATGTACCATTAATTTTTGTTACCAATTTAACCCACATATTCATTGAACCTCACACTGGTCATAAAACAAAGACTGACCTGACTCTCAGTTGAAAACCTTGCAAAAAGCAGAGGATATTCTGCTTCTTGCTATTATGGAAAGCCTGCCCATTGCAGTAAGGTAACAAGGTTGCTGTATACTCTGGTTCCAGTGTCTCATTTTATAAAAAAATAGCATACAGTTAGACTCAGGGCTTTGACAGATACCTCACTAAGAGAGGACAAAGAACCATCTGAATAAGAAAATCTTTCATTAGCAAGTGGGCTTGAGGGACTTCCCTGGCGATCCTTGGTTAGGACTCTGCACTTCCACTGCAGGGGGCATGGGTTCAATCCCTGGTCAGGGAACTAAGATCCCACAAGCCATGCAGCCAAAAAAAAAAGAAAGTGGGCTTGATAATTTAAGTCAAGAAGAGATTGTTATTGACTCAGAGAGAATCAAGATTTTATTATTTTCTGAAATAGGAATTCAGTGCAATTTCCTAAGGTATACAGGGCTTTTGACAGAGTTTTCAAGCTATAGAAAAGAGAGAAGAGAGGTTTACCATAGGGTAAACCTCTATGGCTTGGATGACGTGGTGCTGTGTGGTTGGGGGTTTTTGGTTTTTTCTGTTTTGTTTGTTTCTTCCCACCTGTCTCATAGGTATTGTAACTCAGATCAGAGACTAGCTGAAAACATGTGTCAAGAAACCAAGCTGTTCAAGGAAGAGATGGCACTAACATCTGCTTAGTGCATGTATTTTTTTTTTTTTTTCTATACAGCAGGTTCTTTTCAGTCATCAGTTTTATACACATCAGTGTATACATGTCAATCCCAATCTCCCAGTTCATCCCACCACACCCACCCACCACCACTTTCCCCCCTTGGTGTCCATATGTTTGTTCTCTACATCTGTGTCTCTATTTCTGCACTGCAAACCGATTCATCTGCACCATTTTTCTAGGTTCCACATATATGTGTTAATATATGATATTTACTTTTCTCTTTCTGACTTACTTCACTCTGTATGACAGTCTGTAGATTCATCCACATCTCTACAAATGACCCAGTTTGGTTCCTTTTTATGGCTGAGTAATATTCCATTGTATATATGTATCATATCTTCTTTATCCATTTGTCTGTCGATGGGCATTTAGGTTGCTTCCATGACCTGGCTATTGTAAATAGTGCTGCAGTGAATATTGGGGTGCATATGTCTTTTTGAATTATGGTTTTCTCTGGGTATATGCCCATTAGTCAAGATTGCTAGGTCATATGGTAATTCTACTTTTAGTTTTTTAAGGAACCTGAATACTGTTCTCCATAGCGGCTGTATCAATTTACATTCCCCCCAACAGTGCAAGAGGGTTCCCTTTTCTCCACACCCTCTCCAACATTTGTTGTTTGTAGATTTTCTGATGATGCCCGTTCTAACTGGTGTGAGGTGATACCTCATTGTAGTTTTGATTTACGTTTCTCTTATAATTAGTGATGTTGAGCATCTTTTCATGTGCTTCTTGGCCATCTGTATGTTCTCTTTGGAGAAATGTCTGTTTAGGTCTTCTGCCCATTTTTGGATTGGGTTGTTTTTTTTTTAATATTGAGCTGCATGAGCTGTTTATATATTTTGGAGATTAATCCTTCGTCTGTTGATTAGATTGCAAATATTTTCTCCCATTCTGAGGGTTGTCTTTTCATCTTGTTTGTACTTTGCTTTGAAAAAGCTTTTAAGTTTCATTAGGTTCCATTTGTTTATTTTTGTTTTTATTTCCATTATTCTAGGAGATGGATCAAGAAAGATCTTGCTGTGATTTATGTCAAAGAGTGTTCTTCCTATGTTTTCCTCTAAGAGGTTTTTTGTTGTTGTTGTTGTTGTTTTTTGCGGTACGCGGGCCTCTCACTGTTGTGGCCTCTCCTGTTGCAGAGCACAGGCTCCGGATGCGCAGGCTCAGCAGCCATGGCTCACGGGCCTAGCCACTCCGCAGCATGTGGAATCTTCCCAATTGGGGCACAAACCCGTGTCCCCTGCATCGGCAGGCAGACTCTCAACCACTGCACCACCAGGGAAGCCCTCCTCTAAGACTTTGAGAGTGTCCGGTCTTACATTTAGGTCTTTAATCCATTTTGAGTTTACTTTTGTGTATGGTGTTAGGGAGTGTTCTAATTTCATTCTTTTACACATAGCTGTCCAGGTTTCCCAGCACCAGTTATTGAAGAGACTGTCTTTTCTCCACTGTATATCCTTGCCTCCTTTGTCATAGATGAGTTAACCATAGGTGCGTGGGTTTAACTCTGGGCTTTCTGTCCTGTTCCATTGATCTATATTTCTGTTTTGTGCCAGTACCATATTGTCTTGATTACTGTAGCTTTGTAATATAGTCTGAAGTCAGGGAGTCTGATTCCTCCAGCTCCGTTTTATTCCCTCAAGACTGCTTTGGCTATTCAGCGTCTTCTGTGTCTCCACACAAATTTTAAGATTTTTTGCTCTAGTTCTGTGAAAAATGCCATTGGTAATTTGATAGGGATTGCATTGAATCTGTAGATTGCTTTGGGTAGTATAGTCATTTTCACAATTTTGATTCTTCCAATCCAAGAACATGGTATATCTCTCCATCTGTTGGTATCATCTTTAATTTCTTTCAACAGTGTCTTATAGTTTTCTGCATACAGGTCTCTTGTCTCCCTAGTTAGGTTTATTCCTAGGTATTTATTCTTTTTGTTGCAATGGTAAGTGGGAGTGTTTCCTTATTTTCTCTTTCAGATTTTTCATCATTAGTGTATAGGAATGCAAGAGATTTCTGTGCATTAATTTAGTTTTCTGCAACTTTACCAAATTCATTGATCAGCTCTAGTAGTTTTCTGGTGGCATCTTTAGGATTCTCTGTGTATAGTATCATGTCATCTGCAAACAGTGACAGTTTTACTTCTTCTTTTCCAATTTGTATTCCTTTTCTTTTTTCTTCTCTGATTGCCATGGCTCAGACTTCCAAAACTATGTTGAATAATAGTGGCGAGAGTGGACATCCTTGTCTTGTTCCTGATCTTAGAGGAAATGCTTTAAGTTTTCCACCATTGAGAATGATGTTTGCTGCGGGTTTGTCATATATGGCACTTATTATGTTGAGGTAGGTTCCCTGTCTGCCCACTTTCTGGAGAGTTTTTATCATAAATGGGTGTTGAATTTTGTCACATTTTGTCAAAAGCTTTTGCTGCATCAACCTAAATGCCCATCTATTGAGATGATCATATGGTTTTTGTTCTTCAGTTTGTTAATATGGTGTGTCACATTGATTGATTTGCGTATACTGAAGAATCCTTGCATCCCTGGGATAAATCCCACTTGATCATGGTGTATGATCCTTTTAATGTGCTGTTGGATTCTGTTTGCTAGTATTTTGTTCAGGATTTTTGCATCTATATTCATCAGTGATATTGGTCTGTAATTTTCTTTTTTTGTAGTATCTTTGTCTGGTTTTGGTATCAGCGTGACGGTGGCCTGGTAGAATGAGTTTGGGAGTGTTCCTTCCTCTGCAATTTTTTGGAGGAGTTTGAGAAGGATGGGTGTTAGCTCTTCTCTAAATGTTTGATAGAATTCACCTGTGAAGCCATCTGGTCCTGGACTTTTGTTTGTTGGAAGATTTTTAATCACAGTTTTAATTTCATTACTTGCGATTGGTCTGTTCATATTTTCTATTTCTTCCTGGTTCAGTCTTGGAAGGTTATACCTTTCTAAGAACTTGTCCATTTCTTCCAGGTTGTCCATTTTATTGGCATAGAGTTGCTTGTAGTAGTCTCTTAGGATGCTTTGTATTTCTGTGGTGTCTGTTGTAACTTTCCTTTTTCATTTCTAATTTTACTGATTTGAGTCCTCTCCCTCTTTTTCTTGATAAGTCTGGCTAATGGTTTATCAATTTTGTTTATCTTCTCAAAGAACCAGCTTTTAGTTTTATTGATGTTTGCTATTGCTTTCTTTGTTTCTGTTTCATTTATTTCTGCTCTGGTCTTTATAATTTCTTTCCTTCTGCTAACTTTGTGTTTTGTTTGTACTTCTTTCTCTAGTTCCTTTAGGTGTAAGGTTAGATTATTTGAGATTTTTCTTGTTTCTTGAGGTAGGCTTGTATAGCTATAAACTTCCCTCTTAGAACTGCTCTTGCTGCATCCCATAGGTTTTGGATCTTCATTGTCATTTGTCTCTAGGTACTTCTTTTTTTTTTTTTTTAATAAATTTACTTATTTATTTATTTTTGGCTGCATTGGATCTTCATTGCTGTGTGTGGGCTTTCTCTAGTTGTGGCGAGCGGGGACTACTCTTTGTTGTGGTGTGTGGGCTTCTCATTGTGGTGGCTTCTCTTGTTTCAGAGTACGGACTCCAGGCATGCAGGCTTCAGTAGTTGTGGCTCAAGGGCTTAGTTGCTCTACGGCATGTGGGGATCTTCCCCAACCAGGGCTCGAACCCATGTCCCCTGCGTAGGCAGGCAGATTTTTAACCACTGTACCACCAGGGAAGCCCTGTCTCTAGGTACTTTTTGATTTCCTCTTTGATTTCTTCAGTGATCTCTTGGTTATTTAGTAATGTATTGTTTAGCCTCCATGTATTTGTGTTTTTTATGTTTTTTTTTCCCCGTAATTGCTTTCTAATCTCATAATGTTGTGGTCAGAAAAGGTGCTTGCTATGATTTCAATTTTCTTAAATTTACTGAGGCTTGATTTGTGACCCAAGATACGATCTGTCCTGGAGAATGTTCCGTGTGCACTTGAGAAGAAAGTGTATTCTGCTACTTTTAAGTGGAATGTTCTATAAATATCAATTAAATTTACCTGGTCTATTGTGTCATTTAAAGCTTGTGTTTCCTTATTTATTTTCTGTTTGGATGATCTGTCCATTGGTGTAAGTGGGGTGTTAAAGTCACCTACTATTATTGTGTTACTGTCAATTTCTCCTTTCATGGTTGTTAGCATTTGCCTTATGTATTGAGGTTCTCCTGTGTTGGTGCATAAACATTTATAATTGTTATATCTTCTTTTTGGATTGATCCTTTGATCATTAGGTAGTGTCCTTCCTTATCTCTTGTAACAGTTTTTATTTTAAAGTCTATTTTGTCTGATATGAGAATTGCTACTCCAGCTTTCTTTTGATTTCCATTTGCATGGAATATCTTTTTCCATCCCCTCACTTTCAGTCTGAATGTATCCCTAGGTCTGAAGTGGGTTTCCTGCAGACAGCGTATATATGGGTCTTGTTTTTGTATCCATTCAGCAAACCTGTGTCTTTTGGTTGGAGCATTTAATCCATTCACGTTTAAGGTAATTATCAATATGTATGTTCCCATTACCATTTTGGTTTGTTTTTGTAGGTCCTTTTCTTCTCTTGTGTTTCCCACTTAGAGAAGTTCCTTTAGCATTTGTTGTAGAGCTGGTTTGGTGGTGCTGAATTCTCTTAGCTTTTGCTTGTCTGTAAAGCTTTTGATTTCTCTGTTGAATCTGAATGAGATATTTGCTGGGTAGAGTAATGTTGGTTGTAGTTTCTTCCCTTTCATCACATTAAGTATATCATGCCACTCCCTTCTGGCTTGTAGAGTTTCTGTTGAGAGATCAGCTGTTAACCTTATGGGATTTTCCTTGTATATTATTTGTCATTTTTCCCTTGCTGCTTTCAGTAATTTTTGTCTTTAATTTTTGCCAGTTTGATTACTGTGTGTCTCAGCGTGTTTCTCCTTGGGTTTATCCTCTATGGGACTCTCTGCGCTTCCTGGACTTGGGTGGATCTTTCCTTTCCCATGTTAGGGAAGTTTTCGAGTATAATCTCTTCAGATATTTTCTCAGATCCTTTCTCTCTTCTCTCTCTTCTCCTTCTGGGACCCCTATAATGCAAATGTTGTTGCATTTTATGTTGTCCCAGAGGTCTCTTAGGCTGTCTTCATTTCTTTTCATTCTTTTTCTTTATTCTGTTCCACAGCAGTGAATTCCACCATTCTGTCTTCCAGGTCACTTATCCGTTCTTCTGCCTCAGTTATTCTGCTATTGATTCCTTCTAGTGTAGTTTTCACTTCAGTTATTGTATTGTTCATCTCTGTTTGTTCGTTCTTTAATTCTTCTAGATCTTTGTTAAACATTTCTTGCATCTTCTCGATCTTTGCCTCCATTCTTTTTCCGAGATCCTGGATCATCTTCACTATCACTATTCTGAATTCTTTTTCTGGACGATTGCCTATCTCCTCTTCATTTAGTTGTTTTTCTGGGGTTTTATCTTGTTCCTTCATCTGGTACATAGCCCTCTGCCTTTTCATCTTGTCTGTCATTCTGTGAATGTGGTTTTTGTTCCACAGGCTGCAGGATTGTAGTTCCTCTTACTTCTTCCTTAGTGCATGTATTTCTTTTTTTTTGCGGTACATGGGCCTCTCACTGCTGTGGCCTCTCCCGTTGCAGAGCACAGGCTCCAGACGCGCAGGCTCAGTGGCCATGGCTCACGGGCCCAGCCGCTCCATGGTATGTGGGATCCTCCCGGACCGGGGCACGAACCTGTGTCCCCTGCATCAGGCGGACTCTCAACCACTGTGCCTCCAGGGGAGCCCTGCATGTATTTTTATATAAGCAACATGGGGGCAGGAGAAGTGGATCCAGGGTCAAAGTAGGACTTCATAGGACCTAGAGACAGACCTGTTGGATGAAAGAAACACCTGTTACTGATAGTGAAGAAAGGAAGGTCTTTCATTAATTGTGGACATAGCTGACAGATACGGTCATAGTAACATGTGTCAATGAGCATTTATTTCTCATGTCTGCGGGTCACCTGGGAGTTGGCTGATCTAGGATTTGCTCCACGTGTCTGTCTTCCTTGTTGGACCTCCTTGGAAAGCTAGCAGAGGCATGTTCTTCTCATAAAAATGTCAGAGACAGAAGAAGTAGAAAAACAAAAGACCTCTTAAAGCCTGGGCTCAAACTGTCTCAGTGTCACTTCTGCCTCATTCTAGTGGCCACAGTAAATCACGTGGCTGAAAACAAAGTCACAGAACAGGGGATGGGAACTAGATTCCACCCGTTTAGTGGGAGGGATTGCAAAGTCACATGGCAAAGGGTACAGATAGGAGGAGGGGCAAGTATTGGGGCTAGTAATGTAATTCTGCACAAATACTAAAGTTTGAAATGAAGGTGAATAGGTGACATAACATTTCAGAGTTCACACTAAGTGTGAGTATGCTCTGATAATACAGTATAAATAACTACTGAAAATGACACTAGTGCTTTATCTGCTTTTCAGGGCTCTAGACGTTAGGAAAAAAAACATCAGATGGAGAGAGAAATTTTTGAAATCTACTACTTTACAGTTTTACTTAGAATTTGTCCTATTTCTCTTTAAGTATATGGATGAATAAAAACTGTATAGGCTAGAGTGCCTGGAATCTTGGTTGCTGCTTTAGTCTTCAGTATTAAAAAAATATTTTACTTAAAGGATAAAATCATGAAAACACAGTAGTGCCAGGGTAGAAATGCATATACAGCTTTTTACTAGAGTTTTCATTTCAAGAAGTGAGCTGTGTTTGAGTCACTAGCATGAATTTTCAAGTTTTGGGTACAGAGCAATGTATCTTCCTCAGTTTATTTTTACATTATTGTTTTAAAAACTTTGCCGTACTTACCAAAGATAAAGGATTTGTTAGAAACAGCTTTTAAAGAGGAGCAGTGAATTTTACTAATGATAATGGTAAATTATAAAGAAACTTGACTGTTTTCTGAGAATTAATACTGAACTGTTACCTTAAGCTTTTACATTTTTTCAAATCCGTAGGTTTTTAAAAGAGTGTCTGGATTTGTTGTCAAAGCTGGGAGGCAGGTTTAATTGTCTCCTTATGGTAACAGTATTTTTAGAAATTAAAGACGTATATTGATATTTGGAATTTATAGTCATGTAAATGGTTCTAGAGAAAATGTAGCAAATTCTTTACTGTTTTACATATTTGTACTTAAAGAATGTATAAAACATTTTAAGAAAGAAATATTGAAATATTATGTGTATTCTCAGTAGATGCACTCATTACCAAACCTGATTAAAGTAATATTTCCACTGATGGCCTCTTCTAACCTCTACCTCTAAGGAAATATTTTTAGTGTGGATTGATGTGATGTATGTGGATTGAGAGTGATTTTCTTCCCTCCCTCTTCCTTTTTTTTTTAAAGCAAACTTTGCATAACTTACTGAGCAAGGTTTCTCCTTCCTTTTCTGCTGAACTTAAACAACTAAATCAGCAATATGAACAGTTATTTCATAAATGGATGTTGCAGTTACAGTAAGTACTATTATCATTGTAAACCTTTGTAAAATAAAGAATAATATATATTTACATGTCTATGTTAAAATCAAAGCAGTTTGACATTTAATTTTCTTTTTGCAATGAACTTGATATGTATTTTTATTTATATGTAAAAATTTGAAAAAACAGGCGTTTTCCCAATTTTATGACCCAAATGTAGAAATGTCATATTATTATATGACTCTTCTCAGAAATTCCAATTTTCAAGAAATTTGTCTTTTCTAAGTTTTTTTTTTTTTTTTTTTTTTTTTTGCAGTACGCGGGCCTCTCACTGTTGTGGCCTCTCCCGTTGCAGAGCACAGGCTCCGGACGTGCAGGCTCAGTGGCCATGGCTCACGGGCCCAGCCGCTTCGCAGCATGTGGGAGCTTCCCGGACCGGGGCATGAACCCGTGTCCCCTGCATCAGCAGGCGGACTCTCAACCACTGCGCCACCAGGGAAGCCCTGTCTTTTCTAAGTTTAATCAGACTTGAAAGCTATTGTGTAAAATAGCCTTTCTTAGAATTATGAATTATTACTTATAAAAATATTTGAAAATATAATTTGTCAAGATTGATAAATATATCAGTTAGATTTTAATTCAGAGTATCTAAAATGAAAGAATATATATTTTTCTTTCAATCTCATTCTGTTTACATGTACTGTAGACCTTCAGAATTTCATAAGATCTGTTCTCTAAACATTATTTTACCATTTTAAAATTGTTTCTTAGAATATTTTTTTAACTTTATCATTTTTCAAATACCTCAGGTTAAATTTAAATTTCCATTAAAACACCTAGAAGAATGATAAAGATTAAAACGTAATAATTTTTTTCTATAATTACTTTTATATTCGTATTTAAAAGGACCTTAGTATAAAGAAGTGCTTGAAGTGTATGCTAAAATGTGAATGGTACAGTAAGAACATAAAAATTGCCACAATTTTCCCCAATTGATCCTGGTTTTCTTTGCCAATAATAAAGCAAAGGAGTATGCTAGTAAGAAAATGATTATCTTCCCTGTTAGGACCTTACCTTCTCTCAATAACTATTTATGGACCTGTTCATTTTGAATTTATAAGGCAGATCTTCACGCTGATCCCACCCCCCAGTCCACCAATTCTTCTTTCTTCCCATATGTCAGCTTTGATAACTTGATTTGCTTTGCTTCCCAGCCTAGACCTCATAGTCAGCTACTTTAGTAGAATTGATAGCTCTCTGAACTCCCTTGCTTCTTTTTTCTGCTGCTTCTATTTTGCTAATCTCTGCCTTTGGGGGTTATCTCTTTTCTTTTCTATTTCCAGGCTATCCTGCATTGCTACAGAGCATCACGTAAATATTGTTTCTGATTGACCTCCGTTAAAAAATCATAGAGTTGAACTTTAGCCTGACCCCTAGTGCTTGGTGTTCTGGGTTGTCTCATTTTCTCTCTTGGCTTCAGTTGCTTTTTGTATGTGAATAACTGCCATAACTATATCTCTAGCCCAGCCAGATCTCACTCCTCGGCAGCAAATGTGAATGTATATTGGAAGTGTCCATGTGGGTGTCCTGTAAATAATTCAATATACATAAAATTTAACTTATCTTAAATCCCTCAATCCCACCTGCCCCAGCTACCTCGCATAGTGGATGCACCCCATTCATGCAGTCTATGCCAAAAAACTGAGCTATTCTTAATAGTCCCTTTCACTTAACCTTCCATGTCTGATCACTCTCCAAATCCAACCAATTTGACCTGTAAAGCTCTTGACACATTTGTCTCCATGACACCTAATTCAAGTCCATAGTCTTTGGTGGTTTTACCCTCCTTCCTATCCGTTCCCCCACTCAGTCAATGTAATCTTCTAAAAAGATCATGTTACTTTCCTATTAAAACCTTTCACTTAACACCTGACTCTTTACTTTTAAATGCTTATGTTCCTTGGAATAAAATCCAGTTAATGTCTTAGTTGATTTAACAACACTTTTGTGACCTGGCCCCTGATTACTTTTCCAGTTTAATCTATCAGTTAAAACTCTGCTTCAGCCTATAAGACTTTTTAGTGTCTTGTACCTAGTGCCATGTTCTCCCTTGCCTCTTATTACTTGAAAGGTAGTAGAAGTTTGAGAGAAAGTTGGAACTGCAAGCTTGGTGTACAGATAATAAAACTGTTCACTTGCTTTATATAAGTTGGGAATCAATAGTTATTTAGCCATGCCATTTCTTCCTGTATTCTTTATAAGCTTAAATTAAGGAAACTGGTTGATTATAAAATTGGCAATAAGACGTACTGAACTTGGGCTTCCCTGGTGGTGCAGTGGTTGAGAGTCTGCCTGCCGATGGAGGGGACGCGGGTTTGTGCCCCGGTCCGGGAGGATCCCACATGCTGCAGAGAGGCTGGGCCCGTGAGCCATGGCCTATGAGTCTGCGCGTCCGGAGCCTGTGCTTCGCAACGGGAGAGGCCACAACAGTGAGAGGCCCGCGTACCGCAAAAAAAAAAAAAAAAAAAAGAGAAGTACTGAACTTTAATTTCATGAGTGCTGTTTTTCTTACAGCCTGGGGTTCAACATTGTGCTTTATGGTTTGGGTTCTAAGAGAGATTTACTGGAAAGATTTCGAACCACCATGCTGCAAGATTGCATTCATGTTGTCATCAATGGCTTCTTTCCTGGAATCAGTGTGAAATCAGTAAGTTTTAAAAATGTTAAAAGGAACAACATCATATCCCCTGCCAATCCATATCCCCATGTTAATGAGGATGCTATTTCATATTCTGGAGCATTCAGTTTTTGTTTTTACTGCAATAGTTTTCACACTAGTAGGATTGCACAGTGCTTAAGATCATGTGTTTGGACTCAGAGGGTTCTAGCTTTGAATCCCCATCCTTGAATTTCCTATTTGGTAACTGATAATATATTAAATCTTAGGGAAATGTTAGCTTTGTTTACTACATTGAATACCAACAGTACTTCTCTCAAGGATAGGATTATGGGGGACTTCAGTTTTATTATGCTTTTATGTCACTTTAGTGCTCTAAAAATAATAAAAATATAAGAATGGTTTACAGTTCTTTGATCATTTTTACTCCAGATGCTCATATCTCTTCATCATTTGAAAGTTAATTTAAACCTTTTGAGTTCTGGATATTAACCAATGTAATATTCCTTTTTAAAAGTGTCCTTAATGTTTGGGTCCTCTTTCATTTGATAAATCTATAGTTTTCTAATATTTTTCATATTGTTAGTTTTTGGTTTTGTTTTGTTTTTACTACCTGCTTATGTTATCTTTACACCTTTGCTATTCTTCCTTGTTTCCTTTTAGCGATAACTTATGCAAAGAAATGAATTAGATGTACTTAAGTACCAGTAGAATTTTTGAAGTGATTTTTCAGACTTAGTGGGAAATCCAAATATAGTTTTAATTTATTAAAAAAAAGGATTGGGGCTTCCCTGGTGGCGCAGTGGTTGGGAGTCCGCCTGCCGATGCAGGGGACACGGGTTCGTGCCCCGGTCCGGGAAGATCCCACATGCCGCCGAGCGGCTGGGCCCATGAGCCATGGCCGCTGAGCCTGCGCGTCCGGAGCCTGTGCTCCGCAACGGGAGAGGCCACAACAGTGAGAGGCCCGCGTACCAAAAAAAAAAAAAAAAAAAGGATTGGTTTGCTAGTTGTATTTATCCTACATGACAGAATAAGTTATAACTGATGTACCTCTTGCACTTTTATGACATAGATCCTGAATTCTATAACAGAAGAAGTCCTTAATCATATGGGTACTTTCCGCAGTGTGCTGGATCAGCTAGACTGGATAATAAACAAATTTAAAGAAGGTAATGTGAAGGAGATGCTCTATAGTTTTAGGGTGAAGCTAAGCATACTTATTTGTGTACTAGTATACATAAAATTGAGGATTGTTTTAATAATGACACTTCTCTCAATGCTGATTTAGATTTTGATTTCTTTAAAATCTTTTTCTGTGAACTTTAACTTACCTAACAGGAAAGAATTACTCCTGCTACCTTGAATTTATATAGCCAAAGCCTCTTTTTTTTCCCCCCAAAACCTTTTATTTCAGGATAATTTTCAAGTTTTGTTTGGCCAGTGTAAAGTGCTTCCAGTTAATTGGCACCTCTATGTCCGATAGTTTTATATTGTTTAATATGTTTATAAAGCATTCTTATCTTTATCCTGAGTAAGTATCAATGCATTTGAATAATTTCATATACTAAAATCTGAGAAATGGGGGAAAAAACATTTGTTGTTCTTTTGGTGTGAATGTTTTTGTTATATGAGCATTTCAGAAAATTAAAAATAAAATTATTTAGGGTCTAACAATTGTCATTTAGTCATTGCTTAACAATTAAATGGAGTAATTGGTTATGCTTAATGATTTAATGGATGATTTTGATATTGTTTGTATGCTCACTAAAATAGGTGCCTGAATCATTTTTTATATATATTTATATGTAGTTACTCTATTATATATAATCTGTATTATAATAAATATTTATATATTATATAATCTGTATTATCTAAATATAATTTATATTAAATAATTTATAATTGTATAAATCATATAAATGTTTTACATAGTTATAATATAGATGTTATATAATTATGAATTATATAAATTATAATTGTATATTACATATGTAATATAATTATATGTTTGTTTACATATAATTTAAATACTGACTATGGTGACTTCTAGAATTTAAGGAACCTTGGACTTTCAGAAGTGTGTCATCTCAGAATCTTTGTCACTATATTGTCTCTCTTGTCCCTCTATCCCCAGTGGAAGAGAAATGTACTTATTCTCTTTAAAAGGCTCATCTTTTGTCATAAATGCCAATGTCCCATTTCTTACCAGCTCCTGAGGGACTTAGCAATGGCTTTTAAACATGTATAGAACTTCTTCCATCTTAAGAAAAATATTTACCTGATTCTACTGCCCTTTTACTCTGTTTTATTTCCCTATTTCAATATGATTTGAGAGTTTTTGAAGACATGTCCTGCCTTCTACTGTTTGTTTCCTTCTTACTTTCTTGTCTCTGTGCTACCTGAATTGTATGCTTGAAGATCACCTGTAATTTTTTTCATGCTAAAAACACTGACCTTGCCTCACCCTTTGTTTATCTTCATCTCTCCAGTATTTGATGGTGTTGACATCTCCATCATCCAAATTCTTCCTTCACTGACTTTTATGATATTTTACTTCTCTGACCTTCTTCATGCTTTGGGCAGTATCCTAAGCCTCTCCCCTTCTTTGGTCTCTTGGCTTTTGTGACAACCAGGGTTTTCTATATTCTCTCTTAATGCTTAATGAGAACTCTTTTTTTTGGAGGAGGGGACGACTCCCTCCTTTATCCCACCTTGCAATTCAACATGCACAGATTCACCTCCAATCCAATATGTATCTTGCCTTATTTCCTATGCCGTATTAAAACTGGTTTCTTCATGGTCTGATTCAAGTGTTAACCATTCTGGTTAAGTCTCTAACTGCTCCAGTGTCTACTGATTTCCAATGAATTTCTTTTTTTTTTAAAGACTATAATAATGTCTTGCCTGTTTTATGAGTGACTGACATAGCTTCTCAAATAAATTGCATACCCCTAAGCAATAGTTCTTTTGTCCTGTGCTACTTTGATATATTCTTTAGTACAGTCCTTGCATGTGGTAGGGGGCTTCACAAGTACTCACTGAATATAATAATTGCATTCTCTTTCCTTTTAGAATCTTCTTTAGAACTCTTTCTTCTTATCCACAATTTGGATAGCCAAATGTTGAGAGGAGACAAAAGCCAGCAGATTATTGGACAGTTGTCATCTTTACGTAATATATACCTTATAGCATCTATTGATCACCTCAATGCTCCTCTCAGTAAGTTAAATATTACTGTTTTTCCTTCTTGAGATATCAGTCTTTGAAAATTAATTTTCTTAATGTTGTCACAGCATTTTTATTGTTTTAAAGTATGCTTTTCCTTTGTTGCGTGTTTAAAGACATAGTTGCCAAAAATGTAGGTGTCCTTAATCTGATTTAGAACATAATTCTTGGAAATAAAAATTTAGATAGTAAAGGGTGTGTTTTACAGCTAAAGTTTCATGAAGGAGAGGAGACCCAACTATTATTTTGGTTTCTTTCTACTCTTCTTTGTGGAATTGCAACATTTATTTTATGCATTTAATTCAGACTTTGTGATAATCCTATAAAATAAAATGTTAAATTATTAAAATTTTTAAAAGAATGCCTTGGTAGTGCTAATATATTTTAACTTGTATTTAATATACAAATAAAGATTCAGATGTTGATTGACAGTGAAATTAGATTGTGAGGTACTGATTTGGATGGGGAAATAGCAAAAATGAAAATTTTCAGGATTCACTTTTTATTTAATGCTTTCTGTTCTTTCCTAGAGCGGAATCTAGTAACAAGACAATATGAAAATAATTAGTAATTCTTGTTTTCTTTGATCATGTACTCTAGTGTGGGATCATGCAAAGCAGAGTCTTTATAACTGGCTCTGGTATGAAGCTACTACATATAGTCATTATACTGAAGAAACCTCCTATGAGAATTCTCTTCTGGTTAAACAATCTGGATCACTACCACTTAGTTCCCTAACTCATGTCTTACGAAGCCTTACCCCTAACGCAAGGTAAGAATGAAAACTATAGTTTCTTTTTCAAAAAACTCTATATATTTTAAGATATGCCATACTTTTAATGGCTATACTAAAGTCCTTACTTAGTTTGCAGGATTGAGAGAAATAGTAGTAATAATAGTTGCCAGTACTGGGTTATGCATTAGGCAGACTACTCAGTAGTAATAAATAATAATAATAATAAATATAATAATAAAGCAAGAGTACCAGCATTTTTGTTTTTAATAGATTTTTATGTTTCTGAGTAAGAGCATCTCAATGTTCATCATAGAGGAAAAAGAATTTTGATGGATTTTACTTAAATTTGATAGTTATTTTTAATTACATATTGAACATTATGATTCAAACACAGGGCCCTTTACATGAAATAGCTCATTTGATCCTCACAGCTCCTCTAAGGTAGATAGTGAAGGGCACAGAGATTTTGATCCAAATCTGCATGGTTCCAAAGCTCATCCTCTTAAATCTTGGACATCTTTGTATAGTGTCTCCAGTGAAGCCCTTCAGCAGCCTAACCAAGAGGCATATCTGAATTAATAAAAGCAATTAATAAAGGTTAAGGAAAGTTGTATACAGCATAAGCCAGGAAAAAATAAATTGCATAATTAACCTGTTGAAAAAAGGTATTGAGTAGCCTCACAGGAGGCCACAGAGAAATGTAAGAGGCAAGTCCTGAGCATTCCTTTCCCCACCAACCCCTGCCAGTAACTCATACCACAGTGCAGTGTTAAAACTAGGAGACTGACATTGGCATAATCCAGAGAGCTTATTCAGATTTCACCATTGATATGTGCACCCATTTGTGCATGTGTGTGTGTTTAGGTCTGTGCAGTTTTGTCACTTGTGTAACTACCACAATCAAGATACGCAACAAGACTCCCTTGTGATGTTAACCCTCAAATGCTAATTTCAGTGAATTTTGTTACTGTATGAAGCTGTTTTTGTACACTTGAAGGTTATCATTGCAGTAATAGTGAAATATGTATTAAATGAATATCTAATCAAAATTTTTGATGGAATTGGGAATAGAAAAAGTGTTCATTTAATTTTACTATTATGCTTACTCCTAATGGACTATTGCAAGTTATTACATATAAACTTGGGAATCCATGCAATGTAAATGCTCTAATGCAATTATTTTTTAGTTGGGCATACCTAAATGTCTGTGTGCTAGTCTCCAGTGCTTTTTTGGTTCATCCTGTACACTCCAGTATAATTTAGTCTTTACTTGGTATGAATGTGATTGATCAAAAAGTCTTCACCAAAATTCAGCAGTGTAGTCAGCGGTAGTACTTAGTTATAAAGTGGTCATTCAGATGATCCAAAATATGCTTACAGAAATTATCTTCTAGACTGTCATAAAAATGAAAATGCAAAAGGTTTAAAATTTTTGCCAAATCCAGGGACTTCTGGGGAACTTGGTTTGTGTAACACTGCTTCCAACCCAATAATTCTACTTGGTACACACTCCTACAGAAACAGTCCAAAATATGAAAGAGTATTTATTTATAATTGTATTTAATTTAATAAATTAATATTTTTTATTAATTAAAATTGGAAGTAATGTGAACATCCAAAACCAGTAGGGAAATGGTCAGTTTGTGGTACGATAGATGAGCAGACATTAAAAACTTTAGGAAGAATTTTTAAAGACATGGGAAAATCAGTAAGTGAAAAAGAGAGGTATAAAATGGTGTGTACCATATGTAAATGCATGAATTTATGTTTTCACACTGCCTAGTTCCACAAAGACTTGAGAAAGCAGCATATGCACGTATGATCTCCACATCAAATATTAGTGGCTGTTATTTTAAGGTTATGGGGTTAATATTTTCCTCTTTAGTTTTTATTATATATTACAAGGTTTCTATAGTGGACCAACCTGTAGTCTAAAAAAAAACAAGTTGACCCTGAACAACGTGGGGGTCAACCCGTGCCTAACTTACAGTCAGCCCTCCATATCCGCAGTTCCTCCGCATCCGCAGGTTCAACTTACTGGGGGCTGTGTGGTACTGTAGTGTTTACTGTTGAAAAATATCCACGCATAAGTAGACCCACGCAGTTCAAACCTGTGCTGTTCAAGGGTCAGCTGTACTCCTAGATTTTCTTTAAAAGGAAATAAAAAAGCTTCTCCTTTTTGAGTAGACCAGGATACGATGTTCCTTGAGAAAGGAACAGAAGGTAATACAGACAGGCCAGGTGTTTCACACTCTTTGTGTATTTTACTATTAGCTGTTATCTTTGAATGTTAACATTGTGGATTTGAATTTCTGTTTTTTTTTTTTCCCTAGGGGGATTTTCAGGCTACTAATAAAGTATCAGCTGGATAACCAGGATAACCCTTATTACATTGGTATCCACTATATATTTTTAAATTTATTTATTTTATTTTTGGCTGCGTTGGGTCTTCGTTGCTGCGCGCAGGTTTTCTCTGGTTGCGGCGAGCGGGGGCTACTCTTCTATGTGGTGTGCAGGCTTCTCATTGAGGTGGTTTCTCTTGTTGGGAGCACGGGCTCTAGGTGCACGGGCTTCAGTAGTTATGGCACGTGGGCTCGGTAGTTGTGGCTCGTGGGCTCTAGAGTGCAAGCTCAGTAGTTGTGGCACACGGGCTTAGTTGCTCCATGGCATGTGGGATCTTCCTGGACCAGGGCTCGAACCCGTGTCCCCTGCACTGGCAGGAGGATTCTTAACCACTGCACCACCAGGGAAGCCCCATGGTATCCAATATTTATATTAAATTGTGTGACTTTTTGTTTCATCCCATAAATTCTTTTTTCTAGAATCTAATAATAGCACTGCAGTTTTTCACAGCAGTGAATAAATGGTTTGCTCTGTGATATCGTGTCTGCCATATCGAAAATTTTCAAGCAGCCCTACAGATACACTGCTGAACAGGCTGTTTGCCAGTACAAGTTGAAAGACAAATCCAGCTTAATTTTAAAATTTCCTGTGCCACCTATGGATGTGTGTCTACCAACTACATATATTTCATATGCTGGGCATCTTAGATTTTCTTCCCCTTGAGTGAAATAATGTGTTAAATTTAAACACACATTTTAATAATCATTCAGCTCTCGTTTGACTTACTAGTTCCCTCTTTAAAAAAAAGTCAACTTTATTCACGCTGTTTAAAACTGTCCATGGGATTATGTCATACTTGGCCACAGCTGACTGCTTTCAACCAATCAGTTCTCTTTTAAGAATGTAAGCCACAGTACATAACACCTAAGTATTCCCTAGCTTTGCTTCTTCCAGAGATACTTACTTCAACACTTACTGGCTGCTTTGACATACTTTGGTAATAGCACTTTTTTTCTGTGTTCTTCGGCATGGGTATCCATATATGGGGTCATGTCTTAAATACTGACTTACGTTCACATTATCTTTTGAACTCTCCAGGACTTTCTTTTCAAGACTTTTACCAGCAGTGCCGGGAGGCATTCCTTGTCAATAGTGATCTGACACTTCGGGCCCAATTAACTGAATTTAGGGACCACAAGCTTATAAGAACAAAGAAGGTGAGACTTTGCTGCTGTAGCATTGTGTGCCACGATTAGTGTATCTCATTTACTTAAGGACAAGTATGCCTGATTATGAAACTGAGGTTGCCTGATGGGTCACAAGGATCCATTTAGGCAGTGTGCCATTTGAGTTGTGTAGACAGAGAGAAGGTAAAAGTACTCTGCTTCAGAGTAGAGCAGAAGACTTACGACTTCTAGTTCAGAGTAACAGGCCATTAGAAATGAGTCAAATAATCCTATTTCCTTCTCCCTCTCTTCCTTCTACCCTATCATTAATCCAGTCTATATTTATTGAGCACTAACTTTATATGAGATATTTCACTAAGCATTAGGATACAGAAGTTAGCAAAAACCTAATTTCTTTTCTCATAAAGCTTAAAGTCTAATGGAGGAGATGGACATTTGCCAAATAATCACACACACGTAAAGTTTACACTGTGGTGAGTCCTGTGATCAGAAGGGACATGGTTCTGAAAGAGCATATTACAGTAGGTGGATTTGACCTAGTTATGGGTATCAGAAGAGACCACTGAGCTGAGACCTAGGAAGACTAGGAGATAACTAGTCAGACAGGGAAGGGAAGAGAATTCTAGGCAGGAACAGCATGTAAAGAGGCCCCAGAACAAAAGGCAGCCAGCATGACACAAATGAGGCTGAAAAGGGCTAGACTATGCATGACTTTTAGGCCAAGGAAAGGGTTTTAATCTTTATTCTGAAATAATGGGGAGTCATTTAAAAAATTGTTCTGACAATGGTATGGAGAGTGGAATGGGGCAGGGTAAGATGGGGATTGCCAGAAGTCAAGGCACAGAGACCAGCTAGAAAGGTGTTAGTCACCTGATGGTAATCTGGACTCGGGTAAAGAGAGAAGAGTTGTTGGATTCAAAATTGACAAGAATTGATGATAGATTGGGTACGGGAGCCAAGGGAAAGGAAGGTGTCAAGAGTGATTCCTGGTTTCTGGCTTGCACAACCAGAGAGGTGGTGGGATCATTGGATGAGAAGCTGGAAGAGCAACATTTTGGGGGAGACATAGCATGAGTTCATGGTCTTATGTTTGGACTTAACTCTGTTTGAGGTTCTTCTGAGATTTCCGAGTAGAGATGTCAGCTAGGCATTTGGATTCCTGGGACAAGATACCAGACAAAAGATCTGGGCTAGAGATACAAGGTTATGATTCCTACATATTTAAGTTATAACTGAAACCAGGCATTGGTGAGACTATCTAGAGAGAGGACATATAGTGAGATTAGAGGGCCAAGAACTAAGCCTAGCAGTGTGACACTTAATGGCCAAGTAGAAGATAAGCCTGCAGAGGTGAAACAGCCACAGAGCCAAGAAGAAAACGAAGTTGTCACAGAAGCCAAGAGAAGCATGTTTTAAGAAAGAACGGTCAGGGACTTCCCTGGTGGTCCAGTGGTTTATACTCCACGCTTCCAACACAGTGGGCACGAGTTTGATCTCTGGTCAAGGAACTAAGATCCCACAACCCACATACTGCGCGGTGCAGCCAAAAAAAAAAGGTCAGCAGTCTCAGGAGCTGCCGAGAGGCCAAAAAAGACAAAGACTGAAGATACATAATGAATTTAGGACACTGGAATTCCTTGGTGGGCTAAGCAAAAGCTCTTCTGGTGACATGATAATGGTGGCAGTAGGTAGGCTGGCCTGGGTTGAGTGAAAAGCAAGGAAATGGAGACCACCATTTATAGACAACTCTTCTGGAAAGGTGCCAGGGTTATAAGACGGATGGAGAAGAACGAGGAATCTAGTGAGGGTTATTTTAAAATGGGAGATACCCGAACCTATAGCCAATGGGAAGGATCCAGTTGAAAGGGGACTAAAAGAACAGAGAAATCAGTGGTATAAGATTTTAGAAAGAGCAGGAAGGTGGAAAATAAAATACCCACCTTCTCATCCTTTAGTCTTTTCCACTATAAAGTGGCTTAACTATAAATTCAGTGTATTTAGTAGATATATATGCCTGTGTGCCCTCTGGCCTTAATTTTTATACCTTTATATTTATATAAAATATTAATGAAATCAAATCAGTTTTTTGTTTAACTTACAACAGGATTCAAATATCTCTCTTACAAATGACTAACATCCAGGGTATTCTTACATCTTTTAGGGAACTGATGGAGTGGAATATTTATTAATTCCTGTTGACAATGGAACATTGACTGATTTCTTGGAGAAGGAAGAAGAGGAATTTTGAAGCTCTCCTGTACTCTTGAATCTTCTGTGGAAGAGTTGTACCCCAGCTGCCACTCCTCTAGTCTAAAATGTTATGTTTACATCCAATATTAGACTCTTTTTCCAATGTACAAGATTTAAAATTGGGAGGGGGAATGTCATCAATTAGCACCTTGATTATTAGCCTGGCTGGTGTACCATCCTAGTACTATGCAGTGGTCCTCAAGTTGGAGAAAATGTGCCTTTCATTCATTACCTCTCTGGAGACTTCTTGCTGGAAGGAACAGTGTGCTCAGGGACTATTTGGAGCTGGATGTTTTGAATTCTTTTATACCAGAGATGATACTCCTAATTTTTCGAGGGCCTTTTAACACTCCTGGAGCTATTTGCGTGCTTGTTCCAGAGTGTGGAAGTACAAAGACGTTGCAGCATCACGTAAATCGGCTTTATTTGCTATTCCATGTGTCAGAATTGAAGAGTGTAATAGAGAAGGCAGATCATCTCTTACTGTTTCTGAAATGGCTTAACAAAAGGTGTAAGATTGGGGGAAAGTAGGTAATTCAGCTTTCTCCTTTTGTATTTAGGCTCCATGCTGACAGAGGAAGAAGGAGCATGATGCTATTCAGTTGGGAGAGTAGGAAAAGCATAAAGAGTATATAGGGTGTATGCCCATCCCAGAAAGCACGTGAACAGTAACAGATCGTGCTGCTCAGGACGCTTAATGTCTGTGCCGTCACCTTCAGGATACAAGTTAGAAGCCAGGCTAGAGAAACACAAACCTGAATTTCATTTTAGTTATTTTTTCAAGGCAACAGAAAATAAAAATTTAGCTATTCTTGTACATCAACATGTTTTTCTTTTCTTGAATAACATGCAGATGAGCAGCATATTAATGGCTGGCTTTAAATGAATTTGATTTCTCTATCAAGTAGGCCTAAAATTCACTGTAAGACATTTCAGTGTTTTTCCTTAAAATGACAATCTCCTAAATACTCAAGCCTTTTTTTCTCTTAGGAAAGGTGAGAAGGCTAATCTCGGCCACTGGAGTCAGCTCATAGTCTTCACATACTCCCTGAACTATTTCATACTTGGAAATGAAATTCTTCATTAAGATATCACTGTAATATACTGCATCAGCATTTCTCACTCATTTCTCATCTTGTAAACCCCTTTTATGAAAATATTTCCCAAAATGATCAGAATTTTTAAAACCATTTCTTTGTGTCATATAATGAAGTAATTTTATTTTAAATCCATGCATTAAGGGGTTTAGTCTTAAGCATAATTACTAATCAAAATATTTAAATTTATACATGAATAGGATTCTAAAATTGTTTAATTGTACCAAAGGATATGCAATGAAAAGTGATTTTCCTTACCATCCCGATCCAGTCCCTTAGGCAGCCATTGACAGCGGTTTAAGCATTCTTCCCAAGGTATTCTATGCACATCTAAGGGTATATTTGTCTGTATTTCTCATTTTAAAAACACAAATGGTGGCATATGATGCTTGCTGGTTTGCACCTTGTTTGTTTTTTGCTTAATATATTTAGTTTATTATAACTTACAGTATAAAAAAGTATATGAAATCTTTAATGACCTAATGTGCAAACTTTGCATTTGCCCTTAAATATCTACTGGTTTATTTTTATAATTTTTGTGTCTATACTGTTTGCAAGCAGTATGTGTGAATAGTCTTTACTATTAATAAAGAAACCAATTTGGATATAACCATTTTTTTTCATTTATAGTACTGGGATTTTTTACTAAAGATATCTTGAAGTGCTTCAGAAGTTTTATGAGTGCATCTCACAGTTCTGATGGTGATCTTGACAGAATTATATGTTCTTCGTTACCTTGTTTCAACGTCAGTGTCGCTTCAGCTCTATCAGTTTGATTGCTAAGGCTCCAAACTTCTGCTGTTGCTCGCTTCTCGCAAGACTGAACAGACCTGAAACCTTGAAAGATTTTTCTGGCTTCTCTTAATAAAATGGCTAAAATAGGCCAAAAAAGGCACAGGGGATGCAGGACAGACAGTTACACTCTACAAACTTGGCATAATACTGAATTCCTTAGGCAGGGAGTTCTAAACCAGTTCTTGTGATACTCCAGAAACTGAACTTTCTTAGCATCATGTTTGCCATTTTAATATATGAACATGTCATTCATACAAAAGATCAGTAAGTTCGAGGGATGGTGCATAGGTTTTACTTAAAAAAAAAATTACTAACAAAACTTTAGAAATCTACAGTTGACCCTTGAACAACACAGGTTCGAATTGTGTGGGTCCACTTAAATGCAGATTTTTTCCAATAGTAAATACTACAGTACTACACAATCCACGGTTGGTTGAACCCACGGATATATAAAGAGAAACAGCATACAAAGGGAGAGCCAACTATAAGTTATACTTGGATTTTTTTACTGTGCAGAAGGTCAACACTCCTAAACCCCACATTGTTTAAGGGTCAACTGTATTTTTCCCCCCAACCAATTCAAACCTGGAGCCAGTAGCAAGTTCACAATGTATTTTCCTACATTCTAGGAGGTGAGGTGACTCTTCCAGCTTAGTCCTGAATGGCTCTCAGATACAACAGTGAGTCATGAGAGTCTGCCTCATCACAGACTGTGTCTCCTAAAAGCCAAGGGATAAACTGTCATGTAAATGACTTTCTCAGGCTTTTTGTAATTATTTGATCTCTCTCCCTTGGGAGAGTCTCCCATACTTTAATTTTTCAAATTGCTGTTAAGCCATGTTAATTCATGTTTGCTGAGAACTTACTAAGTAGAAGGCTCTGTGCTAGGCAGTTGAGAGAATATGAAAATGTGACGTGAAATATCTAGTTGAGGTTTTAACAGCATTAAAAATTACAGTATCCTTAATGTGTTGAATAAAGTAAATTTGAAATAACTAACACTATGGAAAATATAACTTTAAGCATGAGTATAACAAAGCTCATTACCAAATTTTCATTATTTTGGCATATATCACTTGGGCCTCAAGTCTTAAGTATTTAGGTCACCTAAATACTTCAGCATCTTTACTTTTGCTACCCAAAGTGTGGTCCTCAAAATGGCAGCATCAGCATCTCCTGGGAACTTAAGAAATGCTTGGGCCCTTACTCATGCATCTGAATCAATCTGCATTTTAACTAAATCTCCAGATGTTCTGGTACACATTAAAAGTATGGAAAGCAATGATGTATACAACTAAGCGATCAACGTGTTAAAGTTAACAGTTCAGAAAATTTGACAGCTGAAAGTAAATAATCTTGAGTGGTACTTTTTAAAAAACACAGGAAGAAAAAAATAAAAAATAAAAATAAATCCTGCATAGGATGTGTTTGGGGGTATTTTTAATTATTTAGAAATGCTAGCATGCCAGTAAAGAAACCGGATTTAACTAAAATTACTTCACTGAGATCCTTACTGCCGTCATCAGTCAGTTACAGGTGAAATCACATCACACCTTGAGTGTGCTATAAAGAAAAAAAGGAGGGTTTGAGAGCTACTGGCCTCAGTTCATTTCTCTGTCATCACCTCTGACCATACCTTCCTGCGTTGTGCTTTCCACCATGACAGTAATTACTTGGGTTTTTCACTGTGCCGTGCTGTTTCTCTACTTAGTGCACTTGTTCAAGCTGTCCCTCTTGACTGAATTCTACCCCCTTTCCCCAGAAGACCTTCCCTATAAACCCTATGCATATCTTTATCATAGTTACTTAAGAGTTTATTGTAACCGTCATCCAGACTTCTGTCCTATCCTCCCCACATCTCTATGGGCCCAGCACACAGAAAGTGAACAGTGGATGAATGAAGGAAGCAAATACCATTAAGACAGTCTCTCAAAGCTGCTATCATCTCATTCTCTCTACTGTGACAAAGCTGACCATCTCATTGAAGCTTTCTGTTCTTGGCTTCTGACACTTAGCTGTTCTCCCACCTTTCTTGGTGGCTCCTCCAACTCTAACTGGGGGGCATTTCATAAGGCTCACTCCTACTGGTTATTTCTGTAGTGAATCAGTATTACAGATGAACCACCAAGAATAATTTATAAGTTAGGATCCCAAAGCCTCCAGGAGAAAAAAGATTGGTAGGAAAAGGATCCTACAAAGGAAATAGAAAATTCTATGCTTCTCATCTTAGACAAATAGTATTTTAAAAGATTTGCTTTTGCCATTACCATAGTAACATGCTCAGTGGAGAAATTGGAAATACATATAAAAGCATTAAAAAGAAAAAATGGGGACTTCCCTGGTGGCGCAGTGGTTAAGAATCCGCCTGCCAATGAAGGGGACGTGGGTTTGATCCCTGGTCCGGGAAGATCCCACATGCCGCGGAGCAACTAAGTTCGTGCGCCACAACTACTGAAGCCTACGTGCCTAGAGCCCGTGCTCCGCAACTAAAGAGGCCACCGAAGTGAGAAGACCACACACCGCTACGAAGAGTAGCCCCCGCTCGCCGCAACTAGAGAAAGCCCACGTGCAGTAATGAAGACCCAACGCAGCCAAAAAATATATATATATATTAAATTAAAAAAAAAAAAAACAAAAAACCTCTCATCATACCCCCCAGAGAAAATCACAGTTAAAATGGACTTTTTTTTCCCTTCAGGATTTCTTCCATACCTCTTCTATCAGTTCTGTCATCAATGTATTTGATTAAGATACACTGTAGTTAAGCACACAGGCTCTGGAGCCAGACTGCCTGAGTTTGTGTCCTAACTAACTCCATCACTTCCTAGCTACGTGGCCTTGGGCAAACTACTTAACCTCTGTTTCAGTTTCCTCATCTGTAAAATGGGAGTAACAATACTTACATGCTTGTTTATAAAGGATTGAAAGTGTTTATAAAGCACCTAGAAGAGTGCCTGGCACAAAATTAATACTGTATAAGTAAGTACTCACTAACATTATTTTGAAAGTTAACCATCTTTATATTGAATACATTACTAATAAAATTACAGGTGAGTTACCTAAAAAGCAATAAAGCAATAATTACATGAATAATGATCATGTATATTTAAAACAAAAAGCAAAACTCATCCTGAGGGACTTCCCTGGCCGTCCAGTGGTTAAGACTCCATGCTTCCACTGCAGGGGGCACTGGTTTGATCCCTGGTCGGGGAACTAAGATCCTGCATGTGGCACAGCATGGCCAAAAAAACCCAAAAAACTCATCCTGATTCTGAAATTTAGGTGGGAGGTTAGTGATCTAGGAACAGAAACATACAGATAGACCTTATCACCCTCCAGGGGCTACTACCTATATACAGGTGTTCTAATCCCGAGTTTTAAAGTTTATATGTATATATATATATTTTTTGGAAAAGTATATTTTTAAAATAACTAAGGACAGAGAGATATAGAATGACACATCCCATCTATAATTAAGCTAAGGAGATGATTACTTGAGCTACTGATATTTCCCAAGAATGTTAAGTAAACAGGTTTACTCCATCTTTCCTAGAGGTTATAATGAATACATATTATACAATATATTCTTTAATTTGTTCTTTATAATAATTGTGCTTTAATGGTAATTATATTATTGTTTTTACCTTCTGAGCTACAGAACATCTGGTGAAGCAGATCAAGAAACCAGAAATGATAATGTACCTTCTAAGACATTCTTTCAGAAGGATACCCCACTGATTCATGTTATGCATTTGAGTTGGGAGCCATTCGATTTGCAGATTGTGTCATCTGGTTGTTCCTGCATGCATTATACCACATGAAGAGGGTCCCTGTCTATTTCTGACACGATAATATTAATCTTATTCTCCAAGTAAGCATCCAGCATATCTCGAAGATCAGAAAGAAAGCCTCGTTCAGTGTTGCTATGTTCACAGAGGATCACATTTATTCCTTGGGAAGCAGCATCTAGAACATCATGATGGGACATCTCACCTGCCAACAAAAGAAAGAACAAATATTTAAATATTAGACACAGAGTCTGAGGAATGCTGAACCATAACAGCAGAAATACCAACTTTGCATTCTGTATGAAGCAAATGTAATACACCAGAACTTTACATATAAATCTAGAAAGTTATATGCATGTTTCTTATATGTCCTCCAATTTAAAAAGAGATACGGAATTCCAAATTCTTTCTCCTTGGCAGATCCAAGGCAAGTAGCCAAATTCACACATCCAACAGTATCTGATACTGCCATAACTAGACCTGTAGGAACACCCATTCAAAATGTTTCCACAATAAAATAAACGACCACTGCTAAGTAAAATGGGGCTTTCAAAAAGTTTCTTTCCTATGTAACTATGAAATAACAAATACCTCAAGAAAATCCTAGGCTTACAGTGATGTGAAGCCCACACACGGCAACGAAGAGTAGCCCCCGCTCGACGCAACTAGAGAAAGCCCGTGTGCAGCAACAAAGACCCAACGCAGCAATAATAAAATATAAAATGAATAAATCTTTAAAAAAAAAGAAAGTCCTAGGCTTACTTCCCAGAGACTCCTTTACACTTTGTGAGTACCAAAATTTTCAGCATCAACCGTAGTCTAATTCATAAGGATGAAATGAACTTAAGGTTATTTCTAAATTAAAAGCAAGGTATTTTCCTTTGACTTAGGCAAAACGCCTAGAAGTTACTGGTGGAAGAGGATCTCATCTTTTGTGAAAAGATTTTGGGAAAACTCAAGTGTTTTGAATTTTAAAAAACACCATGTATGAACCTGATGACTTCCAACTTAAAAGCAAAAATATATTATGCACAATTTGGCTTGTTCATAAAAAGCATAATTTTGAAATATACTTAAGAGACATAAACGCATTAAAAAAAATGGTTCTTAGAAAAAAAAGCCCCCCTGCCCAAATCTTCAATTCCCCACACTCCCCCCTACCCAAATATGCATCATTTCATTATAAGGAATAGTTTTTATTCAGGCACCTTTTAAAACATCTTAATCTAAGTAACAGTAGAGAAAAAGTAAAAGGAGAAAAAGACACTAGGGTGGCTCAGTTAGAAGTCATGCTTTAGGAAAGACAATCTGGCTGCCTGGACTATTATAAATGCACTGGCTGGAGAAGGCATGGAAGTGGGAAAATCCATAAAGACCCTGCAGTAACACCAGAAGACAAAGGAAAGAAAGGCTGGCTCAGGATGGCAGCTATGGGAAAGAAAAAGCAAATCAAAGACAATTTATATTTGCAAGGAGCAATCTCGCCATCTGCTGGTCTTTCTAGGATATTACCCTTTATGACCTAGCACATCAAGCTCAAAGGAAGGGTGATGAAACTGGTCTATTGGCTGGGGCTTCCCATCCCTGAAGTTACATTCAAAGTGATGCCTCACAGACCGTAGACATCTTAAGTTAGCCAGATAAGAAGATATTTTCTGTTTCCCCAACTAACCAGATAGGAAGGACATTTTAACATTTTGGAACTGTGTGAATTTATCTTAGGTACATATTGCTTTATAATAAAAAAACTAATTTAAAAAAAGTCATTATTTATGAAGAAACAGACACTCCAAACTGAGAGATATACAACAAAGCAAATGGCCTACACTCTTCAAAAATGTCAATGCTCTGAAGACAAAGTTTAGAACTATTCCAGAGGTAGTGTGTGATCATGGATTGGATATCAACCTGAAATCATCACAGCATGGTCATATAAGAGAACATCCTTGTTCTTAGGAGATACAATGCTGAGGTATTTAGGGGTAAAAGGTCACCATATCCGCAATTTATTACAAAATGGTTTGGGAGGAAACATGTAAATATATAAATATAGGTATGCATACACAAATATATACACATATATTGTATGATATGTTAGAGAGAGAGAAAATGTACAAATGTGGCAAAATATAACCATTGCTAATCTAGGTGAAGGGTATACAGGAGTTCATTGTACTATTCTTGCAACTTTTCTATAGGTCTGAAATTCCTTCAAAGTAAAATGTTAAAATTTTAAAATAGAAACACCATGTCATAAGATATCAAATTGCCTATACACTGAAAGTTTGTTTCAATCTGGTATAAATTTGAGGGCTTATAAAAATCTTACCTCTTTTGAAGGATAGAAAAGAAAACAGGTAATGGTCACATGCATTTTTAGTTGGTTCAAAAAATACATCATGCTTGCTCAGATGCTGCACCTCTATACTTAGGGATGTGACAATGTTTCAAGTGCAGCAGCCTCTGTAAGGGGGTGTGCTAGACAATAAGGCATGGGTGTGGGTGGCAGGAGAAGCCTTAGTAATGGAGGGCCCCAGGGATAGCCAAAGGAACAGCCAGGGGCTTAAGACCCTTGAGTCTAGTCCTAGAAGTGGGAAAAGTAATCTTTAACCCCCAGTCTCCTAACCCTCAGGAGGCGCAGAGGTGGAAATACCGCTGGTAGCAGCAGTGTACAAAGTGCCTCCAACTCCTTGGAGGAATGATGGGCCAAGTTACCAGTTAGGTATTACCCACAAGGACAGAGTATAAAGCCTGGGAGCCAAACAATTAATGTCCAATAAGAAATGCATACTGTAGGTTAAGAACAAAGTGACAGGAATCGGGAGAGGAAGTCATGACCACCAGGGGCAGGAGCTGGACACTGTCAAGAAAAAGCTGCTCAGGGGAGGTGTCTCTAAGCTTTTACCACTAGAAGTTTAAGAAAGGGGCAGGGCTTCCCTGGTGGTGCAGTGGTTGAGAGTCCGCCTGCCGATGCAGGGGATGCGGGTTTGTGCCCCAGTCCGGGAAGATCCCACATGCCGCGGAGCAGCTGGGCCCATGAGCCATGGCCGCTGAGCCTGCGCGTCCGGAGGGGCAAAGAGAAGACACCTTAGCCAGGGAAAACAGCATGAGCAAAGGCTGCATGAAAGAGGATGAAACATTTAGGCTTCACCAGGACAGCTGAAGGAGATCACTGAAGGGTTTTTAGCCTGGATAATATTATCCACCATCATATTTGTACTTCTGAAAGTTAGTTTTGTGGGAGTGTGTGGAAGATTAAGATTAGAAGCTTGATGAAGTACTTCAAGTAGAGGATGCCCGGATGGAGACACAGAGAAAAGTTCTAGAAAGATTTTGGAGTTATAACTGATAGAAACTGATGATTGTCTTTAGGGCTGAGTAAGAGGAACCATTTTCTACCTAAGACGACAAGGTAGAAAGTGTCCCATTAACTTACATATGAAATCTGAGAGAAACCATGTTTAGGAAGAAGTTAGGTTAAATAAGTGCTGAACATCAGTTTTTTAGATAATCTAATTGTTTAATGATTTTTTTCCCCTCCACAAAGAATATGGTATGTTCCCAATTTTGGCATAGTCCCTATTTATTTCAGGTTCAAGTAACAGATCCATCTATATGTCAGATGCTGTCCTAAAGCCTGCTATTATTAGATCCATCTATATGTCAGATGATGTCCTAAAATATGTTGTTTTTTTTTTTTGGCGGCACGCGGGCCTCTCACTGTTGTGGCCTCTCCAGTTGCGAAGCACAGGCTCCGGACGCACAGGCCCAGCGGCCATGGCTCACGGGCCCAGCCGCTCTGCGGCATGTGGGATCTTCCCGGACCGGGGCACGAACCCATGTCCCCTGCATCGGCAGGTGGACTCTCAACCACTGTGCCACCAGGGAAGCCCTATGCTATTTTTTAACTTGAAAAAAATAAACCAAGGTAGGGAAGGGATGCACAAGAAAAGGGTAGAAAAAAGATCCAAAGGCTGTCCTACCTGTGAGGTAGAGGTCGGCCTCTGTTCCCTGAAGGACGCTGCTCCCAGAACCAGCACACACGGCCACGACTTTGACTGCGGACTCTTCCAGATAAAGGAAACAAGAGGCCACTACTTTATAATTCCCCTTCATTTTAATATTATAATTTGTACAGAGAATCCTAAATGTAATGCAGATTCCACTCCTAGTCTCATCACCAGTACGTGAATTTTGCTTACCAAGTTTTAAAAAATAATAAAAAACACCTTCACATAGGCAAACAGACTATTCCTTGGCATTGCAGAGCTAACCCAAGGCAGCATTATTATTCCTTCAGATGTATGTTGCTGCAGAAGCCCACATAAGGCACCCCTGAATAGTATCAACCACTATTAGCACTAGGCTTTGGGCTTCACTGCAATGCTGCTCAGTAAAGCAACCTCACCCGGGTCTCCAGGTAACAGTGAGAGGTAAGCAGGTAACTCTCTGTTCCCAGGTAAGGAAGCTAAGGAACTAAAAGGGCTAGTTAGAGGATGCTATGAATGGATTTGACACACATTTTTTTTAATATCGTATTGATCCTGAAAGAGCATCCTCTGAAGAGTGAAATACAGAATCTTTCAAGCCAAAATTCAATAAGTGTTTAGCACTTAGGTTTCTAGAATGGACACTTCATTAGTGGTATTTCAAAAGAGTGGCACTGGAGCTGGTCAGAAGTCCAATCCCATCTCTGCCACCAACGCTTTTTGGAAACAAACACTCATGAGTTGTTTGATCTAGCTGTGGACTTTGGATAAGTTTCTCTCCAAACCTCAATTTTTTTCACCTGTACAATGGGAATAATAACACCTCCCAGACAGCTAACGATGGCCAGCATTTACTGCACTTAATGTGTGCCAGTCACATGAATTATACCACCACCTCGGTGAGTTAGGTTTTATTATTTCTGCAGTTTTTACAGACGAGGCTACCAGGACACAGGGGGTTAAATAGCCTGTCCAAGTCATGCAGCAGACAGGACAAACATGAACCCAAGGCGTTCAGATTCCACACTCATAACACCTGTGCTCTACTCGCCACCTTCACAGTGGGAACTCACACACTCAGGACACTAGGTACAGTGCTAGGCTCACTGCAGGGGTCCAACAAATGTTCTGTCCGTTCCTTTTGTTACCCAAAATACTGGGGAAAGCCAAGAGAAAAGGCAGTGGCTACAAAACTCAGAAACTGCACTGGATCACATCACTTAGTACTACCTCACTATAAAATATTGCCAGTATTGTAAAATGTAAGATTTGCATTGTAACTGGAGCAATCACAATTTCCAGCTTTCTTCCTGGATATTGGTAGGATTGCACTTCATGCTCTCCCTGGGTTGAGTAATTCCGGACAATGAACTGAACAGAATATGTATTTCCAGACTAGAATGTTTAACTGATGGTTTGAGACCCTCCCTCTGCAACAGTAACCAGTCTACAATGAGCAAACTTCCCCCACCGATTTGAGATGAATGTGGAGTGTGCCTGAGAAATAAATCGTGTTTAGGCCAATGAGATGTATATCACAGTATAACCTCAACCATCCTGATCGATAAAGTAAAGCAGTCATCTCCTGTGAGCTGCTAACACGTTTCTATCATCTATACTGACACAGCCAAGAGTTTCAATTTTTGCCCAACAGTATCAGTAAGTATACTGGACAAATAAAGGAGACATATTTACCTAAGGTCTTCCCTACTCCAAGAGCAAGGCGAACATGAGACAGTTTTAGGTGCCTTTTGATTTGCTCAATCATGGTTGCCAAGGAGACAGACTCATCCAGGGTGCATAACCGTCCCATCCCAGTATGTAGAAGCAGAGGCTGAAGAGAAACAAATTAGAAAAACTGTACATCATCAGTCCTAGAAAACAAATCCATAGAACAGACAGCAAATGCCGAGATCAAGAAAACAAGCATATTGGGTTTCCCTGGTGGCGCAGTGGGTGAGAGTCTGCCTGCCGATGCAGGGGACACAGGTTCGTGCCCCGGTCCAGGAAGATCCCACATGCCGCGGAGCGGCTGGGCCCGTGAGCCATGGCCGCTGAGCCTGCGCGTCCGGAGGCTGTGCTCCGCAACGGAAGAGGCCACAACAGTGAGAGGCCCGCGTACCGCAAAAAAAAAAAAAAAAAAAAAACAAGCATATTATCAGCTTGCTATAAAACCAGCTCCAGGCTAAAATTTGGGGATGCAAACCTGACAAAAACATTCTCTGACTTCTAGGAGCTCAGTCTCCTGGGAAGGCAGATGTTTAAACAATGAAAATAAAAGTGTTTTTAAATACAAAGTAGGTATTGTTTTTTTCTGGGAGCACAAAGGAATGACAAAATAAATGAATTGAGACTAGGGGAGGTGGGTACTTGGACTAAGTGGAGTCAAACAAGGTTCTACAACGACTTGGGTCTCGAAGACAGACCAGAAAGGAGTTAAAAAAGGAGTGATGTCAAGTGCAGTGTGGTGGGTTAGGGACAGGGTGAGATGTGGAGAGGCATTCTAAAGAGAGAGATCACGTACAAAGGTGCCAAGGTGGGAGAGACCGCACAGGGCAGATGCAAAAGCAGACAGTGTAGCTGGTATACAGAGCAAGGGATGCGGATGGAGAAGACGCGGAGACAGGGGTCCTTGCCAGTCATGAAGGGCTTCACACTCTAAGCTAAAAAGCCTGGATTGTCTCCTGTAGGCGCCCACTCAGGAGACTACTCATATCCCAAGTGAGAGAAGATGAGAGTTTCAACTACTGTGGTGGCGAAGCAAACAGAGAGGAGAAACATTTGTAGATTTCGGGACAGAATCAGCAGGTTGGATTTACAGGGGCAAGGGAGAGCTGTGCAAACCGCAAGTAAGATAGATGATGATGCCACCAATAAAACAGAAAAAAGTGGTATCTAAAGGCGTGGTATGGGGATAAGGTCAATACTTGTATATACTGGATTTTAAATACTTGTAAGAGTCATAGGTGGAAAATGTTCAGAAAGTGGCTGGAAATATAGGTTCTTTTAAAATTTTTTATCTTTTACCTTAAGAAAGCATTCTGAGACAGGAAGTAAAGACATAGGAATCATCATACAAATGGCTGTCAAGTTAAAAGAATGAATAAAAACGGTCCAGGCATAGGGTATAAGATAAGAGACTGAACCTGTAACTGAGTCTCTAATCCTGAAGAAGTACCACTAGGGTCTAAATGTTTCCGTCCCCCTCAAATTCATAGGTTGAAATCCTAACATACGGGTTAGGAGGTGTAGCCTTTGGGAGGTACTTAAGTCATGAGGCTGAAACCCACACGAATGGGATTAGTGCTTTAGAAAAGAGGCTCCAGAGAGATCCTTAGTCCCCTCCACCATGTGAGGACACAGAGGGAAGGCACCATCTTTGAACCACAAAGTGAACTCCCACCAGACACCACTTCAAATCTACCAGTGCCATGATCTTGGACTTTCCAGCCTCCAAAACTGTGAGAAGTAACTTTCTGTTGTTTATAAGCTATCCAGTCTGTGGCACTCTGTTATAGCAGTCCAAACATGTTATAGTAGCCCGAACGGACTAAGACAAGTTCCAACATTTTCTTATTCCTGAAACGTCTCCGTTTTTTTGTTGTTTTCTTTTTTTTTGCGGTACGCGGGCCTCTCACTGTTGTGGCCTCTCCCGTTGCGGAGCACAGGCTCCGGATGCACAGGCTCAGCGGCCATGGCTCACGGGCCCAGCCGCTCCGCGGCATGTGGGATCTTCCCGGACTGGGGCATGAACCTGTGTCCCCTGCATCGGCAGGTGGACTCTCAACCACTGCACCACCAGGAAAGCCCACGTCTCCAGTTTTAAATATACTTTCCAGGTCATGACATGCCCTCAATCATCACTTTGTATCTAATAATTTACATATGAATTGTCAAACAAAAATGCACAGTAACATATTTTTTATTACCTTCTCCAGTGACAGAATTTCAGTCTTCTGATAATATTGTCTGTTCTGGGAAAGAAAAGCCACCACCTGCATCAAAGCTTGCTGAGTACAATTCAGACTGAGCCGTGTTTGTTCTTCATCATCAGACCTAGAAAAAAAGTCACTTCCTGGTTTAGGATAAATATAAACAATGTATTTAAAAGAATCCACAGTTTACAACCTCCTATAATAGGAGATTAGATTTATATGGAATTTAGGACTTAATTCCAAGCCAAACTATTTTCTAGAATAGTGTTTCTCAAACTTTCACATGCATCAAAATCATCTCATGGCCTTATTAAAACTGCTGGGCCCTACCCCCAGAGTTTCTAATTCAGTAGGTCCGAGTGGGGGCTAAGAATTTATCTTTCTAACAAATTCCAGGTGATGCTGATGTTGCTGGTCCAGGGACCTCACTCTGAAACCCCTGTTCTAGAACAGTTCTTAGTCCTGGTTGTGCATCAGAAATCTCCTGCTGTCTTCTTAAAATAACAGCTGCTGGACCCTTCCATAGATCCAGTGAAACAGGACATCTATGAATGGGGCTGGGGCAAACTGAATTTTTTTTAAGCCCTAGAAAAGTTAATTTTCAAACATCATTGAATACAAGAATCTCCTGGACAGATCCTCAGGCAAACCCCATTCTAATTACACAGATCTAGGATAAAGCCCCAAATCTGCATTTTTCATAAGCACCCGTTAGCAATGATTCAGAGGTCCCTGAATCACCCTTTAAAAAGCAATGCCCTTAAAAAAAATTAAAAAATAAAATAAAAAAAGCAATGCCCTTGGGAATTCCCTGGTGGTTCTGTGGCTAGGACTCGGTGCTTTCACTGCTGGGGTCTGGGTTCAATCCCTTCAATCCCTGGATCCCTGGTTGGGGAACTAAGATCCTGTAAGCCGTGGGGCGCAGCCCAAAAAAAAAAAAAAAAACAATGCCCCAGAGCCTCTCCAAAACAACTAGCACCAAGAAAGTTTTGTATTTAACCATATACTCTAAATATAATCATAGAATTCTAGAACTAAGACACCTTACAAGATAATGTGGAAGTGTAGTTTCAACACTGGAACCATCTGTAGAGATTTGAAAAGAAAAAGCAAAAACAATGCCTGGCCCCCAATCTAATGGTAAATCCCCAATATTACCTGTAATATGGAGAAACTGGAACCAAACTAAATGTGCATCAGTGTTTTAAAAAGTCCATCAGTTAGGAAGAGGAATACTTCAAGAAATTACAGTACATTCATAATAAACACTGCGTAGCAATTAAAAAGAGAGACATACATGGATAGATTTCTAAGACATCTTAAGTTAAAAAGACAAATACAGCATACCATTTAATTAAGAAAGCAATGAATAAGACAAAACTACACATTTCTTTGTGTCCCTATACATGTTTGGAAAGATACCCACTTCTCTGAAAACAAAGGAAAAGACAACTTGAGTTGAAGATACTGGGATTGAGTAGAGGGGACAAGGAGAACTTTTTTATTGCTTAAATTTTTCATGCTTTATTTGTATAATTTTAATTTCAGTATTTACACAGTATTTCAGTATGGTAAAACACACCATGACTGGAACCCATGCAAAATCTTATAAACAATTTTTCTTAAGATTCTTGGAATTCCCCATTATTAGAGGACATTTACTACGATTTTACTATAATGTATCTACACTTAAAAACCACTCATCAAAGAGTCATTTTTGGGCTTCCCTGGTGGCACAGTGGTTGAGAGTCCGCCTGCCGATGCAGGGGACACAGGTTCGTGCAACAGATTTCCATTTTATAAAAAAGTCATTGTACCTATCGTTTTTTTTTTAACAATTAAGTCCTAGCTTTGTATAACTTGTCTTTTACGATGCTTTAGTAGGTATTAGGGTAAATCAGCCCCCAAAAAAATCTCTAATGAAGCAACATTTTTTTTTAAAATTAATTAATTAATTAATTTTTGGCTGCATTGGGTCTTTGTTGCTGTGCAGCAACCGGGGGCTACTCTTCGTTACGGTATGCAGGCTTCTCAATGCAGTGGCTTCTCTTGCTGCGGAGCATGGGCTCTAGGTGTGCGGGCTTCAGTAGTTGTGGCGTGCGGGCTTAGTTGCTCCACGGCATGTGGGATCTTCCCGGACCAGGGTTCGAACCCGTGTCCCCTGCACTGGCAGGCGGATTCTTAACTCCTGCGCCACCAGGGATGTCCCTGAAGCAACATTTTGGTATCTCAGCCCTAATTAAATAAATGATTGACCTTCCAAGAGGCACTTTAATGTATTTTTCAAGTGTTTGGGAATCATCATTTGCAGGGAACTGATAAAAGTAAACCTATGTTATCAGCATATAACTAGGGTATATCTGCATACCCTAAGGTAAAAATAACTTTCAACATTGCCAGGAGGACTAGAAATACTGTAGGATGTGTGATATAGTCTCTCCTACATAGAAAATAGTCAATAAGTGTTACTTATCATTTTTATTGCTTTGAAAAGATCCCATGGTTCTCCTTAGGGACCCGCAGGCAAATGAGAAGTATGCTGCTTTGTAAACCCACCCTAGGAAAGTGATTTGCTGCAAACTTAAATAACAGAGTTATAGAATCTGTAAGAAAGATTCTTACAAATTAATATACACAAAAAGAGGAAAAAATATTGTACCTAGCAGAAAAAGAAGTGACAGATACACCTGCAATTCCTTTCACTGCAGAAATGACTTTGTCCAGGTCTTGGGTGTGGGTAACATTGAATTCTACTCTGTGTGTTCCCTCCGTGGGGTAGTCAGGAGCTCTGGAAGCCTGGATGGGCCTGGAGGTGCAAACTCCTAGAAAGAAAAAATTGTCAGAAATTGGAGTTTTTGTGGGTTTATTTAAAAATTAGAAAGATAAACCACTATGGGCAAAACTTCTAAGAAATGAGTATTTTTGAAAAGATTCATTCTCAGATGCTTATATAATATACACACACATACATATCCCTTATATATACATTCAACAATCCCCGTAATTTAGGGATTTAGTACAGACATACATAATCAAATTTATTTTCAGATTTTCCAGAAGACTCGTAAATATCACAAAAAGTTGGACAAGACTGACTCATGAATTTTTACATAACATATAGAATTGTGACTGCTTACTAAATTCACTCATGTAAACTATGATTCAAGTCGCAGATGCTCATAATTTACTTGACCACATTAATCCAGATTATATCATCACAGAAGCTTCAGCCCAAAATGAGTAAACTAAAAAGACTTGCTAAAACACATATGCTGAATTCCCTCATTGTGCTGGGCATAAGGACTAATTCAGTAAAACTCTATTTGATTGACATATGAAGTATATTTTGGAGAGGCTTGAAGCTTTCAGTTCAGTTTAACAAGCGTTTCTGGAGTGCCTGAGTGCCAGGCACTGTGCCACATGAGTAAGGAATCACAAAGCTCCATCAAAAATGAAAATTTCCTATGCTGTCCTTGTTCACTAAGGATAAAAGTTTCATTTTTCAAATGCAATTTAATTGCCAGATTTCAGCAAGATTATTTTAAAATATATGAAAGTAGAATAATGGTCCCTATCCCTAAAGCACTTAAAACACTACTGGAAATACATTCTAAAATTTCAAAGCACTGGTAGGGAAAATATTGAATATGAAAGAACAAGAGGCTTCTCACCAAGCCCTTTAGCCAGCCAGTTGTTGACTCCCTGCGGAGCAGCATCATAGGCCGTGTGAGGAGAGTAGATCCCGACTCTGTTCTCCAGTGCCTGGATCACCAGGCGCTCTTTCCAGGTTTTCCAGGTGATGCGCTTCATAGGTCGGAAAATGGGTGGATGGTAGGAGAGAATGAGATCTGCCTTCTTCTGCAGTGCCTCCTCCATCACTTCTTCTGTCAAATCATTGGTTAGGAAGAGCGTGTTTACAGTGTGTGGTGGGCTTGGTTCCACCAGTAACCCAACATTGTCCCAACCCTCAGCAAATGAGAGGGATGCAAAGTCATTCAAGGAGGAAAGGAGGGTCTTTAGATCCATGAAGGAACGGGAAGAACTGCAGATCAGGGAATGGATTAGGCGGACTGTCGCGGGGACCAGGCGTACACGAGATGACAACATGCAGAAGTCAGGTAAAACTGAGTATCTGAAGTCAAAACACAGAAAATGGACCTTTGAGACAGCAAAGCATATGAGCAAAAGAGCTGTAGTCCTACGTGCCTGGCTTCAAATACTGGCTCTGCCACTTACTGGCACATGGTATCATAGGTAAGTCATTTAACCTCTCTGAGCTTGTTTTCTCATCTACAAAATGGAGACACTATAACTTACCTCACAGGCCGTCTGGAGGAGTAAATGGATTAATATGTTTAAGTCACCTTGCACAAACCTGGTGCACAACACACAATTATGTTCCTTTCCTCCTCCCTGCCCCCTCCCACACACCCTTGTTCTTTTTTTTTTTTTTTTTTTTTTTTTTGCGGTACGCAGGCCTCTCACTGTCGTGGCCTCTCCCACTTCGGAGCACAGGCTCCGGACGCACAGGCTCAGCGGCCATGGCTCATGGGCCCAGCCGCTCCGCGGCATGTGGGATCTTCCCGGACCGGGGCACGAACCCGTGTCCCCTGCATCGGCAGGCGGACCCCCAACCACTGCGCCCCCAGGGAAGCCCACACCCTTGTTCTTGTTCTCCCCACCTGTGCTTCAACCACCCTTCTCCATTTCTCTAAATATTACCCTTCCTTCCAAGACCCTTTCGACTTCCTAAATAAAGCTTTTCTTGACAAACCTTCCTTTTCAGTGTCGTCCCTCTCCCTGTCCCACCTGCTTTTGCACTAGTTATTCTCATAATATTATATTCCTGTTTGTCTGTCTCCCCCAGTACGCTAAAGCTACTGGAGGACAGAAACTACCTTTTCTGTATCTCAGGATCACCAACATAGGCCAGCACTAAATGCTTACTATACAGACTGACACAGTCCCCCTTCCCCCATCATAGCAGAATCTGGAGTTAGGGTGGTACATACTGACATTAAAAAGTGCTTTATCAAAAGAGTAACAATAACATATTTAAAAAGTTAAGTGTTTTGTACGGACACCAAGGGGGGAAAGTGGCGGGGTATGGGTGGTGGTAGGATGAACTGGGAGATTGGGATTGACATGTATACACTAATATGTATAAAGTAGATAACTAATAAGAAACTGCTGTATAAAAAATAAATAAAATAAAATTCAAAAAAATATATTAGTTTTAAAAAAAAAAAGTTAAGTGTTTTATCGGCAGCCAGAAGCATGGGATGCACAGGTGAGTCACTCTGTGAATGGGTAGGGTCAAGGCAGCAAAGGGCAGGAGCTGCTGCCCCTGAGCCAACAGCTACCTGCCACACAAAGGCCAGAATCAAGAGGTGGGAGAGGTGAAGACGTAAAGGGCCCACACAGTCTGTAAGCCTTATAGACATCTATATCCAATAAAAAAGATAACACTGTCAGCTCCATTCTTAAATGTAGTATCTATGAACACTTTTGTTTTTGAAGAAAAGCATTTCACGGTATGCAAAATAATTAACAAGAAAGCAATTGTAAATTTAATGAAATACTCATAACTCAATTTCAAAAGCTAATTTTTTTCAATATTTGTACGCAGAAATATTTAATATTGGGACTTCCCTGGTGGCACAGTGGTTAAGAATCAGCCTGCCAATGCAGGGGACACGGGTTCGAGACCTGGTCCGGGAAGATCCCACCTGCCGTGGAACAACTAAGCCCGTGCTCCACAACTATTGCGCCCTCGCTCTAGAGCCCGTGAGCCACAACTACTGAAGTCCGCATGCCTAGAGCCTGGGCTCTGCAACAAGAGAAGCCACCGCAAGGAGAAGCCTGCACACCGCAATCAAGAGTAGCCCACGCTCGCCGCAAGTAGAGAAAGCCTGAGTGCAGCAACGAAGACCCAATGCAGACAAAAATAAAATAAAATAATAAAAAAGAAATATTTAATGCACTTATTCAATATACAGTTTGGAGTGAGGTGGAACCACTCGAACCTGGGGTCTTGGAAGATCTTCTAAGGGTCCTTATACCACTTCCACTCTCCAGATTCCACGTCCTGATACTACTCCACTCTCCAGACTCTTCTAAATCTGGCAAGCCCTAAAGTGAAGCTCTAATGGGCCACCACGCCGGTTCTGTTACCTACTGTTACATTTGAAGGAGCCCTTGTAAGTAACAAAACACTCCCCATTTCCTACGAAGCTGAGTACCTTTAAGTCACAATTAACGAGAATGGAAGGTGGCAGAGCATGGTGGGAAGAGCACCGACTCTAAAACCAGACTGACTCCCAAAGCCACAGCTGTCTCTGAGGACTCTACCTCTGTGGTTTCCACCTCTGAAGGGTGCAAATAATAGTGCCCAGCTCACAGCGTGGTTGCAAGATTTAACCGTGAAGCTGGGAACAATGCCTGGCCTAGAGTCTGCACTATTTATTATTAAGATTCATTAGCAAGGCCCACTTTACAGCCTGCAAACTGCGCCCTCTTGTTTCAGTCCCCCTTCAGGCCTCTTCTAGAACAATGAAGAGCGCAGGTGGCACGGCCGATAAGTCCGTGAGTTAAGTCCCCGGCCCCTCTAGAGCGCTATGCTCTCCCGCGGCAAGCCGGTTTTCTGCGCCTATCTCCTCCCCTGCCACCTTTCGCTGCAGCAGGTTCGTAAACCACAGCCCGCCGCCAAGGCCTCAGCTACTCACGCTGAAACTTAACCCGCCCAAGACTCACCAGCCCCGGGAACTCCGCGAGCGCTGTTTCCGGTCCTGTGCGGAACTTCCCGGCTTCGTGAAAGTGGGCGGGGCGGGGGAGCCGGTCGGAGGTGGTCTTTCCGGCTTTGCGTCTGAGCCCAAGGCACTTCTAGAGGATGGCCAGAGTTACGCTTGTTGTCCTAGTGTAATTATTAAAAGATAATTTCGACCCTTTCATAGTCAAAAGTGTACCTGGTGGGGAGGAATTGGTGTCTCCCTAGTTCTAGTCGTTTGGTTTGAGACAGGGAGGAGGGGGCGGAGGGAGGAGGCGAGCAGGTGAGGGACGTTCTCTCTAATGGGTCCCTTGCTCGACTTCCGGTGGCCTGAAGAAACTTAATTTCGAATCTGCAGATCCGTGGGGGCAACTGCGATTGCACCTTTGCTCTTTTAACAACCGCTGTGCTAATCGAAGTGATTAAGTAAGTATGGGGTAACGTCACTTATTCTTTCATTCACTTAACTCAAATGCTCGCAGAGCGCTGTGTATGTTAGTTCTTGGACTGCTTCCAGTGAGTATTCTGTACGGGGGAGGGTGTTGTTGAAATAAGACCATTAGTAAAGCATAGAGTATATTAGTGCTAAGTGCTATGGAAAAGGAAATCGTTAAGGCAGGTTTAAATAGAGTTATCAGGTCCAGACGAGACTTTTGAGAAGAGACTTGGAGGTGAGGAAAATAGCCGTACAGATGTCTGAGTGTACGTGTTCCAGGCAAGGGGAACACCCAGTACCTAGACCCCAAGGCGGGAATGTACCCGGCCCGTGAAGAGTGAGCAGTGGAAGTAGGAGTTGAGGGGCTTGAGACGAGTAGTATCGCCTGATCGCTTTCATAACCAGCTTTTTATTACTTGGGGCAGGATGGGTGCTCATCGAGACTTTTTCTCTTAAATATGCGGTAAAGATGAGCAAGTGTGAGTTAAGAGAGGGAAATGAATTTAATTGTTTTTTCTTTTGGAAATAGGGCTCGTTTTTGAACTTCTCTCAGTAAACTGAGAAAGTAACAGTACTTCCTGAAAGCATCAAGAAGAAAAATGGTAAATTTTACAGAATTCTTATGAAAGTCTTTCATTATAAGTAATTTTTAGAAATTCAGTCAAGGGAAATAAAACTGCATGGAAATTTCAGTGACAAAACAGAGCAATGATAATCTGTAGAAGCATACAGTGTAAAGTGATTTCAGATTCTTTATGTTTTTCACTTAAAACACAGAATTTACCTTTTATGGAAAAAGATTGATACAAGATGGATAGAGATGGAAAGGTGGTGTTGCAGGGTCAGAAGATCATAGCCAGGTGTGATCATTTTAATTGGATCCTTTTGCTCTTGATCTAAGGTGGACAACTATTGTAAGAAGAGAATTTTAAAAGGAAGCCTCAGAAGTTTTCCACCCTCTCTGGAATGGGGTAACAAAAGGAATATTCTAGCTACCAAAACAACAGATTAAACAAAAAGCAAGCAAGAAGAAGTACTGTGGTTACCTCTGCACTTTTACGATCTGAAAACACTGACGCTTTTTATGTCTGTTGTCTTTAGTGGAGAAAGAAATTGTTTTTTAAGTCTCTCGCAATTAAATTACATAAGGGAAATGGTGGAAACTATGTTTATAAAAGTCATTTTCTTACTATTTTTCAATATATATTAATGACAGTGAATTGCCACTTAAGTCAGTAATACTAACATAAAAACTTTTTATTTTTATTGATGAAAAATTCAAATTTAAATGATTATTTCCATCACAATATTTGCTCCCAAATATTTTAGCATAGATATCATTTTACCTTAACATTTATATTTCTCTTCTGGAATTTTTTTTCTACTGCTGAAATAAATTTTGAAGAAATACAACTTATCTCTCAGAGCTACTGTGTGGGTGGATCATCTCTGAAATGGTGTTTCTTTCTGTTTTTATTCAGGTAGTTATCTTTAATATCTAGTTAGGGAAATGATACAGTGCACAAAGTCACCTGAAGAAATCTCATTCGTTCTCACATTCTCTCTCCTTTTTAGTCGGTGACACTGCATACAGATGTAGGTGATATTAAAATAGAAGTCTTCTGTGAGAGGACACCCAAAACATGTGAAGTGAGTACCGTAATGTATGTATAAAAGATGAGTTAATGCAACAGGATAACCATTTTGAAATTGAGTCATCTAACTTAAAAAACATCCAAAAAAAAGTTTCTATAAAACTATTGTCAAGAAAAACCCGCAATGATAATTTCTGGTCTAATTTACACTTCTTTTTCTGATGTCAAAGTTGGATCAAAGAAAGGGTAGAGAATTTTTCTCTAACCACAGAGTGGCTGGTATCTTTTTCCTTTGGCTCATTTTCCTCAAGAAATATAAATAATCATTAGATATTAGGTAAGAGAATTGTTCCATACATTATTTTACTTGTTTAAATGACAAGGTTCTATCCTTGTCATTTAAACAAGGAAAAAAGAGGGAGTTCCCTGGCGGTCCAGTGGTTAGGACTTGGTGCTTTCACTGCCATGGCCCAGGTTCAGTCCCTGGTCAGGGAACTAAGATCCTGCAAGCTTCGTGGCTCAGCCAAAAAAAAAAAAGAGAGAGAGAGAAATACAAGAAGGAAAAAGAGTCAGCTATATATATTCGTTCATTAAGTAATTTATTTATGGAAGGCTATCTTGCCAGCAAGTAGAACTACAGTGATGAACAAGAGACATGCCTTGCTATTGTGGAGCTAATATTCTACCTGGGAAGATAGGCAGGGGGGAAGATTCATTCTAGAAAAAAAGTAATTCTAGAGGGTAATAATGCTTTGAAGGAAATAAAGTTGTGAGATAGAGAATAATGGGAAAGGATTTATTTAAAAGAAGGTGAGGGCAAGCCTAGCCAAGAAAGTGATGCTTTAAAAACTGAGTGCGAGGGCTTCCCTGGTGGCGCAGTGGTTGAGAGTCCGTCTGCCGATGCAGGGGACATGGGTTCGTGCCCCTGTCCGGGAAGATCCCACATGCCACGGAGCGGCTGGGCCCGTGAGCCATGGCCGCTGAGCCTGCGCGTCCGGAGCCTGTGCTCCACACGGAAGAGGCCACAACAGTGAGAGGACCGCGTACCGCAAAAAAAAAAAACAAAAAACTGAGTGCGAAAGGTAATGAAGGCATCTCTCTGGAAGGACTTATAAAAAGAACATTCCAGGTATAGAAATAGCAGGTACAAGGGCCTTAAGGTGGGAAAGCCTGTGTTTTTTGGATGAATTTTCAGGAGCCTGATGGGGTTAACACAGTAAGCAGCAGGGAAGGAGTTATTATGATTATGATGATGTAGAAGTAGGCTAGGTCATGCAGGGCTTGCTAGGCTCTCCTGAGGATTTTGCATTTTATTTCAAGAACAGAAGGAAGCTATTGAAGAGTTTTAGGCAGTGACATTATCCAAAGTAATGCCTAAAAGATATCATTTAAATAGGTTGTTGTAGTGTTTTCAGTAAATACAATTGGCTTTTTTTTGGGGTGTGTTCTGTCCTTGTTAATGTGCGCAGGCTTTCTCTAGTTGTGGTGAGTGGGCTTCTCATTGCAGTGACTTCTCTTGTTGTGGAGCATGGTCTCTAGGTGTGCGGGCTCCAGGGCGCAGGCTCAGTAGTTGTGGCGCACAGGCTTAGTTGCTCCGCGGCATGTGGGATCTTCCTGGACCAGGGCTCGAACCTATGTCCCCTGGATTGGCAGGCAGATTCTTAACCACTGCGCCACCAGAGAAGTCCCTACAATTGGTTCTTTATCTTAAATATTCTTAAATCTTAAATGGTTCTTATCTTCTGCTACATCATTTCTCAATCATTGTTTTTATTCTCTTCAGAATTTCTTGGCTCTTTGTGCCAGTAATTACTACAATGGCTGTATATTTCATAGAAATATCAAGGGTTTCATGGTTCAAACAGGAGATCCGACAGGTAAGTTATTCCAGTAATACCTAGGGTATATACCTACGGTATGTAGTGTGAAGAAGAGACTAGACAAAGAATAGAAAAATAAAAGCATGTGGGGTTTTTATAACTTACCTTAGCAAGAAATTTTTAAGCAGAAGCTACTAGCACCGAGCCCTAAAGTATGAACAATATTGATAAGGAGGGGTTTTGGTTTTTGTAGAGAGATTTTATTTTTATGGTTTTTAAAGTTCAATTTTGGTAAGTAAGAGAGGACGTACCAAATTTTATTTGTATTTAAAGGGTTATGCTATATAAACTAGCCCTTATGTTTAGAAAATGAACCCTTTTTCAGCTTTAATTAAATACATTTTTTCATTTGTTTGTCTTGTAATATAGGTACTGGAAGAGGAGGTAGCAGTATCTGGGGCAAGAAATTTGAAGATGAATACAGTGAATATCTTAAGGTAAATCCAAAATACTTCAAAATCTATTTTTTCATGCTATGTTTACACTTGGAAACTTTGATACATATTTTGTAATAATACAGGTTAAAATAATTGGGCTTCCCTGGTGGTGCAGTGGTTGAGAGTCCGCCTGCCAATGCAGGGGACACGGGTTCGTGCCCCAGTCTGGGAAGATCCCACATGCCGCGGAGCGGCTGGGCCCATGGGCCGTGGCCGCTGAGCCTGCGCATCTGGTGCCTGTGTTCCGCAACGGGAGAGGCCCGCGTACCGCAAAAAAAAAAAAAAAAAAGTCATCCTTTTTCTGAATTGGAAATGAAATGATTTTTTAGGCATTAATGAATGACTGCTTCCTTGGTACTAATCTGTCATCCTATGCCAGTGGTTTTCAAACTTTGCTGTTACAGATTCACCTGTGGAAGTTTTAAAACTATAAAAGATTAGGGCCTTACCTCCCTAAGTCTAGAGAAAAAGTCAGTAGAACTGATTAGGACCTCGATTGTATTTTAAGGTTCCCTGGTGATTCCTAGACAGACAAAGTTAAGAACTATTTTCTTATATACCAGAGTTGAGGATGCGTATTGAATATTCACATACTCTAACCCAGAAATTCCATTCCCACATGTTTACCCTAGAGAAATTCATGTACATGTGCACTAGGAAGCATGTACAAGAGTGTTCCTAGAGTACTATTGGTAATAACAAAAGTCTAGAAACAATGTTTATTGATCTTTGAATGGACAAGTTGTAGTATATTCAGAAGTAAAATGTTATACAGTGAAAGAAATCAGAACTACAGCTATGTATACATGTATGAATCTTAGAAACATGTTAAGTGTAGAAATCATTTCCCGGAAGACTACAAATAGTATGATACTATTTTATAGAGCTCAGAAACAAGCAAAAGGAAACAATATATTGTATAGGCATGTATTGAATGTAAAGATATCAGAACACTGGTTACCTCTTGGAGAGGCTGAAGTAATAACTGAGAGGAGCACATAGGCATATGCAACAGTTTGGTAAATTTTAATTCTTAAAACTTGGAAATAGGTTAATGGGTGCTGATTTTATTAAGTTGTAAATGGTACATATATTCTTATGTGTGTATCAAACACTACATATGTTATTGGTAGTCACCTTTTAGGGAACGGTAAAGCATTAATATCTCTATGAAGCTGCATCTATGTAGTTTGTCTTATTAGTGTCCCCAGATGAATAGCTAAAGATAGAGTAATCACTGGAGTTACCTTTAGTATATTTTATATTTGGGCATCTCCCTGTAAGACAGTTCTGTCTTCAATCTTATCAGTAAAGTCCTTTTAATTCCTGTACACAGTCCCTTGTATAGCAAATAGTATCATGAATATTAGAGTTAGACAAGGCCTTCCTTAGATCATCCAGTCCTGGGGTTATAAACTGACAGCCCGTGGATGGAAGACCCACAGATGCATTCTCTATGGCCATTGGTTTAAAAAGATTGTAAACGTCATGAGGCAAGAGCTACACTATTCCTTTTGCCAGGCTCCACCATTCTCTAATGTTTACATTCTGCCCAATTATCAATTTATTATCTGGTAACCCTTGTGAGCATTTGAATTATGAATAAACCGCTGAATTAGTCCAACCTCCCTTGTTTTACAGATAAGGAAACTAGCCAGAGTCCAGTGTATATGTGAAGAGATTATGGGGATTTTGGTTTTGTTGTCTGCCTGATCATTTCATGCCAGCACACTGTTCCTTAATATAAATGTAAGGATTATTTCTATTATACATTGGTATTGCCAAAAGTGTTTGTGGCTCTGCTTCTCCAAAGGTGAAATTAATTGGGGAATGTGATTTGATATATATATATATATAAGCAACTTAGATACAAGCTTCCAGAGATACAGATAATACAGAAACTGAGCATTGGGATTAGCCCTAACGGAAGCTGATTACATGACCCCTTAAATACTGGGAAGGTAGAGTGCACGTCTTGTTTCAGTCCTTTATTTGGAATACTTATGTAAAAACAGCTAATACTTTGGTCTTTCTTTTTCAGCACAACGTTAGAGGTGTTGTATCTATGGCTAATAATGGCCCAAACACCAATGGATCTCAGTTCTTCATCACCTATGGGAAGCAGCCACATCTGGACATGAAATACACAGTATTTGGAAAGTGAGTATTCTGGTTATGGTTTTCTTTGGAATTTCAATGCAAAGGATGCATATGAGTGGCTGTGATGATAGCATAACTAATACTCAAAGAGCAGTATGAGAGCTAAATGTAGCTGAAGTTTAAGTCCACCACGTAACAGCCCTGTGACCTTGGGAAACGTACAACCTCTCTGAGCCTCAGTTTTCTTATTTTGTAAAAGAAGGGCCAGTACTATTTTTTCAGGATCATTATGCAAGTTAACAGTATGTATCTGTTTTCATTAAGAATAGCATCTTGCATCAACTAACACATCTGAAAAACAGTTGCTTAAACAAGATGGTATGTGATAGTGGTTCTATTATATCACCAGTGTTCCAGGTGCCTCTGTCTTTCTTCTCAACCATCTTCAGCTATCATTCTGAAGCTCACTTCATGGCCATAACTTGGGCAGCACAGCCCCAGCCGGAACAGTTGTACTCCAAGTAGGAAGAAGGAGAAAGGGCAAAGGTGCTTGCCAGCTGAGTCAGCCCCTTTCTCAAGAGCTCTCCTGGAAAGCCCAGAACTTACCTACAAGGGAGGGTAGGCAGTGTTTCTTAGCCAGACATATTGCCACTCGCAATAAAACCAGGCCTCTGTGAATAAGAAGGGGAGATTGGCTCCTAGGGAGTGTTTAGCAGTCTCTGCAAGAATATCCATTACAAGCCCTCTACCTGGGAATTGCTTTTATAAATCAACAGGAAGTCACTTTGTCAACAAATATTTACTATGCTTAATAAACCAAGGCACAGTTTTAGAATTTGTTTTATTTAACAGTTTGAATGCCAAGCTAGGTTAATTAAAAATAGAAGAGTCTACAGCTTTTCTTTTTTATTCCATATACATGTCTAATTTATAGATTAGTAATAATCAGTGAAAAGGAATATTATTGCCTTTAGTAGTTTTTGTGGGCTTCACGAATTTGCGTGTCTTCCTTGCTCAGGGGCCATGCTAACCTTCTCTGTATCGTTCCAATTTTAGTATATGTGCTGCCGAAGCGAGCACCAGACTCCCTTTTTTTTCTTTTCTCCCTTAACCCACCATTCAGAATTATTGATTAGTAATTACTAGGACTTATCTTACTGGATTGGTAAAAAAACTGTAGAGTTTAGAACAAGGATTCTTAATCTTTGGCCCAGTACCTCCTTGAAATTGTTTTGTATATATGCACATACATTTTTCTGAGAAGAAGGGTACATAGCTTTCCACTGGTTCTCAAAGGGGCCCATGTCCCAGATACTTAACTAGGCTTACTTGCTTCAATTCTACATGCCCTTTTTTGCCTGAGATCTGTTTCTTGTACCCTCTTTCTCTCTTACTGACCCAGAAGGTAGGAAAGCCTTTAGTTAGTTAGTTTTTACTGGAGTATAGTTGCTTTACAATGTTGTGTTAGTTTCTACTGTACAGCAAAATGAATCAGCTATACATATACCTATATCCCCTCTTGTTTGGATTTCCTTCGCATGGGAAAGCATTTAAAACTTATAATTTCAAGACCTTAATTGTCCTACATTTGGGTGAAAAATCCAAAGGCTTTGGTTATAGTATCACTTTAGTGGAAATGTAAAATAAAATGGAAATCTGTTATCTTTTTTTAAAGTACATAGTATGTCTTAGGAATTGATTTGAATTGCACTAGGAGGTATTATCTAAAAAGCCACTTTTTCTTAGCAAATGTTTTAGACTAACTTTCTAGAACATATTAGAAGGATAGCTCTCAATATATATATTTTTTTTCTTGATAGAAGCATGAAATGGGCTTGCTGGAAGTGGCATAACTGTTGATCTTATCTTCTCCTATTCTGAATATTGTTTTTTGTTGTCCAGAAGCAAAAAATAAAAACACTGTATTTAAACAATAAAGTGCAAAGAGGCCACCCACTTCAGGACCTTCAGTGTAGGGCAGTACTGATAATACTAGTGTCATCCTTACATACTTTCTCCAGGTTTTTCCTATAACAAAGAAAACCTTATGACTGGTTATATTGGCCCCATTTGTAGCTATTCCACGTGAATGAGGCCGAATGCAATGTTTAGATACTTTGGTGGGAATATTCCTTTCCATTGCTATTGTCTAAAGGCATAAAAATGAATTTTTGTTTCTGAATTTTGGCCCCTACCTATGGCAGAAAATCAAAGCGATATTTTATTTTACACTCAACTGGGGAATTTAAAGAACTATGAGACATGGTGAGACTGTAATTGCTATAGGTATTTGGATATTATGTTTCAATCTCAGGATATTTTCAAACATTATATTGTTTCTCTTTCAGGGTAATAGATGGTCTGGAGACTCTAGATGAATTGGAGAAGCTACCAGTAAATGAGAAGACATATCGACCTCTTAATGATGTACACATTAAGGACATAACTATTCATGCCAACCCATTTGCTCAGTAGCTATAATAGACCTGGACAAATACTTGGCAAACTATTCAAGGAACACACCTATTATGGTTTACCCAGTTTTAATTATGTCAGAGATTGCATCATTATACAGCTTGTTTACAACTAAGATCTACTTGTTTACAGCTAAGATCTTCTATGAGTTGGTGGTACCAAGGGAAGCCAAACAGCTTTTACTCCTATTCTTAGAGGGTATTCTTTACTGTAACTATTACCTAATGCATTTCTTTAATTTTTTTTTAAAAACCCTGTTTAATTTTGTTTTTCCATATAAATATTCATTTTAAAATGCTGAGTCTCAAATCCAGGCATTGTTGAGCACCCTAATTACATGCTCCTACCATATGTAGTCCACATCCTGGAAATATTATTTTCTATTAATTATTTACTTTATACAGTTAGAAAGAGGAAGGACAAATAAAGAGATGGCCTAGAAAGGCCGGTCAATCCAGTTGTTATTTTCCCTGGTCTTTATAGTAAAGGCTCAGAGAGGTCTCAAAGTACAGTAAACACTCAGAATTTCCCAACTGATGTGCCCATGGAACATTTTAAAAAAATACATCTTTTCTTGTAAAGCAATTATACCCCAATAAAGATGTTAAAAATAAATAAATAAATAAAACTCTTAAAAAAATCTATATATATCTTTTCAAAATGCAGGGTAAAAAAGAAATATAATGCAGGATAGAGTCCTACAGATGATCCATTTGAAAAATACAATTAGTTGTAGAGTTCTGGTTTGGGTTTGAATCACAGCTCTGCCCCCTAATATTAACTTTAGGCAAGCTAATATCTCCAAGCTTTAACTTTCTCATACATAAATAATCCTTCACATGACTCTTGTGAGGATTAAATGAAATAATGTGTATAAAGCTTCTGGCATGTAGTAAGTGTTCTGTAGCAAGTAAATGGAAGCTGTGCTCTTAACCATATCAGGGCTCTCACCTAATCAGGCCATTTATCAGGCTCTACCATTGATTTGTTAAAGAACTATGTCCCACTCACTGTCTAGATCACCTAGGTTAGATTTGGGGTATTTCTAAAACTGATACCAAACATTTCTTCGTTTGTATCATTTCTGCAGATGGCTGATCTAATTGATTCTTTCTTAACTGCAATTAGGGAGTTAGCTTGCAGTTATTCTCTTGTTACTATTGGTACCTTCCATACCTTACACTAAACTGAGGGGCCAGTTACACTAATGCCCTCATGTTTTGTTTCACCCTTTTAATTTAACCATTAGTTTCTAGAATTAGTATTAAGGCCTCTTTTAGGCCAGAATTTGGTTTGCCACTTCTTATACTTGATATATTTCTTCTCCAAACATGTCATTGAATTTTTGTCACCACCCTTAAGAGTATTTTACTGATTGTCAGGAAGTTTTTGTACTGACATTGCCTCAATTTTTATTCCAAACTGTGCCATTTTTTTAGTGGTACAGATATGATTTCTGGGTTCTTCGAGCTCATTCTTATGTCTGCTTAGTTGTACCCATAAGGATCTCATAGATAGGGAGGTATACTGGCTCCCCCTTGGGCCTCTCGTAGGCTACCATGAGGATCAAAATCCAGAACGTTGATTTCTGTCCACTCACACTGAATTGACTGGTTCACTGATCACATTAGCAGTTGGGTAATTGACATTCTGTTCCATGTATTACTTGGCAGTAAGTATAAACTACTCAGAAGACTAGAATATTGCTGATCAACCCAAGTTCTCTTTAAAACGAAAGTAATGTGGTTCCCCAACTAGACAAGAGGTTGGCAAACTGCAGCCCTCAGGCTGGCCACCTGTTTTTGCAGATAACATTTTCTTGGAACTCTGCCATTCCCATGTTTATGCAGTAGCTCTGGTTGTTTTGTGCTACCAGAGCAGAAATGATTGGCTGTGCCAGAGACCAAATAGCCTGCAAGCCTAGAATATTTACTCTCTGGCCGTTTAAGAAAGTTTGCCAACCCTTGACCCAGACTATCAGAAGTTGCCAAATAATCATGGTTTCACAGCAAAGGGAGTTAAAACTCATACGAGTTTAAGGGATAGTATAAACTATGCCTGAAATCTGCTTCACCATGTTGCCGAAAAATCGGCTTCCCTGTGCACTGAGGCCGAACAGAAATACGGAGACAGGGATTTTGGAGGAAGAGAGAGATGGCTTTATTTTTCTGCTAGGCAGAAGGGAAGACAGAAAGCTAGCGCCTCAACTGTGCCCCCCCTCCTTGGGAATCGGGAGATTTTAGATCAGCCCGGGGTACATGGTAAGGATCAAAGTAGTGAAGGTCTTGCATGCTTCCTTTCCTTTGCATTATTTCAAAACAGTCATAGCTGGCGTCAGGCTTCCTGGTAATTGGAGTCTGGCAGTCTGGTAACCGCATCCATTTGCCTCTCGTTTATCGGCCTGTGACCTTGTCTCTGAAATTCAAAAACTATAGGGGGTGATTTGTTACAAGGGGCGTGTAGAATGTAAGTGCCGGGAGTGAGAGGTGGGGTATGTAACACACAGAGTCAGGGGTGATGGGTGCCGAAGGTAAATTACCTAGTGTCAGGGAGTGAGGTTCGCTTTGTAAAATACAAATCTACTTACTACAAATTAGTGACAGTTAAACAAGGAGTGATTAACTCTCAGGGCCAGCTGTGCTGCTTCTTTCGCCTGCTCGATGCTCCCTTTTTTCCCCTTGCTCTCAGGAGAAGGAGAAAGAAAACTCACTTCTATTTACATCGCAACATGATTAACTCTCAGGGCCGGCTGTGCTGCTTCTCTGCCTGTTCGCTGCTCCCTTTGTCTCCCTTGGTCTCAGGAGAAGGAAGACTTCATGGCTATTTTTGCTGCAGCCACCATTCTTGAATTGTACCTGAATTCATTAGAATTCTTGAGTCCTGTTAGATCCTCGTTTGGAGCTCTTGAGTAGAAGGCTTGCAGACCTTTTGGTTAATGGCAAATTGAAGAGTTGTAATTCATACCTTGGTTGAACTTGGAAATTTCCAAATCCATTTAGCAACACATTCTTAATCTCTATGGTGGGTATTTCTGAAGACATGTATTTTTGTTGTTTGAACAACTAAAACTAGTAAGTAATTTATTGAGCTTCTTCCAGGTTTGGCTACAAAGGACATCGGACACTGTCTACTCCATGGGAGCACAGTCTAAGGACCTAAGAGACATGTAAATAGATAAATTTTAATACAAAGGACTCAACTTTTAATCAGTTTAGTAAAGTGGATAGATTAGTTACTATTTCACTAATGGATTGGTGGTTCTTTAAATTCAATTTGTACCAATTGTGGTTCAGGTAGTGATACTCCATATAATAATTATAAAGCAAATCTAGAAGAATACATGATAATGGAAAATTTTTTAAATATAATGAAAAAGGAATTAATCCCAATCTTTATAAAGCTGCAAATATCAATATTAGAACTGTGATGTGTGAGGGATAAGACTAGAATAATAGAGTGTAAACAGTAGTGTATACATAGTTTATTTAAAGCAGTATCCAAAAATCACTTTAAAAAGAGAAGAGGGGACTTCCCTGGTGGTGGTTAAGACTGTGCTTCCATTGCAGGGGGCACGAGTTTGAACCCTGGCCAGGGAACTAAGATCCCCTGTGCTGCACAGTGCAGCCAAAAAAAAAAGTTATTCCATAAATTGTGTTAGGATAACCAGTAAATGACATGGAGAAAAAAAAAGCAAAAGAATTTCACCTCACATGATATACCAAAATTCCAGATGGATAAAAGAGTTGCCTTTTTAAAGAAAACAGAAGAAAAATTTAAAACATTTCAAAGAATTCCTCTGAAGAAGAAAGGAATTTCTCAGTTTACAAACTTGACAGAGGTAAAGATGGAATAGGTTTAACTGCATGAAAATAGGACAAAAGAGAACTGTACAGAAAAGCAATAAGGTATGAATGGACAAGTCACAAGAGAAAATGTGCAACTTCACTAATTAGAAAATAAAGTTACAAGTATCCACCAAAATAACAAATTTTTAATGTTATGCACTAATTTAGTTAGAGCCGCCAAAACAAAGTACCAGAGACTGGGTGGTTTAAACAACAGAAAAGTTTCTCACGGTTCTAGAGACAAGTTGGGAGATCACGGTGTGGGCAGGGTTGTTTACTCTGAGGCCTTTCTCCTTGGCACGTAGATGACCATTTCCTGTCTTCACGTCATCTTTCCTCTGGGTGTGTGTTTCCCAATCTCTTTAAAAGACACCAGCTAAAGTGGATTAGGACCCTCCCTAATGACCTCATTTAATCATATTACCTCTGTAAAGACCCTATTTACTGCCAACTAAAAATTGTCGCTTACCATCTGGCTCTAGTGTATAAGAGTGAAGTCACTAGCCACTGCAGTCACTGACTTTCAACACACCTTGAAAGGAGTTCAGAGTGGAGATCAGGAATGAGGCACCCTGTGCTTTGGGGAAAACAGGCAGAACAGGCCTTCGGATAGATATTTTCAGGAGAAGATTTTATGAGCCCAATTTTCTTGCATCTTCTCATATCTAGAAAAGCACTAAAATCATTAATGGAGACACCTACCTGCTCCTCGTGACTAGCAGCAACCCTCTGACAAAAGGTGTGCTTGACTGCACATATCCCCCTTCACTAAAATCATATATAACACTAACTTCTCCCCCTACCTCTTGGGAGCAGTTCCTCAGAGCTGAGAGGCTGTCTCCCCAGGCATTTTGCCCCAAATAAAACTTACCTCACTACTCTCACATTGTGCATTTTTTTCAGTCCACACTACAAATACAGTCACGTTCTGAGGGAGTGGAAGTTAGGACTTAAACGCATGAGTATATGGGGGGGGGCACAGCCCTTCAAACAGCCCATAGCATGCACTAACAGACGCACTAAAATGGCTAACTTCATTAATGAAACTTTGGATATATCCTGAACCAGTAATCGGCTGTTTGTGGGCCTTGCTAAATTTAAAACCATTTTGGAAAGCAATTTTGGCAACATGTACAGGATTTTTTCATTGGCTTTTACCCTGTAATTTTACTGTGAGGATTTCGCCTAAAGAAATTAAATACTCTAAATTGCTGTCTGCACAAACTGCAACTTTGACCTGTAATAGCAGAACATGGCTAATGCCCATATTTAGATTGCTGTTAGGATTAAGTGAGAACTTATGTACCGTGTTTGGCACAACGACTTCGATTAACTGTTATACTCCAAGGACTGGGATTCCCTAGGTTTTGCTTAACATTTAAATGTGCTGTTAAACATATACCGAATAGCTGTAAATTTCACAAGTTACTGTGAGAAATTTCTCCCTCACAAGTGAAATACTTACCTTGTACTTAGTGATCCTGACCCCATGTAAGAATCTAGGTATTAATGGTTTTAAAGCATCTTCAAAGCCATTTTGAGAAGCGGCTTAAGAAAGGCAAACAAGCATGGGGATCCTGGGGATGCATATTCCTCATCACTTTACCCTACAGTAGTTGTGCATCCGTATCCGGCAAGTTATCTACGCTGCTCTCCTGTCTAAATAAAGCCAGTAAGATTACGCTTTACCGTAATACGTGATAATTTTATGCGTTCCACTAAATTTGTAATGAGTACGTGATTTTCTTCAAGTGACAAATGGAGAAGGGGCGGGGCGCGGGAGTCAGGATTGGCAATTACTTTGTTCCATCAAATTGCAGCTTGGAAAAAAAAATTGCAGCTTGATTTTTGTTGTTCAGAGGTTGTTTCCTGAAAATTGTCTTCTTCTAATGACCTTCCATTTCCCCCTTTCACAGTTTACTTCATCTTTACACCGCAGAGGTCTCGCTTAACGCGGAAATGTTGCTTGTGAGGAGTTCCACTTTCTGTCTCCAGGCTTTTGCGCTCACATTTCTTCGACTTCTAAAACCTCGGGAAAAATCTTTACAATCCAAGTTCAGTGCGTGTGGGTCCCAGCCACCGAAGATTTAACTAGTTTTAAACAGGTCTCAGAACTTTAACAAAAGCCCAAATCCAGACAATTCCCAATTTGGGGCTATTTGATGCAGATGGTGTAATTTTTTTTAAAGCATCGTTTAAGCGATTGCAATAGGGTACAGGCTATTTTGTACCCTGCTTCCCTCACTCTTCCTCATTTCTAGCGTTCACAAACACAATTTTTAGTGACCATGAGCGAGTCTCTTCTCTCCAACTCTTACAATGTTTTCTCAGAGTCCGATCGGAGAGCAGGGCCAACATGGCGGCCACCAACAGCTTCCCTCCCTCCACCCTTGGTCGCTGAGCGCCCGACCCAGAACCTGCGCACAAGTCGGAGCCGGAGTCGGCTCCGCCCTCCCCGCCTGCGCGCCCCGCCCGGAGGCGGAGGCCCGCTTGCAGCGTCATCGTGTTTTCCAGGAGAGCCCTGACGCGGTGACTGTCAGCTCCATTTTGCTGCCGGAGCTCGCAGCAGACGCTGCGTTTTCTCCGTGGTCGCGTTGCAAGCATTGTCTCCTTAGGCTTGGACTCTTTTCCAGGACGGTAAGACGCGGGAGGAAGCAGGCCAGGTGTCAGGGCCTCTTTTTGTGCCTCAAGAGCGCTTGTGACGCTCCCCTCCAAGCTTGTTGGGCGCCCGCAGTCTCCGGCACGGTGACCCCTCTTTTCCCTACCCTCCCGGCTGCACAAAGGTGGCCCGCTCGTCTTCCATGCTTTGCCAAGCCCGTCGCTGCGAATTTCTGTTTGAACCGCAACGCTCCAGTCACTGGTGGAAGGTAGCGGTAGGGTTTGCCAGGCGGGGGAAGGTTCTCGAACGTTTGCCTTCCCCAAAGGGAGGGGGGAAGGGCCGAGCCCCGGAACCCACGGGCGCCATGTTGTCTGCGGCGGTGGAGGCCTCGGCCGGGCTGTAAAATGGCGGCGGGGCGGAGACGGCAAGGCAGCCCGCGGGCGGTGGCGTTGACTCGGGTTCTGGAATGTGCCTGAGTCTCGCTCCTCTGAGGAAGTGTTCTTAACAAATGAAAAGAAAGAACACGTTGACCTGGTGTAAGGCGGTGTCACTTAATGTCCAGTTGAGTCTTAAAGGATTCCGGGGAAAATGGCGCGTGCCTTTGCCTTCAGTGGTGTAAACAAAAGTCAGGTTTAGGATCTCGAGGAAAGAAAAATAATATGGCGTATTTGAAGGAGCGCGTGAGAGAAGTCGGGCAGTGGGGCCATTTAGCCGAAGGTACTTCTTGCAGAACCCCCCGCCCAGAACAATTGGAGCTTCTTGATTTCGAGGTGCCTTTAGAGACGAGGTGAGGCCTGGGCAGTTAGTACTGATATGAACGGTAGTTGGTAAAAGTTTCTGTATAACGTCTTTTTCAAGTTAAGAATTTGTGATTCTGGCAGGAAAGGATTTTTCCCAACGTTCAGAAATTGGGATTTCCTCCTATTTTTCCAATCCTCTTCTAGTAAATCTGAGCGTGACATGAATAATGCAGAATATCTATGAATAAGGTTCCGACTCTAGATTTTGAGGCAGCAGAAAAAAAATCATTGGGTTTATCAGTGATTTCAGGTTGGGTGATAATGATTTTTGAACTTTGATTTAAAAGAACAATAAAACGTCACAACTAGAGTGAATTTGCAACAGTGTTGACATGTGGGGTAATATTTAACTGGGAAAAACTTGTCTTTTATGTAGATGAGACACTCAAAGAGAACTTATTGTCCTGATTGGGATGAAAAAGATTGGGATTATGGAAAATGGAGGAGCAGCAGCGGCAGTCATAAAAGGAGGAGGAGATCACATAGCAGTGCACGGGAGAACAAGCGCTGCAGATACAATTACTCTAAAACATCTGATAGGTAATGAGAATATTTATAGTGTCTCAGTATAAAAATACTTTAATTACAGTGTTACGTATCAGTTGTATCTCAGTAAAACTGGGAAAAATACATTTTCATGATTAAAACTAGAGGCGACTTACGATAACTGATTACCATTTCTGTTTCCAGTGACAACTTGTAATGGTTGTAAAATTGGGAGTTTTTTTTTTTTTTTGCTTTTTGGTAAGAAAAGAGTAAAATCTTATTAAGAGTACTGTTTTAAGAGATTTACTGAGAATTTGAGGATATTTGGGATTAACATAGAGCATTGAAAATGCATTTTCACTTTTTCTAGCTATTATCTGGAAAGCAGATCCATAAATGGGAAGGATTATCATAGTCGACGCTACATTGATGAATACAGAAATGACTACAATCAAGGATGTGAACCTGGACATCGTCATAGAGATCATGAAAGCAGATATCAGAACCATAGTAGCAAGTCCTCTGGTAGAAGTGGAAGAAGTAGTTATAAAAGCAAACACAGAATTCACCACAGCACTTCATATCATCGTTCACATGGGGTATGAGCTCTTTTAAAATATTTTGGAAATTTTATTTCCCTTGTGGAACAGGAAAACTTGAAATTGTGTTTGATCATTTGAGGAAGTTCTGTTTAAGATAAAGTCGTCTCGATTTTAACTTGCAGGAGTCTTTGTGTTTGTGCATTGGATAGGAAATTCTTCAAATACCATATCTGTATAGTTAATATAGTAATAGATTTTATTAGTAGTTGGCAACTAATTGTCATTCCAGTGACAGGTAATTTAGGTTAGTTTATAGCAGGGATTACAAGATATTCTGAAAGTTTTCTTATAGTACTTCAAGAAATGTGATTTGTTAAATTAAAGTCTTACTACAAATAGAAGTAGAATTTTTATATTTGTACGACTGAGGATTATGCCATGCATGCCTCTTTGTTCTGGCAAAGCATATTCTCTAATCCTTTTTTCACTAAGGAAACCACTTAAACAGATTTGAATGTTATGGGTTATGGGTTAATTTGGAGATCAAGCTCAGATGACATTTTAAATACCATAGTGTTTCTTGTATGCCAATTTTTTTTTCTCCCCAAAATTAGGATTTTTAATTTTATTTGCTGTTTTGTTATTTTCTTAGTTTAGCTGGGAAATTATAATTTGGCCACAGTCTACTTTTGACAAGTAAATATTCTACAATTTTGCAACATTAAATTAGGACACTAGAAACTTAAAATTATGTTTCAGTGAGTGCTACAACTAAGCATTTTTTAAAAAAGAAAAACAATTGTATTATGTTTTGTTGCCTTGCCACTTTGAGTATCTTATCTGAAAATCTGTTCCTTGCCATGTTTTTCTCCTGTTAACATAAACTATGTGCCCTGTGAATTTCTGGGGACTGAATTTGAAATTGCTCCTGCCAACCGTTTGTGGCCTGGCGTGTATCTGAATGCCTGAATATCTCCCCGCTGAATGAATTTCGTATTCTGCCCTGAATTCACTCGGGTATATTGATTGGCTGGATGATCTTGGTGCCGCCCACTTGACGTTTCCAGAAGAGTCACCGAAGGAAAAGAACCAGGAGTGTAGAGGATGATGAGGAGGGTCACCTGATCTGTCAGAGTGGAGACGTACTAAGTGCAAGATGTATAGAATATTTTTCAACACTTATTAACTTTTCAGATAACATAATCTATATATAGATTAAGATTTCAGGGATTTGGAAATCTTTTTTTCTTTCTCTGTTTTTGTTTTGTTTTTTTCCATTTCTTTTGGTGGGAGGGGTTGTGTTTTTACTTTCTTTAGAAATTTAATGTTTGTTATGCAGAACTTCCAAAACAGTAAATCAAGTTAATGAAATTAGCTTAAGAATGAAATTAGACCTAAAAATAGTTATATATGTTTTTTGGCAGTGTTGACCAATAAAATATCTAGTGACTAAGGAAATTTGTAGCATCAACTAGAATAATCTGCATTTGATAGCCTTTATTGTAAGTAAACTGTTTCCACTTCTTGGTATAACTGAGTTTTATTTCTCTCTTTTAGATGAAATTGTAGATACTTTAGGTGAAGGAGCTTTTGGGAAAGTCATGGAGTGCATTGATCATAAAGCGTAAGTCTCCTGGCCTGGGATTGCACTTGGGAAGGTGAACAGTATAGAAAATTTATTCAGCTTTAAGATATAGTCTGACCACGAATTAGACACATCATTATACCCTTTTAGCTTGGATTTTTGACTTGTGTATAGGAAACTCCAATAAAGTTACTAGCCTTTTGTGTTCTTAAGCAGTAGCTATTAATAGTATGTGTAAGTCTCTAATTACAAGCTGAGAATAGATTTTATTGTTTCAGAAAGTATTCTTTTGTTGTCCCACTGGGCACAGTTGTGGCCATTGTTGTTTTTTTTTTTCTGGATCAGTATTTTTTAGCCTTGGTTTTATATTAGGAGTCTGTGGAGCTTTGCTTACCCCAGACATTGAACCAGTCTTCAGGGTAGCTTACCTAGGAACCTATATTTTTAGAAAGTAACCTAATTGATAAGGGGTAACACAGCTAGAGCTGAGAACTCTCCTAGATTGGTGTCATAAGTTTAATTATCTATGCCCTTCAAACAACTGATTGAAATTTCTTAACGTAGTGTAAGAAATTTTCTTTACTTTGTTTCCTGTTTGATTTTTTTTTTCCCTTTGGAATGGCAAAGCTTTTCTAAATGAATTATTAGAGGAGGCTTTCTACTATTGGTTGGTAAGGTTCTGAGAACTAGAACTCTTCATCCCCACTATATCCCAACTTTTTTGGTAACCTGGACCAAAGGAAGATTGGAGTTATTAGCCAGTGACTGGTATTATAGGAAGAAACTGCTCTATGTACATTTGTTTTACGTCTTAGTTGGAATGTAAATTGAGGTGATAATGTCCCAGTATTGTTAAATTAGAGCTATTGGTATGTAGTTAAAGGACCAAAAAAAAAAAAAATTCAAGTGGTCTGATGAAAAAAATCTGTCATTCAGCATGTGTTACTGACCCTACCGTATGCCCAAAGGTCATTCTAGTTGCTTACACTGAGTTGAAGTTAGAGTACTTACATATAATTAGACAAAACTGAATGCTAGACCATAAATTCAAAAAAACAAATACAATGGGTCAGAATAGAAGTAGTACAGTTTGAAGAGTGATGGAAAAATGGAATTGGACATCATCTTTATCATTTTTTTAATGTTAACTTTTCGTTAACAGGGGAGGTAGACATGTAGCAGTAAAAATAGTTAAAAATGTGGATAGATATTGTGAAGCTGCTCGCTCAGAAATACAAGTTCTGGAACACTTAAATACAACAGACCCCAGCAGAACATTGTAAGTATCAAAATAGAACTTAGAAAAATGGCCTCGGGTAGATTTGAATTGTAAGAGGCTGTACTCAGTTTTTTTCTCATATGTTTATAGCCGCTGTGTTGAGATGTTGGAGTGGTTTGAACATCATGGTCATGTCTGCATTGTGTTTGAACTACTAGGACTTAGTACTTATGACTTCATTAAGGAAAATGGTTTTCTGCCCTTTCGACTGGATCATATCAGGAAGATGGCATATCAGATATGCAAGTCTGTGAATTGTAAGTGTTTGGCATATATTCCAGAAACTTGAGTTTATGGAGACTGGTTTTAATGCCAGACCAATTTGAGTCTTTGAAAAGAAAAAAGTACAATCTAACATATATGACTTGGAGGCCTGACTTAATTAAGAGTAGGTAGGAGAGGGCTTCCCTGGTGGTGCAGTGGGTAAGAATCCGCCTGCCAACGCAGGGGACACGGGTTCAAGCCTTGGTCCGGGAGGATCCCACATGCCGCAGAGCAACTAAGCCCGTGCGCCACAACTACTGAGCCCACGAGCCGCAACTACTGAAGCCTGCGCGCCTAGAGCCTGCGCTCCTCAATGAGAAGCCACCACAATGAGGAGCCCGCGCACTGCAATGAAGACCCAACACAGCCAAAAATAAATAAATAAATAAATAAATTTTTAAAAAAAGCATTGTTTAAGAGTAGGTAGGAGAAAGATGTGGTTGATTACAAGCGGTTGGTCAGCTTACTGCATTTCATTCAGTAAAGAGAATATTGTCCAGCATATAATAATAAATTGTATAAGACTGATTCAACGTTTCTAATTTCTAAAAATGATAATCTAGAACCACTGGGTTAAAATTAAGGAATGGCAGATCTCAGCTTCATAAGAGAAAGATACTTCTAAGCAGTTAGCTGTCAGTGAAGTAACTTTTTAGAGGGGTAATGGGTTTTAGTCCCTGGTGGTTTTGTAGTAGGCTATTGAATGTTGACCACTTATTTGGACATGAAAAGGCATTCAGAGAGGATTTTTGTTACAGGGCTTTGGGGTTTGGTTAGGGTTTTGGTTTTCAATTTTTAGAATACAGGAACTTTTTCTGTTTCATTCTCAGTTCTGCACAGTAATAAGTTGACTCACACAGACTTAAAGCCTGAAAACATCTTATTTGTACAGTCTGACTACACAGAGGCATATAATCCCAAAATGGTAAGTCTTTGATGTTTTATCTTCATAGTTTTAAGTGAATATTTTACACCTTAATGTAATGCCTCCTTAATCATTTATGATTTTCAGAAACGTGATGAACGTACTTTAATAAATCCAGATGTTAAAGTTGTAGACTTTGGAAGTGCAACATATGATGATGAACATCACAGTACATTGGTATCTACAAGACACTATAGGGCACCTGAAGTTATTTTAGGTAAGAATTTCTTAATTGTGCTTTGAGACCTGTGTATGTTTTTATTGAAGCTAACTAAAATTTATTTACAGTTCTAGGTGTTTGTAGGACTACCTTTTTCCCTTTTAGGGATTAGTATAGTAAAACACATTAAGGGTTTTAAGCTCTTTGTTATTCCAAGTAGTCAGCTCTGGGACTTTGAGAAGTTGCTTAATCTTTCTAGAATGCAGTTTGCACATTTGTAATATGTGATGGGATGTTATTTTTATTTATATTTTGGCTGTGCGACCAGCGTGCGCCCCCTGCAGTGGAAGATGGAGTCTTAACCACTGGACCGCCAGGGAAATCCCATGATGGGATTTTAAAACATAATCATATAATGCCTCTTATACTTCATACATGTCATGTCTAGTCTTTGCATGGTGTAGCTTGCTCCCATTTTACAAGTTAGTAAATGGAGGTTTAGGAAAAAAAATTTTCCCCAAATCAGTCCCAAAAGAGTAAGCCAGATTTGGGGCTTGAAACTAGATGTCTCCAGAGCCCTAACTAATTCTTACATGCTATGCTATCGTATTATGTTTAAGCTTGGATTAAGTGATTCCTTTAGGATCTTTCCAGCTCAAACATCAGATTATATCCTTGTTTTTTAAAATGTTGATAAGAAATATTGAGGAGTTTTTCATTAACAATTTGCTTTACTTTGCAGCCCTAGGATGGTCCCAGCCATGTGATGTCTGGAGTATAGGATGTATTCTTATTGAATATTACCTTGGGTTTACAGTATTTCCAGTAAGTGACAATGATCTGTTTCAATGACTTTGCAAAAGTAAATTGCCTGTTTATATGAATTTAACACAAAGTATACACATTTAGGTAGCGCTTTTTCTCTCTCTCATTATAGACTATTAATTGTAGGTAAAGGTAAAGAAATAAAATCACGTGTAATTCTGATGCTGTTGGGCATTTGTATTTTCTTTATAATTTATCATTTTATTGGAAACATTTCTAAGTATATTACAAATAGTTATCTTTGTTTATTTAGGGAAATTGTCGGTGAACTTCTGTAGGCCTTAATTATTTTTTCTTCTAAGCTGTAACTTGCTAAAAGTATGCCTGTTTTAGAGATCACCTTCCTTTGTGACCTGTAACCTACGGACTAAAAATTTAGCAGCTGTGTTAAATAAGAACAAAGCACAACATGCAAATAGAAGTAGTTAATAACTTTTTGTTACTATTTTAGACACACGATAGTAAGGAACATTTGGCAATGATGGAAAGGATTCTTGGACCTTTGCCAAAACATATGATACAGAAAACCAGGTATGTTTAAGAGTAAGTGCCATTGATCACCTTTGCTAGATGTTTTAAGTTTTCGTTGTCAACATTATAAACATGAATGGATATGGACTTACTCTTAGGAAACGTAAATATTTCCATCATGATCGATTAGACTGGGATGAACATAGTTCCGCTGGCAGATATGTTTCAAGGCGCTGTAAACCTCTGAAGGTAAGCCTGGGTCATTGCTTAAGTGATCAAAACCTTGAGTTTTCCCTATTTTTTTGGTGGGGAAATAAAATTATAATAAGTGGTAGTAGAAAAGGCTGTTGATTGTATTTATTTTCCTTTCAGGAATTTATGCTTTCTCAAGATGCTGAACATGAGCTTCTCTTTGACCTCATTCAGAAAATGTTGGAGTATGATCCAGCTAAAAGGATTACTCTTAAAGAAGCCTTAAAGCATCCTTTCTTTTACCCCCTTAAAAAAAGTATATAAATCTGTAATTGTATAGCTCCCTTAAGAGATCATATGGACTGTATCAGTCTAATTTTTAAATTTAAGTTATTTTGTACAGCTTTTGTAAATTTACATTTTTGTATTGCCATGTTTATTTTGTTTGGGTAACTCGATTTAAGTAAATATTAGCTAAGTAAAGTAATGAACATCTTTCAGTAATTACAAAATGATTTATTCAGAATAAATTTTTGTACTTATAAAATTTATATGAATCTGTATAGTTTGTTTTTAGCACCATTTTTGTTCTACCTGTTATTGTAAGAATGGATGTGTATCTCTTCCTGGCATTTTCCTTAAGTCTTTGGAAATGTTTAGCTTTGTTTGCATTTTAGGGGTTGCCAGCATTGGGAGTTACGCCTGCCTTCTCTAAACCAAATGCAGTGAAACCAGGTTATAGAATACAAAGAACTAGAGATGAGCCAAGAGAATTGTTTGCTCCCTTTATTCCCATATTTAATATTGCTGCTTTCTTGTCACCCTCAGTGGGATTCCACAAATGGCTTAAGTTAGTGGGGAATTTAGGATTCTACGCAGTTGGCTTTTTTTTTTTTTAAAGACTTCTTTAGAGTAGTTATAGATTCACAGCAAAATTGAGAGGAAGGTGCAGAGATTTCCAGTATACTTCTTGCTCCACACATGTATAGCCTCCCGCATTATCCACATCCCTCATGTATTTAGGATTATAGGATACAGAGTGTTTTCACTGCTCTAAAAATCTGCTCTATTCATCCTTCTCACCTCCAACCTCTGGCAACCACTGATATTTTTACTGTCCTTAGTTTTGCCTTTCCTAGACTGTCATAGTTGGCGTCGTATAGTATGTAGTCTTTTCAGATTGGCTTTCACTTTTTGAGTAATGTGCATTGAAGGTTCCTCTGTGTTTCCATAGCTTAATAGCTCATTTCTTTTTAGCTTACAATTTATTTTTTTTAATTATTTTTTATTTTGGCTGCACCAGTTCTTAGTTGTGGCATGCAAATGTCTTAGTTGCTGCATGTAGGCGGCTTAGTTGCTGCATGTATGCGGGATATAGTTCCCTGGCCAGGGATGGAACACGGGCCCCCCTGCATTGGGAGCATGGAATCTTACCCACTGGACCACCAGGGAAGTCCCCAGTTTATTTTTTAAATTCTGAAAGACACTGCAAGGTCTAAACTTTGGGTAGTGCTCCCCACATGCAAACACCTGGTCAGGAACCCAGTAGAAGAGCCCGCTTTGTAGGAAGCACTGCAACAGAGTTGTGTGGTACGGATATATTTTTACTGCAATTTTTAAAATTATACATGGCATATCCTCGTTAATATTTTAATGTAATGTAAATTACAAACGTACGTAATCAAATTAAAAAAATAAAAATGAATTTAAGTATCCTAAAACCACATAAAATGGAAACTTTCACTCATTTACATGGTAACACTAATAAAGACTTAGCAGCATTACTACCTAATGCTGTTTTATCCTAGTTCTTTCTGAAACATTCCAATTTAGTCTGTCTTTGTGCAGTTCACAATTGTCTATCATAAATATCTTTTACAAAAAGAACCTGTATGAGCATATATTTTCCAAGGTGGTTTGTACCTATTACAAAATAGATGTGTACCAGAGAGGGCCATCAAGAACTAAAGCATTCTGGTTGCAAATAATAAACATCTGTTCTCTAAGATTATGTGGACTTTTTATCTTATTTTTTTAAATTTATTTGGCCATGTCTGGTCTTCATTGTGGCATGCAGGCTCTTTCGTTGCTGCACATCGTCTCCGTTGTGGCACATGGGCTTCTCTCTAGTTGTGCGTGGGCTCAGTAGTTGTGGCACGCAGGCTCTAGTGCACGCATGGGTTTAGTTGCCCCATGGCATGTGCGATCTTAGTTCCCCAAGGACCCAAGTCCCCAGCATTGGAAGGCAGCTTCTTAACCACTGGACCACCAGGGGAAGTCTCTGGAGTTTTTAGACAAATAACATTCAAACATTTTCATAGATCATCTCCATTTGTTCAAATATTAGCTCTTCATGTTTTCTTTTTCCAGTAGTCAATCTTCATTATCTGCTTGTAATTCCTTTTTTTTTTAAGTGCTGAGTTAATAGTCCATTGTTTCGATATACCAGTTTATTCACCTATTGAAGGACATGTTTAACTGTTAAGAAGAAGTTGCCATTAACATCTGTGTGCAGGGATTTTTTTGTGGACTTAAGTTTCCAATTCCTTTGGATTGATACCAAGAAATGCGATTGCTAGATCAAATAGTAAGAGTATTTTTAGTTTTGTGAGAAATTGTGATTTCCCCCCAGTGTAGCTTGTCTTGTTCTCTTGGCATCGTATTTCACAGAGAAGTTGATGTGTAAGAAGTCCGGTTGGTCATTCTTTCGTAGGTTGCGCTTTTGGTGGTAGGTTTCTAAAAAGTCATTGGTACCCAAGATCATCTAGGTTTTCTCCCATGTTATTTTGAAGTTTTATAGGTTTGTGTGTTACATTTAAGTCTTTGATCCATCTTGAGTTAATTTTTGTAAAGGATTTAAGCCTCTAGATTAAATTTTGTGCTTTGCTTTTTATAAATATTTATTTACTTTTGGCTGCGTTGGGTCTTCATTGCTGCTCGTGGGCTTTCTCTAGCTGTGGCGAGCAGGGGCTACTCTTCGTTGCAGTGCAGGGGCTTTTAACTGCGGTGGCTTCTCGTTGCGGAGCACGGGCTCTAGGTGCGTGGGCTCAGTTGCTCTGTGACGTGGGATCTTCCCGGACCAGGGCTTGAACCCGTGTCCCCTGCATTGGCAGGCAGATTCTTAACCATTGCCCCACCTCAGGCCCTACATTAAGTTTACTCTGTCCTGACACTGCATCCTCCAGGTGGTGGCTGGTCATAATTTAAACACACACACACACAAACAAAAAAACACCCAAACACTTGTAAGTGGAGGTTGATTAGAATAAGCTATAAAGCCTGCACTGCTATAATTGGTCCTGAGGCCAGTGTTAATATTTATCACCCTCTCGTCTACCACACATTGTAGATTCACACTGCTAGTTGAGAATGCTTGCTTCTCATCGATGGGATGCCCAGACTTTCATCCCTTTTGAGGCGACTCAGTCTCCGCTTACCTTGCCTTTGTAAGGCCATGGTTGCTGCAGTTGCCCACTTGGAATTATCAAGTCATAGACATACCAAGAGTAAGTCCTTAAAGTTCCAGACATATTCTGCCTTGCCCCTGTAGCAGCAACCCTATCTTTCATAATAATCAGGCCCATTTCCCTGTGATATACTAACACCTTTACTTGGCTTATGGTCAGCCAGCATAAGAAGGCCCAAATAATCAGGCAGCAGTCAAAGCCTTAGGTTTAGTGGAACTCACTGGGTGTCCCCCTTGCAGAAGTTTCCTCCTGTCCTTGGAACAAAACCGCCAGTTCAGGAGTGTTCCCAAGTGGGTTGCTGGCCCCGAGTCATGCATTCTATCCAGTGGGGAAACAATAGCACATGATGGTCATTAGTTCAAAGTATATAACACATCTTGAAGGATAGTGCCCCAATCTCATAGATTGTTACCCCTAAATTCTTGTCTTAGCTGCACTTTTTTTTAAATAGATCTTTATTGGAGTATAGTTGCTTACAGTACTGTGAAGTTGTACACCAAAGTGAATCAGCCATATGCATACATATGTCCCCACATCCCCTCCGTCTTGAGCCTCCCTCCCATCCTCCCTATCCCACCCCTCTAGGTCATAGCAAAGCACTGAGATGATCTCCCTGTGCTATGCTGGTGCTTTCCACTAGCTATTTTACATTCGGTAGTGTGTATATGTCGATGCTACTCTCACTTTGCCCCAGCTTCCCCCTCCTGCCCCGTGTCCTCAAGTCCATTCTCTATGTCTACATCTTTATTCCTGCCCTGCAACTAGGTTCATCAGTACCTTTTTTTTTTTTTTTTTAGGTTCCATATATATGTGTTAGCATATGGTATTTGTTTTTCTCTTTCTGACTTACTTCACTCTGTATGACAGGCTCTAGGTCCATCCACTTCACTACAAATAACTCAATTTCGTTTCGTTTTATGGCTGAGTAATATCCCATTGTATATATGTGCCATATCTTCTTTATCCATTCATTTGTCAATGGACATTTAGTTTGGTTCCATGTCCTGGCTATTGTAAATAGTGCTGCAGTGAACATTTTGGTACATGACTCCTTTTGAATTATGGTTTTCTCAGGGTATATGCCCAGTAGTGGGATAGCTGGGTCATATGGTAGTTCTATTTTTAGTTTTTAAAGGAACCTCAATACTGTTTTCTATCATGGTTGTATCAATTTACATTCCCACCAACAGTGCAGGAGGGTTCGCTTTTCACCACACCCTTTCCAGCATTTATTGTTTGTAGATTTTTTGATGATGGCCATTCTGGCCGGCGTGAGGTGATACCTCATTGTAGTTTTGATTTGCATTTATCTAATAATTGGTGACGTTGAGCATCTTTTCATGTGCCTCTTGGCCATCTATATGTCTTCCTTGGTGAAATGTCTATTTAGGTCTTCCACCCATTTTTGAACTGGATTGTTTGGCTTTTTGATATTGAGCTCCATGAGCTGTTTGTATATTTTGGAGATTAATCCTTTGTTGTTTCATTTGCAAATATGTTTTTCCATTCTGAGGGTTGTCTTTTTGTCTTGTTTATGGTTTCCTTTGCTGTGCAAAAGCGTTTAATTTTCATTAGGTCCCATTTGTTTGTTTTTATTTCTGTTACTCTAAGAGGTGGGTCAAAAAAGATCTTGCTGTGTTTTATGTCAAAGAGTGTTTTTCCTATGTTTTCCTCTAAGAGTTTTATAGTGTCTGGTCTTACATTTAGCTCTTTAATCCATTTGGAGTTTATTTTTGTGTATGGTGTTAGGGAGAGTTCTAATTTCATTCTTTTACATGTAGCTGTCCAGTTTTCCCAGCACCACTTATTGAAGAGGCTTTCTTTTCTCCATTGTATGTTCTTGCCTTCTTTGTCATAAATCAGGTGACCATTAGTGCGTGGGTTTATCTCTGAGCATTCTCTCCTGTACCAGTGATCTATATTTCTGTTTGTTTGTTTGCGGTACGCAGGCCTCTCACCGTTGTGGCCTCTCCCGTTGCGGAGCACAGGCTCCGGACGCGCAGGCTCAGCGGCCACGGCTCACGGGCCCAGCCGCTCCACGGCATGTGGGACCTCCCCGGACCGGGGCATGAACCCGTGTCCCCTGCATTGGCAGGCGGACTCTCAACCACTGTGCCACACCAGGGAAGCCCTGTATACATTTTTAAACTTTACAAATGAGATTGCACCTCTTGCTTTTTTTTCCTCTTAACAAACACAAGTATTTCTGTAAGATAGGTGTGGCAGAACTTTTCTAAAAATATCTACCACAGTATCTCCCACTTCACATGTTCTTTGGCACTGGTAACTGCTTCAAATAATAGACTATAGCAGAAGTCATGCTAGGTCGTAAAAGCCCATGAAGCTTCCTTCTTGTTTTCCTTGAGCACCTGCTCTCGGCAGCTTGCTCGTCAGGGACTACCTTTTGGAATCCAGCTCAGTAGAATGCAAAAAGTTTGCTCCTATGTAGCTGTGCTCTCTCTAGTCGTCTTTGTGCTATTACTGTCATACAGATTACATAATTAGACATCAGAAGTTCATCAACACAGTTTTATCATTATTGGTTTATGGTACTTGTATTATACATCAGGAGAGAAAAAGAATTAGAAACAAAAAATACATTTATACTATCTTTTATGTTTACCTATGTAGTAACATTTACCAACATTCTTTATGTGAGTTTGAGTTACTATCCAGTGTCCTTTTTCTAAAAAATATCTATCTATCTATCTATCTGTCTATCTATATGGCTGCGCTGGGTCTTAGTTCCGGCACTCGGGATCTCAGTTGTGGCATGCGGGAATTTTAGTTGCGGATGTGGGATCCAGTTCCCTGACCAGGGATCGAATCTGGGCACCCTGCATTGGGAGCGCAGAGTCTTAGCCGCTGAACCACCGGGGAAGTCCCCACTGTCTTCATTTCAGCCTAAAGGACTGACTCCTTTAGTATTTCATGTAGGGCAGGTCTTCTAGTAACAGATTTTCTCAGTTTTTGTTTTTCTGGGAATGTCTCAAATTTTCCTTCATTTTTGAAGGATAAATTTGCTGGATATAGAATTTTTGGTTGGCATTCTGGTTTTATTTTTAGCACCTTGAATCTGTGATCTTATTGCCTTCTGGCCTCTGTGGTGTCTCATGCATTCAGATGCAGCCATTCCAAGCCACAGTCCTTGTAGTAATCATTATTGCAATAATCGCCAAATGCAGCAGGCACTTGGTTCCTCAAACACTTCATTTGTAAGTGCTTCATCGATAATTTGATTAACTGGGATGCTATTCCATGCCGTAGATTCCTCGACTTCTGTTTCCCACTGACAAAAAGCTCAGCAGTGTATTCAAGTACAAACCAGATCCCAAATACCCTTCTTTCAGAATTTTCTAGGACCACTCCTGGTACCAATTCTTTCCAGCCAGGAGACAAGAGAAAATCGAATTGTTTTAACAGAGGGATTTAATATAAAGTATTTTAAAGCAAGAACTAGAGAATTGAAAAGGCAAAGAGGGAATACTAATGTATCACAGAGGTAGTAATTACAGGAAGTAGAAATCATCTCTATGGCTGGGGGTAAAAAGGAAAGATGTTTGGATTATTAAAATAATTTAAAGGTTTAGAAGAGAGCCCAAAGAGCTGCGATTTAGTTTGGGGGGAGGTGCCCTTACCTGGCTGGTACTAGAGCCTTGAACTCAGAGAATGAACTTCACAGAGCTGGGGGCAGACCTTTGCGAGGAAAATGCCAACTGGCTGGTGCTGGTATCTCTGAGAGTGACCATAATAAGACTGATTCTGGTAGTATGGGACTACTGCAAAATGGAACCAAGTGCCACTGCCAGGGTGAGGGCCATTGCTGTGGTGACACTGACAGGAACAGGAAGCAAACAGGAAGGAGCAAGTTCTTCATCATTCCAGTCTCCCTCTAGAACCCCCTATAGGCAGAGCCTAACTGGGAACCAGATGACATATAAGAAAGGTAGTCGGCAGAGTCCCAGCCCCAGCATCACATAGGATGAAAGGGTCCGGAGCTGAGAGATGATAGCTTCATCATCTCTCACACACTACCACTTGATTTCTTTTCCTGAGATGATTGATCTATTTGGATTTTCTCCTCAAGTTTATTATGTTTATATATATATATTTTTAAAATTTTTGGCTGCATTGGGTCTTCGTTGCTGTGCGTGGGCTTTCTCTAGTTGCAGCAAACAGGGGCTACTCTTCTTTGAGGTGTGCGGGCTTCTCATTGCAGAGCACGGGCTCTAGGTGCGTGGGCTTCAGTAGTTGCAGCACGCGGGCTCAGTAGTTGTGGCACACAGGCTTAGTTGCTCCGCGGCATGCGGAATCTTGCTGGATCAGGGCTTGAACCCGTGTCCCCTGCATTGGCAGGCAGATTCTTAACCACTGTGCCACCAGGGAAGTCCCTCTTTATATTTTAAAATAACCATTCAGGATTACATTCATCTGCATGTGTTAGGGGACCTAAAATAATGATTTAAATAAGATAATTTTATTTCTTTATTATCTGAAAGAAGTCCAGATGTAGGTTGTCCAGGGATGGAATGCTGTTTGTGTCAAGAACTCAGGCTCTTCCTATTTTGTTGCTCTGCAATTCTCCACAAATAGTTCATCTTTACGGTCCAAGGATCCTGTTTGAACTCCAGTCATTGTGCCCATTTCCCAGCTAGCAGGAAGGAGATAGGGAAGGAAAAAAGACATAGCCTCTTGCTCTCAGGCAACGGTCCCCAACCTTTTTGGCACCAGGAGCTGGTTTCGTGGAAGACAACTTTTGCGGGGCTGGGGAGGGTCTGGTTCAGGCGGCAATGCGAGCAGTGGGGAGTGGTGGGGACCAATGGGGAGCGGCAGATGAAGCTTCGCTCGCTCGCCCACCACTCACCTCCTGCTGTGCGACCCAGTCGCTAACAGGCCGTGGACCGGTAGGGGTCCACGGCCCCGGGGGTTGGGGACCCCTGCTCTAAGGGCACTAGAAAGAGCCCATCCCACCCTCTGTAGCTTAATCATATGGCCACACTTGCTTACAAGGGAGGCTGGCAGATGTTTTCTGAGCGGACGTGTCCAGCTAAAAGTTGGGAATTCTAAGAAAAAATCAGGGAATTAATATTGGGGACCATGATACGTCTGCCACACAGGGGTATAGTGCTAGGGATCTGCCCACTTTATTAACTTTTTTGGTTCTGAGTTTTAATACGGTGCTTACTCTCATCTGTGTCTGGTATCAACCAGTCCATAGCCCCTGTCATTTCTCCCCAGTTTCTCCAGATGGTAACCCATTTTCTGCTGAACTTGTGGAAGGGCAGTGAGCAGGTGGCATAAGGGGAAGGGATAGAGGAGGTGGCTACTCCTCTGTACAGAGCCCAGTAAGCGCATCTATTTTCAGCTCCAGTCCTTACTCCCATCCTTAGAAAAACTAGTGGTCCCAACATCCGAGACTTTCCTGGGCCCTGAAGTATCAGTCTGCTTCTCATGGTTGTTAGCTCTCTGCTGTGCTACAGGGGCTTAGAACAGAGAAAGCTAAAACCAAGCCAGTGGGTCATCTATCTGCTTTCCTTCTTCCAACAGCTGATTATTTTTCATCTGCCGTTAACTCTTCTCTCTTGTCTTTGTAGCTTTTTAACTTTACATTGTTAAATGTAAAAGTTAAAAAGGTGAGAATGAAGTCTTGGGAGGACATTTACTCTGAATGCTTGACCACACTTAGAAAACATGACATTCATTCTTACTAGGCCATGAGGCTTTCAGTTGTCATCATGGGTCTTTCTACATGTTGCTAAAGCAGGCACGATGATGATGGTTGTTGGAACTTCCCTTACCTTTTACCAGTTCAGATCAAACAAGAAACCTGCCAGGGCTCTTAGTTCCCCATGAACATATCTTTCCTTGCCAAATAAAAATAATAGCCACTATTCACTGAGTGATTATGTGACAAGTACTGCATCAAGCATCTCTTTTATTTAAATAGATTATTTCATTGCAAACGCCTCAACCACTCCATGAGATGGGCATCATTTGATTTTACAGATGCAGAAAAGGCGGCTCAGGAGTTTTATTATTTGCCTCAATCGCACAGCTCATAGATGAGTGAGACATTTCTCCAAGACTGTGTTTCAGGTAGGCATGCAGTTTTGATGTTGAGGGCTTGCAAACCGTATTTTGTCCAGTGTAGCTTCCCTCATGGGATTTGAGTGGTAGGTGATAGCCCTTGAAGTGGACTCTCTCCAATGTGCTAGCACCTCCAGCATCCTTGCTCTGCACTCACCTCACTCTCCATTACCTGCCTCCTCCTGTAGGCCTGAATTCAGGCATCCAGTCCTGCTTACCTCCACAGCCCTGAACTCAGCGGAGCACCCAGCAGCATGCATCTGTTGACTGACAGCCTCTAATCCATCCTGGCCGCCATCAGTCATGGCAACCCTAACCACAGAACAGAAATCTTGGATTCATCTTTTCTAAAGAAAGTTGCTTCTAAATGTTTGTAATTCACACAACAGCCTTCATTCTACACGTAAACATCCCCCTCAGTGCATTTTTTCATACCTTCAACTTCTAATCCAGGAAACACTGGATTTGTTCTCATTACTTCACCTATTCAACTAAAACGTAATGTTTACTACCTGACAAATATTGGATACTGGGCATATAGTGGCGAATGATGGGAAGGCGGATTAAGTTAAAGAATTATGCAGGGCCCTCCAGGCAAAGGCAAACGCCTAACAACAAACTACACTTGCATTTAAATACTCTGGCTGTTGATAGATGCTGATGGCTCGAATTCAGGTGATGGCACTGGAGAGAAGTGATTTCAATAATTGGAATAGGCAGGATTTGATCTGTTAGATGTGAGGGCTGAAAGGGAAGGGACTTGAAGCCTTCCGGAGAGGGTAGATGCCATTACTTTTTACGAAGTGAAACACTGGCATTTTTTGAATATGTACGTGTTTGGATAGGAGTTTGAAGTACATGTGAGCCAAACAAAAGCAAACGTTGTTTGGAGAAAAAAAAAAATTTTCTGAGGGGCACAGGCCTTTTGATGGTACTTTAAACACGAAGTCAAAACAGTAAGGACCAGGACAGAACTGAGTGTTAACCAACCCCAGCACTCAAACGTTATTAGCATACAACAACCAGTGCAAGTCACTGCTTTTCTCTTTACATTAATAAGGAGTCTCATGAAATTTTATTCAATTTCAAGTGTACAGACAAGAAGCAAATTTCACAGAGAAATAACGCAGCAATATAATCACTGGCTTGGATGGCTGTACTTGAGGTTGTTCAGAGTGCCAAGAACTATCTGGATTATCGGCTACCCAGTTTTCTCCATTCTTCAGCTTTTTGCCACATGAGGATCCATTAGTCCTAACTAGAATGGAAATTAGGTGTACTTACAGACATAATATTTTATTCTCAGGATGCCAGAAAATGTAGAACATCTTTCTGAAGTAATAGGGGCTTCAGTCTGTAAGTGGGTCACTTATTTCCCCAATAGGTTTACCTCTAAGTCAACTTGAAGCACAGCCTTCAGGATTTCAAGCTTAAAAAAATGGTTTAAACTATTTTCATCCGATTTTAAAATGGTTACACTGACTGGAAATTCCCTGAAACAGCTCAGTTATATTTGATAACTTTGTAGCACCCCAAATTCATTACACACATTTAATGCATAGTTCCCAGACCTGCAGTAATACAACCATAACCATTCTAATCATATCATAGTTTAATAAGAGATTGGTCCCTCTAGGTAAAGTCTACAAAGCAAAGGACTGCGCAGATTTGTTGCCACGTTTCCTCTACTGCACTGTAGTAGGCACAAGCAGTTGAGCTTTTACTTTAACTAAGGTTATTAAGAGTTACTAAATTGACAGTGATAGAGTGAATTTGTAAAGTATCCTCACCATTTTTTCATTAAGAGGTGAAATGATCATCTTAGAATAAGGATAAAAGGATTGTAGGTGCATTGGAAAATTAAAATGATTGGATTTAATATGGCTACTAATATAGCCCACAGTTAAATAGAAGGAATAAAAGTGGGGAGGGAAAGGGAGTTTGGAAGCCTTTCTGATCCATACCAAATTTCACACAATTATGCATAAGACTGTTTAGGTACAAATCCACTGCAATTCAAGTTTTTAGACAGAGGCCAATTATAAATTCATTATTTCAAAGTCAAAAGTACTTATCACGTCTTCTAGATCCCACTTAAATAAAGTCTTCTTAAAAACTTATTTCTTAAAAAAAAAAACAAAAAACTTAATAATATTTCAAACCACTAGGTTTCAGTAGGCTGGTGAATAGACATACCCTATATCAGTACTAGAGGACTAATACTTTACATGAAAAATCATAGCACGGCAGTTTACCAGAATTCTCATAGAAATGCACATTAGCCTATTTTACATGGCACCTGTAAATACCATCTGAGGAAATTTTTACAAAGATAGTTCAGTAGTCTAGGTAATAATGTACACTAGAACTTTGGCATCTGTGTTACATTTTAAATCAACCAATAGTTCTATCAGGTCCTGCAAGCAGCCTACTTGAATGTGACAGTCGACTCATCAGTAAAATTTCAGTGCCGTTTATCAATGTGTTATGATGAACAACTTTAATTAAAATAAACATTCACCTAGGATTTTTTTTTTTTTTTTGCTGTACGCGGGCCTCTCACTGCCGTGGCCTCTCCCGCTGCAGAGCACAGGCTCCGAACGCGCAGGCTCAGCGGCCATGGCTCACGGGCCCAGCCGCTCCGCAGCATGTGGGATCCTCCCGGACCGGGGCACGAACCCGCGTCCCCTGCATCGGCAGGCGGACTCCCAACCACTGCGCCACCAGGGAAGCCCCTCACCTAGGATTTTAATTGATTTTTATAGATGAGAAGGAACCTGAATGATTCTATTTATGATACATTTATAAGTCAAAAAAAAAAAAAAAAGTAAGAATCTGGCAAGACCTCCAAAGCCAATGGGAAATGATTTGTCTGATGCCTATGGTGGGAAGGGTATAAAGTGCAGCTATTATAAGATGGTGACTGGCAGAAAACAAAGTTCTTCTATTTTCTAGTGACCCTGGCAGAAAAAAATACTGCTTCAAGATCTGGACACACATAAAGATACATCCGCCAACGCAAATGTCTATCACTAGGTCCCCTCCCCTTTTAAAAAAGATATATTAGGATCCGCATTCTCAAGCAGGGGTGGTGTCACCCCCAAGTAGGACCAAAAAAACCCCTTACTCTTTTCATGTATAAAGCAGATATATATACAGCATATCTATGATATTAAAATTCATTGGGGGGAATTCCCTGGCGGTCCAGTGGTTAGGACTCCACACTTTCACTGCCAAGGGCTGGGGTTCAATCCCTGGTTGGGGAACCGAGATCCCACAAGCTGTGTGGCGTGGCCGAAAAAATTCACTGGGGCACTATTAAAAAAAAAAAGTTTAAAAGGCTTTGGGCTTGGGGTTGATGAAAAAAAGCTTTAAGAAAACAATTAGAAGTCAGTCTCTGTCACAGGCATTTCTTCTCCCCACCATCACTATGCTATGTCAAAATACCCTGTGGCATTTTTGGTATTTGGAATTTTCATAAGAACATAATGTCTCTAGGGCAATACTCCCAGAATAATTAAGATTAAGAAATTTATCATCAGCTCTACACACATTTAATTATGGCATCTAAGAGGAGACTTATCCTTAGAAACTGACACCAAGTTAGGAAAATCAATTAACATTTATCTGATCATAATTACAAGTACAATCTTAACAACTATATTAAGAATTACATGTTTGAGGTTGGCACTGGCAGCTGAAATTCAAAATTGCCACTTAAAATTCAAAATGAAAATCTGCAAAGCCTTTTTAGAAAGCATTCCCTTTCTTTACACTATACTGTCACAGGTGACTTTATCCATTTACTAGAATATTGTAGTAAGTAAACACTACTTTGCCGTGAAGGAAAACACTGTGATCAGGGATCATAATGTAGTTCTGGAAGACTATACATTTTCACTATACACAGTATATAATAAGGTGCACTCTGTACTGCAAGTAACATGCAATGATTTGGTTGTAGAAATGTTAATGTAGTTTCTGCTACATCAGAATTCTGTGTAGGTGTTTACAGTTTGGGGGTCATAAGGATGAAAAGAGCAATTATTTAATGCTTACATAGTAGAGATGTCTGAATGCATAACATACAGTTACCAGTAGGCAGTAACATGGAAATTACAAAAAAATTAAAAAAGATTAACCTATATAAACCTAAGTGTAAGGATGGACTTTATTTAAAAAAAAAAGTCTTTTAAGGACTACAAATTACAAAGTAAAAGCAGATCACTATGTAGAAACCTAGTGAATACATTTTGTCTGTGCATGAAAGCTTTATCAAAGTTATTCATTTAACAATTTCACCCCCTTCACAACCGTATCAGTTATGATGCTCTTCTTCATAAGGTTATTATACCTTTATTTCAAACTATATTACATGTTATTCCCTCAAGATAAACTTTTAAACACCTAATTTTTAGCTCCTAAGAATGGCACCTCTGAAAGGGGCAATTCCCACTCAGTCTCCGGCGGCATTATTCCAAGCTCATTTCTTTCACCAATCAAAAAAGCTTTCAAAATGTTCACTTTTAACATGAAATCTTTCCACCAAAAAGTGTGGCCACATTTTCTTTTCTAATGACTACATATAAAGATGGGTAGCAGCAAGAAAATTAAGATGGAAATTAAAAGGCAGCCATTAAAATAAATGGATCAACTGTACAGAAGAGAGATTTGGCTCATGGCAATTTAAAATACTGGCAACTGGGGTAAATTAACAGGCAGATGCTTGAGTCATATATGAATCTGTGAAGAGAATGAAGCTGGCCCAGTATGACCAAGTAGGATAATCATTATCACTGCACTTCATTCTTTGCAACAAATACTCTAAGCCAACAGGAAATATGAGTTATATTTAGAATCCCAATTAGAACATGGTAACCACTTTTCTTTCAACAATTTTCTGGGTTTAGTACAGTCATTTGCTTTACTTATACTGTTTTATGAGTCCTTTCTTACCAATCTAAGTGTATGACAACTGTAAAATACTTTAAATGACAATGCTTTTCCAAGGTATATTTGAAAATGGCGGTATGAAAAGAATATTCATTTGTTTTGTCTAGAAAGAAGCAAACTGAATGCAGAGGTTTCTCAATGGGTAAAAGCTCAACTTTTTTCTTCCCACCACCACCACATACAATTTCCCAAACACCTCACTTTCAAGTTTGTTCTCCATGGCTTCATTTTAAGGAATGAAAATCAGAGAGCAAACAATTGAGCTCAAGTACATCTGGGGTTAAAAATGCAAGAAAATATCAACATGCAAGCAGTGGGCCAAATACTCAAGATTCATGTAAATGAATCTACTGTATATGAGATTTCCATTGATGAGCAGGGCTTTGGGCATACCAAATTATCACACAAATCACTGCCTTCTGAGACTCTGGATACTTTTACAGTTTAATTTGCAAACAGAATTTTTATAACAAATTATTTTAACCAAATCATATCTTGAAAACTGTTTATATAGAAAACCCAGGGAAAAAGTGAACTGTTCATTGTGGAAGGCCTTAAATTACATTATTACAGTAGAAAATACAGGAGGTAGAAGATAACTGAAAAGACTAATGCAACATTAGATTCAAATCTATAGCTCCTGTAGCTACTTAAAACATGGTTTTAGAAACTAAATCCAACATTTCCAGTAACCATAGAAACAGTTAAAATAAAATTTGCCATGAAAGCCCTTATATCATGCTTGATATAGGGAGGTAGGAAGATGTAAGAACCAGGACACATGAGACATGACATTTTATCTACAATTCCTGTTTGCTTTACTGAGGGTGTAGTTTCAAATTCAGTCACCTTCTTCAGCTTCAGACTCAGATTCTAGAAAAGGGGAAAAGTGCAGTCAAGCATTACATGGCATCAGAAAGCAAAACTTCTGTTTATAACTTTATTTAAGGAATTTTATTAATAATGCTCTACTCATATGAGGGGGATATTAAATGTATTCATTTGTAAACCTCAAAATTCATAAATATTAACTATTCTCAAAATTTTCTAATTTCCTAAGAATGATAGGATTATGGCCAAGCCATCAAAATACCTGAAGTGTAGTTTTCCTCACCTACTTTAAAGTAATAAGTTTTTGCAGGTCTGTCATAAATGAACAAAAATCTGTACTCACATACAAAATGGTACCTGAATGAAAGAAGGCAACATGTATGGACATACTCTTGGCCACATTAAAATAAGTTCTCAGGCTTTACCAAAAAAAAAAAAAAAAAAAAACCCTGCTCAAATGAAAAGACTTACCTTCTTCAGCATTTTTGAGCCACTCTACAAACTTTTTCATTTGCTCAAGGAAGACACTTTTCCCCTTGGCAACATGTGCATCTTTATACCACTTCAGAATGGGTTCTTCACTCAGAACTTCAGCTATAAAGAGAGCAACCTTTACATTCGTGGAGTTTTCATACAGTACTTCTCTAACTAAGGCAGAGTTAGAAACCCCCTAAGGCAGCGGTCCTCAACCTTTCTGGCACCAGGGACCGGTTTCGTGGAAGACAGATTTTTCCATGGGGGGGTGGGGGTGGGAGATATGGCTCAGGTGGTCACGTGAGCGACGGGGGGCGGCAGATGAAGCTTCACTTGCTCGCCCGCTGCTCACCTCCTGCTGTGCGGCCCGGCTCCTGATGGGCCGCAGACCGGTAGCGGCCCGCGGCTCAGAGTTTGGGGACCCCCTGCCCTAGGGTGCAAACGCCTTCATGGCAAAAAAAGATCTCACTGAAAAGCAAATATTTTGGTTGCTTACAAAATAAATCTGTGTTCAGAACTCTCTTAACTGGTTTCTTCAATGAATTAAAATTTAAAGATGAAATGAGAACACTACATTAAGAAACTTTTTATCAACTTGTGGCCAATGTACGCACCTACAAACAGGAAATCAACCTTATTAAACCAGTGATTCTTTCAACTGAAGGCAGTTTTATCCCTTGGGGACACCAGACAATGTTTACAGACATTCTTGGTTGTTACACTGGGGGGAGGTGCTACTGGCACCTATTGGGCTGATGCCAGGGATGCTGTTAAACACTCTACAGTGCATAGGACAGTCACCTACAAAATAGTTATCTGGCCCAAAATAGTAGTACCAAGGTTGAGAAATCTTGTGATAAATGATCAGGGATATCTCATAGATAATTCTTTAATTTTTTTTTTTTTAGGTGTGAAAATGGTACTGTGATTTTTTAAAAGTCCATGTGTTTTATAGATAAAATTAAAAGTTAATTACTAACTTTTCCAGAATTAAATGAAGATTTCTAAGATTTATTTCTAAACAATCTGAGTGGAGGAAGTGGAGGTATAGATACTTTAAAGAAACCTAACCACAAGTTGATAATCACTGAAGCACAGGGTACTTGGAGTTCATTACCCTATCCTTTAAAAAACGAAACAAAACAAAACCTGGGGATGCAGGGATGCAGGTAGACCTCTAAGTTTAAAATATGGGAACCAACAAAATCATCTGTCTGGGGAAGAGGACTGGGGGAATATAGGAGGCAAAGTTTGAGGCCTCATCAAGAAGGCTTTAGATTTTAACTTGTTAATAAGCTTTAGAGATGTTTTAAAGATAATGCACTCAAAAGTAACTAATTAAATCAGAGACAACTCAGTCCTGTGATTAGAGTAAAATATTTTAGGGTGCTGACGTTCAGAGAACTACTCATTAGAATTATTTTGAGTTTCCTAGGATATCTGTCAAATGTATTCACAAAATTCAAAATTTAAATTACCTTTATAAAAAAGCACCACTATTTTCTGGAAGGCTTTCATGAAATGAATGTTGTCATAGCAATACTCCTGAATCTTCAGTAACAGAGTCAGCTCAGACTGACCTTGAGTTGTAAAGGCAGCAAGTAGAGGGCTGTATTGCTTTTAAAGGGAAGGGAGAAAAGATTTAGTCATTTAGTACGATGGCCGTCTATTATAAATTCCTAAGACATAACTCATCTTTTATAATCACTGTGAATTATATTCTGTTTAGTGGAAGTTAAAAAAAAAAGAGTAAAGCAGAAAAATTAAGCATTTAAATCAAAAAAGCAATACTACACCAAGGATTCCAGATAAATGTGAATACAATGTTAACATTTTAAAGGAAAAAAAAAAGAATCCTCCTGTTTTCCAATATTCTCTCAAAAGCAAAGACCATATTACAGGTTCAATCTACTTTTAAACATGTATTTGTTTTTAACCTGTGAGCCAAAGAAAGCCCAAATCAGACTTTTTAAAAGGTTATCATCAATAGTTAATATGTTATTTGTCTACTTACTGGTGGTTTATCCCCAGGAAGCACAGGATGTGATAAATCCTTTTAGAAAAGTACACTGACAGTTCACTTACCCCACTTACAAGAATAATGTTTTACCAAGGCACAGTTCTAATACCTTCAAGTGCTTGATGGCTTGCTCTGCTACAAGCTCCTCTTTTTTGTTCCATTCCACAGTGCTCATTACACTGGACCATATTATTCCAATGACAACTGGTTCTGGGATGTTGTTTTTTTTCATCTCCTCCTTGACATACAAAATTATCTGCAAAAGAATCCAAATTTAGTACAGAAATAAGTTTGATATGTAGATACTACACACATGAAACTTAGACCTTTCACAAAAGCATAAACACCTTTCCATGCCACTAACAATGACCAGGAGACCATATATAATCATAGAACTTTTAGAACAAGAAGGTATGGACTTCTAGTTCAAACCCTGTATTACACATAGGCAAACTACCTAGGAAAAGACCAAGATGGAAACAGGTCTGTCTATTGGCTTGCACCTTACAAAAATCCCCAAGTGTTATGATTTCTGGGTACCCATAAGGCAATGAATATGAAAAAGATTGAGGCAAAGTCCCAGCATAACATTCTATAGCTATTATAAAACTCACTGGTGAAATACTTTAAAGTTTCTGAAATGAGTAAAAATTTTCTTAGCTAGAAACTTGGCCATATAGTTTAAATAAGAATATCTCACATCCTTAAATGGATCACCACGGGACATCTGTTCTTGAAGTTCTTTCTGGAGTTCCTTACGAGCTCCTATGGTTTGCTGATTCCGAACATACTCTGAAAGCTCTTTCAAGCCTGCCTCAGTAAAATACTTTGTGAAGTGTTCAACGCTTTGTTTATTGGCAGGAAAAAGTTCCTGAAAGGAGAATTTAATCTGGTTAAATGGTCTTCAAATCAGATTAAGAAAAACACTTTTCCTCTTTTCACAGATTAAAAATGGGAAAGTTGCCTATTAAGCTTTCAAGACTGTGAAGAATGAAAAGTTACAAACCATCAGTCTGTTATCCATGCTCACTTTCCGAAGGCTTGCAGCTACTGCATTGATATCTTTTTCATTTATCCATGATTTAAAGAGCTTTACAGCAAAAGCTGCTGAAACCCCTGTAGAAAAACAGAGCTTACTTAACAGAAGTACCTTCCTGGATTTCAATGACTATCTCCCATTTCCTCCCTCTGAGGTTCCACCACACAGGATTATTCACTTTATCCCCAAGCTTACCCCTGAACTTCCCTCTGCCACTGCTTACCATTCTACTCCAATTTCTCTACTCTACCATTTGCTAGTTGTGTACTGTTAGTCAAGTTAAACTGTTTTCTGATGTGTAAAATGAGAGTAACAATTCTTAACACTTGACAGGGTTGTTGTGAGAATAAAAATAAGGCATGTTAAATAACTCAGTACTCTAAGCAATAAAAAGAAGTTAGCTTTTAAATTACTGTACAGAATAATTTAACTATGGAAATCACAAAAGGGAACTTATTTTCTTTTTCAGCTTGCCATTTTCCCCATTTTCTCTATTCAAGATGTTCCCAAGTTTCCCAGTTGGGATTAATCTCTCTCTGGGTTTCCACAGCATTTCTATTTTTACTTTACAATCAGTCACATTTTGTCTAGACCCTGGATAGACAGTTGTTAAGCCTAAATGCCAAAGGTATACATTAAATAACTAATGAGCTGAAATGAACCAATTAAATTTAAGGATACTAGTTAAAAAACTAAGACTATCACACAAATCAAATCTACGTAAACTATATCTTAACTTTCGTATCAGTTCATCTTTCAGGCTCTTATGTACTCCACCCTCAGCCAACTAAAGATCATCCTTTACTAAAGGTTGATTACCTTCTTTAACCAAATTCTCATTATAAAGGCTATTAAGAATGGATGCGTTAAGTGTTCCATTAGCCAGAAGAACACCAGTCAACATAGCCAGCTTGTTCCTCTCCGACTCTGAAAAACCCTTTAAGAACAGCAGCAGCTATAAAAGTAAATAGTTAACGGTTAAAAGAGCAAATGCATTACATAAATAGAAGCAGTAAAGCATATTATATTGGTTAAAATTGTGGGCTCTGGGGCCTAACCATCCAAGTTTATATCTTGGTTATAATACTCACTAGCTGAGTGACCTTGGGCAAGATACTTAACCTGTCTCAGTCTTCTCATATGTGAATGTGGATAATAAAACTTGTTTCACAGGGCTTTTGAGAATATTAAATGAGTTAATAATTAAGACAGTGTCTCATATTCATTAAATGATACTATTAACCTTACCAAATTTTCTGTGCACTTATATGTAGAATATCTAAGACTCAGAGAGCAAGTATGTTAAATTTCTCCTTGTCAATGTGTTTAGCTCTGATCTGCTACTCTCTGTCTTCTAAACAAACCCCACTTGGATTTTAACCCCTTTGCCACTTGTTTGGATATAGAGCTAAGAAACAGTGTATAGCAAATTACAAAATGATATACCTCCAAACTTCATTTCAAAGACAGCCTACCTAAATATCTAAAATTATCTCAAATCCGTGGCAGAATTAGGATTTAACATTCCCTTCTTTGACCCCAACCTCTTGTTTTCCACAAAGCATACTGCTGCTCATACCTTTTTAACTTCATCTTCAAAACCCTTCTCCAGGTATTTGTAGCGCCTGATTAACTTGTTAAAAACCTGTAAGAACAGTAAAGGAACTGAATGATAACCTCATACGTAAAAATGGCAGATTCCCCAAAGATCTAAGTCAGGGCAACTAAGACCTCTCCACAGTATCTCCAGAATAGCAAAGAAGTGAACCTTTCATCAGATGTTTAAACCAGCTTGGGAAGCCTGTCAATTCCCAAATCCTACAATATACCAGTACTGTTACCACTTTAACTGCCACCCTGCAATAGATTTTATTGCCAAATATCAAAGCATGGACTAATTATTGCTCAAATACAAGTCATTTACCCATTTGTAGGATATTAACAGAATAGGATCATAAAATATAGTTCTACTTTCCTAATGACATAGACAACAATCCCTAGGTTAGATGCATTTTAATTCTTTGCTTACAGTAACACAAGCATAACTATGTATGCAACTTTCAAATGAGATTCTGACTGGTAAAGAAGCTAATCTGCCTATAACTCATTCACCTTTAAAAAGCTATATGCAGAATAATTTAGTGATGAAAATCACGACAGGGAACTGATTTTCCTTTTTCAGCTTGAATTTTTTCCCTAAAAAATGGATTAATTTTAGAGGGACAAACAGGAAAAGGAGAGCTGATTCAATTTTTTTCTATTTTGTTTTCCTCAGCACATTTTTAAGTTCCTAAACCATCATACTGCACACCCAGAACACCTCTAAACCTTCAGCTCAGATTCCTTCAACCTGCTACCAGCAATCTCTTAAAAGCAGAATATTCCTTAAACATTAGATGGATAACAGTTAACTGAAATAATTATGTAAAGTTTAATTTACCTGAGCAAATGCTTGCATGGTCTCTAGGTCTTCTTGTGCTGCGAACACACAGACATCTGTACGCATCATGTCATCTGCCAGTGTACCACCTGGGGCTAAGGTATATTTTACAAAAAATTTGCAATGACCTTCATTTAAAATTAGTAATTATTTCAATCTTACTTTCTTTTAAACTTTAACTTAACTTATTTTTATGTTTCAGGTGTATAACATTATAGTTCAACCTCTGTATATACTAGTCAATCTTATTTTCTGTAAGGATTCTCATTATAAAATAAACTGATAAAAATTCTGAGATGATCTGAAAGCGAAGTCAATTTCTCAGTAGGAACATGGCTGGTTGGTTCAATACGTGTGAACAAAGTGAAAACAATTTACTGGAATAAATAAAATAACCCTCTTCAGCAACCCAATGAAACTCACTCACTGCATTAATTCAGCAGTGCCAAATCTGTCACTCAAGTGGAGATGTTCAGAACTGGTTCTGACTTTCCATACAGAAAACCTTTCATAAACTTCCAAAGAGGCTGGGCTATAAAAACCTGCAAGTTAGAGACTTTATCTTTTAGATACATTTGTAAGTATTTATGGATACAATGATGTCTGACGTACACTTTAAAATACAGGGGAGGGGAGATGAAGTCGGTGGGGTAACAGATGAAGTAAGATCGTTAAACATTGCTGAAGTTGGATAGCAGATCCTTAGTTTATTACACTATTCTCTCCAGGATATGTTTGAAAATCTCCTTATTAAAACGATCCTTTAAAAAGCATTTAAAAAAGCGGCTTATTGATAGCAGTATTATGAATAGAAAATAGGTATGTTTCCCATTTCTTACTACAACTGATACTACAATAAAAGAGATGCTCATCTGACTAGGCATTAGAACATATGAACATTTAAGTTCCCGTTCCACCACTGAGCAATTGTTTGATCGCATGCAAGCTACTGAAGCCTCTCTAAGTCTCCATCCTGCATGTATACAAATAGAGTTCTGATTCTACCAGCTTGGCCGAGGTTCAATACACTGTTACTGTGAAAACATTTTGGAATACTTTAAAGAGCCATGGAAATGAAATTACCAGTATCCTTTGAAAATATGTAACTAAGTAGCACATTCTATTAAGATAGTCTGAGCCTGTTGAGGGTGGAGGCAGGAGTAAATCAGCAGGGCTATGGGTAGAAAATATAATGTGAGCACATAATGTAACTTTGAATCTTCTAGTAGCCATATTAAAAATAAAAGGTGAGGGGCTTCCCTGGTGGCGCAGTGGTTAAGAATCCGCCTGCCAATGCAGGGGACATAGGTTCAAGCCCTCGGCCGGGAAGATCCCACATGCCACGGACCAACTAAGCCCATGTGCCACAACTACTGAGCCTGCACTCTAGAGCCCGCAAGCCACAACTACTGAGCCCCCGAGTCACAACTACTGAAGCCCACGTGCCTAGAGCCCGTGCTCTGCAACAAGAGAAACCACCGCAATAAGAAGCCTGCACACCACAACGAAGAGTAGCCCCTGCTTGCCGCAACTAGAGAAAGCCCATGCACAGCAATGAAGACCCAACGCAGCCAAAAATAAATAAGTTAAAAAAAAAGGTGAAATTATTTTGATATACTTTAACCCAACACATCAAAAATATTGATTTTAACATTTCAGTATTCAAAATATTAGAGATATCTTACATTCTTTTTAGCATTGTCTTTAAAATCCAATGTGTATTTTACATTTTCAGTACCTCTGAATTTGTACTAGCCACATTCTAAGTGATTGATAACCACAAGTGGCTAGTGGCTAATACACAGAAGAGTGCAGGATTAGAGTCTTCAGGTACAGAGCTGTCCTGAATTGGTTCCAGGACCATCGTGGATACCAGAATCTGCAGATGCTCAAGTCCCTTATATGAAAGGGCATAGTATTTACATATAACCTACACATATCCTTATGTATACTTTAAACAGTCTCTAGGTTACTTATAAAACAGAATACAATGTAAATGCTACATAGTTACTGGAGTATGGGAAATGCATGTTTTGCTTTTTGGAACATTCTGGACAATCCCCCACCACCACTCCAGGGAATATTTTTTATTTTTGATCCACAGTTTGCTGAATCCATGGATGCGGAACCCTCGGATACGAGGGTTAAATTTATAAAGTATTTGGTAAGACAGAACAAGAGATAGGGATTTCTTCATTAACTGAGAGTGTACAAACACAAGTTGGAAAAATCACTGATGGAAGATACTGTTGGGACTTGTATGTCAGACAAGTCTTCCCCAAATGTTATGGTTCTGTAATGGATTTCAAATATAAAGCTAGACAGAGCAATGCAATTGGCAAATTTACTATAATTTGAGAAGAAAAAAATGGGAAAATCCTAAGGGGGTAAAAAAAAAAAAAAGCCACCCTGATTTGATAGGTTTGTCAAATAGTTCATATTCTGGATTCTACATAATCCCCATACAACACACCTCCCACAAGACCCAGACACTTACCCAGCATTCCACCGGCCACCAGAATGTCAAAGAGTGTTTCTGCATATCGGCGGTAATCAAGTTTTGCTCCAGAAGCATCAAGAAACTTTGCTACTGCTTCCAAATCAGTACCAGTTTCAGTTAAGCCTTGAATAATGCAGTCTTGAAACTGAGTAGGGTCAAACCTCTCTTTTTCATCTGGGGGAAAACCCCAAAACATTCAGTTTTAAAAGGCTTACTAAAATACCATGAAACCACAACCTTATGAAGCTATAACTACTGAATAAGTTAACCACATTCATCACAATTTCATTTATTTCAATAGCTGGAAAAAACAAACACTACCTAGATTACCCAAGACCTGCAACACAAGCAAACACAACAGGAGACTAAACACACGTGCTTTGCAAGTTGCACCTCTACAAGTGCAAGGGAGGACTGCCTATCATAAGAAGTGTGGGGCTTCCCTGGTGGCGCAGTGGTTGGGAGTCCGCCTGCCGATGCAGGGGACGCGGGTTCGTGCTGCGGTCCGGGAGGATCCCACGTGCCGCGGAGCGGCTGGGCCCGTGAGCCATGGCCCCTGGGCCTGTGCATCCGGAGCCTGAGCTCCGCAGCGGGGGGGGGAAGGAAGTGTGTGGCCTTTCTCCCACTATTTTTTCACACAAGTCTCCTAAGTGAGCTAAATGAGCTGGTGTGTTCCTACTGCCAGGTTACCATTTCCACCTGGAATGCTCTTCCATTGCCTCTGAGCTTTTCTGAAATTTAGGATATCTTCTATACCTCAGGTAAACTTCATTCCTGAGTGAAAGGGAGCTCTTGATTTTCTTTAAAAGTGCCCATAACACTTTCTACTTAAAAAAAAAAAAATCGCTCATTTAATACTTATTAAGGTAATCTTTAGAAAGTACATTTACTGAGTATCCAATACATGTCATGTAGCAGTTATGAGTAAGGGCTCTGGATTCAAACTGCCTGATTCAAATCGAGATCAAAAAGCAAATGCTTTGCTTAACTGTCTGAATTTTAGCAACTGGCCCCATTCTTCATGTTTGAATTTCCCTATGGTAAAATGGTGATTAAAAGTAGGATCTATCTCATAAAGTTGTTGCGAATATTAAATGACATAAATAAAATATAAAGCACTCTAAAAAGTGCCTTGGGTACATACCTAGCCTTTACTGTGCTGCTATCACACACTCCAGGGCAGGGTTTGATTTCCCTATCTAGGTTAGATGATATCTTAATTTCTACACAGCACTAGGGTGACCAACTCTTCCCTGTTCGCCTAAGACTTTCTTGTTTTTAGCACTGAAAGGATCTGTGTCCTGGGAACTCTATTCAGTCCCAGGCAAATTGGGATGGTTGTTCACCATACCCAGGACCCAATCATCAAGAACTAGGAGGCCATGAGTGATCGCAATCTGGAACTGGGCAAGTGACATCTCTTCCTGGTACTAACAACAATAATAAAACTACTTGATACTATATTTACACAAAGGCGGTATCAGTAATCCACATAACTTGAGGATACAGAGTTTTCCATTACTGCAGAATTGCTCTGGTTCCCAACTTCTATGCCTCCTCTTGAGAAAATTTACTGGCTTAAATCTAAATGAATCTGCAAAGACTAGAATCCAATTACTCCTTGGTCTCCCTGCTGTAAGGGGGCAGGCTACAATCAGAAATCATAAAAGATTCTGTAATATATATTTCAAAGTGTCTGCCACTCAGGATAGAAAAACACAATTTATAACGAGTAGCCTATCCAGTTCTCTATTTCCTAAAAGTTTCCTGTAAAATAAGGTCAATATGTGCTTTTGAGCAGAACACTGAAAAGTGTAGGGGTAAAATATTAAACCCAAAACAAAATATATCTGAGACCACATCTCATTTAACTGTGTGTCACTAGTGCAGTGCCTTGCTACAGAATTCAATATTCATTGAAGTACCTGATAATACACAGAAGTAGTTAATATAATTCTCGTAGTTTTCTTACTAAGTTCGTGAGGGAATAGTTTCAAAAGACACTGCAATGTGACCTCTGTTCCATAATTAACTTCCATGGGTTAAAGTCTGATTTTTCTCCCACAAATGTTCACAAAGTTTGGGTGAAACTAGTAGTCACGTTAGGAGCTCTCCTTTTATAAATTAACCTTTTCCCTCAAGCAGAAGTTTCCTTAAATGAAATTTAGCGAGTGAAAATGCAGCCCATACTTTCTCTTTTTTAGAGGCACTTTATCTGCACAACAAAAACATCATTCACTAACCTGCTTAGATACATATATGTTGATACCAAAAGTCTTAAAGGTAGTAGAAATATTCAGGGTATATCTGAAATGGCAGTCAACTAGAAATTCAAGTTCCTTTCGGTACTTTCTCTTTAGGTTTTAATGCTAAGCAATAGCTTGCCAGAGGAACCAAGACATAAAAGTTACTTTGGAGATCTGAAGAGAGATATTATTAAAATATAAATATTTACCTCTTTTTCTGGTTTTAAAACGCTGGCCTGATAGCGTTGGCTTTTGCTGCTTTTGATTATTCATAAAAGACACCCTGGGGGGGGAAAATAAGGCCTTAAAAATCAGTGCCCCAACATCCATTTTAAAAACAAAGTATCAAACCCTGGCCTAGTCACATGTAAACCACATAGAACATACACTTCCAGTCTAGCAAGAGACCTGGGGCAGGCACACAGAATTACCTTTGCTTGAATTAAACTTAAGTTCAAAACCTGCATTTCTCCCTACACAAAACCCTTTAAAGATGAAATGTGAAGCACACTTTTAAATGACTTTTCAGCGCCACGACTAGTGGCAAATCACCCACCATAAACAGAGGTTAGTCTCTTCCTCTTTAAATTCGCCTACATCTTCCACCACTCTGAGCACCACAGAGGACTAACAGAGATGACCACCACAGTCAGGAGGTATCCCAAATATGCACGTCAATTTAAAGACGCTATCGAGGGCGAATCCCTTCATCGAGGGGCCTGGTTATGAGGAGCACTACCCTACTCTGAAGTCGTGCCCGTGACCGCAGCGTGCGCTTGCACCACTCCAGCCTGAGAAAGGAGCTGAGAGCCGGCCTAGCCTCCTCCGCCCCATACCTTACAATACAAGCCGCCTCCCTGGGCACGTGTCTCCCCATCCAACCCTTCCCGTGCCTCCCGCCCAGGACCCCCTTGGGCACGGCGGGGACTCCTCGCCCTCAGCCCCCTCTCTACTGACCCCGTCGTTGGCGGTGGCGGCCGCTGCAGCGAGCGGACCACAGGCGCCGAGGCGCTTCGCGCCTGGGGCCCAGCCGCCCCGTACATCCGCCCTCCCTCCCGGGAGAGCAGCGGCGGCGGAGGCGGCCGCAGTGGTGGTGGCGGCTCCTCCGCCCCGCCTGCCGAAACCCCCCACGCGTACATCACCAAACAGAGGCCACGGCCGCTTTGTTACCCAGGCCGGGCAGGGCCGCAGGGGGACCTGCCCAGCCCACTGCCTCCGCCTGTGGCGCCGCGGGGCACACTCGGGCCCCACGTTCCGGCCCGGGCACCCGTCCCTCGGCCTCCCTGCTGAAGCAGCGGCCCCGACCTCTGAATTCCGGCGCCGGATCTGATCCGGCCTCATGCGGCGGCCTCCGCCCGGGCCCATCCAAACCGGGCCGCAAGACCTGCCGCCTCCCTCATCCTCTGCCCAGCGACTACGGGCCGCAACCTCGGCCCGAGACGAGCGGGCCCCGCGCCTCACCGAATTTAAGGCGAAGAGGAAAGAGCCAGAAATCCCGGAGGTGGCGGCAACTGCGGCGGTGTCTCCTCTGCGACCGGAACTAACGAGAGGAGGGGAGGAGGAGGAGGGAAGAGGTGCCACCCCCGCCCCGGCCGGTCTCCTATCGCGAGATTTCTTCCTCGGGTGCTCTGCCCGCCCCTCCCTGATGGCGGCTTCGGGGCGTGGGGTGGGAAAGGAGGCAAAGAAAGCGAAGAGGATTTTCAAAGATTCTTTATTCCTCTATTGGATTCCAGATTTCCCGGACACTTAGCCTAGACTAGCCCATCTTTCTTCCATCGCCGTGTTCTCCGGCCTCTTAGTTAGCACATGGAGGGGTTAGGAGAACGAATATCCCCCACCACCCCTGCCGGTGCCGAGGAAGTTGGACACGTCCGGCCTGAGTCCCTTCCCCACCGAGCCCCCCCACCCACCACGCCCCAGTAGCGCCGGAAGTCGAAGCCCGAGGGCTGGGGGCGCCCGGGCCCCTCGTGGGCGGAGACCGAGTTGGCAAAGGGGGTCCATACGTGGTCTCTAGTGCGGCTGGGCTTGGCAGCACTTGCTCAGGCTAAGTCCGAAGCGGGGCAACATTGCTCTGCGGTGCTGGCTGGGTGGGGTTGTGCACTGCCCCTCTTAGGAGCGAGGAAAATCCAGATAGGGGTCGGAAGGAAGTTCGGCCCTCCGACTGTGGCCGCCATCCTTGCAGTGGTCTTGGTAGTTCCGTCCTGAGTGTGATGGTTGTGGGAACTTGGAGATCATCAGAATACTATGGAGGACTTGTTAAAACACCTTGCTGAGCTTCGCCTGAATTAGGTAGATCTGGTGTGGGACCCAAGAATGTGCATTTCTAACAAGTTCCCTGTGATGCTTGATGCTGCCAGTCTAGGGACCTCATGTGTGAATCGCTGAATTAGAGGATGTATCATCAGAGAGCTGGGGGACTAAAAGTGGGAAAAGTACTGTGGACGTTGTAAACCTGTACAAATAACGATGCACAGTGTCTCCAGGATCTAGCCTCATATTTATATTCCGTTTGTACCATAGTTGTTTGCCTCTCCATCTGCTTCCTTACTCTCCTACTACCAGAGGACCTCTAAAAACAGGGTTTGTCCCTAAAATCACCTTTCTTGGACCCTGCTTCTCCTCCTTATCAAACATTTGGTAAATTAGTTTGTTTTAGTTGATTTATTTTTCCTTAACAATCTGATCTTTGCCCCATGCTCCTCCCAATTTCATGGAAAATTACTTTCTCAGAGTTCTTTCCCAGAATTATTGCCAAATCCAGTGATTCTTTCAATCTTGAGCATTTAGGGTGTTACCCATCTCCTTAAAACTTCACTCCAACTCTCCTGGTTACCTCTGCATAGTCCTTTGTATTTGCTGGCTCATCTTTTTTGTTTTAACATCTTTATTGGAGTATAATTGCTTTACAATGGCGTATTAGTTTCTGCTTTATAACAAAGTGAATCAGTTATACATATACATATATCCCCATATCTCCTCCCTCTTGCGTCTCCCTCCCACCCTCCCTATCCCACCCCTCTGGTCACAGAGCATCGAGCTGATCTCCTTGTGGTGTGCGGCTGCTTCCCACTAGCTATCTGTTTTACATTTGGTAGTATATACAAGTCCATGCCACTCTCTCACTTCGTCCCAGCTTACCCTTCCCCCTCCCCGTGTCCTCAAGTCCATCCTCTACGTCTGCGTCTTTATTCCTGTCCTGCCCCTAGGTTCTTCATAACCAATATTTTTTCTTAGATTTTTTTTCTTATATGTGTTAGCATACGGTATTTGTTTTTCTCTTTCTGACCTACTTGGCTCATCTTTTTTGTAGTCACATCTTATATCATCTTTCCTCAGATTTTCTTACGTGGCAGTGTCATACATTCTCAGGGATTTAACTTTTATCTCCATTTAAAAGAGTTCCAAATTTATCTATTGAACAAATATTTGTTGAGTCCAGGCTCTGTGCTCTTTGAGGTTGAGGGAACAGCAGTGGAAAGATCCTGAGGTAGGAGAAAAAAACCTGACCTACTGGAGGAACTGACAGGGCTAGTGTGACTGGGGCTTGGTGGGAGATGAGAGAACTGTGCGTAGCAGAATGAAGTGGCAAGAGTCAGACCTCTAAGTCTAGCCCCATCCTTTTTCTCAAGCCCCCAGTCCACCCTATCTGGTATCTCTCCTGGAATACCAAACTAAACCCTTAATACTATTGATTACTCTTCCCCCAAAACTGCGTTTCTCACTTCTGAAGTTCTGTTAAAGATATAATGTTTCACTAATAAAAATAATAGCTACTTTAATTTAGCAGGTATGTATCATGCATTCTTCTAAGCACTTTCCATATTAACCTCATTTAATCCTCAAAACTACACTATATTCCAGAAACTATTATTAGCCCCATTTTATAGATGGGAAGACTGAGGCATAGAGAGGTCAAGTAACTTGCCCAAGTTTATTGAACTAGTAAGTAAAGAGCTTGAATGGAGCCCAAGCAGTCTGACTCCACCATTATAATATACTGCCTTGCCACCAAGATCTTATTTATTTACCCATTCAACAAATATTTATTGAACTAGAGACTTCTAGAGATACAGAAGTCATAACTTAGACCTGTGCACTCACAAAGCTTATCTTCTATATTTGTCACCTTTCTTATTTCCATCCTCCTTTCCTGGTACTATCTTGATTTGGGCCTCTATTACCTCTAACTAACTGGGACTTATGCAATAACTTCCTAACTGTGCTATCTCTTTCTCCACACTTCCAGAGTAATTTTCCCAAATGCAGCCAGAATCATTTCTCTTCACAGTTTAAATACCTTGGTTTGTACTTGAGGCCACCTGAGGATAGCTCTGACCAATGTTTTCCACCACTATTTCCCATCACATTGGTTGTTCTTAACTTATTACCATCCACTATGGGGTGTGTAGCAAGCAATTCTTGACAAAAAACTTTATTAAAGTTAGCAAATTATTTTCTTTAAAAATTAAAGCAGATCCAAAGTCATCTATTATAAGATCATTATCATTCATTTGCATTCTGATACATGTTCTTGGAAGTGAGAGAGGGAGTGGGGTTACTAGGAGTTGTATGTGGCAAGCAGCCTACTTTATATATGCTTTTGGGTGCACCCATAGGAATAGGTGCAGTGGGCTGGCATGGGAAATGTTTATAAACTGGTATCATGGCAGAGAAAGCTCTTAAACAACTGAACTCTATGTTTTGGTCAGACTGGACACACTGTGTCTTCCCTTTTCTTGAGATGGCCTTCCCTCACTTTCTATTGTCAAAATCCTACTTATTGTTTCAAGCCGTATCTTAAATACTACCCTTTCCTGCAAGCCTTTCTTAGTCATTGCATCTGATGTGAACACATTCCTTTTTTGAACTTTGCACCTTGTACTTTCTTCCTGATATTTGGTATACTTTTGCATTTGCAGTTGTCTTATCTTTTCTCTTAAACTGAAATTCTTGATGGCAATGGCAATTTCTCACTCATTGTAGTGCTGCCTCAATGTATGGCAAGGAACATGCTTTAATATGTATGGAATGAATTTGATAAAGCCAGTACTTATATCACAATCATAGACTTGACTATGGAGGAGAAAGGGTGACAAGCTGGTTTACTTACAGGGATGCTGGAAGATAGACAATTAAAGGGGGATCTAGTCCCTGGCTATTTTTGTGATTTCACATGAGTCACTTAAGCTCTTTGTAAAATGTGAGTACCAAAGCTTTACATGATAGTTAAGATTCTTCTAACTCTCGTAATTGGGGTTCCAGATCTCTCTGTATCCTCGTTATTGGTATCCTTGAACTGATTGGATTTCCTAGCAATATATTCTGCTCCTACTTGATAAATACTGTACTAGTGTAACTGATGACCTTAAGGAGAGGAGGGATAAATCAGATCTTTGAGGAAATATCTCATAAGACAAGGTCCAGGGCTGCCTCAGATTGGCTTTTGTTTTGTTAGTGCTGTATAAAACTTTGTTATTCAGACTTTCAATGCTCAGTTAAGAATCCTAAACTGGCTAAACTTGCAAACTCCAGCTGTAAATAATAAAGGTTTTGGCAAAATATTAGCAACATTCGAGACAGTGTCTTTTCTTTTTTAGTAAATTTATTTATTTATTTATGGCTACATTGGGTCTTCATTGCTGCGTGTGGGCTTTCTCTAGTCGCGGCGAGTGGGGGCTACTCTTCCTTGTGGTGCGCTGGCTTCTCGTGTTGTGGAGCGAGGGCTCTAGGTGCGCAGGCTTCAGTAGTTGTGGCTCACGGGCTCAGTAGTTGTGGCGCACGGGCTTAGTTGCTCTGTGGCATGTGAGATCTTCCTGGACCAGGGCTCGAACCCATGTCCCCTGCATTGGCAGGCAGATTCTTAACCCCTGAGCCACCAGGGAAGTCCTTGAGGCAGTGTCTTACGATTAAAAGTATTTTGGAACTTTTATCATTGATAGGCCAGTTTGGCTTCCCTACTTTCAATTAAGATTTATTTCATGAATGAGCATATTTTATTAATCATTCCTGGCATTCTTCATAATATTTGTATAGGACTGGTATTTCTTTTCAAAATATTTGATAGAATTCATCAGTGAAGCTATATGGACTGGGGCTTTCCTTTATGGGAATATTTTAAATTAATGGTTCAAATCCTTTACTTGTTATAGATCTGTTCAGATTTTCTCTTTCTTCATTAGTCAACTTTGGTAATTTGTGTCTTTCTAGGAATTTGTCATTTCATCTAAATTGTCTAATTTGTTGGCATGAAGTTGTTCATAATATATGTATATATATATATTTTTTCCAGTACGCGGAACTCTCACTGCTGTGGCCTCTCCCGCCGCGGAGCACAGGCTCCGGATGCGCAGGCCTAGCGACCATGGCTCACGGGCCCAGCTGCTCCGCGGCACGCGGAACCCTCCCGGACCGGGGCACGAACCCGTGTACCCCGCATCGGCAGGCGGACTCCCAACCACTGCGCCACCAGGGAAGCCCCATGTTCATAATATTTTATTATAATCATTTTAATATCTGTAAAGTTGGCAGTGAGGTCTCTTGTTTCATTCCTATTTTGGTAAATTTGTGTCTTCTCTTTTTTTCTTGGTCAGTATAGCTAAAGGTTTATCAGTTTGTTGATGTTTTCAAAGAAACAAAAATCTTCTGGTTTCATTGATTTTTCTCTAGTTTTTGTTTTATTTCATTAATTTCCACTCTGATCTTTATTCTTTCCTTCCAGACAAGAATGCCACAGAATTCCTGTTCTTATCTGAGGTTTAGCAGTTTTTCATGAATAAACTTCTAAATTTGTTGTTGCCCTTGGTTGATTTCTAGAGTCCTGAAATGGTAGTTTTGGACAATTTTACCCAGTTTTCTAGTTTTTTTGGAGAGAGGATTTGCTGACCTCTTTACTCTGCCTTTGCTGTGAGATCCCCATAGTACTTTTGGATTAAAAATTTTGCCCTACTTAGATGAAAGGTGTTAGTTGCAACATGTGAGCTTGATATTGCTTTTAACTTTGGTGGTGGAAATAGATGCTTCTTTTTCAAGGACAAGTAACAATAGGTCTTTATTCCCGTAGCTGGGAAGATGCCAAGGGCCTCTTTCAACAAGCACATTGCTTCCCTTGGAAAATGATCTGGGAAAAGTATTTATACTCCTATGCTTTGAATAGAAGATTACAGAGCACCTGATGAACCTGGCTTAGATACTGTATCATATATACACACACACTCATAAATACATATGTATGTATGCATATACGTATGTGTGTTCTTGACCTAAAACAGACTGCCAGTTATTTCTCCAGTAAAAATAGGTTTATCTGGGATCAGCAGATAATTGCAATTAGTGGTCGGCAACCATGGTGAGACACATGCAAGTCTTGGCACAGCAAGGAAAGGAGAACTCTTCTTTTTTTTTGCGGTACGCGGGCCTCTCACTGTTGTGGCCTCTCCCGTTGCGGAGCACAGGCTCCGGACGCGTAGGCTCAGCAGCCATAGCTCACGGGCCCAGCCGCTTCGCGGCATGTGGGATCCTCCGGGACAGGGGCATGAACCCATGTCCCCTGCATCGGCAGGCGGACTCTCAACTACTGCGCCACCAGGGAAGCCCAGGAGAACTCTTCTATAGAGGGGAAAAGGAAGTGGGGAGGGCTATAGAAAGCAAAGAGTCCATGGCTTTTCACTGGCTGAGTTGTCATCAGGAAAAAAGAGTTTTCTTATTGGGCTCTGCTCTTGTCCCACGCCATGAGTGCTCCCCCTGCTGGTCTCCCAACTCTATTTAATTGAGGTTTCCGTTTATTAATTTTTTATAGTTCCCCCTTTTGATCAAGATCTTTCTCTGAAAGCACTGCTGATCAAGAGTCAGGTTTTCCAGTTTCAATGGCTTTTTGTTCATCAATGCCAGGAAGGATCTTTCCTGGGTGTGGTGTCTCATACTGGGGGAAAGTGCACAGATTGGAAACCTATTGAAGTCACATTTGAGGGAGAACTCTCAAGCACTTTTTATTTAATATCCATATGTATCAAGATTATAGAGATTGGAGATTATCTGAAGTATTATGTCATCATCAAAGGTTCAGCAACAGACTTCCAACATGCCTTCTCTGTATCTTGGGAAAACCATCTCATTAGATGTCATCTGCTTCAATTCTGGAAAATCTTTGCTGTCAGGTCACCAGGTGATTTGCAGTTGCAGTCAGCATTTGGTTCTTTCTTTAGTGTGTCATATGAATCTAAGAGTCTGTTCTCTGGAGTTTGGTGGCACAAGGGTTGGTTAGTAGTACTTGAAAGGGCCCTCTCCAGCAAGGTCTTCTGGAGGTTTCTTTTCCAAAAGACAAAATGTCCAGGTTTCAAGGTGTGATGCTTAAGGTCTTTGTCTTCCTAGAGTACCTGTGAAAAGATTGTCCTACCAAAACATGGTTATTTTTGATAGAAGCAATTAGGCTTTTGCAATATTGGAGTATCTCTCCTTTTATAAGTTGTGGATCAAAAGAGGCAAGAGCCAATTGCATTGGGCGTCCTGTGACTCTCTCAAAGTTTATGAGTTCCAGAAGGCATGGATCTGAGATTTCGAAGGACTAACTTAGAGGATTGAGGGAGGTAAATACAGTAAAAGTGTTGTAAAACCAACCAAACAGTGCCGACTTGTTGAAGTATCTGACCAGCGGGACTTCCCTGGCAGTCCAGTGGTTAAGACTCTGAGCTTCCACTGCAGGGGGCATGGGTTTGGTCCCTCATCGGAGAACTAAGACCCCGCATGCTGTGTGGCATGGCAAAAAAAAAAAGTACCTGACCAACAAAATGGTTCCTCAATCACTATGAAGTTCAAGAGGAGTTCTCCAGGTTGGGATAAATTTTTCCAAAAGTACTTTAGCCATAGAAGAGGCAGTAGCCTGTCTCAAGGGAAGGCTTCAGTTCAGTGTGAAAACAAATGGACTGTGACAACAACATATTTATATCTATGAGATGAAGGAAGTTGTATGAAATCCATTTGCCAGAACTTGAGCGGTCCATTAAGCAATTTAAAATGTCTAAGAGCCAAAATTAATGCACAGAAATCTCTTGCATTCCTATACACTAATGATGAAAAATCTGAAAGAGAAATTAAGGAAACACTCCCATTTACCATTGCAGCAAAAAAATAAAATACCTAGGAATAAATCTACCTAAGGAGACAAAAGACCTGTATGCAAAAAACTATAAGACACTAATGAAAGAAATTAAAGACGATACAAACAGATGGAGAGATATACCATGTTCTTGGATTAGAAGAATCAACATTGTGAAAATGACTATACCACCCAAAACAATCTACAGATTCAATGCAATCCCTATCAAACTACCAATGGCATTTTTCACAGAACTAGAACAAAAAATTTCACAGTTTGTATGGAAACACAAAAGACCCCAAATAGCCAAAGCAATCTTGAGAAAGAAAAACGGACCTGGAGGAATCAGGCTCCTGGACCTCAGACTATACTACAAAGCTACAGCAATCAAGACAGTATGGTACTGGCACAAAAACAGAAATATAGATCAATGGAACAGGATAGAAAGCCCAGAGATAAACTCATGCACCTATGGTCACTTAATCTATGACAAAGGAGGCAAGGATATGCAATGGAGAAAAGACGGTCTCTTCAATAAGTGGTGCTGGGAAAACTGGACAGCTACATGTAAAAGAATGAAATTAGAACACTTCCTAACACCACACACAAAAATAGACTCAAAATAGATTAAAGACCTAAATGTAAATCCAGACACTATCAAACTCTTAGAGGAAAACATAGGCAGAACACTCTATGATGTAAATCACAGCAAGATCCTTTTTGACCCACCTCCTAGAGAAATGGAAATACAAACAAAAATAAACAAATGGGACCTAATGAAACTTAAAAGCTTTTGCACAGCAAAGGAAACCATAAACAAGACAAAAAGACAACCCTCAGAATGGGAGATAATATTTGCAAGTGAAGCAACTGACAAAGGATTAATCTCCAAAATATACAAGCAGCTCATGCAGCTCAATAACAAACAAACAAACAACCCAATCCAAAAATGGGCAGAAGACCTAAATAGACATTTCTCCAAAGAAGATATACAGATTTCCAACACATGAATGAATGCTCAACATCATTAATCATGAGAGAAATGCAAATCAAAACTACAATGAGATATCATCTCACACCAGTCAGAATGGCCATCATCAAAAAATCTACAAGCAATAAATCCTGGAGAGAGTGTGGAGAAAAGGGAACACTTTTGCACTGTTGGTGGGAATGTAAATTGATACAGCCACTATGGAGAACACTATGGATGTTCCTTAAAAAACTACAAATAGAACTACCATATGACCCAGCAATCCCACTACTGGGCATATACCCTGAGAAAACCATAATTCAAAAAGAGTCATGTGGGCTCCCCTGGTGGCGCAGTGGTTGAGAATCTGCCTGCTAATGCAGAGGACATGGGTTCGAGTCCTGGTCTGGGAAGATCCCACATGCTGTGGAGCAACTGGGCCCGTGAGCCACAACTACTGAGCCTGCGCGTCTGGAGCCTGTGCTCCGCGACAAGAGAGGCCGTGATAGTGAGAGGCCCGTGCACCGTGATGAAGAGTGGGTGGCCCCCACTTGCCACAACTAGAGAAAGCCCTCACACAGAAACGAAGACCCAACAAAAATAAATAAATTAATTAATAAACTCCTACCCTCAACATCTTCTAAAAAAAAAAGAGTCCACAATGTTCATTGCAGCTCTATTTACAATAGCCAGGACATGGAAGCAACCTAAGTGACCATCGACAGATGAATGGGTAAAGAAGGTGTGGCACACATATGCAGTGGAATATTAGCCATAAAAATAAACGAAATTGAGTTATTTGTAGTGAGGTGGTTGGACCTAGAGTCTGTCAGACAGAGTGAAGTAAGTCAGAAAGAGAAAAACAAATACCGTATGCTAACACATATATATGGAATCTAAAAAAAAAAAAAGGTTCAGGAATAAAGATGCAGATGTAGAGAATGGACTTGAGGACATGAGGGTGGGGGCAGGGTAAGCTGAGACGAAGTGAGAGAGTGGCATGCACATATATACACTACCAAGTGTAAAATAGATAGCTAGTGGGAAGCAGCCGCATAGCACAGGGAGATCAGCTCGGTGCTTTGTGTCCACCTAGAGGGGTGGGATAGGGAGGGTGGGAGACGCAAGAGGGAGGAGATATGGGGATATATGTACACGTACAGCTGATTCACTTTGTTTTACAGCGGCAACTAACACAACATTGTGAAGCAATTATACTCCAATAAAGATGTTTAAAAAAAAATGGGAGCAATATGGACAAGAATCCCTGGGTTGTATTTCAGACAAGTGGGACAAGTGAGATAGGCACTTTTTGCAGCCTTGTTGTTTCCCCACCAATACTGATTGATGAATGCTATCACTTTGTCAGTAGACTAATGGTTTAGTGCATGTACAATGGTGAGCAGTGGGAATTTTAGTCTTTGGTAGGCCTGGGGTGTTATTTCATCCAAATGAGAGCTTTCTCTTTATCAAACCAACAACTGTTGAATTTTAAATCTTGTTTTTCTTTTTTTTTTTTGAGGCTGGCTAACTTCTCTAGCCAGTTTTTCTAAGTTATCATTTGGGGAAATATCCCTTTGAACCATGACAGAGGTTTGGCTGCTGTTGGTTCCTTTAAGAGCAACATTCCTTGTGGAAATGTCTGCAAGATGATTTCCCTTAGCTTCCAGAGAGTCAAGTTTAGAATGCCTCAGAATCTTAATAATAGGTAAAGTGGCAGGTAAAAGTATTGCATCCAATAATTCCTGAACATAGGGGTCATTCTAAATTTCATTTTTGCAGAAATAAGGAAGCCATGTTGCTTCCACAACATTCCAAAATCATGAAAGTGCTTCAAAAGTATATCTAGTATCAGTATGAGTATTGGCATTTTTGCCCTTGGCCTAAAGTGCAAGCCCATGTAAGAGTGTATAATTCAGCCTCTTGGCTGAAGTAGTCATGGGTAAAGATGCTGCCTCAACAACATCAAAAGGGGTTGCAGTATCATACCCAGCACAACATTTGCCATTGTCACCTTTTTTTTTTCACTATGCATTGTTTAATATAGCAAATATAGAAAATTAGGAAAAATAGAGAAGCTATGAAAAGCACTATTAACAATCTAAATTTAATGGATATATGGATTCTCAGAATCAACAAACTGAAAATCCACAATCTCCTCAAAAATATGTAGAACATTTACAAAAACTGGCCATTGTCACCTTTTAAATAAGATCCATCATTGAACTGTGAGATGTCAGCGTTACGTAAACGTATTTCCTGCAGGTCATCATGGGGAGTCTGGAGGTGACCTGTCAGAATTAAGTAGTGGTGAGGGACTTTGTTAGTGATGGAAGGGAGAAGAGTAGCAGGGTTAAGGTTATTACAAAATGAAAGAATTACGTGAAGAGCAGTTAACCAAAGGATTTCGCAGGAGGTGAGGCAGCTCACCGAAAGATGTTGAGTGTGATGAGAGTTGAGGGGAGCTTCTACTGTATGGGGTATAAAAATGGATAAAGGGGATCCCACAATTGTTTTCTTGATGACCTTAACCAAAAGGCTGTAACAGCTCTAAGGCAAGGGAGTATTCCAGTGCCACACAGTTCTGTTTCTGGTTATAATACCCTATGGGTTAACAGAGGCCCCTGTGTTTTGGGGTGAGTACCCCAAGAACCTTCCCTTCCTTTTCATATACAAAAGGGAATCTGATAATTGGGGTGCCCAAAGGGCAGGTGGGCTCATCAAACTCTCCTTTAAGGACTTAAAAGCTATGTTGTCTGATTCTTCCCATAAAATTGGGTCGGGGTTGATGTTCTTTAGTAAAACATACAGAAGTTTGGCCGTAAAAGAGAAATTTGGAATTCAATTTCAGCAGTAACCAGCGAGCCTGAGAAAAACCTCACAGTTGGTGCTTAGTTTGGGGGTCTGGGAAACATAGGACATTATGAAGTCTGTCTGGATCTAGGTGTAGCCCTTATTCTGATATCCGATGTCCTAAATATCAAACCTGGGTTTGGGCAAACTGCAATTTTTCCTTGGTGACCTTACATCCCTTTAAGGCTAAAAGCTTTAGCAAGTAGATGCTGTCTTCCTGTGAGGAGGCTTGAGAAGGAGAGCAAAGAAGCAAATCATCCACATATAGCAACAAAGTAGAACCTCAAGGGAACTTTATATCATCCAGAACAGCCTTCAGGATTTGTGAGACTAAGGATCCCGAGTAAAAACCCTGAGGCATTAGTGTCCAGGTGAATTGTTTTTCTTCCCAAGTGAAGACAAAATGGTATCGGCTAGCTTCATCAATCAGAATACTGAAGAATTCACTACATGAATCAATTACAGTAAAGAATTTTCTCTGGTGGGAATGGGTATTAGTAATGTGTAAGGGTTAGGGACAACAGGGTGTCAAGGGAGAGCAATGTTGTTTATTGCTTGGAGGTCCTGGACAAACCTCCACCGTGGGCCCTTGGGTTTTCTCACTAGTAAAATGGGGGTATTACAGGGACTAGTACAAAGGATACTGAGGCCTTGAGCCTTGTATTCTTTTATTATGGGCTCTGTGCATTGAAGGACTTCTTTACTTGTAGGGTATTGATTAATTCTGTGAGGAGGCTTTGAAGGATCTATTTGAATCTTGATGGTAGGTGTGCTGTGAATTTTGCCAATATCGGTTGGAGATTTTGCCCATAAGGAGAATGGTAGCTCCTAATTCAATAGGGACAAATGATCAGTGTTTCCACAATCATTTCTAGTGCCATGAGAGATGGAGCAAATAAAAGACATCATAGGGTCATTTGATTCACCTTGTTGGCCGCTGTGATGACTCAAATTCTAGAATTATTCCCCCTTTTGGGAGCAAGAAATTCTGCCATGATACTTCTCTAAGAAGTTTCAGCCTAATAAATGGCTAGAAGAGGAGGAACTAAGGAGAAAAGGGTGTATATGTCTCAAAGGGTCTAAATGGAAGGGAATCAGTTCAGAGACAGGAATCTCTTTTGGCTCATTAGAGCTTCCCACTATTTGAACTGTTTCAGTGCTCCGAAGCAGGGGCTGCTTTATAGTAGTGCGGTTGAGCACTGAGAGTGTGGCCCTGATGTCTGTTAGGACTGGAAGAGATTCATTCCCAACCTGGAGAAATATTTCTCTAAGCCAATTAAGAGGGAGGGTTGGGAGGAGCCCCTTTAGTTCCTTGGCACCCCATCATTGAGAATTGGGAGGCTGTTGGAAAGGCTGGTTAAAGGGCTGAAGGCACCTGAAGTGCTTGAATCTGTAAAATCTCTTTTCCAGTGTCCTAGCTCTTTGTAGTAGTAGCAGAAACTAGGAGGGTTCTGGTCTTATTTAGGGACCCTCAATTGCTGGAGTTGAAGATTAAGAATTTTGGCCGTCTTCCTTGTAGGTGAGTCATCTAGAGTGTGAGAGCACTGGTTTGTCAGATTCACTAAATCTGGAGTGGAAATAATTTTGCATTCCATTCTGGCCTTTTTTACTTGAAGGGAAAGATGCCAGTTCAGCCCATTAATAAACATAGAGCTAAAACCCACCTGGGTGGAATCAACATCTGAAGGAAAACCAGAATTTTCTTTAAAAATTATCTGAAGTCAACTGTAACAGTCATGAACAGTTTCATCAGGTTTTTGTGTACAAGGCTGAATTTTGTTCCAGTCAACAGGCTTTGGAAAAGCCCTAGGAATTGCTCAGTGAAGTCCGGTAGCAACTGCCCAAGCCTGATAATACAACAAGGTAGTGGGCTGGTTTCCTGTTTGTAATTTTAGAAACCTTTTAGGATTTTTTCAGTTAGCAGTTTTCATCCAATAGTGGGCAGACCTTCACTGACAAGTGTATGAACTAGCTGATATAAGTCAGAGAAACCAGATTGATAAGTTTGAATGACTACAGTAAATTCCTCAGCAAATCTGTGAGAATCTTTGGTTACTTTGGGAAAATATTTGACTATGGCTCACAGTTCAGCTTTAGTCTAGGGAATATAAGAAATTAAGGGTTTAGCCTCTGGATCCTCAGCAGGCTCAATTTTAAAGGGACAGGTTCTGATAAATTCAGAGGAAAAGGAGTGGGGAGAGTTTCAGAGAAAAAGGGAAGTTCAGAGAGAGAATTACTATGGAGGAACTGAAGGCATTGAAGGAAGGGAGGAAGATGGCACTGGAGGTGGAGCCTGAGACAAAGAAGCCTGAGGCTTTGGGAGACATTTTTCCTTTAATTATTTGTTTATTTCCCTCAGTTAATCTTAAAATCTTATTTTGCAGAGAGGCAATTTTACATTCAGAAGCCTCAAAATAACAATCAAAATAGGCATTCCATTCAGTTCTGGAAGTTTTAGAGCTATTGTAATATAAATTGGTTTTAAGAAAATTAAGTTTGGGGATTTCAAAAGTTCCCCATAATGGCCATTGATATTCTATTTTTTATTCTTTTGGCTTCACCAAGTGGCTTTCAGGATCTTAGTTCCCTGACCAGGGATCGAATCTGGGCCCTGGCAGTGAGAGCGCAGAGTCCTAACCACTGGACTGCCAGGGAATTCCCATTATTTTAAATTGCCTTTGGTCAAGTCAGTCCATTTAGTCAGAAATGTGCATGAGGAAGGACAATGCATTTTAAACATGAAATCAGCCAGAGTCCCTCTCTAGGGTGGGGCATCCTCAAAATATTTGATAACTGGGGTATAATTTCTCAGAGGTTTTTCTCCAGAGTAACAGAATATATTTTTTTTAATTTATTATATTTAATAATATATACATATTTATTGAAGTATAGTTGATTTACAATGTGCTAATTTCTGCTGTACAGCAAAGTGATTCAGTTATACATACACATATATTCTTTTTTATATTCTTTTCCATTATGGTTTATCACAGGATATTGAATATAGTTCCCTGTGCTGTACAGTAGGACCTTGTTGTTTATCCATTCTGTATATAATAGTTTGCATCTGCTAACCCCAAATTCTCACTCCATCCCTCCTTCATCCCCCTCCCCTTTGGCAACCACAAGTCTGTTCAGTATGTCTGTGAGCCTGTTTCTGTTTCATAGATAAGTTCTTTTTTGTCATATTTTAGATTCCACGTATAAGTGATATCATATGGCATTTGTCTTTCTCCTTCAGACTTATCTCACTTAGTATGATAATCTCTAGGTCCATCCATGTTGCTGCAAATGGCATTATTTCATTCTTTTTTATGGCTGAGTAGTATTCCATTGTCTATATGTACCACTTCTTCTTTATCCATTCATCTATTGATGGACATTTAGGTTGTGTCCATGTCTTGGCTATTGTAAATAGTGCTACTATGAACACTAGGGTGTATGTATCTTTTTGATTACGGTTTCTTCTGGATATATGCCCAGAAATGGGATTGCTGGATCATATGGCAACTCTATTTTTAGTTTTTTGATGAACATCTGTACTGTTTTCCATAGTGGCTGCACCAACTTACATTCCTACCAACAGCATTTCCCATACCCTCTCCAGCATTTGTTATTTGTAGACGTTTTAATGATGACCATTCTGACCAGTGTGAGATGGTATCTCATTATAGTTTCGATTTGCATTTCTCTAATAATTAGCAAAGTTGAGCATCTTTTCATGTGCCTATTGGCCATCTGTATGTCTTCTTTGGAGTAATGTCTATTTAGATCTTCTGCCCATTTTTTGATTGGGTTGTTTTTTGTTGTTGTTGAGTTATATGAACTGTTTGTATATTTTGGAAATTAAGCCCTTGTCAGTTGCATCATTTGCAAATATTTTCTCCTATTCTGTAGGTTGTCTTTTTGTTTTGTTTATGGTTTCCTTTGCCGTGCAAAAGTTTGTAAGTTTGATGAGGTCCCTTTTGGGTTTTTTTGGACCACACTGCATGGCTGTGGGATCTCAGTTCCCTGACCAGGGATTGAACCCAGGCCATGGCAGTGAAAGCCTGGAATCCTAACCACTAGGCCACCAGGGAATTCCCCATTTGTTTAGTTTTGCTTTTATTTCTATTGCCTTGGGAGACTGACCTAAGAAAACATTGGTACGATTTATGTCAGAGAATGTTTTGCCTACTTCTAGGAATTTTATGGTGTCGTGTCTTATATTTAAGTCTTTAAGCCACCTTGAGTTTATTTTTGTGTATGGTGTTGAAGGTGTGTTCTAACTTCATTGATTTACATGCGGCTGTCCAATTTTCCCAATACCACTTGCTAAAGAGACCGTCTTTTCCCCATTGTATATTCTTGCCTCCTTTGTCGAAGATTAATTGCCTTTAGGTGTGTGGGTTTATTTCTGGGCTCTCTATTCTGTCCCATTGATCCATATGTCTGTTTTTGTGCCAATACCATGCTGTTTTGATTACTGAAGCTTTGTAGTATTGTCTGAAGTCTGGGAGAGTTATGCCTTCTGCTTTGTTCTTTTTCTTCAGGATTGCTTTGGCAATTCTGGGTCTTTTATGATTCCATATACATTTTGGGATTATTTGTTCTAGTTCTGTGAGAAATGTCCTGGATAATTTGATAGGGATTGCATTAAATCTGTAGATTGCTTTGGGTTGTATGACCATTTAAACACTATTAATTCTTCCAATCCAAGAGCATGAGATATCTTTCCATTCTAAAAGAATACTTTTCAACAACTTACAGCTCAAACAACTCAATTCAAATAGCTTAAACAGTCAAATATCTCAAACAACTTATAGCTCAAACAGCCTTCAGGCCTAATACCAGTCAGTTCTAAGGAAACAGCTTGATCCCTGAGGAGCCAGGCTGAAGACTTCTCAGCCAGTTCCCATAGGACAATCCCTATTCCAATGGAATAGGTGGACAGCTGAATTGACACAGTTTCAGTGAAACAGCTCCTGTTGCAGTAGTAATGGGCCAAAGGCTTCTCAGCCAGCTTCAGTTGAAACAGTCTGATCTCAGAATCAGAATAAAGTGCCAAATGAGTACTCACATACAGAACAAGGCCTTAACCAGAAAGGACAAAACCTTAAAAGAGATCCTGAATAAGTCCTGGAGAGCTTCTAGTGCAAAGAGCCTGGAAACCTGAGTCCAAGAGAAAGACATACCTTCAAACTTCAGGGTCAGCAAGAAAAGCAGTGAGCTCACTGGGCTTAATTGTGGTTACTGCACCTGTTGGCTCATCTGCCCCAGAGCCATCTGGCCCCCATATGGGTTACCAAAATATTGACCTAAAACAAATAGACTGGCAGGTATCTCTCCAGCAAAAATGGGTTTATTCAGGATCAGCAAACACACTCTATTATTTAGATTTTTGAGGCTTAGGGATTCAAGAAACCTGGCATTCAATCTCTCCACATAGGAATGATGATAGGTTAAGGTGAAAACTCTTTGTTCTTGTAAACTGTTTATTCAGAAAGTAGTTTGAGGTGACTTGCTGAGTAAGTAATATTATGGATGACCACAATATCTACATTCTAAGTTATATAACATTCAAGGTATTTATTAATAAAACAAAAAAGAACCTAACAGAGTTAACTGTGATGGCATATGGTATAATTGTTAGCTATAGGATTGTTTAGGAAGGACTGTTTATTGCTTATTAATTCATACCCTTTGGTATATTAAAATGCAAAGGTAATCTTTTCCTTGTTCCTAAAAACAAGAAATCTTACTGATAACCCAGATTTAAATGTTTCTGTGTTAGAAAATTATCTCAAATATATGTTGAACTGTTGCTTGACATATTTACATGGCCATCTTTCTTTGATGTCTTTTTATAAACCAAATTTTACTTTTTGGAGGCCTCTGTGTGATGTAAAGTTATTTACCAAAAATAAAAAGGCAACTAAACTAATAGAACTGCTTTACTATTATTATTATTATTCAAAGTAGCATTAGTAGAAGCAGCAGCAGTGGACTACTACTCTTACTAGTAGTAGTCACTACTACTACTGCTACTAATTGGTGTGTTCTATTGCTATTAATATTAATACACTGGTCATAGTAGACCTTATGTTTATAGAGGATGTTAATGTTTACAAAATATTTTCACATGCACTTAATTTTATTTTTAATTTATTTTTTAAATATTTATCGATTTATTTATTTATTTATTTATATTGGCTGTGATGGGTCTTAGCTGTGGCATGCAGGATCTTTTAGTTGTGGCGGGATCTAGTTCCTGGACCAGGGATCGAACCCAGGCCCCCTGTATTGGGAGCTTGGAGTCTTACCCACTGGACCACCAGGGAAATCCCTCACATGCATTTTATAACTTTCCACAGAAACTTTCTGAGTAAGAAGGACTGCTTTACTTTCAAAGTAAGCTGACAATGATTGTTATTCTTCTGAAGGAAGGCCATGGACTACTGTTAAGTAAATATAATATCAATTTAGCTGGTGAGGAAAAAGTAGAACCTTTTTTCTTAAGATGCGTTTCAGGTTCTACTCTTAAAATGCAGTATTAAAACTGTCTTGGAGGATTTCCCAGGTCCTTCTGGGATAAAAATAGTTTTCTTTTAAAACATAGCTTCCTTTTTCAGAACCTGACCAGTTGCAGGAGCTGTAGCCTCAGGGGACATTATACAATAAGTCTTACCCACAACAGAGATTCTTAGCACTAGGTGACTTATTATAGGAAATGTAAAAGTGAAATTCTCCATCAGTTCTCTATACCTACTTCTTAGCATTCAGTTCACATTTTAAAATACAAAAATGCCATTAAGAATTTTCAGAAGCCAAGTAAAAAGGTTAAATAACATTAAGAACTTTGGTGTTTTCTAATTCAGAAAGACAAATGCACCCCAAAGTTCACTGCAGCATTATTTACAATCACCAAGGTATGGAAGCAACCTAAGTATCCATCAATAGGTGAATGGATAAAGAAGATGTGAGATATAGATATATACGTATACACACACACACACACACACACACACACACACACACGGAATATTACTCAGCCATAAAAAAGATTGAAATACTGCCATTTGCAACAACATGGTTGAAACTAGAGGGTATTATGCTTAGTGAAATAAGGCAGACAGAGAAAGACAAATACTGTATGTTATCACTCATATGTGGAATCTAAAAAGAAAACAAATGAATGAATATAACAAAACAGAAACAGGGCTTCCCTGGTGGCGCAGTGGTTGAGAGTCCGCCTGCCGATGCAGGGGACACGGGTTCGTGTCCCGGTCCGGGAGGATCCCACGTGCCGCGGAGTGGCTGGGCCCGTGGGCCATGGCCACTGAGCCTGCGCGTCCGGGGCCTGTGCTCCGCGGCGGGAGAGGCCACAGCAGTGAGAGGCCCGCGTATCGCAAAAAACAAAACAAAACAAAGACAAAACAGAAACAAACTCGCAGATGTAGAGAACAAAGCAGTGGTTACCAGTTGGAAGAGTGAAGTGGTGGGGAGGGGCAGGATAGGGGTAGGGGACTAGAAGATACAAACTGAATATGTATAAAATAAATAAGCAACAAGGGTATATTGTACAGTACAGGGAAATACGGCCATTATTTTGTGATAACATTTTTAAAATAAATTTTATTTATTTATTTATTTATTTAGGCTGTGTTTGGTCTTCGTTGCTGCGTGAGGTCTTTCTCTTGTTGTGGCGAGCGGGGGCCACCCCTTGCTGCAATGTGCGGGCTCCTCACTGCAGTGGCCTCTCTTGTTGCGGAGCACGGGCTCTAGGCGTGTGGGCTTCAGTAGTTGCGGCACGTGGGCTCAGTAGTCGTGGCTCACAGGCTCTAGAGTGCAGGCTCAGCAGTTGTGGCGTACGGACCTAGCCGCTCTGTAGCATGTGGGATCTTCCCAGACTAGGGCTCGAACCCATGTCCCCTGCATTGGCAGGCAGACCCCCAACCGCAGTGCCATCAGGGAAGTCCCTTTATGATAACTTTAAATAGAATATAACCTGGGCTTTGCTGGTGATCCAGTGGTTAAGAATCCACCTGCCAATGCAGGAGACACGGGTTCGAGCCCTTGTCCCGGAAGAACCCACATGCCATGGAGCAACTAAGCCCGTGCGCCACAACTACTGAGCCTGTGCTCTAGAACCCCCGAGCCGCAACTAATGAAGCCCGTGTGCCTAGAGCTCGTGCTCCGCTACAAGAGAAGCCACCGCAGTGAGAAGCCCGCGAACCACAATGAAGAGTAGCCCCCGTTCACTGCAACTAGAGAAAGCCCGTGCATAGCAACGAAGATCCAATGCAGCCAAAAATAAAAAATAAATTTAAATAAATAAATTTATATTAAAAAAACATTTCAAATAATTTTCTAAAACTCCATCTTAAGGTTTTGTTAACTGGTATAGGGGATGATAGAAATAAGATAACATGGTTGTCTAGAAAGATAAACTGGCCCTATGACCCTTATCTGAAGAAGGTGTAGGGATCCAGCAGGCAGTGCTGGGAGCACTATTGGCTCTGAGTGCCTTCTTCCCAGAGGATGCTGTCACTTGTCTGACTGGAAGGTTAGATGATTCTGCCATCAGAGTGTTGTGCCCACTCAAAGTGAACCTGCCATGTGAGATGCTTGACCTAACCCTTAACTGGTGGAGTCAGCCAATATTTATTAAAAGAATCTGTCGACTGTTGTATCTGTCAATTGCCCAATTGCTTTAGATCAGTTTGTGACAATCTGGTCAACTGTGGAGACCACTGGAGATTATCAAAGCAAGCCACCAGCAGACTGTTAGCATTTTAGAAAGATCACTTTGGGGGAAGGGAGGTGTGGTGAGCTAGAAGGTGAGACCCCATAGGATTCTATTTTAACTAGGGCGATATATACCTCTTACAATGTGTTTTGTATAATTGCTTCTCTTCTTCCTCCTATAGATTTTTAAGCTACCTAGATTCTGGCAATACCACTTTGGGGTGGTGTATCAGGATAGAGTAGGGGTGGGCAGCCAGATAGGGGAATTTTAAAAAAGCTCTTTACATAGTCCTGATATGTTCATGCTTGCTTCTTCCAGGTGCTTAAGGGAGTGGGGAGAAGAGCCTCAGGGCAGGAGAGGGGACAGGGTTTTGTTGTTGCTGTTGTTTTGTTTGTATGTACATCGTATCTCCTCAATGTTTATACATTGTGAGCAACTTGAGAATAGGATGTTGAAATATTAAGCCCCTAAACTTTGATTCATCTAGTCTTTAGTTAAAAATATAAATAAACTATTGTCACAATGGTGTTTGACAGGCCTGAGGAGGAAAAAATCAAGTACTTTGCATTTTCAATATACTGATTTGGATAAGCCTTGGAGAACATTTATATGCCAGCAATTTCTTAAGCACAAGGAACTAAGATACTGAACAAGTGGAAAAAGGACTTGCTTGTATTGGTACAGGCTCTGCTCCTGTAATATTTGCTAAAAAAGGAAGAAGTTCCTCCTTAGTTATACATTTAATGTTAATTACATCGGGCTTGTTCAAAGTTAAGACAAAGTTCCTTGCATCTTCTCCCTGGAATGTAATTGTCTACTGGTTACATTTAGTCAATAAATTATATTTGTTGTAGGATATGAAATTTATTCAGTTAAATTGTAAATGAACTGTGTTCATCAATTTCATCACTATATAAATTGTGTACCCTCTTCTGACATACAGAAAAATCTCAGAGTCCTGTGTCTGTTTTTCCTTGCTAGCCGTGTATCAGTGTCTAACTTTAAAAATATTAAACCATGACTCATATAATGTACAGTGAGCAAGATCAAAGATATAGTAAATGAGGGAGCCAAGATGAAAACACAAGTTCAAAGGAAGATATGAGAGACTGATACGGAAGAAAAGAATGCCAGAATAAGATTACACAGTTAGACAAAAACAAAACAAAACAAAAACAACAAACAAACAAACAGAAACAAAACCAAAAACAACCCCAAACCCAAAAAAACAAAACCAAAAATCAAAACAAAACTGGTGAATGTCCTACAGGGCAAAAAAACTCCTGAAACCTTTGGGGTTATCTTTTCCACTCTACAGAAATCATTTGCTGTTTGTCAATGTTCTACAAGTTAACACCTGTATTAGTTTCCTATTGCTGCTGTAACAAATCACCACACACTTGGTGGCTTAAAATAATACAGATTTATTATCTTACAGTTTTGGAGGTCATATGTCCAAAATGGGTCACACTGGGCTAAAATCAAGTGTCAGCAGTGCTGTGTTCCTTCTGGAGACTCTAGGGGCGAACCCATTTCATGGCCTTTTCCAGCTTCTAGAGACTGCCTACCTCAAGACATACCTTTTCAGAGGATGAACCCTACTAAATAGTGGATACATAAAGTTCCATTTCCCTAGAGCAGTACTGTCCAATATAACTTTCTGGGATGACGAATATGGTCTCCTCTATGCTGTTCAATATTGTACCCACCAGCCACACATGGCTTTTGAATACTTGAAAGGTGGCTAGGGTAACTAGAGAACTGATTTTTTAATTTAATTAATTAAAATTAAAATCTAAATAAGCCACATGTGGCTTACGGCCACCATATTGGACAGGGCATCCCTAGAGCATCAAATTACTCATTAATGGGTTTATTAGTTCTGGAGTATGACTTTGAACCCTCCCACAGTATTTTTTCCCCTTATTTCCAAGTTTTGGAAAAAATTTCAACATGTGCAAGTAACATAAATAGTGACTCCAACAGATTAAAATTCAATAACAATGTAGCCTGATTTCTCTGTTAAGGAACTAGTTTCTTTATTTTTACCTTCCTTAGATCTCCTCGCTCATGAATATCTGAGTTACACAGTATAGGTTTCACAACTATCGAAACTTTCTGTTTGAATAGAGCATATTGTTTGCTCTTCCTTAGTCAAACATGTGTTAAGTATCAGTTTGAGATAGACCCTGTGGTAAAGGATGAGTAAAATACAGTCCCTGACACCACAGTGGACCCATTATCTAGAAAGGGAGAATACACGTGTAGACAAATACTTGGTGGGAGAGAAAGAAGAACCAGGTACAATAGGGCATAAAGGAGGAAAGGTCACATCCACCCCAAACTGTACCTGTTAGTCTCAGCAAGAAGGTTTATTGGCATGGTGGGTTGAATAGTGTCACCCCAAATTCATGTCTACCTGGAACCTCAGAATGTGACTTTGTTTGGAAATAGGGTCTTTGCAAATGTAATTAGTTATGATTAGAGGTCATACTGGATTAGGGTTGTCCCAAGTCCAATGATTGCTGTTTTAATAAGAGAAAGAGAGAGAGCTGGACACAGACACACAGGGAAGAAGGCCATATGATGATGGAGGAAGAGATTGGAGTGATGCAGCTACAAGCCAAGAAGACCAGGAGCCTCCAGAAGAGGCAAGGAGGGATTCTTCCCTAGAACCCATGGCCTTGCCAACACCTTGATTTCAGACTTCCAGCTTCCAGAACTGTGAGGAAATAAATAGTTAAGCCATTCAGTTTGTGGTCATTTGCTACAACAGCCCTAGGAAAGTAATACCTTTTTTTTTTTTTTTTTTGGCTGCGCCGTGCGACTTGTGGGATCTTAGTTCCCTGATCAGGGATTGAACCCGATCAGTGAAAGCACCTGATCAGGGAAAGCGCCAAGTCCTAACCACTGGATCGCCAGGGAATTTCTTTTCTTTTTTTTTTTTTTTTTAAGGAGAGTAATACAATTGGAAAGATACTCTGTAGCTCACAGAACTGAGTGCTGAGCTGAAGAAGCCAGGCTTCAGATGTGTAGGAACAGGGGTACCTCTGAGGATCTCAGCTGCAGAGCTCATGTACTCTCCATGCCTGGCCCGGCCATCCAGGCAATCTGCTTCAGTGGCCTTTTAACCTTGTGTACCTCACTCAAGAGTCTGACTCTCATCAGAGAAACTCTGATCTGGCTTATTCTGTGCCTTTCCCACAGCCCTCCTGGAACACATGGAGTGGAGGACAGGTAACCTCTCAAAGGAAAAGACCCCAGTCAGATAAAAGTGACAGATGACCACTATGCCAATGTTAGCACCATCCTTTTTGGAAGAAGAAACTGTCCTGTTGGATGCTACTCATTTAGCCAAGGAGGGTGGGTGGTTACAGATGTTGAGAAAGATTATCCTGGCAGCTCCATGCAGAGCGGTTTGGAGCAAGAGTAGCTAGACAGCTGGTGACGTCAGCCAGAGTGAAGTTAAGGGAGCATGGGGGCGTCTCCTGCTGCCATGTCTGTGCCAAGGAAAGAACGCTCTCGTTTTGCAATCTGTGGTTTCTTAACATTGACTCATTCAATGTTGTATAGGGAGGCTGAGAGATGCCTTTATTTTCTATCGCCAATTATTTCCGCCTATTTTTTTACTTCTTTTTGGTATCTTGAAAGTCAGAAAGCTTACTTTTTGCTACTTGTCTACCCAGTTATATGAGACGATCAAGTGTTTTTACGGTTCCAGGGTGGAGCTCAGAGCAGATTGTTTTTCCTTTACGTGAGAGAAAACCCACCCGGAGAAGCCAGGCTCTGAAGGCAAGTGTACAATGCCTCCTGTGCACCCAAGACCCAAGGGGGAAGAACATAGAGCCCAGATGAGTGTCAGGGGTTACAATTTCTCACTATTATGGGCACCAAGGTACTGCTGACATGGAAAAGGGGGTGGAATTGTCTAGACAGAGAAAGGGGGAACAGCATCTCACTCAGTGGGTCCAGCAGGGGTAACAGGCAGGAACCACCTGCTTGTCCTGCTGCCTTAGACTCCCCCTGACATGCTGACATTTGGCCTTTGTGTCCCATCCATCCGTGGGGTCAGTCGAGAGTAGCTCTAATCTTGACAACAGTGACTGGGCATTCTGGGACCAGCTATTCCTGAAGGAAAGAAAAAGGTAAAAAGTAGCTAATAAAAGTGGTTATACTCTGCGCTTGTGTAAGAATTGGCTGGATGGGATGGTGGCATGAGAGTCTTTACACTGTATAACTTTTCATATTTTTTTAACTGTGTGAATGTGTTACTTATTTTAAAAATTTAGTAAGTTTTATTCTTTAACAAGGCTTATAGAGCCCAAAGAACTGGTTTTTAGTATGTGGCTTCAAATATGTCTTTTAAAAAAAGTATTTTATTCATATCCATGCCACCCAGATTTTAGTGCATCAACTAACATGAATAATTTTTATTCAGACCCCTCTGTTCTTAGTGCTTTATGGTTCTCAACCGTGACAAACGTTAAATAAATACCCAGTAACCATCCTTAGCCCTAATACACCAAATTAAAATAAAAATTATATTCACCATCATTTAAAATGATACAAATGATAAAACACACACATTTCTCACATTCATATTAGACTACACAGTTAAGGATTTTTTGGGTTTTTTTTTGCGGTACGCGGGCCTCTCACTGTTGTGGCCTCTCCCGTTGCGGAGCACAGGCTCCGGACGCACAGGCTCAGCGGCCATGGCTCACGGGCCCAGCCGTTCTGCGGCATGTGGGGTCTTCCCAGGCCGGGGCACGAACCCGTGTCCCCTGCATTGGCAGGCAGACTCTCAACCACTGCGCCACCAGGGAAGCCCAAGGATTTTTTTTAAAGAGCCAAAACATTTTTTCTTTACTACTTTCAACTTATTTTACCTTGGCTACTCCCACTAAGTTCCCCAGCTCTTCAGCTCATGTGTGCAAATGTCTTGTGTAATTTTTTTGCCCTGCCTGTGACCCTTCTGCTTCTGTCTCCTTTCTCTTTGTGCTCCTGCCCCACTTCCTCCCTTGGACTCCTGTGGCCCAGTGAGGCCTCCAGTCAGCCTGTGGACAGCTGTGTCCCAGTCACTTCAGTCAGACATACTCATGGCCTTCAGCAGCCCTCAGCCTCCTCCAGACTGACTACATGCCCAGTCTTTGCCTTCCCCCACAGTCACCCAGAGCTCCCAGCTCAGCCTCACCTCCTCTGTGCATTCATTCCGGGAGTCACTGCAGATGAAGGCTTGGTGAGCCTGATAGTGTGGATTCTGGCTGACAGGGTGTCATTTTTCCCTCTCACTTTCTGGTCAAATAAGGCCTAATTCATATGCTGGTCTCTAAAATGCAGATTAGTAGAATTCGATGGATCCTGCATGTTTGTTTTTTTTTAATGATATGTATTTTTTAAAGTTTTTTATTTATTAAAAAAAATTTGTTTTGCTGCATTGGATTTCTGTTCCTGCACGCGGGCTTTCTCTAGTTGCGGCGAGCGGGCTACTCTTGGTTGCGGTGCACGGGCTTCTCATTGCGGTGGCTTCTCTTGTTGCGGAGCACGGGCTCTAGGCGAACAGGCTTCAGTAGTTGTGGTACGTGGGCTTCAGTAGTTGTGGCTCACGGGCTCTAGAGCACAGGCTTAGTAGCTGTGGCGCATGGGCTTAGTTACTCCGCGGCACGTGGGATCTTCTTGGACCAGGGCTCAAACCCATGTCCCCTGCATTGGCAGGCAGATTCTTAACCATGGTGCCACCAGGGAATCCCAATCCTGCATGTTTTAACTACAACATAAAGGTGATTACAATTTAGAATTCTTTTGCTCCATGTTACCCACTTCAGTATGTGGGAAAATGAGCAATTGTGTATTTCTGAAACTGATACCAGATTGTATATTTTTCATAAACAAATTAAAAAAAAGTTTTCTGATCATGTTATGAAAACGTTTTTACATTGCTTTTTCCCTCCAAATTCCAAAACAATGTTAACCAGTTGAATAGCTGACCTACCATGAGGAAAATACTCCTTTGCTGTCAGATGCAATACACAGACCCATAGCTACTCCATAGTAAAAACAGAACAATACACAGACCCATAGCTACTCCATAGTAAAAACAGAACAATACACAGACCCATAGCTACTCCATAGTAAAAACAGAACAATACACAGACCCACAGCTACTCCACAGTAAAAACAAAGCTATACAAATTGCAGGTAAAGGATGACAGTTAAAGACTCAGAATGCAATTTCTATTTGCATTTTGTTTTAATTGCACAGCATGGAGAAGATTCTGACACATAGAAATAGTTGTAAGTGGTAAAGTGGCAAGAGGTTTTTTTGGGGGGCGTTGTTTCATTTCATTTTGTTTTTTTATATTTGTCTTGCAATTTGAAGCTGGTCTTTATTTTAAAGTCTGTACAAAAACTCAACAACCTGTTCATTCATTAGTGGTCTCCGATTTGTTAAAATACGGCATTTAGCACATCTGAGTGTGTGTGTATGTGTGTGTGTGTGTGTGTGTGTGTGTGTAGCTGTCCTTTATTGAGTACTAGTGTCAGGCATAATACTATGCACTTTATATACCTTGTTTTATGTAGGAATTAGAGTGGACTCGCCATCACATCCATACCTGGGTGTATGTTTTTAAATTACTATTTTATAATAACTTAAAACAAAATTTTAAATGTTGCCTATTTTGATTTTTGTGGTTGGTATTGTGAGAGGAGAAACAAAAGTCTCATTTATTTAGTCTGATTTAGCAAAACTATCAATGCAAGTTCTCATCTGACAAAGCACAATGGAATTAAACATGCACATGTTAGCCCACAACTTGTGGGTTGTTTTAGACATTTAATTGGAAAATTGGCATTTGATGAAAAAACTTTGTTTTCTTTGAATCTATAATGTTGTTCTCTTTTGCTTTCAGTTTTTCTAATGTTGCCCATTAAGTGTGCAGAAAAGCAGTTTAATTTTCTAACAACGAAAATACTTGTTCCTTTTTATCAGCATATATCTCCCAGGTAGTTTTGGTGGCCACTCTCCAAAGTCCTCAGTGCTTTGTATTTTGTGCTAAGCAGCAGTACAAAATTGTAGCAGTTGAACTCAACGAATACAAATAGACAACTCTTCCAAATAGCACTGGTTAATTATAAGTGCAGTAATCAATAGATTTTAATTTGATGTTTTGCACTCAAGTTGTAAGTGACTCTCGAAAGAATCAGGGAGTAGGACCTTTAAAATATCTTAATCCACAGCATTTCCATTTAAATTTTTATTTTAAAATAAAAAGAAAAACTGCATGTTGGGTAAAACACCCTGAACTTTCCTTTGTCAGCATCCAAAGCCATTCACATTTAGTGCTGAAGGACTGAAATGTTGGATAAGATTTGAAAAGGAAACTTGATTTACACACTTGTGCAATCCTAAGATTCCACAGAGCACAGCTTGAAAGCCACTGGACTAGCTGATCTTGTCATTTTGAGGAATAATCTTTCAGCTTATTGATCTTACCTTTTAGGAAATGACAGCAGTGTTATGCTATAGGGATAGACCAGGGTTTAAATGTCTTAGGATCGTTTCTTGGGATCTAAGAAAGAAAGCAAATTAAATACTTAATATCGTAATACGATTGCAATATTTCACCAGGAAAATGATATCAAATATGTAGGTTTTGAAACATTTTTCTGATGGGAGGCGGCAGGATTTTCCTGGGGAATGGGACTGTACCATTCCTTTCAAGTGACAACTCTGAAAAGACAGTGGGTCAGTGTTGTCATCTCTGCTACCTGTAATGTTGCTAATTAAGAGCGCACTTCGATTCGTTACCTATCTTCTCTGCTTCTCAGATGTGAATCCCAAAGAGAATTATAAATCCTATGAAAACTTTTGGGGGAGGAGAACAGAAAGGGGAAAGTGGTTAGGCTGAGTGTTGCTTGGAGCCTTTAGACCCAGACTCCTTTGCAGTGATCCGAGAACAGCCCTGTCTACACATTTAGCCAAATGATTTGTGTGGTACACACAAATCTTCCTTGTGGTTCTTAACTCCTGTCTCTGCTGGGAATTCTCCCTCTTAGGTTTGGCTGAAAAGCAGAACAAGCAGAAGATACATTCCCTGCCTCCACTACTGTCATGTTTTTGCTTGCAGAGTTGACTTTTAGTTACAGAGGTGTTAAAAACATAAAAAAAACTTCCCATAAATAATGAAAAGTTATGAAGATTCCGGGAAGCTTCTCCTGATATTTATTTCACAAAAATACAAAAAGATGACAACAAACACAAATAAAAACACAGCCCGACCCCCAGGATATCTCTACAAGTTTTATTCTTACTGTTTGCTCTTAATCTGTATTGAAACGTAAATGGAGGGCTAGTTTGCCCTCCTCAAAGGGATTTCCCTTATTCTCTACCTAACTGCTGCGTTGGGAGTTACTTGGCTATCTTTATTGAGAATCAGCCTGTTCCACCTGGGCTGGGCTGGATGCAGGACAAATCGACCTCGTCTGAGGTAGATTCAGGTCAACTCTTCTGCTAAAGGTGATGGCAATTTTTAGTCTCTTCTAAAACCTGCTTCCTATTCTTCTCACTAGACCTGGGTTCCTGGGGTGCCCGTCTACTTTGGGACTCAGATCAATACTCATTCTCTAGCTACCCCAGCCTTCTTGGGTCTCACCCACTCCCTAGCTCCTTGAGTGAGGACACAACTTTCCTTTTTTCTCAAGGATCCCAGCTCTGGGACTTAAACTGCTCTTCCTCGGCCCTGGCTGATGTTCCCTTTAACTTCTCCCTTGTTTGGGGCCATCATTCCCTTCCTCCTTCCTCCTCTTTCTCCCTGGTTGGTTCCTTTTTTTTTTTTTTTTTTTAAATATGTATATATATATATATATATATATATATAAATTTATTTATTTATTTTTGGCTGCGTTGGGTCTTCGTTGCTGCACGTGGGATTTCTCTCTAGTTGCAGTGAGCGGGGGCTACTATTCATTGCCGTGCGCGGGCTTCTCATTGTGGTGGCTTCCCTTGTTGCAGAGCATAGGCTCTAGGCATGTGGGCTTCAGTGGTTGTGGCTCGCGGGCTCTCAGAGCACAGGTTCAGTAGTTGTGGCGCATGGGCTTAGTTGCTCCGTGGCATGTGGGATCTTCCTGGACCAGGGATCGAACCTGTGTCCCCTGCATTGGCAGGTGGATTCTTAACCGCTGCACCACTAGGAAAGTCTCATCCTGGTTGGTTCTTGATAGCTATGATTAAGGCAATATATCACTATGGCTGTCAGAGATACATCTGTGCCCAGTCTCACTGGTTTCAAGGCCTAGTGTCATCAATCCAGGATTGTTAATCATCCTCCTTGGGCAGTAAAGGATGAATTTAGGAGGTTCCGTTGTCCCAACTCTGCACATTCCTAAGACGGGGTTAGCCCTTGACCAGCTCGTGGGAGATAACACCTCAGCCCTCAAAATATCCTGCCTTATGGGAGTGTTTTTGTTTACCTGAGGCCTTGGGCCATGTGATATCACTTGACCTCTGGAAGACCTGGACACTGAATGACTAAGGTCAGCTATGCAGGTGACCTCTGTCTATGTGACTGATCACTAATAAAACTCCTGGACACCAAGGCTCAGCTGAGCTTCCCTGGCTGGCAATACATTGTGTATCTTCTCCCACATTGCTGCTGGGAAAAGGAGGTGCTATCTGTGTGACTCCACTGGAAGAGGACAACTGGAAGCCTCACCTGGTCTCTCCTGGACTTTGCCTTATGTGCCTTTGCCTTTGCTGATGTTAATCTGTATCCTTTCACTGTAATAAGCCATCACCATGAATATAACAGCTTTCTGAGTTCTGTGAGTCCATCACTGAAACATCAAAACTGAAGATAGCCTTGGGGACTTCGGACTCAATCATCATCATCAATGTATACTGACCATTTAATATGTGTGACAACTGCTACATGCTTTCCATGGTTCTCATTCAAACCTTATAACAACGCTGTAAAGAAACTAGACTTATTCTCTCCACAAACGTCTCCCCTCATTTTATAAAGAAACTAAATGATCAGAGAGGTTAAATAAATCATCAAAAGTAGGGCTGGGATTGCAACCCAGATCCCTTTGACTCCAGGGCCATGTCTTAAACACAAAGCTAAAAAAGTGTGTCATAACTCCTTTCCCTGACCTGATAAGATGGCTACCATTTTCCTTTTTCCCATGCAGCATCACTTATTCCCTCCCTGGTTCCACATTAAATATGTTTATTCCAGGATGCCTCCAGCTTTACCAGACTAAAGGAGTAACCTTCCAGAGACCAGGTAGGAGAATTTTTAGATGCAAAAATACACATTCACTGGGACTTCCCTGGTGGCGCAGTGGTTAAGACTCCGACCTCCCAATGCAGGCGGCCTGGGTTCGATTCCTGGTCAGGGAACTAGATCCCACATGCATGCCACAACTACTACACGTTATCGGGGTAGGTTCCAAAACCGTAAGGAAAAAGAATGCAGGCTTGTAGGACTGTCAGGACTCTCCCCATACCTGGAGAAATGCAAGGCTGTGTATGCATAGGATATGGGGTTGGGGACTAGTGTTTGGGGTCAAACCATCCAAGAACAGTGCGAGTAAAGCAGGCTGGCCACAGCACAGGAAATGTTCACATGCCTTTCCTCTTTCATCTGGCAGGAAGGGCTTCCTTTACTGCACTAAACAGGTGGCACTTTGAATGCTGCCAGCTCTCAGAGTCTGTGTACCTAGAAATGCAAAAGAAGCAGGGAGGGAAAATGAGACATGGGTGCTAGTGATGTAGAGGGAGGAGAGCAGGTAGAAGGAGGCTGTTTTAGGGTTTTCCTTTTTTTCAGTTTTTCTTTTAATTGAAGTATAAATTGATTTACAATGTTTTATTAGTTTCAGGTGTACAACATAGTGACTCAATATTTTTATAGATTATACTCCATTTAAAGTTATTACAAAATAGTGGCTATATTTCCCTGTACCGTACAATATATTCTTGTTGCTTATTTATTTTATACACAGTAGTTTGCGTCTCTTAATCTTAATGCCCCTTCCCCAGGCCCTCTCCCCATTGGTATGTTTTAGGTTTTCAAAGTGGGGAAGGTAAATGTCTTTAGAAACAAGACACTCACCAACTTTATAGAATAACAGGGCAGGACAAGTTCTCCAAAGCAGTATTTTTCTAATTTTTAAGGTTGTGGAACCCTTCATGTCTCTGAGTCCTAAAGATTTTTTAAAAAATGAAATCCTTGTTTCTAAGAAAGGTCCTAATTTGAAAGTGTTAAGTAGTCATTTTCTGTATAAAGGAAATTTCATTTTTTTTCTTGTGGAATTTTAAATGACTACACAAAATACATTTTCCAATAAATACATGTTTCTTTCTCCCATCACGAAAAAGGAAATTTTGTATAGAAATGATATTTCTTGTGGTATCTGTTTGAGCCAGGCTGCTCTGTTGGGCTCAGAGCAGAAACTATCACCAGCAGCACTGTTCTGACCAAGTTAACCACCTAAGAAAGGGATAAGAGCGAAAATCAACAACTCTGATCAAGGTTACCAAAGCCACACTGGTAAAAAAAACAAACAACTTTTGATATGATTATTCAAACTGCAGAAATTTTTATAACAAAAATGCTCCAGCCTTCTTACAAATGTCTGCTTTTCATTGATGCTAAAAGTCAATTACCCGTGAAAAACAGGCTGCTAAATCTTAAGGGCTGTTTTTTCTGCTCTCAGCAGTTCAACTTGATTTAATGCGGAAAACTCTTTTTAAGCCTTTGGGAGAGGTATATTTTGAAAAATGTCATTAACAGTTATAGGTATTAGGTGGAGACCTTAACTGTAATATTTACATGGTGACTTGTATTTACACAGTATTTTTACATGCATTATTTTACTTAATTCCAAAGGAAAAATACTGAATGTTTGACCCTGATTTCTGTTTAAGAAGTAGCTATATCCTGGCTTTTATTTACCTTATGATTATAAGAAGCTTGTTATAAGACGAGGTTTGGGACTTTCCAATGCTCATGTTCTAGTACACAGACCTGACCGTCTCACCTTCTTACTTGTCAGAACAAATTCTTTTGACAGAAGTATTCAAAGGCCAAATACAAAGTGTTAGTATCTATATTTCTCAAAAAAAATTTTTTTCATAGTACAATATTGTATGCCAGTGTGAAGCATTATATATCTCAACTAAAAAACCACATTGGAGTTCGACCAAATGTAAATGCTAATACAGGCTCAGATTTGCTCCAAGGTGCTTTAAAGAAACTGGTCTGTGTCAAAAGCCAGGCTACAACAATTTCAGGAGGCCTGCTGTGTGAATGAACTGTAGTTTCGAAAGATCTGAAGCAGCAGACCTGCACTGTGATAGGGGCTAGTTGCCAGCAAACTGCTGATTGGATAAGGACTATCCGGGTTTCACCCTGATGACGTGAAGATAAAGTTGCTTGGCCACACATTTCTATTTCTTTTCTCTCTCTGCCATGGAGAACAACAACTGCAGCCTTTCATTTACAAGTTTTTTTCCACCAGGGAGTCAAGATCAGAAACTTACGAAGAAGGCCATTTTGGAGGACTACTTAGTCCCAGGCTACTTTGAATCCATTGAAACTGCCACAGGGCCTTTGCACTAGCTGTTCTCCGCCTGGAACACACCTTTACCAGCTTTACGCTTGCTCCCCCACTTCATATAGGCCTCGGCTCAAATGTAAATACTCCAGAGAAAACTTCTCTAATAATCTAAAATAATCTATCACAAGCTAGCCCCCTACTCTTCTATTTTGCTTCACAGTATTTATCACCACCTGAAATTGTAGGTTTCTTTATTTGTTTACTGTCTGGTTTCCCCAATAGAATGTAGGCTCCATATGGCAGAGATTGACTATCTCACTATTTTTTTAGTTACCAGCAGTGCCTGGCACATGTAAAGGGCTGAATAAATATGCTAGATGAATGAATGATTGCATGATAAATGATCAAAGCTGGGGCCACATCTCATACCCCTTTGACTGTAAGAAAAGGTTAAGTTAGACAAGTTTATTCTATTGACACACGGGGATAACCCACAGTTAGGCAAGCGCTTATAATTTACAGTAATTGTTTGTCTTCCCCCTCTGGTATACCATAAACAACTAGAGAGAAGGCGCCTTTGAGTCTAGTTCACCACTATACTCCTCGTACCTCAAACTATGTGAGAAGGAAAGTATCATTTAATTTGATTTGATTCAGATATGAATTTGATTGAAGATATGAAATTTGATTAAGATATGAAAGGTGAGTAGGGGGTTAGCCAGGTGAGGAAAAGCAAGAAAATGGTTCCAAGCTGTGGGAAGAGCTGGTGGAGGCCTCTGTCCTTGACATGAGGAACAGACAGAAAGCAAATGTAACTAATGTGGAGAGACAAGGTGGGGTAGGGAACCCCGTGTGGCTGGGGAAGTGGGTGGGGGCCAGCCATGCTGGACTTTCCAGGTTTATGGGTTTGGCAGGGCAATGTAAACAGGCTTATCTTTATCCTAAGATCAATGGGAACCTTTTCGCCTCTGTACATGCTAGAGTGACATGATCGTATTTGTCACACCACGTTGCAGTGGGTGTAAGGAGACCAGTTAGGAGGCTGCTTGGACCCAGGCTACAGAGATGGTAGTTGGACTTAGAGTCTCTAGAAAATAAGCTTCTTGAAGGTAGCGATCACTCTCTGTTTCATTCACTGCCGTATTCCCAGCACCCAGATCAATTCCTGGCACCTATTAGATACTCAGCAAATGTTTGTTTAATGAATGAGTGACATAGTGGTTAGAAATGGAGGAAATAGACTGGTGGAAAAGATTGTTAGGGGCATGGTGAAGGACTAGCTACTGAGTATGAGGGAGAGAACTGTCAGGCCAAGTCCAAGGTTTCTGGTTTGTGTTACTATATGGATAAAGGAGTATCGACATTTCCTGTGGCAGGAAGTGGCAGCAGAATCTATGTTTTGTGCGTTTCTGGTTCTCTCTGTTAAACTAAGAGTCAGGACTTCCTCCTCTTTGTCTCTCTTGGGAGGCCCCACTCAAGGCTGGCTTCTGGCTGTCCTCTCCTCTGTTGGTGTACAGCTGAGGAGAGGGGGCCTGCAGGCCAGAACAGAGGAACGCTTGGCTCACGCAAGTCTTGTCAAGGATTTGAAGAAGGCTATATTCTCATTGATTCAAATAGATGTGAGGTCAGTGGAATGGCTAGGAATATTGTGGGCCAGGATGAGAATGAAAGATAAATGGTCTTTCTCAACATGTTCTAAGTAGCCTTAATAACAAGAAGCTTATTATTAAGAAGTTAAAACTTCTGCCCTGCTCTTGCCTCCAAAACTTATTCCAGTGGCTATAAATAAAGATTATGAGGGGCTTCCCTGGTGGCGCAGTGGTTGAGAGTCTGCCTGCCGAGGCAGGGGACGCGGGTTCGTGCCCCAGTCTGGGAGGATCCCACATGCCGCGGAGCGGCTGGGCCCGTGAGCCATGGCCGCTGAGCCTGTGCGTCTGGAGCCTGTGCTCCGCAACGGGAGAGGCCACAACAGTGAGAGGCCCGCGTACCGCAAAAAAGAGTTATCAATTTGCTACTCCTAGTAAGAAGTCACACAATAGATTTTAAAGAAAAATTTAACAATGCATCTCAAACCTAAATGAAGTTTCTACTCTAAGGGTAGTTTTCACATAATCTGCATACAGCAGTGCAAACAAATTCTGACCTTTACTTTAATTCGCAATTTCACTATTTTAGCAATTACTCAGGGTTGGTGTCTTTGTTTCCTGGCAGTATTGACATTTTGGGCCAGATAATTTCTTGTTGGGGACTGTCTAGTGCATCGAAGGCTGTTTAGCAGCATCCCTGGCCTCTACCCACTAGTAGTAATATTTTCCCCCAGTTGTGACAACCAGAAATGTCTCCAGACATTTGGTAGCTGTTCCCTGTTGGAGCCAAATATCCCCCCTCCCCCAGTTGAGAAATGCTGCTTTAGATCCATTTCTCAGTATGACTGAGGACTCTGGGCCCCTCAGAGGTGAGTGGTTTGCTTAACATCATAGGCAATTGGTAGAGCTGGGCAGGACTCCAGGTCTTCTGAGCCCTCAGTCCGGGATTGTGTCCATGCTGCCGCTGCTTTCTAAGATTTCAGTAGCATCGTGCCTTCAATCCCATTTAATATTTCAGTCTTCAGGTTCTTAAGTGAGAATGTCTTAAGTGAAAATGTTATTCTATCAAATCAAAGCTTCTTGCTGAATTTTAGAGTTTTCAGTGAAAAAGAATATTAATAAATAAAATCCCAGGATTGCCATTGGGCAGATCATTTATCTTCTCTGAATCTCACTTTTCTCTAGGTGATTCATCTCCAAATTGTAACAGTTTATCGGGATTGGGTCCTGATAACCATTGACCTCTATCTTTTATTTCGTCCACCTGCTTTCATTTACCAAGCTACCTGATCCATCACATTGTGTAGTAGTAGGTTTGGATGCTTACCTTGGATGAATAGATGGTTAGCGGGGTTTGTGATGATGGCAACGTGGAGACATTAAGCTCCTCTGGGACATCGCTGATGGTTGGAATTCTGTACTCATCTGGACCTCGAGAGTACAGGACACTCCCAGAGGGAGTATTTCACCTCTTCAGTGGTATAAAGGCCCATTCCCTGAATAAATAAACCTTCAATCTGAAGGGGGAAAAATGTCAAGCTCTGTGATATCGTGTGCTTTTTAGAAGGCCTTTACCTACCCCACAGTGGCTCTCAGGAAGCAGCACCCATCTTGGTGGGCCAGCACCTACTTGCCGAATATCAGTGGCCGGATTTTGACTGCAACATGCATCCATGACGATGTCTGTTCTGATTTTCTGCCAAAGTTAAAATTATCTGACCATGAGAACTTGAATTAAAAATACTATTTTAAGGTTTATTAAATGGTCCCAATTTATTCCAGGATTCGGGCTGGTTAATTAGCACTGCATTGAACCCCATCAACATTAGAGGTGACGAGACATCTGCTAAGCTCTTCAAATTTAGTGCTAGGACTGTCAATGACCCCAGAAGGTCTTCTGCATTCGTGGTTTTGATTCCTCTCAGGTGACTCCAAAGTCCATGGCATGTTGGTGTGTTTGAGCGTCTCTTAGTAAATAATTGAGCCTGACTTTTCATCTGATTCTCAGCCTTGATTTGTTCTAATATAATCATGAGCTCATCTAGTCCTCATAATGGCTCACTGTAGGTGGTATTATTGCCATTTTATTGAGGAAATCATGTAGTCACAGCGGCTTATATGAATTTGGGGATTTGCAAGATCTTGGGTGTATTAAGGGCGAATGTTGAGACCAATTTACTTCCTTTCCTGAGAAAAATCACACTAATCTGGCCCTTCTGTTGTGTCACCGGGCATGTGCATGCAGGCTGTGAAGGAGCCACAGAAAGCCCTATATGGCTGTGGTCTATCTCAGGAATATCTCTGGGCTTTCCTTCTCCCCCACGTCCAGCATTTGTTCCAACATCATCATTCACTGTTTAGGCCCAATACCTGGGCTCCTACTTTCTAGCCCTTTGAATGGGAAATTCTCTTTTGATTCAACCATTGGCCTCTCAGACAACCTACTATGGGCACTGAGACCAACCTTCATCCATTCTCAACCTGGATAGGGCAGGAGATTAGACACACCCCAGAGTGAGTTTTCAACTTATTTCCATCTTGAAACCTGGTGTATTTTGCATTATAGGTATTGGAAAATGGGAAGAGATGGCTGTGCACTAGTTGAACCTTCAGATGGTTTAGTTCACCAACCACAAATAGCCATCAGCAATAAGGCCTGTCATTTTATTGCTCTGATTCCTCTTTAAAATCAGTTTTGCCTCTTCAAAGAATGAACTATTTCAAGGGACCAAAGTGATACTGAAATGACTGAACCTTAAGCTATAATAAGGAAGGCAGGGAAGACCAAATCTTAACTTTCCTGGCACCCCAAATTCTGGAAGATCTCCATGAGGTTCATTTCTTCAGGGATTTCTAGCAAGACCCTCAGGTGGAATTGCCAGATAAAATAAATATGTCCCATATGGTGCATGGAGCATATTTATACCAGAAAATTGTTTGTTGTTTATCTGGAATTCAAATTTAACTGGGAGTCCTATATTTTTATTTGCTAAATCTGGCAACACCTCCTTTAAGGTGGAGGATCAGACAGCTAGTTGATTTCTAAAAACAGCTTCCCACCTAGTGTAGAGCCTCAAATGGGTTACAGGGGTGCCAAGGTACAGACACAGGCTTTCGGAGGTCCTGGGGCAGGACACCCAGGCTGGTCACCTGCCAACATGGTTTCCTTGTTTGCAGCAGTGTGCCGTGCAAATATGATCATTGTCTATGTGTGCCAGGATGTGAAAAACATCCAGAAACACAAGTTTTAAAATAATCATGTGAGTAATCTGTGATCCTAATTTCATGAGTTTACTTCTTCACAACGATCTAGAATGAAAATGGAGACATAATATTAATGTGTCCTAAGGATAAAATTGAGTGGAATGTGAGGGCAGCTGCTCTCCAGACATCCCTTCATTTATTGTATTTTTATCTTATTTATGTAATATTTAAGCAGTGGGCAAGTTAACCAAAAATGGGGCAATAAAAGACATTTTGATAAAATTTATAGGTCAGTATTTGCAAAGTCCTTCCCATTTTTACATGGACTGACCATTTCTATTTTGGGGCAAGGTGGTTCAAGATGATGTTAGAATAATTAGTGTATGGAATTTAGATGTGTCATCGGTACATCCTGTAAATTTCCTATACTTTGGATTGTACTATATTCTATTTAAGGCTTCTGTAATCTCTCTGTTTCCAGAATGGTACCTGGGGTTTATCCTTTATGGTGGAAGTTATTAGTTTTTGGTTAAATATGACTCCCTGTCTCCAATAAGGGTTTTTTTCGGATGCTCAATTAAATAATAAACACAAAAATTATTTTAATTACCTGCCCTCCCCTCTCCCCTAGTCTATTTCTTTAGGACCAGTAGTACCTTTGGGTTAATTGACTTTGGGGGAATATCACATTGCTATGTGCTTTCAAAACTTTTACTCAAGACAATTTACTAAATTACCTAGTCAGATAGATAACTTGACCTTCTTTAGGAATAGACCCTTTTCTGAAAAAAAAAAAAAAAACTTTGGAAAGTAATTCTGTCTGAAATGGAATAAAATATTTAATGCATTTTAGGCTGTCATGAGCAATTCCTTCTGTACTTCTTTTTGAGTGGAAATTCAGGATAAAGCTGAATTTCTAGACATTCCCATGGAATTGAAAGAATCTTGTCCTTATTGTACAAGTATTACATCATGAAATTGAGCTATTAGTGTAAACATAATTTTGTTGTTGTTTTTACTTGCTAAGAGGAAAGTTGTCAAATGACTTACCTTGTGAGCTCCTGTCAGGCAGTCACTTTCAATCTTGGAACAGGCTGCTCCATAGACATAGTAGGAAAAAGGGTCTCCTTTTCCTTTCTCCCAGTCCATGAAGGCCTTGTAGCCCCTGATGGAAGAAATAAAGCCCTTTAGCTTGGGAGCGGGGGGGGGGTGCAAACAATGTTGATTTGTTTTAAATTTACCAGAGTTTTAATGACAGCATTTTATTTGATCGATGTTCATTGTGACTGCTTTTAAGTTACCCATATTTACAGTCTAGCTACTTACAGCAACACTAACATTTGCCTCCATTTTTAAAGAGGATATGCTTTGTGCTGCAGTTAAGATGCCTAAAAGAGAGAAGCCAACAAACTGTTTCGGTCCAGACCTCACAGGGTGTCTGCATCTTGAGGGTTTAAGGTTTGACTTTTAGATCTGCACGTTGAAAACCTCAATTGATTTTTATTAGGGTTCCCAGAGGGACCCCCTAGACTGCGCTAACCAAACTCATAGGGGACTGGTGGTAATTCAGGGCTGGTGAGAAAGGGCCGGTAATTCGATGTGTTTATTAATGGAAGATGGACCCAGCTAGAGGGCTGATTTGCCCTCTTCTTGGATTACTGAACTCAGGAATTTGGAACTTATTACGTACAGGGCACTGGGCTGGCCCTTACCTCCTTTCTTCATGAGGATTTTCTATACTCGTGTGTGTGTATGTGTGTGTGTGTGTGTGTGTGTGTGTGTGTGGTTTGTTGGCTTGTTTCATTTGATTGTAAAACTAATGTCATACACTTCCCCCGTTTGACAATCAGCTCCCCTCTTTGTGCTTCATTTAATTAACGTGCATCTACTGAGGGCCTCCCACTGCCAGGCACTGCACCCAGGATGCCTGGTGATGACCGTCCTATCCATCCTATCCATCCCTCCATCTCTTTTGCTTTGTTACCAACAATAGAACCCATTCTAATATTTTTTTCTCCTCAGCTGATACACTAACAATTTCCTTCTGACTGAGTTCAGAAGTCTAAATTAAGCATCCTATCCATCTCTCTTGCCCAGCAAGGAGCTTCAAAATAGAAAAGTTTTATGGTAAAGGGAGGGAGATGTGTAAAATTGAGTTGCAACTTATTTCTAATGATATTACTACTCATAGTAAAGAATAGTAAATAACGATTAGACATCGTAAGTCATGTTTATTTATTTTTTTACCAAATAGGGGTATTTTTATTATTTAATATTTCTTTGGACATAGCTCAAAGGCCTATTCAAAGTCATGGAATTTGGGGCCTAGAAGGAACCTTAAGGATCACATAATAAAAACTTATTTTATGGGCTTCCCTGGTGGCGCAGTGGTTAAGAATCTGCCTGCCAATGCAGGGGACAAGGGTTCGAGCCCTGGTCCCGGAAGATCCCACATGCCGCGGAGCAACTAAGCCCGTGCGCCAGAACTACTGAAGCCCGTGAGCCACAACTACTGAAGCCCACGCGCCTAGAGCCTGTGCTCTGCAACAAGAGAAGCCACCGTAATAAGAAGCCCGCACACCGGAATGAAGAGTAGCACCCCCTCGTTGCAACTAGAGAAAGCCTGCACCCAGCAACAAAGACCAAACACAGCCAAAAATAATAAAGAAATAAAAATAAAATTTATAAAAAAAAAAAACCCAACTTATTTTACAACTGAAGGAACTGAGGCCCAGCGTGATTTGATGGCCTCATAATTTCTTAGCCAAGTCAAGGCATTATTGTAATTTTTACCTGGAGTATCCAGTGGCTGAAAGACTGATTCTTTGTTCAAAAGCAGTTTCTATGTGCAGAATGGGCATATTTAGTCAGAATAAAATAAACATACCATCTGATAGGTGAGAAGGAAAATATTCTGTATATCAGAATTGACATCTGACAATTGTTACTGGTGCTTTGTAACCAATAATAGAACCCATCCTAATATTTTTTTCTCCTCAGCTAGTGCACTAACAATTTCCTTCTGATTGAATTCAGAAATCTAAATTAAGCAAGTACAATAGAATCTTGCTGCACATCTGTGGTGTAGGGGCGTAGTTCACAAGATATTTGGAGCTTCATTTCTAAGTGTTAGAGCTCTGGTAAGTGTGTGTGCAAGTGTGAGATAATTGTTCTAATGAAATAAGATATAGGACATTGTAAAGTTGGACTAAACAAGTCTTCTCCCTTGAGATATATTCAGTAGCAATTAGGCTTTTTAGTTTTATTCCTCCTTCCCCAAATATCACATTCTTATGGCTTAGGAAGGCTCAGTCTTTTCTTTCTTATTTAAGGTGGGCTTCCCTGGTGGCGCAGTGAGAGTCCGCCTGCCGATGCAGGGAACACGGGTTCGTGCCCCGGTCCGGGAAGATCCCACATGCTGCGAAGTGGCTGGGCCCGTGAGCCATGGCCGCTGAGCCTGTGCTCCGTGACGGGAGAGGCCACAACAGTGAGAGGCCCGCGAACTGCAAAAAAAAAAAAAAGAAAAAGAAAAGAGGTAAGACCTCTGGTAATTCTTCATACACTTCTGTTCCTCCTCTCAGCAATGCAGTTTCCTGTGCTCTCTCTCCACTCATACCTGGGATACATCATGGAGCAGTTGTATCACCTGGTGATCCTGCCCTTTCACAGAAATCCACTCCTAGGTCTGACTCTACGTGGTGCGTGTGCACACTACCACAGCTCTCTCAGCACAGGTTTGGATTGCTTTCTCATTTGTAGTAACAGACAGAGTGGAACACTTACCCAGTCTTTGCAGGTACCTTCTGGATTTTTCTTAATGATGGGCTCAAGGTGTTTCAGAAGAATCTGACAAGCATTCTTGAAGGAGTAAAGAAGTGAATCCTCATTAGAGAAGAGCGTGGTGGTTAGGATTTGAAAGAATATTGGTTGACAATTGATCAGGTCAGTGAATGCTTTTGGGGTGCCTATACTGACACATTGGGAATGCAGAGACGATACCAACACAGCCCCTGATCGTGAGGAGAGTATCAGTTATAGAGGGTGTTTTCCCTTCCTCACTCACTTCCTGTGAAACTATGGGCTCAGCTGAATTTCTACTCTCAGATCCCCTTTCTAAGAATATTCATATTCTTAATTCCTTCTTTTTTTTTTTCTACATTTTGGATTTATACCTTCTTTCGTATTTTCCAGCCATTAAGATCTATGGAACAAAACATCCTATTTTCATTCAAATTTGTGCCCTTTAGTCTGTAACAGTGACATGCCAGTATCCCTCTGGGTCTGAAATATTGTTCAACTGTCTGTCCAGTCTTTTGTCTGTTCATCCATCTGTCATCAAACTACTGCAGTGAAGGCCTTGGCTTTGAGTGTGAAGTGAGAAAATAATTAAATTTGTTTCTCTGATAACCTAGACCCACAGAGTTTATGATCCATGATATAGAAGCCCCAAACCCTAGAAGATGGATTAATGCCTAGTTTGGGCTGACAACTTCCATACACACAGAGCAGTTCCTGTTTTGTGTTTGATTCTACCTAAAATTGGATCTCATGAATTTGAGGTTTCCCACCTTGTTCTGAGCAAAAACAGTCTGTTTTTTGAGCCCCTAGGAGGTGTCTCCACAAAGATAAGATGGATTTGAAAGTGGTTCCTCTTGGTAGCCTAAGTGCAGTGTCCTGGGAGTGAGGCTATATGCCTCCTCAGAATGTCCCAGTGGAAAAAGTGGACAGTTTATAACAGAAACATGACAAATAGATATTACTTCAAAAGTACATGCAGTCAGATCTTTGAATTAGGAATATGAAGTCATGGTTCTATTCTGAACTAGTGAAAATTTAGCAGTCTTTTTTTACATTAGTTAGAAAAATAAGTACAAAGAAAAAGGATGAGTAGCCTGGTGGAACTCTACTAATGCAGACACTTTAATTGTACCATATCTACCTGGCTGGGGTTCTGTCTGCCTACCTGCCTGCAAGAACTTGTTTGTATCAAGGGAAACTTGCACAGGTCTGCATTACTTGGTACCCAGATTTCTTTGTTCTGTGTCTCCCAGGGACACAGAAAATTTGTTCACCAAAATCCATTCTCCCCTTCTTCCATAGTAGCTGGGCCATGGTTTCCCACTGCTCTACATTTCCCCAACCTCCCCCGTTGTTGGACATGGCCTGAGACTGTTTCTGCTAATGGATGATGAGGGGAAGTGACTTGCATCCCTCCCAAGTCTGGCCTCCATGTTCTTTCCCTTCAGATCATCCAAGTGATGATGCTTAGGGCAACCTTGAAAGCCACGTGTTGAAGATGAAGGAATTGCCATCACACTCTGGGTGCTCGAATGACCGAATATTCCCTCTGGATTGTGTGCAAGAAAGAACTTTTGTTGTGTTGGAGCCATTATATTCTGGGTCTATTTGTCACCTCAGTTTAGCTTACTCCAACTAACACCCTCTCCTGGCATTTTGGTGATCCCAAGCCTATGTTCAGTGACACAGATAACTTCTCTGAATCCAACCACTGTGACTATATCCAGCTAAGAAAACCAGAGATGTGGAGAAAGCACCCAGGGAAAGACAGACAGGAGGAAGCACCTGTACGCCTCTGCCATTGACATCTGAGCCAATGGATGCTGCTGTAGCAATTGTATTAGGTTCCATGGCTGTACTTGTTTCACAGATGTGCATGTATGACATGGGTATTTTTAATTCACGGCTGGCCACTCATGAGAAAAAGAAATAATTTCAAGTCTGGTAGGGACTTCTATGAAGACTTGAGTCATTATTTTTCTTAATTAAAAAATTACTATTTTTAGTACATCCACAATATCCTTTAAAGCCTAAAATAATGTGTCTTTTAAGAATTAAAACCACTTTTTAGTAGGGCCTCATGCTATTTTTTAAAGTGTTTTCTTGGTAATATCCCATAGCAGTTCTTCTATTCAAATTTAGTGCATTTAGGATGTTAAGGATTTCCTTTTTTCTAAAGTTTACATGTGTAGAGAATAGGCCAAGTTGAGATTATTCATATTTACTTAGTGGCAGTGGCAGGAAGAGAGACAGAGATTAGATTGACTGACTCAGTTTGGTCTTAAGTCTGTTGGTATTGGTTATCAGATGAACTTGGAAGGACCCCGGGGGCCTGTCTTCTTTCTTGCCCTCATTCCCACCTTAAGTTTAGCTTCCTCCCTCTTTTCTTCTATTTGTTCCCACTTGCTTATACTCCTCTAGTATGTGCTATTCACTTTTTCCTTTTCTGTGCTTTTCCTTCCGTTTCTCTAGCAGACACTTGTGGAAATTAAGATATTTAATCAAGAAAAAATGAAAAAGAAAGAAAGGGAGGGAAGGAAGGAAAAGAAAAAAGCACTGTTTTGGCAGATACTGTGTTTTAGTTTTTGCAAAAACACTTTCTCTAGATATCTGCAGGTATGTACCTGTTCATACTTGCCAATCTTCAGACTAATACTGTTCAGTGATTAAGTTTCTCCAGAAAGATGCAAAATGAGAAAAAAAGGACAATTTGATGAATTCTTGGTGATGAAAATCCAAAAGGAATTTATTGGTCCACATCACTGGGAAGGATGGAGGAGCTAGTATCACATATATCTGTATCTAGGGGCTTTGTGGTCTCATCTGGATTCTCCCACAGCCTCTCATATTTGCTTTTCTTTCTATGATGGCCACATCATTTTCAATGGTAGACAGGTTTCATCCATGGCACAGAATTGCCTCTGACAGCCACTGGCCTATAGCATAGTAGCTAAACTACCACAAGGGAAAAATAGTTCCTTTCTCCTAACATCTACACATCAGTTCCAGGAAAGGACATTGATTGGCCTCGCTTGGCCCTGTTTCTTCTTCCTCGACCAATCCCTGCAGCCAGCAGGGTTCAGGAACTATGATTGGTCAGACCAGGGTCCTGTGCCTATATATCTGTGGCAGGCATTGGGGCCAGGAGGGGGATGAGGTTAAAAGGTACCAGAATTGAGGAGTCTTTCAGAACTATATGGAATGTGGGAGGGGTATTCCAAAGGAGCTAAGGGGCTGGATAGTCAAAAGCCGCAGATGTGCACTATAACAATCTAGTAAATTAGTCATAAAGTTACATTTATTCAATTTAAAGCATTATTCTCTTTTTTATCCTGGGATTGTATCTTCCTACTTTGGGTATATGTGTGTGTGTTAAGATATCCTTTAAAAATTATAGGATTATGACAGTTTATGAAATACTTGTTCTTGCTTCTCAAAACAATCCATTAGCCACCTGACGTTATTGTCCAAACTCCAAAAATTATACATACTGGTCTCAAAGTAGAAAAGTTGAGAAATGCCTACTCTAGGTAAGCCTAGAGTACCCACCACAGTGCTCTGGGGACACATCAATGGTGTTTTCACTAAGAACCATCTCTGTCCATAAACCTGGGCCAAGCTCCAGGAGTATCTGCACACGTGTAGGACTTCCACCACCTCAGCCATTCTCTTTCACATATAAGAAGTTTTTCAACTAAATAGTCAAGATCTTAGGGTTTGCATACAGGGAGTCATCATTGACTCTAAAATTAGTGCCAAATGTCTGTCATGTCAACAATGTATAGAGAGATGAATTTTATTTCTCTCACCTGTAGCATTTTGGTGTGAATACCTTGTCCCAGTTCGTTGACTCCATGTGTGACCAATACGGACCCATTGGTGTAGATATGAACTCTTTGAAAGTCATTCCTCTGCTTAAATCCTCTGGCTGACCACTCAACCAGCTCCTTAAACATTTGTAAGTGCTTGCACAGGTTATGTGCCAACCTGTGCTCAGCTCGACATGTAAAGACGAATAAGACGTGGTTCTTCCTCAAATAGCTCACAGCATAGTGGGGGGACAGGCTGGAGAGCAAGTCATTACTGTGTGGAATGTTCTGTGAGATAATGGATGTGGCGGAAGGGGCTCTGGGAGAACAGATCCAGCTGCTTCTGGGGAGCCCGGGAAGTGTTCCCCCAAATTACAACTGAATGGAATCATGGAGGGAAGAAGGGTTCACCACTGGGAAAGGTGGGTGAAAACTCCCCATTGTCTGTAAGGGAAAGCCCGGCTCCTTACCACAATATGAGGCCCTTTGGGATTTGGTCTCTTGAACTTTCCCAGATTCATCCCTGTCTTTTTCCTCCTTGCTTCCAAGTCTGGCCTGACAGCTGCTCCTTCCTGACCTGTACTCTTGCTGATGCCGTTCTCTCTTCCTGGCCTGCTCCCCAGCCTTCAGACCCACACCCCAAGTCTCTAGTCTGTGAAAATTTCCTTGAATGCTTCTCATTCCCCTCTGGGAAGGATCAATGACCCCTTCCTCTGCACTTCCTCTTACAGGGGTGTACTGGGTTGAATAGTGTCCCCTTCCACACCTCAAATTCATGTCCACCTAGAACCTCAGAATGTAACTTTATTTGGAAATGGAGTCTTTGCAGGTGTAATTAGTTAAGATGAGGTCATCGTGGATTAGGGCGGGCCCACTAGGACATTGGCTAGTGTCCTTATAAGAAGGTCACGCGAAGATGGAGGCCACCATAAGCTGGAAGAGGCAAGGAAGTATTCTTCCCAGGAGACTTCAGAAGGAACATGGCCTTGCTGACACCTGTAGTTTGAACTTCTAGCCTCCAGAACTGTGAGAGAATAAATCTGTTGATTTAAGCCACCAAGCTTGTGGTACTTTGTTACAGCAGCCATAGGAAACAGATACTGGGGTGACAGGCTCTCCTGTGAGTCTCTCAGAGGAGGGGGCCCTGGTCTTGTTCATCTCTGAGTCCTGCAGAGAACTTTGAGCAGATCTGAATCACAGAGACACTAAATACATGTTTGTTGAATTGGACAAATGGAAATGTGGTATTTTTCTTTCCAGGAAGAGGAGGAGGAATTGGGACATTATTCATGTCTGGAGATGCCCGGAAGCCCAGGGTGGCTTGGAGGTGCTCCGGGGCATCAAGGCTTGTAGGCGCTAATAATAGTATTTATCCACCGTGGGCCTTTGACTCCCTCTGAGGAGAGTACTTCTCATACCTAATTGAGAGAGTAGGTGTTCCAGCTTTGTGAGTCATTGGCTGACCTGGAATAACACACTTCAACTCCCAGCCAGATGAGTCTTGGGTGTGTCAATTTAGAACGCTGTGGGGAAGCTGGAGGCCTTTCAAATGGAGACAAAGTCGGCGCTGGATTTAAAGATTTTTTTCTTTTGTAGCAAGATGAGAAGCTGTCTCCCATGGATGATGGTAGAGAGTAGGCTATGGTTTAGGTGAAAGGTGGCCATGCAAGTGAGGGGAGATGTGGTATAATAAAAAGTAAATATGTGGGGCTTCTCTGGTGGCGCAGTGGTTGAGAGTCTGCCTGCCAAGGCAGGGGACACGGGTTCGTGCCCCGGTCCGGGAAGATCCCACACGCCGCAGAGCCGCTGGGCCCGTGAGCCATGGCCGCTGAGCCTGCACGTCCGGAGCCTGTGCTCCACAACGGGAGAGGCCACAACAGGGAGAGGCCCGCATACCGCAAAAAAAAAAAAAAAAAAAAAAAAAAAAAGTAAATATGTGGCACAAGGATCTATTATACAATATGGGGAATATAGCCAATATTTTATAGTAACTGTAAATGGATTATAACCTTTAAAATTGTGAATCACTACATTGTACACCTGTAACTATAATATTGTGCAGCAACCATACATCAATAAAAAAATAATAAAAACCAAAGAAGATGTGGTCTTTGGCCCTGGTTCTTGGCACAGAACTCCCAAAACCCTTGGAATTTACTGTCTTCTGTAAGCTAATGGGATGGTTCATGGAGGGAGCCTAGATAACTTCAGGATGGGTGCTCATTACTAGAACAACAAAGTACATGGTCAGAGGGTGCCATCTTTCAGCCCTATCTCCCGGTCTCCAGGGAGGGGAGAGCAGTTCAATCACCAATGGTCAATAATGTAATCAACGGCACCTATGTAATGAAGTCCATTAGCAACCCCCACCCCCGCTCCCCGCCCCAAGTGACAAGATTCTGGGAGCTTCTGGGTTGGTGAACACATCCACAAGCTGGAGGCAGCATGCCTGGGTGAAGAGGGCATTGGAAGCTCGACTCCCCTTCTCCCATCCCTTGCCCTGTTCACCTCTCCCATTTGGCTATTCTTGGGTTGTAGCCTTTGTAATAAACTAGTAATAATCATAGTAAAGTGCTTTCCTGAGTTCTGTGAGTTGTTCTATGGCATTATCAAACCTGAGGGTGGGTAGTGGAAACCCCTGAATTTGTATTTGTCTGGGCAGAAGTGTAGGTAGTACAGGTACCCTGTTTGCACTGGCATCTGAAGTGGGGACCATCCTGTAGGACTCAGTCCTTGATCTGTGGGTTCTGTGCCAACTCTGGGTAGTTAGTGCCGGAACTGAATTGTTGGACACCCAGTTGGTGTTGGGGAATTGGTGGAGGACAGACAGCACTTGGTGTCAGAGAGAAAAACCACACTGGCAGCTATCCAGGATCTCTTATACCCCGGCTGTTGATTCAGTCCAGACTTGTAGACGTGACGGTTAAACTCCTTGTGTCTCTTTATAAAATGGGCACTCTGGACCCAAACAGGAATGTGATCCAGGAGTCCAGGGAGTCCTACCCACCAGAGGAGCCACAGCCCTGGGAGATGTGTCTGAGATCTCCTGTGGAGGGGCTTAGGGCTGCCCTGGATAGCACACAGCATTCCAGGAACGCTGCCAAATCCTACATTCAGCATCTCATTGAATCCTCGTCAGTCCTAGGAGAAAGGGGTATTATTCTCATTTTATAATTGGGGAAGCTGAGGCTCGGAGAGCTTGAATAACCTGCTTAATATCACACAGCTAATAAGTGGCAGGGCCAAGGATTTCTCAGGTCCATCTGGCTCCAGTTGATTAGGGATTTGGGGCAACTGCTTTATTCCCTAAGAGGGATTCCCTTTGACAGGGCAGCTTTTGTGTTGTGTGTGTATGTGTGTGCGCTGGCTGCCAGTAGCTGAGTATAAGTGGAAGAATGCTTTCAATGATACGCACAAGGGAGATCTAATGCACTTTCAGATTTGGATTTTAGATTTATATCTAGATCTAATGCATGTAAGATTTTCCAGTTGCCGATTTTCTGCTTTTGGTGGACAGCAATGGGGAGGCAGCAGCCTTTCCCAGTTTTCTAACATCCTTCCTGTATATGACTCATTGGGATTGCTGGGAAACTCGTCTGTACCAGTCTTTGTGCTGTTCAAATGTCCCATCCCTATGCCGCCCTTCCTCCTCCTCCCTTCTGGATGAGCCTCTGAATGACTTGACTCTTCTTTCACAAATCTACCTGGGAGGATTTTTGGACCCTCCCAACCCCCATTCCACCCCTGCAGAATTGACACAGATTTCCAGGAGAGGTGGCTAGGAGAACAGCCAGCCTGTCAACGGCAAGATGGAATGACTTCTCTGCCTCAGACTTAGAGGCACGGAAGTGTGCTGCAGGGTCTGGGGCACAGAGCAGGAGAAGCCCATTCTTGCCCAAGCCGTGAGACCTCCAAGCTCAGAAAGCATGGCACCATGGGCCTCGTGGGCTCCTGTCCCCTTTTGGAACAGCAGGGGTTCAGCAGGGGTCAACGCTCCATCATGGCAGTTTTGCTTCTGTGGATCTCATGCTTGCTGATGCCGTTTTCTGCCATTGAGGTGTTTTTCTACTGCACTGTGTTGAAAGTGCTTGCAGATGGGGGACTGCTCAGGAGGGCTCTGTACACTTCTCCCAGGTGCTGGGGGAGGGGCTCAGTACCCTGGGAAATGTGACACTCTTCCCACATCGGAGAGCCAGAGTGTGTCTGAACGAGGGTTACTTCCCACACATACAAGACTTACCTGATGATATCTTGTTTCAGCAAATCCGACTTAAAACTTCATGGGGATCATAGCAATGGCTCTCTTCTTCCAGTAATTCTTCTTATTGAATTCTTCTTATTACATTCTTCTGTTGTGAAAGGAAGACTTGTCCAGACATTCATTCCAACATCTTATCAGGGTTTCAGGGTTGAATGCCTGTTTGTAGATGGTTTTATCAACCGTTCCGTACATGTTTTTCTCCCTAATCTGAAGTGGGTGGGAAATTGAGTCAATAGTTATGATAAGACAGAAAATGATTGCAAAACAGAGACTTGTAAAGCCTCCCCACTAAAGCATAAACTTCAGTGGGGAGAAGACAGGGTCTTTCTTCTTTTTCTTTGAACAGCACGTGTTTTTGCAGAAATAGTGGGGGGTGGTATTTCTCCTGTCTTCTTCAATGCACCAATTGGGGTTTCTCCCTCCTGGAAGTGGAAGATAGAGGTAGTAACTGATTTTTGAAGGGCAGTGGGATGGAGGGGCTGAAGGGGGTAGATTTTCCTTTTTTTCCTACGAGGTTCAGAGGGGGGAGCAGTGTTGGTAGACAGGATATGAAGGCAAGGATTTCTTGTCATAACTGAAGACTTGTTTTGCTAGAGAGGAAGAGCACTGCAGCTAGTGACAAATAGCAGATCTTCTCCAAGCCTTCCAATTGCCTTTGGAATGTGTGTCAAATCTTTTTAGAAATGTATTTAAATATAGGTGTGTCATGTCCTAGAAACTTGCAACATCTGGCAAAGAAGAAGGGGAGCCCACAGAGATACGCTCAGGGTTCTTCATCATCCCCAACCACTGTGATGACAATAAAGGAATTATGATTATCAGCAGTTACACTGGCATACTACTACCTAGTTTATGAAACCAAATATTAACAAATTCATTTAATTCTTGTGGAAACTCTGTGAGGTGAATCATATTGTCCTCATTTTGTAGATAAAGAAACTGAGCCACAAAGAGGCTGCCTCTCATTGTTCAAGTGTTCCACTGGCCCAGATTACCTTTCCATTCCCTGTGCTATTATTCTTCAAGGCCTACCCCAGTGCCATCTTCTCCAGAAAGTTCTGCTTGACTCCCCTCCCCCAAGCCAATGTGATGTTTTTCTCCTTTGTACCCATAGAACACTATATGTGACTTCTCTTAGGATAACTACCGTCTTCCTTGTTCAACACACAGGTGTTCCCCTGTGTGTAGGAAGTACCTCAACAATCACAATTCACAGACCTGGTGGTTCTCCCTGTTGAATTTAAGGACAAAGGGGTTTGAAGACATGGAGAGTCTTTGCTGGAGCAGAGGGTCTATACTGGGGAAACAGGGGATAGAAGTGGAAAAAGAAGGCTGGGATTTGCTTGGAATGTGTGAGAAGTGGAAGACTGTTATCAACAATTATCTCAGTTGCCAGTGGCTGCCTCTCTTTGGTCTGGCATATCGTACATACTATGTACCTTCTAGGATCTTGCACAAGATAATATTTTTGGAGGGCATTCTTTTGGCAATACCTCTCAAAAGTTTTCAAGTGCACCAGCAATTCCACTTCTGTAAGTTTATCCTACAGATATGTATAATAGAGCAAAGATACAACCTTGGTACCTCTGTACCAATACCATTTTAATAGCAAAAAATGGGTAACAACCTGAATGTGTATCAATAGTGGAGTGGCTAAATAAATTATGGTACATTCATATTACACAGAAGTATTCAGTCATGAAAATGAATGAAGTAGATCATTTTACTGACATGGGAAGATGGCCATGGCATAATAAATAGAAAAAGTAGGTGCAGAATTATGTGTTTATTATGGTCTCATTTTGGTAAATAAGCACATATGTGCACATTTGCATCATATGTCAGCATTTATGTAATTGTGTATGAATACAGATGGGTGGGTAAACATAGAGAAAGGGCTAGAACAATAAACGTGGAACTGTTAACAATGGTTACCCTCAATCAATATGGATGGGGGATGAAAGGATGTTCACTTTTTCCTTTAATAACTTCAGTATGGTTTGAATTTTAAAAAGAGTAATTCCTTTCGTACAAATTAAAAAAAGAAAGAAAAAGAGAAATCGTTGCATAAGAAAGGAGACCGATAGGCAGAGGTGAGTTCTTTTAGGTAGCCCCTAATTTATCTTGAATTCTGAGCCAGGGCTAATTTGTATGGTTCTTCTGGGGTGTTTCCTTGGGTAGCTGGTTTCACACCTCATCTGACTCTTCAGCAACCTTGGTTATGACTTCGATTACAACCTTACCTCTTCTGGCGGAAGGCCACATTTGGCTGCCACAGCTGTGATGCAAGATTCTGTTACCAGGGTTCCTTGTGGGAAGCCAGATCCGTGAAAGGCCACGTCAGATGGTAAATTTGTCAGGCACGCATGGCCCTGGAACCTGAGGTTGGGGATTTTATATATGCATTTTTCAGCTTCAGTATAAGAAATTCTACTACCTAAAGTAAAAGGAGATATTCACATAATACTGGACAACATTTTTTTTCTTTTCTCTAAAACTCAAGTACAGAGTTGAACCTCTTGTGGAACTAGGTAAGTACTTGAAGAAAGTGCTCCACAAAGACTCATATAGAAATTCTGGGGCTTCCCTGGTGGCACAGTGGTTAAGAATCCACCTGCCAATGCAGGGGACACGGGTTTGAGCCCTGGTCCGGGAAGATCCCACATGCCACACAGCAACCAAGCCCATGTGCCACAACTACTGAGCCTGTGCTCTAGAGCCTGCGAGCCACAACTACTGAGCCCGCGTGCCACAACTACTGAAGCCTGTGTGCCTAGAGCCCATGCTCCATGACAAGAGAAGCCACCACAATGAGAAGCCCACGCACCACAATGAAGAGTAGTCCCCGCTCGCTACAACTAGATAAAGCCTGCACACAGCAACGAGGACCCAATGCAGCCAAAATAAATAAATAAATAAAAAAGAAAGAAATTCTGCATTCTGTTCACAAAGCAGGACGGTACTGGTTTCTGATGCACATACCTGCTCCGAGTCATCTAGTGTGCACCCTCCATTAATGAAGCACTCAATGTCTAGAGCTTTGATTCGCCCGTTGTTCATGAATCCCACCTGTCACCAAATGATGGACATTTTACAATATGTTTAGAATTTAATGCTAAGCTTGAGCCGCAGCCCAGCTCCTCCATGGGCAGGACTGAAGACAGACCACCCCCGTTTGCTCTGTGGTGGACCACGTCTGGACATTCTCTTGTTTTTCAGTGCTTGGCTGACAAAGACCTCCTCTGACCTGAATTTTGCTGAGCCCTTTCGTTTCAACGTGTAATTTTCTGGCTTCACAGTCAGTATGGAATTCTAAAGTTTTTGCTTGTCTCCCAGCATATAATTGCTACCCTCTTCTTCCTTGTCCTTGGAAGATTTTCCTTCACTTTTTACTGGTTTTCCTTCTAATTTAGTCTGTGATTTCCCCCCTTGTGGAAAAGTCTCTGGGATTCCAGAGTGCATTGGAATGAATCACAGTGCATCTTTTTACAGGAAAGCCTCTGGGGTCGGGGAACGGACATGGGAATGACTGCTGTCATCTTACTGAGCTAGTGAAGCACTTTGTCACTGATGAAGCATGTAACAAATGTGAGCTCGTGCTGCTGTTAGTACCAGGCAGCTTGCATTTTTCTCAAGTTGCCACTCCCTTCCCGCCCACCTGGATCATTTTGTCTGCACAGCCCAGGTTGAAAAGAAAAATTCCCACTCCCTAGTGTAGTTCTACTAAAAAAGAATTGGCCTTGGTCCCTTTGCCTTTCTGAAATCAGTGATAGATCCATTGATGGAACCATTTACCTATTTGGTTATCATCTACTCCAAGGGAACTGCTGGATAGTAAATCAGAGAAGTTAGGAAATGGAGCAAAATGTACAAATTTAGAATTTATGGTAATTCTAAAATTCTTTTTATTTTAAAAATTTTTTTAATATCCTCTCAATTGCCTTTCACCAAAACCTCCACTATTCTTTTTTTTTTTACATCTTTATTGGAGTATAATTGCAATACAATGGTGTGTTAGTTTCTGCTTCATAACAAAGTGAATCAGTTATACATATACATATGTTCCCATATCTCTTCCTTCTTGCGTCTCCCTCCCTCCCACCCTCCCTATCCCACCCCTCTATGTGGTCACAAAGCACCGAGCTGATCTCCCTGTGCTATGCAGCTGCTTCCCACTAGCTATCTACCTTATGTTTGGCAGTGTATATATGTCTATGCCTCTCTCTCACTTTGTCACAGCTTACCCTTCCCACTCCCCATATCCTCAAGTCCATTCTCTAGTAGGTCTGTCTTTATTCCTGTCTTACCCCAGGTTTTCATGACATCTTCTTTCTTAAATTCCATATATATGTGTTAGCATATGGTATTTGTCTTTCTCTTTCTGACTTACTTCACTCTGTATGACAGACTCTAGGTCTATCCACCTCATTGCAAATAGCTCAATATCGTTTCTTTTTATGGCTGAGTAATATTCCATTGTATATATGTGCCACATCTTCTTTATCCATTCATCTGATGATGGACACTTAGGTTGTTTCCATCTCTGGGCTATTGTAAATAGAGCTGCAATGAACATGGTGGTACATGACTCTTTTTGAATTATGGTTTTCTCAGGGTATATGCCCAGTAGTGGGATTGCTGGGTTGTATGGTAGTTCTATTTGTAGTTTTTTAAGGAACCTCCAGACTGTTCTCCATAGTGGCTGTACCAATTCACATTCCCACCAGCAGTGCAAGAGTGTTCCCTTTTCTCCACACCCTCTCCAGCATTCATTGTTTCTAGATTTTTTGATGATGGCCATTCTGACTGGTGTGAGATGATATCTCATTGTAGTGTTGATTTGCATTTCTCTCATGATTAATGATGTTGAGCATTCTTTCATGTGTTTGTTGGCAGTCTGTATATCTTCTTTGGAGAAATGTCTATTTAGGTCTTCTGCCCATTTTTGGATTGGGTTGTTTGTTATTGAGCTGCATGAGCCGCTTGTAAATTTTGGAGATGAATCCTTTGTCAGTTGCTTCATTTGCAAATATTTTCTCCCATTCTGAGGGTTGTCTTTTGGTCTTGTTTATGTTTTCCTTTGCTGTGCAAAAGGTTTTAAGTTTCATTAGGTCCCATTTGTTTATTTTTGTTTTTATTTCCATTTCTCTAGGAGGTGGGTCAAAAAGGATCTTGCTGTGATTTATGTCATAGAGTGTTCTGCCTATGTTTTCCTCTAAGAGTTTGATAGTTTCTGGCCTTACATTTAGGTCTTTAATCCATTTTGAGCTTATCTTTGTGTATAGTGTTAGGGAGTCATCTAATCTCATACTTTTACATGTACTTGTCCAGTTTTCCCAGCATCACTTATTAAAGAGGCTGTCCTTTCTTCACTGTACATTCCTGACTCCTTTATCAAAGATAAGGTTACCATATGGGCGTGGGTTTATCTCTGGGCTTTCTATCCTGTTCCATTGACCTATATTTCTGTTTTTGTGCCAGTACCATACTGTCTTGATTACTGTAACTTTGTAGTATAGTCTGAAGTCAGGGAGCCTGATTCCTCCAGCTCCGTTTTTCGTTCTCAAGATTGCTTTGGCTATTCGGGGTCTTTTCTGTTTCCATACAAATTGTGAAATTTTTTGTTCTAGTTCTGTGAAAAATGCCAGTGGTAGTTTGATAGGGATTGCATTGAATCTGTAGATTGCTTTGGGCAGTAGAGTCATTTTCACAATGTTGATTCTTCCAATCCAAGAACATGGTATATCTCTCCATCTATTTGTATCATCTTTAATTTCTTTCATCAGTGTCTTATAATTTCCTGCATACAGGTCTTTTGTCTCCTTAGGTAGGTTTATTCCTAGGTATTTTATTCTTTTTGTTGCAATGGGAGTGTTTCCTTAATTTCTCTTTTAGATTTTTCATCATTAGTGTATAGGAATGCCAGAGATTTCTGTGCATTAATTTTGTGTCCTGCTACTTTACCAAATTCATTGATTAGCTCTAGTAGTTTTCTGGTAGCATCTTTAGGATTCTCTATGTATAGTATCATGTCATCTGCAAACAGTGACAGCTTTAATTCTTCTTTTCCGATTTGGATTCCTTTTATTTCCTTTTCTTCTCTGACTGCTGTGGCTAAAACTTCCAAAACTATGTTGAATAAGAGTGGTGAGAGTGGGCAACCTTGTCTTGTTCCTGAACTCAGTGGAAATGCTTTCAGTTTTTCACCATTGAGGACGATGTTGGCTGTGGGTTTGTCATATATGGCCTTTATTATGTTGAGGAAAGTTCCTCTATGCCTACTTTCTGCAGGGTTTTTATCATAAATGGGTGTTGAATTTTGTCGAAAGCTTTTCTCTGCATCTATTGAGATGATCATATGGTTTTTCTCCTTCAGTTTGTTAATATGGTGTATCATGTTGATTGATTTGCGTATATTGAAGAATCCTTGCATTCCTGGAATAAACCCCACTTGATCATGGTGTATGATCCTTTTAATGTGCTGTTGGATTCTGTTTGCTAGTATTTTGTTGAGGATTTTTGCATCTGTGTTCATCAGTGATATTGGCCTGTAGTTTTCTTTCTTTGTGACATCCTTGTCCGGTTTTGGTATCAAGGTGATGGTGGCCTCGTAGAATGAGTTTGGGAGTGTTCCTCCGTCTGCTATATTTTGGAAGAGTTTGAAAAGGATAGGTGTTAGCTCTTCTCTAAATGTTTGATAGAATTCGCCTGTGAAGCCATCTGGTCCTGGGCTTTTGTTTGTTGGAAGATTTTTTTTTTTTTTTTTTTGCGGTACGCGGGCCTCCCACTGCTGTGGCCTCTCCTGTTGCGGAGCACAGGCTCCGGACGCGCAGGCTCAGCAGCCACGGCCCACGGGCGCAGCCACTCCGTGGCACGTGGGATCCTCCCAGACCGGGGCACAAACCCGTGTCCCCTGCATCAGCAGGCGGACTCTCAACCACTGCACCACCAGGGAAGACCTGTTGGAAGATTTTTAATCACAGTTTCAATTTCAGTGCTTGTGATTGGTCTGTTCATATTTTCTATTTCTTCCTGATTCAGTCTTGGCAGGTTGTGCATTTCTAAGAATTTGTCCATTTCTTCCACATTGTCCATTTTATTGGCATAGAGTTGCTTGTAGTAATCTCTCATGATCTTTTGTATTTTGGCAGTGTCTTTTGTATTTCGGCAGTGTCTCCTTTTTCATTTCTATTGATTTGAGTCTTATCCCTTTTTTTCTTGATGAGTCTGGCAAATGGTTTATCAATTGTGTTTATCTTCTCAAAGAACCAGGTTTTAGTTTTATTGATCTTTGCTATCGTTTCCTTCATTTCTTTTTCATTTATTTCTGATCTGATTTTTATGATTACTTTCCTTCTGCTAAGTTTGGGGTTTTTTTGTTCTTCTTTCTCTAATTGCTTTAGGTGCAAGGTTAGGTTGTTTATTTATTTATTAATCCTGTTTCTTAAGGTAGGATTGTATTGCTATAAACTTCCTCCTAGAACTGCTCTTGCTGCATCCCATAGGTTTTGGGTCGTCATGTCTCCATTGTCATTTGTTTCTAGGTATTTTTTCCTTTCCTCTTTGATATCTTCAGTGATCACTTCGTTATTAAGTAGTGTATTGTTTAGCCTCCATGTGTTTATAGTTTTTACAGATCTTTTCCTGTAATTGATATCTAGTCTCATAGCGTTGTGGTCGGAAAAGATACTTGATACAATTTCAATTTTTTAAAATTTACCAAGGCTTGATTTGTGACCCAAGATATGATCTATCCTGGAGAATGTTCCATGAGCACTTGAGAAAAATGTGTATTCTGTTGTTTTTGGATGGAATGTCCTATAAATATCAATTAAGTCCATCTTGTTTAATGTATCATTGAAAACTTGTGTTTCCTTATTTATTTTCATTTTGGATGATCTGTCCATTGGTGAAAGTGGGGTGTTAAAGTCCCCTACTATGAATGTGTTACTGTCGATTTCCCCTTTTATGGCTGTTAGTATTTGCCTTATGTATTGAGGTGCTCCTATGTTGGGTGCATAAATATTTACAATTGTTATATCTTCTTGGATCGATCCCTTGATCATTATGTAGTGTCCTTCTTTGTCTCTCCTAATAGTCTTTATTTTAAAGTCTATTTTGTCTGATATGAGTATTGCTACTCCAGTTTTCTTTTGGTTTCCATTTGCATGGAATATCTTTTTCGAGCCCCTTACTTTCAGTCTGTATGTGTCTCTAGGTCTGAAGTGGGTCTCTTGTAGACAGCATATATATGGGTCTTGTTTTTGTATCCATTCAGCCAATCTGTGTCTTTTGGTGGGAGCATTTATTCCATTTACATTTAAGGTAATTATCGATATGTATGTTCCTATTCCCATTTTCTTAATTGTTTTGGGTTTGTTTTTGTAGGTCTTTTCCTTCTCTTGTGTTTCTTGCCTAGAGAAGTCCCTTTAGAATTTGTTGTAAAGCTGGTTTGGTGGTGCTGAACTCTCTCAGCTTTTGCTTGTCTGTAAAGGTTTTAATTTCTCCATTGAATCTGAATGAGATCCTTGCTGGGTAGAGTAATCTTGGTTGCAGGTTTTTCTCCTTCATCACTTTAAATATTTCCTGCCAGTCCCTTCTGGCTTGCAGAGCTTCTGCTGAAAGATCAGCGGTTAATCTTATGGGGATTCCCTTGTGTGTTATTTGTTGTTTTTCCCTTGCTGCTTTTAATATGTTTTCTTTGTATTTAATTTTTGACAGTTTAATATGTGTCTGGCGTATTTCTCCTTGGATTTATCCTGTATGGGACTCTCTGTGCTTCCTGGACTTGATTAACTATTTCCTTTCCCATATTAGGGAAGTTTTCAACTATAATCTCTTCAAATATTTTCTCAGTCCCTTTCTTTTTCTCTTCTTCTTCTGGAACCCCTATAATTCGAATGTTGGTGCGTTTAATGTTGTCCCAGAGGTCTCTGAGACTGTCCTCAGTTCTTTTCATTCTTTTTTCTTTATTCTGCTCTGCAGTAGTTATTTCGACTATTTTACCTTCCAGGTCACTTATCCGTTCTTCTGCCTCAGTTATTGTGCTATTGATCCCATCTAGAGTATTTTTAATTTCATTTATTGTGTTGTTCATCATTGCTTGTTTCATCTTTAGTTCTTCTAGGTCCTGTTAAATCTTTCTTGCATTTTGTCTATCCTATTTCCAAGATTTTGGATCATCTTTACTATCATTATTCTGAATTCTTTTTCAGGTAAACTGCCTATTTCCTCTTCATTTGTTAGGTCTGGTGGGTTTTTATCTTGCTCTTTCAACTGAGTGTGTTTTTCTGTCTTCTCATTTTGCTTATCTTACTGTGCTTGGGGTGTCCTTTTTGCAGGCTGCAGGTTTGTAATTCCCGTTGTTTTTGGTGTCTGTCCCCAGTGGCTAAGGTTGGTTCAGTGGGTTGTGTAGGCTTCCTGGTGGAGGGGACTAGTGCCTGTGTTCTGGTGGATGAGGCTGGATCTTGTCTTTCTGGTGGGCAGGTCCACGTCTGGTGGTGTGTTTTGGGGTGTCTGTGGACTTACTATGATTTTAGGCAGCCTCTCTGTTAATAGGTGGGGTTGTGTTCCTGTCTTGCTAGTTGTTTGGCATAGGGTGTCCAGCACTGTAGCTTGCTGGTCGTTGAGTGAAGCTGGCTGCTGGTATTGAGATGGAGATCTCTGGGAGATTTTCGCCGTTTGATATTATGTGGAGCTGGGAGGTCTCCTGTGGACCAGTGTCGTGAAGTTGGCTCTCCCACCTCAGAGGCACAGCACTGACTCCTGGCTGCAGCACCAAGAGCCTTTCATCCACACGGCTCATAATAAAAGGGAGAAAAAGTAGAAAGAAAGAATTAGTAGAAGTAGAAGGAAAGAAAGAAAGAAAGAAAGAAAGGAGGGAGGGAGGGAGGGAGGAAGGAAGGAAGGAGGGAAGGAAGGAAAAAAAGAAAGAAAGAAAAAGTAAAATAAAATAAGATAAAATAAAATAAAGTTATTAAAATAATTATTAAGAAAAAAATTAAAAAAAAAAACGGATGGATAGAACCCTAGGACAAATGGTGGAAGCAAAGCTATACAGACAAAATCTCACACAGAAGCATACACATACACACTCACAAAAAGAGGAAAAGGGGAAAAAATCATAAATCTTGCTCGCCAAGTCCACCTCCTCAATTTGGGATGATTCGTTGTCTATTCAGTTATTCCACAGATGCAGGGTACATCAAGTTGATTGTGGAGCTTTAATCCGCTGCTTCTGAGGCTGCTGGGAGAGATTTCCCTTTCTCTTCTTTATTCTCACAGCTCCCAGGGGCTCAGTTTTGGATTTGGCCCCGCCTCTGCATGTAGGTTGCCGGAGGGCGTGTGTTCTTCGCTCAGACAGGAAGGGGTTAAAGGAGCCGCTGATTAGGGGGCTCTGGCTCACTCAGGCCGCGGGGGAGGGAGGGGCACGGAGGGCGGGGCGAGCCTGCGGGCGGCAGAGGCCGGCATGACGTTGCACCAGCCTGAGGTGCGCCGTGCGTTCTCCCGGGGGAGTTGTCCCTGGATCCCGGGACCCTGGCAGTGGCGGGCTGCACAGGCTCCCTGGAAGGTAGGTGTGGATAGTGACCTGTGCTCGCACACAGGCTTCTTGGTGGCGGTGGAGTCCGTGCTTTTAGCCGCGGCTTGCGCCTGTCTCTGGAGCTCCTTTAAGCAGCGCTCTTAATCCCCTCTCCTCGCACACCAGGAAACAAAGAGGGAAGAAAAAGTCTCTTGTCTCTTCGGCAGGTCCAGACTTTTCCCCGGACTCCCTCCAGGCTAGCCGTGGCGCACTAGCCCCCTGCAGGCTGTGTTCTCGCCGCCAGCCCCAGTCCTCTCCCTGCGCTCCGGCCGAAGCCCGAGCCTCAGCTCCCTGCCCCGCCCGCCCTGGCGCGTGACCAGATGAGCCTCTTGGGATGGTGAGTACCCGTTGGCGCCGATCCTCTGTGCGGGAATCTCTCCGCTTTGCCCTCCGCACCCCTGTGGCTGCGCTCTCCTCCGCGGCTCCGAAGCTTCTCCACTCCGCCACCCGCCGTCTCCACCCGCGAAGGGACTCCTAGTGTGTGGAAACCTTTCCTCCTTCACAGCTCCCTCCCACTGGTGCAGGTCCCGTCCCTAACCTTTTGTCTCTGTTTATTCTTTTTTCTTTTGCCCTACCCACGTAGTGGGGGGTTTCTTGCCTTTTGGGAGGTCTGAGGTCTTCTGCCAGCGTTCAGTAGGTGTTCTGTAGGAGTTGTTCCACGTGTAGATGTATTTCTGGTGTATCTGTGGGGAGGAAGGTGATCTCCGCGTCTTACTCTTCCGCCATCTTCCTGGAAGCCTCCAATTCCAAAATTCTTGAAAGGTTTATATCGAACAGCTTAAGAATCTCCCTGCTCCCTCATTTATGGTACTATTTTGCTTAGCAAACCTTTCTTCATGAAAACTTCAGCCTAGCATTTGTCAAAATTACCAAATGACAAAATCAGACAGAAAATCTAGCTATGTGTATGCTATAAGCAATTCCCAAATGAAGCATGTTTGATATAGAAACATTACATTAGAGCTGTCCTAACACTCAGTCACAAACTTGAAAAGTAGTATTGTTGTCACCCAGATCCCAGCAGTTATTTTTAATAGTGTTTATGCTATAGTTGCATAAAAATGCAATGAACGTGGTTTGAGACAATTTATTTCACTAGTTAGTTTATTCTTTTTTCCTATTTGCAAAAAGCTTTTGTGGTGCTTTCATAACCATTTGGTGGAAACACTTGTAAAAAATAATTTTGCAGTTAAAACGGTCAAATGGTTTCCAAACAGTTTCCATTGCAAAATAATATTTTTATAGTCAAGAAGTTTTGGTACAACAATGTCTGTAGTTTCTTTCTTTTTTTTTTTTTTTTTTTTGTCTTTGAGGAACCACTAACATAAATCCCATTCCTTCAGTAGTGTTTTTTTATCATTATTGGAAATTATTTTTATCATTTAGCTTCTTCATAATTTTACCACAAATTTACTAAAAGTTCCTCATAAAATGTTATTATGAGTATTCAAACACACAGCATCCATTTTAATATTGTAGGTACTAAGATGATTGTTTTTAGAATTTAGCAAAATCAAAATAATAGAAAAGGATAAACCATTCAAATAAAATGAGGCACTTTAATATTTTCATCTTTAATACTTACTTTATATTTTCCAAATAATGGGTGTCTTCTCCCAGTTATTAACATATCATCTTCACAATCAAGAACAAGACGAATGGGGTGACAAAGAAACGAATCTTAGATTCTTCATCCGTCCCACCCACCCATCCATCCATCCATCCACCCATCCACCCATCCACCCATCCACCATCCACCATCCACCATCCGCCATCCGCCCATCTATTTATCCATCCCCTCATTTAACTATTTACCCACCCATCCATCTATCCACCTTTCTACCCATCCATCCACCATCCACCCTTCCACCTATATAGCCAACCATTTATTTAACCACCCACCCGTCACTTATATATATTCACTGAGTGCATATGATATGCTAGGCACTGATATGAATTGATGTATGGCTAAATTACTATTATCTCTGTGTTCTAGAACTCATTGACGACCTAGCCAAAGGAGATTAATGTCACATGTCAGTTAACTTGTGTTCTCATGGCTTCAAATTTGACCCTCACCTAGATCCAACCATTTTGCATATCCCCGCCACTAGTTACAGAGGCCAAAGAGTGTGAACAGGTAGATCAAACTTAACAACACAACTGGAAAAACAAGGCCAAGCACACGGCCTAGGAAGTCTGGATTAGAATCTTCATTTTCAGCTATGAATGCTACTATGTTAGCTAAGTTGGGCCCTTGGGTAGTGAGGACGTCCAGGCTTTCTGTTTCTCTAGGGCAGAGGTTCCCAGAGTTTGAAGTGCAGATGAATCATCTGGAGTGCTGGTGAAATGCAGATTCCTGAGCCTTAGCACTAGGACTCTGATTCGATAGGTTGGGAGGAGCCCTAGAATCTGGATTTTCCTCAGTGATTCTGATGCAGGTGTCTTCAGGTACATGTTGAAAACCACGACTCTACCACAGGGTTTTATGGTCCTCTTTAATGATGAGGACCACCTGGAGTATCAGTTAAATGTACAGTTTCCACACCCATCCCCTGGTGATTCTGATTCAGTGGGTCTGGGACGGGGAGGCAAGAATTTCTATGAGCCCAGGAGACTCTTATTATCAGCAGTTTGGGAACACTGCTCTGGGGACCACTTAGTGCATGGCAGGTGTTGTAGCTTAAGGCACTGGTTCCCACACTTGGCTGCACAGTGGAATCACTGTTTTAAAATAGACTGATGCCTGGGTCAACATGGGGAAGCCTAGGTACTGGGATTTAGATGCTCCCAGATGATTCTGATGTGCAGTCATGTTTGAGAAGTTTTAAATGCACAAAGCTTGGTGGGAATACGATGAATTAATTATCCCTTGCTGACTCCTTGTTGGGTGTGAATACAAAGAGTTTCATTATGGAAAACACTGGGGATGGATTTCAGATTCCACCTTTTCCCCACCTGTCATTGCAAAATGAGACACATATCTGAGTGCTTTGGGACCCTTGAACTACATGGAAGTTGTCAAAGGAAGCAGGACCTTTGACATTTGCAGGCTGATTCGGGCTTTGACATAGTAACAAAACAAAACAAAAAACAGCCATAAAAAATGAACGAGGAATAACCATTGTAAAGCAATTATACTCCAATAAAGATGTTAAAAAAAATGAATGAGAAATAGAAAAGCCAGTGCCATGAACAGTGAAAGAGCAACACTTCCGGTTGAGGTCAGCCCAGGAGCTCTCTTTGAGGTTGTCATGTGTCAACTGAGCACACATTGAAGAGCAAGCCCTTCTCAGGAGCAGTGAGGGAGAGGGTGGGAGCCTTTTTTTCCTCGTCCCACTGTCTTCAGCTGACGGTAGGAAGGAAAAGTTGGGGAGCAGCCTTCCCCCTTGACACTCCACTTGGGCAGGTGACTTGCCCCACCCCTAAGTGGGTCACCTTCCCTGAAGCTCGGGGACGGGGCCGCGTCAGCTCTGGAGGTGTTCAACAAATAATACCACTTTTCCTTTATAGAGCAAATTAGCCTATTCAAAGTTCTATGTGCACTTGACTTTTCCAATAACTCTAGGAGGGTGGGTGTTATCTACAATTATAAAGAAAAAGGGACAGGAGGCTGAGTTGCCCAAGGACACTCAGGTGGTTATGACAGCAGCCCAAGTGACTCTCAGGCCACTGATTTGCTCTCAGCTGTGTGCATTTTACGCCCTCCCGTGCCCCCAAGCGCACTTACCTGATAGTGCCCACAGCTGCAATAGCCCTGATACAGCTGGTCCTCCTACCTTCCCGCCTAAACCTCCACCCACTCGTTTTACATGACAGGTGATTCTGTTGATGGGATGTTTAAAGTAGAGGACACTGTTTTCTGTAAAAGGTAGATAACAGGAAAGGTTTACAAGATTGAAATGGTAAAGAAGGTTTTTGCTTCCTGAAACATCACAGCAAAATTCATCGACATCTACTGTCAGTAAAAAACAAAGAAAGAAACAACTGAGATAGTCTGAATCTGTCTTTCAGAGCTCTACTGAGTCTATAAACATTGTTAGTCTCCAGCAGACTTTCCAGCAGAAAAATGGTACTTTCCTAAAGGGAAACTGTCCTGGATTCCTGTCAGAACCTGAATCTTAGACAACCACCTACCCCTAAAGTCCCAGCAAGGTGAAAGCTAGTGAACACCTGACAATTTACTAAAGAAGAAGATATGTTTGCAGCTAAAACCTGGAGCACTTTATGACTGGGGAAATGAAAATGTGCTGTGAAGTGATGTGTTTACTCCAAAGGTTACCTGTAGTGATTATTTTAGGGAAAAATCAAGTATGGAAATAATTAAGTGTTGTCATCCAATCACAATCACATTTAAGCACGAAGTCCATGAATGTACACCTCAAACTGAAAATGGCTGTGGCAGTTCTTTCATTTACTTGACAAGACCAGAAAAAAATCAGAAAAGGTTCTGGGGTCTTAGCTGCTCTGCTGATGTCCGATACTTGGATTCTAAGATTCTGCAGGTAAAATGGTGGCCAGCTGTGAGACTGTGGAGGTCGAAGGCCATGACACAATTAGGAAGCTGGGGGTGATCCTGGACCTCACCTGCACGTGGGCTGGATCCTGTGTTGACACAGTTCTTTGTCCTCTGTCTTTGGAATAACAAGCACTCGCTGTGTTTCCATGTAAACCTGTTCCTGTCCTCCAACATGGATTTCTCCTGTCAAGGGTAAGCACAGGGAAATGCCTGAAGTTGTATGCTGGTTGGGGAATTCAAAAGCAGGTGAGACGTGCACTGGCCAGCTGGATTTGTCCTGACCAAGGCATTGATGGATCAGGCGTTTGTCCTGTGACAACTGAGGCCATCTGTTTCAGAGACTGAGGTTCTGGATAACAAGTTGAAAGTGTCTGCTTCCCTTCTTCACTCTGTCCTTGACTAATCAAAGTCTTAGGAATGTTTCTTCTGTTTATTCTATTGCTTCCTACCCCCCACCCCCCAAAGCAACACATAAGCCAATTTGAAAGGAAGCGAGAAAAGAGAACTTTGGCAAAATGCCAAGACTTTAGAAGCTGGTCTTTCTGAGAGGAAATCACATGTCCTCAATGTCTGCTTCAGGAGAACGTTGCGCAAAGATTCTGTGAAACATCCTGAGTCACTTCAACAATTTGATGGACTTTTTCAAATGCCTCCTCAATGTTTCCTTGTTCAAGTTTTTTTTTCAGGGCACAGGAATGAGTTGTGTTTTATGGCGTCCTGAGTGACAGGAAGAAAAAGAGCTCATTCTTTTGACTGTTTTCTTCCAATGGCAATGTGTTCTTACTCAAAAACCAGTAAACTCCCGAAAATCGCCATCTGCTAAGACACACAAAGGAGTCAGGCAAGCAAGGGAGCACATACTAGAGTAGCAGACTCCCCGCAGAGATGAGATGTCGGAGGAAATAACTTCTAAATTGCAGAGAAAACCAACAAGGATTAGAGAAACATTTAAAGTTGAGATCTGGGGACACCATGATGGTCCGGGATGATAACTACTCATTTCTCATTTTCAGTGTAGATCTCCAGGGAACAAGTGATAGATCCAAATGCAGTAAGAGTGAGGCTCAGGGCCCTCCCTTTTTCCCCTCTTCTGGAAGAAAAATACTCGTGTCAGACTTAGGGAGCTCACGTATAGGATGGAGACCATGTTAATGGGGGAGGACTAAAGTCCTAACACAGCTCTTGGGCAAGAAAGCCCAACAGACACAGTACACAGTTTGTTCATTTCTTTTTGTATTTGGCATATCTCATAAGGGCCTTTCTAGCCCTTTGCTCTAGGGGTGTTTTTTGGACAGTTACATGAACTGACTCACACATGAAGACTGGAAGCCATCCTGTCCTGTGGTTCTATGGATTGACCTAGGACAGCTGATCCTTGCTTAACCTTTAGATCCAGGTGTTTTCCACACTTGACAATGGCACCTGACTCCTGCATTCTCACTTGCCAATGGCCTTAAGTCCATCGCCTTTCTTGCTAATGACGATAATGGGAATAATGAAAGCAGCTAATATTTATTGAGTGCATGTTTTGTGTCAAACACTGTACAATATACAGTGTATTTACATGTATTCTCACATGAATTCTATTATTCTCTCCATTTTCCAGTTGAAGAAACTGGGCTTAAGGAGGTTAAAATAACTTTCTCAAAGTCACGCTTCAAATAAGTGATAGAGGCAGCTTCCAAGCCTGGGCTTACCTTTCAGAAGCATCTTGCCTAATAATGAATACTGGATTTCTCAAAGCAGCAGGAAATGAAGAATATAGTTGAAATTTTCATTTTTTGCTAAACCAAGATCTCAATATGTCACCGTAGTACATGTGGAAGTATGTTTATTGCCGTCCCATAAATGTGTCCTAGGGTAGTATAACCTTATTATAATATATGCTATATTTATCAAGTACTAACTACCAACATGTGCCAGGCACTGTTCTAAGTGCTTTGTACATATTAACTCATTTAGTCTTACAACAACTCGATGAAGTAGGTATTATTATTATTTTCATTTTACAAATGAGGAAACCATGGCACAGACAGGTTAAGAAACTTGCCCAAGTTCACACAGTTAGGAAGTGGTGTAGCCAGGATTCAAACTTGGCAGTTTGGTTTTATTTATTATTATTATTATTATTTTGCAGTACGCCGGTCTCTCACTGCTGTGGCCTCTCCCGTTGCGGAGCGCAGGCTCAGCGGCCATGGCTCACGGGCCCAGCCGCTCCGCAGCATGTGGGATCCTCCCGGACCGGGGCACGAACCCACGTCCCCTGCATCGGCAGGCAGACTCCCAACCACTGCGCCAGCAGGGAAGCCCTGGTTTTAGAACCTGTGCTTTTAACTAGTACCCTATACTGCCTCTCATATATATAGTCACGTTAATGAATGAATGGATTAATGAGTGTTGGTATATATGACTGTTCTTTTAGCTACTTTTCTTTTTTTTTAATTTATTTATTTTTTATTTTATTTACTTATTTTCGGCTGTGTCGGGTCTTTGTTGCTGCACGTGGGCTTTCTCTAGTTGTGGCGAGCGGGGGCTACTCTTTGTTGCGGTGTGTAGGCTTCTCATTGCAGTGGCTTCTCTTGCTGGGGTGCATGGGCTCTAGGCGTGCGGGCTTCAGTAATTGTGGTGCGTGGGCTCAGTAGTTGTGGCTCACGGGCTCTAGAGCGCAGGCTCAGTAGTTGTGGCACATGGGCTTAGTTGTTCCACGCATGTGGGATCTTCCCAGACTAGGGATCAAACCCATGTCCCCTGCATTGGCACGTGGATTCTTAACCACTGTGCCACCATGGAAGTCCTACCTGCTATTCTTCATAAAAGGATTTAAAATTTTTTTTAAATTTTATTTATTTATTTTTTGGCTGTGTTGGGTCTTCGTTGCTGCACAGGGGCTTTCTCTAGTTGCAGCGAGCGAGGGCTACTCTTCGTTGCGGCGCATGGGCTTCTCATTGCGGTGGCTTTTCTCTTGTTGCGGAGCATGGGCTCTAGGTGTGCAGGCTTCAGTTGTGGCTCTTGGGCTCTAGAGCGCAGGCTTAATAGTTGTGGCATACGGGCTTAGTTGCTCCGTGGCATGTGGGATCTTCCCAGACCAGGGATCAAACCCGTGTCCCTTGCGTTGGCAGGCGGATTCTTAACCACTGCACCACCAGGGAAGTCCGACCTACTTTTCTTTGCAAAAGAATTTTTTTGCTGATGGTGGACAGTCCTAATCGGAGGGAACTCTGGATCTCTAAACATTCCAAGTCCCAATATATTTCATGAGTGTGTCCTTTGGGTACCATTTCCCCCTTGAGGAAATGGGATTGGAATTAAAATTTCAAAAAACCCTTGTTAGGATCCTAGTACAACCCTAGGAAGGGGGGTGAGCCAAGAACAATGGCTTGGACTTCTTGCAAACTTGATGAAATGGGAATTTGGAACAGAGTTGATTTGGTTTAGAAAGAACAAGAAACATGACCTCTTTAACACTATGAATATTGAGTAAGTTGTACCTTTTAGGCACATTTTAAAAATGTTCAAATGGTTCACTAGGGCCTTTGAAAAAATTTTATTTTCTTTTGCAAGCAAAGAAAGAAATAAGCTTTTCTCAACTTTCATTGAATTAGAACATGCAAACCCCTGTCCACATCTCACTTTTCTAATCTAAATTCATTATTTTTGCTGGAAGTAGCATTTTCATTCCATCATCTAGACCCAGAAGTGAGAGTGGAAATTTCTGTGGAATTTCATCATGAAAGTCCCACTGCTTTTGGGCTCTACCTTGAAAAGATTATTGTTCCTAATATCCATTCTCACTATTTTCAAGTAATAGAATCCCCAATTTAGTGAATACCTGGCCACCTAGAATACAGTCTACCTTTCCCAGATCCCCTTTCTAGGTATGTTGGTGTGGCATGTGACTAGGTTCTACCCAAGGAGAGGTAGGAAGGTTATGTGCAGCTTCTGGAAGTGTCCTTAAGGGGAGGGGATATGCTCTTCGTCCTCACCTCATTCTCTCTGCTGACTGACATGTGGACTCAACGGCCAGAGTTCAGTAGCCATTGTGGACCAAAGTGTGATCTGGAGAATGGAAACCACGTAGAACGGAGCAACTATATACAAGAAGGCCAGACCCTTGACACTTAGAAACACATATAAGCCTGGGACTGGCCACTTCTAGATTTTCTGAACGTGAGAGAGAAAGAAACTTCTATTTTTTTCCTGTTTCTTGGAGCCAAAGCTAATTTTAATTCATTTAAGTAATATCTTCCAGAGCAAGCTGATTTTTCCAGAGCAAGCCTGTGACAAAAAAAAAAATAGAGCCCTGAATTAGTCTTGCATTAAGAAGTTTGTAAAGGAACTTTTGATTCTACAACCTTACGGGAGAGATCAGGCAGCCTGCTTACCTCAATGGTGAAGATTATGGGCTCCAGTTCTTCACAGGTTACCTTTATCTTTTTGCGTGCTTTGCCTGTGCATCTGTCTCTGCAACCACAGCACAGATGATCTGGCCCACGCAGAGTACCTGCGGAAAGTACATACATGAAGCAGGTGGAAAATTCTGGGTAGAAGTACTGTTAGTGCAAGCTTACCAATGGCTGGTGTTTTAGTTATCATTGTTGACCAATAATAACCACATGTGACTACATGTGCTTGGCTAAAAAAAATTTCTTTTAAATTTTAATTTAAAAATTAATTAAAATCATACAGATGCTTCTACTGGTCATTTTACTCAGTGAATGTCAGCCCCAGAGTGGATGTGAGATTGGCTGTGACCTGAATCGGCTGCATCCTCTGTCAAGGGTCGTCCGCGAGTGTCGCCTTCATGGAGTCATTTTAGAGTTTAAAGATAAGGAGAGTATTTTTTGTACAATGTGATTCCTGTGCTTCCCCCCACCCCACAACCCCAAAATTCATATGTTGAGGGGCTGACCCCGAAGGTGACTGTATTGGAGATAAGGCCTTTAAAGAGGTAATGAAGGTGAAATGAGGTCCTAAGGGTGGAGCTCTAATCCAGTATGACTGGTGTCCTTATAAGAAGAGGTAGGGACAAAAAAAAAAAGAAGAAGAGGTAGAGATACCAGGGAGGCTCATACACAGAGAAAAGGCCATGTGAGGACACAGGAGAAGGTGGCCATCTGCAAGCTAGGAAGAGTGGCCTTAGGAGAAACCTGCTAACACCTTGATCTTGGACTTCTAGCCTCTAGAACTGTGAGAAGATACATTTCTCTTTTTTAAGCTATCAAGTCTGTGGTACTGGGTGGACCAAACGATTCATTCGGTTTTTTCCGTAAGATGGCTCTAGTAGCGCTTAGTTGCCTTTAACTTCATTTGAAACAATTTTGTTAGGTTCTATGTGATAGCTGTCATATCAGTGTGCATTTAGAAAAAGACATCAAAATTGGTGAATTTTTGTGTAGCCATTTTAATATTGAAGATGGAGGAAAAAGAGCAACATTTTCGGCATCTTATGCTTTATTATTTCAAGAAAGGTAAAAACGCAACTGAAACGCAAAAAAAGATTTGTCCAGTGTATGGAGAAGGTGCTATGACTGGCTGAACGTGTCAAAAGTGGTTTGCAAAGTTTCGTGCTGGAGATTTCTTGCTGGACGATGCTCCACGGTCCAGCTGAGCATCAACACAGGTAGACCACTTGAAGTTGATAGCGATCAAATTGAAACAATAATTGAGAACAACCAACGTTATACCAACGCGGGAGATAGCCGACATAATCAAAATGTCCACATCAAGCGCGGAAAATCATTTGCACCAGCTTGGTTATGTGAATCGCTTTGATGTTTGGGTTCCACATAAGTTAAGTGAAAAAAACCTTCTTGACCATATTTCTGCATGCAAATCTCTACTGAAACGTAAAGAAAACGTTCCGTTTTTAAAACAAATTGTGACGGGTGATGAAAAGTGGATACTGTACAATAACGTGGAACAGAAGAGATTGTGGGGCAAGCGAAATGAACCACCACCAACCACACCAAAGGCCGGTCTTCAATCAAAGAAAGTGAGGTTGTGTATATGGTGGGATTGGAAGGGAGTCCTCTATTATGAACTCCTTCCGGAAAACCAAATGATTAATTCCAACAAGTACTGCTTCCAAGTAGACCAACTGAAAGTGGCACTCAACGAAAAGTGTCCAGAATTAGTCTACAGAAAACGCATAATCTTCCATCAGGATAACGCAAGACCGCATGTTTCTTTGATGACTGGGCAAAAACTGTTACAGCTTGGCTGGGAAGTTCTGATTCATCTGCTGTATGCACCAGACATTGCACCTTCGGATTTCCATTTATTTCGGTCTTTACAAAATTCTCTTAATGGAAAAAATTTCAGTTCCCTGGAGGACAATAAAAGGCACCTGGGACAGTTCTTTGCTCAAAAAGATAAAAATTTCGGGGAGATGGAATTATGAAGTTGCCTGAAAAATGGCAGAAGGTAGTGGAACAAAAGGGTGGATACATTGCTCAATAAAGTTCTTGGTGAAAAATATCTTTTATTTTTATTAAAAAAACTGAAGGCACTTTTTGGCCCACCCAGTATTTTGTTATGGCAGCCCGAGCAGATAACATGGCTCCTAAATAACAGCCAACCTCTTTATCTGGAGTTCAACCAAAAGGACAGTGATTTGTTTCATGGCTGGAAGAGAAACAGCCTGAGATGCAACAGTAGTAGCTAACACCTACTGAGAGCCTTCACATGCCAAGCATTGTTGTAAGCACTTTGCATGTATCAGCTCATTTAAATCTCACAACACCACAATGAGGTGGGTGCTACGATTATTCCCATTTTACAGATAATGATATTTTACAGGTATCATGATACCATTTCACAGGTGATGATACACAGCTAGTGAGTGGCAGAGCGAGACCATGAACCAAGGTAGTTTGGCTCCAAAAGCAAGTGCTCAATGAATGATTGTAGACTTGAATTAAAAGGTCAAGGATGACATGAGCAACTTTATTAAAAATGGAGTATGTGAAGGTGAGTGGGAGGTGGCAGGAAGAGGGTTAGTCCAGGAAAGGAAAGAGTTCAGTGTAAATAACAGAGACTGGCTATATATTTGTACTCTCCTTTCTAGATTTTTCAAGGGTTTTCTATCCTGATATATGTCAATTCCAGCGTTTATTCTTCAAATAAGAGTAAATTGACTCAAGAGCACACAGTGGGAAAACTCGGACTTGTTGTTTTCCTGTAATAAATTTCCTTTTCTCCATGTTATTTCCTGATTCCAGAAGAGTAGGTCCATCTGAATAAAGGCATTAGGGGTAGAGAGAAGCTGGAAGAATTGGCACTTCTAGCCCCCAGTGACAGAGAGGGCTGGGAGGCGACGGAAGGCCACCTGGAGGTGGTACCTTGGTGATTATCTGCACAAAGTCATGTGGGAAGGCACGTTCTGTACCTTACCTTATCCACGGCCAACAATTTGTCATTTTCGGTACCACTGGTGCCTGGAATGTCCTCCGCTCTTATCACATCAACCACCCCAGGTAGTTCAAGGGCCTCGGACAAATCAATTGATCTGAAAAAAGAGAAATATTTAAGAAGTAGAAATCAGCAAGCTTTGAGGGCCCTAAACCTGAGGGAGAGATAGAGCATGGGTGAAAATCAAAATATATAACAACTGGTTCACCGTAGGCCCTGACCAATCAGAGCTGATCTGACACAGAGCAGGGTCCAGGAGCCCCCCTGCTGGGCCTGGGGTAACATCATAGCTACTGGCATGGGAGGGGAGGGAAGGACCAGTGGGGCTGTGGCAGGGGTGTCCTTTGGAAGCTTAGGACAGTGGCCATTTACCATTCATTCATTGTTTTATCACCAGCTGAATATTAGCCCTACTCAGAGTTACTCCTTTGAGCCATGCCTGAGGCAGCAGCAGGGAGATGAGATTAGAATGAAAGCGAGGGCCCTAACTGTGATTTTTGTCTCTCTTTCATGATGGGCATTTCCAGTTACACTCCCTTCCTCTTCCTGGGGCTGGTGACCTCTTAAAAATTCTTTCCATAAGGTTCTTGGGGTTTAGATCATTTCAGGAGAATGGTCACATTCCTCCAAGGGAATCCCCAAGTGTGCTTTAAAAAAGCCTTTCGAAAGCTTTTCATTTACTTACATGATTTTTGCATGGGCTTTGGTACTGGTCACCAAAGCCATTGAAAGTTCTTTATCCAGCATGAAGATGTCATCACAAAATATGGCTTCATCTATGGCATGTTTAAGGCCTGATAGGTGCACGATGGGGCATCCGACTGGATCTTGGAGGGGTTGGTGAGAATCCACACTCTACAGAGAAAGACAAGAGTTTCCCTGGAAAACTTTAATCTTAAGAAGTGACCTGGCCGATTACCAACACTCCTGATTCAGGATTGAGAAATCAGACGGTCACCCTCAGGCAACAAACAGTGGAGTGGGTCAGATGAGCGTGGCAATTTAATGATGTAACTAGACTGGGGAATTGTTATTTCGGTTATGCGGCAATGCTTTAGACAGGGCCAATGTTTTGGCAGAATTGTGAAGTAGGTGAAGGGGCACTCTGGCTTCCCCTTTTGGCATGTTCTTTTCCCAAGTGGTGCCCTGCACCCCTTTATTCTGGAATTCAGAGGGTCTCCCTGTCCTGCTTTCTTACCTTTCCAATGATCAGCCTGTTTACACGTAAAGTGACCATGATGATGAGGCCTTGAGTGCTATAATTCCTGAGGATGGGGGGCCAAAATCTAAGCCAAAAGCCTGCTTATTGGCTGGAGCAGGGCCTCTGGTGGGAGATGGGGGGCACATGGCAATGGAGTCTATCCAGATCTGGTCTAAGGTGCCTCGGCTGCCCTTGTGATATTTTTGTGCACAAAAATATCACTGGCAGTATAAGTAAATGGATGAATTGGGAGGTTGGGATTGACATATATACACTATTGATACTATGTATAAAATAGGTAACTCATGAGAAGCTACAGTATATAGCACAGGGAACTCTACTCAGTGCTCTGTGGTGACCTAAATGGGAAGGAAATCCAAAAAAGAGGGGATATATGTATACGTATAGCTGATTCACTTTGCTGTACAGTAGAAACTAACACAACATTGTAAATCACCTGTACTCCAATAAAAACTAAAAAGTAAAGGGAGCACGTGTTTATTCTGGAACTCTTCTCAGCGAAGATCTATGTGTGGACTGTGTGTGGAGATCGGGTGGCAGGAGGGGCTGTGCTCTAATAGATAATAATAGATACTTTCTAAATTGTCCTTCAAGAAGAGGGGCTTCAGTTACTTGCAGGACTCTTGTCTTGCCGACTGGAGATTAAACATTTGCAATCAGGGCTGGAGGCTGAACCTTGCTACTGTCCTGCTCTGTCCTTCCCCCCACTCCTGGCTTAGCTGCTCCTCAAACAAATGCCCAAAGAACAGCAGTTTGAAGACACTCTCAATTATTAGTCAGATGGTCAAACTGTTTCAGGTCGGTTTGGCCCTGAGTGCATCCAGCGGTAGCTCAGGCCTGATCTTAGATCCAGCCTCTCCCTGGATCGACCTGAACAAAGGGCCAATGTGCTAGCAAAAACTAGAAAGTTAGAAGGGAAAATCACAACTTTGAAGCACTTGCTTGTTCACACAGCTACAGCTGTCTCTTAGTGTCTCGGTTTCCATTAAATTAAACTCACTGACCTGGTACCTTTGGACTCCCTGGGGTACTGTGACCGGGAAGTCTTCTAGAGCACTTAGGAATTGGTCTGAAATTTCAGGATAACGGCATCTGTTCTGAAAGACAATTCAAAACAATAAAGATAAGCTGATTAGTCTCTGATTAAACTGGGCTTTGAAAGTGACTTGGCTTAAGTAGCCAAGAAACCGTAAGGTTCGGGTAGCCTGGATGACGCAAATCCACATCACCTCCCAGGATTCACTTCTGTGAATGTTCTTTGCCCTCCCTCCCTTTCCACATAAGGAAGACCTGGACTGACTGTTTGAATCTGATCCTCAAGCCAGTCTGAGGAGAGAGAGGCCTGCCAGCAAGCTGGGCAGAGGCAGGAGGAGAAGCAAGAAAATCTGGGGTTGGAAAAGCCATTCTAGAACGAGCTGGGGTGGTTCATTGTACACAAAAGAGCCCAAATCCTGATTATTTCCCTCAGCAACTCAGTTTTTCTGAGAGAGCAGCAAAACTGGGAAGGCTCTCTGGGTGTCACTGAAACGCATCAAGGGTCTTGATTAAGAAACTCAATGGCAGCAAGAGTTATTCTAGTAAATGTGGTTTGTGAGGGTCTTCATCTTTCTTTCTTTTTTTATTTTGGCCTCGCCGCACAGCTTGCGGGATTTTCGTTCCCCAGCCAGGGATCAAACCCGGGCCCCCTGCAGTGGAAGCACGGAGTCTTAACCACTGGACCTCCAGGGAAGTCCTGTGAGGGTCTTCATCTGAATGAATGAAAACCAGACAGTTTAGGAACACACTGGGCTGTTGGCGTGGGGTGTGACTGGGGAACAGGGGTGCAAGTTAGGGTGAGAGTTGTAGTCACAGTCAGGGGAGGAAAGATAGATTCAGAAGAGAGAGGGGGAGGGGGAGAAAGAGAGGGAGAAAGAGAGTGAAAATATTTTGCTTTGGTAACATATTCCAGAAGTTTATAATCAGAAATTCTGAAAAGAAGCTACTTAAATATTAGCATATAAACCTTTTAGGGGTTTTTTTTTTGAATTTAATTTTATTTATTTTCTTATACAGCAGGTTCTTAGTAGTCATCCATTTTATACACATCAGTGTATACATGTCAATCCCAATCTCCCAATTCATCCCACCACCACCCAACCTTTTAGATTTTTTGAAAACTAAATGTTTGTTTTACATTTCATATTGAATATAAAATTCTAGAATAGGCAAAACTAATCTATAGTGTCACAAAGCAGATCAGGGGTGTTGCCTGGGGGCAGGGGTGGAAGGATTGACAGCAGAGGGGCAAAAGGGCACTTTTTGGGGTGATGGAAATACCCTATCTCTTGTTTGAGGTGATGGTGATGCCAGTTTACACAATTGTCAAAACTCTCTGAGTTTAAATAGGTGCATTTTGTTCTATGTAATTCTACTTCAATAAAGTTGATTTTAAAAAGAAAAGAATTGCACATAGGAGGTAGGGGTCCCGTCATGTTTCCCTGCTCAGGGCATGTGGTAAACATCTGTGCATTGAAGACAGTCTGGCATCCTGAGCCTCACGCAGTAGCCCTTCAGGGCTGACTTCCAGAAGAAGGGATGGCTGGGAACTGACAGGCTGCCCACAAGACAGTTTGCAAAAGTAGTGGGGAAGGTGGGAGCTTCCGCTGCCAGGAGCACATAAAAGCCAGAGCACTTACAGGCACAGAGAACAGTTCTACTAGCTTCTTCTGTTCCTGCAGAACTTGTAGGTAGAATTTGAAGAAGAAGCTGACCACCAGAGTCCTCTCGAATGCCACCCTCCCACCTGGAGCCCAGCCTGGGAGGGAAAGCTCGTCCAGGAGCAGCCTGCAGGCCTCATCCAGCATCAGCTCACCCCAGCACCTGGAGAAGGGCAGCCTCAGTGACTACTGGCACGTGCTAGATATTGGATGGTGGCGGTTCAGACACCCCCGAGTCTCATGAGTTGGATAGGCACTTAGAAATCACCTAAACAAGCCATTCAGGAAAACTGGGGCCTGGGAGGCTGCACTGAGTAGCCTGAACATGCTGGAACCAGACATGAAATAAATAGACCATTAGGGTCAATTCCATTATGAACTGGACAGGACTTAGACTTGGACACTGCCTTTACTGAGGAAGAAATAGAGTGCCCCCGAGCAGTGGGAGTGGTAGGTACCACTTGGATGCTGCCCAGTGTGGGTTTGCAGGAGTGTTGATGTGCACAAGAGCAGTGGGGCTGAACACAGTCCTGGGCCATTTTTGTTGTGTCCCTCACTCAAAGAGTGGCACCTAATTAATCAAAGTCAAATAAGGTTGGATTCATTTAGCAAAATTATAGAAAGAACAAGCAATGATTCTACATATAGGAGTTTCCATCTTCCCACTTGTTGTTTTTGACATCAAGCTTCACCATCAGGGTCCAGGGTTTGTTGCTTACCTCCCCAGGAGCTGCTGGCAGGATTTTTGTGCACTGACTGTGGCAGCCCCGACCCCTCTGTAGGCGATGCTCAGGTCCTCGACGGTGTCTGTGCCCTCCCTGAAGAGGACTTGCCTGCCAGCATTCACATGGGCCAAGGCATTTTGCTGGCACTGAGCCTGTCAGAAGGCTGACACAGATTCCCACTGTGGAGACAAAAGCCATTTGGAGTTATTTGATATGTTAAAACTAAGAGCAAGTTTTCTGCTCCTTGGTGCCACTAATTAATCACTTAGACTCAATCTAAATGGACACAAAGGACGCTTGGCACAATTTGAGGACAATTTGGCTGCCTGTTCGTTCAAAGAGAGAATGACATCCTCCCAAAGGTCTGTCCCCAACCCCCCATACCCTCAATGAACAGGGATCACTGCGCACTTTCCCTCTGAGGCCAGGATGCCTCTGCACAAAATGCCTGGAGCATTTCCACATGCTCTTATTTCCGGGTGCCATTAACTCCAGTCTCCAGTTCCCTTTGTCCCCTGTGAGGATGGAGGAGCCTTCTCAACACAGGTGCTTTTAAACGTGATTTGCTGAAAGTGTGAAAGAGACCCACCGAATTTCTTGGTTTGTAGATGCTATCATTTTTCCATTTTGCAAAGTTCGTAAAGGCGTTGAATAGAACTTTCCAACGGTGGACTAGGGACTCTTCTATCTGAGACAAGAGTCGGGATGGTGATGGCTGCCCCCCTTACCCTTGGCACCATGACCACTGGTGTGCTGACATAGTGTTAACGGAGATGGCCGGTGCCTCGAGTGTTTCCATCTGTGTGGCCACCGAGGGTGCTGTGTTTGGTTAGCTTGTTTTCCTCTCTGGGGCCCTTACCCAGATGCACACTGGCTCAGGAACAGATTTCAAAGTTTCCATTCCCAAGGAAAAATAAATGAAGGTCATACATGGCTGAAAGCATGACTTAATATAAGACTTCCTACATGACCAAGGTGACTCCTGGCTTGGGATCACTGTGTGTGTGTATGAAGTATTGCCCCTCTTGGCAAGACTGTCCTCTGGGATTCAGGTACAGTTTGGGGGAGAAGCACAGGGAACAGGGAGTGAGGACAGAGGGCTCCCTCGGTAGCTGGCTGGGTGGCCACATCTCCCCCAGGGCTGGCGTATTAGGCACTCCTGTTTCTCTGAACTGTTGGGGTCAGCTCCGGGGTGGGGGTGGAGCACAGAGGTCCAGCCGCAGCCTCTGCCTCCTTTGGGTCAGGTGGAGAAGCTCATTCTGCAGCAGGAGAACTTGAATTTCCGCCTCCCAGCGTTGATGTTGGACACGAGGGGGTGTGGAAGTACCTCCGCGGGCCGGGCAGGTGCCACCCCACAGCTGAAGCAACGACCGCAGCTGGTCACCCGGAGCCGCCTGCTCAAGGGTTGCTGAAAGCCTTGGTGCCGCACCAGGCTACAGAGGACAGGAAACAGGTTTTCAGGGCAGCCTTATTTTCCTTCCATCTGTTCTGAAATTTCTACAGATGACTGGACTCAGTTATGCAAAGAGAAAAACAACTCTCAAAAGTGACCAACAGAATTCTTACCTTTTGAGAGTGGGGGATATACGCAGACTCCGCAATTCCCTCCGGCTCCAGGTCTGCACTCGCCAGCCCAGCAAGAAAATGTTCGCTTAGAGGAATCTGTTGAAGAAAATGACATTTCTGCACAGGTGCAACAGGATTGCGAGATTATTCTATACTCTTAAATGTCAGCAGCGGAGAAGAAAAGGTCACCTTTCTCTGCGAGGAGCAGCGCGGGGATCTGAGCGCGCCGGGGACCAGGCCCCCTTGTCCCTTCCACAGGGAGGGGTGGCGGCAGCTGCATGACATTTACTCTTGTTAGTGCACGTGCCGTGTGAACTGGGTCTCTTCCTGTCCCCAAGCCCTGTCAGGCCTGTTTTCATCTTTCAGCAGAGGCTGGTTAACTAAATCTAACTCATTCAATACTGGGATCAAGGTAAGGGCGTAACTTAAGCTGAGACGTGGTTTGTTTCCATTATGAACAGAGCTCAAATCATTGGATTTGCCTTTTGTTCTTGCCACCGCTGTTGGCCTCTAAGTGGGATACCCACACCTTTAAAGCAAAGTGAACAATTCACAAAACCTCCTTTCGGCCCCGTTGTCACCACATGGTGGTCAGAGAAGTCCCCTCTGGCTTTAAAAAGTGGTTGTGGCTCCACAGAGGAGATGTGGTGAGGAGATCAAGCGGCAGTGCAGGGAATCTGACGTGGGTTCTGCTCCAGGCACAACAGCGGTATGCTGATTGGAAGGCAGGCGGCAGGGGGACCCCAGAGGAGCCCCTGTGGACCTTTCCCTCCCTGCTACTGGCCTCACCGGAGCAGGCTGAGCTCAGGCTGGAGGTGGCTTTGGCAGAGCTGGGAAAACAGAGACCTTAAGCCAAAGGTAACGACCAACATCCCAGCAGAAGAACACAGCTAGTGCTACTAGTCCTAGTGTAGAAGGCCCCATGGGGGCCGGGCCATCCTTGCTATCCTGATGCCCCAGAGCCTAGGCTGCTTCTCCTTTAGTCTTTGGGGGTTGAGCTAAGGTCGTCCTGGACCGCAGGCCTGGAGGACTCAGCAAAACAGTTGACTGGGCCAGGCAGGGGTGAGGCCTTTCCTCTCCTCCCCGCTGGGTGGGTCCCACACAAAGCTGAATGGGGGCATGAGAGCTTGTCCTCTGCCAGTAGGTCTCTCCCAACACTTTTCAGTTTCCACCCACCAGGGACAGCCAGCAATCCCCTGGGGAGGGTTACAATGCCTGTAATATAATTCCTGGTTGGCCACACCCCGAAGTTCACAAGGGGCAGTGTGACTGCTCCCCTGCATCCAGTGCCAGCCTGTCAGCCGGTAGGAGGGCATTTGATGGGTGAGGGAGGGGGTGGAACAAGGGAAGCGGGGAGTTAGAAGCCCTGGGGAGGCGCTGATGGAGAAGAAACAAGCATGCCTATTTGGAAATCAGGCAGACTGGGTCTCCATCCCATGCCCGCCTCTACAAGCGACCTCCACCGGGTGGTTGCACACATTAGACGTGATGTGTGTAAAGTATCCAGCAGAGCCTGGCACAAAGTCAGCACCCAGTAAACGGGAGTGCTAGCATCCCTGTAGCAGCCGGAGGCAGTGTGAAGGCTGAGCACTTCGGGGGAGACAAGGGTGGTATAGCACGGAGCGCCCCAAGGGAGCGTCCCTCTCAGCCAGCACGTACAATTAGTCATCGCCTTCCTCCTGCCCCCAGGGGCCCCACGGTGTCCCCAGCGTGTCCTAACTAGATCTGTGGCTTCTCTCACAGAAACTGGGGGTGTGGGCATTAAGAGAAGGAGGTACTGGTCCTTGGGCCACAGAGAGCCTTCACGTCAGCCTCTGATACCGCCCCAGGCTGATGCGGGCTAACTGAACTGTGGTCCAGGCTGGGTGTTGCGTGTATGTGTGGTAGGTGGTGAAGAAGGAAGCATCAGCCACCCCTTGCATCAGTGTGCCTCCTGCCAGGAGCCTGAGCTTCCCATGGTGGATTGAGAGCCAGAGACCTGGGCTCTGATATAGCAATTCTTTAAAAAGAGACAAAAACTTTTTAGGTTCTGTCCAGAGTGTTCTGGGGTAGCTGACCTTCTGATATCAGATTGAGGTTAGTGTCGCCCACAGCCAGAAATGGATTCAGATCTGAATAGCGATGCCGGCTTATAATGTGTCCCCCTAAGGACTAAGGAGAGAGAGTTACAGCCTCGGCCTTCGATCCCTCAAATCCGAGACCCGTAGGCACCTGCTTACGGTCTTCTCTGCTAGTGAAAGGGTCAAGAGGAGTCTCAGTGCGCTCTGCAGACAAGACTCAGTTCAGACCATATGGGAGGCCTCCACCCACCTGCGATTTTGGATCGGGTGAGGAATGGATGGTAACACTCTACGGCATTTGGTACGTTCCACCTGCTGTCTAACCCCTTCACACGTATTTACTCAATCCTCACAACAACCCAGTGAGATGATGCGATTATCCCCCCCTTGCGGATGAAGACACTGGGGCACAGAGAAATGATGAAATTTGATCAAGGTCTGCCAGCTAGGAAGGGGCAGGACTGGGATTCAAGTGAGTGAGGCTCAGCAGCCAGTTCTGAGCCACCCCTACTTAGCTGGTGCAGGTGGCCACAGTGCTGGCCACAGAGGTGCCATCCTGCCTTGGGATCTCAGCCTCATCGCACGGCCTCTGAAATTGCTGGACTTCCCGTGGGCTGTGTTGAGGTGCTGGGCATCCACATCACTGAGGGAGAGTTGCCCTTTTCCTCTTGGGAGATTCCACTTGGATCTGGTTGAGGCTGTAGCATCTCAGAACGTGGCAGGGAAATGACTGGCCAGTCCACTCAGTGCTCTCCTTCCCATGTAGTGATGGAATCTACAGTGACAACCTGGGCTGTGTTGACCCGGGCTGAAACATGGGTGAGGATAGGAAACCCCAGTTCCTCTATGAACAGCTCAATTTTTTTTTAACACCTTTATTGGAGAATAATTGCTTTACAATGGTGTGTTAGTTTCTGCTTTATAACAAAGTGAATCAGTTATACATATACATATGTCCCCATATCTCTTCCCTCTTGCGTCTCCCTCCCTCCCACCCTCCCCATCCCACCCCTCTAAGTGGTCACAAAGCACCGAGCTGATCTCCCTGTGCTATGCAGCTGCTTCCCACTAGCTATCTATTTTGCGTTTGGTAGTGTATATATGTCCATGCCACTCTCTCACTTCGTCCCAGCTTACCCTTCCCCCTACTTGTGTCCTCAAGTCCATTCTCTAGTAGGTCTGTGTCTTTATTCCCATCTTACGCCTAGGTTCTTCATGATATTTTTCTTTCTTAGATTTCATATATATGTGTTAGCATACGGTATTTGTCTTTCTCCTTCTGACTTACTTCACTCTGTATGACAGACTCTAGGTCTATCCACCTCACTACAAATAACTCAATTTCGTTTCCTTTTATGGCTGAGTAATATTCCATTGTATGTGTGTGCCACATCTTCTTTATCCATTCATCTGTTGATGGACACTTAGGTTGCTTCCATGTCCTGCCTATTGTAAATAGAGCTGCAATGAACATTGTGGTACATGACTCTTCTTGAGTTATGGTTTTCTCAGGGTATATGCCCAGTAGTGGGATTGCTGGGTCATATGGTAGTTCTATTTGTAGTTTTTTAAGGAACCTCCATACTGTTCTCCATAGTGGCTGTATCAATTTACATTCCCACCAACAGTGCCAGAGTGTTCCCTTTTCTCCACACCCTCTCCAGCATTTATTGTTTCTAGAATTTTTGATGATGGCCATTCTGACCGGTGTGAGATGATATCTCATTGTAGTTTTTGTTTGTTTGTTTGTTTTTGGTTTTTTTTTGCGGTACGTGGGCCTCTCACCGCTGTGGCCTCTCCTGTTGTGGAGCACAGGCTCCGACGCGCAGGCTCAGCGGCCATGGCTCATGGGCCTAGCCGCTCCGAGGCATGTGGGATCTTCCCGGACCAGGGCACGAACCCGTGTCCGCTGCATCGGCAGGCGGACTCTCAACCACTGCACCACCAGGGAAGCCCTCATTGTAGTTTTGATTTGCATTTCTCTAATGATTAATGATGTTGAGCATTCTTTCATGTGTTTGTTGGCAATCTGTATATCTTCTTTGGAGAAATGTCTATTTAGGTCTTCTGCCCAGTTTTTGGATTGGGTTGTTTGTTTTTTTGTTATTGAGCTGCATGAGCTGCTTGTAAATTTTGGAGATGAATCCTTTGTCAGTTGCTTCATTTGCAAATGTTTTCTCCCAATCTGAGGGTTGTCTTTTCGTCTTGTTTATGGTTTACTTTGCTGTGCAAAGGCCTTTAAGTTTCATTAGGTCCCATTTGTTTATTTCCATTTCTCTAGGAGGTGGGTCAAAAAGGGTTTTGCTGTGATTTATGTCATAGAGCGATGAGCAGCTCAATTTTAAAGTTCTTGTTTCCACTGAGTAGAAATCTGCTTCCCTGGATTCTCAGCTATCAGTCGTACTTCTACCCTTTGTGATCATATGAAATACATCACACGTCTCCTTGGGAGTCTAGAAATATTTGAAGGCAGCTGTCATGGTCCCTCTGATTGTCCCCACCCCCACCATTCCTCTTTCTGATGTGGTTTCCAACCCCTCACTCTCCTGCCACCATCTCCTTGCCAGGCTCCAGGGTTTGAGTCAGGGTTCTTGACAGTGAATGGGAACATTTTGGAATCACTTGAAGAGATTTTTCAAAGGAAACATGTTCTCTCTCCATTCTCTGTATCCCAAGGATTTCTAATACACCATTTGGGGTACATAAGGGAAGGAGCGTGTGTACTTTGAAAACTTACTTCTGCTTTCTTCTGAGGTCAAAAACAATCAGACCTTGAAGTGTGATTCCCTGATCTGAGCATTATTATTCAGCTGTGATCTGAACAGTCTGAGGTAGAGGAGACTACCCTCCTTATTTTAGGTATTATACTTCTGTTAACGCAGCCTAAGTCTAAATTAGCTTATTTGAAGGTCTTACCACAAAATTAGCACTTGTATTCCTACTTGGCTTATTCTGTTGAACTTGACTTAGAGTCTTCTTTGAAATATGTTATTAAATAATGTTTGTTAAATATTGAATAGTTACTTATTGTGCCTGTCGTTTCAACCTGCTGAGACCATTTTGCACACTGATTCTGCCAATGCCTATTTCAACATTTCGGTGAGGTTAAGAAATAGGTGCAGTGGGGTTCGTGATTGGCCCGGAGGACATACGGCCACGTTCCAGATCTGCCTGCCCGCCAGGCTCTTCAGGTGCTTCAGGAATGCTTGGTGTGTCTGGGTCTTCTCGCGGAACTCAGATACCCTCTCAGCCAAGATGTCCTTGACCTGGGCCAGAAGACAGGCAGCACCTATTGTCAGCCCTGGAAAGCACATTGTTTTTACAGGTGATGTGGGAGGAGCAGCTGGATTATAATCATGGCTCCAGGGCCTTGGTGACCAGCTAGTGCGGTGGCTCTCCACACTGGCTGCTCAGAGAATCAACAGCACAGATGGCCCACTCCCACGTCAATCAAATCAGAATCTCTGGGTGCAAGGCTTTATCAAAGTCTCCCCAGGGAGTTCTCCTGGGCAGCCAGGGTTGGGAACCCCTGGGTTGGTCTACACTCTTTGAATGAACGCAAGAAAACAGAGGCTAGAGAGAAGGGATGACGGTAAAAACTAGCAGGTGGCAGACTCTACTAGAACTTTCCGTGACCCCCTCCTGACTGACCACAGTGAAGCTATGCAAAGCTGTTTTGTGATTAAGGGGGATAAATATGATGGCATGAAAACAATCAAAGGTCTTTCAATTTCCTAGGTCATTGTCTAAAATCAATAGTGCTTTTACTGTTGATTTGCACCTCTACAGGTAGCCTTGCTATTCAAAATCGTCAACAACCAGTTCCAGGAGGGGCACCGGCCAATCAGAATGAACACAGCTCATGCAAGGAGCTGCCGTAGGTATTATGTTGGTTGTTGTTAGGTGTGTGGATCTTGGGGGTTCCCAGGGAGGAGCTTGGGGGCAGGAGCAATGGAAGAGCATCCATCTAGGGGGATCAGGGCAATGCTATTTGCTGGCTGGCAAGGAAGTAATTCAGAATTTAAAAACTGTTGCAGCCATACTCGTGAGTACTGGCAGTATCTTAGCGCTGGCTTTGGGCTTCTCTGTAGTAGGGATGTAAAGCGTTCAGATCAATCTTTGAAAATGAAGAAGCCACCAAACCATCAGGAGGTGACTTAGCTGGACTTTAAAAATTAATCTCTCTGGGGTTTGTAGAATGAATCACTAACACATAGAATCTGATTTGACATCATTTCCAAGGCTGGGTTCTAACCTCAGTTAGTCTGTTTTTTAACAGGCTGTGGGCTGGACTTTGATTTTTCTCTTGTGGATTAATCGTGGAGAATATTTCACCCTCCCACATAACTTTATCTTCATCAGTATTAACAATGTACTTGGCACAATACTTCCCCCACCCCTGCCAACATACACGCACAACACCCCCTGCTGCTTCAATGATCATAGCTAACCTAATTGATTAGGGAAACCACTAGTTTCTCCTTATTATCTATATGCTAAGCAAATCTTGCCTAAAAGTAAACTTCTCCTCTGCCCTGGAGCGTCTCTTAACTTAGAGTCCTCGCCCTGCTTCTGCTTCAGCATCTCATCCAAGGCACTCCGTAACACGGGATCCCATCCCAGACCCACCAGGGATGGTCTATTGCTTCTCATCACTACAAGTTCCAATAAAGCTTGGTCTTTAACTTCTGCAAAATCCTGCCTTCCCTTTGCCTGCAGAAGCACTGGGAAGACCAAGCTTGTTTCCTATCGTACAGTTCCTCCTACCCTAGAGACCCAGAGCCTTCTTCGTAGGGAAAAAATCAGAGACAAAGACATTATTATTAATCTTTTTAAGGTCAGGAGCATCACACAGGCCAGTATGATCATCCCTTATTTGACACAGAATAGGGCAGTTCAGCCCTAGGGGAGAGTAAACTGTCAGCTGTTGCTACTGCCTGGGTTCTCAGAAGAATGGATTTCAAACTCAGGCTGAGGCCAGACAGTCCATTTTGGGGCTTTCATCTGGCTCTTTCCATTGCTCACATTACCCCTCGCTCTGTGCCAGGCATGACACAGCTGTACCGAGGAAATTCTATTTACTGTATTTCCATTCATATTTTATTCCACCTTTGGTCACAAAACCTAGCCTGTATTTCAACAGAGTTGAAAAGAGCCTTATCTTTGATTCTCAGAACATGGATTTTGTTTTAACTCCATGCTTCTCAGAGTTTGCAGGTCTATGGGTTAAAGGCGCAGCAACTTTCTGGAGCATTTACTATGCTAAAGATTTTGAGGAAAAAGAAGTATACAGAGCCAAGCGTGTATGTGACATGGATTAGCACACAAAATTTAAACAAATGGAAGCTGTCACAGAAACTGATTTCCTGCGGGAGACTGCTGGTGGTGGTGGTGGTGGGTACATCTGGCTCCCACGTACCCCTCCCCCACCAGTGTCCTTCCTTCTTCTGGGCCTTAGGAAAAGTTTGGGCATCCTTGGAAAGGTCCCTGGAGGCCACTAGAAATTACTCACACTTAAAGTTTAAGGGGCCCCCGAGGAAAGTGCATTGTTTGTTTCCTCAGATTTTAGAATCTGGCTCTACTTTGCCTGCAGAGTCCAAACTGATAAATAGCCAACTGGACAGGCCGTGGGGTGGGCCTGGGGGACGGGGAATGGCAGTAAAGACAAGAGTTCTGGATTGGAAGTGGGAGATGTGTGGCTTGATGACCCGCCACTAGCCAGTTTGGGGACCTTGGGCAAGTTCACTTTCCTTGAGTCCTGGCCCTGGCGGAGGTAGATATAGGGGCTCAGTGGGATGGAGAAAGTCTTCCCCCTCCTTCAAACAGAGCAGCTTATTTTCATTTACTAAGATTTGTTTGAGGACAGGGTTGTGGTGCTGAAGACAAGTTTGAAAACCGTGGGCTAAACGATGCCTAGGGTGAACATGAGGGGAAGGGTTTTCGGGTCTTGACCGTCTGCTTAAGCTACTTGACTATACTCCCAAGCCACCCATTTTACTATTCCCTCTTTCTCTTCTCTCCAACCCCAAGATTTCAGATAAATCTAAGCACGTTCTCCTCCTCTTCTGAGTGGTATGCAGGTGTGCTACCTGAGTTGTCCCAAAGCTGAAGCTGTGAAGCTGTGGTGCTGGGCAAAACCAGGAAGGGTCCCTTTCCTAGCAAGTGGGTGGGGTGAGGCCAGGGAAGGGCAGGCTTGCTGGTCTGCAGCACGGTCAAAGTCTGGCTGATGATGGTTGAGGCCGGGAGGGTAGGACTCCTGGATAGCAGTGATACAGCCAAGGTGGGTCCCCTCCCCTGCCCACCACCAACCTCCAAAAACATACAGTGGCCTACCAGTCAGTCCGGACTAAAGCTTTCAGTTCAGTCAACCTCCCTGTTGCCTGAGTTAAGGAAGTCATTATTACCACTGCCTCCCAAATTCAAGTTTCTGACCCACTGATTTGTTTGTTTGTTTTTTGCATTAAGTTATTTGTCAGTAATTTAGCACATATATGCATGTATCTGGGACAGGCACATATATGCTAGGAGATCTGGGAGATGAGGGAAGGACTAAAATAAGGTTCCTTTTGCCAAAGGGTTTGCAGTGCATCTTGAAGGCAAAGCCTTGCATGTTTCCTTCCTACTCTGTGGGTGCCAGCTTGCCTGATGCAGTATCTGTACAAAAGGGGCCCTTAAGGATGTTGTAAGTGACTGGAGGTGTTTGCCCAGGCAGGTTTTTGTCTCACTTGGCCTTTTGCCGTTGTCCCCATGAGACAAGTAGCATTTGAGTGCCAGACACTACATCGCCTACTTTCCTCCTGCGAACATACTCCCTCCCTGGAATTGACCATCCAACCATTGGAGAGTGCCAGTTCTCTCTTGCTGTCTTCCCATTAAAGTGACACTGCAAGACTGTGGCTTTTTTTTTTTTTTTTTTTTTTTTGCGGTACGCGGGCCTCTCACCGCTGTGGCCACTCCCGTTGCGGAGCATAGGCTCTGGATGCGCAGGCTCAGTGGCCATGGCCCACGGGCCCAGCCACTCCGCGGCATGTGGGATCCTCCCAGACCTGGGCACGAACCCGTGTCCCCAGCATCAGCAGGCAGACCCCCAACCACTGCGCCACCAGGGAAGCCCGACTGTAGCTTTTTATAGGCAAGAATCCTGCAGCTGAGTGCAGGGTCTTGAATGACATTATCCAAGTACCTCATATTCTGTGCAAAGCTTTTGACAGTAAAGTTTCATGGTGGGGATGTCATATCACATCAGAAAAATGATGAAGAACTGGAAACAGGCCAGACAAGATAAAAGTATGAAGAGGTTCTAAACTATATAGCAAGTTTTAAGTTTAGTGCAGGAATTGGTTCATTGATATTTTACAAAGAACACCTGGAACTCACCATCACTTGTTTTAGACACCATAATCAGCTCAGAACTCCTAGCAGGAGAGAGGAGAACCGGGTGAAAATGTCCTTGAGATTTCAACGCAGGTCCTGAAAGTAAATGCATTATATATTCTAGAGAGAGTTAGGAAAGAGAAAATGCAATTTTTTGGCATTGAGAGTTTCTCATAAAAATATTCAGATGCTAATTTTAAAAACTGGCAATAAATGTGTATAGATGTTGGGCTTCCCTGGTGGCACAGTGGTTGAGAGTCCGCCTGCCGATGCAGGGGACACGGGTTGGAGCCCTGGTCTGGGAAGATCCCACATGCCGCGGAGCGACTGGGCCCGTGAGCCACAACTACTGAGCTTGCGCGTCTGGAGCCTGTGCTCCGCAACAAGAGAGGCTGCGATAGTGAGAGGCCTGTGCACTGCGATGAAGAGTGGCCCCGCGCTTGCCACAACTAGAGAAAGCCCTCGCACAGAAACGAAGACCCAACACAGCAAAAATAAATTAATTAATTAAAAACAAAAAGTACCAATGCCACCGTGGATGTGAGGATTAAATTAGTCAATGCTTTAAAAAAAAAAAGTGTGTATAGATGTGAAAGCAGTGGCCATACACCCTGCCAAGTAATTTTATAGCACAGTCTCTCCTGGTATATGTATTTATTTATACTCTCTACATGTATATAAAAATAGGAAATAAAATGGATGAGAGGTTCTTAGAAAACCCTTGCATGTTGGCACCAGGAGACACATAAAGATATCTGTAATAGCAAAAACTTGGAGAACACTCCACATCCTTGAGCAATAGAATGGATGAGCAAATTGTGCCCTGGACACACGATGGAATCCAGCAGCACAGTCACACGCAACAATGTGGGTGAATCTCAGCTCAAGAATGTTGAACGCACAAAGCAAATTGCAGAAGAATAATACCGTGTCAGTCTATTTATGTGAAGTTCAAAAATATGCAAAACTAAGGGACATGGTGCTTAGTTACTCAAATATATGGGGTAAAATTGTAAAAATGAGGAAGAGACTGACCAACATCGTATTCAGGCTAATGAGTGCCTCTGAGAAGAAGGTGAGCGGGGCGGGGGGGGGCCTGTGGTTTGGGAGGGCCCATGGGGCATTCAAAGTTCTTGGTAAAGCTCTGGTTCTTAAACTGGGTGTGGTGATAACTGGGTGTGCATTGTTAATATATCCATACATATTTTATAAAATTCTATTTTATTTAACAAAAACAAAGTTAAAAAGGACAAAGTAAATTAAATGATAAACTGTCCTCTAATACTTTTTTCCCACACCTCAAGAGGTTACACTGCATACTCCCAGGGTATATGTACCTCCAATTTTGGAGACCATTTTATATAATAATACGATATTTGTATTATACTTTAATATTGTATATATAATTTATATATGAGTCTATATAGCACATATATGCTAGTATTTATAAAAATATATAGTAGATATAAAAATACTATGTTATGTAAATAATTATTATATAATATACAATATAGTAGTACATTTTATGATACAGTATTATAGCATTTTTATTTAAAAAATGAGGTTTTTATCCTTAAAAAGTAGTTTTTGTAGACTGTGAGCACAGTGGGGGACAGGAAATCCACCTCGGCACAAATGGTGGAGTGAGAATCGTTGCAATCACTCACCCAGCGAGGTGTTGCCCAGGATGAGAGGGCCTTACAGGTGTTTTGCTTTCAGCTCCAGGAGGTCCTTGAGGGTCCCAGGGGAGATCCAGGTGACGCTCTTTCCATGAAAGGCCAGGGTTCGTTTTTCTGGGTTCTTTGCCATTCTCTGCATGCAAATAACAAGGTGTGTGCACCTGTGCACACCTGTATTCCTGGGTTATGATAGATCCTAGGTGGAGGTATGTTCCTCTAGAGAGATTTCAGAAGTTCTGGGGTCCCCTTGACCAAAAAGACACTCACTGCACCCATTGGCTAAGGCCTGAATTTTCCATAGTTAGATATTTACGCCTTTAGCTTAAGCCTTGATAATGTGTAGTTCTTTGGAGGAAACCGACAATATGAGCTGGCATCTGTCACTGACCCTTCAGTACAGATTAATTCAACGTAATTTAGTATCATGGCCTTAAAAATCATAATTATACTAATACTCCTAAATTAGAATCTTCAGCTTTTCCTCTGAAATCCTGAACGAGTACTCAGTGTCTCTCCTTAGATGTGTAATAGGCATCTCAAATTTAACGTGTCCAAAACTGAGCTCCTCATATCCCATCGCCCTCCAAGCCCCGGAAAAGGAACCCCCAAAGGCAAAAGGCCCTGCTCCTCCGGAGGTCTTCCCCTCCTCTGTAAATGGCCACACCCCTTTCCAGCTGCCCAAAGCCCCGGAGTCAGCAGTGACTGTGCTCTCTCTCTCACACTGTACAGCAGCGGCCCCCAACCTATCTGGCACCAGGGACTGGTTTCGTGGAAGACAGCTTTCCCACGGACGTGGTGGTGGGGGGATGGTTCAGGCAGTAACGCGAGCGATGGGAGCAATGGGGAGCGGCAGATGAAGCTTGCTTGCCCGACGCTTACTCCTGCTGTGCTGCCCTGTGCCTAACAGGCTGCGGCCGGTATCTGTCCGCGGCCGGGTGGGTTGGGGACCCCTCCCCTCCCCTACATCACATTCATCAGGAAATTTTTTTTTTTTTTTTTTGCGTTATGCGGGCCTCTCACTGTTGTGGCCTCTCCCGTTGCGGAGCACAGGCTCCGGACGCGCAGGCTCAGCGGCCACGGCTCACGGGCCCAGCTGCTCCGCGGCATGTGGGATCTTCCCGGACCAGGGTACGAACCCGTGTCCCCTGCATCGGCAGGCGGACTCTCAACCACTGCGCCACCAGGGAAGCCCCATCAGGAAATCTTGTTGGCTCTTCTTCCAAAATGTATCCAGAATCCACTCCCTCCTCACCACCTGCATGCTGGCCTCCTGGTCCAGCACCCCCATCCTCAGGATGACATTAGTGCCCTAATGGGCTCACTGCTCCTTCCCTCGCCCCCTCTGCAGGCTATTCCCATCCCAGCAGCCAAAACGACCCCGGATCCCATTACAAGGTTAATAGGAGCGTACACCTCTTCTGTCCAACCTCTCTGATAGCTTCTCATCTCAGGCAGAGTAAAAGCCAAGTAGTCTAAGTTCAGCATGGTCTGCCCACCCCGCTGCCCGCAGCTTTCTGATCTCTCTGGTTCACTGCGCTCCAGCCAGGCTGGCCCCTGCTCCGTCCCTTGATCAGGCCAGGAGTTCTCCCCTCCTTGGCACCTTTGCACTTGCTGCCCCACTGCCTGGACTGCCCTTCCCCCATGTATCTTCGTGGCCAGTTCCCTCCCCTCTTTCAGGACTTTCTTCAAATGTTATCTTCTCAGAGAAGTTTTCTCTGGCCGGATATTTAAAGTTGCAACCCCCTGCATCATCCTATCCCCTTTCTCTGTTTTATTTTGTTCTCCTTCTCACTTGCTAACACACTATAACTTATCTAGTATCTTGCTCATTGTCTGTCTCTGCCACCAGATTACAAACTCCTTGGGGTCAGGTCTGTGTGAGTTTTGTTCCCTGTTGTATATTCAGTACCCCAAACAGTGCCTGGCACATTGCTGAATGATGAATATTTGTTGAATGCATGAATAAACACATCAGAATCTTTCAGAAATAGGCATTTTATGGAATGGGACCACTGGATGTTAGAGAGGAAAGATAGAGATGCTGACAGAGGGAAGGCTGAGGTATCGGGAGGCCCTGGAAGTGCCCCTTGAGGTCACTATCTGGAAAAGGCTGGAAAGGCCAAGTTAGAAGCTGAGAAAAACTGGATTGCTTGGGACAGTCAATAGGGACACACTGCAGATGACAATGATGGGAGTAATGACGAAATCGCTTTAAAAAATAACCTCAGCTGAGGCTTCAGGGAAAGTGTGCAGGGCAACAGCCAGGGCTTGGTGAGCTGGACAGGGACAGGCATACTGATTTGATCAAGCATTTCCACCATTTGATAATTTCACAGGACGGAAAATGTGGTTTTAGAAAACTGAGCTTATAACCAGTGGCATTGAAACGAGCACATAAAACACCCAACTCATCTTACCAAGAGTTCTGGGGGAAATGTGAGCTCCTGGGTAAGGTCTAAGGGCTGGAACTCCTCTTTTGCAAATAGCTCCATGCAGATCTCTATAAAGGGCAGAAGAAGATCGTTCTGTCAGCCCTGCTCAAATGGAAACAGCATTGTAATTCTTTACATTAATTAGGCAAAATGAACGTAGTACTAACTATCTAGTTCTCCTTGTATGGGAAAATAGTTCAAACCAAATAGCTTTAAATAAGAATCTTGTTGTAAGAGAAACACTGATTTGACACTAATGTGATGTTAAAGAAAAGAGTATTCTATTAAATAGTTCAAACAGTACCCTGCGAAACACCAAGACAGCCTATGAGAAACAATCACAGGTCAAATAAGTTTGGGAAACCCTCTCCACTGTGCCCCAACCTCTATCCCCTCACCTGTCAAGTCAGGATTCAAAACTCCGAGAAGTCCTATAGTTTAAGTAAAAAAAAGACTCTAAACATACAGACCCATGTGTAAACACACACACACACACACATATACACATACACACACACACACACACCCCACTTGCTTTAATAACAATAGTTAACATTTATGGGGTGCTTACGTTCCAAGTACTTTTACACGTATTAATAATTCACTTAATCCTCACAACAATTGTACAAAGAAAGTAAATTATCAACTCCACTTTACCTATTAGGAAACTAAAGCACAGTGAAAAGTTACCCAAACTGGAATCTTGTCTGAATCAAACATATTTCAGTTTTTGGAAACACTTATTCCCAGGAAACCTTCCTAAAGAGAAAGACAAATTGGGAGGGAACTGTGGGATGCAGGGCTAGAGGGCTGTGTAGTGGGGAAGAGCATGGGGGATAGGGAGACAGACAGGTCTGGGTTCCTTCTCAGTTCTGCCATGACTTGGCTCTCTGACCCTCTCAATGGAAAGGTACTTAACCTCTTTGAAGATTAAATAGAAATTGTGACAAGTAAGTGAAATGACCTGACATTTGTCCAATACTGCTCTGCCTTTTTTCCTCTCTCTCTAACGTCTTTCTAGGTTGCAGAAGGACAACTTGCAGTTGTTCCTTGTGTGGGTTAGGACCCCAGACTGAAGCATAGCCGGCCAACATCTGTAGATCAGTTTTTGTGTAAGTTGGAATTAGAAGTATAGGCAGTACCTGATAGTGTCTGAGAATTAAAATGTAAAACAAACAAAATGAATCAGAGCTGAGGGATTAAAGTTCCCCTAAACAGGGACCAGGCCAAGACTTTACAGTTACCCCATGGAAGATATTAACATAGCTTCAAGAGAAGGGAGTGTCATGGGGCAGACTCCTGCCATCCAGCAGGTCTACCTGATGGATGGAGGGGCATCTTCTATGATGTTACCCTTAAGATTATCCAACTGCTCTGCATCCATGGTCACCAAGCAACCTTCGCCTTATCATGTGGCTTCCTGTGTGTCTTTTCGTATAGGGAAAGGACATGTGGCTCAGTGATCCTTTGTGTTTCTCTTTATAAGGAATATTGGGGCACAGTCCAATTTAAATATGTTCTTCTGCATTTGGTTAAAGTGATCCAGGTGGACCCCAGAGTGCAATCATTGCCCAGATTGAATTCCCGGGGTGTTAAGGATAGAAACACATACAGCAGGGAATGACGGGCTCAGTTTTGTCTAAGGCCAACTGTGTTCTCTTAGTTTTCCGTGTCTACAGGGAGCAGACTCTATTTTTCCTATATTTGAACTAAGAATTCTTTCTAAGTAATTCCTTTAAGAGCTTGGCCGTGGGTCTTTTTTTTGAAACTAGTGTCTCTCAGAGAGCAAAGCCAGAGACTGGTGTGTTTCCGGCTGGACTTCCCAGCTGTGGGAGCCATGAACTCGCCATGTATCTTTGGACAGGCTCCTCAGCCTTCCTGACATTGCAGTGTCCTCTCTCTGCAAAGGAGGAGATGGTGATAGGGGCCAGCTCTGCATGAGTAGGGCCAGGCAAGGATGGGACTCATCGTAGTTGGGGTAGGTCTTTTTTCTCTTGTCTGAGTGGGTTTATGATTTATTGTTTCAGCCTTCCAGAGAGTGAAGGGGAAATCAGAGCGTGGGCTTTGAATCACCACTTTACCCAGATCCCAAATGAAAAGTGCATTATTCGTGCCTGCACTTTGGACGTTTGTAAGTAAAGTGGAGAATGACTATCAAAACTCACAGCACAGTTGCAGCACTGGCCGGCATTAAGCGATACTCTCAGGAAGAGGACAAACAAAGGGACTCACGTCACTTTTCCTGTCGAGCGAGGAAGAATCATTTTCTCCCCCATCCAGGCGGCATTTTCCTGTTCCTTTCTGTTGACAACCATTTGACTCCTAGGATAGTGAAATGCCTTGAGATGAAAAACTTTTTAACATGTAAATGGGTGTGTGCCTTGAAGGGTTTGACAATTTAAATGAGGCTCCAAACTTTTAAAAGTCACTTTTGGTGGTTTCTACTGGAATAGGGGTAATCATAAGATCTTCCTTTTTTTTTAACTTTATTTTTTAAATACAGTGATACAGATAAATATATAGAATATATAATACACACACAGTATATATTATATAGCTTAAAACAATAATAAAGAATATGGAGAAGCATAAAAGAAATAAACTATCATTACTCTATTCCACTGATATTTTTATGTAATATATATTTGTACAATAGTTATAGTACAATATAGTTTTTACTTTGACTTTTTGTTCATTTATTTGCCTATCATTAAAAAGCCTTTAAAATATAATTTTGCTGATTGCATAATAGTCCATCTTCTGGCTCTTCCGTAATATAGTTGTAAAATATGCTATTGATCTATACTTAGTGGGTTTCTTTTACATTTTATAACTACAAATAACATAGTGAACATTTCTGTTCATTACATGTACAGCTTTGTGTACATCTCTGAATTTTTTCTTAGGTGAATTCCTAGTTGTAGAATCAATTGATAAGATGCTTTTCACAGCAATAATAATTTATCCATTCTCTAGTATATACAAGACTCAACAACATTGAGTATTATCATTTATAAAGGGACCTTAAAAAGAGAAAAAAAAAGAAAGACAAAAGAAAACCGTTTTGGAACCAGATCTTCCCGACATTTGTGATCTGCATGGGACTGACTGGGAATGAATGGACAATCAATGAATTTTAAAGCGGGTTTCCACTTGCTGGTTCTTTCATTTCCCATTTTCTCCAAGCTTACCTCTTGTACCTTCTTCCTCAAATAGTCTCTCCTAAGTTTCTAGTAGAATACTTTCTTCCAGATACTTCAGTTCTCTGTCTCTGCACAAATGTCTCAGGCTGGCAGTTGTGCACAGACAGCTTCTTCTCTGTCCAAGAAGCAAAACCAGCTGAGCGAAGCCAGTAGCGCTTCCTCTTTCACTCAGAACTCTGAGCGCTCTCATGAGTGAGAGATAACAGAAGAAGTCAGTCTTCTCTTGCCTAATAAATGGGAGCCTTGGGTATTCCCACCGGGGCTAGGTTCCTTTCACCCATTAAGGTCCCTGGGGCCAGTTGGCTGCAGGGTGGGTCTCTGACTGTATTTTTGCTTTTATCCCCAGAGTCTGTGCCTGGAAAGATGGATAACATCCATATTCCAGAGGGAGAGAGGTTGCCTTTAACTTCCTTTATTTGTATTTCACAAGTGTTTTCCTATTTACACCAGCAATTCGATGGGTTTACAAGATATTCATTTTCTCAGCTTGTCACCTGCTGGCTCCCCCATGTGGCAGTAGAAGATGGGACACTCACTGGGGACCTGGCTGGCTCTGGGGAGTGGGACACACCTGCTGGTCTATTTCCAGGCCCTCATCCACTATTTGTGGAGTTGAGGCAAGAATACAAATGGAGGCCCCTGGCCTGTGGCCTGCTGCCCTTCCCTCCCCACCCTGGCTCTGTTCTGTACCGTGAAGGGCCTCACACACTTGTGAGCCAGCCTGCGTGTCCAAGCTCTGTCTACTCGTTCCCCAAACAGCTAGTCTTTGGCCTCAGGGTGCACATGCTGCCTGTTATGATCTTCCTGAGGAAGATGGACTTGGGGAAGAGACTTGTGCCTGGGAATGGGGTCAAGAATGTATCTGGAGCACAGTCTAGAAAAGGGTGAAGGCTTGAGGCAAACAAGTCACTTTGGCCCCATGGCCTCCTGAGATTGGCTGGAGGAGGACCAGCGAGGGGCTCTCCAAAGTTTGGAATCCCCCTTGCTTGTACTGCCTACATCCATCCTGCCCTCTGTAGAGGGTGATCAGATGTACTTGTCCGGTTTCCCTGGCAAACACTATTCATAGTGTGGACAGCATCCTCAATACAGTAGTAACTATTTGTTGAGTTCTTACTAAGTGCCAAGGAAGACTTTGTTATGAGCCTTCAATTTCTCATTTGATTTTCACAGCAGCCTAGTGCGGTATCGCTCTTTGGTGGGGGAAACTCCCTGCACTCTGGTACTTGGGGTGAAATTTGGATTCCACTCTAGATTTTTGGCTTCTTTATCTGCTCACACTTTCCCAGCTGGTTTGGATTCTTGGAACTAACCTTGCCTCCCCAAAGCAAATTCCATGTCTTTGCTTGTCTCCTTGGGTTTCCTTGAGCCCTCCTACATGTCCTGTCCCGAGGCCTTGCTGAACTAGCCACGGAAGATGCCTGGCTGGCTGGCTAGACCACCCAGCTTCCCAGTGGTGTGATGTAGAGCATCAAAGGTGGTGTAACGTTCACCCTTCTCTCAACAAAGAGCTCAAACTCCCGTGAGTTAGTTGGAGCTAACTCAATTGGTCTTCCTTATGGTCTATTTAGATGGTCTAAAAAATTAGGGCTTCCCTGGTGGCGCAGTGATTGAGAGTCCGCCTGCCGATGCAGGGGACACGGGTTCGTGCCCCGGTCCGGGAAGATCCCACGTGCCGCGGAGCGGCTAGGCCCGTGAGCCATGGCCACTGAGCCTGCGTGTCCGGAGCCTGTGCTCCGCAACAGGAGAGGCCACAACAGTGAGAGGCCCGCGTACCGCAAAAAAAAACACAAAAAAACAACTCACCTCCTGTGCTCCCAGCCTGGACCAGCTGTCACTGTCATTCTTGCTCTGTAGGTTGCCCCCACAGTCCCCTACTCACCAAACAAAAGGTCCCTCCACTTGCAAGAATTGGCCGATACCCAGTGCAGTGGCATAGATTACCTAATCAGAGAAGAAGAAAAGTTATCAGTATTCTCTGTTTTTACTGACTTTTAATTTATTTTTCTTTAGAAAATTGAAACAAACACTGGTGTTTTGTTTTGTTTTTGAGAATATTTAGATAGCCACTAGGCTGTTCACTGCTTCTTTTCTCCTTAGATAATTATCCTTCCCACCACCTCAATTCCAGTTTTATTCTCTGTTCTAAAGAAGATGATAGTCTATCTGGTGAGCTCAGTTGGATCCATCTATTAAATTATTTATTCATTCAACACGTATCTATTGACAGCAACTATATTTCAGATACTATGTAAGATGCAAGCGATCCCAAAACAAGAAAATGTGGCCGTTTCTAAGGCACCATATGAGTGAAGTGTAATGCCCCGGACAGGTTGTTAGTAGTGCCCCTCAGTGGATTTTAGGTCACTGCATCAGAATTTCTGCTATTTGTTTAAAACGCAGATCTCTGGCCTTTCTCCAATTCTCCTAAATTAGAACGTCTGGGTCCCGGTGGAGGAATCTGCATTTAAGAGGCCTGCGGGTAATTCTATTGCATGGTAAAGTGTAAGAAACTCAGGTTTCCACAGATGAAGGCGTGGGAGAGGGTGGGTTGGAGGAGGGTCAGTGTGGAATCGAGTTCATCGGGGGAGACTTCACAAAGAAGCTGGGATTGAAGGACGAGAAAGCAATGGATTGGTGGAGAGCAAGGAAGGGGCATTTGGGGTTCACAGCGCAGCACAAGCAGAGGTGCAGAAGTGGAAACATGCGGAGGATTGAGGGTTGAGAGGAGACTGGCCAGCAGGGACTCATGTAGCTGAGGAGGAAGAATGAGTTTGGGAGGCCAGCTGTTGGACTTCTCTGAATGCCGGGTGAAGGAGGGTAGGCGTGGCCACACGAGGGGTAAGGAGCTGCTGAAGGACCTCAAATAGTGGAAGGACCTAAGGAAGGCAGGGTTTTAGGTGATTTGATCTGATTTTCTGCAGTGGAGCAGAGAGAGTAAAGGAAGTCCACCGGCAACTGGCAGACTAGGAGAGTGTGTGGTGCTCACCCTTCAGGCCTCAATCTAGGGATTTGTATATCTATGGTGTAACAGATATCTGGTTTAGGGATTGTTGACAGCTGAACGTGAGCTTTATTGATCCTGCAAAAGGGATATGTTTATGAACTCCTCTTTATTTATTTATTTGGCTGTGCTGCACCGCTTGTGGGATCTTCGTTGCCCAACTAGAGCTTGAACCCAGACCCTCAGCAATGAATGCAGAGTCCTAACCACTGGACCGCCAAGGAATTCCCATGAACTCTTTAGTAACTTAAGCCCATTGCAAATTTTAAAGGATCCCTTCGATACATGAAGGGCTGTGTTATGGGTTGAATCGTGTCCCCCCGCCCCCGAAGATACGTTGACGTTCTAACCTCTGGAACCTGTGAATTTGACCTTATTTGGAAATCTGCAGTGATGCAGATGTAATCAAGTTAAGATGAGGCCCTACTGGATTAGGGTAGGCCTTAATCCAGTGACTGGATTGTAAGAAGAGGGAAATTTGGACACAGACACACAGGGGAGAAGGCCGTGAGAAGATGGAGGCAGAGACGGGAGTGATGAATCTCTTAAGTCAAGGAACGCCAGGACTGCTGTCCACCACCAGAAGCTAGGAAGAGGCAAGGAAGAGTCCTCTTCTAGAGCCTAGATTTCAGACTCTTCACCTCCAGAACTGCAAGAGAAGGAATTCCTGCTGTTTTAACACCCCCAGTTTGAGGTGCTCTGTTATGACAGCCTGAATGAAGGCAGCCACATAAGTCACTGGGTAGAAAAGTAGGGTGTCAAGATGCGGGTGTGGGCCACGCGTGCTCTTTAGTTCTGTGCAGCAAGTGCTCTGATGAGCAGATACACCTTGACGTTCTTCTCTGCTCAGGGGTGAAAGCAGCTACTTCAGAAACAACCGAGGGATCCCTGAACGGGGCTGGGGTGGCATTGTAGGTGGGGAGGAACAGGCTGACGCATGACCCCACCTGGCTTTGGCGGGCAGTGGGCTTGTTCAAGTCAGACCTACCCCCCCAGGGCTGCCGGCAGCTGCTCCTCTGAAGGCTGCGGGTGGCTCCTGGGCAGCGTGTACATGGACATCACCATCCCTGGGGTGCAGATCCTGCACCGGGTGCCATGGCTCTCGGCAGTCCTCTCCTGGAAGGACACAGGCATGGTCACAGGCCCTGCCTTCCTGCTGTCACCGCCTCCTGCCAGGGTCCACATCCTGTGTCTCTCTTGTCATGGTGGAACCCTCTCCCTGAGCAGTGCACCCTCCCCTTGGGCAGGGTGGGCCGGCATCCCCTTTCCTTCTGGAGGAGGTGACCTGGAAGCCGTGTTCTAGCATTACAATTACTTCTCAAGCTCGAATGCCCAGATCCTTCTAATTGGGAATTAGCACGCAACCTCCATTCCCAGAGAGAGAAGAATTCTCCAGAAATCAGTAATTATAAGGAAAGCGTGTGTAATTTCAAAAACAGTTTCCTTGAGCACCCCTATTTCTTTCCCAGCCTGGTTCTGAGCATGGGGTCACCTCTTTCTGATTAACTTGGAGACTCTCCACTATGGACCTCATGTTACTTTGTTCTTTAAATTCTTCTGGTGTGGCTCAAAAGGAGCTCTGCTTTCAAAGGTCCACGATTTTGGTCTGTGTTCTAGATCCTTGCTATTTAAAGTGCAGTCCGTGGACCAGCGGTGTTGGTTCCACCTGCGGTCTTTTAGGAAATGTAGAACCTCAGACCTCTGCTCCAAACTTCTTGACTCATAATCTGCATTTTTATTTGCGGTACGCGGGCCTCTCACTGTTGTGGCCTCTCCTGTTGTGGAGCACAGGCTCCGGACGCGCAGGCTCAGCGGCCATGGCTCACGGGCCCAGCTGCACCGCAGCACGTGGGATCTTCCTGGACCGGGGCACGAACCCGTGTCCACTGCATCGGCAGGCGGACTCCCAACCACTGCGCCACCAGGGAAGCCCCTCTGCATTTTTAGGAAGCCCCTCTGCATTTTTAACAAGCTCCCAGCTGATTGATTCTTGGGCATATTAAAGCCTTGCTCTGGATTCAGAATGTAGTATAATTCTAGGATTTGGGCTTATTGGCCTTGGGGTGAACATCCTCTCTGACCTTCTCAGAGACTCTAGTAAACTCTGCTGGGTCTTTTGCCTTTGTTGACCTTCCTGGAATTGACTCTTATGTGGTTAAATCCAGACTCCTTCTTCCTGGAAGGACTCGCAGTGTTAATGGGTCTGGACTTATGACTCTCCAAACCCCTGTGACAATGACAGAGGAACTGGTGTGTTTATACCAGTGCATGTCACAGTACTCTTAAAACTCCACGCCAGAGGGAATAATCCTGAATTTTACCCTGTTATCCTCAGAGGTGTTTTATTCAATGCACAATGCTCTTTGTGCAATATTTATTCTGCCTCACAGTCTAATTGGCATTAATCCATGTTTTGATCATGCTGTTATCATTCAGGCAGAAGAAGTAAGAAGAAAGATAATCAGCTAATGAAATGTAGATGGATTTCTAGCTTTCTTTTAAATCACTTAACAGATATTATTATCTTGATCAATATGCATCCAAAGCTTCTACTTACTGGACCACAACCTAGAAGCCCCAGGAGGCACAGTCAACACAGCGCTGATTACAAAGACAGAGTTAAGAAATGAGAAATTTAGGATGTGCTTTTACCTGCATGGGGTGAAGCCTCATTTTGATGCTTCCAACACCTCTCACAGTGGTGACAGCAGCCCCACACAGAGAGCAGATGGGCACCAGGCACACGGTGACAGAGAAGTGTCTTATATGAGAGGCACAAGGAAAATCCGAAGGAGAAACACAGCTCTGCCCTGTGGGGAATGTGGGAACCAAGAAGGGCATCAGAAACCACCCCCTCTCCCTGTCACTCAGCCGAGAGGATGGAGACCTGGAGGAGTGCCTGGGAGGAAGAATTTAGAGTCCTTTCTGCTGACTCTGTATTATCTATAAGAATTGGGATCCTTAGGGGGAATGCGGGCATTCTGAACCTCAGAAACATTTTCCAAGCCTAGAACAGACCCACCTGGGTCTGGTCTCAGTGGGAATGGACTCGTGTCATCAGGAATATAGTTGGATGTCAACTAGTAAACATTAGGACATTGATCCCATAACAGGTAAAAGGCGCACCTTTGTCTTTTAACTGTATTTGATAATTTTTTTGCTTGTTCATTTTAAACTCTCTGTATAAGGTCATTCAGTAGAGTTGGAAGGCCTGTGTCCTGAGGCCATTTCTTGATTTCTTGGGCCAGTGGATTTGGGAGCAGCCCAAGTCCTGGAATCTGGCCCTTAATGAGAGGCTGGAATCATGGCCCAGATCCAGCCCAACAGTAGAAAGAGCATTAGTGTCAGAGCCAGAAAACGTGGGCTCAAGTTGTTGTTCTACATACTAGTTGCATGACCTTGAACAAGTCACTTCATCCTTCTGACATCAGTTTCCTCATCTGTAAAATGAATGCTTGGCCTAAATTGCGGTTTCTTTCTTTCTTTCTTTTTTTTTAATAAATTTATTTATTTATGGCTGCATTGGTCTTTGTTGCTGCACGTGGGCTTTCTTTTTCGTTGCAGCAAGCAGGGGCTGCTCTTCGTTGCCGTGCGCAGGCCTCTCATTAAGATGGCTTCTCTTGTTGTGGAGCACGAGCTCTAGGCACGCGGGCTTCAGTAGTTGTGGCACATGGGCTCAGTAGTTGTGGCTCACGGGCTCTAGAGTGCAAGCTCAGTAGTTGTGGCACACGGGCTTAGTTGCTCCACGGCATGTGGGATCCTCCCGGACCAGGGCTTGAACCCGTGTCCCCTGCATTGGCAGGCGGATTCTTAACCACTGTGCCACCAGGGAAGTCCCTCTTTCTTTCTTTCTTTCTTTTTGTTTTGGCCGCACTGTGCCCATGCGGGATCTGTGGTATGCGGTATCTGCAGTATGCAGGATCTTCCCTTCCCTTTGTTCCCCAGGGATCAAACCCGTGCCCCTTGCAGTGGAAGCACAGAGTCTTAACCTCTGGACCAACAGGGAGGTCCCTTAATTGGGGATTCTTAACCTGGGATGCATTGATGGGCCTTGGGAGGTCCACAATCTCCCGGAAATTGTGTGCAAAACGTTATTAGTTTTTGTAAAAGCTCATAGATTTTATCAGCTTCTCAGAGGGGTCTAAGACCTAGAGAGAGTTAGAATCACAAGGCTGGAAGGTCTTTGAGATCTTCGTAAGCTGTGAGATGAGAGTGCAAGCCTGGTCTCTGGGCATCTGGACAGATACCTTATCTCCTGGGACGTGGGGTCTCGCTTAGACACCATCATGGTGCAGGCGCCACAGCCTCCTCTTCTGTAGGTGTACTTGGTTCCTGTCAGGTGCACTGGGAAGGGTGGTCAAGGAAAGACTCCCAGGCGGACATGTTGCCTCTATCAGAGCTGCCTTCCTAGGGTGTCACTACCGAGGAAAGTCTCCTTTGTGGGGTGAGGTGCAGATCTGAGAAGGCATTCGCCTGCCCGCAGGCCTCAGTCAAGGCCACTCTGTATCTTCCTAGCTTTGTGACACTGGACATAGGAACCTCTCCCTGCCTGTTTCCTCACTTGCAAAGAGCGAAAGGCAATACCTGCTTTATTTTCTCAGGCTTAGCATAAGCATCTTGTAGGATAACAGAAGTAAAAGCCCTTGGAAAAATCCTATTTCATTATAGGTATTCTTCTGGGTTCCAATCATGTAATTGGAAGAGAAACACTTATTTTTAGCAGTTTAATGTATTGCTAGTTTTGCCCAGTAATTTGTACTGCATTTGAAACCAAGTCAGTGACCCTTTGGAGAAAACTCCCGTCCTTATTTTCATATCCCACCTGGAGTGTCCCTCTGCTCCTGCTTGGTCCAGGTCCAATCCCAAGGCTCAGCCTCTGCACCTCTCTTTAGGCATCCTTCTCCCTGATTGTGGCCCATTTCCACACAGTTTATGGATTGGATGTAATTAACTAGACTGGCTAAGAAGACTTTGGAATCTTTGGCTTTTTTTTTTTTTAAGCCATATGGCTTGCTCATCTAAATTAAGTCATAACCATAAATGCTTATCAGAGAGGTGTGTGAATGAGTGGAGTGGGCTGGGTGTGACTGGAGAGCTTGTGCCCCATTTTAGATGGAGGATGACAGGCCCCACTCAGCTCTAAGCAAGACTGCTGCCAGGCAGGAAGGACTATCTTCCCATTTTTCATGAGAAATTCCTTTTTTTTTTTTAAAAATGAGATTTCCTAATTTTAAAACGTTGACAACGAATTAAAAACCATGTGGGCTTTTAAACAAAACTTGTAATTTCTGTATTTTTTTTTTTTTGGCTTCTCTGAGAGATCCATTAGATTTACCAATTAAAATATGTTTGCCATTATGAAGATCTAAATTTCAGAATATAGAATGGTGGGGAAAATCTGTTGTGAGAAAACAGATGTAGAGAAAGGTAATCTTCTCCTATGACACGTGCTCTTCCTGAATCTGGAGAATTTGGTTTTCTTCCAGGGAAGGGTACATGCAACACAAACCTCTATTACATAACCACTGTCTTGGGGATCTGGAAGGCACTTAAAGGAATAATTAGTGCTGAAAGAAAGAACTTAGCTTCTATTTCATGGCTATTAAATCAAGATATAAGAAACTCTGGGGAAACTTTATCCTCTCCAAATAGCTCAATTAACTTAATATCCTTAGAACCATTGCCAAAAGCAAATAGAGAGCAAGGACCACGGGACCTGGCTGTGTGGGGATGGAGAGGTTTGATTAGTTCTCATAATTGTAGCTGGCCTATGTTTTTTTTTTTTTTTTTTTTCGGTACGTGGGCCTCTCACTGTTGTGGCCTCTCCCATTGCAGAGCACAGGCTCCGGATGCGCAGGCTCAGCGGCCATGGCTCACGGGCCTAGCCGCTCTGCGGCATGTGGGATCTTCCCAGACCGGGGCACGAACCCGTGTCCCCTGCATCGGCAGGCGGACTCTCAACCACTGCGCCACCAGGGAAGCCCCTGGCCTATGTTTTAAGGCAAACACAGACACGGCCAAGACTTGGATCAAAAGGGTCCAGTTCTTTTGTAAGAAGGTCAGCAGGGTGACTTTTGGGTCCACATTCCTCTCGATCACCTGCACTGGAAACAGAAAAGAGAATATTATGGGAATTAAATGGGTGACCCAGAGGAATGCCTGTCATGGCCTGCTTGGTTTATGGACTGGGGTATATTAGGCCTGATTTCATTTGCCTCTCTTTTTGTGCTCTACAGGCAAACAACTTTTACACACATCTATGGAGTAAAAGATGCACCAAGCATCTGTGGCAACAGTGCTCTTATATGTGATTAGAGTTGGGAACCACCACTGAGTAAAGATGCCCCTGTGTTTTCCTCTAAGAGTTTTATAGTGTCTGGTCTTACATTTAGATCTTTAGTCCATTTGGAGTTTATTTTTGTATATGGTGTTAGGGAGTGTTCTAATTTCATTCTTTTACATGTAGCTGTCCAGTTTTCCCAGCACCACTTATTGAAGAGGCTTTCTTTTCTGCATTGTATGTTCTTGCTTCCTTTGTCATAAATTAGGTGACCATAGGTGCGTGGGTTTATCTCTGGGCTTTCTATCCTGTACCATTGATCTATATTTCTGTTTTTGTGCCAGTACCATACTGTCTTGATTACTGTAGTTTTGTAGTATAGTTTGAAGTCAGGGAGCCTGATTCCTTCAGCTCCATTTTTCTTTCTCAAGATTGCTTTGGCTATTCGGGGTCTTTTTGTTTCTATACGAATTGTAAAATTTTTTGTTCTAGTTCTGTGAAGAATGCCATTGGTTGATAGGGATTGCAATGAATCTGTAGATTGCTTTGGTTAGCTAGTGGGAAGCAGCAGCATAGCACAGGGAAATCAGCTCGGTGCTTTGTGATGACCTAGAGGGGTGGGATAGGGAGGGTGGGAGGGAGGCTCAGAAGAGAGGGGATATGGGGATATATGTATGTGTATGGCTGATTCACTTGTTGTACAACAGAAACTAACACAGTTTAGAGGGAGCTATAAGATAGAGAGCTATAAAAAAAAATAGAGAGAGCTATAAAACAAAAAATGCCCCTGGCACTTAAATTCTTCACGTTTGCTCTGCTATCTAATTTTGTGGAGTCTTTCAACCCAGTATTCTGTACTCTTGAACTACTTCAAATTGGGGAAGGACTTGGATGCTGTGTGTGTGTGTGTGTGTGTGTGTGTGTGTGTGTCTGTGTATGTGTGTCTGTGTATGTAAGTGTGAAGGGTCCTTGAGGGAAGAAGGCTGAATAGTAAGGGTTTCTATTCTGGCACCTCTGAGACACCTCCTGTGGGGACTATGTTTGATAACATCTGGGATCCTAAGACTTGGTGGCAGAAAGGGGAAGTGAGGGAGTTGCTACCGTCCTGGAGTGGTCCCTGAATGTGCCACTGGCAGCGTGGCCAATGGTGAGCCTTGTGGCCCCAGCTCAGGACCCAGGGAGGCTCTAGGAGAACACTAGAATTCCTCCCTCCCTCACCTTGAAAACTGGGGGCTTTGGCACTCTAAAGCCACGGAGGGAGCTTCTTTGCTGCTTCTTTCCCATTTGCTTATTTCCTTTCACTTTTTCTTTGGGTGTCCTGTAAACACCTCCAGCCATTTTGTTGCAACAGAGGAAAGGAAGCTACAGTGGGCCATTCATGTTTGGTTCTTCTTCCTCCCCAGAAGAAAAACATGAACTTGTGTAGACCTCAAAGAATAAAATAGTACAGGAAGATGCTTCCAAGTTGAGATATTACAATTCAAGAGCTTTCTGGATCTCTAGGGGCTGCTATCAATGAAAGAAGCAGCCCTCATCTGACTGCCCTTACTTTCATCCCAGGTCTTTTGAATATTTATTTATTTATTTATTTATTTATTTGGTTGCCCAGGGTCTTAGTGGTGGCATGCAGGCTCCTTAGTTGCGGCATGCATGTGGGATCTATTTGCTTGACAAGGAATTGAACCTGGTCCCCCAGCATTGGAAGCGTGCAGTCTTAACCACTGCGCCACCAGGGAAGTCCCCCAGGTCTTTTGAAAGCACTTAATGAGAATGTGGTTGGATAATATTTTTATAATCTAGCTGATTCCACCCCTACCACACAACCTGTGTTTCCCCTAACCCTTGACTTATTCCCTGTCCGGGCTGCAGCCACTTCATTCTGGGCTCATGACTCAGAAGGGATGCGGGACAGAAAATAGAGGAAGGAGGCTCCAAAGCCCTAGCCAGTGGAACAAGTGAGTAAGGACTCAGCTTGTAAGTGAGAGTTTTGGAAGAATGTTTGGTGTCTGCTGGCAGTGGAGACTGGATACAGGAGAGAGAGTTAAAATGAAAGTCATGAGAAGGTAGAGGCTCTGCTCTATCTCCTTCCTTGGGCCAAGCCCCCACATGAGGCAGGGGTGGAGGTACCTGACCAAATTCCAGCTAAGCTCATGGGATGGGAAGGCTGAGGGGCCCTGGAGGACAGGTGGCAAGACCCCAGAGAAGCTGCATGCCTTGGAGCACAGAATGGTCCCTTGAGAGACTCATGAGAGGAACAGGCCCGGCAGAAGGCACTGAGGGTTAACTAGTGGCCTGTGTGGACTGATGGTGAGGCCTGGAGGGGTGGCTGCCAGGGAAAAGTGTTGTAGAGTTTCCTCCTGCAATTCAACTGCAACTCAGGGAAAGGGGGGGCCTGGAAATTGACTGCAATTACACGTCAACTAATTCTGTATAATGGAGACTCAACAGAAAAATTAAGTTCAAAAAATAGAAAAATAAAGAGCGCTCCATTTCTTATCCTTCTGAGTTTGAGAATCAGTATATGTTGCTAGAATAGAGGGCCTCCAGTATATCAGGCCCAGTGCTAAGGGCCTCGTATAAGAATTTAAGAGGTTCCTAATCAATGAAAGAAGCGTCTCTCTCTTAATCTTTACAATAGTCATAACGACGGGCACCCTGAGGCTCAGGGAGGTGAAGAAACTTGTCCAGTAAAAGGCAGAGCCGGCTTGGAACCAAGTCTGTCTGACACCGAGGCATGTGCCATTACCCCCAATGCTTTACCGCCTCCCCACATTCCCAGAGGCCGAGCCTGGGTGGACTGGATAACGGGCCAAATTAGCCTGGTTCCCAGCCTATGGCTTCTTGTTCCTGATTGGAGCGGTCTCAACCCACACAGGCCACAAGTGCTCTCCTCACATTAGAAGTTTCCTGTTGTCTCTGCAAACTATGGTAGTGATACCCAACCCTTAACTTCCACCCATTCACAAAGAAAACCAATTCATCAGATCTCGATGGGCAAGGCATTGTACCCATAGATAAAGTTTCACCTTCCAGCTCCAAATGGGAATGCTCTTTGGCACCAGCTGCAGAAATGAGCAGAAAGGATTTAGGTCTGAGCAACTGAAATCTCTCCCTGTGTGGAAGCAGACAGCCTGGAGCCCCAGAGAGCAGGGCAGGGGGTGGAGACTCCCTTGCTTCGTGGCCTTTTAAGTCAAGGACACCTGTGTGGCCCGGCCTCCTAGCTCATGCCTCACTTTGCCTCCCACCAATCCTGGCTTTGAAGCTTGCTCGTGAATAGCCCACACCTCTTCAGTGTGAAAACCATAAACAACTGTTTAAACTTAAACCCACTCTGCATGCTGCTTCCGCCCCAGGGGCATGTCCTGGATGCACTTCCTCCTTCTCATGGAGAGCTAGCAGTGGGCTTTCAGAGACCTCCCACTTGCCCCAACGTTTTTCTTATTCTAGCTGCAGAAATGTCTCCTCATAGGAAATTGCATGGACAAGTCCAGTCTGTGCCCTGAAGTGGAGGTGTAGGGTGTTGCATCCACCCAGCACCTTGATGCCCTTCCTCCTTCCTCCTGGCCCACAGGATTATTCCATTGGAAAATAATGATCCAGTCTAGGTAACCACTCAACAGATAAATAAACTGGGGCCCACCTCTCTGAGCGCAGCTTCACCGCTTTCTCCCTTGGTCATCGTCTCTGCCACACTGGCCTTTCCCTGCTTCTTGAATGTGCTGAGTTCGTTCCTGTCCTAGGCCTTGGTGCATGTTACCCGTTCCGCCTCGACTTCTCTTCTCTCAGATGCTGGTATGTCTGTGCCTTCTTGGTACTTGGGTCTGAGCTCTTCCCTGACTACCCCGTCTGAAGGAGCATGTCCGTCACTCTCCTAACAGCTCTGTTTCATTTTCTTCATGACACTCAGTCCTACCTGACGTGGATGCTTCTTCTCCTGGTATTTGCTTTCTCCACTAGAATGTAAGCTCCCTGAGGGCACCACTGTATCCCAGGCCTGGAATGGTGCTGACCACAGAATAGATGCCCAATGAGTACCTGTTAAGTGACCAAAGAAGGCTCTTCCATGCTGCAGTGATAGCAACCCTGTTCCTGTCCAGCTGTGGTTGTTTGTCCTTGTATCTTCCCTCCTTCTCTGTTTACCATCAAAAAGCAGCATCAAACCTCCCTTCACTGCTTTCTCTCAATTCCAAAGGCATCTGCAGATCCAACCAATTGCTTCTTTACTTTCTACTTAATAAACCAGGAAACCAGTCTCTAATCTGCTACTAACAGTTTGTTGGCTTATCAATGTTCATGTCTCATTTTCCCAATTAGGTAATAAGCTCCTGGAGGTTAAGCAGCTGGCTGTTTCCCCCACCATGCTCAGCATGGATGACAACTTGTTCATTGCAGGGATTCATGAATGCTTGACTGATTACCCCAAATACTTTAAATGAAGGAGGCATTAGTGATCATTCATTCATTGGCCCAGCAGTTATTAAGCATCTACCTTGCACCAGGCACTATGCTAAGTGGTAGAGGCACAGTGGAAAATAAGATCTACATGTTTTCTTCCTCCGAAGAGTTTATAATTAGTAAGAGAGACAATTAACATGTAATTAAATATCAACCATTGTGAGAAACATAGAACAGGGGAATTAGCTTTGTCTGGGGAGAGGGATCAGAGAAGGCTTCCCTGAGGAAGGGACATGTAGGCCCGCAAGATGACTAGGAGTTGATTCCAAGAGAGTTGGGAATGGAGGGGAGGCAGGCTGGGGGAGAGGGAGAGTGGCATGTGGAGACGGAGGCCCTTCCTCTGGCTGCTTCCACTTAGGGGAAAACCGACACAGGGATTGTTTTAAGGGTCCACACAGTCTGTTCACCATCTTATTCTGCCCTTGTGGTTTTTGTTTGTTTGTTTTGCCTCTGCCCCTGGCAGTGGAAGCATGGAGTCCTAACCACTGGACTTCCAGGGAATTCCTTCACTCTGTTCCTTAAAACAGAGCAGCCAGTGATCACAAAAAGCACACAATTCCCATTTATAGGAGCGCGGATACTGCCAACGAAAAGCATAAATCATGGTGTTTCAAAATACTTATAGGAGTAACTCCTTAAGAGTCAATATAAAACACAAGCATTTACTGGAGAAGATCACTTTTAGAGTACTAAAGTCAAATTACGGTATTAGAGTTGGAAGATATAAATACTATGGATTAGGGAACCAAATACATTCATTGCTGGGAAACTGGAAACTGACCTTGAATGGCTTTAAAGAAGTGTTTTTCAAACACGTTTCAGCAGGGAAAGTTTTGCTTGAATGGTATCTTGTGAAGTGTAAACAAATTATTAAGACGGTTACTGCTTATCCTGGAGGGCTATGGGTGAGGCCTGAAGTCCTCTGGTTTTCTCTCCTTCGGAAACCCTCAGGGCTCTGGGGAGCTGAGTGTAAAGATCCCTCATGGCAGAGGGAACAAAGGTTGTTCACAGTAGGAAGGTAGGAGGTTGTCTCTGCCAAGTTTTTCTGATTCTCAGATCTCGTTCAAGACAACAGGAAAAAAGCAACCACTGCCTTTTTTTTTTTTTTTAATTTCTTTCCTTTTAAGTGGGTTGTTCCGGTGGGTGAGAGAAATGCCACATCTATTGACCCAGGTGCTTGTACGTTTGTTATAAAAAAGGTCTTATGAGTTACATCAAAGAATCCTTGTCACCCAGGGAAAGAATTCACATTGGAAATGACACCCCTCCCCAACAATTCAAATGAACTTATTTCTGGGAAAAAAAAATGTAACCAGTCTTGCCTGCTGATGTAAATGGAAAAGTACTTGCCACTACTTCTGTGTCCCTGGGGGGCTGCTTTCTGTTGCGAGCTCCTCAAAACCTAAAGATGGAACACTGGCAAGCAGACCAACAGAGGGTGCTTTTAGGAACCCTAGGTTGGTCATTACATGTCTATGTTCCAGGCCCTCCATTCTCAACCTCTTTGACTGTGAGGTCCCTTCCCTGACCCTCCCAGCTCCAATCTTCCAACCTCTGTGGAGCCAGGTGGCTGCTGGGCTTGTGGGAAGCTGAGTGCCAGTGAGGCCTGGGCTGTGTGTGGGGAGAGGTTCCAGGCTGGGGGAAGAACCTGGAAATCTGCACTTTGAGAACTGTGAATCTGGAGGAGTTTGGTCCTTTGGGGTGCAGGTGTGCCACATGGGCCATCCAAGCCCTTCCTTCCCAATGGTCTGGGCGAGTATGAGGGGAGTCAAGGGAGCTGTAAGGCTGTAAGTCTTCCTCGGTTTCCTTAGAAGGGTGCTGGCAGGCTTCCTGCTTCTGCCCTGCCAGCCCACCGGGTGAATCAGGATCACTTTGGCTTCTATAGCCTGGTGCTTCTTAGGGTACTCCAGTAACTAGGTTGGAGCCCAGTAAGCTGACAAATATATTCAAGGGGGCCTGTGGTAGATTGAGCTGCATGAATTTCCCAATGTGATCTTATTTGGAAACTGGGTCTTTATAGATGCAATCAAATTAAGGTGAAGTCACACGGGATTAGAGTGGGCCCTATAAGGGCCCTTATAAGGAGAGGGAGATTTGGAGACAGACAGACATACACGGAGGGAAGATAGACATGGAGGCAGAGATTGCAGTGATGTGTCTATAAACAGGGAATACCAAGCATTGCTGACAACCACCGCAAGCTAGCGAGAGGCAAGGGACACTCCTTCCCTGAGCATTCAGAGGAAGTATGGCCCTGTTGACACTTTGATTTCAGACTTCCAGCCTTCAGAACAGTCAGAGGATACATTTCTGTTGTTTTAAACCAGCCAGCGTGTGGTAATTTGTTAGCGCAGCCCTTGGCAACTCATACAGACCCAAGAGTTAGAGGGACAATTATTCAAAATAGAGCACACTCAGCAAAAGGGAGCTGTCGGAGGTGACAACTGTCAATTTGAATTAAAAAAAAAAAAAGATCCTTGAAGTGCAGCCCTCATTAGGGCTGCCCCTTCCATCAGAGGCCCAGTGTGCAAGGGCCTGGGAGGCAGAATGATTTCAAAGGAGGGGCTGCTGCTGCCTTGTGCCCGCACTGTGGGCTCCACTTCCTGTCCAACTGGTTAGGTGAGGGCCTTTGGCTGCTCCAAGCTGCACAGCCTCCACCTGCCTGCTGAGTGTACCAGCTGGGGCGTGGCTACCTCTGCCTGTTGTTGAGGGATGGAGCCACCTGGAGCTGTGCTGGCCACCAAGCAGAGAACAGCCTGGGGCGGGACAATGGTAGACAGCCCCCTCCAGGGCAATGCCCAGCAGAGGCATCAGGCCCAACTTCTGCCCAGCAGAGCTGACGGGGTGGGACCCTGAAGGCAGTCCCAGCAGCTCCTGAAGGCAGGTCATAGCCCCAGTGGGCCTGGAAGCTTCTAGAGCATCTAGCCAAAGGGGATTATTCTAGAGCATCTAGCCAAAGAGGATTATTCTAGAGCATCTAGCCAAAGGGAATTATTCTAGAGCATCTAGCCAAAGGGGGTTATTCTAGAGCATCTAGCCCAAGGGGGTTATTCTAGAGCATCTAGCCCAAGGGGGTTATTCTAGAGCATCTAGCCCAAGGGGGTTATTCTAGAGCATCTAGCCCAAGGGGGTTATTCTAGAGCATCTAGCCAAAGGGGGTTATTCTAGAGCATCTAGCCAAAGGGGGTTATTCTAGAGCATCTAGCCAAAGGGGGTTATTCTAGAGCATCTAGCCAAAGGGGATTATTCTAGAGCATCTAGCCAAAGGGGGTTATTCTAGAGCATCTAGCCCAAGGGGGTTATTCTAGAGCATCTAGCCCAAGGGGGTTATTCTAGAGCATCTAGCCAAAGGGGGTTATTCTAGAGCATCTAGCCAAAGGGGATTATTCTAGAGCATCTAGCCAAAGGGGATTATTCTAGAACATCTAGCCAAAGAGGATTATTCTAGAGCATCTAGCCAAAGGGGATTATTCTGGAGCCTTAAGGATTTGGACATCTCTGGACCCGCCATCCTTTTCTTCTTTCCTATTTCTTCCTTTTGCAATGGAAATGTCTATTCTATGCCTGTCCCACCATTGTATTTTGAAAGCACATAGCATGTTTTATTTTCTATGTAGCAGTTTGCCTGCATGAAAGAAGGACATGAATTCTGTGGGGCAGGGGTGGAATGCTATGGTCTGAATGTTTGTGTCCCCCCAAATTCATATGTTGAATCCTAACCCGCAAGATGATGGTATTAGGAGGTGTGGGGCTTTTGGAGGTGATGAGGTGATGAGGGCAGAGCTCTCATATAGTGCCCTTATAAAAGGGACCCCAGAGAGCTCCCTTGCTCCTTCTACCAAGTGAGGGCACAGTTAGAAGACAGCAGTCTATGAACCAGGCAGCAGGTGCTCACTGGACACCAACTCTCTGGTGCCTTGATCTTGGACTTCTGGCCTCCAGAACTATAAGAAATAAATGCTTGTTGTTTGTAAGCCACCTGGTAGTATTTTGTTATAGTACCCAATGGACTAAGACAACCCCTGCCCCCAAGACTTTCTCAAGAAAAAAACCAACCAACCAACTAACAAACAATTCAATCAATGGAGGAAGATTGGGGAGATGTGTCTACAAGCCAGGGAACACCAAGGAAGACACTCTCTGTGAGCTGAAGAGAGATCTGAGTCTAGAGATTGGAAATTCTCCTCAAGTTCCAGGCTGGATTGAAGAGAAAGACACCATCTGACATCTCCTGACACCATTTTCCTACTCCAAGGATACAAAGAATTTCTTACAAGGTACTAGGTTGAAAGATCAAGTTTTCTATGAAGGAAAAAATTTCAGCCTGGCGTCAAACTTCTCGCTGCCACGTGGACGGTAGAGGGTGGGAGACTAGCAGCTGCAGGTTTGGTTTCTGAGAGGAGAGAAGGGCAATAGATACCCTGTGGGTGGAGCTAAGTATTCCTGCCAGGGTAACAACCACCTTACCACCTGAGAAGGATCAAACAGAAAACAACCCCATTGAGAAATGTGAAGAGGAGAGGAAGCCTGAATTATATAAATATGTGACATTATATTATTTGTTATATATGTATAAATAAATAGAAAAATTAAACATTTTAGATAATTATAAGATATAGAAATGAAATAACTATTACTACTTAAAAATAATGACTAGCAGATTGGATTAGAAAAATACCCACCCTCCACCCCCCAAAAAAAAAATATATATACATATACTAAGAAACATGTTTAAAGTGAAAAAGAAAGGATGAAATGTAGATGGGTGAAAGACATAACAGGCAAATGTAAACAACAAGACAACTTATTATGGAAGAGAATGGCAAAGATTAAAGCTCTATCACTGAACAAAGCACCAGGAACAAATGTATTTACAGATGAATTTTACATAATTATTAAGATAATGCCAATGTTATTTAAACTCTCCCAGGTCGTATACAATAGAAATTATCCCCAATTCATCTTATAAACCTAGCAAAATGTTAACAATGAAACCCAACTCAGACAGTACAAAAAATTGTAGAATAGTTCTGTTTATGAATGTAGACACAAAAATTCTAAATAAAATATTAGTAAATAGGATCCAGCAATGCACTAAGGGATAATACACGAAGTAAGGCTTGTTTCTGGGACACACATGCAGTTCAATATCAGAAATTTATCACATTTTAAAATTTAACTTAGTTTGTTACATCAAGAAAATAAAGGATCAAAATTAATCAAATTGATAAATGCTATTAAGTTACTTGATAAAATTCAGCAGACATTCCTAAGAAATACTCTAACTCAAAGAGAACAGGAAGAAACTAGTGAATAAGTGTATTTACAAAAAACAATAATTAATATTATCCTTATAGGCAAAAATAAAAAAATTCAATTAAAATCAAGGATTAGCTAGGGATGCCCTTTCTTACCATAATTGGATAACACTGCCTTGGAGGTTATAACAGATGTAGTAAAATAACAGAAAAATGAGATAACTTGTATAAGTTGATATAAACATTGGAAGAGAAGAAAACTCGATTTAGTGATTGGATATAATATAAATATTGAAAAACTAATAGTTTTTGTTATTATGTAAATACACACTTAAAAATGGAAGTGGAAGGACTTCCCTGGTGGTGCAGTGGATAAGAATCTGCCTAACAATGTAGGGGACACGGGTTCGAGCCTTGGTCCCGGAAGATCCCACATGGCGTGGAGCAACTAAGCCCGTGTGCCACAACTACTGAGCCTGTGTGCCGCAATTATTGAAGCCCTTGTGCTTACAGCCCGTGCTTCGCAACAAGAGAAGCCACTGCAATGAGAAGCCCACGCACCGCAATGAAGAGTAGCCCCCGCTCACCACAGCTAGAGAAAGCCCGCGTATAGCAACAAAGACCCATCGCAGCCAAAAAATAAAAAATAAAAATCTTAAAAAATAATAATAGGACTCCCCTGGTGGCGCAGTGGTTGAGAGTCCGCCTGCCGATGCAGGGGACACGGGTTCGTGCCCCGGTCCGGGAAGATCCCGTATGCCGCGGAGTGGCTGGGCCTGTGAGCCATGGCCGCTGAGCCTGCGCATCTGGAGCCTGTGCTCTGCAACGGGAGACGCCACAACAGTGAGAGGCCCGCGTACCGGAAAAAAAAAAAAAAAAAAGAAAGGACTTACATATGGCTGGAGTAGAATGGTAGAGAGAAATGGAAAAAAAGAACAATGAGTTTTGCATAGGACCTCCAAGAGACACTCACTCTCCATTTATTTTTCTCATTTCAGGGAAAGAAACCTTTTTACTCATCATAAGATGATATACTGACTTATGTAAACCACCATGGGGTAATTTACCCCAGTGATTCTCAACTGTGTGAAGTTTTTAAAAATACAAATACTCTGATTGCACGCCAGCCTAATTAAACCAGAATCTCTGGGATGCAATCACTCCATCACTTTTCAAAACTCCTCAGCTGATTCAGATGTATGGCCAAGTTTGGAAGCCATGAGTTTATGCCCTTGTCTTGACCATCTCTCCCACACTAGAGTCTGTATTGATGACATGGCAGATGTGTTAGCACTAGATTCTCATCTCACTGGTTGGGAATAGGGTCCAGGCTTCATTAGTCCAATTTAGTCTCTTGGAAGAGTGCTTGGTGTACAGAGCAAAAGTGGACCCTGGGTTCACTGTGCAGTTTTGTTTTTTGTGTCCTCCAGTCCCCCTCCCCCGTTAAGCTTACTTCCTCTTAATGTTATCTCGCTCTCCTTTTTTCTCTCAAATTTTCCAGTGTTCATTGCTCTCCTGTCTTACCCGTATGCCTCCTCCAGGAAATAGAGGCAAGAGTTCCCATCACCACCCAGACCATCCCTACTCATCTATAGCTGCAGTCAGCCTCATCCCCATTCCAGGCCGGGAGGGTGAGGAATCCCCCCACCTCCTCCCCTGTGCTCTGGATCCCATCTATTCTTTCTTTTTTTTAACGTTTTATTTTTTATTATTTAAAATTTTTAAAAAATTATTATTATATTTATTTATTTATTTATTTACATCTTTATTGGAGTATAATTGCTTTACAGTGGTGTGTTAGTTTCTGCTGGTGGCGCAGTGGTTGAGAGTCCGCCTACCAATGCAGGGGACGCGGGTTCGTGCTCCGGTCCGAGAAGATCCCACATGCCGCGGAGCGGCTGGGCCCGTGAGCTATGGCAGCTGAGCCTGCGCGTCCGGAGCCTGTGCTCCGCAACGGGAGAGGCCACACAGTGAGAGGCCCGCGTACCGCAAAAAAAAAAAAAAAAATCTTGCTTCCCATCTATTCTTGTCTCCCCATGGACTTGCTCCATTATCAATTGCCTTCCTAAGCTCTTCCTTTCTAGGGTCTCATTTCCCTAAATTCCCTTGAATTTAAGAGTAAAGTTCAAGTGTTTTTTGTGCTAAAAAATATCCCCAAATCATTGTCTCTCTTCACCTAATAGCCCATCTTTCTCCCCTTCTTAGTCAAGTTTCTTCAAAAGCTGTCCAAGACTTCCTGGCCCTCCAGTCACTCCTGTCTGTACCTCACCATCTGTACCTCGCCTTCTAGCCCCACGGCCCTGCTGACAATGCTCTGGGAGCAATCTAATGGCTCTGGGCCACTCCCTGGCGTTTCATACTATTGCACTTCTACCATCTTGGAACTTTCTCATCTAGTTGCTCCTCTTGGTCTCCTTTGTGAGGGTGTCTTTCTTTGCCCATTTCCCTGTCTGTTGTTCTACAGTGTCCTGCACTTAGAAGCTCTTCTCTGGTTCCTGCTACATTCCAGACAACCAGGGCTGAAAACTTGCCTTCACCACTAACTGGCCCTCATGACATTGACAAGTTATTTAACCCTCTTGCCTCCGTTTCTGCTTTTTTCAGTATGAGTGATACTCAAACCTATCTCAGTGTTGTTTTGGGTACTGAATATGATAACATATGTAAACTACTTTGAACAGTGCCTCACGTTCAATAAATGTTAGCTATTTTTATTATCATTTTTAGTATTTATGTTGATAAAGTCGAATAAACTATAGCTCCGGGTGAGACCTCTCCTCTGAATAACAGACCTGTCGACATAGATACCTGTGGACAATCCCTCTCAGGTGTCCCATAATTACTGCAATGCAATGCGTCCAAAGCTAAACTCACTCCTTTTCCCTCCTCTGCTTCTCCTCTTCCTAATCTGTGAACAGCATCACCCAGGGACCTAACAGAAAAACTTGGGAATCATGCTAGACAACTCCCCCACCACATTCAATTAGTGAGCAAATTTACATTTTAGGTCAAGGTGGCCTAAAATGCTCAATCATGTAGCATGATTTGAGGTCTCACTCAGCCCTTCCAGGGGAACAACTCTTCTAGTGTATGTTGACCTAACTCTTCTGCCAGGACAGTGTATCACCTCTTTGTGTTAAAGGCATTGTTGCCTGGCTCCCACTCTGAGATCTCCTGCTCAAAAGCAAAGGAAGTAGCTATACAGCAATAGAGAGCATGGCCCTGAGAGATTGGCACACAGGACAGATATACTCTGATGGGAAGAAAGTCCATGGGAAAGATCTGGAGCTTGGGACGTTGCAGGAGAGCAGGCCTGGAGGCCGTGTGAGCGCGATGGACACCTGGAGAGAGGAGAGGGGACATATGGACAGGAAGTGGAGGCCCTGCACTCTTTCCAGAAGTGCTGGGGCCAACACAAAGGATACTGGATCTTCTTGGTCTCGGGGTTGTATCTTGACACCATGACGGTGCAGGCACCGCAGCCTCCTCCCCTGCAACCATACTTCATACCTGTAAGGTGGACCGGAAGGAAGGGAGTCAAAGAAAAGAGGGGCCCAGGCCGCTCTGCTTTCCACTGGTTTCTTCTTCGGATACTGATAACAAGTAAGTAGTTTTCTGGAGTCTTCCACCAAGATTTCCTGCTTAGAGAGTTGTTCTACTTTTTTGCATATAAATGAGCTAACTGATGAAAGGCGAGAAGAAATCCCTACAGACCCACACTACACTGCTTTATCTGAAAACCCCGATGCATTTCTGAATGCAACATTTTCTGGATTTTAGAAACATAGTACAATCGCCCTCCAGGTGGGGCTAGTGTTTGCAATCAAACACTGTTTCTGCAGTGAGCCATATGTATATTCACACTGAGTGGGACACATGAAGACTACAAAAAGCCTCATGCCAGTTAGATCAGAGTCTGCATCCCAATGAGTATGAAAAAGCCTGTTGAATTCAGGGTTGTGGACGATGGATTCTGGACTCGTGTTATATTATTGCTGTGGAAGTGCTGGCAGATGGTGCATGTGTAAAATTCAGAAACCCCCATTGGGAAGTTAAACTTTCCCTGGTTCGGCAATGTAATGCTTTTGCTTTCTTATGGGATTAGAGAATATTAATTGAATAATCTTGGCTCCTGAACCAGTAATGTCAACAGCCTCTGTGTTCCCCTTCCCTGTAAGACGCTGGCATATTTTCACAAAGAAACAACAAACAATATATGTAAATCCCCTGCTATAGGTTCTATTAGAATCTACTGGAATTTGCTTGGGACCTTTTCTGGGTGAGGTTTAAAAAGGACTTCATGGATGCAGATTATACTTGGCTTGGGTGGAGTTTGAGACTGATTTCATCTTGGAAGTTGCTGCCCATGAAGAAGTAATACTGGATCAGGACACCTTGGAGTAAAGTGCTGAGATTCTTTGCAGAGGTTCAGAGGGGCTGCACACCCACTTCCTCTGTTCTTTGGTCCTCAGTCTAAGCCAGCTCAGGAAAGTCAAGCTTTCGGCCTTCAGGCAGGGTCATGTGGGTGATACCTAGTGAGAGTGCACCGTTGACCAGAACAGAAAAGGCAGAGAAACCCTTTCTCTTTGCCTTTGGTGTCCTGACATTTCCAAGCAAAGGAATCCAGGAGCCGCCTGGCTCAAAGATGGAGGCAAATTTTCACTTTTCACTCTGTCAGACCTTAAAACAGCTCTGTGCTGCACATGTTAACGTTGCCTTGAGTGAAAAGTAAAAAGTCGATTCAATTGGCTGCTTTGCCCTCTGGTCGTCAAACAACTCATTTGATGCCACTCCCACCAGAAGTGTCTGACTCAAGCAGTTTCTTCCATATTCTGTTGACTCATCCTAAAGCTCATCATTAGGTAGGGTTGCCAGATAAAATATAGGACACCCAGTTAAATCTGAATTTCAGATAAAAAATGAATTATATTTTAGTGTATGTCCCATGCATTCAAATTCAGATTTACCTGGGCATACTGTATTTTTATATGCTAAAGTTGGCAACCCTACATAAGTCAAATACAAACAATAATATATCAGAAGTTTATTTTTTGGTCCTTTAAGAAAAGAGCTTTCTGGGGCTTCCCTGGTGGCGCAGTGGTTGAGATTCTGCCTGCTAATGCAGGGGACACGGGTTCGAGCCCTGGTCTGGGAGGATCCCACATGCCGTGGAGCAACTAGGCCCGTGAGCCACAACTACTGAGCCTGCGCGTCTGGAGCCTGTGCTCCTCAACAAAAGAGGCCGTGATAGTGAGAGGCCCGCGCACCGCGATGAAGAGTGGCCCCCGCTTGCCACAACTAGAGAAAGCCCTCGCACAGAAACGAAGACCCAACACAGCAAAAATAAATTAATTAATTTAAAAGAAAAAAGAAAAGAGCTTTCTCAGTGCCCCCAAGATACACAGCCCTACAGCATATCCAGAAGTTACCCTGAGACTAAATGCTCATGGCCAGCACGGGCAGTTGACCATGGAATTTCCACTGGCTTCTGGTCATCCATCAGTGAGTGATTGTGTCCCACGTGCCAGGCAGAGAATGTGACGTCAGGGTCAAACTTGATTCTTTGCCTCAACGATCTCACTCCTCCTTCATCTCTTGCTACACCGTCCCATCCCCACACCCAACTCTTTACATCCATCAGAATAAATTGCTTTCAGTTCCTCAAAAGCAATATATTCTCTCGCCTCTGTATCCACCTCAGCTCGCACATAACACCAACAAGGATACCCTTGCCCCTAAGACTTCCCTTTGCCTAGCAACTCCTATATAACCCTCCTCTCCTCCTTCTGTCCCCAAGCCTGCTGTGAGTGCCGTGCCCGTGTCCCGACAACATGGCACTCATCACGCCCGCTGTCTACTTCTTCACTGGCTGTTTCCCTCACTAGACCGAGGGCAGAGGCTGTCTTCTAGCTTACTGTCATTTGAACACCTGGTGCTTGGTAAAATTCGTCAACTGAATAGTTGTTTCAAGAACTGCAAGAAGTGTTAGGGCTTCAGTGATGGTATATGCGAGGGGAAAATAAGGACAAATGTTTAGGGAGCCTCTGACACATCCCATTTCTCCAGTTTTATCCTAGAGCCAGGATCTCACCGGGATTAAGCAACTCTCTATGACACACCCTCCTTGACCCAAGCAGCTGTGGGCCGTCCACTCTTTGTGGTGCATTATCTTGTTTTATAGATTGGATTGCTTAACAGCAGGCTAGGAGGTGTCATGTGGAAGGAGAGGTGATGCAGGATTGCACCCCAACAGGTCTGGGCAGGGAGGCTGGTCTGGGTGGGTAGCTCAGTGGGAGGCTGTGAACTTGGGCAAGGAAAGAGTGGAATGGTTGAAGGGAGGTGGAGATGGCTCCAGACAAAGTTTCCTCTTTGTGTGACTGTGTCTTGTTCTGGAAATGACACCTAAGCCAGGCTCCAAGCTCCAGCAGTAAATTGGAGTTTTGTGGCAGCCTGAAGTTTTTGTAATATTGGACACCTGCCTTAAGGAAAAAGAGATAAAGTTATGAATAAACTTAGGTAGAGGGCTCTGGGAGGGACCATGAGAGTCCTGTGGAAAGTGAAGAAGGTCAATGCTGGTGTGTGCATGTGGGGTGCTGATTCTGGTAGGAAATCTGTGCTTATTCATAAATATTCATGAGAATCACCCACTTGAGGAGCAACTTAAAAATAAAGCCCTTAATTCCATCTCAGAACTGCTGACTCTGTAATCAGAGGTTGAGATCTGGAAGTCTTAGGTGAGTCTTAATTCCTTAGCACAACTTATTTATGATACTAGGCACCAGAAAGGAATGAACAGAGAGGGACACTGGGGGAAGGGGTGGCAAAATGGGAGGCTGGGGCTGCTTCTGGCTATGCTTACCTGGGAGTCCATGAATTTTCAGCTTGTTCCTGATATAGGATTTCTTCATTTTAAGATGTCTAGAGAAAGCATGATAAAGTGTGTAGTAGATTTAGAAGTGTAATAAAAGGGAAGTGATACGGTGTGCTGACTAACACTGAGATTTTGAAGCTGGGTAAATGGGAGATGGCGGAACCAGTGAGGGAGGATTTGGCCTGTTTGTTTTTTGTTTTGTTTTGTTTCAATTATAAGCCAATTCCTGGAATAGTGAGTGCAATGGGGACACTAGGGGAAGATACTGGCTACAGTAGTAAAATAATGGGGTAGGAAACCAGATTGAAATGTTAAATAGTGAAAGATGGAGGCTGGAGAGAAAATGAGGCATCAGATACACACAATTTATTAGACAAGTCTGGCAAGGAAAGAACAGGGAGAAAGGAAGTCATGTTTTTAGATGTGCACATTGGGAGGCAAAAGGACAGAAGCAGAAGGAAGTGAAGATTCTGGAGGCAGGATTGTATTGTACACCACTGACTCCTCAGTACTTAACACAGTGCCTGGCTCTTAGTAGGTGCTCAATAAGTATACTTATTTTTAACTTACTATTTTGTTATTTATTTATTTATTGGCCACGGCTTGTGGCTTGTGGGATCTCAGTTCCCCGACCATGGATGGAACCCAGGCCACGGCAGTGAAAGCCCGGAATCCTAACCACTAGGCCACCAGGGAACTCCCTTAACTTATTATTTTGAAGCAATTATACTCTCACAAGAAGTTGCAAAAATAGTACATGGTCCTATGGGCCTATCCCCCAGCTTCCCGCAGTGATGACATCCCGCAAAACTACAGTACAATAGCAAAACCAGGAAATTGACATCGCCATCATGCTGATAACCAGACTCCAGAGCTTCTTCAGATTTGATCACTTATGCATGCACTCATATCATGTGGGTATACTCAGTTCTATGCAATTTTATCTCATAGATCTGTGTCACCACTGCCACAATCACTCCCTTGTGCTACCCTTTAATAGTTGCACCCAAACCCAGGAGTTTCTTTTTGACTATTTATTGAAGGTGCAGGAGGAGTGAGAAGTGAAAAAGGGTCCAGATCAGAGGTTAACAGCTGGGAGTGCATTAGTTATACATCGGGATTTTGAAATATATTTATAAAATCTTGTTTTCTCTGATACAGATTATAAAAAGGTGACAAGCCAATGAAATGCCCTTGTGGGAAGCTATTGTCAGTAACATGCACCCTTGAGCAAGTGGCTGGACATTTTTAATCTTGTTTTTGGTGGGGACCTGCCACGCGGCATGCAGGATCTTAATTCCCCTACCAGGGATTGAACCCGTGCCCCCTGCAATGGAAGCTCAGAGTCTTAACTGCTGGACCCGCTGGGGGATTCCCTGGCTGGACATTTTTACATTCACACTCCTGAATATAAAACCATCATCAAGGTGACCATGGGGCTCAAAAGTCATAAAGTTATTTCCAAAGTTAGCACCCTCGTGGTTCACTGGACTGTACAAATTGAACACAAGCTTATTTACCTAGAGCAAATACAGAGTGACTGTCTTCAGAAGTCTTAGCATGGTCTTTTTTCACCACCCAATCCAGATCGATTGCAGTAAAATGTGAGGATACAGACTTTCCTCAAGTAGAATAGTAGATTTACTTCAGGATCACCATTCTTCTCTATGACCTATACTGTTGAAATAAGAGAAGGGATTTTAGGAAGATAATACCAACATGTTATGGCAATTCTATCCGTTGTTTTGGGGGGCATTTTTTTTTTTTTTTGCTGTACGTGGGCCTCTCACCGTTGTGGCCTCTCCCGCTGCGGAGCAGAGGCCCCGGACGTGCAGACTCAGCGGCCATGGCTCACGGGCCCAGCCGCTCCGCGGCATGTGGGATCTTCCCGGACCGGGGCACGAACCCATGTCCCCTGCATCGGCAGGCGGACTCTCAACCACTGCGCCACCAGGGAAGCCTGGGGGGCATGTTTTTGACAGGTGGTGGCTTCACAAGGACCAAAAACAACAAAGGAAACCATTTCTAACACTTGGAACTACAATTTTGGAGAAATAATGGAGCATTATTTCAGAACTTTCTAAATATGTGACAATTGTAAATTCTGTATTATTTTTCCTTAGAGTTACCTGGAAAGGACCAAGATGGGGAAACAGGTAGATTCCAAAATTGACTCAAGATAACTCACAGCCACATAAAGTCATAAAAATGTTTAGCCTGAGAAGATTCCCTAAGGGAGTCATAAGGGAGTATGTTATAGGGGAGCCACTTCTGTCTCTGCCACCTCCCCTCCCCCAGTGAAACGGAGGTGCCAATGTGAAGGAAGAGCAGAAGAGAACATAAATCTCTGCTCTGTCTGTCCTGTGGTGCTCCAGGCTGCTCCTCCCAATAGATCAAACCTGGCACATGAGATGAAAGCTATCTGCCGTCCCTGGCTCAGGCAGCTCCTCTGCTGGGTACAGTCAGGCAAGATTAGAGAGGAGAATTGGAGAGAAACTCATCAGGAAGGGCAGCAACACTGAACCCAGAGAAAAGAGGACACAGGCTCAGTAGTTGTGGCTCGCGGGCTCTAGAGCGCAGGCTCAGTAGTTGTGGCGCACGGACTTCGTTGCTCTGCAGCATGTGGGATCTTCCCGGACCAGGGCTGGAACCCATGTCCCCTGCGTTGATAGGCAGATTCTTAACCAGTGCACCACCAGGGAAGCCCCTTAATCTTTTTTTTATATTCACTTGTTTCTTCAAATTTAAGGGTTAAGACCTTGAACTACTTAAAACCAGAAACATGTACATAAGCTTGCTATGGGCTGGAGACCGTTCTCAGGACTCCCTTAATCCTACAGCAGCTTGGTAAAATGGTATTGTCATCTTCACTTTCAAGATGCAGAAACTGAGGCACAGAGACATTAGGCAACTTGTCCAATGTCACATAGACCATGGTGACAGAGTTCCTCCAAAGTCTGTGTCTTTGACCTCCTTCCTGTGCTCCAGATGGAAACATGGTAGGAAATGAGGCTGGAGGAGTTGCCAGTGAGCAGAGTCTGGGCCAGAGCATGTAGGGAGGCCTGGTAGGCATGGTAAAGGTTTTGCTGAGCTGTCTAAATATGATGGGAAGCTATTGGAGGGCTTTTAGGAGGGGGTGACAGGGTCTAAGTTTTAAAACGATGGCTCAGCTGTTTGCAGAGAATGAAGGGTAGGGGCAAGGGTGGGAGAAGAGAGAGAATTAGAAGTTATGACATTGGCCTAGTCAAGGGATGATGAGGCTTGGACTAGGGTGACAGTTGGGGGAGTGGTAAGAAGGGGCCAGATTTGCTGACAGATTGGATGTGAGGGGTGTGTGTGTGTGGGGGGGGTGGAATCAAAAATGTCTCCACAGGGCTTCCCTGGTGGCGCAGTGGTTGAGAGTCCGCCTGCCGATGCAGGGGACACGGGCTCGTGCCCCGGTCCTGGATGATCCCACATGCTGCGGAGCGGCTGGGCCCGTGAGCCATGGCCGCTGAGCCTGCGCGTCTGGAGCCTGTGCTCTGCAACGGGAGAGGCCACAACAGTGAGAGGCCCGCGTATCACAAAAAAAAAAAAAAAGAAAAGTCTCCACAGCTTTTGGGCTGAGCAGGGGACTGGAGTTGTCTTTTACATCTCAAGTTCTATTTGGATACGTAAAGTTTGGGAACCCTAAAAAACATGCACGTGGTGCAGATGGAGACGGTGAGTGGGTTGTTGGATATTCAAAGCTGCCTCCCTTTGCTTCCTGTCTTGAGGAGAGGGAGGGCTCCGGGTTTGGGACAGAATTTCACTACAGAGACTCCGATCTTCCTTCAAGCCCCAAGTTCTGACCTCACCAGCTGGGCAGTACAGCCCCACCCTCCCCTGCCTTGCTGCCTCCGCAGTTCCCATCCTCATGCCTCTGCGTGCTCCTTACCCAAACAGGGGTTTGAAGGATGAATACAAGAACAAAGAAAGGACATTTCAGCAGAAGGAACCACCATGTAAAGTCAAGGAAGTTTGAAATTGCATATTATGTTTCAGAGATTTACAAGTAGTTTTATCCTTGCATATGAATTGCATGAGAATGAGTGAGAGGAATATGAGTATCAAATAAGATGATTCATTTATTCAAAAATATTTGCGTGCCTGACAAGATCCCTGTTCTCCTGGATCTTAGGGGTGTGTGTGTGTGAGTTCTGTGGGAACCGTAAAGTACTACATATTGGGTTGGCCAAAAAGTTTGTTTGGGTTTCCCTTTAACATCTTACAGAAAAACCCAAACGAACTTTTTGGCCAACACAACAAAATGCCCTGTATTTAGAATGTGATGGGATAAAAACAACTAGAGAAATAAGTTAACTTCAGGAAATGGTAAGCCATGTGATAAAGAGGGGAAGGTGATACAAACTGACTTAAAAGACTAGTTTAGTTTTGGGTATTCAGCACTGCGGTGCGTCTGAGCTGAGTCCTAAAGGCCAGCCTGCTGAGAGAAGGCACAGGAAAAGAGCCCCAAGTGGCCCCAAGGAAGAAATGAGCTTGTCATGTTGAAAAGCAGGAAGAAAGCCAGTGTGGGTGTGTGTGGAGAGAAGGAGGAAGATGGCATGAGAGAAGGTCAGAGATGGCAGGGCCAGGGAGAGGGGTTCGCAGGTTTCTAGGTGGGAAGGGATGCCATGGAGAGTTTTGAGCTGGGATGTAACATGATTTATATTAGATCATTCCACTGTACAGAGAATGAGTTATTGCTGATAAGAGCGTAGCCTGGAGACCAGATCTGAAGCTATTGACGGGGTTGATGGGGAATTAGACTAGGGCGTAAGGTGGTGGCATCAGAGACGGAGAGAAGGGGACAGACTTGGTATGAATTTTGGAGGTAGAACCAACTGGATCAGTTGATAGATGACATACAGGTGGAGGTAAAGGAAAGAGAGGACTCAAGGATCAGTCCTAGGTTTCTGGCTTGAGCAGGTGGGTGAACTGTGGAGCCATTTGCTGAGATAGGAGGACTGGGTTTGTAACGTTGGGGGTGGGAGCAAGGGAGCCAAGAGTCTTCTCCTGGGTCTGTTCAGTTTGAGTTGCTTATTTGACCTTCAAGTGCACATGTCAATTGGATATAGGAATCTGGAGGTCAGAGGAGTCATCCAGACTGTAGATGCCAATTTAAGAGTCATCAGCTCCCAGATGATATATAAGCACAAACTCCATGGGAACTGTAAAGTCATATTTCTATTGTGGCAGGAAATATTAGCTGATGTGCTTCCCACTTGCCACTCCTTATCCCACTCTTCAGGTATTGGTGAGGGCCTGCCACACTCCCAGCCTTCAGAGTGCGGTTCTTACATCAGGAATGCAAAAAGAAATGCAGAAATGCCAGGCACAGAGACAGGGATGCCAAAGGTGAGTGTCTTCTCCTAATGCCACTGTCCCAAATCTACTACAGGATCTTTGTACTGCTGGGTTTCCATTGAGTAGGACTCAGTTTCTGCTGCAAGGTGGAATAGAGCTTGAGAAAGAATTTAAACATATATATTTACATATATATATATAATTACTATATATACATATAGTAAATGAATATATAAAATATATTACAGGTGTGTAATAGCTAACCTTTATTCAGTACTCAAGTACATGCTGAGTGAAAAGCTTCCCTGTATTAGCTCATTTAATATTTGTGATAATCTTTTTATTTTTTAACATCTTTATTGGAGTATAATTACTTTACAATGTTGTGTTAGTTTCTGCTGTATAATGAAGTGAATCAGCTATATGTATACATATAACCCCATATCCCCTCCTTCTTGCATCTCCCTCCCACCCTCCATATCCCACCCCTCTAGTCATAAAGCACTGAGCTGATCTCCCTGTGCTATGCATCTGCTTCCCACTAGCTATCTATGTAACATATGGTAGTGTCTATATGTCAAAGCTACTCTCTCACTTCGTCCCAGCTTACCCTTCCCCCTCCTCCTATCATCAACTCCACTCTCTTCGTCTGCATCTTTATTCCTGTCCTGTCCCTATGTTCATCAGAACCTAGGTTCTTTTTTTTTTTAGATTCCATATATATGTGTTAGCATACGGTATTTGTTTTTCTCTTTCTGACTTACTTCACTCTGTATCTGTGCATTAATTTTTTTTAACATCTTTATTGGAGTATAATTGCTTTACAATGGTGTGTTAGTTTCTGCTTTATAACAAAGTGAATCAGTTATACATATACATATGTTCCCATATCTCTTCCCTCTTGCGTCTCCTTCCCTCCCACACTCACGTGCATTAATTTTGTATCCTGCAACCTTACCAAATTCATTGATTAGTTCTAGTAGTTCTCTGGTGGCATCTTTAGGATTTTCTATGTATAGTATCATGTCATCTGCAAACAGTGACAGTTTTACCTCTTCTTTTCCCATTTGGATTCCTTTTATTTCTTTTTCTTGTCTGATTGCTGTGGCTGAAACTTCCAAAACTATGTTGAATAATGGTGCTGAGAGGGAGCAACCTTGTCTTGTTCCTGATCTTAGTGGAAATGGTTTCAGTTTTTCACCATTGAGAATGATGTTGGCTGTGGGTTCATCACATATGGCCTATATTATGTTGAGGTAGGTTCCCTTTATGCCCATTTTCTGGAGAGTTTTTATCATAAATAGGTGTTGAAATTTGTCAAAAGCTGTTTCTGAGTCTACTGAGATTATCATATGGTTTTTATTCCTTAAGTTGTTAATGTGTTGTATGACATTCATTGATTTGCATATATTGAAGAAACCTTGCATCCCTGGAATAAACCCCACTTGATCATGGTGTATGATCCTTTTAATGTGCTGTTGAATTCTGTTTGCTAGTATTTTGTTGAGGATATTTGCATCTATGTTCCTCAGTGATATTGGCCTGTAGTTTTCTTTTTTTGTGACATCTTTGTCCGATTTTGGTATCTGGGTGATGATGGCCTTGTAGAATGAGTTTGGGAGTGTTCCTCCCTCTGCTATATTTTGGAAGAGTTTGAGGAGGATAGGTGTTAGCTCTTCTCTAAATGTTTGATAGAATTCGCCTGTGAAGCCATCTGGTCCTAGGCTTTTGTTTGTTGGAAGATTTTTAATCCCAGTTTCAATTTCAGTGCTTGTGATTGGTCTGTTCATATTTTCTAGTTCTTCGTGGTTCAGTCTCGGAAGGTTGTGTTTTTCTAAGAATTTTTCCATTTCTTCCAGGTTGTCCATTTTATTGGCATAGAGTTGCTTGTAGTAATCTCTCATGATCCTTTGTATTTCTACAGTATCAGTTGTTACTTCTCCTTTTTCATTTCTAATTCTGTTGATTTGAGTCTTCTCCCTTTTTCTCTTGATGAGTCTGGCTAATGGTTTATCAATTTTGTTTATCTTCTCAAAGAACCACCTTTTAGTTTTATTGATTTTTGCTGTTGTTTTCTTCATTTCTTTTTCATTTATTTCTGATCTGATTTTTATGATTTCTTTCCTTCTGCTAACTTTGGGGTGTTTTTTTTTTGTTCTTCTTTCTCTAATTGCTTTAGGTGTAACGTTAGGCTGTTTATTTGAGATTTTTCTTGTTTCTTGAGGTAAGATTGTATTGCTGTAAACTTCCCTGTTAGAACTGCTTTTGCTGCACCCCACAGGTTTTGGGTCATCGTGTTTTCATTGTCATTTGTTTCTAGGTATTTTTTGATTTTCTCTTTGATTTCTTCAGTGATTGCTTGGTTATTTAGTAGTGTATTGTTTAGCCTCCATGTGTTTGTATTTTTTATAGTTTTTTTCCTGTAATTGATATCTAGTCTCATAGTTGTGGTTGGAAAAGATACTTGATGCATTTTCAATTTTCTTAAATTTACTAAGGCTTGATTTGAGACCCAAGATATGATCTATCCTGGAGAATGTTCCATGAGCACTTGAGAAGAAAGTGTATTCTGCTGCTTTTGGATGGAATGGCCTATAAATATCAATTAAGTCTATTTGGTCCAATGTGTCATTTAAAGCTTGTGTTTCCTTATTTATTTTCATTTTGGATGATCTGTCCATTGGTGAAAGTGGAGTGTTAAAGTCCCCTACTATTATTGTGTTACTGTCAATTTCCCCTTTTACGGCTGTTAGCATTTGCCTTATGTATTGAGATGCTCCTGTGTTGGGTGCATAAATATTTACAATTGTTATATCTTCTTCTTGGATTGATCACTTGATCATTATGCAGTGTCCTTCTTTGTCTCTTGTAATAGTCTTTATTTTAAAGTCTATTTTGTCTGGATTGAAAATAAAAAGACACAAATTATAAACCATTCAAACAATAAGTAGAGAGAGAGTGTGATTATAGAAACATCAAACAACATTTCAAGAAAGAAGTATACAATTAAGAGCAAAAAAAGAAGTATTACCAAAAATAATGATAAATGTGACAATTTATCAGAAATACTTAAAAATCCTAACAGTGATTTATTTAATAACAGGACTTCAAAATACAGTGTTAAAGTCCATACCCCAACAGCAACAACAAAAATGTCTATTTTGTCTGATATGAGTATTGCTACTCCAGCTTTCTTTTGATTCCATTTGCATGGAATATCTTTTCCATCCCCTCACTTTCAGTCTGTACATGTCCCTAGGTCTGAAGTGGGCCTCTTGTAGACAACATACATACAGATCTTGTTTTTGTATCCATTCAGCCAGTCTATGTCTTTTGGTTGGAGCATTTAATACATTTACATTTAAGGTAATTATCGATATGTATGTTCCTACTACCATTTTCTTAATTGTTTTGGGTTTATTTTTGTAGGTCTTTTCCTTCTGTTGTGTTTCCTGCCTAGAGAAGTTCCTTTAGCATTTGTTGTAAAGCTGGTTTGGTGGTGCTGAATTCTCTTAGCTTTTGCTTGTCTGTAAAGGTTTTAATTTCTCCGTCGAATTTGAATGAGATCCTTGTTGGGTAGAGTAATCTTGGTTGTAGGTTTTTCCCTTTCATCACTTTAAATATGTCCTGCCACTCCCTCTGGCTTGCAGAGTTTCTGCTGAAAGATCAGCTGTTAACCTTATGGGGATTCCCTTGTATGTTATTTGTTGCTTTTCCCTTGCTACTTTTAATATTTTTTCTTTGTATTTAATTTTTGATAGTTTGATTAATATGTGTCCTGGCATGTTTCTCCTTGGATTTATCCTGTATGGGACTCTCTGTGCTTCCTGGACTTGATTGACTATTTCCTTTTCCATGTTAGGGAAGTTTTCAATTATAATCTCTTCAAATATTTTCTCAGACCCTTTCTTTTTCTTTTCTACTTTTGGGACCCCTATAATTCGAATGTTGGTGCGTTTAATGTTGTTCCAGAGGTCTCTGAGACTGTCCTCAATTCTTTTCATTATTTTTTCTTTATTCTACTCTGTGGTAGTTATTTCGACTATTTTATCTTCCAGGTCACTTATCCGTTCTTCTGCCTCAGTTATTCTATTATTGATTCCTTCTAGAGAATTTTAAGTTGCATTTTATTGTGGTGTTCATCTTTGTTTGCTCTTTAGCTCTTCTAGGTCTTTTTAAAAAGTTTCTTGTATTTTCTCCATTCTATTTCCAAGATTTTGCATCATCTTTACTATCATTACTCTGAATTCTTTTTCAGGTAGACTGCCTATTTCCTCTTCATTTGTTTGGTCTGGTGGGATTTTACCTTGCTCCTTCGTCTGCTGCTTATTTCTCTGTCTTCTTATTTTGCTTAACTTACTGTGTTTGGGGTCTCCTTTTCACAGGCTGCAGTTCGTAGCTCCCGTTGTTTTTGGTGTCTGCCCTCAGTGGGTAAGGTTGGTTCAGTGGCTTGTGTAGGCTTCCTGGTGGAGGGAACAGGTGCCTGTGTTCTGGTGCGTGGGGCTGGACCTTGTCTTCCTGGTGGGCAGGGCTGTGTCCAGTGATGTGTTTTGGGGTGCCTATGAACTTAGTATGATTTTAGGCAGCCTCTCTGCTAATGGGTGGGGTTGTGTTCCTGTCTTGCTAGTTGTTTGGCATGGGGCATCCAGCACTGGAGCTTGCTGGCTGTTGGGTGGAGCTGGGTCTTAGCATTGAGATGGAGATCTCTGGGAGATCTCTCATTGATTGATATTACGTGGGGCCGGGAGGTCTCTGGTGGTCCAGTGTCCTGAACTCGGCTCTCCCACCTCAGAGGCTCAGGCCTGACACCAGGCTGGAGCACCAAGACCCTGTCAGCCACATGGCTCAGAAGAAAAGGGAGAAAAAAAGAAATAATAATAATAAATAAAGATTTTAATTACTAAAATTAAAAATTAAAAAAATTTAAATAGAAAAATTTTAAAAGTAATAATAATAACAAAAAGAGAGCAACCAAACCAATACACAAATCCACCAATGATAACAAGTGCTAAAAACTATACTAAGATAAACATAAAAATCAGAAACAAATCAGTCGCAGACAGCAAACCCCAAGTCTGCGGTTGCTCCCAAAGTCCACTGCCTCAATTGTGGGATGATTCATTGTCTATTCATGTATTCCACAGATGCAGGGCACATCAAGTTGATTGTGGAGATTTAATCTGCTGCTCCTGAGGCTGCAGGGAGAAATTTCCCTGTCTCTTCTTTGTTTGCACAGTCCCTGGGGTTCAGCTTTGGTTTTGGCCCTACCTCTGCGTGTAGGTCACCCTCAGGCATCTGTTCCCCACCCAGGCAGGAGGGTGGTAAAGGAGTGGCTGATTAGAGGGCTCTTGCTCACTCATGCCTGGGGGAGGGAGGGGTACGGTAGTTATAATTGGAATGTGGGGCAGCCTGCAGCGGCAGAGGCCATCATGATGTTGCAACAGCCTGAGGCACGCCATGTGTTCTCCTGGGGAAGTTGTCCCTGGATCACAGGACCCTGGCAGTGGCAGGCTGCACAGGCTCCTGGTGTGTGTGTGTGTGTGTGTGTGTGTGTGTGTGTGTGTGTACTGACCTGTGCTTGCACACAGGATTCTTGGTGGCTGCAGCAGCAGTGTTAGCGTTTCATACCCATCTCTGGTGTCCGTCTCTGGTGTCCGAGCTCATAGCTGCGGCTCATGCTGGTCTCTGGAGCTCATTTAGGTGGTGTTCTGCCTTCTGTGTGCAGACGGGGAAGGAATCCCCTCTCCTCACACACCCCAAAACAATGGTCTCTTGCCTCTTAGGCAGGTCCAGACTTTTTCCCAGACTCCCTCCCAGCTAGCTGTGGCGCACCAGCCCCCTTCAGGCTGTGTTCACGCAGCCAACCCCAGTCCTCTCCCTGCGCTCCGACCAAAGCCCAAGCCTCAGCTCCCAGCCCAGCCCGCCCTGGAGGGGGAGCAGACAAGCCTCTCGGACTGGTGAGTGCCAGTCAGCACCGACCCTCTGTGCGGGAGTCTCTCCACTTTGCCCTCCGCACCCCTGTTGCGGCGCTCTCCTCCATGGCTCTGAAGCTTCCCTCCCGGCTCACCCCCTGTCTCTGCCAGTGAAGGGGCTTCCTAGTGTGTGGCAACCTTTCCTCCTTCACACCTCCCTCCCACTGGTGCAGGTCCCATCCCTACTCTTTTGTCTCTGTTTTTTCGTTTTTCTTTTACCCTACCCAGGTACATGGGGATTTTCTTGCCCTTTGGGAAGTCTGAGATCTGCTGCCAGCGTTCAGTAGGTGTTCTGTAGGAGCTGTTCCACATGTAGATTTAGTTCTGATATATTTGTGGGGAGGAAGGTGATCTCCACATCTTACTCCTTCACCATATTGAAGGCCCCCCATTTTGATAATCTTTGAGGTAGGAATCAAATCTCCATTTTACAAATGAGGTTCTGAGGCACCCAAAGATAGTTACATGTTTTGTACAAGTGAGTCTGTGCCCTATGAGATTCCTATTTGTAATTTCTCATCCTTGTTTCCTCAACCACCTGTGAGACAGAGAATAATTCTCAGTTTCCTTGGAATGCTGGAATAGTCTACCCTAACAGAGTAATAAAGTTTTCACTGCCTGTGAAATAGAAACTATTGCAGCTTTTAAATGTCATGGTAATTTATCCCCTAGCTTTTATCCATCATGTTTTTAAAAATTGTATGGCTTGACTCTGGGTGCCTTCTAGCCCCTCGCTGGGTTGGCTTAGTTTCACCACTGATGGAAACTGCTTGGTTGAAAGACCCAGTACCACCCTCCTGAGATGTGTTGGCAATTCCAGGTCCAGGTTATTTCGACATCGTTTTCAAGCAGATGGAGCTGCAGTGTCTCCCTGGTGAGTAGAAATGTGTATATATAGAACACCAACTGTTCCTTAAGATTTAATAGCACAGAGTTCCTTCCAGGGCTTGTTTGAGCTTGTAATAATACAGAGATATGGTTTCTCCTATCATGTGAAAATGGGCAGTTATCCCTTGGAGTTAGATATTTCTTGAGGTCTTGCCTTATCAGTAGGCATGGATCTTGTTTGCTCAAAGATGTAAAACTATGGACTTCTCATCCTCCCTGGAAATGCAGGTCATGTTGGGAGCTGGGCTGCATCACAGGCCTGGAGATTTCATGGAACCAGCCTCTGGAGTCTAATAAAAGCACCAGCTGTTGAAACACACACATGCCACTTGTCCATGTGTAACAAATCAAACACCTAGACAGAAATAAGGCCCCTTAGGACAGAATTGTTTAAAGAGTACTGCTTTCCTCAAACATTTCCATAGCTTTTGCCTATAATTTACAATCTGTACTTGATGTTGTTGTTTTTGAATTCTGGTTCATCTATGCAATGGAGCCCTCGGTTCTGCCCACCAAGTGGCTGGCCAAGAATTCCATAGCATTCTTCTGCCATGCAGTTGCTCTCTACCCCAGGAGCTAAGACAAACGGGCACATGGAGGGCTGGATAACACTGCCCTTCTCTTCTTCCGGTCAAAAACGGGGGTGTGGCCTCTCTGCCACTCCCCGCTCCCTACCCGGCACCTCCTGTGCCCGCTGGCTTACCTGCATCTCTAGCTGGGCCCTGCTATAGGGCATTTCTTTTTCTATTAGACATTGTCTGTTGTCATTGTAACAAAACGGGCTATTTTTTAAGGCTTCTGGCTTCTGCGGTGTGACAGGGCAAAGACTGACGCAGTAGGTGAGTCCTTCCCACCCCTTCCTCCTTCCTCCTCTCTACCCCTCACAGGGAGGGGCATTTCCCCCTCCCCACAGGTCTCTGTGCTTCCTTTCCTGGAGAACAAGCAGGTTAATGGTGGGGAGGAAACAAAAGGAAGAAAGAGTTGGGGAAGACAGACAAGCCAGACTAGGGTTAGACAGGTGGGTTTGCAGTAAGGGCAGTTAGTTGCAGGGCTTGAACGAATTAGGAGGAAACAGGCTTTCTGGAGGTGTGATGAGTTACAGATTTCAATGAACATTCTTCAGGAGACACAAAGACTGGAAAACACACTAACATTATTTTTGGCTACCAGACTGTATTTCTTAATGCCGCTTGGTACATGGATCCATGGGGACTGGAATCTGCTGGTACACAAATTTGGTCAGCCAGGACCAGAACATTTATTTGGATCCTAGTGTACTTTGCTGAAGGGACAACCAGTCATGCTCCATGGGCGGACCCTATGAGAGTAGCACTGTCCATTACTGGCACTTTCAGCTCAAATCCCCTCTCCTCCATCTCAGGACCTACCTGCCTGCGACTCTAGGATTCTGCCCTCTGCTGGGCTGACGTACCCCAGTTCAGAGGGCCACGAATTGTTTTCTTTTCTTTTAAAATCAGAAGAAAAAATGAATATAAACCACCCTGGATTATACTTTTGTACCAATTCAGCCGTAAAATATAATTTCTAATATTTGTTTATGGAGGAAGGAGCCCCCAAAGGCAAAAGTCCCCCAAACAGGCCCCATCTTGTACCACCTGCCCCAGTCACAGGGCCCACTACGATCAGGGCAGGTTGAATTCAGAAGTGGAATATGTGCAACATGGCTTGCCCACAGCCCTAAGCCAATTCTTCAACTTTGCTTTTAATAAAATTGGTATAGTAATTTGATCTTCATCTGTTTAATTCCTCTGTCTCTCAGTTGTCCTGAAATCAGACAGCCTCTTCAAACCCCAGCACATCAGCTAATTATTTCAGTCTCACATTCCCAGCTTAGTTCACTAGGTCAAACCCATTATTTTCACAAACTTCTATATGGCTAATGTTATTCTTGACACCTTTTTGATTCAACTAAATTTACCCAAATAAAAGCTTCACTGTGGTCACATGGACTCCTATGGTTTGGGTGTCACTCTAGCATGCGGAGCACCCAGATAGGTATGAGCCTCTTGGGATCCGACTCAGTAAAGGGGTCTCTGTATTTGGTTGTGGGCACCATAACTTTGACTCTAACAGCCAGGTTGAGAGCCTCCCAAAATAGACTTCTGTTTTCCGTTCTAGTCCCTCAAACTTGCTTCCACACTGCAACTGGAAGGATCCGTTGAAAACACAAATCTGAATATGTCAATGTCAACTGCGTGTGCCTAAACCCCTCAGTGACCTGCCCTGTATTTGGAAGAAAGATGTTAACATGGTCCTGCCTGGCAGGCTCTCCATCCCACTGACATGCTCCCTGCACAGGCCTTCTCCCAGTCGCTGGCTCACACCCCTCATTTCCCACCGCAGAGCCTTCAAGCATGCTCTTCCCTGGCACCGTCTGCTGCAGTTCTTGCCCAGGCAACGTCCCCTTATCCTCAGGGCGTGCCATTGCTGTTGCTCTCTCAGAAAGCTGCTGGACTCCCAAGTTTCAAAGTCCCTTATATTATCTTCACTGAGCATTTCATATTTCTTCTGAGCACTTAACAAAGCTTGCAATGACATTTGTGTGATTACTCGGTTAATGTCAGGTCTCTCCTAGGATCATAAACTCCATGCGGGCAGGGTCTGTCTTGTTCACCATGTGTTTCCAATGTCTAGCACAAAGCCTGGTTCACCTATGACTTTATAAAGACAAAATGGATGCTCTTTTAAAAAGAATGACTAAATTTATACTGTAATGAGCTTTATCCTGAAGATTTTAGAGTGGGTCTATCCTGTTCTTTCGTACTAAAGAACTGATAATAAGCCTATCCACTGTGGCTCAGACGATAGTCTATGTTCTTTCTGGACCTTCTTCTGCTGTTCTTGTCCTGCTAGGAGTCCCACTACTTATTTCAGGGCTTTCAGTGCTCATCACAGACAGTTGCTAACTTTTACTTAGGCACTTGCTCAAAGAAAAGTCTTTAAGTACAAAATCCCTTTCAGTGATTTCTACTGAAGTCTTGGCCTCTCTCCACTTTGCTTCACAACTTTCTAGACGGCTATTTAATTTTTTAATGAAAAGGACTGCATGATGCTGTGGCTTTGTTTAACTTGAGCATCCTGTGTCTGTGTTCTCTTTGGTAGCTTCATTCTCTCTGCAGGACCAGCAATGCCGCCATGACTCTGCACTGGTGAAGGCACCTGCATTCTGGAATGACAATAAGAGTTCATTTTTATTGAGTGCTCACTATGTGCCAGGCGCTGTTCTAAGTATTAGCTTATTTAATCCTCAGATCAATCTAATGAGGCAAGGACTATTATAGTACCCATTTACAGGTCCAAAACACCAAGGCATGAGAGTTTAAGAAACTTGCCCAAGGTCATACCCTAGAAGTAGTAAAGCCAGGACTCAAACCCAGGTAGCCTCGCTCCAGCATCCTGGCTGGTCACCACTAAGCACTTCTCTTTACAGAACGGTTTCCTTCGGCCCTTGCCTGGTACAGTTTTCAGTTTCTTTTTCCTACCAAGACGCTTTTCAAGAACCACTGAATCTACAGCAGAAAACAGCCAGGCTGGCTTAAACAGGTTTGGCCTAAATTCTCTTTGCTCCAGAGCACAAGGATAAACGCCACCACTCTGGTCTTGTGGTCATGGGTCCTCAAGACGCCCGGCGGTGCTCTTTCTTTACAAGGATGCCCTGGAGGGAGAACTGAGGATGGCTGCTGCTGGCCTGGTCATTGTCCCCTGGTCCCCGCGAGCGGGTCCTGGCGGGGCTGGCTGGCTTGTCTGGGTCCTGGTCCTCCCCGCGTCGCGGCGTCAACGGCCCAACGGCCGCGGTGCCCAGGGGCCTCGCGGGGCGGACCTTGGCGCGGCCGGTGCTTCGCGCTTGCGCGTCCGGACCTCCGCCCAGCCCCGCCCCGGCCCGGTGACCCCCGCCCCGGTGACTTCTCCCCGCCCGAGAAGCTCGGCCGCGCCCCGGACCTGGTGGGCGCACGACCACGCTCTCCGTTGACTCTTATCTGAGAAAGCAAAGCGACCGTGTCCCGCGGGAAGTTCGGTTGAGCAGGTAGCATTCATTCCTCGCTCATCACCAGGCGCTTCGCATCTCGGCGGGACCCTCGCCAGGCCTTGGCGGTCTCGGATTTATGGCGAGACGGGTGTTTGGGCACCGGGAGAGGCTGGTCAGAGTGGCCAGTGGCTCCAGACCCGGTCTGGGTGAGCTGCACATCACCGAACGCTTCCCAGGCCGCAAACGGTTTGAGCCTGTGCGCGTTTTCCCCCGAAGTCGCCCAGCGTTCCGCGGCTTATTTCCTGTGACCGCCTCTCCCGCCTGGCTGGCCTCATCCATGCCACTGCCAAGTGACATTTGCCCATCAGCCCGCAGACCGGAGTCCATGGCTCCTCACCCGAGTTTTGAGACCCTCAGCCCCCCTGGAGTTAGGTGCACATTAATCGAGGCTTGCTGGGGTTCATCCACTGCAGGGGTGTGATCTTGTGCTTTTCGGCGGAGGAGAGGGTTTTTGTTTTAAGTAGGTGTGTAATGGGGGACTTTTCAGGGCCTTTCAGATCTTGCGGTCTAGTGGTCTCCCCCTTCCCCGTGGCAGACGTTGGCTCTGCCTGAAGGTGTGTTCCTGCTCTGGCTGTGTGCCCAGACTCCAGCGCTCACCACTTCTTTCCAGGTGTTCAGTGCTTCCTGGCTCTAATGACTAATTTGCACTGACTCATGAATCTGTCTGCGGCCCAGACCTCTTGCCAATCCTGAATTAACTGCCTGTTGGATAAACCCCTTGGCTGACTACCAGGCTATAAATCTAAAATCAAATTCTCCACCTTGCCTTTGAAAGCAGCTCCTCCTGTGTTGTCTACTTCTGTTAAAGGCACTTCCTCCACTCACCTGAGTATAACCTCGGACTTACCTTGGACTCCTTCTCCCCTGCCCACCCTATCCTATCACCCCATCCTATCAGGTGGCAGAGGCTGATAATATCTATCGCTAGTACTTATTTAGCTGTTAATATGTGTCAGACTATGTTAAAGACTTTTACAGCTCAGCTCATTTAATGCAGGACCTCTACTAGGTAGGTACCATTTTTTTTCTCTAGTTGACAGGTGCAGAAGCTGAGGCACCGACAGGTCAAAAACTTGCCTAAGGTTAAAAAACGAAATAGACATTTCTCCAAAGAAGATACACAGATTGCCAGCAAACACATGAGAGAATGCTCAACATCACTAATCATTAGAGAAATGCAAACCAAAACTACAGTGAGGTATCACCTCACACCAGTCAGAATGGCCATCGTCAAAAAATCTACAAACAATAAATGCTGGAGAGGGTGTGGAGAAAAGGGAACCCTCTTGCACTGTTGGTGGGAATGTAAATTGATACAGCCACTATGGAGAACAGTATGGAGGTTCCTTAAAAAACTACAAATAGAACTACCATACGACCCAGCAATCCCACTATTGGCCATCTACCCTGAGAAAACCATAATTCAAAAAGAGTCATGTACCACCATGTTCATTGCAGCTCTATTTACAATAGCCAGGACATGGAAGCAACCTAAATGTCCATCAACAGGTGAATGGATAAATAAGATGTGGCAGATATATACAATGGAATATTACTCAGCCATGAAAAGAAATGAAATTGAGTTATTTGTAGTGAGGTGGATGGACCTAGAGACTGTCATACAGAGTGAAGTAAGTCAGAAAGAGAAAAATAAATACTGTATGCTAACACATATATATGGAATCCAAAAAATAAAAATGGTTCTGAAGAACCTCGGGGCAGGACAGGAATAAAGACGCAGATGTACAGAATGGACTTGAGGACACGGGGAGGGGGAAGGGGAAGCTGGGACAAAGTGAGAGAGTGGCATGGACACTTATACACTACCAAATGTAAAATAGATAGCTAGTGGGAAGCAGCCGCGTAGCACAGGGAGATAAGCTCGGTGCTTTGTGACCACCTAGAGGGGTGGGATAGGGAGGGTGGGAGGAGGAAGCAAGAGGGAGGAAACATGGGGATATATGTATATGTATAGCTGATTCACTTTGTTATAAAGCAGAAACTAACACACCATTGTAAAGCAATTATACTCCAATAAAGATGTTAAAAAAAAAAACCACACAGCTAGTTTAAGTGGCAGAGCTGGGATTTGAACCTAGTCATCTGATTTTTTTTGGCTGCACTGGGTCTTTGCTACTGCGCGCAGGCTTCTCCTTGCAGTGGCTTCTCTTGTTGCGGAGCACAGTCTCTATGCACACGGGCTTCAGTAGTTGTGGCACATGGGCTCAGTAGTTGTGGCTCACGGACTCTAGAGCGCAGGCTCAGGAGTTGTGGCCCACAGGCTTAGTTGCTCCACGGCATGTGGGATCTTCCTGGACCAGGGCTCGAACTCGTGTCCCCTGCATTGGCAGGCAGATTCTTAACCACTGCGCCATCAGGGAAGTTCCAGTCACCTGATTTTATAAATTTATTTGTTTATTTATGGCTGTGTTGGGTCTTCGTTTCTGTGCGAGGGCTTTCTCTAGTTGTGGCGAGCGGGGGCCACTCTTCATCGCAGTGCGCGGGCCTCTCACTGTCGCGGCCTCTCTTGTTGCGGAGCACAGGCTCCAGACGCGCAGGCTCAGTAGTTGCAGTCACCTGATTTTAAAGCCACTATATCGCAAACCTTTTCCAATAAGTTAGCATTTTATGAATATCGCAGCTCAGCGATGGAGGCAGAAGAAATAAGACATGCCACCCAACTCTAAGGCTTGCAGTCCAGCTGGGGGTGAAGAGAGAATTGGAGCCCTCAGTGTACAGTCCCCAGCACGGGGAGGTTGGTATGGCCAGTGCTGTTTCCATGGCTGCTTCTCCACTAGACTGACTGCCTCGGGGCAGACATATCGTTACTGTGGTTCTCCCTTGGTGCCACACAATGCCTCACACAGAATGTGCTTGTGGAACTGACCCAAACTGCTAAATGGTGTTCAGACGACAGATGCGATAGCAGGGAAACTGTGGGCCAGTCAGTCTGGCTGGGGTCATTGGGAGGAGAGGAGACTTGAGGGATAGAATAAGGTTAGAGGTTGTTATACACTGAATGTTTATGTCCAACCCCCTCCCCTGCCAATTTCTGTGTTCAGATCCTAAGCCTCAAGCTGATGGTATTTGGAGGTGGGGCCTTTGGGAGGTGATTAGGTCATGAGGGTGAAGCCCACATGGATGAATTAGTGCTCATATAAAAGAGACCCCTGAGAGCTTCTTTACCCTTCTACCATGTGAGGATACAGCAAGAAGACAACCGTCTATGAATTAGGAAGCAGGATCTCACCAGATACCAAATCTGCTGGCATCTTGATCTTGGACTTCCCAGCCTCCAGAACTGTGAGAATAAATGTTTGCTGTTTAAGTCTATGGTAATTTGTTATCACAGCCTGAATTGACTGAGACAGAGGTCCTTTCCCTTTGATGTTTTTCCTTCCCCTCCCCTCCCTTTTCCTCTCCTTCCCTCCCGATCCCCTTCCTGTCCTTTGTTCTCCCCTCCTCTCTTTCTTTCTTGGTATGCACTTTTAATTCTAGATCTTGTAAAAGTTTATTTCTTAAGCAAAGAATTGATCCTCCTTCCCCAGCCCGCTACATCCACTAAATCTCTTCTAACTACCAGTGCCTGTAAGTCTTGTCTTTTTTTCCTCAGGTTAAGGTGCAGTAGGGATTGTCCAGAGCCGTGCTGTCCAATACAAATGTAATGTGACCCACAGATGGAAGCCACATATATATAATTAAAAAATTTCTAATAACCACATTAAGAAAAGTAAAACAGGTGAAATTCATTTTAATAATATGTTTTCCTTAACCCAATATAGCCAAAATATTATCATTTCAACATCTAATTATATAAAATTATTAATGAAGTATTTTACATTCTTCCTTTTTGGTAACATGTTTTCAAAATCCAGTGTGTATCTTGCACTCCTAGCACATCTGTCTGGACTAGCCTCATTTCCAAGCTCAATAGCCACTTGTGGTTTATGTCTATGGTATTGGGCAATGCAGGTCATGCTGCTCGAAGGAAATGATCGTGCGCAGCACACCTGGGGTAAGCAGAGGAGGCTGATTGTGGCTGAAGACTGCTGCAGCTCAAAGGATCAAAGCCTGCCTGTAACCCCTTCAGGGCCCAGATAGGAAGCACCGTTTCTCAGTCCTTTAAAATGCATATGCCCTTTTGATAAATATAAAAATCTTATAGCTTCATATTTGAAAATGTAAAATGAGTAAGTTTTATTTTTGAAATGAAAACATTCTATTTGTTGAACGTGTGAATTTAGTTTTAAATTAACATATATCACCAGCCCCCATGCTCATTCGGCATCACTGAAGGAGCTGCAGAGAATTCACAGACAGAAAGGAAGGACCTCACACCAGGTCTGCAAACCAATTCACACAGGCCATCCGAATCAGCTCTGGCATGGCTGGACTGTTGCTTGTTAAAGTTGGGGCCAGGCCCCTCACCCTGTGAGATGCAACCACAGCATCCGTTATGGTGAAGAACATAGAAAACCCCAGAAATATTCCTGACTCGTCTAGGCCCTAGGGGTGGAGGAGAAGAAATTAAAAGGGAGGGTAATAAATAACATACCCTGGAACACCCCACCCATGAAGGGTAGGCACAGTGACCTAGCTGATTTACATAAGCACCTTAAGGTCCCCCTTTCTTCCATCTCTGGAACCTGTAGCTGGCAGTCTGCTGGGGAAGCACAGAGCGGGATCTCTCTTGTTCACTACTGTATCCTCCAGCCTGGCCCAGTGACTGGCCCACACAGGGGTGCAGTGAATGTTTGTAGAATAAATACACCACTGATTAAACATGTGTCAGTCCTGGCTGGCAGCCTCTGGCCTCTTCTAAATTGTTGCTTCCTGGGATTATTCTTTTTAAGATGAGGGTATTTTCAACTGTCACTTGTGAGCAGTTCCAGGGCAGCCCCGAATTCTGTGGCAGAGCTTGGTTTCTATTTGTGCAGGGAACTGTTTGGGCCCCGATGGAGCTCTGTTCTGGAGGAGAGTAGGCCCAGGCAGTAATTCAGAAGCTGGCCGAGCTTGCAAGGTGTGAGTGGCTGGCTGAGGGCTGGAGTGCACATGCCCGAGGGGACTGTGTGGGTGAGGGTGGCCAAGCTGGCCAAAGCTTCAGGTATTACCTACAGCACAAACTCTCAAAGGATGAGGAGTGTTTAGAAACATCTTGCTTTTTGGATGATACGCCTAGTCAGGCCCGTGTCAAAGATTTATTCTCTGTATGTATTCTGAATTAAGAAAATAATAGGTTTTTAAAAGCTTTTTCCAAAGTATAAACTTGGAGTACTATAATAATGAATCAATGCTTTTACAGAGTAAGTATGCCCCTTCTCGGAGAGTCCAGTGTGTCCTCTTGGGGGGCAGTGCCTGCTGTTGAGGGTCTCTGGGTTAGGTGTCCCCCGGCTTCTGTTCTAATTCTGATGGGGTATGTTTCTGGGTCCTTTCCAATTTCCAGTTGCCACTGACACCCCACCCTGTCTTCCTTTCCTCCTGCTAGGGGGTGTTCCTCTTTGGTATCTTTCTCTTATCCTTTAGTCTTCTATCTACCCCCACTAAGGCCCTCCTGCTGCCTCAATCCCACCCCACTTCCCACACACAAGCCTGAACCCTGCTCCCTCACCACCAAGCTCCTTGTGTTTTGTTTTTTAATTTTTAAAAAAAATTTTATTTTTTGGTCATGCCTCGAGACATGTGGGATCTTAGTTCCCTGACCAGGGATCGAACCCATGCCCCCTGCAGTGGAAACACAGAGTCCTAACCACTGGACCACCAGGGAAGTGCTACTCCTTGTGTTTTTACGTGTCTTTTTCTCAAGTTGAAATCTAAGCATCCCAGAACATGGGCCCTGTCCAAATGTGTCAGGGATACTCATTCATCCTGTCCTCTCTTGCAGGCCTTGTCTCTCATTCTGCTGGCTGCACAGGTTGACTCCTGCACAGGGGCTTTCAGGCAGTGGAAGCCCAGTTTGCTCCCCAGGCCCTGACCTGTGAGGGGCACGTTGGAGGAAGGGAGCCTTTTCTAAGGTACCTGAAGATGCTCTATGGGCTAGAGCAACCTGCAGCGGTGACCAGAACCTACGTGACCCTGCTGTGATAGAGCTTAGATCCAGGTGGGGAGATCCAGTGGGGAAATAAGTAGACTCAGAAGTAAGCTTAGAACTGGGGCAGGGCAGCAGATGAAAAATAAAAGGTGCTTAGAGACAGAACCGCTGTGGGCACCTAGATAAGGTGACAGGCAGAGCTGGCTTCCTGAAGAAGTGATACAGTGACACCTAGGAGGCAAGAAGGTGCCAGTCGGGTGAGGGAGGGAGGGGAAATCCCAGGCAGAGGGGCAGTGTGATGGTTAAATTTATGTGTCAGTTTGGCTAGGCTATGGTGCCCAATTGTTTGGTCAAACACTAGATGTTGCTGTGAAGGTATTTTGTAGATATGATTAACATCTACAGTCAGTCGACTTGTAAAGTAAAGGAGATTGCTTTGACACTGGGTGAGCCTCCAAATCAGCTGAAGGCCTTAAGAGCAAAAAACTGAGGTTTCCTGAAAAAGGAATTATTCTGTCTCAAAACTGTAACATAGAAATCCTGCCTAAGTTTTCCTAGCCTGCTGGCCTGCCCTACAGATTTTAGACTTTTCACAGCCCTCACAATTGCATGAGCCAGTCCCTTAAAATAAATCTTTTTGTGCACATATATGTATGTATGTGTATATGTATACTTTTGTAGGTATATATGTGTATCTATGTATGTGTGTATGCACGTTTACATATATATGTATGTGGATGCATGCATGTAAGAATATATATATGCACCATCATCACCCTGATTGATGCCGGCGGCATGTGCGAAGGCTTTGAGGAAGGGAAAAGCTGGGTCTGTTCAAGGAGCTGAAGAAGGCCACGTGGTCCTAGTGCAGTCATTGTGGCACAAGGATCCTTGGGAAGGGTTGGCAGGGCAGACCATGCAAGGCTTTGGCAATCACATTCAGAATTGCATAGTTTATTATCAGAACAAGGGAAGCCATCGAAGGGTTTTTACTGTGAATTACATAACTTTTTCTCTACTCATGTATTCTTTAGCTAATCTGTTGCCTAACAGATCAATTATACCTTAACTCACATTAATACGCCTAAGATATCCCTCAAGCAGTGAGTGACTAATGCTGGGAATTAGCAGGCAGGTGGGAGAGTTATTTTGGCCCAAGAAAACTTCAAGGGCCTTCATATGACATCAACATGTGGCTCACTACTCCACCTATACTGGTTCATTCGGGTCCTGCAGCAGTGACCATGGAGCAGCTCTGTCATCGCCAGCAGTCTGGTCTTCCCTGCAGCTGGAGGTACACAGGTCTCCCCTACCTCCCTCTGGGTAAGCCAGAGTGCTCCAGGGAGGTAGGAGGGATCCTATGGTTGTGATTCTTACGCCTGTCTCCTCTTTGATGCCACCAGTGCCTTTCCACATATATTCCACTCTTGAATCCTCTCCACCACCCTGGGGAATGAGGTCCCTGCACTCTGAGTGCCTTGCCCAGGGTCAGGTGGCTAGATGTGGTGGAGTCGGGGCTCAGTTGGAGTTCCTCAGGGTCCAGGCTCAGGGCTGTTGCCCCTCATGCCTCAGTTGTCTTTATTCGAAAATAGGCAGATGCCAGCCCCCGGGCAGAGTGTCCAGGGCTGGAAGGGTTCATAGGGTGAAGAGACATGGGGTGAAACAGGACCCTGGAGGGTGGCATTCATCATAGCCTGGATACCTAACTGTATCAGAGCTCTAGAGTCGCTTGGCCCCAGGAGACTGCTCAGACTCCCCAGAGATTGCTTACAGTGCAGACTCAGTACATTAGTTTACAAGAGAAACCATACTGTACAGACAGCGTTGGCCCAGTGCACTCTTCCTGCAGGCAAATGTACAGGGGAAGCCAAACTGCGATCAGAACACTTTCTGGTGGGCTTAACATTGGGCAGAAATATTTGAATGATATTTCACTCTAGCCATAGAGAAACCTGATGAACAATGCACCATCTCAGTCAAAACAGGGACCATATGGGCCATGTTCGTGGCCGAACTCCCATATAACAGGCGCTTGATGTAAGTATTTATTGAATGAATAAATATGATTAAACACCTGTCTAGGATGAATTGCTTATTAGTGTTAACAGTAACATAAGTAACACTAGCAGCTCACACTTACTGTCAGTTGACCATGTGCAGGCACCTGCCAAGCACTTTGCATGGGTTGCATCCCTTAACCCTCACAACAATTCTATGGGTCAGGCACTGCCATTGTCCCCGTTTTAGATGAGGAAACTGGGACTCAGAACAGTTAGGTAACTAACTGCCCAAGGCCCCACAGCTAGTGAGGGAGCTGGGACTGGACTCAATTCAGTCACACTTCTGACGTGCACTACTGTGATTTAACCTCCCTCTCCCTCAGCAAGGCTGCGGCTACAGCCTTTTTCCTCTTTGAGGCCAATTTGCTATAGTTGATGATGACTCACCTCTTCTATAGACACACTCTTCTTTGATATGGGAATACTGTTTCGTCTGCAGGGTGGTCATGTTTGTTGATAACGCCTGATTTTTCCCTCATCTCCAGGTTACATGGTGATTTCTCCAGTCTCATTTTCTGCCACTGTGCATTGAATGATATTACAGATACCCACTGTCTCTATTGTACAGAGCTTTCTTATTTCCTTAGAGGGCTTTCCCCTTTCTCCTGGTTGGCATATAGCAACTATATAACTTAGTTGTTTATACCTCTGAGTGCTGGACTAGGGGAGAAGCCCAACACCTAAGACAGGTAATGAAGCCCAGTCCATCTGCACCTATGAATGAAAAGTCCCAAGGGGTCAAGAACTCTCAGGGAGAAGATACAAATGCTCCCCAGGGCAAAAAGGCAAGGGCTTCACGACAGGTTGATAATCCCAGGTCTCCAGTGAGGTTCCCTACTCTCTGACATATGGCCTAGATGGGTATGCTATTGGGTGAGGAAGACAGGGAAACTGGGAGACAACGGTGTATGTAGTGTTGGGTTATATGTTGTTGAAAAAGCACACTAAAAACAGCAACAACAACAGCAAAAAACACAAAGAGAATTGTGATGCATCCTTATGGCCTTTTCCATGTGTGGTTCTGAAACTGCACAAGGTGACACTCTCCCAATCTACCAGATATATTTATCCCAGGATTTCAAAAGTTCACCACCATTGGAAAGGAGATTCTTCTACCACTTATACCCTTATTTTTAGGGCCTGGAATAGGTTCCTAGTTGTCCTTCTTGTAAGCCCTCTGGAGGAGGTAAAATCTGAGAATCATGGGTCACCTTCCCAGTCCTGAAGAGTGTCTGTGTCAGTCCAAACTTGCCACATGTATGGATTTCCAAAGGATTTTTGGAAATTAGTGAGAACTCCTGATACTCATTTCACATAGAACAATGCATTTTCTGAAACAGATCATTTTGATGCTATGAAAATATATTCTGGCAAAATATATCATGACCTTTTAATTTTTAAAAAAAAATTATTTTATTTGTTTATTTTTGGCTGCATTGGGTCTTTGTTGCTGTGCGTGGGCTTTCTCGAGTTGCAGCGAGTGGGGGATACTCTCTGTTGTGGTGCATGGGTTTCTCATTGCAGTGGCTTCTCTTGTTGTGGAGCACTGGCTCTAGGTGCACGGGCTTCAGTAGTTGTGGCATGCGGGCTCAGTAGTTGTGGCTCACGGGCTTAGTTGCTCCGCGGCATGTGGGATCTTCCCGGACCAGGGCTTGAACCCATGTCCTCTGCATTGGCAGGCGGATTCCCAACCACTGCACCACCAGGGAAGCCCTTAATTTTTATTTTGATGAAGTTTGTTTAAAAGAAGAAAAAAATTAAGTGGCAACACAGGCCCTGAATTTTTGAGTAGTCCATCTTTTTAGGAAACTACTAAAATGAAAAGATTACTTATTCTGAAACTTGCTCTGTAATGGATTTAAGTTCATGATACTTGTTAGGGCTTAGTAGAAGGATATGTTGTTTATGAGATAAACTGTACTGGGATTACCCTTGACCTGGATATAGTATGTGGACACTTCAGAGCAGATTTTCTCAAACTTTTTTTGACCATAATATATAAATTTTACATTTTTACCAGTACACTCAATGTGTGCTACATTCACACATACAGAGATTTAAGAAATAAATCCCGTCCCTCATGTATAAAACATTTTGATATTGCCTATATTAGTGTATTATATTCTGCTTAATTTAAAAATTGTGGTTGTAACCTAGTACATTAACTTTATGATCTTCTATCAGGCAGTGAACTGCAGGTTGAAAAACTATTCAGGAGCCTACCTGAGAAATTTTACCCAAGGGACAGGAGAAGGGCCAAGGAAAGAACAATCTCTGTCTTTCTTTAGGAAGTACAGTGTAGTAAACTTTACACTTTCTGTGGGGAAATACAGGCACTGATGGAGGGGGCCTGGGAGCCAGCCATAGATTTGATGCTATTAAAGAGAAACAGCAGTTTAACCCACCAAATGTTTGTTAGGTGTATCTTATGTGTAGCCATTGTTCTGGGACTGAGGATACAGGTGAGAGAAACAGGCCTTGGCCTCAAGATGCTATAGATACTGACTAGTGGATAAGGCTGTCTAGGAAATGCCCATAGAATGAAACCAAAGAGGTCCAGGACGGAGTCCTGAGGTACACCAACATTGGTGGGAATGTGCAAAATCAGACAAACAAAAAGCAAACAGGGAAGGAAGAGCCTGAGAAGGAGCGGGAACATCACGAGGGTGAAGCATAGGAACCAAGGGAGGAGTGTATTTTAAGAAGGAAGGAGTGGGAGAAGCTAACCATGACGAATCTGCTAAGAGGTCAAGAAGGGCTAAAGTAGCACAGAGGTCTTTGGGGACTTTGGGAACAGCTGTTTCAGTAGCGTGGTGAGAGAGGAGGCCAGATTATACGGTTGAGAAGTGGGTAAGCTATAAGCTGTATAAACCAGGTTTGGTGAAATGCTGTCAGAGGTGATGGCCTTTGAAGTGACAAGCTCAGAGAAACATCACCTTGGCTTTATTAACATTTTCCATTCCAACACCCCAACTCTATGTGTGGGCTGATGTATTGCCACATCACAAATAACGATCAGTTCTGTAGATTGAAAGGGTATTAAGCCCAACCTCTTTGAGCTACTATATCCAGGACCATAACTGAGATCAAGATAAGGATGTTCATCTTGCCATGTCAGTCTTTAAAACTTAGAAAAAGATGAAAAATCAAATGGAAGACTAGATTCTCCAGGGACTGGAAGCCCCTAAGCTCCACACATATTAAAATGGGAGCCCAGGTTTTAATCCCCTTATGTGACATTTAGGTGATTGCATAAAACCCTCAGCTTTCTTTAATAGGGAAAAGGAACACCAAAAAGTTCCTGAGAAATGGGAACATAGTCGGCTTTAGACGGGAGTAGTAGAGCAGGGGTCCTGGAAAGTCAGATGAGTGACAATTCAGAGTATCCACCCAAGAAAGGGTTGATTACAATTACAGAATGGATTAAGTTCCTGTACAATGACATCTTTGAGCTTGGCTTGAGATAGGGGATGTGTCACTGTACATTGGAGGGGCTGGGGTAGTGTAGGAGATCCCTTTGGGCATCATATGAGGGTTGGGATAGAATTGGAGGGAGAAGGGAGAAGGATGCAGGACCAGCTTTCTGCTTCAGCATCCTGAGCTTGCCTAGCAGGGATGCCCTGGTTTTGTTCTCTTCAGGTGTAGATTTCACTTTTTGGAATGTTGGGGTAACCCTCTCACTGGTAAGGGTGGCCTCAGGAAGGAAGGCCCTTGGTAACAAAGTGTTGTGAGTAGGACTTAACTTGCTTCTTGCTTGGTAGTGAGGTTCTGGTGGTGATGTAGATATTTCCTCCCTCTCTAGCAGTGTGAGCAAGTTTTACAGGATGCAACCTCCTTCTTGTTTTAGGGGATAGAAGATGTTCCTTCTCTTTGCTGCTGGTCCAGAGGCTGAACAGGGTGAAAGGAATTCATCGTTCACCTGTTCTCTCAGAGAAGGTGAGCAGCTCCCACTGCTGGTTTGCTGTGTGGACATTCCAAAATCCTGAGACTTGTTTGAGATGTAATCCAGACAGGCTGACTGTAAAAGAAATCCTTGGAGTCTTATTTTGAGACTTTTACCAGTGCAGGTGAGCTACTGCATCATGTGGTCCAAGAGTGGGGTGGGATTGTTCAGGCTCTGAGGTTCTCATGGGGGGCATTATGTAATTAATTGGGGGCAGAGATAAGCCAGCCCAAGAAAGCTGCAGTAAACACAGCTAAAGGTTCAGAAAGAGGGAATGCATGGTCTACCGGCTAACAGAAATCCCCATTCCCCCTTGCCTCCACTTCCCTCCAAAAGGAAGGAGTGTTGCCACCAAAATAGGCCAAGGGCTAAGGCTATTTTATTGGTTACTCCTTTCATTGTGGGGACATTTCAATGAGAAGGGCTTTCCTAGTGACAAGCTCAAATTGAGATGTTCTCTCACCACTGTCTTGTGTGCTTTTCTGTCCATAGGATGGAGGAGTGAGAAGGTTGGGGCTGCTTTCAAAGGGAGGCTGTAGAGGTGAGATGCAGGAGATGCTGGGCAGGGTCTCCTCTCCTGAGAGGAAACAGGTGCACTCTCTCTCCCTCTCTGGTTCCTCTTTGCCTCCATGACTTTTCCTCCTACTAGGCTAAGGAAAGAGAGCTTGGGACATTGCCAACAAGGGAGCTGTCCAAATTCTGGAAGGCCTGGGGTGGGGATTAAACTCTAGATTTTATGGAGAAACTCTTCTTACCTCCAGTTTATGCAAAGGAATTTTCATAAATTGGGCATACTGTCCCTTGCGTTTGCCAATGTAGCTCCCAACTTTCTACATCAGGGCTTTGGGCTGAAGATCCAAAGGAAAAATCAGCTTATTTGTACGTCAGTGTCTGGGACTTTTGAGGGCAGGAGTCAGAGAGTTTAGGGGAGTTTAGGATTCCCTGTCATTGCTATTTATAATTATTTGTCAACTACCCCACCGTGAGACGATTAAAAGCTTCTTTTAGAAGCATAAACAGAAAGGCTCTACAAATGTGTGTGTGTGTGTGCATAAGTTAAAACTTTTCTAGAGAAGAATTTTGTCCTTAAGTAAGAGACTACAGAAAAACCAACAATGCTCACTTAAAACCAATGTCCATATTGTTTATTAATTCAAGGACTCAGTAGTTTGTTCAACTGGGAAAACTTTGGGAAGTTTTCAATGTGTGTATACGTGTGTGTGTGTATCATTGTTGGAACTGACTTTAAATATGTATGAGAAGTTTTTTTGTTTTTGACATTTTTCTTTCTGGAGATGTACTGATTAATTGAGAACTGAGGAGTTCATTTGTTTCTAGACAATTCAAAACCCTGTTTCAGGGAAGAGAGTGAAGTGTCTGTCTTCTAAAGCTGGACAGTGTGTAGGTCAAGGGTCAGGGAGAATAATGTAGGTCCCCAATTGTTCCCATACTGTCCCTTGCTCTTCACAGTGGTATGCTCTACTTACATAATCTTTTCTAGTTGCAAAACAGTTAATTTCTCTTAAACTTAGAGTGGGCTGTTGAAATACCTGAGTTTTAGTAATTTTTAGGGGCTCATAAGGGACATTTGACAGCATCTGAGGAGAAAGGATTTCTGCTATGAGATTATAAGTGGGAACATTGAGGAGTCTTTGGCATCTGGGGAGCTAGTCCTTCTTCCTACATCAGTGTGAATCTGGAGACAAATCTGCCTTGGTTAGTGTTTTCCCAGATTAGGCACCATTAGCCTTTGCTATCCCAGTAATTCCTCACTTGTTATATTGAACCACACGAAATTATCATTTTTATGTCAAAAATAGTCAAACACCAACAAATTAATATGGTTTAATCCAATACTAAACAAGGGCATCTACTGATAAAGTACTACACTCTTGTTTTGAAATGTTTTGCCCTATTCTTCTAGTAGATATACGGATTTATTTAATTTTTATATTTGGTAAAACCAATTTGGAAATTCTGGTACATATTTGTCTGAGACACTCGAGGAAGGATCCATTTGATAGTCTTGGGTCAAAGAGGTTGGGTAAAGCCAGGATCCACCTGGAAACCTTTTGGGTCTTATGGGAGGGCTGTTAGCCATAAGAAGTGAGCAAAGTAGATGCAAACTGCATTGGCAGGCCCTCTCCCTCTGCCTTGGGAGACCCTGGCTCCTCCTGTCATCCATTGGTACATGAGAGACAAGGGGGATGAAACTGTGAGGGCCTGTGAAAGGAATCAGGTTTATCTTTTTATTTTATTTAAGCATTGGCTCAAATGCATCCCTCTGGGCTAAGCTTGAGAAGTGCCAAGTCCTCTGGTGCTGGCAGATGATACAAGGACTACAAAACCTCCCAATACTCTGCAAAGGACACCAATATGGCTTCTGTGTTTTATCAAAAAACCCCAAGGACTCTGGACACTGAAATGAATGTCTTGGTGCTAGAGACACCTTCTGAGAACTAGTTATAGCTGATAGGAGCTGTAGTCATGCCTTTACACTCTGGCATCATCTCAATGTAGTTTTCCCTTCTGCGTTTTCTCTCTTGCGGTTTTCATTTCTGTATCTCTCAGGGTTTTATTCTCAGTGAATTCCTCAATATGATTTTTTTCCCCTGAGAGATAGATAGATTGGTTCACTCATTCATAAAATATTTTTACAGGACAAATGAAAGGAAGGTTTAGATGATTACCTCAGAGGAATAGATTGCTATTGGATTTCATGTTGGTGCCAGCAGAGGCACAGGGAGCTCCTCTGGGATATCAGCACTCTTTTTTTTTTTTAATCAGGTATTTTGTGCAGCTTTGGACCATGGGTGTCTACGATTCCTTTGGGAGAAAATTTCAGCTCCCCAGAGTATAAAGTCCAAGACCTTGAATAAACACTCCTTCAAATCTAAGGCACAGAAAGAAATGAATCTCACTTTTTTATACTGTGCTAAGAATTTCCAAGTATCACCTAAAGATGTAGTTCCTTTAGTGACTGACTCCTCTGGAGTCCAGGAGTCTCCAGCTCTCAATATTTCTACTTGCAGATGCAAGAAATGACTTTCTGATGTTCTTTTGCAGATTTTAGGAAAGTGCCTGTATTTGCTTATAAAAACAAACAATGCTAATCTTCAATGGTCCAATGAATCATTTGCATAATGGTGATTTTAGAAACAGATCCCCAATTCTCCTGTGGTCCAACCTTTAGAACAAGGTTCATTCATCTCAAAGTCATTTGACCAACAGAAGGAGCTCTCAGATCCTTTTTTAGTTACTAGGATGTCTTTCAAAGTCTGAGGATGGTGGCCAAGGTCTTGGATCTGTTCTCTCTCAGGGGAGAATGTCCCAGCCAATTTCTTTAGCAGTGGGTTCATATCCCAGCATTAGTCCCCCTCTTTCCCTCATTCCAAGGACTAAATTCTGACACAATTTGACTACATTTTTAATCTAGTAGTTATTTAAATAGAAATGAGCCCTACAAAAATTTGGTTCAAGAAAGAATTAATGATTGGAACTGCAAATTTTATGCTGAAATAAACTTTCAAGCATTTTCTTTGTTCATATTTGTGATATGCTAAAACATTTGGATTATATTAAAATGTTAAAGAGCACAATTGTTCAGCTCTTCACTGTGGAGTTAAGGCCCCCAAGCTTTCACCCTTGGCCCATCTATTCTCTCTCTCTCTCCCTGCCATGATCTTGGATTCTGTTGTGGTTTCAACTACCACTTCTCTGTGGATCACTTCCAAATCTACATCTTCATTGCAGGCCCTGAACTTTGGACTTGGATCTCCAGCCTTCCCCTTGACACTTCCACCTGGGTCTCTCATAGATACCTGGGAGTCAACAGAACTAAGCTGAGCTCATACTTTTGTCTTTTAAGTGTTCATCTCCTTCTTAACTTGAAATTTCAGTCCCTGAGACCACTATGATTGGATCTCCATTATGGAAATTTGTGATCTAGTCTTTCTTTTTCTTCCTATCTACTGCCTACCCCATCAACACCAGCCAATTTACCTCACATTTCTGAACATCTGTCTCCTCCTCCTCACTCTTCTACTGACCTAATTTATGCTTCTTCCATCTCTTGCCTGTCTGTGATGAGTTCCTGACTGATCTCCTTAGTGGTTACCTAGACAGTCAATCATCAGTCAGTGGTTCCTACTGTCAGTGGGTATCACACACTCCTGGAAAATTTGTTGAAAACACAGATTCCTGGACCCTACTTGATTCAGTAGGTCTGTAGTATTGCCTACAACTATGCAATCTATAAATGTTTGTTGAGTGAATAAGTAAATTCAAGGATTCTCCTTCTACACTTGTATGAAAAAATAAAAGAAGATAAGGAAATAATTTTAGTTAATAGAACAGTTTAGTGATGCCCAGGAAACAGAAGAAAGAGCGTTGCTTCTCTCAACCTGTATTCAAAGCAAGTAAAATATGTGATTAGTGTGTGGAACATTCATGTACCAACTCACTGGTGCCATAGAATAGGGTGTGTACGTATCTGTCCTATGTCAATTTTCATTTGTTTCAAAATCATTTTTTATTTTCCTTTCGATTTCTTCTTTGACCCAATGGTTGTTTAGAAGTGTGTTGCTTAGTTTTCACATATTTGTAGGTCTTATCACTTTCCTCTTGTTGATTTCTGGTTTCATACCACTATGGTCAGACAAGATAGTTAATACAATTTCAGTCTTCTTAAATTTGCCAAGATTTATATTGTAGCTATCATATGATCTGTCCTGGAGAATATACCATGTGCACTTGAGAAAAATGTATATTAGGCTGTTGGATGAATGCTCTGCATATTTCTATTAAGTTCTCTTGGTCTAAAGTGTGGTCCAATTCCAATATTTTTGTTGATTTTCTGTCTGGATGATCAGCAATAGTGCTGAGAGTGGAATATTGAAATCCCCTCCAATTATTTTATGTTGTCTATTTCTGCCCTAAGACATGTTATTAATTGCTTAATATATTGGGTTGGCCAAAAAGTTCATTTGGTATCTTCCATAAGATGGATCTAGTAGCACTTAGTCGTCTTTAACTTCATTCGAAACAATTTTGTTAGATTGTATTGTGACAGCTGTCGTATCAGCATGCATTTTTAAAAAACTTATCAAAATTGGTGAATTTTTGTGTAGCCATTTTAGTATCGAAGATGGAAGGAAAAAAGCAACATTTTTCAGCATATTATGTCTTATTATTTCGAGAAAGGTAAAAATGCAACCGAAATGCAATAAAAGATTTGTGCAGTGTATGGAGAAGGTGCTGTGACTGATCATGTCAAAAGTGGTTTGCGAAGTTCTGTGCTGGAGATTTCTTGCTGGACGATGCTCCACAGACAGGTAGACCAGTTGAAGTTGATAGCAATCAATTTGAGACATTAATTAAGAATAATCAATGTTATACCTCACGGGAGATAGCCGACATACTCAAAATATCCAAATCAAGCGTTGAAAATCATTTGCACCAGCTTGGTTATGTTCATCGCTTTGATGTTTGGGTCCCACATAAGTTAAGCAAAAAAAACCTTCTTGACTGTATTTCTGCATGGAATTCTCTACTTAAAAGTAAGAAAAATGTTCCATTTTTAAAATAAATTGTGACAGGTGATGAAAAGTAGATACTGTACGGTAAGGTGGAATGGAAGAGATTTGGAGCAAGCCAAATGAACCACCAACAACACCACCAAAGGCCGGTTTTCATCCAAAGAAGGTGAGGTTGTGTATATGGTGGGATTGGAAGGGAGTCTTCCATTATGAGCTCCTTCTGGAAAACCAAAAGATTAATTTCAACAAGTACTGCTCCCAGTTAGACCAACTGAAAGCAGCACTCGACGAAAAGCATCTGGAATTAATCAACAGAAAACACAAAATCTTCAATCAGGATAATGCAAGACTGCATGTTTCTTTGATGACCAGGCAAAAACTGTTACGGCTTGGCTGGGAAGTTCCGATTCATCCGCTGTATTCACCAGACATTGCACCTTTGGATTTCCATTTATTTCGACCTTTACAACATTCTCTTAATGGAAAAACATTTCAATTCCCTGGAAGACTATAAAAGGCACCTGGAACAGTTCTTTGCTCACAAAGATAAAAAGTTTGGGGAAGATGGAATTATGAAGTTGCCTGAAAAATGGCAGAAGGTAGTGGAACAAAAGGGTGAATACGTTGTTCAATAAAGTTCTTGGTGAAAATGAAAAATGTGTCTTTTATTTTTACTTACAAACCGAAGTCACTTTTTGGCCAACCCAATATTTCGGTACTTGGGTGTTGGGAGTGTATGTACTTAAAATTGTTATATCTTCTTAATGTATTGACCCCCTTTTCATTATATAATGACCTCCTTTGTCTCTTGTTACCCTTTTTGGTTTGAAGTCTATTTTGTCTGATATAAGTTGGCTATGCCTGCCTTCTTTTTGTTTCCACTTGCTTGAAATACCATCTTCCATCCTTTCACTTTGAGGATGAATTAAATCTCCTGCAGGCAGCATATAGTTAGGTCTTGTTTTCGGGTTTTGTTTTGGCTTTTTTTTTTTGGTTTTTTTATTCATCCAGCCGCTCTGTGCCTTTTGATTAGTGAGTTCAATCCATTTACATTTAGGGTGATTATTGACATGTAAGGATTTTCTACTGCCATTTTATCTTTTGCCTTCTGATTATTTTGTCTCTCCATTGTTTCTTTTTCCTTCTGTTTCTGTTTACATTTTAAGTTGGTGGTTTTCCATGAGGATTTGCTCAGTCTCCCTGTTTTTAATATTTCATGTCTCTATTCTAGATTTTTGCTTTGTGGTTATCATGAGGTTTACATAAAACATCTCATAAATAAAAGAGTCCTTTTTCTTCTGATAACATTTTACTTTCAGTCTCCTATAAAGGCTTCATCTTTTTACTTTCCCCCTTTTATATATATATTTTTTCCCTTTTATATTTTTGATGTAACAAATTATCTCTTTTTAATGCCGTGATTTTATTACCAAGATGTAGTAGTTATAGTTATTTTTAATGATCTTTTCCTTTAACCTTTGTGCTATAGGTAAGAATATAATATATTATTCTAAAAAAAAAGTTATAGTATTCTAATTCTGACTCTTTATCACCTTAATCAGAGTTCTGTGTACTTTCCTTTTTTTGTTTCAACTTGAATAGCTCCTTTTCAACGTTTCTTATAAGGCAGGTCTAGTGGTGGTGAACTCCCTTAGCTTTTGCTTGTCTGGGACAGACTTTATTTCTCTTTCATATCTGAAGGATAACTTTGCCAGAGAGCATTCGTGGCTGACAATTTTTATCTTTCAGTATTTTGAATATTTCATTCCACTCTCTCTGGCCTATAGAATTTCTGCTGAGAAATCTGCTGATAGCTTAATGGGGATACATTTGTAGGTTACTGCTTTTTTCCCCTGGCTGCCTTTAAAATTCTTTACCGTTGACTTTTGACAATTTTAATATAATGTCTCTTGGGGAAGGTCTTTTTGTGTTGCAAAAATAAGATGTTCTATAGCTACGTACATTTGTATATTCAGTTCCTTCCCCAGTTTGGGAAGCTCTCAGCTATTATTTCTTTAAATATGCTTTTTCCTCGTGTCTTTCTTCTCCTTCTGGGATGCCCATTATTCTTATGCCGGCTTTTCTAATGTAGTCAGATAGTTCTCATAAGGTTTCTTCACTGTTTAAAAATCTTAGTTCTCTCTCCTCTCCCACTTGAATCATTTCTATATTTCTATCTTTGAGCTCACTAATTCTTTCTTCCATATGATCTGCTCTATTTCCGATGTATTGTAATGCATTCTTCATCTCATTTATTGAGTTCCAGAAATTCTGTTTGGTTCTTTTTCAGATTTTCAACTTCTTTGGTAAAGTAGTCCTTCTGTTCATTAATCTTATTCCTGAGATTATTGTATCGTCTTCCTGAATTTTCTTGTAGCTCATTGAATTTCTTCATAACTGCTATTTTAATGTCTTTATCAGTTAGATCTCAATATTCCGTGTCTTTGCTAGAAAATTGTCATTTTATTTTTGTGATGCCATATTACCATGATTTTTCACGGTGTTTGGTGAAAAGTGCCTCTGTCGCTGCATTTGAAGTAGCAAATTTCTCATTTAGGCAAGGCTTTATTTTGATTCTAACCGTTCTACAGACTGGTAGTTAAGAGCGTTCCTTTTGTTTTCCAGAAGGTGGTGCTATAGCACAAGTTTTTGGTTTCTCTTACCAGCTCTAATTAATTGCTGAGATTGGGCAGTGTATTTAAAAAAAAAAAAAAAAAGCAAAATGTGATGGCAGAGCAAGTGAGCCAGTTAGCACTTGGGGCTTTGAGTGTACCGATGCCTGATAGGGAGGTCCTCCAGTAGAGGAGTCCCAGAGGTCCTTGGGCAGTGCTGTTGCCTCCTGAGGCAGACAGCGGGAGACATTTTCCTTCAGTTCTCTTTGCCTGCTTCCCTTTCCTCTTCCTCTCCCCAGTCACTCTGGCCTCTCCTGAGAGACAGCAACAGAGCAACTGATCCCTACAGCTCAGCACATGGCTGGGCAGGCCCCGCTCCCCCCCCCCCCCCCCCCACTGCCTTCACCCTCCACCTCCTCAGGTAGAAAAGTCGTGCTGGCTCGAAGCCTTCTCTGCCGCCACCAGCTCTGCCTCCAATTCCCTCTCTTTGCCAGTTCCTCTAGGGTCCAATCCACCCTCTTTCAGATGCACAGAGGGATGGATCTCATGGGTGTCCTGTTTATGCCTTTCAGGGTGCTTTTTTTTTTTTGCTTATGGATGTCCGATTAGTTGTAAATCAACGGGGAGAGAAAAAAGGAACGACTCATGACACCGTGCTGCTGATGTCACTCATTATAAAATTTTTGATACGTAATCTAATAGAATTTTTAAGGTTTATAAGTACCTATACTCGTCCATCTCCCTATAAAATTAAAGTTGCAAATTTTCACCATAATCAGTCTTAATATTATAGTCATTAAAAATAATAGTAATGAAGATGAGGTAATAATGTGGCAAATAGGTATGATAAAAACATATCAAATGGGGGAAAAAGGCAGGATATGAAATTATGTACATATAAGACCTGAAACCATAAAACTCCCAGACGAAAACATAGGGGGAAAAGCTTTCCAACATTGGTCTTAGCAATGATTTTTTTGGAATTGACACCAAAAGCACAGGTAACAAAAGCAAAAGTAAACAAGTGAGACTACATCAAACTAAAAAGTTTCTGCATAACAAAGGAAACAATCAACAAAATGAAAAGGCAGCCTACGGAATGGGAGAAGATATTTGCAAATCGTATATATGATAAGGGGTTAATACCTCAAATATATAAAGAACTCATACAATTCAATAGCAAAAATCCAAATAACTCAATTGAAAAATGGGCAAAGGACCCAAATAGACATTTTTCCAGAAGAGACATATAAATGGCCAACAGCTATATGAAAAGATGCTCAATATCACTAATCACTGGGGAAATGCAAATCAAAACCACAATGAGATATCACTTCACACCTGTTAGAGTGGCTACTATCAAAAAGTCAAAAGACAACAAGTATAGGTGAGATGTGGAGAAAAGGGAACGCTTGTGCACTGTTGGTGGGAATGTATTGGTGCAGCCACTGCGGAAAACCAGAAAATTAAAAATGGAGCTACTGTATGGCCCAACAGTTCCACTCCTGGGTATTTTTCCAAAGGAATTGAAATCACTATCTTGAAGAAACATCTGCACTCCCTTGTTCATTGCAGCATTATTTACAGTAGCCAAGATATGGAAACAACATAAGTATCCATTGACTGATGAGTGGGTAAAGAAAATGTGGTCTATATATACACTGAAACACTGCTCAGCCTTAAAAAAGAAGGAAATCGGGACATTTGCAACAACTTAGGTGAACCTGGAGCATATTATGCTAAGTGAGATACGCCAGACACAGAAAGACAAATATTGCATGATCTCACTTATATGTGGAATCTAAAAAAGCCAAACTCATAACAACTTGTACTCTAAAGAGAGTAGAATGGTGGTTACCAGGGATTAGGGTGTGGGGAATTGGGGAGATGTTGTTAAGGGTGTAAACTTGCAATTAGTAGATAAGTTCTGGAGATCTAATGCACAACATAATGATTATATCAACAATTCTGAAGTGTAAACTTCAAAGTTGCCAAGAGAGTAGATCTTAGTGGTTCTCACCACAAAAAAAGAAATACAATAATATAATAGAGGTGTTAGCTAATGCTAATCATATTGCAATATATAAATGTATCAAACCAAAACATTGTATACCTTAAACTTACACAATCAACTATACCTCAGTTAAAAAAAAATTGTTAACATGTCTTACACAAAGTAAACACTCAGTAAGTGGTGCTTATTCACTAATCCTGGGGCTAAAGACAACCTGTTACACATATTTTCATTTAAAAGTTATGTCTAGTTTCAAGTTTTCTTTGTTTTTTTAAGTCTCAAGTTTTCTAAGTTCAAGGACCATATTTTTCATCATCAGGATATTTTACTAATTCTTTTCATATGAACTTATGCTTGATTCATAGTCACCAACTTTTTCATATCCTCCCATTTAGAAAAATATATTTCTTTGAGGAATGGAATTTAAACATATTTACCTTAAAGTCATTTCAGTTTGCTCTACTCATCCCTTGGTAACAAATTCTTCCATTTGTTGTATTTCATGGCTTTAGTTTATAGTTATAAGTTTATAACATATATTATAACATAATAAATGTTAGTATTGTATATATGAACAGTGCAGATTATAATATTTTCTGAGTATGACAACTCCTTTTTACCATTCTTCTTGTAGACAGGTTGTTTTTGACATATACATTTAAAAAGTTGTGCAGTATTTTTCAGAATACCTGTCAGGAAATGCCCATGTTCACACATTAATCAGAAGAGGAGTTTGAGAAGCCTTGCAAGCTTGGGGAAAAGAAAAAAACAGCCAAATACTGGCAGTCGGCAGGGAACCTCGGCCAGGTTTGGCATTTCCTGGTTTGATTGCCAGTGAGGTGATGTGTGAGCCTGGCTTTGTATGATTGCATTGAAGAGCCGGATCATCAACCTCCCTTCTGATTCTGTGCATGTTGGGGAAACTTCTGGTTCTGATTTGGCTTCCTGTGTAGACCCACCTCCAGGGAGGAGACTGTGATGGTCACAGAGAATCTGAGTAGTCTGTTCCTTTTACAGTTGTTACGATTCTTGTTCCGCAACTATAGAAGAGCAAAAAAAGCAGGGAGGGTTTTCTGGTGATGTTTTGGCTTCACATCTAAGTTTACTTTGAGAGAGAAAGCAAAACAGGTCAGAGGCCAACAGTAGAGTGAATTTAAGAAATACACAGAATGTTATGAGGTCTTTAGAGGACTGTAAAAAGCAAAGGTCAGCAAGCAATCTCCTACTCATGGTATCTTGGGACTCCTTGTAGAGGTCTTAAGTTTAGAGAAATATAGCAAGTTAGTGCCTTAAAAAGAGTAACAAAAATGATCACACTGTAGGAAAAGAGATCCTAGAAACAAAGAACAAAAATTCATGACCAGCCTTGGCCAGTGGGAAAACCCCTTCAACACTTCCTGTGTTCTTTTGACCTGTTCTCATCATTCTTCAAGCACTCCCTTGCTTTCTGGCACAATTAGACTTTCAGAGGGCTGACTCCATGCTCTTTCCAGATTTGTCCGTGTTTCTATGACTCCAGTATAAAAGTAGGCAGGTCATCTCACTTGGCCTTGACAGATCTAGGAACAAGGCTCCTGCCCCGCCCTGAGCCTGCACCCCACTCTGGGTGGATCCCAACCTACTTCCGGGTGTGGATTGTGACTTTATGGCCATCACCAGGAAATCATACCACCCTCCCAATAAGCCCGAAAGATGTGCCCATATATGCTTATCTGGTAAGAGCAGGGTTAGTTTTTGTTGCTTCCAGTGGGATCTCCTTGTTGCCTGCTTGGACAGACTCCTTTGTCTGATGTGGTACATTGTTCAACTTTATTTGTATGGGGCTCTTTTGGTCATCTATGGTTTGACTCACAGCTACTATAATCAAGCCTCCATTTGACAAGAGACCCTCAGGAGGCAGAATGTAAGGCAATATTTCTGGAGGGCAAGATATACTAGGAAGCAACAAATGTTGCATCCTATTAATTATTGAGACCGAAAGGCATAAGCGCTAAATCCATGTGAGACAGCACTAAAAAGCTTTGCAAAAATCCCTCTATCCTAAGCTGTTGACATTATGCACGGGACCATCAACAACTAGCTTGTAAACCTGTGGTTGTTTTAGGTGTAACGAGACATTACATGTAGGAAATTATGGGACTTATCTCAAAAATTTCCACCACCCCAGCATGATAATACATTCCTCTCCCTAATGAAAGAAGCATTCCTTTCAATGAAAGTAAAATAAAATAAATAATAATAAACAATATTAAAAATGTGAACAATGAAGCATGACTTTTCAAAGCTTCTTTTCTCTTCTAATACAGAATAATTTTAGGACAGTATTAAATACCCGTTACCTAAAATATCCAAGTGGTAGAAAGACTAATGCTTTTGAGTAAAGGCTTCGTTAACCTGCAAAAGAGAAATGTTTTCAGAGGAAAAATATAAAACTGGACAAAAGGAGCAAAACATGGGAAAATGCCCATTTTCTTGCAGTCATACTTCTTATTGGGAATATTAATTTGCTGAGTGAACAGCGAGCATGGTGAGGAGACAAAGTCACTGTTTTGGTGAATCTGTTTGAAGAACAATTGTAAAAGTGATGAAGGTAAAAGTCTGTGGTGGAAGTTTAAATGCAGGGACCCCAAGCAAGATCTTCCTGTCCCCATTCCTGGGCCTAGGGTGGAGCTACAGCTATGGGCTATGGTTAGAATATGCATAGTATATTTTTCAGTTCAAAGGAACAAAGTGAAAAAGAGGTAATTTTGGTAGATCACTTATGTTGCTGCCAGTGTGTCCCATCCATCACTGCTCCCTGAGGGTTTCCCGTGAAACATCAAAGTGACTTTCAAACAGCACTAATTAAGCACTCATGTGGCTTTGCAGAACCTCTGCTCCCTCAGTTTTAAAATCTGGGTCATGTTGTCATATGAATGTTTTATTCCTGGCAGAAGAGCAAGGACTGCCACCCAGGGGATACCTATCCAGTTTTCCCATGAAAGTTTAAAATGTGCATGTGGCGAGTAGCACATATTTGTAAATTAGTCAAAGATGTTTTTCAAAACATGATCAAACTTAACAGCTTCTCACGCAAGAACTTCCTATAAATGTATTGCTTTTTCTCTGTAAATTCCCAGAAGTGAACGGGATGGTGTAAGGTCTACTTTCTTTTGCTAATAACCAGACACACACTAAGTTGCATTTAAACAAGAACAGCATTTAACAGCTCTGAACTGCTTCTCCAGATGTGAAAACATATCCATATGAACCAGATACTTCTGTAAAATCTGTGTTGCTGATCTGTATCTGTCGCCTAAGCTCTTGCTACTTAAAGTGTAGTCCAACAGCATAGGCATTACCTGGGAGCTTGAGAGAAATGCAGCCTCTAAGGCGCCACCCAAGACCTGTTGAATCAGAATCTGCATTTTAACAAGATGCCCAGGTGATCTGTCTGCTCCTGAAGATGGGACAGCACTGGGCAGGGGAGGAGAAGGAAGCCCTGAGGGATGCAGTAGAACATGAGACAAGCGCTTCTACCACATAGCCCACCAGAGCTCTGCAGGTTTCAGCCACACCTGGAGCTCACCTGCCCCTTCCGGGTGTCATTAGGATTCTGGCTACTAATGGGCTCACGGTGTTGTGTGAGGGTCTGGCAGGACTGCTGCAGGTGGAAAAAGCAGAGTGATAGAGAATTAAATGGTCAGGACTTCTAAATGCAGCAGAGGTTCTCATGTGGCACCGACCATTATATTCCCTGTCCTTCCTCAAATAGCTTGCATGTGGTTTGACCCCACATCTAGGTGACGGCCAGGCCCTGGTGTTCCTTGTAGAAACGGTGGGGCTTAGAGGGTCACCCAGGAGGTAAAGGAGGAGGCTGGAGGGAAGCCAGACAATGTGAGCCCCATTTGCCCAGTTCTACCAAAACAGCTCTGTTCTTATTTGCTTGATCTGTTAAGGTTCCATTTAAGATTTGCTGAATACTTAGCAAGGCTACGGATACCACTGCCCAGAGCAGCGAGCACCAGAACTATTCCCAGATCAGGTTAAGAGCAAGGCCGCGTGGTGTGAAGAGACGTGGGTTTTGGAGTCAGACATCCCTCGGCTTGAATAGCTCTGCTTCTCCTCAGCAGACATACACTCTCCATGCCTCAGGGGTCTCATCTGTGAGCTGGAGATACTAACAGTAGGTGACCACACACCTGGTCTGCCCAGGACAGTCCCTTGGTCACACTTCTTATCTTTACGTTAATATTGACGACTTCCTTTGCTCTCCAGAGTATCTTGGTTTGAATGATATGGTCACCCTAATACCTACTTTGAAGGGTGGTTTTAGGTACTAAATAAGATTAGGTAACTACAGTGCTTGATGTCATCTAAGTGACACTTATTAAAGAAGACATTCTTGTAACCCGAATGGTTACAGAGTTACCAGTATTGAGTAGGTTACTCTTGGCCTTGGTACTCAAGTTCGGCAGACCAAACCAGGGAGATCTCTGCCCACACCCTTTCAAAGTGGAACGTTGCACTTGTCCTTTTTTAGCTACCATGACCTTTGGCTCTCCGAACCCCTGAGAGGGCTGTCTGGGGTGGTCATCGTTCTCAAGTAAGGAGGTATTTTGTGTAGGGGCTTGTTATAACTGTGCTCTGCTTGGACATAGAGAGTGAAATGACGAGGGTACAGGAGTGGTACCAATTTACTTTTCAAGCCTTTCAAAGAGGTAACCTCCTGGCTCAAGATCCAATTACCTCCACCTGAGAGTTCCTCTTGAGCCCCCTTCTTCTGTAGTTTCCCATGGCCAGGCTGGGAATGAATGGATCATATTACATTCTATACTTCAAATAATGCTTCAGGAAGAAAGGCAGTGTGTCCTGCCTTTGTGAAGTTAGGGTCTTGGGGTGGTGTTCTTAAAATGTATTAAGGAAAAGTAGAACTTACGCTGCTAAACAATAATCCAGTGCCCACTATTTCAGGTGGTCCAGAGAAACGCTATGACATGGTGTTTTACCCTCTTCTGTCCGGTGCTCATGAGGAAGGACGGCATCATGAGAAATTTTCTGGACTCTAGAGCAGAGGGCTTCTCTGGAAAAAGGGTTTGAGATTTAAGAGGAGGTTTGGTGTCAGTAAAATCATCACCCACACAGCTTTTCCATTGACATCTGCACTAGTGGAGACCAAGGTTGGGCACAGTCATGGTATTTATCTCGCCAAGATGTATACAAGACATCAGTATCTTTAATTCATGGCTGGCTACCTGCACAGGAAAACAAGTGGACAGAATGTGCTCTGGGACACTAATTTAAACCTATAGAAAAGTCTTTTATCTCTTTTGAAAAGTGATAAGGAGATTCATAATCTATGGTTTAGGTGGATACATAACAACCAAATATTTTTAAGAGTTTAAAAACTTTTAAATAGGAAGTGCTTCACTATACCCCAAACCTGTCAAGTGTCAGAGGTCAAAACAGATCCCACAATGCCACATGACATGGGCTTAAAAAAGTCTTTATTGAGGAAAGGGGGTTCTTGCAAAGAGAAAGCACAGATTCCCCATCTTTTCATGACCCATGGAGAGGCCCACTGTACATGCAGCATGGGTCCATATTCTAGAGGAAGGGCCCTGACTCTACTGTGGGTCCCCCTTTGATGGGATGAGCATGAGAAAGTGGGCTCATTGATGAGGCAATGAACAGGTTGTCTGGTACCAGGAAGTCTGAATTTGGGGTGCTAATTATGTACAAGAGTTGTCTGGGAATGCTGGTAGCCCAGCATCTTGGCTTAGGAGCCCTTGAGCAATTACAGATTCTCTACAGGAGGGAAGGAGCCAGTGGTCCTTGGGGAGCTGAGTTTTGGTGAAACCCCTCTCAGTAGAGAGGGGAGGTGAAGCCCCCTTCCCAAATCCCAGCTGCCTCATTGACAGGTAATCCAGAATGAGCGCCTAGGGACACCTGTGGGCAATTGTGGTCATTGCATTAGAAAGCCCACAGGTGATATAATAGTGTCTGGGAATATTTTATAAAGTCTAATCTTGGCTGATGGCGAAACTGAAACAACCTCACACGTATCATTTTGGTGTTAATACCTTGTCCCGATCCAACTACATCATGAACTACCATTACAGCCCCATCTGTGTAGACATGAATCAAACAGCAGCCTGGAAATAAAATTAGAAATCTGTGCTTCCTGCCATCTGTACGCGAATCTTTGACAGTGAGGCAGTCACAAATGAACTACCAAAAGTCCCTAAAATAAAGACAGTTTCATTCAAGTACGTACAGGATCAATGGGTTCATCCAAAGGTGTGTGCCACCTGTGAATAGCAAAGGTGCCACTCCATGAAAACTGTGAAGTAAAGAAAAGCCTACATGTACACTTTATTGTTAGAATTTAGTCCTGAGCTTTCTCTCGGTCCTCTTGCCATTTTCAGCTGCACGAATAGTTACAGTTCGAATGCCTGCTGGGCACTGTTCTCCTATCTCCCTCTTTCCTATCGTGAGGTTGAATTCAATGGGGAATGCTCTCACCCTGCTTCTTCTGCCCTGCGAAGCAATAACAAATTGACCCAAATTGTTAACACCCAGCGGAATTTAGAGCTCCTTGTCCTTTGTTGGCTTACTGGCTCCTTTTGCCCGCAGTTGTCATTTAGGGATCGCCACTCTGTCCTAGTGAGTGTGTGTTCCTGTTCCTCTGAGCCTATTACTGTCAACTTCTTCTGGGGAGTAAAAAGCATGCAGAGAAAAGTAAGGAATAGAATATAGCAAAGTATAAAGAAAAAAAATCATCCATTATCTCATTGCTCACACCCTGTTATCATAAGAAAAATTGAATAGCGCTAATATAAGTCCTCAGTCCCTTATCTGCAATTATGAATTCCAAAAAGCCCTGAAAGCCAACGTGGTGGAGAAACCTGACTTGATCTTATCCAATGATGAGATTCATAGTCTTTTAAAAAATCTCAGTGTGAATAATCATACACTTCACTGAGGAAGTACAAGCTTGAATAGGGTATGTTGCCCCAGACTCTGCTGAAGATTTTACATAGTATCTGGTAGACAGATCATATGATCTTTTAAATCAGGAAAATTAGGATCCCAAAATACGTCTGGCCTAAAGGGCTTCATAGAAGGGATTATGAACATGTACATGTACCCAGTTAGAAAAATCAAACAATACAGGACAGTACAAGATGAAGAATGAAGTCTCCCCTGCCCACTTATCAGCCCTGTCTCTTTTCCTAAAGGTAACCACTGTCATCATTTCCTTGAAATTCCTTCTAGAATTTATTTTTATGAATATGCCATAATTTTGTGAGATGATTTTTACAAAAGGTATAATGTAAACATCATTCTTGGATATTTTCCCATAGCATATAAAGCTCTACCTCAGTTATTTTAATAGCTGCCTAGCAGTCCATCATATAGATGCAGTGTAATTTATTTAAGAAGTCCCAAATAAGGAACACTTTTTTTTTGGGGGGGGGGTGCCCTCTTGTATAAATATCTCCTGAATCAGTGAGTCTGACCCCAGGTAAATAAAAGAATGGAAAGAACAGCTCTGCTGGATGGTGCAGCATTCCCAACCTTTTGTGGAGCTGGGACAAACCATTGTTTTCTGGATCTCAGGACAGCACCTCCTCCTCCAAGGTGTTATAGCATATATTTGTTATTTAAATTAGAATACATGTATTGTGAGAATTAAAAAATATGTGCATCACAAAATCATGGGGGGGGTGGGTCATGAAGATTCCATCTATAAATGGAGTGGGCTGTGGGTTTCTATTTGAGGGCTCATTAGGAAGCAAAGGTAAAAGGTGGGGCCTCCCTCAAGGAGATGAGCAGGTAGAGAAAAGATGAGTTCTGAAGCTTCTAGAATAGTCAGAAACATCGGGGGAACACAGGAAAAAGCCCAATAGGCCAGTGATACCTTCATACCTATTGCCAAGGGATTAGACAGTGAGTCAAAGGGGCCGTGGGAGGGACTCAGTGCGGTTCTGGAACACGAGACAAAGCTGCAGAGGCAGTTGGGCTTGGATGAGGGTCAAGAATGAGGCCCAGGCCCCGGGCAGGAGAGGAGCTGCTGAGAAGTGCCCACGTAAGTGTTTCCCTTGGTATAAGCAGAGGAGGGATGTGCCTGGGACAGGCTCAAACCTCTGCCCTCCCTCCTTCCAGATGCCAAGGGTGTCATGCCGTGACACCTACAAGCCTTGGGGTGAGGGCGGTGGGAGGGAAGAGAGGAAACGATGAGTGAGCTCTGTGGAAGTCGTTTGGGGGAAACCTGGGACATCCATCGAAAGGACATGCAGTCACTAGAGTAGAGCTGAAGATGGGGTGGCCGAGCGTCAATGTCGGGGAGCTCTGATGTGCAACCATCGATGCCAGAAGGCGATCAGGGGAGAGAGGAAGTCCAACGTCCAGGGAGCCCCAGCTTAGAGACTGCAGGGAGGGAGCAGGGTGAGACGGGAGCCCTGGGGATTCTATCCTGGCTGACCAGTCGCTGTGTTTTGTTTGGCTTTCGGCGGCGTCCACAGGTACAGCCCTTCCTCCCTCGGCTGCTTCCCGTCTCCTGACAGCAGCCCACGCTCACACCTCAGTTCTTTCCTTCTTCAGACTAAACGTTCTGAGTTTCTTCCATTATTTTAATGTTGTAGCTCTCAATCACTGTTCTGGTTGACTTACTTGATACTCTCTGGTGGGCTGTATTGAAGAACCCTGAACTATTTATCTATCTGTTGAATGAATGATCCCTCCAAGGGAAGCAGCCGTATATGACCCTCTACCTGCCTGACCCCTGACTCCTTTATGGTGTGCTGTCACACACTGCACTTCAGCACATACTTGTTGAGCATCTTGTATGTGTATTTTATGTGCTAGATACTAGGAGAATAGAAATGCAGAGGCAGGAAACTTCCCCCCACAAGAAGCCAGTGGTCTGGCAGGCAGACCAGCTTGTGACAAGCCACTTGATTCAGAATGAGATGTTCAGGGTACTGGGAAAGAGAGCACCTGGCATGTGGGAAGTGCTCACCAATTATGGTGCTGAATGAACTGTGGAGGGAATCTAGGCTCACACGGGGAGATTTCCTAGAGAAGGTGATGTCTGAGCAGGGATTTACTTCTAATGCACCGTGGAGTGGGAAATCACCCATGCTTGTAAATTAGTCTTGATAAAGCTCAGAGTAAGAACCAAAGAGCCTCTCCCACAGGCTGAAATCTCCTGGGGTATAGTGCTTGGGCTTTGTGATGGTTGTTTTAGATTCTTAGTGGTATTTTCTGCTTCTTTAGAGACTCAAGGCTATATTCCACAGTGTTGATGGTGCCAGAAGAATATCCTTCAGTGAACAGGAGCATTTGTATAACCAGGTTATAAATGCATGGGGATGAATCAGGCTTGGCGCAGTGTCACCCCAAATCCTAATCTGTCTGTATTCCCAAGGTCCCCCCAAACAAGGAGACCTGCAAATGCTATGGCTTCTATTCATACGTTCATCCTGCTTTTAGCCTTTCTCTCATTCCCTGCATTAATGTTCCCTTTTCTTTTATGTGCAGTGACTCAGCTGTCACAGAGTGCAGTAGTGGGGCTTGATAAGAAGATGCAGAAATCACATTGTCAGCGGAGCCTGTGGGTGAACACAGGGTTCTGTAGATATTTGAAACCGCAAGCTAGTCAATCACTGAATTTTTATTGCATGTAATGACTTTCCACACCTTATATTTCCCAAGTAGTAGGTGGCATCCTCCATTTATTATTATGTCATGCCTACCTTTAGAATAAAATGGATTGGAATAAAATGGAGAGGAAAAAAATAGAATCACAACTTTAAATGATTTGAGACTGTGAGTTCATGTTTATGGAGTATTCCAGAAACCATTGTCATCTTCTCGACTATATGAGTTAGGAGACAAAGAGTAGAATAATACCCAGGAAAGAGTAGGAAGCTGTAAATTTCTTGCTTCTTCTTAATAAATGAGGCAGCTGGGAAGCTATCTTTATGTTTAAGAAGTTCCTTTTCTGTTGATCTTTCTTAGGAGTCACAATGGACCACTTTTTGTGGTTTTTGTACATAACTCTCAGTTTTTAAGATTGGTTATCAAAAGCAATTCATTGGATTTCCTCTGAGTAGTTTGAGATTTTTTTTCAGTGCTTTCTTTTTTTTAAAACTGAAGTATAGTTGATTTCCAGTGTTTCAGGTATACAGCAAGGTGATTCAGTTACATGTGTACATTCTTTTTCATATTCTTTTCCATATGGTTTATCACAGGATATTGAATGCAGTTCCCTGTGCTGTACAGTAGGACCTTGTTGTTTATCTATGTTAAGGATAGTAGCATGTATCTGTTAACCCCAAATCCCTAATTATTCCCTCCCCCCACATTTCCCCTTTGGTAACCGTAAGTTTGGTTTCTGTGTCTGAGTCTATTTCTGTTTTGTAAATTTACAAGTTCCTTTGTATAATATCTTTAGATTCCACATATGAGTGATATCGAATGATATTTGTCTTTCTCTGTCTGACTTACTTCACTTAGTATGATACCCTCCAAGTCCATCCATGTTGCTGGGAATGGCATTATTTCATTCTTTTTTGTGGCTGAATAGTATTTCATTATATATATATATATATATATACATATATATATGTATATATATATATATATACACCACATCCTTTTTATCCGTTCCTCTGTTGATGGACATTTGGGTTCCATGTCTTGGCTGTTGTAAACAGTGCTGTTATGAACATTAGGGTGCATGTATCTTTTCGATTAGAGTTTTCATCTTTTCCGGATATATGTCCAGGATTGGGATTGCTGGATCATATGGTAGCTCTATTTTTAGTTTTTTAAGGAACCTCCATACTGGTTTCCATAGTGGCTGTACCAATTTACATTCCCACCAACAGTGTAGGAGGGTTCCCTTTTCTCCATACCCTCTAGTTTGAGATATTTTTTGATTCCTTTATTATTAACTTTGACAAGATTCTTTATATAATTAATGGTGTTAATGATTCACTGTTCTGCAGAGTTTTGTTTCAAGCCTTAATTTCTCATATTCTCCATCCAAATACCAATCCATGTTCAAACCTTGCCATTTATTTCTTCTCTCATAATATTTCTAGGATTCCATTCTCCTCTTTCAACAGCCAGACTTTTGTCTGAGGCTTAATTCTCTCACATCCAAACTACTGCAGCTGTTCAAATTCCAGAGTCTTCTCTAACCATTTCTATTTTAAATCCACCCCATAAAAGTGGCAGAAGCCACCTCCCAAGAAAACATCACTTTGCTTGTGGCACCCATAACAGAAACCTAGTGGGTTTTCTTCAGTATACTGAACCCCACCCTTTTCTTTTTTCACTAAGTCACTTAATACCACCTCCTTTATGAAGCTCTTAAGATCACAGTCTGCCTAATTTTGGTTGGACTACTAAAAATTGAACATATGCCTATAATGCCTTTTAAAAATGATCCTGAGTCAGGCGGGCAAGGCAGCCCGTGTGCCACGAAGATAACCTTGGGTCTGAGGCTGGTGATGGTCCCACTGAGGCAGGTGAGGAGTGGTGATGGTAACTCTGCAGCTGCAGGTGGGAGCAAGTTAAAGAAAGGTGTCTCTCTTTCTTTGTATGGCTGTGTGTCTGCTCAGTACAGGATCCGTGTTTGACTCAGACATCAATCAGGAAATAATTTCTGCTGCCTCACTGGGCAGAATACAGCCCACCAGCACAGAATGCTGGGCCCCACTAGGAATAGACAGGTAGAAAGTAGAGTAGGTGAGCCCCTGCACGAGAGGCCAGGGGAGGAGCAGGAGGCATTCTTTGCAGTGAGTGGTGGTGGGAGCAGCCTCTGTGGAAACACGATGATAAGAAGACTAGGTGTCTAGGAACTGAGAATAATTCGTGTAGGGCAAGAAGGGTCCTGAATCAGACATCCACAGAGCTGTGTGGGGTAAGAAAGATACTAGAAACATAAACATATTGTAAAATGGAAGCAGAGAAAGACCAAGGATGGTCTTTAGCTGTGTCTGAAGACTCACCAATTCTTGGATGAGGGATGAACTGAAAATATCAAAGCACCACTGCATGTGATTTCTATCATCTTATTCTCTATATTTACATCTAAGTTACATAAAATTTTAAATGATTTCTAAAGATTCAGGGATGCATAATTAATTCTTGATATACTTCTGGGGAAGAAAAGAGCCCCTCCATGGATTGTTATCAATAGATATTTGGATTGGGTGGCATCTCGAGAGTCTTGTGCTCAGAGTTTGCAAGACTGATAAGTAGCTCCTCATAAAGCAATGCATGAAGGAAAACAAACAAAAAAGCCTGACTGACAAAATCCCACCACCAGGGATTTTGATCTAACTGGTCTGAAGGGGAGATAAGTATCAGCATTCAAAAATCTCGCCAGGTGATAGTAATTGCACCAGGGATTAAGACCACTGCTCAAAAGAATGGTCTTTGCTGGGTCATTTCTGCCTGGGGGTGGCGGGAGTCCCAGGAGCGCCCCAAACACCGTGGCTGGGGTAAGAGGAGTAGAGGCGACGATAAACACCATGAGTCCCAGCTTGTGGCCCGTATCCCAAGGGATAATCATGGCAGGTAGGTTGGCAGGAGATGGTATGTCACACTCTTAGGTGTACAAGGACACTGGGGAAGAACAAATTACTAATTATATTTCTGAAAACTCTTCTGGATCCCCTGAAGAAGTCTTTGTAAAGTCTGAAGTTAAGCCCAAATAGCTTACCAGTGAAATGTCAACAAGTGAAGCATTATATACAGCCATTAATAGTTATGAGGACGTTTTACATGATAAAAAATCACATAAATGGCGATGGGGAAAATTCTCTAAAATTGAATATATAAACAGAAACAAATGAATTTAGCTGTATGTAAAACTGATGCTATTACCACAAAACATTAATCCAAGTAGATGTTGAACTCGATTCTCAGGGTATACACTCTCGCTAGGATCGATCGTTAGAATAAGAAGAAAGCTTCGACTTTCCTTGGTAAGTTTGTGGTTTGTAGCGCTGAGTGTAGTAATTCTGAAACTGTTTTGTGTGGGTGTTTACAGGACCGAGCAAATGAATAAATACATGTATAGTTTTGGGAACCAGAGTTCTCAGTGTGGGTGAAGGGGGATACAAATATGGAATGGGGGAAAGTGAAGAAGAACCCTGTAGTTCTGGATTGAAATTAGAAGTATTAAAAGAAATATGAACTCCTTTCTTTTAAAAATATGTGTTTCCTAGCTGAAAATAGGAAAGAGCAAAGACACCCCAGTAGCAATGAACACACCTAACACCAGATCTGGTTTCTCAATACCATTTCCCACTAAAAGTAACCGGGGCTCCCTGGAGAAAGGTCAATTCCAGATTTGGGGCAATCTTGTTGAATTAGAAAGTAAGAATGTGCTCAAAAGCTGATGGATTTATGTCAAAAGGCTACAGGAGGCAGCTTGAAGGGGCTCCTACTGGCAAATGTGGAACAATCTGAGTGTCAAAAATCATATGGTTGGAAAGGATTTTGACACATTAATTTTTTTAAAGTCCATATTGATACAAAAAATTTAAATTTCTTTACAGAAGAATCTCAAGTAATAAATGTAAAATGTATAATAAAGTTAGAAGAGATCACCAGGCAAGAATCATCAGTGATATTAAAACCAATGGGTGGGGCTTCTCTGGCGGCGCAGTGGTTAAGAATCTGCCTGGTAATGCAGGGGACGTGGGTTTGAGCCCTGGTCCGGGAAGATCCCACATGCCATGGAGCAGCTAAGCCTGTGCGCCACAACTACTGAGCCCATGCACCACAACTACTGAAGCCTGTGCTCCTAGAGCCCATGCTCCACAACAAGAGAAGCCACCGCAATGAGAAGCCTGTGCACCGCAACGAAGATTAGGCCCCGCTTGCTGCAACTAGAGAAAGCAATGAAGACCCAATGCAGCCAAAAATAAATAAATAAAATAAATTTAAAAATAAATAAATAAAACCAATGGGTGAAAGATTTGGGAGGAACAGAATATTCATTCAGTCTCAAACTATCACTCCACGGATAGCATATTCACTACAAAGGGGAAAAGATACCTTTGCATAGGATAAACCTGGCAGTGCCACTTTAACCAAATGATCAAACTTAATATCACTGATAATGGGGCACATTAAGGTCTTGTGCCTCCAGATGTGTGGTGCTCGAAAGACATTCCTGATGTTCCTGCCAAAAATGTTTACCCTGAATCCAATCAGGAGGGGAAAACCATCAAATCCAAACAAAGGGATATTCTGCTGAACGGTCCTCCTGGCTCTTCAAAAATATCGATGCCATGAAAAAAATATCTGAGACAGTTTTAGAATAAAAGAGATAAAAGAGACATGCAGTGTATGATCCTGGATTCAATCCTGGACCAGAAAAAAACAAACCAAAAATTCCCAGGACATTATTGAGTCAATTGGAGAAATTTGAATATGACTCATATATGAGAGAAATAGTATTATGTAACGTTAAATTTCCCAAGAATGATTGTGTTGTGATTATGAAGGAAGATACTGTAGGAATACGTGTGTGTGTATTTAACATTTTATTTCCTTCTGATGTTTTGCTATTTAAATTTTTTATTTTGAAGAATTTCAAGCATTCAGAAGAACGAACACTGATAGAGGAGGGTGGGGTAGGGGAGAGAGAGAGAGAGAAGGGCACAAATATGGCAAAATACTAATAATTGGTGAATCTAGGGGAAGAGCATATAGGTTTTCATTCTTCCAAATGACTGAAAATTTTCAAAAAAATTTAAATAGTAAAACATAAGAGAAACATGTTAAATAGTTTTCAGAGAACATTTAAGAGGTAGTTGGGAGGATTTTCTGCAGGAAGTGAGGGTGAGAGATTGAGAATGCCACTTAGTTTTCTGCCTTCTGTGCATAAGTAAACGATAAGGTCATTATTTCAGGTCAAAAACAGAATAAGAAATTGGTTTAAGGAGGAGGATGGTTAGCTGAGTTTTGATCTTGTTGATTTTAAGATGTCCATGGCCCAACCAAATGAAATATCTTAGATAGAGAAGTCAGATCTTCCTGGGAAAGGTCAGGGCTAAAGTGGGTAATTACCAGCATGGGGAGGGTAGAGAAACGATGAGAGACGGTGAGAGCACCAGCGAGACCTTAAAGAGAGTGAAGAGCGATGAGCTACGGCATCCAGGGGAACTCTGACATTTAAAGCAGTTCTTAATCTAGGCATCAAGGAGTCTGGGAGACTCCACAGCATTTGCCAATATCCACTTCTCTTCCTTCCTAAGTGTGTAGCTAGCTACTTTTCTGTTTCTCCTGCCTCTAGGTGAAATCATGTGACTGAGCTCCAGCCAATGGAATGGGGGCAGGTACCTTCCCCTGCTTTTAGGTGATATCATGTGACCAAGCTCTGGTCGATGGAGTGGGGGGCAGGCAGCTTTCCCTGCTTCTAGGTGACATCACGTGACCAAGCTCTGGCCAATGGAATGGGGGCAGGATCATATGCATCTTTCACTCTCCCTGACTTCCCATCTGTGCAGTTGGAAGCTGAAGACTCCAAGGTGGCTGAGCCACATAATGTTGGAGGGCGGATCCCTGAATCATGCTTGGAGAAGAGCCACCTAGGAGAACATTCACATTGATTTGCCCAATCAAGAAATCAGCCTCGGTCGTGCTAATCCATTAAGCTTTGGGGTTGTTTATTGAAGCTGGTAGACTTACTTATACAGGAAATAGTTTATCTGGGAGAAAGATCCTTTTTCTTTGGGAGAAAGGTCTATACCTTTATACTCTAAGGGGTCTGGATTTCCAGAAGAATAATAGGTCTAGGCAGAGATGGAGGAGCCAGAGAGAAATTAAAGAAGGAACAAAGAGGCATAAAGACAAACTCGAGAGATTAATGTCAGAGAAGCCAGGAGAGTAGAGTTGCAAGGACCAAACGGTCTGCAGTGTAGAAGGCAGCAGAGATGACCAGAAAGAGCTGAAGAGTGTCTCACATTGGAGGACTAGTAGGCCGCTGGTGGCCTTGGCAGAAGCAGTAAGTTGAGGCATAAACAGGAAGGAAGGAAGTACACAGGGTACGAAATTGCTATAAAAACTTGTCTCTGAAGGGAAGGATAAAGAAACAATAGCTAGGGGAGGAAGCAGAATCAAGAGAGGGTTACTTTTAAGGATGGGGTGGACTTGAGTTTCTCAGAATGAGGCAGTCAAGAGATGGAAGTTAAAGGTACGGAACATAGAAGGGATAATTGTGGAGAGTGAGTGGAACAAGGGAGCTGGTGTCAACACTGACCCCGGAAAGGAGGGAGGAGCCCTCACCATCCGAGACTGCATGCATGGTGGAGGTGGGGAGGGGAAATGGGGATTGGGGCCATTCATACTTGATGGGCCTCAATTTTTATTATTCCTTTTCTATGAAGTAGGAGGCAGCTATTATCTGGGAAGAAGGGGAGGAGGACTTTTGGAGGAGACTAGAGGAGACTGGTACAAATACGAGCTGGGCTTTGCCTCTTTCTTGATGTTTAACGTTTGCCTAAGCATTAGCTTTTATACCTGGGTTCCACAGCTATAAATCAAGAAAATGACAACACCTCATTTAGAAATGCATCATGACCCCAAAATCGTGACTAGAAATGTACCAACCTGTGTTAATGCTGCATCCTGGCTTGACAGGTATATGTCCACTTCTTTATCCTCTGCCTTTGGTATCACATAATAATGTTCCTGTCCTAAGTGTGTTTCCCCTGCTAAACACAGCAAGCAGATGAGGGTCTTATATTTATTTTTATTAAAAACATTAAAAAAAATTTTTTTTTAAATTTTTTGGCATTGCCTTGCGGCATGTGAGGTCTTGGTTCCCCGACAGGGATCGAACCCGGGCCCTCGCAGTGAGAGCGCAGAGTCCTAACCACTGGACTGCCAGGAAATTCCCACAGGGTCTTATTTTTAGAGCTACTTAATTTAAACATATTCAAAACACAATACAGCACGTTTTACTAAGTGTTACTATTATTTTCTTCTAGGTCATGGGAGCAACATTTGGTTTCCTATCTTGATTACAAAGAATCATTTTAATTTGGCAACGTTTTCACAGGCAGCTATTATTCTACGCAGGAGAATTGAGCGATTATGTGCAATTTAAAATCTCCCACATGTTTGGCTCCATTTCCCTATCTGCTTTCATTGGCGTATTCTCAAGAACTAGAAACTAATTATTACTGACTTGAGCAAAAAGTCAGTGATCAGATCAGAATAAATAATGAGATGTTCTCACCCAAGGGTGAATCTACTTCTGCAATGAAACTGCCCAGGGGGCAGGGGTGGCTTTACCCAGCACATAGAGACTAGCACTTCAGCAGTCACACCCAGCCAGTCATTCGTCTTGCATCTATCTACTAGAAAGATTAAATCCAAACCACAACCAGCACCCACTGAAAGAGGCCTCTTTAGGTGTGGAGAAAAGGGAACCCTCTTACACTGTTGGTGGGAATGTAGACTGATACAGCCACTATGGAAAACAGTATGGAGGTTCCTCAGAAAACTAAAAATAGAACTACCATATGACCCAGCGATCCCACTCCTGGGCCTATATCCAGACAAAACTGTAATTCAAAAAGATACATGCACCCCTATGTTCATAGCAGCACTATTCACAATAGCCCAGACATGGAAGCAACATAAATGTCCATCGACAGATGAATGGATAGAGAAGATGTGGTACATATATACAATGGAATACTACTCAGCCATAAAAAAGAACAAAATAATGCCATTTGCAGCAACATGGATGCAACTAGAGATTATCGTACTAAGTGAAGTAGGTCAGAGAAAGACAAATACCGTATGATATCACTTATATGTGAAATCTAAAATATGACACAAACGAACCTATCTATGAAATAGAATCAGGCACATAGAAAATAGACTGGTGGTTGCCAAGGGGGAGGGCAGTGGGAGAAGGTTGGACTGGGAGTTTGGGTTTAGCAGATGCAAACTGGTATATACAGGATGGGTAAACAACAAGGTCCTACTGTACAGCACAGGGAACTGTAGTCAATATCCTGTGATAAACCAAAATGGAAAAGAATATGAAAAAGAGTGTATGTATGTATATATATATATATATATATATATATATATATATGAGTCACTTTCTGTACAGAAGTAATTAGCACAACATTGTAGTTCAACTATACTTCAAGAAAAAGTTAAAAAATATATTTAAAAATTTAAAAAGGAGAAAGAGTCCTCTTTAAAACCCACAGGGACCTCAGCTGTGAAGAATAAATGGTTGTATGTGAGGGGGAGAGGGGAGGGAAGGAGTGGAGGATAAAATCTTTTCTTTTCTCTAAATTTCACCGAAGTGGGAGGTAAAAACTTCAGAAATCTATAATTAATCGTAGGTAGTAGAATATAAAGTTTGTTTGCCTTCAAGAAGCTGGAGATGGTGCAGAAAATTACCAGGGCAATTGGAAAGAAGCATTTAATGATCAACCCATCAACATAAATTTTAAACTGACCTGGTACCAAAAAATATTTATATATGGGCAGCTTTTGAATTCATACCCCTGAATATCTAGGATGGGTATCCTGGAATTATTAGGTTCATCCAATTTTAGTTCTCTCTGTGATAGAAGTCTGGGAATTTAATAGTAACTCCAATGAAAAGTGTTGCTAAAGATTCTGTTTTCAGGCCTCTCTTTCTATCTCTTCTCCCTCCAGCTTCTGCCATGAGTTTGGTGGCTATAATTTTCCTTAATAAATCATAGGACCAATTCCTTCTCTCTCCACCCCTTTACTTCAGATTCTGGTCTTAGAGTATTTGTCTTTTTATTCGGAAATCTCTGAAGAACTAGGTGTGATATATGTTTTAAAAATTGATTTTCAGATATTATTCTCTCCTTTGGTGATGTCATTCACTCACACGGCTTCTCCCAAACCTACATCTCCAGCCTCAGCATTTCTCAAAGCACCAGAATTTCCTTCTAACTGGCTGTGGACAGTACCCTCAAATGGCTTGCTGGCCCCTTGAACCCTCGTCTTCTGCCAATCTCTAATTTCAAGGTTTTCTTTGATTCTTTTTACTCTTCACACCTAGTTAGCGACTCGTACCTGTATTCTCCTCTCTACTCCAAGGTGCCAGCCGTCGTCTCTCACTTGGCATACTATAATGACCTTTGACCTTGTTTCCAGTGGACACTTACATCCAAACTGCACTGCCAGGTTCACTGAAGGGAAATTTTGATCCTATCACCTTCCTATTCAAACCCTCAAATGACTTCCATAGTCTATGGAACCAGTACTATTTTTTGGCCAAGGATTCAATGTCCTTCATAAAACCTCCCACTCTTCTCTGAGTCTGATGTTCTGGTTGGTCCATCTCTTTACTAACTTCCATGAGAAGAATTAAGATGAGTCAGTTGCACCCAAGTTCTATAGAAGCAGCATCATCGATTAAAATCGCATCAGTATTTTAAAACTTTCATGATGAAAAGGGACTTAAGAATTGACCTTCAGGGCTTCCCTGGTGGCGCAGTGGTTGAGAGTCCACCTGCCGATGCAGGGGTCACGGGTTCGTGCCCCGGTCTGGGAGGATCCCACATGCCGCGGAGCGGCTGGGCCCGTGAGCCATGGCCGCAAGAATTGACCTTCAATTACTTGATCAAAGGTTGAAATGCCTCCTCCACATTTCTTTGTTCTCATTTTTTGTCAGGCCTGATGAATGACCTGTGTTGTATTGCATCCCGTGGGTGGTAACAAACAAAAGGTATTACCGATATAGTGTAATTCAAGATTCCTGATTTTGGTCGCCTCCACATTCTCACACTGAAAACCAAACGCAGTGTTAACCGTCACTCCAGGAATTTCCTAGGACAGCACAGATTTCAGACACAATGTCCTAGTGCCTCAAACCATCTTGACCTGGTACAGCTCAGAAAATATGACCATCATATAATGGAATCCCGTCATGTGCATACTTAACTTACCTATGAACTTCAGCCTTCACTGAAACTGGGACTCCTCTAACACCTTTAATCCTCACAACCACAAACATTCTGGAGGCTTAATTTAGATTAGTCTAATCCCTGCAGGCGAGCAGATGGTCTTTAGAATTCTCCCTCCACCCCTAGCCAGGAATTTGATGGGAATGTTAGAGGAGAATGATTTCAATACTCAGACACCTGCATAGAAACTTAACCTTTGTTCCGTATTTTAAGTCACGTTGTTCTCAGACTTCAGTTTGCATAAACATTACCGAATAGGATCATATGTATAAAACCTTGTGTTCTGGACTTTATGGACAATTCAAGGGATTTTTCAAGGTTACTTTTAAAATTTATTTTTCAAAATTAAACAACACAGAATCAAACAGAATCAAAATGTATTTGATGGACAGTCTTGCCCCCATCATAAGTAACATGTCAGAAGGGAATGAAAATGTATAGCAGCAAGGTCCCTGTCAGCCAGGGACAACATGCCCTGGGATGATGCGTGGGGTTTCTTGTAGGGTAGAGCATGGGGTTTGAACGCCAGCTCAGCTCTGCCACCACTAGCTCTATGACCTCAGGCAATTCACTAGAACTCTCTAAGCCTCAGTGTCTTCATCTTAAAATGCCAACTTAAGAGGGTTCTTTGCTGTCTCAAATTCATTCTGAAATAAGGCTTAGTACAAATAAATAATCTAAGGTTCTAAGGTTGTGAGGAGGGTTACATGTGGTCCTGTGTATAAAGGCCTTTGGAAAATAGCACCAGGGAGTAGCAGTTGCCACTATGAAAACACCATGAGAATCTGAGACACTCTGGTCATACCACCTGGTCCTATGCAGATGGCCTTCCTACTTCACGGCCATTATCATGGATCATCCTGAGTTTTTATCAGGTGGACCACACCAGGCAATGCCAGGGCCTTGGAGGCATCAGTGGGACTGGGGAGGAAACAGAACCACAAAGGAGCCAAGTGTTACATGGGATGTCGTGGCCCTCTTATGTGTGAACAGCATCTCAAGAACCCCAGTGTAATTCACAGGAGCACCACCAGGCAAGTCTATAATGGCAGTGTGTTAAAACTGTGCTAACGCTATGGAAGTGGAAAATATTGGTTTCGTTGGATGCTGAGGATGACAAAAAAGGGCGTCCGCAGGGGAGCATTTTGTTATTCTCACCTTCCACTGAAGGCATATCCTTGAGGTTTCCTAAACCAATGCTCAGTTGGTGGCACTTCTGGGAACTCAGGCTCCTTTGAAGATGGACATTCAGTAAAACAGTAGAGAGAATTGTAGCTCTTTGGGATCTCATGAGCTGAGGAAGTAATTGTCATCCTTTACATCCTCGGGGAGTAACGGCCAGCTCTTCATATACCAGCTCCTTATCTTGGCAGGGGTGCACTCTTTACCTGCTCCCAAACCCAGTTTTCTTTCTTCTTTAAAAATTTTCTTTGACCAAGCTAAATACTGGGATTGCTTTTTTGTGAAATACTTTGATGTACTGAGTTGGGTAGATTGTTAATAGATAATTATGCCTTTATAATACCTACTAGATATTTCTGGCTTTCTAACTCTGCCCTTGTTTACTTACATGATTTTAGCATGTGGTGCTGGTTGCACACCCAGGAAGCGTTCTCCTGCTAAGACAGGCATGTCACCACAAAATACAGCCTCTCCTGTGGCATCTTTAATACGTAACTGGTGCATGATGGAGCATCTACCTGGGTCTTGGAGGGGCTGCTGAGGATCTACACTCTATGTTTACAAAAACAAAGCCAATCACGAAGCAAATCAACCAAGCAGGAGTGTTAATGAGATGGAGACATCCACTAAGAAATGGGTAGATCTTTCCCTAGTCTATGTGAGAAAGAACTTTCCAAACTAGTCTGTTCAGCTTAAACTGGAATTTTCTTCTTCCTCGTTGTCTTACCAGTGTGAAGCTAAGAGGGTAGGTGTGATGGAGATGAGTTGGGGTGGGGACTGGACCACGAGAGAAGATGGATTTGGGACAGCTAATATGTGGGAAAGTCTGCTTTTCTGAGAGAGCATACATGTTTCATAAAACAGATCTTAGTGAAAGTCCACTTGAGGTAAACATTTCTAATACTGGCAAGTGGAAGGCCATGTGCTCTGGTCAGCGTCATCTGACAGCTTTGGAAGCCAGCCTATGTGATATCTCCCTCCAGGCAGGCAGTGCTGATCAAACGAGGGTCACATGGGAAACTGGGAGACAGGAGTTCTAGTCCCGGTTCTGCTGTCTTAATTTTGGGAAGGAGTTTTTGTTCATTTGCTTGTTTGCTTTAAGCCCTTTGGGCTTCAGTTTCTAAACCAGCAAAAGTGCAAGATTAGATCCATGCTTCTCAACTAAAAAACATTTGAACTTATAAACCGAGAGCGGAGAATTTTCTATTGACGTGGGACTCTGAATTTGGAGGTGGACTGAGGATAAAATTCCATTCAGGCAAATGGGGCAACATGTAAAAGAAGATCTTTAAGGAGTGTCAGTTCTTACCTTCTGTAATTCCATGTAACCAGAGGAATTCCATGTAACACAGGGAATACTCCTATCCCCTGCAGACGTCTTCCAGAGATCCTGGGGATGAACACCGGGCGGATCTCCAAATAACAGGCTCTTTTGTGCCATCTGGTAAACCTCTGTGGGCCAACAACCAACCCAGCCACAGCAGGTCAGTCAGTGCCAGGGCGAGAACCAGCTTTCTGATCTGGGAAACACGTTTGACCACTGCTCTGCCCTCTCTCTCCTGTTCGTCCCGGGTCTATAGCAGTGGGTTGGTCTGGGGTCCTGAGGACCATGTGAATGTGACCGTCTGTCGTACATGCATACAACAATAAGTCTTTCTGCTTCCAGCCACAGGGGTCAGCCACAAAATCCTTTCCCCCTGCGTTTCTCTCAGGCTTCCTGCTGCCTTTTGTTGTATTTTTGTCCTTCAGATCTGTCTTTAGTGTTCATTTTTGTGAGATTTTATTAGCATAAAAACATAACAGAGCTATAGGGAGGGTGGAAGGGAGACGCAAGAGGGAGGGGATGGGGGATATATGTATACATATAGCTGATTCACTTTGTTATACAGCAGAAGCTAACACAACATTGTAAAGCAGTTATACTCTAATAAGGATGTTAAAAAAAGTCAATATAATTTTTTAAAAAACGTATAACTTCACGGATAATTAAAGAAATGCTAATCAAAATAATAAGATACGCTTTTTTCTAAACTGTCAAGTATTAGAAATCTATATGTTAGAAATATATATACTGTCTATATACAATATATATAAAAAATATACATACCCAGTGTTGGTAAGGGTGTGATGAAATAAATGTAATCATACTCAGTTTCTGAAAGTATAAGTGGAAATGATATTCCTAAAGGCTACAAGTATTAAGGACCTAAAAAGTGGACAGAAACTTCACTTCTAGGAATTAATTGGAATTGGACATAAGTGGAAATGAAATGCAAAGGTTTATGTACTAGAACATTCACTGTAATATTATTGTTCTGTTCTCAACAATGAGGGATTGGTTACATAAATTATAGCATATCCATCTGAATAAAAAAAATAGCCATTAAAATTGTTTTTGAAAAATAGTGACATGGAAAAATGTTCATGATACACTATAAAGTGAAAAAAGAAACATGTCTGATTATATATAAAACATAATCATCACTTGGTAAAAATATGTGTTTTATTTATTCACATATTTATATACACCCTAAAAACTCTTAAGACTAGAGGAAATCTATTAAAATCATAATGATGTGTTAAGAAAAACTATCCAAGGCTTGGAAAAAAGAATGACTGTATGTCCTTTCCATGTCATATCAAAACAGTCTAGCAGAGCCGCTCAGTGATTATCTGATTCTCTAGGGGAACACTCCTTTGTTTAAGTTACTATAGTTGTCACCTCTTATCTGAAGGGACTGTATTCCAAGACCCCCAGCGGCTGCCTGAAACTGCAAATAGTACTGAACTCTATACATATTGTTCTTTTCCTCTACATACATACCTATGATAAAGTTCATAAATAAGGCACAGTAAGAGAATATCCAGATTGCCAACATCACTACCCTCGCTCTTTGGGACCATTATGAAGTAAAACAAGGGTTACTTGAACACAGGCACTAGGATACTGTGGTTACTAAGTGAACAGCGGGAAGGAAACGCTGAACTAAGGGGTGATTCATGTCCCTGCCGGGATGGAGTGGGACTCTGAGAGATTTCATCATGCTCCTCAGAACGGTGCACAATTTAAAACTTATGAATTGTTTATTTCTGGAATTTTCCATTTAATATTTTTGGAGTGCGATTGACCAGGGGTAACTGAAACCACAGAAAAGTGAAACTGCAGATAAGCAGGATGACTGTCTTTACTATTGATTTAGAGCCTGGACTCTGTGAAGTTACATGACAACATGTGGATTTTTTTCCCCCAGTAGCTAATCAAGTTATATCTGCTCTTAAAGATTACGGTTTTATTCTCTGCAAGATAGGAACCATCTTTGTATCTAAACTAGCAGTCTTCCTTCCTTGTTCTCTCAGTGCGTGTACACTCAGTCTCTCAAATTCACTTTCATTCAGTTTTATCATCTAGCTGGTTCCCTCAGTGATGAGTTAAATCAATCTTTCATGTGTGCTTAGTTTAGATTTGTATGAGAATCAAGTTTTTAATATTTTCGAAATACTTTGACTGTGGCTGTATATTGGAGGTAGGTTTATAAGAGATTTCAGTGTTCTTCCTTACATCCTTCCATATTTGTCAAACATCCATGAAAGGACATGTTTCACTTTTATAAAAAAAGCACAAAATGTATGTGTATACTCGTATACGTACATTCTAAGTTGATTTTTCAGTCCATACTTGACCTGGTCCTATACCCAGTGAAGGGCTTACCTCCCCGATGATTTCCAAACGTGGCTTTGCCACTGACAGGGCAGACTCTGACTCCAGGGGACAGATAAGAAAAGGCGTTATTATGCTCCCAGAAAACTAATCTGTGTTGCTGGATAAGTACAGGTAGGTTGATAAAATCCATTTCCACTGTCAGCTGAGCTGGACGGGGGACAAACTTCTTTAGTGGGAGCTGAGGACAAGTGCCTGAGTAAGGACACGCCCCCTCCCGCCCCCTTCATCAATGGAAACGAGTCAGAGTCCTGAGTGAGGGACAGGAAGCACAGGAAGGTCTGAAATGTGAGACCCAGGGGAAGGCAGAGAGGACCACAGGAGGAAAGGGGGCCAAGCATGAGAAAGAGCGGGAGGCAGCAGACTGGAGGGGGAGCCTGCGGAGACCCCAGTGCCCCCTTGTAGGCTGGGAAGGGAGCTGGTTCAGGCTACTCTTTTGCACCCACACTCCGAATTTATCTTTCATCTTCCCCTCCCGACTTCACCTCGTTTCCAACCCCATAGCCACGCAGCTGACATGACTGTGGTCGCTGGTATTTGCTTAGAAATGCACATGAGAATTTCTGGCAGTCTCTTACTTTTGTTGCTCTCCTTTGCCTAATTTATTGACTGTTGGAAACAATTCTTAGTGAAAAATCCAGATCCGAGTGCTTTAAATGCTGTCTTCCTGCAGAGACAGCTGCCTCACTCAATAATAACCTAGGAACAGAGGTGCTGTCATCCACTGGGCTCTGTGGTACATATTCTGGCCTGGAGACACCACCTAGACAGCGACCACCTGATTTCTCATTGTCACTAAGGCCAGGACTGATAACACATCTGTTTTCTTGGTTCTGTCACGTCAGAAACCACATCAGAGAAAAAGCCACATCCCTAAAACTAGAACATAAATTACACCGAGGCAGGCGAGAAGGTCTTTGCTGCCCCCTGTTGGTGGGATTCTACTAACCCCTAACGTTTTATTTCAAACATTTAAGCAATATGCTACTTGGTTTCCGTATTTTTACTCTCTGAGAGTTCTGGTCCTGGTTTTGCCACCTATTCACTGCGAGACCTTGTTGAAATAATTAAATTTCTTTGGACCTCAACCCTCCTCACCTATACCACAAGCTTATTAGTCTTTTTCAATGATATGATTTGTGATGCTAAGGATCCTAGGTTTTTAGAACTTTTTAAGAAGATGGATAAGAAAATAGTGCAATGACCTAAAGCCCTCTAATGATGTAGATCAACATCTAATCTGTTATTACTGTTTGCACCTAGGCATGTGTAAAATATTTGCTGCAAACTCTATTTTTATTATGCTGAATCCAATTCAAGATAAAAATAACTAAAACAGATGAAAGTGGACATCATAAACTTCATAATCTTATACCTTTCTAAAGACAGAAATGAGAACAGAAACTAGGACTTGATCTGGCTTAAGGCTTGCATGGGTTTCTCCAGAAAGAAGATGATCATTTAAAGGAATTTACTGCGTTCCTTCTTGTTGGGGGGGTGGGGGAAGAAGCATTAATTATAGGCACCATATACTACTGAAACAACCTTATACTTTATTAATCCAGTAGTATTCTTATTATAAAAAGGCATTCTAAAGTTAAAATGAAATTGAAAATAGCCACACATAGTATCGTGACTCTCCCATGATATGGTTATATCCAGATGTATCTAGGGACCCTGCCTTGGAGAAAAAGCTTTCCACCTGTGCTAACAGAGCAAGACTCCTCCAGCTTACGGGAAGCACTCTGCCGAGGCTACAAGGGGCAATTTGTCGGGCAGAAGGGCCTGAATCAGTGAGTAAATGTGACAGTGGCAGACAGATGGTATACTGTGGGAGAGAGCATGTGGGTGAGTTTGAAGAGCTGAAACATCTTGAGAGGGTCAGTGGTAAACACAGGTATGTTACTCACAAGAACAGGGACGTCAACAAATAAAATCCAAATGACAGCGATAACATCAATCAGTGAAAGACAGCCATAGAGGCATGTGATTATTTTCAATCCAAATCCTGAACTGTAGACGTGCAACTGAATATTACTCCCCTGGAAGCAGTCTCCTTGGGAGAGACCACACACTTATCTCAAGAGTGCTGTCCTCCTCAAGATATTTGCGGAGCCCTCTGGGAGGGATGTTCTTTCAAAGCCTGTGGCCTCTGTGGCAATAAATGTTTATCCTTTGAAGGGCGGTTGCTTCATGGTAAGAGGTAAAAGACATTCAAAAGCCAGCTTGATGGATAAGGCAGAGGGTCAGATTGGCTAAAACATTTTTTGGTCCAAAGTCAAGTAAAGGGCTTGCCTGGTGGTGCAGTGGTGAAGAGTCCGCCTGACAATGCAGGGGACACAGGTTTGAGCCCTGCTCCAGGAAGATCCCACATGCCGTGGAGCAACTAAGCCCGTGCTCCACAACTACTGAAGCCCGCGCGCCTACAGCCTGTGCTCCACAACGAGAGAAGCCACCGCAATGAGAAGCCTGCACACTGCGGCAAGGAGTGGGCCCCACCCACTGCAGCTGGAGAGGGCCCGTGCGCAGCGGCGAAGACCCAACGCAGCCAAAGGTAAATAAATAAATAAATAAATTTTAAAAAACGAAAAAAAGTTATTTAAAAAAAAAAAGTAAAAAGAGACCTATTTTTCTCGTGTAGTTTGTAAACCAAAATGTGTTCTGTTTTGTCTTCAGTTTCACCACAGAGGGGCACTTCCCCAGGCCGGTCCTGTGGGAACTTCCCTTTCCAATTAATTTACCTGACAAGGTCAGTATAAATCTAGGTATTTTATAGTCAGTAGGCTCTTGACACCATGAAAGATGTCTTGTGATCCTCATGAATCCTCTTCTGGGGATTCCACTATAGTTAAAATTGTTCCCAGTGAAGCACTATTGAACCCGTCCCATGGCTGCAGTACAGATGCAGGCAGCCCAGAGCTGACAAGGAACGAGGGCGTCAGGTGTGAGTGAGGGCAGAGAAACGAAGACCCGTGGGCAACACACAGTCACAACCTTCCTTCTGGGGAAGCTGCCTCCCAGGGAAGGCCATGGATGAGGATTCCATCTTTGAAGAATTCCCTTTGAACACTGGACTGCAGATAGACTGAGATTACCATCAGTGGTTAAAGGCCCTCGCAGAGAGATACAGCCATTCTAACTCAAGCAGCTAGAATGTGAACAGAACAGGATCCCGAGGAAGCCAACAGAAACACAAAGCCCCAGCATTCAAAGAGGAGGGTTTAGACTGGGCTGCAGGCACAACCCAACAATTCTTTCGTACAGAGACACTGAGGGGTAACGAGGATAACTCTGTGGTATGTTATTTATATATAGATTATAGTTTATAGTTAATATTTTACAGCTATATATGACATATTATAGTTGCTATAATATAGAATTACCCTAAAAGGTTGAATAAATTGTGTCATTCTCATTCACATTGATTACCAGTTCAGTTGCTCTCAACAAATCCATTAGTTGTCTTTTTAAATCCCCTTTGGGGGCTGATAACATAGACTTTCTGGATGGGATAGACCCTCAACAGACAATGGCAGACAGGGCCTGGGTGGGGGGACCAGGAAGGCAGCACCCACCTCCCTTAGAACCTGGTCATTCAAGTGGCTTATGCCACGAAGATCTGAAATTAAGTAGTCCGTCTGATTTGGCCTTGTGGAAGCACAGATGGATGTAGCAGGAAACGGCAGCAATACTGAGTGACACAACCTTTCCTCACTAAGGTACCCACACCCGGAGGTGGGCCAAGAGAACACAGAGCCATGATCTGCTGTGAAGCCCAGGTTCTCAGGTGATTCACCGCTGTGTTTTCGCCTCTGGGAGCTGTGTGGCGGCCTCTCCCAGGCTGTCCTGCCCGAAAGCGAGATACCGTCATTCATATTCTGTAAGCCTGGAAAAGAAGGCGAGTAGGGAGAGAAGCCTCCAGTGGACATGTGGTGACAACTTTTTCGTTCGTAGATGTCCCATTTTTCTGATTATTAAAGTAACATATACTCATTGTGGACCATCCTGTAAATACAGAAAGTAAGAAAAAGAGAGTCAAAATAGCTTAGAACCCCTGAAAAAGATACGGAAGCCATTAGAACCCTTTCTTGCTCCACAAAGTCGGCGCTCCCTCCTGGGTGATGGGTCCATCTCCAGCCTCTTCCCTCGTGGTCCAGCAGCAGCACAGTTTTCCATCTCCAGCCCCTGGCATGCGCTGCGCTCATCCTCTTTACCTGGTTATCCCCACTTACCCTTTGATCTCAGCTAGGAGAAGCCTTCTCTAACTCCCCTATAAAATCGGTCCTCCTGTTATCTCTTCCCCTAACACCATGCACCTCTCCTTTGGAGCACTTGTCCAGTTGAAATTTTAGTTTGTGTGATTATTTGTTTGACATCTATCTTCACGCTTAAACTGTAGGCTTCGTGAGGGTGGTGCCCATGCCTTTTTTTTTTTTTTTAAAGACCATTGTATCCCAGTGCCTAGCACAATGCTTGCTTGCTTCCTTGTCTAACTTGACCAAACCCTCCCCATCTTTAAGGTTAAGCCTGAATTCCACACCCCTTTCCCTATGCCTTCAGTAATTCTCTCTTTCTCTCATTTCCTACTAATTTGTATCCAGTTCTACATGACTGGCACGGAATCGTTCTCTAAATGGATCACATTCCTAGGTGACGCTTTCAGCAAGTGCTAACCTGACTTCCTGCTTCCCTCTCTTCCTCCACCCATTAACAAATATTCCTGTGCACCTACTGTGTGCCTGGCACTGCTCTAGGGCTGAGAGCAGACAAGTTCTTCTCTAACAGGAAGCCAGCATTTTAGCAGGGGAAGACAGCCATCACCAGATCAATGAATAAACAAGGACGGTAATTTCAGATATGATTAAGTGCTGTGAAGAACCAAAGCCAGGTGATAGGGTAGGTGTGAGAACAGGGGCTTGTAAGCACTTCCTGGTGATTCCAGCAATGGTGGTTATAAAGCATGCAGGAGTGAGGCTTAGGGAGAGAAATCTCAACTAACGAATCTCTACCTTGTAAATTACTCTCCTCCACCTTTCCCTTCCATCCCATATTATAGTCGTGATTTTTAAAAAGGAAAATATTTTTTTTCACTTCATAATTGCTTGTTTCTAAGAATTTTCTGGCATCACAGGCACTGCACAAATTCTGTTTCATACAATAATTCACTCAGCAGAGGGAGCTCATGCTTTAATTTTGGGAAGTTGGACAGAAAGCAAGATCCTTTAAAAAGAGCCTGAAATAAATGCTGCAACTCTCATTTGAAATAAGGTTTTCTTTGAGTACTTCTTGGAGCTAAGACCATTTGACTAATACATAAATAGATGTGACTGATGAATTCATTTTGGGGAAGGATTTTCTTTAATAAGGTTCTGTTTTACATATCAAATAGGCTAATTTAGAACAGGTATCCCAGCTCAGGAGTCTAAGGATTCATCTAGAAAGAAGACAGCTGTCCACTTGTCCACCTTTCTGTTAAATTGCACTCTGAACTCAGGACATGAACTTACTTGACTCATTCTAACGTGACTGTGATTTGACGCTGAATGCGTGCATGTTGAGGTCCCCCTGCCTTTGAAATTATAAAACAGATATTTATTTAGACTTCAAAGAATATTTACTACAACATGAGCCAAGGTCAAAGGCAGAGTAAGTAAAGATTGAGAGAATGAGTTGATCTCTTAAAGAGCCAGAACCATGAAGTTGACTCAGCATTTCTGAAACCACAGGTGAAATGAGCAGCAGTAACATCTGGGGTTTTGTGTGTGTAAACTACAATTTTCAGTTTCCCAGAGGACTACAATAATGACAGAAAAGGTCTCTTAGGTAGACTTCCTCTTACTGTACATATCTGATTAGTAATTCTGCATTCTAATTCTCATTTCTACAAGATAGAAAGCAACATTTAAAAACACACTTCTTATTAGCAAAGTCAAACAGATTTATTAATAGAAAATTGAGGGAAAAAACGCTAAGAAGAGCATAAAAAACACAAGATATTTATTTTAGATTAGCACTTGCAACTTTATATCTAGCTTTAAAATTAATGTATGCAGGGTGGGGTTTTTTTGCTGTGTTTTTAAAATTGACGTATTGTTGATTTACAATGTTGTATTTCTGCTGTATAGCAAAGGGATTCAGTTGTACATATATATATATACATTCTTTTTTTATATATTCTTTTCCATTATGGTTTATCATAGGATACTGAATATAGTTCTCTGTGCTATACAGTAGGACCTAGTTGTTTATCCATTCCATATATAATAGCTTACATTTGCTAACCCCAACTCCCCACTCCATCCCTCCCCCAACCCCCTCCCCCTTGGCAACCACAAGTGTGTTCTCTATGTTGGTGAGTCTATTTCTGTTTCATATGTATCAGTGTTTAAAATGGTTATTTATTTTTGTCTTTTCCTCACTTAAAAATCCCCAAATTCTCCTTCATTAAAATTTAAAAATTGCCTTAACTGGGCTAATCCAAAAACAGTACAATTTTGAAAGCATCCCTTAGATTGTGGAGGAAGATTCCACTGATGAAAAAGAAAATATTGGGAATTCCTTGGCGGTCCAGTGGTTAGGACTCCATGCTTTCACGGCCTGGGGCCTGGGTTCAATCTAAGATCCTGCAAGCCGAGTGGTACAGCCAAATAGTATCACACTTATCGCTCTTTTTCTACGTCTATCTTTCCCACAATATGATGAGTTCCTAGGGAAGAAATCATGTCTTTTTCATGATTTAGCAGCATATAGCCCAGTGCCTGGCACATGGTAAGTGCTTAATAACTATACAATTAATAGACAAATGAGTGTTTTTATTAGTTAATGTATGTTTGGCTGCATTGGGTCTTTGTTGCTGCGTGTGGGCTTTAGTTGCGGCAAGCGGGGGCTGCTCTTCATTGTGGTGCGCGGGCTTCTCATTGCGGTGGCTTCTCTTGTTGCGGAGCATGGGCTCGAGGCGCAGGGTTCAGTAGTTGTGGCTCGCGGTCTCTAGAGCGCAGGCTCAGTAGTTGTGGTGCACGGGCTTAGTTGCTCCGCGGCATGTGGGATCTTCCCAGACCAGGGCTCGAACCCGTGTCCCCTGCGTTGGCAGGCGGCTTCTTAACCACTGCACCACCAGGGAAGTCCCCCAAATGAGTGTTTTAAAATGATTTTATTTTACCTGTACTTTTCACACAGTAATATTGGTCTATGGAATTGAGTACAAAAAAATAAAAAGAAAGAATTGAGTTCTAAATAGTAAAAAAAAAAAAAAAAGCCTCTCCTTGTTGGATACCTTTGGGACAGGCTGCTTGGAGAAGGGAAAACTGAAGGAGTGAGTGCCTGGTGACGATTTTGGCCTGTGAAAACACCACGGGCTGTTTAACAGGGAATGCGGTCGCTGTTGCTGTCTGCTGCTGGAGGGGAGAAACTCACTAAGCCTGCTTGAACAATGGAGGTAGCTAGGGCAGCTGGAGGAGTTTCTGGGTGAATCAGCAAATATTTGTTGAGCCACAGCTCTGTGCAGAAAACTGAGTCTGAAGAGAAAATGCACCAGAATGGGCGTCATCAGAAAATCTACAAACAACAAATGCTGAAGAGGGTGTGGAGAAAAGAGAACCCTCTTGCACTGTTGCTGGGAATGGAAATTGATACAGCTACTATGGAGAACAGTATGGAGGTTCCTTCAAAAACTAAAACTAGAACTACCATACGACCCAGCTATCCCCCTACTGGGCATATACCCTGAGAAAACCATAATTCAAAAAGAGTCATGTACCACAATGTTCATTGCAGCAATATTTACAATAGCCAGGACATGGAAGCAACCTAAGTGTCCATCAACAGATGAATGGATAAAGAAGATGTGACACATATATACAATGGAATATTACTCAGCCATAAAAAGAAGTGAAATTGGGTCATTTGTAGAGACATGGATAGATCTAGAGACTGTCATACAGAGTGAAGTAAGTCAGAAGGAGAAAAACAAATATTGTATATTAACGCATATATGTGGAACCTAGAAAAATGGTACAGGTGAACCGGTTTGCAGGGCAGAAATAGAGACACAGATGTCGAGAACACACATATGGACACCAAGGGGGGAAAGCGGTGGGGGTGGGGGTGGGGGTGGGGGTGGGATGAATTGGGAGATTGGGATTGACATGTATTCCCTGATATGTATAAAATAGATAACTAATAAGAACCTGCTATATAAAAAAATAAATAAAATCAAAAAATTTTTAAAGTCAGTTTAAAAAAAAAAAGAGAGACAATGTGCAATCTTTACCAGGATTTTCTGAATTTTCGAAAGATCAGATGCGGTTGAGCATCACACTGGAAAGTATGATTTCTTCCAGCCTCATGATCCTGTGATTTGGTTAGTGGCAAGTAGCCTTAGCTTTCTTCAGCAGAACCATCTGTAACATAAGGATCTTGTTATAATAAATGAGAACACACCTTTTGTGTTAGTCACTATAAATAATTCCAGCATCCTTGCAAGAGAGATAATAATTGGATGGAACATTTCTTTAAACTTTGTATCAGGCCCTCACAGGTAGGAGAATTATCATTAGTGGGAAAGAAGCCAGCTAGATTTCATGTTGCAAATAACACTGTGACCTAGAAGCAATTATCATAGGCCTAATAAGCAAAGTGAAATAAAACTGTGACAGATGAGGCTTGTTTTCGACCACATTCTAGAGTTGGACTGAGATGAAATTGCTCTTTAGGAGCCAGAGATCTTAATTATATAACAAGCTGGCTATTAGTTGGGCAACAGAGTGAGTTTGAATCACCAGGTATGTATTTTGATTTGTGAGCAGATGCTATGACACATCTTTCATTAATTTTGATTTTCAATCAAAGTAGGAACTGTGGTGTCATTGCTGTCACCATCGCAAGTGTTCCCCACAAGGGGAGCTTTAGGGTCCTTCATTGTCAGTCCCAGAGGTCATTTATGGTTCCTAGGGTGATCCAGGGAGTCCTCTCCCCATAGAAAGCCAGACATTTCTTTTTGGGCTCTTTTGCCAATCTCAGCAACAGATAAATTCAGACTTAATGCTGGTGTCAATGACAAACACACGGCCTTCATTAGAGCTTACAAACTGAACAAGATTTAATGGAACCCACCATGGATAACAAAACAAAGACAGATACTCATAGAACAGTAGCCTAATCACTTCACAATTAAATTCACTGCTTTGCATATTTATTTTTCCACCTCTTCTAGTTTAAAAAAAAAAAAACTAAGTGGATTTTAATTAAATCTTATCTTATAAACAAACAAGAATCTTATGTGCCAGGGATGAGATTTCTAATGTCAACTTCTCAACCGAAGAAATAATTGCTGGCTAAGTTACAAATGATAACAGAACATCAACAGAGAATTAACTGTATGTGTGCTGGGAATGTGTGCTATTTATTATCAGGCAGGCTTGCAAAGTGCAAAAACACTGAGTCCATCAGGAAATGGGAGACCCAGGTTCTAAGCCCTGACTGACCACTAGGGAGCCAGGTGAATTTAGGAAAATCTCAGTGAGTCTCTAGGCTTGATTTTATCTGCAAATTAGGGATTTGACTAGAAGCTACTTTGGTTCTCAGAGGCCATACTTCTGTGAGGTAAGGCTGGCTGTGTGTTGAAACATGGTAAAAGAACAGAATGTCAGACTTTTTAAAGCCAATAGGGACCTTCCTTTCACCGACCATCATTGTTTCCCAAGCAAGATTGAGGGGTTTTACAGCTACAGCGGAAAGTTGGACTTTTCTCAGCAGAAGTAGTTAAAGAGCAGAATTTTGTTAAAGTTTTCCTCCCATTTCGTTTCTCTAAAGCCAAGGGCACTGCAAGTGAGAGTTGACAAAGATGGAATGAACAAGTAAATATTTATGAGGGTAGTTTGCAAAGAGTAGATCATGCTTAATTGGGTGACCTTTTCTTTTCCTTTTTCTTCTTTTTAATGGACTTCTGTGCTTCCTGTTTTGACCTGGTACAGGGACCATATAATAAGTCATATTTCCTAAGTCTGAAATAGTTCCTATTCCACTCAGCCTAACTAAATTTGCCACTATTTTATGATGTTCAGCAAAGAATAGGGTATTCAAGGAAAAGCCCTGGACTTCTGCTTGCTCCTGCACATGAGTAAATCTGAGAATCACTGGTCTAGTTTTATAGAAGGGAATAACAATGAGGCTCAAAGAGGGGGTGTGACCTAGTCAAGGAGACACAGATGGTTAATGTGAGCAGAACCATGAGCCCGAGGGCACCAGGCTCCCTGCCTGGAGTTCTCTAAAATTGAAATGGTTCCATGCATCTGGAAAAAACATGGTTTAAACAACTTTCGCTAGTTAAAAAAAATAAGGAAACCATTTCTCAAGGGATTTGAATTAATTTATTTGAAATTAAATTTGGTGATACCTTTATAAAAGTATTTTATGCAAAACTGTTTTGCTCTTTGTGGGAGCCATCAAAAGGGCAGATCTTTGGGTGGAATTCTGTGTTTCCATAAATCATTTCACACTGAATAATTTCAACACTGAACAAAAATCATGGTGGAAGTTGCTTAACTGACTAAAGTGATGGAAATTGAGCAATAAAGGCAGATTGGCTAAAAGAGAATTTCTTTTCATAAGAATTTTGTCTTAAGGTATGTGTTTTGTCGGAAAGAATGACAGAGAGATGGAAGTTTCTGGGAATTGATTAAAAGCTCCAGTTAATGAAACAGTCCATACGTTTGTCTCACCAGGTTGGGCCAGTGGTTCTCAGAGGATAGTCCATGGATTCCTTTTATGGGTTCCAAGGTCAAAACTATTTTATAATAATATTTACCCTCTTCCTTCTCATTCTCTCACGAGTTACACTGGAGCTTTCCAAAGGTTGCGTCATGTGTGGTACAGTAACAGGCTGAATGTAGAAGCAGATATGCAAAGCCAGCTGTCTTTTAAGCCAGTATTAAAGAGCTTTGCAAAAATTGTGAAACAATGCCACTCTTCTCACTGATTTCTCTTTGGAAAGATAGAGTTATTCTTCATGAACCATATGTTATTCATGCTAATGTGCAATGTGTTCACCCATGTTATTTTCTTTTTCTTAAAATTTTTATTGGAGTACAGTTGCTTTACAATGTTGTGTTAGTTTCTACTGTACAGCGAAGTGAATCAGCTATACGTATACATATATCCCCTCTTTTTTTGGATTTCCTTCCCATTTAGGTCACCACAGAGCATTGAGTAGAGTTCCCTGTGCTATAAAGTAGGTTCTCATTTGTTATCTATTTTATACATGGTATCAATAGTGTATCTGTGTCGGACTTGCCTGGTGGCACAGTGGTTAAGAATCCACCTGCCAATGCAGGGAACATGGGTTTGAGCCCTGGTCCGGGAAGATCCCACATGCCTGTGCGCCACAACTACTGAAGCCCGCGTGCCTAGAGCCCGTGCTCCTCACCAACAGAAGCCACCGCAATAAGAAGCCCACGCACCACAATGAAGAGTAGCCCTTGCTCGCTACAACTAGAGAAAGCCCGCGCGCAGCAACAAAGACCCAACACAGCCATAAATAAATAAATTTATTTATTTAAAAAAATAAAATAAAAGGGCTTCCCTGGTGGCGCGGTGGTTGAGAGTCCGCCTGCCGATGCAGGGGACACGGGTTCGTGCCCCGGTCCGGGAGGATCCCACTTGCCGCGGAGCGGCTGGGCCCGTGAGCCATGGCCGCTGAGCCTGCGCATCCGGAGCCTGTGCTCCCCACGGGAGAGGCCACAACAGTGAGAGGCCCGCGTACCGCAAAAAAAAAAAAAAAAGACCCCAAACTATTTAAAAAACAATAGTGTATCTATGTCAATCCCAATCTCCCAATTAATCCCACCCTCTCCTTTACCCCTCGGTATCCATACATTTGTTCTCTACGTCTGTGTCTCTATATCTGCTTTGTAAATAAGATTGTCTATACCAATTTTTTCAGATTCCACATATATACGTTAATATACGATATTTGTTTTCCTCTTTTTGACTTACTTCATTCTGTATGACAGTCTCTAGGACCTTACTTCACTCTGTATGACAGTCTCTAGGACCACATCCATGTTATTTTCTTTTTTTTTTTTTTTTTGCGGTACGCGGGCCTCTCACTGTTGTGGCCTCTCCCGCTGTGGAGCACAGGCTCCGGACGCGCAGGCTCAGCGGCCATGGCTCACGGGCCCAGCCGCTCCGCGGCATGTGGGATCCTCCCAGACCGGGGCACGAACCCGTGTCCCCTGCATCGGCAGGCGGACTCTCAACCACTGCGCCACCAGGGAAGCCCCATGTTATTTTCAAATTAAAAAATGTGTAAAGCATTTCCCAGTTTGGGGAATTCCCTGGCAGTCCAGTGGTTGGGACTCGGTGCTTTCACTGCTGGGACCCGGGTTAAATCCCTGGTTGGGGAAGTAAGATCCCGCAAGCCACGCGGTGTGGCCAAAAACAAAACAAAACAAGACAAAAGGGCTTCCCTGGTAGCGCAGTGGTTGAGAGTCCGCCTGCCGAGGCAGCGGACGCGGGTTCGTGTCCCGGTCCGGGAGGATCCCACGTGCTGCGGAGCGGCTGGGCCCGTGAGCCATGGCCGCTGAACCTGCGCGTCCGGAGCCTGAGCTCGGCAACGGGAGAGGCCAGTGAGAGGCCCGCGTACTGCAAAAAAAAAAAAAAAAAAAAAACCAAGACAAAAAATTCCCAGTTTTAACTTCAGATACTTCAAATGTTAATAGATATAACCCACATAAACAAAGGCTCTTTAGGGCCCTCAATCATTTTTTAAGGGCTTAAGCAGTCTTGAGACCAAAAAATTGAGATGCCCTGCAGGGCAATGGTGACACAGCAGTGAATGCCACATCTTCCTCACAGGTGGTTTATGCTCACAACCTAGTGAGTACATAGGTGATGTCGATCTGGCAGAAGATACCCTACAGGATAAGGACAGAGCTCTAGGGAGCACAGGGGGATTCCTCCCCAGACTTGAGAAGACTGTGTTAGTGAAAGGTTTCTGAAAGAAATAGAGAAGGCGTTCCTCAGTCTATGCTTTCGACCCACCCCTTCCATCTCTGAAGTTTTCAGCTTCTCCCTTTTACTTGTATTCTTCCCATCAATCTTCAAGCTTCCTCCACTAATAAATAAGACAAAACTCACACTCTTCAATCCCAATTCTCCACCAAACCCTATTGATTTTGCCTCTTAACCCTCTCTCCTGTCTGCCCCCTCTCTCCACCTCCACCACCAGCACCCTAATCCTAGACACCATTGTCCCTCTCCTGGGCTCTGTGATACCCACCTGTCACCCTGCATTCACTTGTGACCCCTTCCAATGTTTACCCCATACAACAGCCAGAGTAATCTTTCCGAATGGTAAATATCCTTTATTGAAATCCTTTCATGACTCTCCATTACCTGTGCAAAATATTTATATTCTTTAGATGTGCACTAAAGGCCCATCAGGATCTGCCCTTCTCCACCCTTTCCAGTCCCACACTTTGGGGTAGGGGTGGGGGTTACAATGAACCCTCCAACAGGCGATGCCCTCATCATTTGGGATTGTTGGTTTTTCCTGAAAGCTCTGAGTTCCGCAAAGCCACTAGCCAATACACGTGATTTTTACTTTACCTAGAATTCCCTCTCCATGTCCCATTCATTTCCCCTTCCTACTTCTTGATAACTTCTATTGATAATTCAAGTTTCAGCTCAAGCTTGGCGCTTTGGCAAAGTCTCTCTGGTTGTCCACCCTCTCCCACCTCTTGCTCTCTGCTCCACTCCCAGCCCCGCTTCCTAGGTCTCCATACAGCCCTCTTGGCCTTCTATCGTTAATTGTTATGGGCACATCTGTCTGACTCTTCCATCCGACTGAGCTCCTGAGAGACAGGCAGTGTATCATTTCTGTATCCCAAGGGCCTAGCAAAGGGCCGACGTATGGGATGCTCCCCATAGAAGTCTGTGCAACAATTACAGATGAGTCCAAGAGAGGCCTGGAGGAACAGGTTTTTAAAAAGAAAAGAAAATGCTTTAAACCTGTGCCAGGCTGTCAGGTAAGTGATGCAGGGAGCTGGTAACTGCCCTCACCTGCTTACAGTTTGTACCCTGGGTTTTCCCTGGATTTTAATAAAGATGCCTGTGTGCCAAAACAGACTCTGACTGTCCTGCTTTGGACACAGAAGGAGATGAGTTCTACTAAATGAGAGGTCATGGACAAGGTGGGTCCACCCAGGGGCAGGGCAGGGAGGGGAATGCCTTCCACAGTTTCCTGAAGGTGACGGTAGTGCAAAGGTACCCATGGGACAATTTGATATTAAGTCTATTAACATTTTGAGTATGTAAAATTTCCTATGATAGATAGTAAATCCTTGTTCACTCTGGCTTTATTTTTAGTGGGGCAAAAACTAAAACAAGTTATAAGGAAGAGAGTGTTTTTCTTTGAAGATGTTTTACATTTTCCTTCTGACATTCACGTTAAGATATCTGAGTTAAAGATGCTGGAAAGTATCACCTGGGGATGAGCTGATGGACTGTTTATTCCCTTAGAGTTGACACAAAAAGAGAAATAAATCAGGAGAAAAGGACATACCATTAGTTCAGGTGGAAATATAAGTTCCTGGGTTGAGTCCAAGGGCTGCAGGTCTTCTTTTTACACAATTTGGTAAACTTTAAGAAGAAAAATTAGTGTTTTAATCTTTTGGTTAAAAAAAAAAAGTCAAAGTTTGATAAGCACCATGGTCATTAACAGCCAAGTACTGAGTCTCTCCTGTTTGAAAGGCCCTGGACTGGGCTCGGGATACATGGCAGTGAGGGACAGACCAGTCCCTCAGTTTTACTCTGACGAGAGGAGCATCTGTCAAGCAGTTGTCCTGTGCCAAGCACAGGGCCTGGCTGGAGCAAGATGAACTACAATTAGGGCCAACAGAAGCCACGCATCAGAAGAGGGGTCCAGAGGCAGGCTCCCCGGAGGTCAGGGAACAGTGGTTGCAGAGGCTTCCTGGAAGAGGGGCGAGGAGGGAATGGAGCCAGCACAGACCCAGATTGGGAGGCTGTCCACGAGGTGTTAGGAAGAAACCAAGTCGGTGGCTTTGACCACAGGGAAGTGATTAGAAGGAGGCTGTGTGAGGGGTCAGAGCAGACAGACTGTGGAGCGTCTTCAAAGGCGGGCTTCAGTTTTGAGACAGCATTTGGGGCCAGTGGGAGCCACTCAGCATCTCTGAACTGATAGTTCTGGAAGGTTTCTTGGGCTACAGTATGCAGTGGTTCCTGATTCCAGACCTGCAGACTGGTTGCGGTTGTCACCTGGGGAGCTTTGTAAAAATTCTGAGCTATTCCCGGGCTACTCCGCACGAGGTTCCAATCCAGTAAAACTGAGGGAAATCCTAGGCCATCACATTTTTTAAACGCTTCGAAAGGAATTCTGGGAAATGTGAGGACCCTGCTGTGAGTTGGGTTGTGTGGGAGGTGTGGGAAGGAAGGTAACCAGGTGCAGAAGTTGTGTAATGATCTCAGTGTAAATGAAGATGGTCTGGATTAGGGCAGCGTGAGTGCGGAGGAAAAGCGACAGATGAGCTTGAGGGCTAGTGCGTGTTGAAATCATCAGGCCTTGGTTCTGGGTGAGAAAAAGCACACAATGGTGGTACCATTTACCATAAGCATGGAAGGCAGGAGAGGGGCTGGTTCAGCAGAGTAAGAGTGGAGGTGACAGTGAGCTCAGGATTAGGTATGGGAGGGAAGGGTCCAGAGAGAGCAGCAGTAGGAGAGGATTCAGGAATCATTTATGGAGATGTTACCTGGAGTCTCAGGAAGGAAGAGACGTTAGAAAAATGTATGACAATAACTCAGCTAGAAAGGGGACAAGGAAGGGATGCCAGGGTGGGGAAAAAAAGAAAAAGAAAAAAGAAAGGGGACAAGGAGGGTGAGTGAATAAGGATAGAGGGGATGAGAGCTGGCTGCACCTATGGGAAAGGCTGTCTCATAAACGAGGCACGGATTTGCCCAACATTATCCCATATGTGGACATTACAGGAAAGCGGGTCTCAGACAAAATTAGAAATGGCTTTCTAAACCAGAGTTGGCCTGGGGAACCACTGAATCCAGTTCTGTCTGTTGGCTATTACAGTTCAAAGGAAGTCTACCCGTTCTAACAGGGACTAAACATGGTTAGTTGACACTTTGCAGGGAGGTGATGTAAGGAAAATTATAGCTGAAGAGTGAGGAATGGTGAGATTAAGCACTTTATTCGATTTTCTGTAACATTATTTTTTGTGTACATGAACAACCATCCTGGAGTCCACTCTTCTTTATATTTCTGTTGATGTCAGAAGTATCAAATGTGGCTTAAGGAGTCCATTCCCAACACCGTCCTTAGTCTCAGATTGTTGGGACTCCGCTCTGGGTCCCAACTCTGGCCCCTTCTTGCCACACCCATCCCCAAGGGGCAGGGGTCCTTGGGACCAAAGGGACATTACACTCACAGCCAGTACCCCACCTTCCAGCCACAAGCCACAGACACACACAACCTCAGAATTCCCTGCTGCCAAGGCCCCAAACCCACTTCCAGGGCCCATGTTGGCCCCTGCTCTGGTCCCTCCTCCCAGAGAGGGCAGGGGTACAACCAGGGGCTCACCCCCAGGCCTGTGTGGTGGCCAAGGGCAGCTCTTTGGGGCATGGAAGGAGCTTGGAGACATGAGCTGAGCGCCCAGTCTGTGATGACACCAATGCAGGACTTTAATCCATTCTTTAATCTTTCCTTTAGACATATTTCCTTGCACATCCCCCTTTGGCATCATCATAATGCTTTCTCACTTTTCCACATTCTTCTTAACAATTTAGGAATCCAAACATCTCTGGATATTTAACTTCTACAGTTTATACGTTTGTAGAAAAAAGGTTATGTTTTTAAAATTAATAATTCTATATAGTCTTTCTTAGTGACTTATCATAGGTTTTTTAGGGAGAGGGATGTGGAGGCAGTAGGCACGAGAGGGTCTGAAACAGAAGCTCTATGGATGGTACGTATACTTAGTGGCTATTCATTCCACACAGCATGAAAGATGGAAACAGCTTCTCCTCTCTTCCCCATAGACCATTAGTACTAATCAAGGATGGAATCACAGTCAGAGTGAACACAGGCATTTATTTCAGAAACATGTTTCACTTTGGCTATGACTCCACAAAACGTGCTGCTGAAATGACAGTGTGAGAAATAGATTCTTTTCTGTTTCTCCCTATCACAAAGCTAGATGTAAGGAAGATGGCATAATCTGTTTTCACTTAGAACATGCTAGTTTATAAACTTCACCTTCAAAAAAGCCATTAAGGCGCTCCCTGACTGTATTTCTGAGAAGAGTATCTAGTTACCTGCATTGAGAAGGGCAAAATGGCAAACATCTGAGTCTCTGATGGACAGTATTGTGCTTTCCTTGAAAACCAATTCCACGTAATGGGTGTGACGCTTTGCTGTTTCCTCCAGAAGTCCTGGCTCGGCAGCTCTCAGATGTTTTATACTCACAGGACTGAAACTTTTCCCACTCTCCACGATGGGTCTGTAGCCAGTACAGCGGCATAATTGCCTGGGTAGAAAGAAATATACAATGATTCGACCCAAAGTTCACTCCTCTGCCCTTGGAATGTCTCCCTCATTCATAACCAGGACTCCTCTCCCCTCCAAAAAGGACGGTCTACAAAATCCCAGTACTTTTTCTAGATTGAACTAGCATCATCAGAAGACATTTAGGACACATTTCTGGACTGCACTCTGTGGAAGGGGGCAGAGCAGGAAACCAGTGAAGAGAAAGGGCAAAGGACTGAGGAAACGTCTTCAAGGGTACAAGCCACGTGCCAGAGATGTGCCCATCTCGTGAGCAGAGGCTCTGCCTGTTTTTGTTCCAGACCCTCTTTTTTCTGTTGTCGTTCTTATTTCTTTTGTTCTTGTTTTTTAAATTATAATATTTATTTTTTATTTACATACAGTAAAATTCACTCTTTTTAGTGTCCAGTTCTGCAAGTTTTGACAAACTCAAACAATTGTATATCCACTACCACGAACAAGCTATGAAACAGTTCTATCTCCCTCACAAACTCCCAATGCCCTTTTGGAATCAACCCTCCAGCAACTCCCTGTCCCCAGAAACCACTGATCTGTTTTCTGATTCCAGACCCTCTTTTCAAGGATGTTGGTATAGTGAACAGCTTCGGAAGATAAAGCAGTGTCTCCCATGGAGGAATTAGCAGACATTCTTACTGTCCAGTATACTAAAGATAACATCACCTTCTGGCAGGCTTACCATCCATTATAAAAGATTTGAGTTCCCTAATCTCAGGGTTCCTCTCCTGCAATGCAACCCTTTGCACATCCAGGTGTCCACTGGCCCTACTCATATTGCCTTCGGAATTGATGCTCAAGAAGCAGGCATAAATTCTAATAATCTAGCTCTGCTATTGCTGTGAAGAATAAAGTCCTTTGTCTCTGATCCAGGAGTCTTGTGCCTTCCGCTAGCATCCATCAAACTGTGTCAGGCTAACTTGTTAGTTTGTAAGTGGGGTAAAATCTCAGACCCTTTACATTCTTGGAGGTCACTAGGTGGTATTAAGATATCTTTTAACATTGGAAGGACTGACCCAGACACAGAGGGAGTATCTCTTACAAAGGCTGGGAAAGCGTGTTTGCGGGAATGGCTCCTAGATCCGATCAGGATGTCACTGTATTGTAATTAGCTCTGTGTCTCTTTAGGCCAGTGATTCTCACCTTTATGGGAAGTGGTCACAGACTCTTTGAGAAACTGATGATTTCTGTTCTGTGAATGTTTCCTCAAAATCACATGTGGATACACACACATTTTGCACATTCACAGACCCCTTTAAAGACTTTAATTGGCCCTGGATGAGAACCTCTGGTCTGGACTGATTCTCACTAGGTGTAAAGACCGTATAGGCATACTGCTCATAACACAGTAGGCACTGATGCTTGTAGAAAGGAGCATGAATAAATTTGAGAAATAATTAAATTAGAATACTAAAAACTTATATAGGTGATAACCCACAATATGAAACCAAAGAAGACACTAGTTATAGTGGGAGGGAAAAGTGATAATAATAAAAGAGGTCCTGGTAATTCTCCAGAGAAGATAACGAGGAAAATGACCTCAGGAAAATAAACGTATTCAGATGAGTGGTTAAGAACGTGGATGCTGCAACCAGGTTACCTGAGTTCCAATCCTGACCCTTCCACTTGCTAGTGACGTGATCTCAGGCAGTGACGTACCCGCTGTGTACCTCAGTTTCATCATTTGCACAGCCGGCATGTAGTACCTGCCGTAGAATAGCGCCCGGTACACAGAAAGCTCTCAATAAACGTTAGCCGTTACGGTGGCATCTAGATATTAAAGCACAGACTGTGGGTGATAAAGAAAGAAGACCTGCAATTTTGGTGCAATGATGCTACTGTTGTCTGATGGACACCACCAAAACCTAGAGGGATGAGATCCACGTGGTACCTGGCAATGTTAAAAACAAGAACACTAACAAAGGGTGGGACCATATGATCATAAAATATAAACTTGAGTGGAAATCCAGGAACTTCACAGGAAGAAAGGGAGTAGAGACCATTTGGGTGAGAATGGAAATAGAAACAAACAGAAATGTACCTATGACTCTCGTACCTCACACTACAGGCCACAGTGCTTGCTAAAAGTAACTGTCCAGATTCCTAGCTTTTATTTTCCTAACTTAGTGTTTTGTTTTGTTTTTGCGGTACGCGAGCCTCTCACTGTTGTGGCCTGTCCCGTTGCGGAGCACAGGCTCCGGACACGCAGGCTCAGCGGCCATGGCTCATGGGCCCAGCCGCTCCACGGCATGTGGGATCTTCCCGGACCGGGGCACGAACCCGTGTCCCCTGCATCGGCAGGCGGACTCTCAACCACTGCGCCACCAGGGAAGCCCCCTAACTTAGTGTTTTTATACCTGACCCTCTGATCCTTGGCTTTCCGTGGCTTTTTTGTTTTAAACATCTTTATTGGAGTATAATTGCTTTACCTTTGATATCTGCCTCTAGTCCCTTAGTTTTGGGTCTGAGACTTCTACTTCTGGCTTATCGCATCCAGCTTCCTTGATCTGAACATATAGTTTCAGCATCCGCTGTGGCCCCAACAGGGGTTGTCTTCGTGCCTCCAAACCCATCCTACCGCTTGAACCAGAAGCTTGCTCCCAGCGGGGTTTGGACAACACAAGCCTCTTGGCCCAACGAAAGGTACGGATGGGGCCTCCCTAAAGCAAATCACAAAACTTAAACAGAGGGAGAATATAGCTGGGAAGGGATCCTTCAATTACCCAGGTTTGAGAAGCTCTACCTCTTTTAAAGAAGAAGACCTAAAAAATGCCTGCGTGGCTCAAAAAGTGAGAGGAATAAATGAGGGGAATGGCTGTCGAGCCAACCACAAAGGTTGTGATAGGAGAGTGACAGAATGTTTAGGGAGAACATCTTTGGGTTCATAACAAGAGAAAGACAAGAGTGCTGGGTGTTGTTATTCAGGGCTATAGGCTTCTCAGAAGTCCATTTCAGAAAGTACAGAGCAGTGATGGCTCTTCTCCAATTTACCAGCAACTGTAAAAAGGAAATATAGCATAAAATGCCCAGGAAGCTCTCAGAAATGAAATTTGGAGGATGTAACTGTAAATGAAGAAGAAATAAGCACTGTGGGTGCGGGGGGCACAGTAACCAGATTGTTCTCTGCTAGGCAAAGAACAAGAAAGGACGTGAACAAATTATGGAAGTAATGGAGCAAATTGACACCAAAGGCAGAAGTGTGAATCACAGCAGTGCCAAGTTGGCTAAGTGCCAGACAGAGAGAACTTTTGTGGGAAATGCTATCGAACATAAGATGTATCAATCAAAGAACAAATATACTGCTCAATGAAGATAGAGTAATATTAACAAGTGTCAGAGAGAAGGCACAACTATTTTATTCCTAGTTTTGCTTCCGTATTTCTCACCAGAGGAATACTTGGTAAACCAAAAGCATCAGATAAGCACATTTAAAAAGATATGATGCCCACCACACGTGGAGATTTTAAGACAGCACTTAGCTTCTTTAGATCTGTTCAAGTGGTCAGATCGATCAAGGTGGACTTTGTCCCATGACCTTGAATTTATAGATGAGATTGTGAAACCATGGTCAGTAGTGTTTTGGGACATCATAGGAAACCAGAGCAGAGCTGGAGCCCGGGAGACAGGCAACCATTGATCCTGGTGTTCGAAAAAATGCACGCTGATGAGGTTGACTTTGTTCTTGGGCAACTTTCTGCATCTATTCTGGAATGGGTTATTGATGAGGGGGCCTCGAGAAGTGGTCCCTAAGAGGAGAGTGAATACTGAAGAAAACTAGCCTCTTTCCCTTTTGAGAGAAGATTTTTCTTTTTTTTTTTTTTAATAAATTTATTTATTTATTTATGGCTGCATTGGGTCTTCGTTGCTGTGCATGGGCTTCCTCTAGTTGCAGCAAGCAGGGGCTACTCTTCGTTGCGGTGCGCGGGCTTCTCATTGCTGCGGCTTCTCTTGTTGCGGAGCATGGGCTCTAGGTGCCGGGCTTCAGTAGTTGTGGCTCGTGGGCTCAGTAGTTGTGGCACATGGGCTCAGTAGTTGTGGCTTGCGGGCTCTAGAGCTCAGGCTCAGTAGTGTGGCGCACGGGCTTAGCTGCTCTGCGGCATGTGGGATCTTCCCGGACCAGGGCTCAAACCTGTGTTCCCTGCACTGGCAGGCGGATTCTTAACCACTGCACCAACAGGGAAGTCCCTTGAGAGAAGATTTCTACACTGAGAAGCTGGTCAGTGCTGTAGACACAGTGCGCGGGGGTTTTAGGAGGCATTTGATGCTGGCTGTGCTCCCTCTGTGGAGGGGATGAAGAAATGTAAATGCATGATACCCCAGAAGGGTTTGTACTTGAGTGAACAAGTCCAATGTCAACAGTGTTGATTAATTTTCTCATAGTTCTCCTCTTGGCTTATTCTATTCAGTATTTTAATCAATGACATACATACAGACAGAAGGTAATGTTTATCTGATTTGCAAATAATAGTATCAAAGTTAGAAAACAACGTGACAGGCATATATGCAATTTAATAAGAATTTAAAAGTTTCCAAAATGGCAAAAGGGGAAACACTGCTTTAAAAGTCTTAAGGCTTTTTTCGATTGAGTACAAGTTGATGAGTCATAGGGAGTTTCTTCTGATCCCCAAGAGTCTATAACTTCATAAGCATTAATAATACTTAAATAACAACTGTAGCAGCTACAGCCACAACAAAACATAAAGCAAACAAAAGTTCATTGCTTCTTTTGGCTGACTCTAAGTACATAATTAAAAGATTTTTAAAGGCCTAATATTTCCAAACACCATTCCAATAACATTGCAACTGCATCAAAATCACCTGTGCAAAGACTGTTTCCATAAACATGTGCTTCCCAAACATACATTATGTTAAAGTGAGCAGAAACAATTGATATGATGCCAAGAATGTAACAGTCATGTGGAAAATTCACTTTACTTCTTGGCTGGCTGCCTCAGTTTCCCCTCCTGCTAAATAGGGATGGATAATATTTGCCAACACAGCTTGAGAGAAGTGGGTCACAGAGATCAACGAGTCAATCTTTGCCAAGTCCTTTGGGCTGATTCCTTGGAGGAAAATTCTTGAGTGTCCTGCTCATCTTGTCAAGGATAGTACTCCTTCTACAGTGTAGAGGTTTGGGACTCACCACCCAAGCTTCCCATTGACTGCTCTGTGGTGGGGCTCTGGGTGGTTCCTTAGGAGAGTGAAGATGCTCATCACCATGCCTGGGGTGCAGAACTCGCAATGGGTACCATGGCCTTTAGCAATCCTTTTCTAAAAGCAGAGGACACAGAGCACCCAGCCTGAAAGCTGAGGGGTAGGAAGCTCTCAGAAATGAGGCAGAGGCTCCGACTGGTGCAACTGAAGGTCGGCACAGGCCCGGCAGGTATAGGCTGGAAGTGCTGTGATTATTCACATGTAAGATGCCAAGGGATGCTTTCTGGGGAGAGAGTCCATTGATGTCGCTGGGGAGGAAGTCCTCGAAGTTAACCCGGGACATGACTTCAAGGGCACAGTTTGGATTCAACCAAGACCACAGACATTGAGATTATCTGCTTTTATTTTGTTCTCCCTCTCATTCTGCTACCAATTGGGGAAAAAAATTGAATTCGAGGGATTTGTTGTAAAGTCTTCTGTCCATAGAGAGAGCTCCAGCTTTCCTTCTTATTTCCACTGAAGGGTTACCTGGTGTTTCATTCATTTTTGGACATTTGTACTAATGCAGCTGAGTACCTGAGTTTAAAAATCCCACACAGACTCAGCCTTGAGACGAATGCGCCCAGCTGTGTGCCTCTGATGGTGTGAGGGGCTTCGTGGGAGTAGAAGGACAAAAGGCCGGTGAGGTTCCTTCCCCCTGGCCTCTGGCTCAGTGGTCTGCCAGCGACATTCCTGGTACACCAATGCCTTATGGTGTGGGAGGGTCATTTACACGAGACATAGCCCTTGCCCCCAAAGGGTTTATTACTTATTCAACATATATAGTCTTGACTAAAGACTATCACATAGTATGCCAAATTCAAATATCTTAGTCACAAAAGTTTTTTTTTTTCTAAGTATTTTTTTCTGGCTAGAATTAGCAGCTTGGCCATTTACACAGAACAAACACAGAATAGGCAACCTTGTCTTTTTCATTTCGTTATAGGAAACAAGATAAATATGCATTTCCGTGTCTTTGTGCATAGGTCCCAAAACCTTCCTGCAGGAAGGATTCCTCCCTGAGGCAATTAGATGGTCTGAAGTGACTCAGAGAGTCACTCCCTCTGCACCCCTTGCCCGTACATTTTTACGGAAGCGTAATAAGCTTCAAATAATAATAAAGAAAGCCACAGAATGAAAAAAGAAATTAAGAAAAGGTTACCATTTTTTCCTATGAAAGGGACAGAGACCTTCACCTACCATACATATATTTTTTACATCTTTATTGGAGTATAATTGCTTTACAATGGTATGTTAGTTTCTGCTGTATAACAAAGTGAATCAGCTATACGTATACATATATCCCCATATCCCCTCCCTCTTGCGTCTCCCTCCCACCCTCCCTATCCCACCCCTCTAGGTGGTCACAAAGCACCGAGCTGATCTCCCTGTGCTATGCGGCTGCTTCCTACTAGCTGTCTGTTTTACTTTTTCGCCTGCTATCTTTGTTCTCTAAAACCATAAGCCATGGCCCAAACAGCTAAAGGAGCCACCTAGATCCATATTTATCCTGAACTCATTAACATATGCTCTTACCTGAACTAGATCAATCCTGGTTTTGGTGCTTCCTGTGACTTCTAAGGTGGTGGCAGCACCCCATCGAGAGGGCAGATGGGCACCAGGCAGGCAGTGATGGAGGAGTGACCTCAGAGTTCACACAGTGAAGCTGAAAAGAATTGGCACAGTGACAGCAGCAGTTTCCAAAAAAGAAAAAGGAAAATGTATTTAGATGATTATAATAGTAATTACTTTGATATGAATACAATTAGTTGAGTATGTATCAAAGCTGGGCCATTACATAAATGATTTGGAACTTGAGTATGGAGACCTAAAAATAAATATTCTATTACTTGGAATTAAAAAAGCCATTTCCCCCTCCAAACTATCTTGTTGAAAAATATTTTTGGAGTTGAAATAGTCTCTGTTTATTCCTATGCCCTTTTCAGTTTGCCAGCTGTTATATGTCTGGTCAAATAAATTCGTTACCCTTCAGACAATCTCCAGGTTACCTGTGACCTTATAAAGACTCAGAGGATATGAGGAAGAAGTTAAGAGACCACCTTGAAGGCAAATCATTCAATAACTTCAGCAGAGTGTAAACTCCACGAGGGCAGGTAACTTTGGTTCCCAGTGCCTAGGACAGGGGAAGCTTGATAGATACTGGTTGAATAAATGATGACGATAATTGGGCATTTCCCCTAAATGTTCAGGCTTTTGAAAGCACATGAAATTCATTGTACCTCTCAAGAGGAGGAGAGAACTTGAGTTTGACCCTGGATATGGTCATCTGTCTACAGGAGGGTTATTAGGAAGGGTGAGAGCAGGCTTTTAGATCTCTCCTGGGGTGTCTCTCTTTTTTTCATTCACACAAAGACAGGAAAGGAGAAAGTATCTAAAAGGCACACAAACCATCGAAAATGGAAGATTTCTAATATAATTGGAGCCTCCCCAGTACCACTTCTTTTAAACAAGGAAACATGGGATAATTGGAAGAGAATGTAATACAACTTTGGGTGCTTGGCCTAAAAAAAGAAAAAGAAATCTATAGCCATCCCGCACAAAATGCCTGAGCTTTCAATTCATTCATAAATCGATGATGGAATGAGTAGAGGGGATGTAGTGAATTAGAGCTGGTTTTCTGCATGGTTGTGGGACACACCCCAACGCTGTCATGACACCTTTATACAGTCACAGAATGCGAAGATGTCAAAGTGGAAAGAAGGTACACAAACAAGGTACTGCTGCCTGTTGAGTTTCTAAGGGCACTTTTCACACTTTTTTTTGGTATTGAAACAAGCAAAAAAAAAAATCAATGTCTCTCAGGGTCCTTCTCTTGATGGTGGCTTTCACTTCTTGCCTGATTGCAGGTATAGATGTGTTTTCTGGTCTCCAAACCTGCCCCAAGACAAGTCTACAGGGGGCACCTGTCTTTACACTGTGACTGAAGGTTAGGAATCAGTCAGAACAGCCTCCAGGAGGCCGGACTGTCAGCCACAGTCCGGGGCTCAACTCTGGTGAATTCAGGCAGACCCCAGCTCTCCAGAGCTCTCACTGGTCAACCCTCAGTTCCATAGAGGGTCTGTGCAGACAGTGACCACGTGCTCACAGCTGACCTGGCGGCTGGCCCTGGAGACCAAGGCAGGACCCTCAGCTACATGTGATACTGACCAAGAGGCTGAGGGCCCCCATGAACTTAAGTTTCTCAGAATGAATCAGGTGTCAGGGAGTGGGGCGCAAAAACTTCCACATTTTAAACAGTATCTCCAGGTAATCATTATCCTTGATTAAGTTCAGGAACCATTGTTTTATACCATTCCATTTGCAAGACAAGCCACTTACTTTAATCCTACCTACAATCGAAATGTTTGTAATGCCTATTTAGGTCTTCCGCCCATTTTTAAATTGGATTGTTTGTTTTTTTGATATTGAACTCCATGAGCTGTTTGTATATTTTGGAGATTAATCCTTTGTCTGTTGTTTCATTTGTAAATATTTTCTCCCATTCTGAGGGTTGTCTTTTTGTCTTGTTTATGGTTTAGTTTGCTGTGCAAAAGCTTTTAAGTTTAATTAAGTCCCATTTGTTTATTTTTGTTTTTATTTCTGTTACTCTAGAAGGTGGGTCAAAAAAGATCTTGCTGTGGTTTATGTCAAAGAATGTTCTTCCTATGTTTTCCTCTAAGAGTTTTACAGTGTCTGGTCTTACATTTAAGTCTTTAATCCATCTGGAGTTTATTTTTGTGTATGGTGTTAGGTAATGTTCTAATTTCATTATAAAGATATATTTTAAAAAAGAAGAAGCTTACATTACATCTCCTAGTCAAGGCCTATCCCTGTGAATACAGATCAGCCTTATTAAGCTACGGATTAGAAGAGGGAGGAGGTGGTAGAGTCAGCTAAGCTAGGGCTGGTGGTGTAAGTTGGCACAGTTGCCTTATTTAATATTATTTAATTGCTAAATAAACTGATTCAGTGAATCAGCCCCACAGTAAAATGATGTAACAAGCAATAAATCTGGTTTAAAAAAAAATGTTTGCAATGAAGCATGGTAGGAAGAAACAGTTCTAAACTTTGCAAGAGAGACTGCAAAGTTTCCAGAGTTTCTTATTAGCTTTGATTTCCCAAACAAACAAAACGATACAGTGTTTTCTCAGGTGGAATAATAAATTTACTTCAGGATCTGAATTACTCTCAATGACCCCTGCAGAGAAAATGATTCTATAGATTGAGGCAGTTTACCTGTAGCCCGTTATTTCTGAATAATAAGAATCATTCGAACTATGCTTGTTGATCTTGTTTGCCTGAGTTGATCAAACATCACTCTTTGCAATTATAAAATTACGTAACACTGTATTGTATTTGGCTTTATTTTGGCCGAATGTTTGCCTTTGTGTCAGAGGATAACCAACAAGGATTTGCATTCTAACACAACACGGGTTTCAGGAAAATAATAAAAGATTATGAAATACTGAATATTATAAACTTTTTAAATTCTTGAGTTCACAGAGTTGAGTAAAATGGTTTTAACTCTCAATACTACCTAAAAAACGTACTCCTGTTTTTCACTCATATTTGCAAAGTTAAGAAAACAAGACCTTGGCAGTAGTAATCAAATAGCAGTATTTCAGCACCCACGGGAAAACATTTGCACAACTCACTTCCCGTTGGTGAAGGGATTCTAGAAGGCTTGCTACCACCTGAGGAGAGGAAACTTGGTCCAGGGGAAGCAGCACAAACTCTGGGAGCAGAAAGATGAGAAGCAATGTCCCTCTGATGCCTATTAGCTGAGTGATCTGGGGCACATTACATAGCTGCCCTGAGCTTCCATTTCTGTACACAGCCCTACGTGGAATGGGCGCACATGGGACCGTTATGCTCAGTTTCAACCACAACTGCCTCTTCTTCTCCGCCAGTGGGGCTGAGAACAACGATGCTGGGTTGTCCTTCAGGCCCAGCGTTAAAGACAGTGAAAAGCAAAGTGCACATTCCATTCGTGGATTGTGTCTTAGTTAAATCTCAAGAACTCAAAACAAAAGTGGGACCAGAAAATTATTTTGCCCTTTGTCCTAATTTAAGGACAAAGGTCTGATTTAAGCCCACTTAAAGAAGTAACAGATTAAAAGGTAAACTAACTGTAAAATTTATCCCTAGCTTTCCGGGATGACTTCTCTTCTAGTCTTGCTGGTCAGAAGTTTTATAATTAGTTGCAAATGATCTGAAGATTTTACACTTCTAATTTGTGTGTGTCGGGGGAGGGTGGCTTGGGGCAGAGGGGAGGAAGGAAGTGGGGAGGAAGAGAGAGATGGGGAAGATGGTCATAAAGAGAAATCCATGCCTAACACTTAGATGAATACAATCTAATTTGGCATGCAATTACCAAATGCAGTCTGAAGACATCAATATAATCAAGTGCTTTTCATCTAGTAGTCCTAATGCATTTTACAAGTAGATTCCACCCCCTCCTCCCAGAGACCTACAGGTTGATAGAGTGCCATGGTCACGGAGTCGATCACCAGTTCACACGCTGGTCACCTGAACCTAATACCTTCTTGCTACCATGGTTTCTTTCTCTACATAAATTTAGAAACTACAGCGTGATCAACTTACCTTCCTTCCATTCACAAAGAAAACAAGTTCATCGGACTCCTTAGAATGAGACATTACGCCAGAATAATCGGCTGAAATGTTGTGGAGTTGCCCCTAAAGCACCTGCTGTTGTGTCCACCTGAGCCAGGGGCCGGGATGCTCCCATGGGAGGGTGACCAGCAGGACAGAGGGCAGCCCCGAGGGGTGATTCTGGTCTGCTCTCTGTCTGCGTTCCTGCCATCAAATCTTGTTTGCCTGCGCTCTCAGTCGTCTTATTTCCCTACCTCCCTCTGTTACCCTCACTTTCCTCCTCCCTTAGGCCAATTTGAAAGGTCAATCTCAATCTAGTTCTTACACAATGTACACTTTTCCCTGCCCTGGGGGCGACCCACCGGAATAAAATTTCTTCTTACAGCCAGCAACAAGAACCTTCTTTAATCTGAAATGGAACTAAATCATGTAGATATAATGCGTTCAGGTGTGCTTTTAGGTGTTAATTTTTTTTTTTTTTTTTTTTTGCGGTACGCGGGCCTCTCACTGTTGTGGCCTCTCCCGTTGCGGAGCACAGGCTCCGGACGCGCAGGCTCAGCGGCCATGGCTCACGGGCCCAGCCGCTCTGCGGCATGTGGGATCTTCCCGGACTGGGGCACGAACCCGTGTCCCCTGCATTGGCAGGCGGACTCCCAACCACTGCGCCACCAGGGAAGCCCGATGTATTTGTTTTTAAATTATGAAACTAACGCTTATTTTTTAAAAATCAAAACCACAAAATTGTATAAAGTAAAAGCGAAAATTCTCCTTCCCAATTTTCACTTTTCAGAGTTAACTGTTACCAGATTCCTCTGTATCCATACAGAATTTTCCCATGCATATATGAAATATATGTACATACATGAATCTAGAAAGTGAAATCAAACTATTCATATTACTTCGAAATTTGCGTTTCTCAAGTTACTTAGGCGCTTTGTGCCTCAACTGCCTCACCTGTGAAATGGACAAAATAGTAGTATCTCTCTGGGGATTGCTGTGAGGATTCAATCAGCTAATAGGTGTGCTTAGAACAGCACCTGGCACCTAGTAAGTTCTCAATAAATGTTAACTATTTTTATTATTGTCATAATTTATTAAACTGTTCTCAGTTTACATTGTTTTCCTTTTTTCACTATTACAAGTAGGCTTTATCTTTGCACATTTGAGCAAGTATATCTGCTGCACAAATTCTGAGAACTAGAATTCCTGGGTTGGAGGGTCTGCATGCTACTAGGTCCAACTAATCTGGCTTCCAAAATGTGCAGTAATACAATGAATTGTGTATGAGATAGTGTCTGTTTCCCCATATCCTTCGCCAGCACTGAGTACCATCTACACTTGGCATTTTTCAAATATCTGGGGGGAATTTCAGTTCATAATTGGCATTTCTTCTGTTATTGTGAGATATTCCATCTTGCTATAGATTGAGTGAATATTTGTATTTATTCTTCTGTCCTCTATTTTCTATTAGGTTTTTTACTTTCTTACTAATTTGAAGAATTTTCTTACGTACAAGGGATATTAACCATAAGCTGCTGTAAATGTCCAGGTATTTTATGCCGGTTTGTTAACTGTCCACTGGAGACGTCACATATAGCCCTTTAATTGCGAGTATCCTGCATCTGGGAGGATGGAGTTCCAACCTCACAAGCCTTCCAGATGGCATGTCAGTTGTACCCTCTCTAGGTCATTCCATTGCCCAGGCGCTTCTGAGTGGTACAGATGTGATATGACCGTTGGATCCCATATCTCACACTTACCCCACCCTGCTGCAAAGCAGGTGACAGTATTTGCTGTAAATTGTTCTGAGGTGATGTTATGTGGGATCTTAAGAGAGCAGATTTAATACTAAGTAAGCCCTTAGGTAGTGGTGATGGCTGAGGTCCTGGAGGCAGGCACAGCAAACCTTCCCCCAAGATATGCGTCTCTTTCTGTTAAAATAAATCACGTCTCCTTCCAGGGTAGAAGTGTTCAATGCTGGCAGCTTGCCACCAAGTGGCGAATTGGTCTCCTGGAAGGATGCTGCTAAACTGGGGACTAGCTTTAGTCTGTATTGGGGGCCGTTGGACATTCAGCAGCAGCTACATGGATGCACAGGGCCCACCCCTGCCCCCCTGGCCCTTCCCACATCCATTGTGTCAGCAGTGGAGTGACCAGGGACAGAGGTGTCTAATGTCAAATGCCATTTTGTCTACTTTGCCTCTTTCATGGTGGGTGTTTTCTGCTAGAACTGGAATTCCTGGGTCGAAGGGTATGTACACTGCTGGGTCCAACTAAATCACCTTCCAAAATGTGTGCGGTAGTACAACCAATCAAGTATGAGATTGTCGCTACTACACATGAGTCCATGGGCCACTCGGGCCACTCAGCTTTCCACGCAAAATGGATGACCAGGTGCGCCATCCAAAGCTCTGCCCATCAGGGGAATCTGCCCTCACCACCTCTGAGTGGGGCTGTAGTGAAGACACCACCCATACCCGGCTTGTACACACATACTGAGCCCACCCATTTGTGAACCAAGCTGACTTTTCCTTTTCCATCGGTTTGTCCTAAAGGACCTCTCGCTCCACCGTGTAGCCACAGGGATGATTTGCGGGAGACATGCTGATGCAACAGTAGTGGGTAACGGGGTCTGGGTTACCTGCAGCTTGCTTGTTCTTTCAATTCCTTGTGTTTGATTCTGGATGTGCCACTTCCGGCTTACCTTATTGCTTCTGGGCTTGCTTAATTGCATTTTAACAAGATCCTCAAGTTATTTGCATGCATTTTAAAATGAGAGAAGCACTACGTAGTATCAGACAGACAAAAGGATGGGTCAAAGTGATAGTGTCTTCCAGGCAGAGGGCACACGCAAAGGTCCCAAATAGAACGGGAAGTGCTCACGGTAAAAGAGAGGGGGTTGTGAGATAATGCTGGAGAGGTAGGCAGGAGCCAGAGCACTGAGGGTACACACGCCACCTTAGGGACTTGGAACAGTATTCTGGTGGGATGAATAGGAAGCCATGGCAGGATTTGAGGCAAGATCGTAACATGATCATATTGTGTGTGTGTGTGTGTGTGTGTGTGTGTGTGTGTCCATACTTGTACACGTAACTTTGGCTTTAATCTGGAGAATGGTTTGGAAGGGAAGCAAAATGAACACAGGGCAAAGATGAGGAGACTTCCGCAACAGTCAAGTTAGAAATAATGATGGCTTGGGACAACAGGGGAACAAAGAGAGTGAGAGGCAGATGTAAGACGTTTCTCTGAGGTGGGATTAACAGGACTTGCGCACCTGGAGAACGGAGCATCTCGGATCACTTCCCCCTTCCCCCCAACCCCGGGCTTCGGCACAGCGTCTTGTGGATGGCTGCACTGACAAGAAGATCTGTTTGGGACCCATTAAGATGGAGGTGCCTTTGAGACATCCAAGTGGCAGTGACAGGCAAGTTGGGTTTTCAGAGCTGGACTTTGAGTGAGAGAAGCCCAGGCTGCAGGCAGAGAAGCCACAGGAGTGAAGGCACCCGCCAGGGAGAGGGAGTGAGATGAGGACCCACGGCTCCCTGGGAAATCCCAGCATTTATAGACGTGGGCTGGAGGAGGGGTTGGCAAAGGGACAAAAAGAGAGGGGGAGAAAGCAGAAGAAACAGAAAACCTGGGGAAGCCAAGCTGTGAGGAGCCTAAGAATGTGCCCTCCTTTGATCTGTGCCACCACAGCATCCAGGGTGAGATTTTAAAATGGGTCAGTTCGTGTTACTTCTCTGCTCTGCCTTTCACTCAGATTAAAAGCCCACGTCCTCACAGTGGTCTCAAGGCTCTGCTTGTCTGCCCCTCCCCGGGCCTGTTCCGGGCTCACAAGCGCCATTTCTGTCCACAGAGAGGCAGGCACACTCCCCCGGTGCGGACTTTGCCCCCAGATGCTCTGACGTGCTCTTCCTCCAGGTACCTTCTTGGCTCAGACCCTCACCATCCTCATCCCCAGACCTACCAGCTGCAACCAGCTGCAGGCCTCCCTCACTCTCTGTCGCCCTAACCTGCTCTACTTGATTGTTCCCTCAGCACTGGGCTCCATCGATCACACTCTGTAATTCAATTATATTTGTTATTTTCTGTCTGTCTCCCCTGACTAGATTATAATCTTCACAAGGGCAGGGATCTTTGTTGACTTGGTTTACTGTTATGTCCTAAGTGACTAGAACAGCACCTGGCACATAGTAGGTGCTCCATAATCATTTGTGATATGAATGAGAAAGTCTGCTCTTTAAAGGGTTTTAATGTAACCATGTGTAACCATAATAAGAATGACCTTAGTCTTTAGTCCTAGGTCATTGAAGAAGTTTTGCCGTCTTACCTGGCTCTGGGACAAGAGTCAAGAGTTGCAAGTGTGACAGGGAGAAGATATTATACTCTAGTCTCTAGTCCTTTATACATCAGTGCTGATGTTTGGAGTTTTTCAGTGATTCTGTCTTGCTGCTTTGAGGTTTCCTGTCACTAAAGGCCACTGGGATATATTTCTTATGAATCTCACAACTTCTCACTCTTTTCCTTGTTTTCTGTTTCTCACATACCATAAAATTCACTCTTTTAAAGTGTGTGTAATTCAGTGGTTTTTAGTATATACACAGGTTGTGCACCCATCATCTCTATCCAATTCCAGAACATTGCCATCAGCCTGAAAAGAAACCCTGTACCCATTAGCCATCACCGTCCCATTCCTTTTTCCCCTCAGGGCCTGGCAACCATTAATCTACTTTCTGTCTCTATGAATTTGCCTATTCTGGACATTTCATAGATGGAATCATACTATGAATATGTGGCCTTCCGTGCCTGGCTACTTTCACTCAGATAATGTTGTCAAGGTTCATCCATGTTGTAGCATGTATCAGTATTTCATTCACTGTATGGCTCAATAATATTCCCTTACATGGATAGAACACATATATCAGTTTATAGAGTTGGGCTGTTTCCAGTTTGGGCTATTATAGATAATGCTATGAACCTTGGTGTACAAGTTTTTGTGTGGACATACGTTTATCAATTCTCTTGGGTATATATGTAAGAGTGGTCATATGATAACTACGTGTTTCGCTTTCTGAGGAACTGCCAAAGTGTTTTCCAGAGGACCTGCACCATTTTCATTCTCCCCAGCAATGGATAAACGTTCCAATTGCTCCACATTCTTGCCAGCACTTACTGTTGTCCATCATTTTGATTACAGCTGCCCTAGTGGGTGTGAAATGATATCTCATTGTGGTTTTGATTTGCATTTTCTTCACGACTAATGAGTTTGAGCATCTTTTCATGTGCTTATTGGCCACCTGGATGTCTTTGGAGAAATGTCTATTTAATTCCCTTGCCCATTTAAAAATTGGGTTATTTATCTTTTTATTGTTGAGTTGTAAGAGTTTAAAAATATATTCTGCACAGTAGATCTTTATCAGACATACGATTTGCAAATATTTTCAATATTTTCTCCTGTTCTGTGGTTTGTGTTTTCAATTTCTCATAGTGTCTTTTAAAGCACAAAACTTTTTAGTTTTGATTAAGTTCAATTTATCTGGTTTTTTTTCTTTGGTCCTACAGACTCTTTAGACATAGTGCCTAGATCCATTCTGACAAGAAAAAGAGGGTGTTAGCAGATGGGGACAAATGAGAAAATGACAACTTTACAGTTCATACTAATAAAGTTACTTAGAAAACCACCTTTCACTAGACAGTATAATTTCTGTTGGTGAATACAAGCCAACTATGAATTACATATAAACCATCATCTTCCATTCCATTCAGCTGGATGGATTTAAGGGACAGAATAATAAAGAATACCATTCTAGAGGAAACCAGTTAGCATTTATGCCATTTAAAATATGATTTCTAAATTGCTTAAGCATATCTATCAAATTCCAAATGGAACATTTAAAATCAGCATCCTATAAAAGCAATACTCTGTGAAATGATTTCTGAACTGTGAAAATTTGTCTTTCAGACCCATCATCCTAGAGCATTGAGACTGGATAGATTGCTTTGTTGGAAGAGCCACCCCATCTTCGCCAGAGGTTTGTATTTGATTCATATGGGTACACTCCAAGGAACATAGGATCCAGGTTCATCTCTTGGAATCTGGAATAAAAGGACAAGTTTGGATGTTTGCAACTTGGAAAATGTTTGTGATGTGTGACAAATAGCAGACTATAAAATAGGATAAAAGCCACCCAGAGGGTGACCAGGACAACGAGAGGTCTGGCCATGACAGTATGAGAAACGTGGAGGAATCCAGGAGGAGACCAAGGGTCGGGCGAGGCAGGACAGCTATGAGAGTCATCTCATGCTTGAAGAGGGACAAAGGAAAGGTGGAATCAGCCTCTGTGCTTCTCCAGAGTGAAGCAGCGATTCGTGGGGTTTAGGAAGAGCTATAAGGGGTACCATGAAGAGCCCTCATGAGAGGAGGTATAGGACGGGGCTCTCCCCTCAGTATAAGGAATAACTTGTTTACAGTCAGAGGAGTCACTGTCAATGGCATGACCTCCTCCCACAATGAAAAATCCCACTGGAAACGCCCAAGGAGAGCTGAGATGTTTGCTCAGCCGGAGGGGGCGGGGCGGGAGGGGGGTTGGCTTGCAGGAGGGATTCCTGCTGCTGGGGGTTGGGAAAGGGCCCATCCTACTTTGTGGTTCAAATGAGGAATGGCACATACTCCCAGTGGTTTGGAAGGAAGTTTAGTCTGTCCTCTAAACTTCCTTCCGAGGAAGTTAGATTGTGGAGGTGGCCCAGATTCTCGGCCTGGGATTCTTGGGTTCAGGGCACAGTTCCTGAACTTTATCCCTGACTGATGTGTCCTGGGAAGGGAATAAAACTAATAAGGAGGAATATACAATTGATGAGTGAAGAAATGAAGAATGAACCTTTCTTTTTTAGTGGTGTAGAACTGAGCCCCACTGCAGGCAGGCTGCTCTCCTGCTCAGATGTCTTCAGGATTCCTGTCACCACTTCTTCCGTGGAAAACCACCACGGTGGGTTAATGAAACTTAACCACAAGGACAGGGGAAAAAACAACTCAGACTTGCATGAGCAGAACATACCATTTTTGTGAACTTGTCTTCACAGGCCATTCTAATCTTCTCTGGGGTCAGTCGACTATTGAGCTTCAACGGTCCCAACAGCCCTCTCTCCCGTCGTGCTGCACTTACCGCGTCCTGGATGGCGAAAAACACCGAACACCCCAGGAATATCCCAGACTCTCCCAGGCCCTGGAAGGGAAACAAGTCAACTAGATTATGACTCTCTCTTTCCCTCTCTGTATATATATACCTATGTATGTGTATTATGTATATGTGCATCTATAGGTACATATGTGCATGTACGGGTACATAAAATATTAAATATTACATGTACAACTTTTTCCTTTAAAAAACTAATTCACTATTTTAACCCAGTATTCCCATTCTTAGGATTCCAGCCTAAGGAAATGATCCCAAATGGAGAAAGCAGATATAGGCATTAAGGTGACTATTGGCATGAAGATGAAAAAATCAGACAACCTGATGGTAATAGTAGTTTGTGTTAGTCTCCACGATTTGGAGTATTTTTTTTAAATTGTATAATGTTGTTAAATTACTTTAAAATTAAAATGTTTTGGGAGTTCCCTGGTGGTCCAGTGTTTAGTACTCCGTGTTCCACTGCGGGGGGCACGGGTTCAATCCCTGGTTGGGGAACTGAGATCCTGTAAGCCGCATGGCGGCCAAACAAAAAAAAATGTTTAATAGGGCTTTTTTCCCCTACAATCCTGGCAAACCCCCCAAACAACCAAGAGATGACTGTAGCCCCTCCCTCCTGGCACAGATATCACGTAAACATGCATTTATTCATAGAGCACAGCTTACCTTAGATGAATACAGGGTATTTGAGTTTTCAGACGGAGGCAACAAAGAAACATGCAACTCCGTGGGGATGTCACAGATGGCAGGAATCTTATATTGGTTTGGGCCCCGAGTGTACAGGACCCCCTGAGGAGAATAATTCAGTTCCTCTATTGTATAAAGTCCCACGCCTTGAATAAATGCACCTTCAATCTGAGGCAAAAAATAAATAAATAAAAATAAAAATTTCCATATATGAGAAAAGACAGTCAACAGTAACATTTCACCTTCTTGCTGTTAGTGTGAATCTTAAAAATGAAGTTGAAGGGGGTTTTCAGCATGTCTTGGAGTATGTCTCCAAATGTTTACTTACAAGTTCACCTCGAAGCATGTCTGAACATCTTAGCGAACGCTAAGTTCACTCAAAGGACTTGAGTTCGAATCTCAGCCTGGCATTAAAATTGCAGCTCTGGAAGAACCCTCAGGGAGCCTGTAGCCCAAATGCCCTGACTTTTTCTGCCTACAAGGCAGATGAAACGCTCTCTGACTGGTTGGCCACAGACCCCAGCACCCCAGGAAAGACTCTCGGGGCTCCGGAACCTTAGCAGCTCCTCACTCACGAGCCTGCTGGCCTCACATCTCTAGACTCAGTTTCCTCGCTTGTAACATGAAGGGTTTGAACCGTGTGCTTGCTTAGCTTCCTTTACAGGTTTAAAATGCTCCGGTTCTTAGATGTCAGCACGTGGACAAAATTACCTTTCCACACAGACTTCTTTTTTTTTTCTTTTTTTTTTTGCGGTACGCGGGCCTCTCACTGTTGTGGCCTCTCCCGTTGTGGAGCACAGGTTCCGGACACACAGGTTCAGCGGCCATGGCTCACGGGCCTAGCCGCTCCGCGGCATGTGGGATCTTCCCGGACCGGGGCACGAACCTGTGTCTCCTGCATTGGCAGGTGGACTCTCAACCACTGCGCCACCAGGGAAGGCCCACACAGACTTGTGATTTCTGAGTCTCTTCTTCCTTTTTTCCTTCCTGTGGCCATATTTTCTCCACCCATCTCCATCCTCACTTCTATCTATTAGCAGAGATGTTCTTCTCTACCACGATGTTAGAGGAAGCTTCCTAACACTCCAGACTGCTCCCGGGGCCAAGTCCCCTCCCCCTGCTAAGTGAGGTGCCTGTCTTTGGAGGCTTCCACCAGCCCGGCCCTCTTCTGCTCCCTACCTCCAGCCTCACATCCTGCTCCTGGGACATGGCTGAGCGCTGCCACCAGCCTCTCCTCACTGCCAGCCATGAACACAAGGTGTGCAGAATCTTAGCTCTCTCTTTAGGTTGATTTCCTCCACTCTCCTCCCACCCAGAACACCTCTTCCCGATCATTCTTTGACTACCTGGTCCACACCACTTCCTCCCGGAAGCCCGCTTTGACTCCTCCAACCCATACATTCTTCCCGTTCTCCAGTCAATGTCCTAATTGGAGAGTCCCTCAGACTATACGCTTCATTGCAAGTATGGAGCTGAATGGCCCACTGGGGCTGAGGCAGGTAAAGAAAGTGAGGGAAGCTTCCAGAGAGCATGTGACTCTCTAAAGAAGCAGCCAATCAACTTTTCCTCGTGGAACTGAAACACCTTTGTCCCCTTCCCTTTTTTAAACACTAAGAGATTTGAGTTCCGTGGCTGTCCTGAATGGAAAGATTCTGAATAAAGGGATAGAATAAGAAGACGATGAACAAGCCAACGGGATGTGTTCCTGGCAGATCCCCCAGAAGCTTTGACTTTTACAAATAGGGAGTCAGGAAAGTCAGTTCCACATACCTGGCCTACGTCAAGGGCCGGATTTATACTGCAGCCAACATCCATGACAATGTCTGTTCTGATGTTCTAGTAATTAAAAAAAAAAAGTAAAGACGTTTAGTTTAATGAATACAACTTGGGGAGACAAAGTCGAGAAGCAGTTCCTGTCAGGATGGCATTGGAAAAGAACCTATCTTTGGGCCACATTATATTTCAGGAGAAAGAAGCAACAAAGTTTATTATGTGTAACTTTCAAAGTTATATAAATACTCAACCAGCTTAATCAGTGATTTTTTTTTTCTTGGAAAAAATAGGAGAGAAAAATATTTACTTGACTTTGATTCCAGCTGAGTGATGTAACATATTCAGTTTAATCCACTACAACAAATAGAACATATGCCACAGAAAACAGGAAATGTCTATGGCCCTCCTGATCCTTGTTGCAAAACTCTGTGGCTACCACACAACCCCACATTCAGAGTCCAGCTGGCTGGGTGATAGTTACTGAATCAAGAGCTCAGGGCACATCAGCAAAAAATCTGTTATATGCTATTTTACATTTTTCATTTTTAGAGCAGAGCAGAGATTAAATCTAACATTACCACCTTGGTGACCAAAAGTTCTCTGATAACCTACAAATGAGGAGAAGGACAGCAGGCCCAGCCAGCCTGGTGGTGACACCTTTGCTCCCCAGCAGGTCTGTACCTTCTTTTCTGTGACATATGGTCTTTGTCATGACAGATTCTACTTATAATTATGAATGCAACAAAGGAAACCCAAGAATTTCCTTATTTGATCTGGGACTTTCATCTAGCATTTTTCTTAAGCAAATTAGATAGTGATCTAGAATGTTTTACTATGATAAAACTTCAGGTACCCACCCATCTTGTTTAAAGACACAGTGAAATGTAAATTTCTCTTCCACACAAGTTAGCAAGGCTGGTGGCCTCTTCTAGGAGACCAGTGGCCTCAACTGGAGGCGAGCAGGGATGCTCTCAATTCTGCAGTGCTAGTGAAGGTTTTGCTTTCAAGGCTGTGGACTTACTGCTGTCTGCACTGTCATTTGACAGGGCTGCTCTAGGCTGTGGCAGCCAGACTCCACGATGGCCCTCGATGGCCCCCACCTCCCCGTATTCACGTCCTCATGCAGCCCGCTCCCGCACTCTACCAGGGGTGGCTTGTGTGGTCAGTAGGATATGGCAGGAGTAATAGTTCATCACTCCGAGACTAGGCTGACTCTGGCTTCTGTCTTGGGTTTTATCTTAATCGCCCATACTCTCTATCTCTCCTCTTCCTTTGGACCAATCCCTCACGGGGAACCAGCTTTCACGTCCTGAGGACACTGAAACATCCTATGGAGAGGTCCATGTGGTGAGGAACGGAGACCTCTGGCCAACAGCCAGTGAGAAACTGAAGCTTCCTGCCAACAACCACGCAATGCAGCTTGGAATCGGATTCTCCAGCTGCCACTGAGCCTTGAGATGACTGCAACCCTTGGCGGTAGTCAACAGCTTGGCGGTAACCTCATGAGGAAACCCAAGCCAGAATCACCCCAATAAGCCACTCCCAGGTTCCTGACCCTCAGAAATGGTATCAGCTGATAAATGTCTGTTAAAGCAATTCCATCAATATGAAGAGAATTTCTGAAAAACAGGCCACAGGGAGGTCCCTTAGTGGGATGTCACATTATGGCCTTTTGCCTTGGGGTGATACCTAACCTGAGCCTCAGATCTAGCTTCTATGAAGGCATCTGATAAGGCTGTCTCATGCATCTCTTAGGATTGTTCAGTTAGGCTTCCCTGGTGGCGCAGTGGTTAAGAATCCACCTGCCAATGCAGAGGACACGGGTTTGAGCCCTGGTCCAGGAAGATCTCACATGCTGCCGAGCAACTAAGCCCGTGCACCATAACTACTGAGCCTGTGCTCTAGAGCCCGCGAGCCACAACTACTGAGGCCGCATGCCACAACTACTGAAGCCCTTGCACCTAGAGCCCATGCTCCGCAGCAAGAGAAGTCTCTGCCATGAGAAGGCTGCGCACTGCAATGAAAGAGTAGCCCCCGCTCGCTGCAACTAGAGAAAGCCCGTGCACAGCAACAAAGACCCAATGCAGCCAAAAATAAATAAATAAATTTATGTAAAAAAAAGATTGTTCAATAAATTATAAGAGCACACCTTAACATTTAATACCAAGGCTAATTATTACCCTGTTCTTAGATCTTAACAAGACCAAGGCATATGCAAGACACAAGGAAACCCAAATGATTAAGTTTTCACCAACATTTTCTTCGAGGGAGGGGGGAATGTAGAAATCAGTTAGCATCAGAGGACTTTCTACTGAACTCCCTAACACAGGACAGCTACTGTAGCATGAAAAGCATGTCTCTCAACCACTGCACCACCAGGGAAGCCCCATAGCATTTCTTAAAAGCATAAGGATGCTCTTAAACTATCTAAAAAGCAGGACCTAGGTGGACAAAAGATATCAAAAGCTGGCCACTAGCTCCCCTGGGCTGGCCCTTGGTGCTTGTTAGCAGATTGTGGATGCTTATGAAATCATTCAAGAACGCCATATGGGGCTTCCCAGGTGGTGCAGGGGTTGAGAATCTGCCTGCTAATGCAGGGGACACGGGTTCGAGCCCTGGTCTGGGAGGATCCCACATGCCGCGGAGCAACTGAGCCCGTGTGCCACAACTACTGAGCCTGCGCGTCTGGAGCCTGTGCTCTGCAACAAGAGAGACCGCGATAGTGAGAGGCCTGCGCACCGCGATGAAGAGTGGCCCCCGCTTGCCACAACTAGAGAAAGCCCTCTCACAGAAACGAAAACCCAACACAGCAAAAATAAATTAATTAATTAATAAACTCCTACCCCCAACATCTTCTTAAAAAAAAAAAAAAAAAAGAATGCCATATGATGGCATTTCATGCACGAGGAAGCCCCCTGTAGGCTGTTTCTACATCGAAGCCCCCTGTAGGCTGTTTCTTCCTTGAAGCCCCCTGTAGGCTGTGTTTCTTCCTTGAAGTGATTTTTTTTCCTGATTCCATTTGAAAGAGCAGGGGAAATAAAGAAGAGAGGCTGCCAGTTGTTTTCCACATAAAACACTGAGGCGATTGCTGAGCTTCTATTTTCCTTGGTAAAACAGACAAATTATCCCTAGGCCGATTACATGGTGCCTCTCTGGTGCTCAGACAGATGGAATATGTGGAAAATAGATGTATCTAGAGTTCAACTTGAAGACCTTCCCAATTGGTACTGACCTTATGAGCACCTGTCAGACAGTCTATCTCAACCTCGGAACAGGCAGCTCCATAAACAAAGTATTCGAAAGGACGGCCTTCGCCTGTCTCCCAGTTCATGTTCGACTCATAACCCCTGGAGGAAATAGAATTCTTGAGGAGCGTTGTTAAGTGACCAAGTCCCCTAATTGCAGACCACAATGATTAAACAGACCCGTTAAGAGCTGTGCTCAATTTGTATGCACAGCAAACCAGAGGAGTGCACATGTACAATGGTGTGTAGCACATAATACATGCAATAAGTCTGCTGAATAAATAAATATTTACTTCTTACTTGCTTTGCCTGATAAAAACATGAAACCACTCCCTACCACTGACTCCTTATGCTTGGAAGTTAACTGCTGACTGTATGGATATTCATCCTATTGCTTTTGGCTAATATTGGGTCATGTAATCCTATCGTCATCAGATGTGGGGGATTCCACCTGGATTTTACACCAAACACTACATCAAAGGTGCACGCTTGGCAGTTCACCCATCTGCTGGCTCTAGGATTCAGCCTTCTGTGCGAGGGATCAGGCCCCTTGGCTCTCATTCTGTACCACTACTCTGGTCGCTCCATCAGGCACCATGGCCTGCTCTGTTCCTAGCTGTTCTTTAAGAACACCAAACAAATGCCATGGTAGAAGAGAAGCACAGGCCAGCAGCTTGCCAGTACTTTCTACCCTTCTCTCCTCTGCTCCGCCCAGTCTGGAGGGGCTTATTCCTGAGAGCCAATTCCTGATAGCCTGGGACTCCCATGACAAGTGACAAAGAGACAAAATCAGGTATGACTCTATATCACTCTATTCTCTGATGGCTTCCACTCTCCATTAAAATAACTCGATAAATTGATAGATTCTTTTCCAAAGTGTCTGAGTTCTAGTTGTGCCACATCTTGACAACACACAGTTATTGTCAAATTCTTATATTTTGCCAATCTAGAAGGTGTGAGATGGTATTTATCTTATTATGGGTTTAATTTGCATCCCTTTTCCTTCATTTCCTAACTTAAGGGACACACTGAGTTTTCAACAAAAGGTCAACCACTGTTGTGGGTTCCAAGCACTAACCCCCAGGTTAGTACTTCCCAGTATGATCTGAATCATCGATTCAGCTGTATTTTATTTCTGTGTCTATTTTTTCCCAGGCTTTCTGGAAATTTGGATTAAGTAGCACCTAATTGTTCTTTATAACAGTGGGTTAACACAAGGTACAAAATCATTTTTTGCCAAAATGGCAAACAGAAATGAAACCTCCCCTCAAGATACCGCTGCCATTTTCCATAGCATGCGATTGAAAGGACGATTTACCTGAAGTATCCAGTAGCTGAAAGACTAATGCTTTCATCAAAAGCAGCCTGTGCCTGGGAAAGAAGAATACAACGTGATGCGATAAAGATGTCTAAAGTAAGAATCACTCGAGACTTCAGTATTAATTTTACTCTGTGTTAAATAAAGTGATCAGTAGTAAAAACTAGGAAGGACCAAGTTTAATTTATTCCTTTCAGCATTTTCCATCTCTATAGGCATTTATGGTTCACTGCTTGTAGGAATAGCATTTGTTCAATGCATATCATCATAATAAATGACTCCCATGGTATGTTACACTTATAAATTGGACTGTTGGGGGCAACACATGTTCTGCTTATGAAGAATTTCACTCAGTCACCTGGAAAGACTTAGCCTATTAACACAGAACATTTCAGGAAAAAATGGGTGGTCAGACATTTAATTTTAATATCATGTATCCATAACAGACTTAGGAGAGGGGTACAATACACCAAAAGGCTTCTCCTGACTCTGCAGTGTACACAGTTGACTAAGATACAAAATGATGCCCCCAAGTCTGAGAAAGAAAAATGTGAGAAGTGCAACCATTACAGAGGAAAGTGGGCTGAATGACAGCATTTTCTGATGGTGGAGGACTGACTCTCTTGCACTGCATCTCTGTCCATCCTTCTCCAACCAGACTCTCCCAGGAAGCACTGGGCAAAGGGCAGAAATAAATATGCCCAGAAAGGATTGAGAGCTCCTATAAATATGAATTATAGAATGAATCCTAACTCTATGGAATAGCAGGAACCATTTCTAAGTAAGACTCTCCAATGTTATTTCCTCCACACCAGTGCTTTAATATGACTTGACATCCTAGAACTGTCAGCCTTCAGTGGGTATCCATTCCACACCACCTGGTACTTTAGAACCTGTTACTCTGAAAAGTTTCCTAGTTGCCTTTAGAATGTGTGTCTTCTCATCCAATTAGATTTTAGGTAGATGAAAGGAAGCAGTTGAATATTTCCATTCCATTTAGTGCCTACTACTTGCTGACTATATACCCAAATGGCTTGGTTTCCTCTGTCTAAAGGGCGCTTATATGATTTTTACTTTTATAAAAGGATTCTAGCGTTATCTTCCAATTTCAGGAACAGGGGAACCCCCCAAAAAAGAACAAATGGATGGACTGCTATTATCTAGAAAATACCTAGATTCCTTAGGAAGAAACATTAATTAATTCTTGATTAAAACAAGAGTTCTGGACACAAGAACCATCTTTTCTCTAATAGAGAATTGTCCCAGATGTAGGAGTTCCTCCATCATGCTGTGATAATATCTCCACATGCCGAGAGCCAAAGGCTTCTATTGATCATGATGTAACTGCAGTACCTTTTGATGTGCCCTTTCTACTGGTATTTGATTCACACGTCTCACTCTCCTCTCTCCTTTTTCCCTAACATACAACACAAAGTAACAGCGGTTCTCACCCAGTCCTTCCAAGTGCCTCCAGGATTCTTGCTGATGATGGGTTCAAGGCGTTTTAGAAGAGTTTGACAAGCGTCCTAGGGATTATTTTTTAGTTAAAATTATGACCATAATGTCACGAGAACAACAATTTCAAAAACACACTATTATGTGCTGTTATATAGGCTTATTTAAGAGGAGAAGGAAGACACCAACCCCGTAAGAGGTGGGGTGAAAGGTCTCATGGGGTTGGGGGTGAAGCATGAGCTGGTCTTAAAGACAGACCGCCTGGGATGGGGGCCGTGTAAGCCCTGCTAAGCGGTCAGGACTTAACAGAAAAGCTGTTGATAAACCACCGGTCACTGTTTTTAAGCACAGCACGGTCAGATTTATTTTGTGGGAAAGCTTTCCCTGGCTGCAGGAAGCCAGAGTGAAAGGCAATGAAGCTGGGGTGGACAGACAGAGGCTCGCGATGGCCCTGACAAGAGGCGCAAGTTTGAACCAAAGCAGCCGTGGTACTGCAACCTGGAACTGGAAAGAGACATTTCTGAGTAGAACTGATAAGGCTTGGGGACCAGTGAGCTTTCAGGAGTGAGGGAGAAAGGAGGTGGCATCTCCCGCTCAGGAGAGTGGCCAGTCCTGACACTGACTGAGCCCCCGACTGGGGGAAGGCGCAGTTTTCCCCAAGAGGGCGTGGGAAGGAGACAAGACTGGGTTGATTTGCAACATCTTCTGAGCTCCAGCCTTGACGGGGTTCATGATTTGGGTGCCACTGCAACGATTTTTACCTTTACTGCCAACCCATTGAGATCGGCCACCACGGAGCCTCCAGAGATGTTTGCGTTAGGGACGGTTTCTGTGCTTGTTCCCCGAAGGTGGATGTTGGACAATGGCATCCTTAATTCACGACTGGCCACCTGGATTTTGGAAGAGATCTTCTTTCACTTTTCTTTGGTTAGTCATAGACCCGTGCACTTAGCATACGATAGCATGTGTGTGGAACACCCCCATGCCCAACTGGAACAAGTGGCAGGACCACGAATTCTTCCAGCCACAAGAAGTTCCTCTTGTCTAAGACCCTGTAGCTAGTCTGGCGCCCCAGCCCTGAGCACACTTTCTTGTTCTTTGACTTTCTTTTGTGCAACAGCACCAGGAAGAGGAGGTGAGGCCCCAAGCCAAGGCAGGAAGAAATGTTTCATGTTTTCATCATCATGAAATCAGCACCTTCAAGGCCCCTCCTACCTCTGCACTCTGCAAAATCCTAGCAAATCTGACTTCATCAGAGAGGAGATGCCTTATGCACATTTCTGGAGATGCTCCAGGAAGAGAGCATTTCTGAGAAAGGACAATGGCTTTGTTAAAGCAGCTGCACCAACCGGAGATGCCAGAAGTACATGGTGCCAGCGCCACTGGCCAACGTAAGGACTTAGCTGGCTGCTAGGTTCTTCCTTTGTGTTTAACGATGGGGCAAAATCATACTACTCATCTCGGCTGGTCCCACATTCTCTTTCCTGCTAGCAGTATGGCTTAGTTGAGTTTGTCCACAGTTACCACAGGGGCATACGGCATACAGAGCCCTCCCCATCACTGGCTTTCAGAAGACCGCCTACACAAAGTGCATAGGCTTAGAAAAGAAAGGTTTCTGGCGGCCCAACAAGGAAAACACAGAAGTCTCACCCCAGAAAGGGGGACAGGTATGACCACACAATTCTCAAACAAGTGATAACATGAAATAAAACATATATTCAGCACCTCTATGATCAGAAAAGTGCAAATTAAAGCAATAATGAGATACTTTCCTCTATTAAATAGATAATTTAATAGAGGAAATAATTATAAGTTTTTAAATGATAAAAGCTTATATATTTTTAAATTATAATTTAAGTTTTTTTTTTAAACAATCCATAATGTAACATGTTGGGTAGTGGTGAAATGTGATGGATACTTTCTGGAAAACAATTTGATAACGTGGCAAGTGACTTAAGATATATTCTGTGACCCAGTAATTCCATTCCTGGAATTTATTTTTTAAAAAAATCACTGGTTTGATCACAGGTTTATGGACAAAAATTTCACTGAAGTGTTCAGCAATTGGGGATGGCTAAATAAATTATACAGACATATACATGCAGCATTAAAAATCATGATTGTAAAGAATTCTTAATGACAGGAGGAAATGGTCACTCTATATAAGGATAGGTGAAAATCCAGGATATAAAATTATATAAAAAGAATGCCAGTGATGTTTTGAAAAAGAAAAAATGTCAAAATAGAGAGACCCCAAAACAGTGATTATTGCTAAGTGGTATAATTGTGCAGGGTTTTCTAAAATAATGTTTGCCTTTCAAATGTTTTATAATCTGTAATATTACAATAACTAGCAAAATAGAAACAGTAGCTAAAAATTATTCTAAAATAATTGAGCGAAAAGAAAACTGGTAGTTCGGTTAGAAATATCAAACGTGTTTTATACTATCAGTTGTTCAGAGTCCTTACTATAAAAAGGGCAAGAAATAACGCAATACATCAGAATTTCTAAATCTTTTTATTGCCCAGCAAAGGTTCAAAAAAGACAACACACTTGTTAATATATCCAAAGGAAAGCAGCAAATGACCATACAACCTTCTTTAGCAGTAAGACAACCAGAGGCAATTCTACCACATTCTTTTAGGAGGGTCAGTTACAAAACTGGCTTGTTTACCCAGTTTCTGTGAATAGCTTAGCAGTTGAAGTAGTCAAAGCTAAAGTGTCCTATCCTTTTTATTTGGGAACAGAAGATGTACACTCCAGGTTTCTCTCTCCTACACATATCTACAAGCACACATCCGACTTAACCCAATTATCTGCATTCTTACCTGAATCATTTTAGTGTGGACCCCCTGCCCCATTTCAATTCCACCATGAGTCACCAGCACAGACCCGTCTAGATAAATGTGAACCAGGGCAGCAGCCTAAGCAAAAAAGATGAAAACAGTTGCCGCGATCTTTTTGATTGACATTGTCACATATCTTGTCAATTAGAAAACCTTTTCCCTGTAAAGCATCCCCTCCCTCCTTTCCACATCTGCCAAAATAAACGCAGACCCTTTCCCCATTGCCCTGAGAGCACTGAGCAGAGCCAGGGCAAGGCAGGGACAGGTGCTGCCTCATGATCGTCCCACAAGAGGCCAGCCTGTCGCTGGATGGCTGTGAGTCTGGGGCAGGATTAGGCTGCTTACGCTATTTCCTCAGTAGAACAGCTGAGCGCCCTGGTACCTTCAAGGATCCCCCCTACCCAGGGCGGAACAATAATCTGGATTTGGGTGTTTTGGGGGAGAGGGTGTCGTCAGTTTTAAATGCAGAGTTATGTATAGATAGTTTGGGGAAGAAGGAAGACTTGTTTACATGAACACTTATCCCCATAGTTGTAGGTATGTTATAGAGAAGCAAAAATAAAAATCCAAATAAGATGGGGCAGATAGACATTACTTTTTTGCTGCAAAATGAGCTAAGCCCTCCCTCAATCATCTTGGCTCAGAGTTATAGGGCTTTAGAGTTCGAAGAGAACTTCGAAGTAATCTTATCTAACTGCACAGCTCCCACAGGAATACAGAAGGAACCAAACAGCTAACATAGAATAAAAGGCTGCTGTGGTCAGAAACACCCAGGCTCTAAGCTAAGCATGTTTTACAGTCGATAGGAATGTGCCTTCTTGCCAAGTCTGCTTGTGCTAAACTAGGGGGTATGGAGATGGGCCAGGAGACTGAGATATCCCAGGAGACTGCAGAAAATGTGAATGGCGTCTTCACTTTGAGTCTCCAGTATACGAGCAATATTAACAGCATATGGTCCTAGAGAAAAATGCTTCTACTGGTTCCACTGTGATTCAGGGGGTCTCCAAGGCACACCTCTACTGCTGCTCAACTGGGAAGTGCCAGCCTCCTAGATGTAGTCTAGGCCAGCCAGGGGTCACCAAAAGCTATCGGCTAGGTTTCTTAATATCTAAGCTTCTATGCAGAGTGGCATAATAATCTAGGATTTGTAAAGGCAGGTCTTCAGAAAATTCTGGTAACAAGCTAATTTCCATTTAATGAAGCTAAAATTTTTAAGCCTTGCTTTACTCACTTAGATTACTTATAAACAACCCTGGTCAGAAGTGAAAGTCAAAGGAACTGCATGTCAGTCACCAGATATGCCCAAGGAAAGGCGTGCATTCCTAGATCGATTCTTTGCCCACCAGAAGGAACTTTAGAGCCACCTGTGGGCCATGGGCTACACTTGGAGAGCTGCCTCTACTGGCATCCAAAGGTTCACACTACTCTAGCAAATGACACGCAGAAGCCTCTAGCATTCCAAATCAGGCACTTTGACAGTGAAAATGGGCTCTATTTACCTGGTCAGCTGGTATAAACTAGGGATGTATTGAGAAAATGGGGACATAGGAGCACTTTCTCTGAGGACAAAGGCACCTACACTCACAGCCCAAGGGAGGATCTTAGAACCTTAGGAAAGGCATCGTTGCCATAATAGTCATATCCAAGTGGGGAGTCATATCCTTGGGGAGATCCAGCAGTGCACGTTTTACACTCTGTTGACATATCAGTCCTGGTAACACTGTCTTGTGCTCCTGGTCATTTATTCTCTAAACAATAAAGGTAAGGAGTGACATCCTCTACAGAGCACCCGGGGAGGGCTGCCCAGGGGTTATGCACCAGACGGCAGGGGATGCCAGCTGCAGCGGCTGCTCCTGGGCTCCATTCTAAGGCACCTCTTTGTCCTCTGCTGGAATGTAAGCCCCCTGAAAGGAAAGTCCATGTCCTAAGGCATCCTTTGCAAAGCAACATAGTAACTCACGAGTAGTAAGTACTCAATAAAAGTTTGATAAATGAATTGGCAACAGCATAGCCATTTAATCTGTTCCTTAAGCTTGTAGACACTCTATTTGGCCTCCTTGGCTCTGCCAGCAATTCAGAAGTTGCTTGTGGGTGAAATGTGTGACTGGCACATGTGATTGAACTACAAGTACAGTGGATTCTGCATTTCATCACGTGTGACCCCACTGGCAGCAGCGCTCTGCCTGTGTGTCCAGGGCAGCATTTCTGTCCGAGACTGCTGAGTAACTTGTCCCATGTGCTGCTGCAGTCTTCCTGGGCCACTTAAAATGTCGAATTCGGTTCAGTTAAGTGGCACCACCGGATGGCTCATTGTTAGCGCCAGAAAAGATAATTCTGCAAAGCTGCATCTACGAAATCAGCACAACTGGCACGTGGGAACAGATGGTTGTCCAATATAAACTTGGAACTTAGTCTGTGAAATTTAAGTCCTCAAGCAATGACTGCTGGTGTTGGTGAGACATGAGCTTTGACCCAACAGATTCCCAAAATGTCTCAGCCATTCAAACGTTTGAGTTCCTCTTCTGTGCCAGGTGCCGTATGAAGGCACTGGGAATACAGAGGTTCATTAGATACTGTGCGCACTTCAGTGCTCTGTCTAGGAATTAAATATAATGCAGGTGAGGCATGTTTGACACCCTCAGCTGTTGGGAGCACAGTCTTGAAGTCAAGTCCTTGTTCTACCACTCACTAGCTGGATGTCCTTCCGTAGGAGAGCACACCTCTGTGGGCTTCAGCTCCCCCTTCTATGAAACAGAATCACACCAGCCAACAGAGGGGAGATAGGGCTTAAATCAAGTGGGAAATTGCAAATCACCCAGCCTAGGGCCGTAGACGCAGAAGGTGCTCTAGTTCCCCCCTCCATCTGGTTTACTTCAGAACAGAGGCTTTCAGCGTATGGCTTCCAGGAAGCAGCCTGAGTGATCTCAAACTCCTCAATTCAACTCTGCAATTCAGCCCTAAGCAAATGTTTTAAGCACAGAAGCTGGTTTCCAGGCAAGGATGGGAGGGGATGGTGGTGGTGGGGAAGGCGTCTCAGGAGCCTTTGAGAATGAATTTGTGCTGCTGGCTGTTGTCTAGTTTCTTCCCAGCTGAGCTGAATCCCACCTCAGTTCCCCCCAGAAGGTGCTATGGGGAAGCAGCTTGATGTAGCTGACAAAGCACAGCTTCTGGAGCCTCTGAGACCTGAGTTCTATCACCGGCCCTGCCTCTCACCAGCTGTGGGATTCTGGACAAGTTATTTAAGCTCTCTGAGCCTCAGTTTCTCATCATTAACATAAGGTTACAAATCTTATAGGTTGCCCTGAGGGCTGAATGAGATAAAATCTAAAAGAACTTACAACATAGTAGGTGCTCAGTAATTATCGTTAATTTTTATCTACTTTTTGAGAAATTTCTGATGAGGGAAATGGGACAGAACTAGTCTCCTGTGGAGGCCAGGTATTAAGTAATGGCAACCATTGAATAGAGACAGCCTGCCATGTCTACCCACAGCCTAACGCCCCCAAATTTCCAGAAGATTCATATACAATGGAAATTGTTTTCTGCATGATCCTGGTCGGTGTACTCAAGGACAGATGGCCCAGACTGACCTCTTTGCTGGCCGCTGGCTGATCAGTTTGCCCCAAAACTATATACAAAGAGTCACTGCTCGCTAACCCTTTTCTAGGGATAGTTTTCCCCCTTCCTTTCCTTTTTAATAACCTTGTTTTTGCCTTTATTCCTCAACCACAGCCTCTTGACTCTCTCATCTGAGTAAATTGTAGGCAGATGACTAAACAACATCTGTGCTGTTTTGCCATCGTAAACAGGAGAGGCACAGGAAGGCTGCACTCAGATCGCCACTGTGTTGTTATATGCCCCTCTGCGTTAACCCACCTACAATCAAAGCTGCATGAAAACGTTCTGGTGATTTCATCGAGGCTGAGTCAGGATAGATGGGTGAATGATGGGTGTGGAAATGGGGGGAGGGCCTTCCTGCCTGCTTTTCCTGGCCTCCGCATCACACGGCCTACACACTAGTGCTCTTCACGGCCCCACCCCCACTTATCCCTATTCTGTCAGCGCTCAAAACACACACCTGCCGTACCTTCTTCACGGTTCAGCCAAAGTGAACTCTGCGAAGGGGAGGGACTACAGTTTTGAGGGCTCTGCCACCTCATCCACATGTATGTACAGATACACATACGGACACGTAAGAACATAGGGAACAGGGTTCCCACGTCCCTGCTGTACAATGAGCGACAATAAAGACCACCAGCTGTTCGGGGTAAGTCCCACTCAAGAATGAAGAGCTGGAACCTGCAAGTGAGGTTTAGCAACCGAGCAGGGAATTCATTTAATCAATTCAAGAAAGTAAACAACAAGAATAGATTTTCAGGACTTCCCTGGTGGCGCAGTGGTTAAGAATCTGCCTGCCAATGCAGGGGACACGGGTTCGAGCCCTGGGCTGGGAAGATCCCACATGCCGCGGAGCAGCTAAGCCCGTGCACCACAACTACTGAGCCCGTGTGCTGCAACTACTGAAGCCTATGCACCTAGAGCCCATGCTCTGCAACAAGAGAAGCCACCGCAATGAGAAGCCCGCGCACCGCAACAGAGTAGCCTCCGCTCGCCCCAACTAGAGAAAGCCCACGTGCAGCAACAGGATCCAACACAGCCAAAAATAAATAAATAAATTTATTAAAAAAAAGAATAGATTTTCAGTCCTCCCCGTGATACCTTTAACGGCTATAAAGTGAAAAAAAACTTCTACGATTGTTTGAAAAGATATTTAAATGATTTATTTTTCTGGATGTAATTTTCCCCAGCCCACCAAAAATGGGAGGAGCACCGAGTGCCTTGCAGCTTCCTGTTACTATTCCATTTCCGGTTTCTATCTCACAGAATCAGAGTAGCTGAAGAGGAGTCTTGGGGGTCATTGGTCCCCACCCTTATTTTATACTTAAGTGATATGGGCCCACAGTGAGCTAATTCAGCTGTTCAATTCCAAGGCCAGGAATAGGTGCTGGGTCTCCCAATTTCCCAGCAAGAATGCTTGTCACCAACCCTGGGGAAGTGGGCAAAGTAGCTCTTGTCTCCTCTGGAGAAAAACTAGCTGGACGGAGCACAGCTTTGGGGAAGTTGAACAATTAGATATTGCAACCATATGGCTAATCCACCTTAATGGAAAGTTTCCTCAACACCTTTTGATTTGTCTGTTTGGAGAACTGACCTGACCAGCAGCAACTGATCCAAGGCCGACAGGAAACTTCAGGGGGACCACTGCCAGCCCCTTCTTCTTCCAGCAATTCTCCGAGTTGAATTTTTCTACAGCTGCTTTCCTTAGGGCGTAGGAAGACATGGCCATGCATTCTTTCCAACACTGGATCAGGTTCTTGGCATTAATCTCTTGTTTGTAGGGTGTTTGATCAATTTCCTTATACATGTTTATCGTTCGGACCTACAAAAGAGAAGGAGATCAAAAGGGTTGGTGGGGCACTAGGCACATAGTCTCTCCCACCCACTGTCCTCCTAGTCAAATTCTGCTCATCACAGAAAACCCAAACTGAGTTCAATCTACTCCTTGCTGAAGCCTTTCCCAACACATAACATCTTCCTCTTCCTCTACTCAGAGCCTCTATCAAATGTGTTAGCACTTATATGCCTTCGATGCCACTCTTGTGTAAGTCCAGAGGAAGGACTCCTTTCCTCATATTTCTTATATAACTCAACAGTGCAGTCCAGGTACACTGTGGACACTTAATTCCAGTTGTACCTGTGAGTATCTGTTGAAAGGTAATGCTGAATTTAATTCCAGGCTACATGATCCGTGTGATTTCAATTTTCAGATGCTGAGGCAAGAGAAGACCACTCACTTCCAAACAGGAAACTAAGAAAGTTTGTTTAAATATAGCCCATAACTAGGATGAAAAGACAATTAAGTGATTCTATCCCAGGATGTCTGAAGCAGAGTAGAATTCTTCCTGAATTCCCAGAAATTGGTGACTAAGGCACCCAGCTGAGAACAAAAGGTCAAGTACTTCACATTCTCAGCTGAGAAAACTCTCAGCAGTTGAGGCCAGCCCTCTCCCCAAGCTGACAGGGGTCATTACAGACATATCTTCTTCCCATCTCCCCCTCCAAAAAGTCCCAGATCATTATAAAAGGATGACTGGAAATTAGTGAGCTGTGCCATTTGGGGGAAGGTGGTTTTTTTTTGTTTTGGGGGGTTTTAAAAAATATTTATTTATTTATTTGGCTGTGCTGGGTCTTAGTTGTGGCACACGGGATCTTTAGTTGCGGCACGCGGGATCCTTAGTTGCGGCATGCGGCACCTAGTTCCCTGACCAGGGATCAAACCCAGATGCCCTCCATTGGGAGTGTGGATCTTAACCACTGGACCACCAGGGAAATCCCTGCTGTGGTGTTTTTTGTTTTTTGTTTTTTTTGCGGTATGCGGGCCTCTCCCGTTGCGGAGCACAGGCTCCAGACACGCAGGCTCAGTGGCCATGGCTCACGGGCCCAGCCGTTCCGCAGCATGTGGGATCTTCCTGGACCAGGGCACGAACCCATGTCCCCTGCATCGGCAGGCAGACTCTCAACCACTGCGCCATCAGGGAAGTCCCCTGCTGTGGTGTTTTGAAGGATGGCTACTCTCTCCTCCATCTTCTCTGGGGATGAAGGGAGGTCATTAGCTGATCCTCCTCCTAGTGCTACCAATGTGACAGCACATCTGGGAAAGAGGCCATGGTGAGACAGCCAGGAAGGGAGGGGCAAGGCCCCCCCCCCCCCAAGTTCAAGAGACATAAAGATGATGGCTCCTGTCTATGGTCACAAATTCTAGTGCTGGTGGGGGCGGGAAGGAGGTAGATGAATCAGGGACTGGGGCTTTCCATGGATGGCTGCAGCATGGGGCCAAGAGGTGTGGGCTTCAGGGGATGCTGCGTGAGGGGCCAGCTGAGGGTCAGTTGGAGATTTAATGCTTGCAGGGGACTGTCAATTTCTGAGAGGGCTGGCAGAAATGGAGCCCGGAGACAACATACTTGAAAAGTGGCTTCATCTAACCAAGAAGAGGACAGAGAGCTTGCTGGGAGAAGTCAGCTGGGGAGATGCTGTCTGTTTTCCCTGGTCCTCACGGGAGGGAGAAGGGGGCAGACGGCACACCTTCTGCCCACCCTAACTCTACTCCAGGATCCTGGGAAGGGAACCGATCTTGTTAATGAATGAAATTGGGACCAAGACTTAAAGAACAGAAAGGAGGCCATTTTAGTAACTGAAATGACTCAGATGACAGCTCCCTAAGATGTTAAGGAAGCAGAGGAAAGAAGGGTTTGACAGAACTTATTAGTAGCAGTTATACTTCTAACCCATGGAGACTTCTCACTAACAATGAATCCAGAGTTCACTTCTCAATACCCTCTGCCCCAGGATTTTTGAGGACCCCGAGTAAGACAAGGACCCCTGAACTCTGAAGTCCTGCTCTGTGTTAACTAGTTAGCTGGGTTACCTCCAGCAAATCATGTAGCCCCTATGGACCACAAATTCCTCAACATGAAGACTCCCAGTGGCCCTCCCACCTCTAAAATTCACTATCTTTTGTCTGTGAAACTAATTCAGTTTTACCTTCTCAGGAGACAACCCGCATTTGGCTGCAACTTCCGTGATACAGGATTCGGTGATCAGCCCTGTCTGAGGAAAGCCAAACCCTCGCAAAGCCGTGTTGGACGGAAGGTTGGTTCTGCACGCCCACGCCCGACAGCGCAGGTTGGGAAACTTGTAGGCATTTTCCATTTTCAGAAGTCCCATCTCTATCATCTGGGGAAATCCAGAGTTGATGTGATGAGACCTCATCCTTCTGCACCTGTTTTACCATCCTGAGACTTCGGACCAAAATCAGGCCAGAAATGACCTACGTCACATCAAACATGCTAACCTTGACCCATGTCTCAAATTAAATGCATTTTTACTGTAAAATGATTTTTAAAGGTTTGAATAATTTTTTTTGAAATCATTACTTTTACATTTTCACATTAGGGCTAATGCATTTTTCCCCAGGTTTTAAAAATTTCCAAAAGCCTTTGAAGCATTCATAGGCCCTCTCAGTCTACAGAATGTAGACTCTCTCTCAGTTTACAGAATAAAATATCCTGAAAAACAGGAAAAAAAATGCTGGTATTTGGCCTAATGCATTTGTTCTCAACCAGGGGCAATTTTCCCCTCTTCCTTCCTGGGACATTTGCCAATGTCTGGAGATATTTTGGGTTGTTAGGTCTGGAGGGTGGCTGTGCCACTGACACATACTGGATAGAAGCCAATGATACTGAGGGACCTCTTATAGTGCACAGGGCGGACCTACAGCAAAGAATTATCCATTTCAAAACATGAGTGGGGTCAAGGTGAAGGTCTAATCCTTGCATCTGGGAAAAGAGCTCTAAGTTTGGGAAACACAGAGACAACACACAGATGCAGACTTGGCCAGTATCTCTGGGCTCACCCTGGGGGCACCAGTAAGTAACATGAGTCTACTTGCTCCCTGCATTGCGAATCTTTACGCTTTTATAATTAAATATTATTTAACTACTGAACATTTTTCTGAATTAAATAATTTTATGTAACACTTTCCAGAATGTGAATTTGCTCATTAAAACACTTACAAGTAATGACTCATCCAGGGAGGCACCTCCATTGCTATAATGCTCCACATCCAGGGCCAAGATTCTGCCATCGTTCATGAATCCAGCCTGGGGAAAGAGAATGGACCTTTGATACTGGTTCTGGGGACCAAGTCTCTCTAAAGTTTACTCTGTCACTTGTGAACCCTCTACATATAGATGAAAAATTTTATGACATTAGATTTGACAATTTCTTGGATAAGACACCAAAAGCATAAGCAACAAAAGAAAAAATAGATAAATTGGACTATATCAAAATTTAAAACTTCCCAGTATCAAAGGATACGATCAACAGAGTGAAAAGGCAATCCAGAGAATGGGAGAAAATATTTGCAAACCATATATCTGATAAGGGGTTAATATCTGGGATGTATAAAGAACTCCTACAACTCAACAACAAAAAGCCCCAAACAACCTGATTAAAAAGTAGACAAAGGACTTGAATAGACACTTCTCCAATGAAAATATACAAAATGGGTAACAAGCACATGAAAAGATGCTCGGCATCACTAATAATTAGGGAAATGCCAATCAAAGCCGTAAGATACCACCTCACATCCATTAGAATAGCTACTATAGCAAAAAAAAAAAAAAACCCAAAAAACAGAAACAAAACAATAAGTGTTGGTGCAGATGTGGAGAAACTGGAACCCTTGTGCACTCTTGGTGGGAAGGTAAAACGGTGCAGCTGGGTATTTATCCAAAGGAATTGAAGGCAGGATCTCAGGGAGATATATGTATACCCATGTTCACAGCAGCATTATTCACAAGGGGTAGAAGCAACTCAAGTGTCCATCAATAAATGAGTGGAGAAACAAAATATGGCATATACATACGATGGAATATTATTCAGCCAAAAAAAAGGAAGGAAAAAATTCTGACACATGCTACAACATGGATGAACTTTGTGGACATCATGCTAAGTGAAATAAGTCAGTCACAAAAGGACCAACACTGTATGGTTCTATTTATGTGAGGCACCCAAAGTAGTCAAATGCACAGAGACAGACAGTAGAATGGTGGTTTCCTGGGGCTGTTGGGAGAGGAAGGAGTGGGGAGTTATTGCTTAATGGGTACAGAGTTTCAGTTTTGCAAGGTGAAAAGAATTCCAGAGATGGATGGTGATGACTGCCCACCAGTGTGACTGTACATAATAACGCCACTGAACTGTACACTTAAACACGGTTAAGATAGTAAATTTTATGTTATGTGTATTTTGCCACAAATAAAAATAATAACAATAAAAAAGGAAGGATAGAGAAAGATATAAAAGCAAAACAAACACACAAAAAAACCCTCCTGTTTAATCTGTCACTACTGTTCAATCTTTTTTCTCCTCCTAAAGCAAATCAACTGCATATTTCTTGACCTCTTATGCTCACCATAAGTTCTTGAATTCTGACTCCCATCCTCATATTTCCACCAAAACCTTTTCCCCTAAAGCCAGCGATCTTCTAATCTCCAAATCTGGTGGCCTGCACATAATGGACTCTGCACATTTTTCTCATAGGGCCCAATTTCCTCACAATTCTCAGCGGCATTTGGTGTTGCTGGAGGTCTTTTAAATAAATATCTTCCTTGCTTTTAAGATGTATTCAATATTTCTGAACTTATTAAAGTTCATTTTGGGAATTCCCTGGTGCTCCAGTGGTTAGGACCCTGTGCTTTCATTGCTAGGGCCCGGGTTCGATCCCTGATCGGGGAACTAAGACCTCACAAGCCATGCAACGTAGCCAAAAATAATAATAATAATAATAATAAAAGTAAAGTTTATTTTAATGATTTTTGTTGACTGGAACCAAATGCAAACTGAAGTCAAGGGCATGAACTATGAATTCAGCAGTTTAAGTCTGAGTCCCGGTTCTGCCACTTAACCCACTCTGTGATCTCGGGCAAGTCATATAACCTCTCTGACTATCTGTGACCTGGCAATAAGTAAGGTAATGCAGGGAAAATCATAAGCCAGTGACTGAAACCTAGCAAGTATCCTAAATACTACTACTGTAAACATTATTAATATCATCTCCTGTCCTCATACTACCCTCCATCCGAACACATTATTTTCTCAAGGTTTTAATCATCACTACGCTGATGGTTTCTGTAACTTATAATCCAGTCTTTTCAATAAAGTCCCATATCGATGAAGGACATTTCCACTTCTAAATGTCCCACTGTCACTTCTTCTCCAAACACACAAATAAACTCATCCCTGTCCGTCTAGACTGTTTCCTCCTTCCAACTTGGCTCTTTCTATCAGAAACCTCCAAGGCATGTCTGTGGTTTTTATTCTCCACTATATTTTGCTAAGTTTGTCACCGAATTCTATTTTATTTTATCATAGCTCTTGGACCCATCTCTTTTTCTACATCTTCCTAGCGTAGCCAGACCCCAACTGCTTCCTGTCTGAAGGCATCAGCTGCCTCCAGGTGGTCTGCGTCCTCCCTCCTCGCTAGGCCGTCCTGCCCAGTGCCATCGTATTCTCCCCCACAAAGCGCCCATGTTTGGTTATGACACTTGACTGGTCAAGCATCTACTCAGTCTCACTGTATCTTATGAGATCAAGTTTAACCCCCCATCCTGGGATTCTCAGGCCACTCTGAGTCTGGCATCACCTAACCCAACCCCTCTTATTTCCCATTACTTTCCAGTAAGCGCTCTGTGCTCTTAATTCCCCTTCTCCCCTTACTCCTGCCCCTATCAAACAGGCCACGTGTATCCCACCTCTGCATTTACGCTGCTACTATTCCCACCACCTGGTATGCCTTCTTTCTGCCAATCCATTCTTGAAGGTCATTTACGTTTCACCTTCTCTAAGAGGTTTCCTGTGCGCACTCCCACTCATATTCGTCTCTCCCCATAGTTTTACTATGTGCACCTCCTCCTTTAACCTGAGATAATTATGTTTTCATAATGACTTCATATGTGTAAGTCTTATTTCCCCATCAACGGCTAGAACGTGGTCTCCTTCAGGACAAAGTTTGCTCTAATAAATCTATGTTGCACTAAACCCAATTCAAAATATAGCTTAGGGTGAATGTAAGTTGAAATAGATACATTCGTTATCTTCTAACAATATGTATGCAGGTACACCAGTTGTGGTAGAAACGATGTGATGTGTTCAACAAATCCTGTGGTCTTTCATCCTGGGCATGCAGGAAGACTACATTTCCCATGCCCCCTTGCAGTTACGTGGCAAAGTTCTGGCCAATAATGTGTCGATTAAAGCAAGGACCACCACTTCCAGGCCTGGTGCTCAGAACATCTCCCACACAACACTCTGCTCCCTCTCTTCCCTTCCCTTCCCTTGTCTGCTGCCCTCTGCAGAAAATCCAGTGGAGGACAAAGAGTCTTTAGGGCAGTGCTAACCAATGGAACTTCCTGTGATGATGGCAATGTTCTCTATCTGCATGTCCTATATGGCAGCCACTAGCCACAGGTGGTTACTGAGCACTTAAAATACAGTTAATGCAACTGTGGAACTGAATTTTTTTTTTTTTTTTTGGCGGTACGCGGGCCTCTCACTGCTGCGGCCTCTCCTGTTGCGGAGCACAGGCTCCGGACGCGCAGGCCCAGCGGCCATGGCTCACGGGCCCAGCCGCTCCGCGGCATGTGGGATCCTCCCGGACCGGGGCACGAACCCGTGTCCCCTGCATCGGCAGGCGGACTCTCAACCACTGCGCCACCAGGGAAGCCCTGGAACTGAATTTTAACTTTCATTTAACTTAGTAGATTTAAATTTAAATAGCCGTATGTGCCTAGTGGCTTCCATATTCAACAGTGTGGTCTGAGGGGAGGATGGTGGTGTTACTAGATGGAAAAAGCTTGAGCCCATGAGTGATTCTGTGTAGCAGGGTTCTCTCCTGTTCTCCGCCCACCTCCCACCCTCCTCTGATAACGCTGGGCTGTTACTTGAGCAAGAATTAACACAAAAAAGTTCTAAGTCCCAGAGAGTTTTTAGTTGTTAGAGCAGTTAGCCCATTCTGACAAGTAAACTTATTTCTTATAAAGCAAAAGAATACTTATTTTCTGCTACAGAAACTTTTCTAGGAATTAGGAATTTCTGGTACAGAGTTTTACCAAAATACCTTTGACATATTGATAAATGAGGAAGCTGTTGGCAAGTATTTGCAATTTCGCATAACATTATTGTTACAGAAATTATTCTGTTTTTACCTCCCACGTATAAAACTGTGGGAATAGTGTGGTTATCAGATCCACTTTCATGGACGTATGTGTATATACTCACATGTTTTTCAGCTATGCACTCTGTAGCAGCCAATACCAGCTCGTACTTTTTCCACAAACTGGTATCTCTGAGGAAAGCAGAAAAGCTTCACTGAACCAGCCAGTAATCAGTTAGCACAAGGAAGAGAAAGTGTGACGCACAATTTGTTGATTTGCTCACTGTCATTCCCCAGTAGAGAGTAGCCAGATGCTGCCCTCTGCATTTCTGTAATGTTATATTTACAACATAAATCCCCCATCCTTCTACTCACTTTATACTTTCCAAGGTAAGGGTGGCGGCCTCCAGTTATTAACATGTCTTCTCCTCGTTCTAGAATGCAGCGGACTGCACGACCATGCCTAAAACAGGAAAAAAAAAAAAAAATCGGGAGAGGTAAACTCTTTTACCTAACAGGTATTATCTAGGGTTTATGTAACGCCTAGTGAGAGCCTGGTGGCGTCCACACACACCGCAGAACAGCAGAGTGACTCCCTGAGCCCAGGCTGTGCTGCCCTCACTGTGCCCTGACCTCCTCTTCCTTTGGGTCAGGGCACAGTGCCTGGCACTCACTACTTATGCAAGGGGGCTCTCAGGCCCAAGGCTCCGGGGTATTGCTTTGGGGTTATTTCCCACTGTGATAATCACCTCCATGATAGGCAAACAGTCCCAAGGCCACATTATAGATGGTTACAAATGGAGGAACTCAAGTGGTATCTGACTGCCAAGTATTCCCTGATAGGACAGGTCTGGAATGAAGGTCTTTTTGTGTCACGGGGCAGAGGAACTGACGTACATTACTTAGCAAAGAAACTAAGCCTTCTAGGTGTGCCTGTTCCAAAGACAATTTCCTATGGTTATATTCTGACACCCTTAAAGGAAAATGGTACTATAAATAAAGGTAAGCATAACAGAAGCAAATTTTCCATTTAAATTAAGGGGAAAAAATATATACACACACACACACACACCTTTTGAGATACACATATTTTTATCTATCTATATGTATATAAACCTTTTGAGATATGTATAGGTGTAGATATATAGATAGATATAAATGTCTAGCTCAAAAGGTTGAACTGACCTATGTAGATATACAGGTGCTAAGGACAAGTAACCCCACCCTTTCAGGATCTGCTTCTGTCTACTCCCCAGGTATTATATATTTTACTGTGGTTTTTACTCTTTTCAGTAATTGATTCTCATTTTTGTTTTTATAGTATGTAGTTTGACAATATAAAATAAAGAAGTTGTAATAAGCTGGCAGCTGGTTTGTATATTTGTATATTATATGTGATTTTAAATAACCTTGACCCAGATTCTTCCTCCTTAACCGCAATATTGAAAATATTCAATGTGACCTCATTTTATTTTTAGTCTACTTAACAGATTTTCTCCACTTACTTGTTTGCAGCAAATGCGGTGACGGCTGCCATGATGCCAGTTTTCATCACCTTCCCCCCGAAAGCCCCGCCAACACGCTTTACATGACACATGACCTTGTTAGCTGGGAGCTTCAAGGTTGAAGCAACTATGTCCTGTGAATGATAACAGTTCTCATTAATCTGACCCATGTGCAGCAAGGGAGTGGGAATAGTCCTTACACATTTTGATTCCTTAATGTTGTACGTGATACACAAATTGTGTGGTTATACTAAATAAAGGGATGATTTCCAGTAACCTAAGCATGCATCCATGCTGATCTCAGTAGTATTCAGCTGTAATGACAGCACCAAAACTATCATTAATATTAAGTAGTCCTTCCAGTATCAATGAGATATTTTTGTGATAATAAAATTTAAAAAATTTTTTTCCCCATGAACTACACCCAAGGTATCCTTTTCAGACTAACCCCTAGGGATATGTTTCCTGCAGCAGTGAGATTTCGTGGCCTTCCAAGCCTCTCTCAGACTGGGTCTCTTCCCTGCACACCACTGTCTCCACTGGAGAACGAGCACTCCTCACCCTACATTTGGATTCAGTTGGCTGGTGGGTCTTCCCTGGATGTAGGCCTTGCTCTTCCTTGCCATCCTAATGTTTGAGGTCATTAAGTCTTTTTTGTTGTTGTTGTTATAAATTTATTTATTTGTTCTTACTTTTATTTTTTATTTTTGGCTGCGTTGGGTCATTGTTGCTGCGCACGGGCTTTCTCTAGTTGTGGCGCGTGAGGCGCGGGGCTTGCTCTTCGTTGCGGTGCGCAGGCTTCTCACTGTGGTGGCTTCTCTTGTTGCGGAGCACGGGCTCAGTAGGTGCGCGGGCTCAGTAGTTGTGGTGCACGGGCTTAGTTGCTACGTGGCATGTGGGATCTTCCTGGACCAGGGCTTGAAGCCATGTCCACTGCATTAGCAGGTGGATTCTTAACCACTGCGCCACCAGGGAAGTCCAGGTCATTAAGTCTTAATAACTCATTTTTATAGGTGGGGAGCCCAAGAGGAATGAAGTGATGGGACCAATGTCACACAGGGAGTGAGAGGCACAACAGGAATGGAATGGAATTCGCCTGATCCTTCTTAGTGTTCCACCTTCTAAGAGGCCTCATTCTCCACATTCCCACATTCCTACTTGCTCTGGTAATGACACTGGCTCCTTATGACCTACTGAATCAAGACCCCAGTGTTTGTTCCCCTTACTTTCACCCTGATGCTTAAACTAGCCACCCCAGGCACATCCACCTTGGACAGTCTGCGTACTATTCCTCCTTCTTTACACACGTGCTGCCTGGCATATAGGACACAGGCAAAAAGTGTTTGCAGAAGGGACAAGTGAATGAATGAATGAACGAATGAGTGGCATTTGATCGTGGTGTGGAACTCCCTGGAAATGGCTTCTCCTCTCACCATCTAGACGAACCTCATTCCCACTGTAAATCCCAGCTTAAGACTTCATCTTCATGAGACTTCCTGGATGATTCTCGGGCTTGACAAACCTCCATTCCCTTAATTCTTCCACCTATGTAAATTCTGAGTTTGCTGGTTGCATTCTGCCCAGTACTATTTCCTAATTGCTTCATGTGAGTTAGGTGGCTGTAAGTTTTGGAGGGCAGGCCTTCCTTTGTTAAATTTTGGGGTTTTTTTCAGTTTTATTGAGCAATAATTGCCATACATCACTGTATGAGTTTAAGGTACACAGCATGATGGTTTGATTTACATATATTGATTACCACAATAGGTCTAGTTAACATTCACCATCTCATATAGATACAATTAAAAGAAAAAAATTTCTCCTTGTGACAAGAACTCTTAGGATCTGTTTCTTAACAACTTTCATATATAATACAGCAGTGTTGACTATAGTCATCATTTCTTTCGTGTTCTTAACAGTGCCAAGGGTATAGAAAAAGAGACCGGCTGATCCCATAACTGATTTTAAAGTTACAGACCCACAAGCAGAAGGCCATTACTTTCATAATACTATCTTAAAAGTTTTAAAGTTGTATGGTTATTAATACCCAAATGGATATGGCTATTAGTATTCCAAACTCCTTCAGTTTCTAAAATGTTCTAAACTGTTCTTGGTATATCTTGTTGACAGAAACCACTTAGCCATGTCCCCTCCATAATGGTCCCCACATTACCTGTATGTATTTGGGAAACTGTGTGGACACGTAGACATCAATTTCTTGATCCTCTCCTTTGGGAACAACGAGCATGCTTTGGGTTTCCATATAAAAATGTTCTTGACCTCCTATGTGTATTTCACCTGTTAGAGGAAAATATTCCAGAATCAAGGAGACAGTCAGATAGGACAGGTAGCACTCCTCAGGTGTTATCTCATTACAGAGAAATTCCACCGACAGTGCTTCTGCTGGGGCAGTGGGTTACATTTCCAGTTTGTTCTTTTATATCTTCTGTTTCTTTGCTGAGATTTTCTTGTTTTTTCATTTATTCCAAGTGTTTATGTATTCCAAACATAACAATATTTAGCTTTTATTATACCTGCATATTTGAATTAGAGTTCTGCAGGGGAATGTGTCATGTCTGCCAGCATGGTAGGTCTCAAAGTGATAGGGAAAGATGTGTGACTTTTCAGAGTCAAAATACTACAGCAAGGAGAATTCCAGTTCCAAGACAAGATGGAGTAGATGCATTTCTCCCTGTTCCTTCTTCTAAGTACAGCTAACAATTCTGGACATTATATGTAATAAAAGAAACATAAGAAGGTTCTGAAAAGTAGAGGAGAAGGCAAACCAGCTAGGGACTTTGGGACCCAAGGAAAGACACAATGTTGAGTTCAGTGGGTTTAGTTATTGTTTGCTTCATATATCCCAGACTTGGTGCCAGGGAAGCAGAAATCCAGAAACACCAACAGGCAAAGAGAAAAAAATCCCCCAAGAAAAGCCTACTTTCTCTAGCCAAAGGACCAGGAGAGCGGAAGCCTATCAAGACAGAAAACTTTTACGCAATACCTACTCTGCTCTAGCCAAACACTACAGAAAAAACTGCAGACCTGTCTCTGTTTGCAAAAGTTGAGTGGGAAGCTTAGACTTCCACCCTTATCAAGCTGTGATGAGGTACCCCAAATCTTCCACTGGGGTGGTGTTAATGGGGACCCTACAGGGAACCTGGACTTACTTCCATGCTCCACCTGGCAATAACAAGACATCACCCCTCGTTCCTTCCAACACAGGGTCAGAGGAGTTCTGGTAAAATAGATGATTTAAATAAGATCCAAAGTCTTACAACATAATATCCAAAGTGAACCGGATAAAATCAGAAGTCATTCATCATACCAAGAACTCAACTTGAATGAGAAAAGACAATCAACAGATGCCAACAGCGAGATGACACAGATGTAGGAACTATCTGTCAAGGATTTTAAAGCAGCCATCATAAAAATGCTTTAATTTACATAAACACTTGGGACAAATGAAAAAAAATAGAAAATCTCAGCAAAGAAACAGAAGATATAAAAGAACAAAATGGAAATTTTAGAACTAAGAAATACAACACTCAGAATATAAGGGGCTCGGTGGATGAGCTCAACAACAGAATAGAGAGAACAGTGGGAATCATCAGGGAACAAGAATACAGAACAATAGAAATTGCTCAACCTGAGCAATAGAGAGAATAGACTGAAAAGAAAATGAGCAGAGCCTCAGAAACAGTTGTGATTAAAATTAAAGTCTGAACATTTGTGTCATTAAAGTCGAGTATTTGAAGATGTAATACGTGAAAATTTCCCAAACTTGGTAAAAGACACCAACTTACAGATTTCAGAAGCTGAGTAAATCCCAAAGAAGATAAACCAAAGAAACTCATGCCAAGACACATCACAGTCAAACTTCTGAAAACTAAAAACAAAATATGTTGAAAGAAGAGAGAGAAAAACACTGCCTCTCCTATTGGGGAAAAATACTTCAAAAGACAGCAGATTTCTCATCAGAAACCACGGAGGCCAGAAGAGCTGGTATAACATATTTCTTCAAGTGCTAAAAGACCTGTCAACTCAGAATTCTATATTCAGTGAAAATATCTTTCAAGGATAAAAAAGAAATTAAAAAGACATTCTCAGATGGGGGCTTCCCTGGTGGCGCAGTGGTTGAGGGTCTGCCTGCCGATGCAGGGGACACAGGTTCGTGCCCTGGTCTGGGAAGATCCCACATGCCGCGGAGCGCCTGGGCCTGTGAGCCATGGCCGCTAAGCCTGTGAGTCCGGAGCCTGTGTTCCGCAACGGGAGAGGCCACAACAGTGAGAGGCCCGCGTACCGCAAAAAAAAACAAAACAAAAAAACACCTGTATGTTTATGTAAGATAATATCCTTGTTCTTAGAAAATGGACACTGTGGTATTTAGGAGGACAGAGGCATCAAGTCAGTAACTTACTCTCAAATGGCTCAGAAAAAAATGTGCGTGTGTGTGTATGTGTGTGTGTATATGTCTCTCTCTCTCTATATATATATATAGAGAGAGAGACAGACAGACAGGCAGAGAGACAGAGACAGAGACACACACACACACAGAATAATAAAGCAAGTGTCATGAAATGTCTATTGGGGAATCTGGGTAATTAGGAGTTTCTTTAATGTTTCTGCAACTTTTCTGAAATCTAAAACTATTTCAAAATAAAAAGTTACAAAAATTTTATTGGAAAGTTCAAATCAACTGATTTCCAAGAGGGAAATTTAATTTTCATTACATATATACATAACTAAAGGAAGTCTGCAAGGAAGTGGGGGAAGGAGACAGGGAGGGAAAGAAGAAAGGAAGGAGAAAGCAGAGATGGAGGGGGGAGGGAGAAGTCAGAAAGGATGAAACAGAAAGAAACATGGGCTTTGGAAATCCTTAAAAAAGCTATTAATCCACAGTGCTTCGTGGCTTAGTGGCTGTTGTGTGACGGTGCTCCTTAACCACTCTGAGCCTCAGTTTCCGGACCTTCAGGAAAACAGACGCCATCTGTATAACAACTGGGCAGGCCGGGGTTGCTTCCCCTCTCATCGTTCTTTTCAGATAGTTTTACCTTCAAGAATTTGATCCACCATTTTAAATGCTTCATCAATATTTCCATACTCCAGTTTCCTTTCTTGCTCGAAGAAGGACTTGTGTTGTATAGCTTCCTAGAAAGAGAACAGAAAAGTGAGGCCCCCGGGGCAAGAGACCCAGTCCTACAGCAGTAGCCACATGTGATGCTGCATTGTCTGAGTGCGCAGCGCTTCTCTTGCTCTGGAATCGCATGAGCTGAGCTGAGAACCAGGCTGCAGAAAGACTCCCCATGGAGCAAATGCAAATGTCCGCATCAGAAAAAAAAAAAGTATGCTCAGAAAACACGTAGCACCAGGTGGTCCCATTACGGAACTAATATTTCCAGGCAGATTATTCTTTTCATTCCACAGCCCATGTTATGCAGCCAATGTAACAAGGCACAGGGGTTTAGATCTTGGGCTCTGGACCCAGTCGGAGTTGTGTCCATTTTCTCCATTTACCAGCTGTTTGACTGTGGGTCTATTACTTCACCTCTTTGAGCCTCATCTGTAAAATGAAGGTAGAGTTGTGCACATAGCTCCAATAGGGTTGTGGAAAGAATAGAATGAAATGAGGCATGAAAGAGCTTACACGGCATATAATAAGTGCTCTGTCAGTGTTAGCTGAAGACACCCTAGTGATAAGGACATGGTGGCCTTGCCTGCCAGCCCCAAGCTCCTCTGGGGGAATGAGTACAGCATTTGCACCTGGGACCTCCAGTCCTGCAAGAAAGATTCCGTTACAAGTCCAGAGTGGGTACCACAAATGCACTTATATTCTGGTTTTTAATGGCTTCTCCCAGATGCCTACTGAAAGGGGTACAGTAGTAGGTACATATAATCAGGGATGTAGCTATAATAATCTAGGCTGGTTTTCTTACCCATCCTTAGGAATTCATCTTGCTGTAATCCCTGGGTCCTTGGCAAACGTGACATGCCAGCTCCTGCCAGAATTTCTACAATGGATTATTGTCCATCTATGAAATTCCAGCCTGCTGGCGGCTAGGGATTCTCCTAACTCTGGTTCCCTCTGGCCACCAATCGGTGTCTAGACCTATCAGTATACCTTACGGGATGTTCTATTGTGATCCTGCCATTTCCTCCATTCAAAAAGTGGGTTGGTTTTTTTTCTACTACCATGGGGCCAAGGGTCTTTGATAGAGTGTCTGTGGATCGCTTCTATTGCTGACCAGCTGCTGGACCTTGGGTAACTGTGTCTTTCAGTTTCTGCATCAGAATGGGGATAATAACAGTTTTTACCTCATAGGATTGCTGTGAGCATTTAGTGAGTTAATGAAGGAAACCTGCTTAGAACAAGGTAAACACACAGAGAACTCTAGGTATTAGCTATGGTCACGTTGTTGACCATGACGATTGATGAGAGATTCTGGTCGGGAGCATAGTTTTCTCACCATGGTCATCAGCCTGACCCCGTGAGCCAAGAGTTTTGATAGCATTTCCCCATTCAAACTATTAAAAATTCAAAACAGCATAAGCTAGGTTAAACAGTAGTGATAGTGATGGAGATCCATTTGTTTTTATCCTATTTTGATTGATAACACACTTCCTAATGGAATCAATTCATATGATTTTCTTATTAATCCAAGACTCAGATATTCTAGGTTCAAAACAGAAATTAAGTTTTTATAAATCCAATTTTTTTTAAGTTTAATCTTTTTTCCACTTCCCTTGCTGCTTGCTCTTTGAGTAACTTGGAGCTAATTTCCTGAATATTTCTTGGTCAGCAAAGTGATAAAAAGAACTGTAATGTGTAGGGAGCAGGACATACTTCCTTGCTATACAGTTTGATTAAATCTACTTGATCTAGTTGATTAACCCTGGAGAGCTTAACCTCTGATATAAACATGAGGTAGCTCTTTTCCAGGATGTCAAAGTTTGGTATTTGATGCTGGGATTCTCTGGCAGACAATTAGAGATGTGCCGGTCCAAGTTGGGGGGGAAGGGGTGGGAAGAGAGTGGTGTCTATTTGATTATTTGGAATTTTATTTGGCTGGAAAGCGGGGTGAGGGGGAAGGGAAGATATTTAGCTACTGGAATTGGGCAAAGAATTACAAACAAGATTTTTGATAAAGTATTACGGACATAATTTCTTACTAAGAAGTAAGCCTAACTCTAAAACAAAATGTTGAGGAAGGAATGTATAAAGTAAGCAAGAAGAGCAGGCAACATATGAATGAAAAGGGTTTAAGAAGGGAACAGAATGTTTGAATTTGAAACTGGCCAGGAAAATTTGGAAAGCATAATCACTCTTTGACTCCAGCTAAACTTTTATGTTTTTGTCTCCTTGACATGATTTTATTTTAATTTCAGAACACTGAGGACATTGTCCAGAAACAAACTCTATGTTCCTTGGCATAAAGCAGCATGATAGGAAACATAACCAAGGCCAAGTTCTCCTGGAGACACTAATCTTGGCCAACTCATTTCCTTATTTTCTGCCTCAGAGCATGCTAGTCACCTAGAGCCCAATTTATTTATTATGTTGTGGAGATAATATTGTATTCCAAGATTACACTGAGTCTGTATGTGCTGAATCTTATCTATTCATGATGCTTTCCCAACTTTCATGCTTTTATTATTTAGTAAATTATAAGAACCAGTGAAATATATGCAGAAGAATACTCATATCATTTCAGGGAGATGAGTCTGAAAACCTTTATAAATTTCAAAATCCTTTTTAAAAAACAGGATAGGAAATGCAGTTCCCCAATTTGTTTAAGTTGCCAAAATAGGTGTAGGCATCATAGGATCTATTTCTCATACTTACTTAAGATATGCATAAAGGATCTAAAACTAGTGTCTCCAATATATGCTTCATAGAGCATCTTGTTGGTTCTCACTGTGTACCTGAAAGAGTCTGGGTGAAGGTGTATATGGAGTCCTAGGGTGTGTCCCCTCTCCTGAACATTGTTGGTTACCCATCCAGCATTCTTTTCACCTGTCCGCTTCCAAATAGTGCTCAGATTTCTGTTTAGGTCTCCATCACTCCCCCATACAGCCCATAAACCGCAAAGAAATCTGACCCCCCCGCCAGCAGTAACCACCAGTTCTTGCCAGTCATGAATCCAGAGAGGGATGTGACCTACTCGTGGGATGTTGGGACAATGGCATTCTTTCTTGCTTATTGGACGTGAACTGGAAGCTCCTGGCTGCCAACCTGTCACCACAGGAGATAAAGCCTGTACCATGGGCAGCAAGGAGGAGAGGCAGAAGATCAGCTTTCTTGCTAACACTGATAGAGTTTGAGGCCAACAAAGCCCTTGTTTTTCGGAAGCCACTTTGAGTTGGATTTTCTTTCCTGTTTCTGCAGTCAAAAGCATGTTAAGTGATATGCCGCTGAAATCTGCTCTTCTGGCGCAAACTTTGAACTCATTACCTCAATGGTCAGGATCAGTGGCTCCAAATCTCGGTAGACAATCTTCACTCGTTGCGCAGCTCGCTTTGCCTGAACCTCGGAATCAGCAATCACGGCACAGACAAGCTCACCCACGCAAAATACCTACAACACAGAACAGACCTCTGTTCCCAAGGAGGGCAGGCACCAGGGCCTCTCCTTTCGTTCATTCCCCCCCTCCCTGCTAGCACAGAGCTAGACACACAGTCAATGACCCAACCGCAGTGCTGTGGTTAACAAAGGCTTCGGTAGGGAAGCACATTTGTCAGAGTTGGCCTGCTGACCTCGGGCACTGGGAGAGTGCAGGTCTTTGCGCTGCATCATTGGCAGCGGTGGCTGAAGAGGGACAGGTCTGAGGCTGCCTCATGTACAGCAGAAGAGTCAGTCCCGTGGTTTGACCTGGGGTTGCCACACCGCGAGCTGGGCCATTCTGAGAAGTGGCCTCTCCTTCATGAACCGGGAGCACAGACCATCTCACCCAGACCATCTCACCCAGAGAGGAAGGAGGGAGACAGTGCTAATGCAGCACCGCTGGTGAGCACATGTCTGCCCTGAACTGTGGTGGAGCACAGGCTTTTCACGGAGAGAAGTGACTACAGGAGCCAAGAGCGAGCCCGGAGCATTCCTCGGTTCACCAGCAGGTGGGGTAGGTAGGCGGCCTAAGGAGGTCACCCAGGGACCAGGGTAGAAAGCGGATGGGGATAAACAAGGCTAAGGCTCCAGAGAGGTAAAACAGTCAGGACTGGAAGAAGTCATACGACCCTTTGATTCTCTTTCCCACCTTTTACTGAGATCCAAATCAAAACATAATCACTCATTTTTAAGAACGACATTAGATTATTAGGTCTTTTCTACAATGAACATATAGTAGTTTTATCACCAAACAAAAATGGTAGTTAAAGAAAAGTTAAATCCAGCACACACACACAAAAGTGTGTTGGGTACGGGTGGGCGGGGGCAGTGGGGAGACACATGAAACAAAAATGGCAAGTGTTAATAATGGTTGGAGCTGGGTGATGGGCCTATGGGGATTCATTGTACTAGTCTCTATTTTTGTGTGTGTTTAAAATTTCTGCAATGAAATGATTTTTTAAAGATATAGCGTGCTAAGGACAAATGTTAAAAAAAGGAATGAAACTAACAGAGGCAATCATTCGCAACAGCTCTGTTCTCTGCTCTCCACAGACATGGGTCTTGCCCTGTGAGCTGGTTCACAGACACGCCCCTGAGATGCTCAGAATCAACGTGCACACACCTCAGGGCCCAGGAAGGCTTTGCTTGGTTAATTAACATTTACGCAAAGGCCACAGCTCTCATTGTCCTCTGCCTTGGGGGAGGTTCAACCTTGACTTCAGACTCTCAGTCACCAAACTTTCATTTTTATCAACTGTGTCTGCTAGTGAGAGCCAGAGGCAGGGACTCTTCCAAATGATAAAGCTCTTTTGGGTAAACACTGAACTGAGAATCTGGAGTTATGTAGAAAACCTTCTGGACACTGCCCTTGCTGCATCTTCTGATAACCTGAGATACAGTAGTCAATGTTTCAATCATCTGAAACGTTCAAATGGCAACAATGCTATCACGGTTCCTCTGCTCATTTACTCTTCTTTGTAGGAAGCAGTGTATGGAATATGCCGATGAACCAGACGTGGGCCCTCACTCAAGGCATTTTACTAGGTAGGAGAAATAGGTAAGACATAGACATAAATACATAAGCTCAATATAAGATAGAAAGTGCAATAAAGGTCCACTTTGCCTTCTCCTGCAGACTTTAAGTTCTGCAAGGGCAAGAACCACAGGGGTCTTGTTCACCTACGGCAGTAGGTGCTCACTTAAAAGATGCCTGTTGAACACATGGCATATGAATGAATGAGAGAGAGTTCCGAGAGGGAGAGAGAACTCCTGGATTAAAGGATAAGGAAAGACTTCATGGTGGAGCTACCCCTTGAACTTGGACGTTGGACTGAGACGGGGGCAATGGCAAGGGATTCTCAGGGAAAGTATCAGAAAATAAAAGTCATTATTCTCTTCTCATATATCCTTTCATAAGTATGAAAGCAACACATGATCTTACTACTAGAAAATATAAAACACTCAAGTATCTTTTATATAACTAGTCAACTTCTTTACTTACGTGGAAAATGAATATTTTTGAACGAATTCACTATTAGAATATAGTGATTTATAATAAGCATTCAAAGAATACTGGAATCCTTTATGATGTGCCAAGTTCAATGCTATCTTTTAAGAAAATACGAAGTGTCATAAACTGAGGAAGTTACTTTTAAAACAGAAAGCAAAAATGCAGTACCTCATCTGTCAATAGAAGTTTCTCAGGTACGGTTAAAAGGCGGAAGGAGTTGATGCCATGAAGATGTTCCTCAGTCAGGATGTCCACCACACCTGGCAGGCTGAGAGCTTCTGACAGATCCACAGACCTAGATGAGAACACACAGAACAGGGCTACTCAGAGCGGCCCCGCAGCCTGCAGACCACAGAGAACGTTCTTAATCGGAGAATAAGATACGAGAGAGGGAAGATACATCCAAAACCCTCCAATAGTTCCATGCCAGACAATGGGGAAAAAATTCCCGGGACGATGAAGTTATTATACGGAGGGACAAACTGTGGTGAAGTCTACACTTTGATCCCATTTCACTTCAAATCTAATACATTGGACATTGCCAACAAATAGCTTACCCTCTTCAAACCGTTACTTTTCACTAATGTGACTTGGCCAAAAAAGGCAATCATTTCTGTCTACTAGGTAAAAACCTTATCACTTACACAATCTTAGCGTGAGCTCTTGAGCTTGTTACAAAAGTCAAGAACAGCTCCCGGTCCACTGCAGGCATGTCATCACAGTAGATGGCTTCACCTGTGGCATGCTTAATACCAGACAGATGCATGATGGGATGGCCAACTGGGTCTTGAGGAAGCTGCTTTGGGTCTGCATTCTGTTTAATCAATAATCAACATATCATTTTTATAATCATATTATGCACATCTCTCATAAGAGGGGAGCTACATCATTTACATCCAAACCAGAACATTTTCGAAAATAAAAACATCACTATTAATAACACCAGGACAGTAAGCCTATTTCAATAATTCAGTAGGCAAACTGGGATGTATAGCCATGATGTTGTTCTTATTTTTTTCCCCACTATTTTGATATAGACCACAAACATCTCTAACAAATTCTATTTGTGTAAGTAAATGAATATAAATCTTTCTTCCTGACAATATAAAATGATGTCCTTTTCAAATGCTCATGTATTTCTTTAACTTTTATTATCAAAATTATTTTACTGTTGTAGCTAAGCATGGCACATGTACTATTTTGCAGAAAAGCCTGATGACCATGTTTATAGAAAATAAGTGCATGCATTCAACCACAAGAGCTTTTTTTATTTTCTTCTTTGAGTGAGGAAGTCTAAGAAATAATTGGTAAGACTCATAACTCAGACAATCCTGATAAAGAATGAAGACAAAGGAAGCTGCATTTTGAGTAATGATTCACTAATATGACTTTTTCTTAGAGACCCACGGAGTAAAATGTCTTGCCACTGGTATACCTTAAATATGCTTCATTAACCAAAGTCGAAATTAAGAAACATAACATCTCCTCCAGTATTTTAAAATGAGAGAGTTGTTAGCTTTCTTGGTTGGGAAAAGAATTGGAGGTATGAAGAAAGAAGGGTTGAGAGACATGGTATAGACCAAGCTCAGAGACCAGGGGCAAGGCTGAGGCTGCCGAGGGGTCCGGTGATGGGACTGTGGGAGGTGGAAATTCCAGGAAAGTTGCCAGCCAAGCGGCCACTCCCAAAAGGCTCCTCTCAAAGGAGAAGGCAGCTCTGGGGCCTGGAGCTCTGCGGGAGGAGCCGCCTGCAAAGCAGTGCCGAGCTGCCCCGTCCACACCTCGCGGGGTCAGTACTGCATCCGGCACCAGGGCTGAGGCCAGACCCCCTAGGCTTTCTCAGGAAGACCCGGGCAGGAGGAGGGTTGGCCAAGGTAAGGCCCGGAAAAAGCTATGGAGGCTCCCTTTCCCACCCTCTCTGCTGCTCCACACCGCTTTTCACGGCGTCACCCTGAGCCTGGGTGAGGCACAGGCTCTTTCTTGGAGATGAGGCTCACAGTGCTCCACTACATCACACAGTAGGAGGGAAGACAGAAAAGGCACCAATAGGGCTTCCCTGGTGGCGCAGTGGTTGAGGGTCCGCCTGCCGGTGCAGGGGACGCGGGTTCGTGCCCCGGTCCGGGAAAATCCCACATGCCGCAGAGCGGCTGGGCCCGTGAGCCACGGCCGCTGAGCCTGCGCGTCCGGAGCCTGTGCTCCGCAACGGGACGGGCCACAACGGTGAGAGGCCCGCGTACCGCAAAAAAAAAAAAAGAAAAGAAAAGGCACCAACAGAACACATGCTGGTTAGCACCTCTACTGAGAGGAGAAGAAGCCATAGAAGCTGACCTGTTTCCAGCTCAGCATCATGTAAGGCATCTGAGAAATTTTTAAAAAGTAAATACATTTGTATTTGATTCCTAGAATGTGCAGTTTGAGAAAGCCTACTTATTTTACATATTGATAATACATGAGATGTTTGATTCCACCTAGAGTGGTAGCTCATGTCAATCATAGCTGCAGATTTTCCAGAATCAGAGCTTCCCTTGGTTCAACGAAAGTGCTCTGAGGCTCTTGCTGCACAGAATGGAAGGGAAAGACCCTAGCTGTCTGGGATCCTACTGATCAACTGTCATGTTTTCTTCTCATGCAGGTGTTTTGCTTTCTTTGCCTTTCTGAACATTTGGATTCCATTTACCAAATACCATGAATGGAGGAAAGCCAGCATGGTTACGATGGGAACTTTACATAAAGCTATCTGTGAAAAGACACCTCCCCAAGCCCCTCTGCTGCTCACGAGACCTGGGAAGAATGGTTGTCAGTCACTGCCAACCTACTTGAGGGACTCAAAAAATAAACCTTCAGCTTGAGATAGATCAGAGGTTCTCTAGGCAGGAACCTGGAGAAACCTCTGATCTGTCAGAGGGAAAAGGAGAGTGGCACATGTAATCCGAAAATGCGTTCAGCATTTTTATTGGTTATTAGAGAAATGAGGAAAAAAACCCTATTGTTTTTATACTATAAATGACAACAAGATATCAGCCAAATTTTCCCTGACAATTAAATGTAGAAAGTAGAGTCATTTCTCAAATGAATTTGGCATAAGACATATGTGTAGGATGCTCTGAACTTATTCCTATTTCATATAAAATTTACTGTTTTACAGTAAAATATATACTTACTGATAAACATTTATTGTTTTAAAGCCCATATTTGCTTCACTTAAATGTAAACTTCAATTCTGTAATTAGTACAAGACAATGCACCAAAAAAGGAATATTGGCTAAGCCTTTGTGTTTTGTTTTGTGGTGGTTGTGTTCATCCTGACTTTATAAACTAGAAAGCAGAAGATTATGAAGAAAAATAATTTAGAACTTGGCCTAGGCACCGTTAAATAAAGGTGGACATTAGGCCACAAACGTAGGGGAAGGGGGGGAATGAGAGAAAATTTTACATGTTGGGGTTCAGGCAATACGAACAGGGATTTGAATCAGCTCCAATGCACACCAGCCCCATCCTCACGGCCAAGTGCTCTCAGCAGGCTTCTTCTCCCTCTTCTCTGAGAAGCTGAGGTGGTGATCCAAAGAAAAACATGTATCCGGTCCAGTTTGTTTCAGATGGTAGGGACTGATTCCCGCTGTGAAATGCCCCCAAAGTGCTGCCCTATAATGCTGTGTTGAGTTCTCCATTTGAACAACATTTGAATGAAGAATCACCCACATCTTTTTTTTTTTTTAATCCAAAGAGATTTTTTCTATCCTGAAGAGCAAAATTCCAGGTAATCCTAAGCTTAGACACTAAGGAAACATATTCACAGGTCTCTACATAGGCTCTGGGAGTTTTCTATGACATAATACTTTTTACTATAAATACTGAAACACATCACTGCTTTGGGAAAAAAGCGTTTTGAAACCTTGCTGTGAGCCCTGCCTGCCAAAAGGTTGAAGATAAATCCCAAAATATATCTTTCATACATATATCTATAAATATAAAATTGATTAATTTAGCTGAAGCTATAACATTTTTTTTTTTTAAAGTCAGTTGTGATGAACCTACTGATGAAAGAGGTTGTATTTGATTACTTACTTGTGCTTGTTATATGGCTAAAGATACCACGGAGGAAAGAATGTTGTCTCCTCTAACTGGTGATCTCTGTCAAAAGGCTTTTAAGCAAATTAACTGATTTGGGGAAAAAAAATATTGGTCATGACTGCTGAAGTTCCTCTAGCAATGTGGGTATTTGTGTGTGTGTGTGTGTGTGCCCGCACGCGTGTGTGTATGTGTGAAAACCCAGAGGAAAAACAAAAATAAAACATATATGTGAGAGATACACTACTTCCAAAACTTGATCTTGCAATCTATAATAACAAACTATGTGAAGATTATCACTTTTCTTTGGATGATTTGAAAGCCCATTAATTTGTTGTTGTTCCCGTGGTTGTTGAAGTTTATTCCATGGTCAAGGCAGTGTTAGGGTATTTATAAATGAGCCAAACGTTGCAGTGGTCGTATCTTACACCGGGGAAGAGGGAAGCTATTTTTGACTTTCAAAATGATCACTTTCAACACTTTCAATGGAGTTTGGCATATTTGGATTTTGAATATATTGAACCTAAAAACTGAAGAGATATATACCAACAGGGAACTGTTTGTTATGACATACTGTAAGCTTTTATAACTAAATTCAACAATAGATCCAATGAACTGAATCTATTTAAAAAGCATCTTTAAAAAGCCTTTTCATGCTCTTGACTTAATAAAACTCTCAAGGTAAAGTTTCTTGATAACAATTTCAAGGAGAAGCACTGAATCTTATCTAGTTTACCAACAGGAGGACTTCAGGCGATACTCTTATGATGTTGTAGCTGAAAATTCTGTTTGAAAGTTATGAGGACTTGTGTTCTAATAGCCAGCTTTCATTAGGAGACCTTGAAATTAGCTCTTAGAACTTACGTTTGATTCAACTCTAAAACTCTAACTCACAGAGAAAACACTTGGAGAATGGGGACTGGGGGAGCAGAGTATCTCCACATCCAAGCAAAATAAATCAGCAGCTCTGCCTTTTGTTGTGTTCTGACTTCCACAATGCCAAGGCCAAGAGCATATGGCAAACTAGGCAGCTTGTTCATGTCAGTGGTACAAGGCCACAGAACAAAACACACAGTCCTCAAGTTGAAAACAGACATTTAAAAAAATTACCACTGCTAGCTTTATTTTTAATCACAATACTGCATTGATTTTGAAATTTTACTTAACAGTAAAGAAGGCTGCGGGTTCACCAGAAGGCGAGCTCGGGCTAATACATCTTGACAATCGCTGAGAGATAAGTGAAGAAGCTTTAGCCCAGGACCTCTGAATTAAAAAGAAGAAAAAAGCCACTAACCTGGTACTTTAATGTTCTCCAGTGATGTCTGGAATGAAGCTCTTCTAAAGCACTCTCGTACTTGTCTGTAAGGCTAGGATAGTGAACAGGGTCCTGAAAAGTAGAACCACTGTAGATATTTAAAATATGCCACGATGGTCTTGGGAGGGAGGCTAACATGGCTCTTAGCAAGCAGCTCTACTGTGAAGTCTAAATTTGTTAAGTACTTCCCTAATTCAGAATCCTGGAAGTAGAAGCAGGGTTCTCCCTGACCTCCAGGACACACACTCTGGAAGGTCCACACATATGACCACATATTATGAAGAGCCACATGAAAACAGTAGATTACTGACTCCCAATACCTTTAAGTTTCTTATGATACTTCCACATGCCTCCCTAAATGATTTGAGGACTTACAAACCAATAAAACGGGAGAGTAGGAGCTATAAGTAAATGATTGGAAAGGAAGAGAGTAGTTAAGCCAGGAAAAAGTCAGAGCCAAGGTACACCACTGCAAATGAGCATCAAGCTCTGCTTTGTACCGCCTGGCCAATCAGGAAGAAGAGAAACTGCGGCGGGCTGCATCTCTGTCACAACCTCACAGCAGTAAGCATTCTGGGGCCCCAGGAGGAACACCTCCTAGAGCTGAGGAAAAGTGGGTCAGTTTGGTCCTTAGGCAAGACTTCAAACAGTGCACCTAATGGCTATTTTTTACAATTTTAAATTTTTAACAGAAAATTAAAGCCAACAAAGGCTATTATTTTTAATAGCAGAGGAATATTAATAGAGGAAATTGAATAGAAGGTAAAAGACTACAAGATGGAAGCTGTAATTTATATCATTTGATTCATCCAATAAATTGTATTAGTTTGCTATTAATTGGAGGAGTGTATAGTTGGCTTTATTACTTTTTCTCTTTTGATTACCTAGTGACAATATGTCACTTATATATGATTTCAAGCTTCTATTCTAAAAACTTTGATACAAGTGTTCTGGCTCTTGGTTCTCACATATAATGAGAAGATACCTTCAGAAGCAATGATAAGCGAGAACTCTGCCTCTAATTTAAAGTGATCATACCAGGGCTTCCCTGGTGGCGCGGTGGTTAAGAATCTGCCTGCCAATGCAGGGGGACACGGGTTCGAGCCCTGGTCTGGGAAGATCCCATATGCCGCGGAGCAACTAAGCCCGTGTGCCACAACTACTGAGCCTGTGCTCTAGAGCCCGCAAACCACAACTACTGAGCCTGCATGCCACAACTACTGAAGCCCGTGTGCCGAGAGTCTGTGCTCCGCAACAAGAGAAGCCTCCACAGTGAGAAGCCCACGCACCGCAGCGAAAAGTAGCTCCCACTCACCACAACTAGAGAAAGCCCGCATGCAGCAACGAAGACCCAACACAGCCAAAAATAAATAAATAAATAATTTTATTTAAAAAAAAAAAAAAAAGTGATCATACTAATTTCTATACCACATGAGGAATGTTCTTGGCTTCTAGTCTAGTTTGGTCCGCTGATTGTAGCTTGGGATTAATGAACCAATATGGCTGAAGTTCCCTTTGGGTCTAGCAAATTTATTCCAAACTTTTTTCAGTTGTATCCTCCCTTGCCAACAGTCTTGTAACTCTAATTGTTTGTCATAAGGGAGGCCAGGTGAAAGAATGCCCGATGCTTACTACTGTGATTATGACTACCAGTAGGCAGTCTTCACCATGGTTCTCTGAAGCATTTTTCCTATGATGACCCATTTCTCAACAACCTTGTGGAGTGGCTGCCATTGCCATCTTACAAGTGAGAGAAAACAAAGCTGAACCCAGAGAAGAAAGCCAAACGTACAAAGGTAAACCTCGACAGGTGGAAGAAACGCTTTCCTAAGGGAAAATATATTCAAATCATTAACAAGTTTCTGAACACCATGGAGACATACAACAGGTCAGAAACAAAATAACTGAGTGGTATTAAACCAAATCCCGCACGACTCTGTGTTCTTCTACTTGCCATTCTTCCCCAAACACTCACTCCATCAACAGACGGCCTGCCATACGCCCAGCAAGCCCGTGAGTCTCCGATTTGGGTTGTCTTTTCTATTCTATTCTACAGCTATTTGGCAGGGAGTTGTTGCCGCCACTGTGTGTATCCCCAGAGCCCCCAAGACTGGGAAAGGTAATGCATGGTCAGTTCCACTTACCATCCTCTTCAAAATCTGTGACACTTCCAGGTAGAACTTGAAGAGGAAGCTGACGATGAGAGTCCTCCTGAACTCCACCCTCCCACCTGGGGCTGAGCCTGGGAGGGAGACTTCATCCAGAATCAGCCTGCAAGCTGTGTCCAGCATCTCTTCATTCCAGCGCCTGTGGGCGTCAAAAGAGAAGACTCCTTGCCCAACAGGACTCACTACCTCACAGGCTCAGTGAGCTTGTAAGACAAATAGCAACCGTTTAAGGCAGCAGAAAAAGAGTACAAACTCCAGAGTCAGGCAACCCAAGTTCAAATCACAGACCACCACTCTCAAGGTGTCTGGCCCGGGCCCACCAGTTCATCATCTCTGAAAGGGCAGTAATGGTAGAACACAGCTCCTGGAATGGTCGTGAGAAAGAAATGACAACTCATGTTAAGTCCTCAGCCCAGGAGTAACTGCTCCCTATATCACTAGAACATTTATTGCATGCCAGGTTCTGTTTTACGTACCTTATACGTATCCATTCATTTAATCCTCTCAACTGTCCTACGAGGTGTGATTATCTCCCTGACTGATAAGGAAACTGAGGTACTGTAAGATTAAGTGAGCTGAAAGAGATCACACAGTTTATAAGAGCTGAACTGAGATCTGGATGCAGGCAGTGTGGTTCAATCAAGATCGTGGTTTTAACCGTTAGTCTATTACTGCTGAAATGTTAACTGGTACCTAGTAAATGCTCAAGAAATACTGGCGACTAGTATTACGTATAGAAATAAAAAAGTTAGGTATGCATGTGCATTTAGCAAGTTATTATAAAACAAACTCCCATAATCTGTCTTTCATAATGGTAAATTATTCTCTTATGATAAAGAATGCAGATTTACTCATTTTGCTTACTGTGTCTATATACTATTGGGAGATGGGTTCACACACACACACACACACACACACACACACTATATGGTGTCCACTTCAGAATTCACTAAGACACATGGGAATAATCATGAGATCTTATTGGAATTCCATGTCATTAAACAGAAAAGTAGTAAGCATTTTTCTTCTTGTAATTACATGACACCACAGAAAGAGCTGCTCTATTACTTGGAGGCTAAGGACATGAATCCATACCTTCTGATGAGTTTCTGGCAGGAATTCTTTGCACAGATGGTGGTTGGACCAACGCCTCCATATGCAATGGATAACTCTCTAATGATGCCATCTCCTCCTCCAAAAAAAACTCGCATTCCCGAATTGACTATCGCTAGCGCATTCTGTTGCCGCTGGGCTTGTCGGAAGGCTGACACAAACTCCCACTGAAAGCAAAAGTGAAGTGGCACCTATAAAAGCACACTGAGGTACAACTGTGCACAAGGCAGTTTGTTTATGTTGCCTCATTTGACCCTTGCCACACTCTCTGTTATGGGCCAAATTGTGTCCCCCCTCAAAATTGATAAGTTGAAGTCCTAACTCCCAGTACCTCAGGATGTGACTGTATCAGGAGATAGGGTCTTTAAAGAGGTGATTAAGTTAAAATGAGATAATCAGGGTGGGCGATGATGCAGCATGGTGGTGTCCTCACAAGAAGAGGAAATTTGGACACGGACACAAACAGAGGGAAAGCACACGGAGACACAGGGAGAAGACAGTTATCTAAAAGCCAAGGAGAAAAGCCAAGGGAAAGCCAACCCTGCAGCACCTGGATATCACACTTCCAGCCTCCACAAGTAAGAGTGTAGTTAAGCCACCCGGGCTGTGGTTCTTTATTATGGCAGCCCTAGCAAATTCATACACCCTCCAAGGCAAGCTTGATTATTCGCATTTACAGAAGAGGCATCTGTAATTAGGAGTGATTCAGTAATGAGCTCAGGGTCAAAGTAGGTCTAAAACTAGGATTCACTCTTGAGTCTGACTCCAAAGCCCTTCTTCTTACCATTAAGTTCTATTGCAAATTTATAGCCTCTTCAAAACCTCAAGATATAAGCAGAAGTATAGTTTTAAGTCTTATTTAGGAAAAAGCCTCATGGTACAAAGAATTTTTAAAAATCTGTAAGAAAGTAACTTTAGAGGTTGGTTTGGGTGGGGGGAAGGTGGGGAGGGAGAAAGAGACACAGAGAGTGAAAGAGAGGTGGCGGGCAGGGTTGGGAAGGAAGGTAGAGTCAAAGGTCTCCAGATTCTAGCAATGATGGGGGGTATATAACACAAGTGAAACCTAACTATTCACAAATCCTCATATTCTCCACTGCAAACGCTCAACACCTTTTCTTAACCCACCCTATGTTGGAATTAACAAGCTGTGCACTCACAAGTAAAACCAAGAAATTGAAAGGACATTCTCACCTTCCTCAAATAAGGGATGTTCACTGAGATCAAGATTTCTTCAGGCTTAAGGTCAGCACTGGGGCACTTTCTGAGAAACTGCTCATTTAAAGGAATCTGTCGTTTTCCTTCTGTGGAAAGAAATGACACTTTCCCTGGAATCTGTTCTATTAAACAATCAAACTCCCAAAACTTGGGAAATAATTCTACCAAATATCACAGGAAATTTATTGTTTGAGGAAAAAAGTGCTCTTCCTATGTTTAAAAATCTTTCACCATGAAATGGCATCTTGCAATGTTTCTTCCCATCTAGGGCCCACCTTTTTTTTTTTTTTGCCTTCCTTGCTTGATTATAAATAAAAATATCTAGCAGAGTAGACCAGAGGTCAGGTAGAGTCGGACCTTGGCACTCTTTCTGAACAGCATGATTCATTTTGAGCTTTGTAAGAAGGGAGAGGACATTAATATCCCTTTTGATATTCTAATAAAGTCATTCAACAAACATTTATTTATAACCAAGAACCCTACTTGATACAGTAGTGAATAAATAAATTGCCTTTAATGAACTTTTATACTAGTGGGATGCAGTCTTATTTGTTTATATCTTTTCTCAGCACCAAAAGAATTTCTGTTCCTTAATCAGTATATTGGGGGGAGGAACCGTTTAAAGCTATAATGAAATAGGACTTCGGGATAAAGCTAAGAAGCATTTGATGTTCATATTTACATCACAAAACCTATTTCTCAATAAATGATTTTTTAAAGGATGTTACTTAAATTGATAACTGAATGTACACCTTCTTCCTTAAGATAATTTTGTGGTTTAGATGACATGAAGAGTAGGCATTTAACAATGCAGGTAACAGAAAGTTAGTACATATTTCTAAATGAAAAAAAAAAACAACGGATGTACAGAGGACCAATGAAAACTTCCTAATAATTGTCGACAAAGTTAAAATAAAAGAAATAACTGAAAAGTCCTGGATTTACTTTCAAAAAACAAAACTCAAGTAAATAAATATAGAATGAAGCCCAACCACTGTTCAATAGAAAAAGGTCTGCAGGCTTCCATCAATGACAGCATGAGCACATAGCATGACGTGGGTCTCACATACTCCTGTACCACCTGGAGAAAGTCTTTGACAAAGGGGCCCAGTCGTTGTCAATAGCCTAGAGTTCTCTCCACTATTCAGATCACACCGGGACACTAGCCAACACTGGTCGATGTCAGGTGACCAGTATGGGAAAACATCTAGCACAAGTCCTCAGAAAGAAAGAGATGAAGACATTGGGTGTGTGTGCATTTAGGACCAGACTGACCAACTTTCCAAGCATCCAGAAAGGCAGAGGAATTATTAATATTATAAAGGAGAGTAATTTTCAAAACTGGACTTCCTGCGTCCCTAGAGAGGCAAAAGGGTAGGAGGAACAGGGTTTAATAGTCCCTAAGAAGGAGCTGTCACTTACCTTTTGATAGCAAGTTGAGGGTACAGTTGCCCACAGCCAGGAGGGGGTTCAGATCCGAATCTGGATGCCTGCTCACTATGTGGCCCCCTAAAGACTTTTTAAAATAATGGGTTATTTTCACTCCACTTATGTAATTATAATGACACAAGTGGTAAAATAAGAATCAAGCAAGACTTTGGAAAACTATTCTTTCTGTCTGTTCCAAAAGAATGAAAATGTCATGATTTATCAGGGACAGTCATTCATGGGACACATACTAGATGTTACAGTCGTCAGATACATACAGCCATGTTCCTGATCTGGGATCCAGCCAGAGTTCCCAAATGCTTCAAGAGAGCCTGGTACATCTGTGTCTTCTCCTCCGGGAGCTTCAGGATCACATTAGCCAGGACGTCCTTCACCTGAGCCAGGCTGAGGGCAGCACCTAAGGTCAGTCCTGAAATGAAATCATTTGTAGATAACGCAATGTGATCATTGCTGACCTGGAAATGTCCATTAGATTTTAGACTACAGATATGGGATCTTTATGCTAGATACATGCTACCCTGCTTACTGGTGGTCATGGTGGTGACGGTGGGAATAGTGGTTGGTAATGGAGGTGTTAATGATGATGGTGAAGGAGGTGATGGTGCTGGTGACAGAGGCAGGGGTGAGAGTGATGGAGGTCATGGAGGCTAAATTTTCTGAATACTCACTGGGTCAAGCACTACGCTGAATGCTTCACAGAATCTTCTTGAATTCTAACAAAGCTTTGAAGTATTAATAGCCCCCCACACACTGAGATTCAGTTAAGTAACTTGACTAAGTTTTTCAGCTAATATATGACATGGTCAGGAACTGGACTCCAGAGCCAGCCTCCAAACCCACATTTCATTGCTTCTCATCATTGTCATTAAATCAATTTCCTTTATTGAAATGGAAAAGCCAGTTTGTAAGCTGCTTCATATGTAAACTTGTTTGGTTACTACTGTGCTTCTGGAGAGCAAAGGCTCTCTTTATCTTCTACCCAGCACTTAGCACAGTACCCTTCACTGAAGAGCTGTTACATTTCCCTCACACAGCAGACATAAAAGTTCTTCAGTGAAAACCCGACTCTTCAGACAATTAGTATCTCGTATAATCATAAAGAATTCTTCCCTGAGCCTCCTCCAGAGTTATCACCTTACAAGGGAGTCTCTCTGTATATTCTAATTATGAATAAGACTTTTTTTGCTTGTCTGCTGAGCAAAGCAAATAAGCTGATTAATGCATTTTAACTAAGAAAATAGGGACCTTAAGAACTCACCATTATCTGTATAGTTTACAACACTCAGTTCTTCAATTCTATCAGGAGAAATTATAACTGGGTGAAAGATGCCTTTAAATTTCATGTCAGGCCCTGAAGGATTAGGAAAAAAAAATAAGCAGACTGAGATGAAGGGGGGATAACTGCCTTTTAAATTTTGAAATTGTGATTAAAACTGATGTCTTTAAATATATAAAAATTACATATCTATTGGTCTGTTTATTGCCAAATCACACACACAGAGAACGGACGGGTGGATTTTCACTAAACTTGGGGAACTCTTTGGACTCGTCAGCCTTAAAACTTGGCAGACACGTCCAAGACCACTTGTGGTATACTCAAAATTCTCCTTGGGAAGACTCTAGGAGACTCCTCAAAGAAGTAGGCAGTCAAACTGAGTTTACAATGGACACCATAGAAAGAGCCTGTCACTGCAGCTTAAGAAAACCTATTATGGCCATTGAGACACCACTGAGAGAGGAAACAGCAATTTCAAATACCAGCCCCAGATCAGTCTCTACATGGAAAGACAGGACAGCTGTCACTGGAGCTGCTGCTGCTAATTTGTCACAGAGCAGGCCTCTTGGGTACAGCTCTGTGCACTGCTCCGGTTAGGGCAACAGGAATTCACTTATGTGATGAAGTTGTAAGTCTCTTGAGCAGTGCTCAAGGGAAGTCAAGTATAAATAATTCAAAATGTTATTTCAGACTGCTTTTTCTGAGAACATGCATATATGAGGTTTTCTCCTCCCCAAAGCCCTTTTCCTCAGTTTCCTCATAAGAAGTCCCTGGGGATCTACATACCCACAGAGGTGTTCCCCATGACAACCGGGGCCTGGGGATACTTGACTTTGGCTTCTAGAAGTTCCTTCAGGGTCACTGGAGAAATCCATGTCATTCTGTCACCACCAAAAATCCTGGTCCTTTGTGGTTGTTTCTCAGCCATTGTCTATTGAAAAAGCAGTAAAGATTCAAGATCGTCTCGTGATAATATTTCCACCTGTTTCTTCTCTGTCTTTACAGGAACAGAGACAGGAGATAGAGATCTTTTTAAAAAATAAAGTAGGGCCTCCCTGGTGGCGCAGTGGTTGAGAGTCCGCCTGCCGATGCGGGGGACGCGGGTTCGTGCCCCGGTCTGGGAGGATCCCACATGCCGCGGAGCGGCTGGCCCCGTGAGCCATGGCCGCTGAGCCTGCGTGTCCGGAGCCTGTGCTCCGCAACGGGAGAGGCCACGGCAGTGGGAGGCCCGCATACCGCAAAAAAATAAAAAAATTAAAAAATAAAGTAAAAGTGGGACTTCCCTGGTGGCGCAGTGGATAAGACTCGGCGCTTCCAGTGCAGGGGGTCCAGGCTCGATCCCTGGTCAGGGAACTAGATCCCACATGCCACTAGTAAGAGTTCACATGCCACAACTAAGGAGACCATGCGCTGCAAGTAAGACCCAGCTCAACCAAATAAATAAATATTAAAAAAAATCATCATTGGAAAAAACAAAACAAAATAAAATAAAATAAAATAAAAGTCACCTAAAAGTAGAGCTTTACTAGGAATCAGAGTACAAGATAAAATGTGGCAATATTTTACTCCTTCTGGAGACTATTCCAATACATCTCCCTTTGGTGCTTTTATATCTCAAAAGAATCCATTTCAATGCTTAAAAATACTTCACATGCTTAATTTCATCAAAAAATTTAATGGAAGAATAAAACTCAGCAAAACCGGAAATACAAAACATGTCTAAATCTACAGATGCTGTGATGTCTTTTCAGGACATTTTTTAATACATACCATCTGCTGCTTCTTACATTCAACTGTCCCCTGGTGGTGACTCCACCCTCATTCCCCCATCTCTGCCCTGATCCCATACTCTTTAGACCTTGGACTGAGAATGGCAGGTGGATATTACCTATTCGCCAATCAGCTTTCGAGAGGATCCATAAGCAAATATCCTTCCTGGCATTTCACCGTGAATTCCTCTAGGATGAGCTCAACTTGGTCTTACTTACCATTAGCTCAGGAGGAAATATCAATTCCTGAGTTGGATCCAATGGCAGAAACTCCTCTTCTGAGAAAAGTTTTAGATTTGTCTTAAGAAGAGAAAGTACCAGAAGTTATTGTCATCAGGCAATTCTCCCTACTTTAAATCCTTTTGTGGAATAAGGTCAGAGGAAGATAGGCATAGAAGAGACAGACAGACAAAAAACCCCACTGGTCAGCCATGGTACCTGGGCTCTAAGCCAAGGGCTCTAACACAGACCAGGTCACCAGCACCTCAGTGCAGATGCTGGTGGGCCTCCAAAGCCCTCAGCCCCTGCACGTGCTCCTTGGAGTCTGGGGGGAGCACAGGAGGCAGCAGCGTGAGACACAACTGAGAGCCAGAACACTCCCCTGAATTGCCACCGCTCTTATCACTCCCTGCCCTTCCATTTCCCTAACATCTCCACTAGAAAAAAGACTTGAAGAAGGCTTTTTTTAAACTAAGAGATCAATGTGTTCTCCCTCCTATAGGTAGTTGTATGTGACCGAGAGTAACATCAGGAGTGAGGGATGAAGTTGTTAGGTTAGATTTTTTTTTTTTTTGATAGACATGGGGTGAGAATGGGGGAGGGGACATGCTGCACACCTCAAATTAGCTACCTTACGCAACCATTTAATCTTCCTAAAGGTAAGTTGGTCTCTACTCATGTCCTGAGAAAACCTTATAAAAAATTTACATTTCACTGACCTCATTTCCTTCCTCAAACTCTGGTAATCCATTTATTCCTTGATCCAAACAGCAAACCCCATTTTCTTTACTTTGATAGCAGCCAGAAGTCTAGTGGGTGAAAAAAACAAATAACCAAGAATTTATTGTTGATTCTACTAAATATTGTTTTGGCTTTATTGAGATATAATTAACAAATAAAATTGTGTATATTTAAAGTGTACAACATGACTATTTGACATGCGTATACTTTGTGAAATGATGACCACAAGCAGGTTAATTAACACATCCATCACCTCACAGTTACCATTTGTGTGTGTGTGTGTGTGTGTGTGTGTGTGTATGTGTGTGTGGTGATAACACTTAAGGTCTACTCTCTTCACAAATTTCAAGTACACAACACAGTATTATTACTATAGTCACCAGGATGTAAAGATCTTATAACAAAGTCTGGCACATGGCAATAAATATTAACAATGGTTGATTTAATATTTCATTAACAAGAAATAATTTATTAATTTATTATTAATTTACTAATAAAGAAATATTAACAATAACAAGTATTATTATTATCACTCTGTTCTTATGATACACTGCTTTCATCATTTAAATTCCAAAGGGCCATCTTATGTCCCTCATTTCAACATTGTTTGTTCATCTATTCATTCAACAAGCATCGATTGAGTGCCTAATTCCATTGGTGCACAGTGACTCAGCCTCCGCGTCAAGCAGACCACATTCTGGTGAAGAGACGGAAGAGCAAATGGGCAATTGCACCACCGTGTGCCCAGCGCTGTGATAGGGGTGCGGGAGCAGCGGGGCAGGGTACCCAACCCAGACAAGCAGGTCAGTTAAGACCCCTTGGAACAATGACCCACAGCCAATGTCGAAGTGCTCAGGTGCTGCCTGTGTGGCTACCAGGGCAAGCTCAATGAACCAGGGTAGGCGCCCTGCTCAAGATCAAGTAACAAACAGCAATTACGGACCTTGAGATAAGAAGTAGCCCTGCATTAGTGAAATGGGCTATTCTCCTAATCACACCTGCCAACCTGCACCATTTTGTTTCATTGAGGAAAAAATATACTCAAAAACGTGTTCCTTTCTACTCACTTTACAGAAAGTCTTGCATGCATCGATTATGGGCCTGTATCCAGTGCAACGGCACAAGTTACCTGGAGGGGAAAAACCCAACTCTGTTAATCAAGGAACCTAGAGAGAGGCACCGTCTGCCAGATGCATGCTGGAAATAAGGACCCCATCCAAGAAGGAAGCCCTGTTTGACATTTTGGTCCCCAAATCCACAAAGTCGGATTTTTTTTTGTCAGCTACTTGGGATACTTGGTTGATAGTCTTGAGGTAGTCTAACAACTCAGCTATTTGTACTTTCTCTCTGTAAACAGTTTTTATATCCTCTGCTTGTGATAGGTGCTCAAAGAACACAATGATTTCAAGCCAAGAACTCTTGGTCTATGGGCACATTCAAGAGCTAAGCTTCACAACCCAAATGCCCATCACCAGATGACTGGGTTAAGAAGATGTAGTATATATACATATAATGGAATGTTACTGAGCCATAAAAAAAGAATAAAATACTGCCATTTGCAGCAATGTGGATGGACCCAGAGAATATTATGCTAAGTGAAATAAGTCAAAGACAAATACTGTATGATATCATTTATATGTGGAATTAAAAAAATAATACAAATATACAAAACAGAGACAGACTCACAGACATAGAAAACAAACTTGTGGTTACCATAGGGGAGAAGGAAGAGGAAAGGTAAATTAGAAGTATGGGATTAACAGATACAAACTACTATTTATAAAATAAACAACAAGGATTTACTGTATAACCCAGGGAATTTTACCCATTATCTTGTAATAACCTATAATGGAATATAATCTGCAAAAATACTGAATTACTATGCTGTACACCTGAAACTAACACAATATTGTAAATCAACTATACTTCAATAAAAAAATTTTATTTTCCATATGCAGTAAAAGACAATGTAAATAAAGCTACATTGTACATCATCTTTTTTGGTATTTAAAAAAAGAGCTAAGCTGCAGTTGATAGAAAGATCAAAGGCATTATACAGCAGCAAAGATAACTTTTAAACTCTGGAAGCAATTGGGCACACAATTTATTTACAATAAATCATTAGGCCAGTGCTCCTCCACAGTGGTCCACATCCCATGTTCTCCTCCAACCCCCAAACCTGGCATCTGTTTAAAACACAAAGCCACTGAAGCCAGCTGTCTGGGGTTGGGTCCCAGGAATCTTCATTCTTTCCAAACTCCTATGTAAGTCTTAAGCACCTGAAAATTTGAGAACCCCTCGTCACTTGTTCACATCACAAACGGCCACGAGATCAAATGCATAAGACGACTTAAGGGAAATAAGGCAGAAGACAGTTTGTGTCTTATGCACCTCCCCTTTCTACTTCTGTTTAGTCCTGTCTTCCCTGGAACACTTTCGCAGAGGAGCTGAACACATGAGCTTTAGGCCCACGTAACACGGCAGAGAAATAAGGTCCCTGGGAGACAGGAGACAAGTAGAGCCATGAAGAATTTCACCAGAAATAGGATTTGGGAGGCTCTTATTCTTTAGAATTTTTCAGAGTCTTGTTAATGAAGGCCTCCTCCAATGCGCACCCCATCCCCCACTACACATACACACACACACACACACACACACACACACACACACACACACTGAGCTCCTGAACTTGATAAACTACCTCCAGATAAAGACAGCTCTTTGAAATAAGTATCACCAGAAGATGTCAGTCTCTTTGATTTCATGTTGTATTCATCATGAGCCCTCTGATAACTTCATATTGCCCTGAGAGCACGCACCCAATAGGAGAGAGCAGCATGTGGAGATAACTGGACCCTTTCTAAGGGTAAATGAAAAAACTGGCTTTGTAATTATTATTAAAATAAGCAAACAATAAAAAAGGGAGGAGACTCTTATAGACTAAGAGAGACTTGAGGGTTTCCCTGGTGGCGCAGTGGTTGAGAGTCCGCCTGCTGATGCAGGGGACATGGGTTCGTGCCCCGGTCCGGGAAGATGCCACATGCCGCAGAGCGGCTGGGCCCGTGAGCCATGGCCGCTGAGCCTGCGCGTCCGGAGCCTGAGCTCCGCAACGGAGAGGCCGCAACAGTGAGGGGCCCACGTGCCGCAAAAAAAAAAAAAAAAAAAGAGAGACTTGAGAAATATATCAGCCAAGTGCAATGTGTGGATCGTGTTTGAATCCTGATTTGACTCCTCCACTTATTGGTGACATAATTTTTAGTAAATTACTCTCTTTAAACCTCAGTTTCTCCATCTATGAAATGGGGGATAATAATAATGCCTACCTTATAAAGTTAGCATAAAGAGTCAATGAGGTAATGTTTATATAGCACTTAATGCAGTGTGTGGCACCTGATAAATGGCTAATGTTAGCTATCATTATCAACATCATTTAAAAATTAAAGCACACACACATATAACCTACCACCAAGAGCATCAGTTAACTGACTCAGGGTGGGCTCTGGATGGTTCCTCAGCAGCGTGTAGATGGACATCACCATCCCAGGGGTGCAGAAGCCACACTGCGTGCCATGACACTTGGCAATCCTCTCCTGGAAGCACAGAAAGGTTGAAAGGCAGAATCTTGGGCCTGACCCGAGACCTAGTGAATCAGAACCTGCATTCTAACAAGATCCCTGGGCGGTTCACATGCACATTAAAGTTGGAGAAGAAGCCCTGGAAAATCCTTCTCAGCCTTGGTGTCTCCCTTTCTTGGGCTGGGGTGGTGGTGATGACTGGTCCTCAACAGCTTTTGAGCTTCATTGAAGGTTCTCAGCTTTCAGAATCACCAGGGGAGCTTTAAAATTTCCAAGGTCCAAGCAGTACCTCAGACCATTTGACTGAGAATCTCTGGGGTGGGGCACAGACATATATTTTTTAAAGATTCCCAGGTGTTTCAATCTGTAGTCCAGAATGGGAATCACCGAGATAAAGGAAGTCCTTCAAAGAAATGAACTGAATTATATTCAAGTTGAGGGGAAAAAACCCTTTTATTTCCCAAGTGCCTTTATCTGCCCACTATTGCCCTAACACTTCAGCACACAGGAATTCTTTTACAAAGTGCCATCATTAATCCAAAAACAATCAAGAAGGAAACATTGCCTTGATTTCTCTTCCAAATCTCCCCCCAGCCCCCAGCCTGTTCTTTTTGGAGTCTAACTTCAAAGGTGCAACCCCATTTCAGAAGCCGTCATCTGTCTACACTGCAGCCAGGAGATGGGCGGCAGGTACTAAATGAAAGGGTGTCTTCATGCCTCCGAACAGCCGAGTCTCACAAGCACACCCAGGCAGAATCTGCTCCTTCTAGGTAAAGAGGTTTCATAGAAAATAAACAGAACCCAAGATTCCTTCAAGCAGAGAGAATTTGAACTTTGGCCATTTTCTATGTTGCCCCTATCTTTTTCCTCTTCCACCCTCTCCTCTTAAGTGGTACTCATTAACTTAGATAAAAACAAGTAGCAACAGCATTTTTCTGGGTAATGTATACATAACTGAAAGAGTTAGGAGTCTGAGATGCCCTTTCATTGAGGCAAAGTTCTAACAAGGTGCCTCCTTAGGAGAAAAGCTTCAAAATTCATTAACAACTCCTATTATATATCTTCCGAACAAGCCCTAAATTTAACAAATCTTTTTGGTAGCTGAGATTTTCACTCAGCTTTAAAATCATGTTATTTTCCTCTTTATAGAAAAAAATATATTAAGATTATATCCCCCAATGCACTTGGCTCTCATTTCTTTATAAGTTTGGAAAATGTAAAATGGACAGGTCCCATCTAATTAGAATACAGAAAACAACGCTAAGTGATGTCAAGATTTTTTTTTTTTAAAGAGAAAGTTCTCTAGTCTTTCAAAAGTATTTTTCTAAGAAGTCAGTCACATGTCCCAGGTTTCACTCCTGGCCCCCAGCTTGGTGTCATCTGTTGGCTGTGACCAAGCAGCAGGGCTCATTGATCTACTGTATTAATTTCAAGAACTCATCATGTCATTAATGGTTTTCGAAGCACAGAAACCCTATGAAGAAGAGGTGCATCCTCACCTGAACAGGATGAATCCTGGTCTTGGTGCTTCCTATGCCTTCCACTGTGGTGACGGCAGCACCATACAGAGAACAGATGGGAATCAGACAGGCGTTGGCTGAATAATGTCTTCAGAATGAAAAAGAGAAGCACAAACTACATTGTACCCAGTGGGAAAGGAGCACCTCCAACATGGCAGGTTTTGTATAATGTCCTAGGCTTTGCATATACATTTTGTCCTTAGCTCATGGCCATTTTACAGAATGAGACTCTGAGGGTCAGAGTGAGTTGCTCAGGATCACAGCTGGAGTGTCAGATAGGATTCAAATTAGGCCTCCTAATTCTAACTCAAGAACAGTTTCCACTAACGTTGTTTTTTTCTCTTGATTGAGGGGCTGACATTCTCCTCTCCAGTCACTTGTGACAATCACCTAGAGCATGTTTCATCCTCCAAGCAGATGCTGGGCAAGGGGTTAGTTGGGCGATAAAGTTAAATGGATATTGTGCCTCAGAAGAAGAAATAGGCTGTGGATACAGAACTCCTCAATCCCACAAACCTACTGCTAGAAAATGTCTAACTCAAAACGACTCCTAAAATGTTCTCATTTACCAAACAAAATTACAGATGGCCAATAAATACATGAAATGAACGTTCAACCTCAAAAGCAATCAGGAGAGATTCAAATTAAGCAATGAAAAATCATTTTTATCCAAGAAAATGACAAAGATTAAAAAAATTGTAATATGCATTATTAGCAAAGGTTTGGGAAAATGGAATTCACATACTGCTGAAAAGAATGTAAACTGATAGAGCTCTTCTGAGAGACATTTTGCTGGAAGGCATAAAAACTTAAAGACGCACTCACTCTTTTATCCTCTAATTCCATCTGCATGGATCTATCATAAGGAAATTATCAGAAACACAAATATAAACATATATATACACATGAATGCTCACTCTCCTTATAATAGTGAAAACCAAAAAATAATCTAAGTGATCACTATTTGGGGGTTGGTTTTGATACACCCAAACAACAGAACATATACAGCCATTAAAATTATATTTATTATTTTGAAAAGATACTCATGAGAAGTTCAGCAAAAAATAGAGGTTTCTAAGCTGTATAGGCAGTATGCTTCCTTAAGTATACACACAAAAGAAAGACTGGAAGAATATTTTTCATTTATTAAATAAATGTAAATATTTATTGAGTGCCTACTGTGTGCCAGGTGGAGTACCAGGCACTAGGATTCATTGGTGAACAAGACAGATAAAATCCCTGCCTTTGTAGAGTATATATTCTAGTTGAGGAAGATAGACAATACATAGGTACATAGACGATACATACATACACAAACATATGGTGAGAAGTGCTATGAATACCTTAATATAGGCGAAGGGAGTAGGGAGTTGCCGAGGTGAGATGGGGCACTGCTATGGAGAAGGTGATCAGGGAGGGCTGAGAATGTAACATTTTTGCTGGAACCGGAATGATTTGATGCCCGTCAATGTATCCCCAATGCCTATCACAGTTCCTGTCACATAGTAGGTGCTCAATGCATATTTACCAAAGGAAGAAGAAAAACAAAGTTCAAAGCTACAAAATTTCAACCATATCTGGACTTTGCAGCAAGGTACCTTATCCTCTTGGTAATGGGGTTACATCGTGATATCATCACCGTGCAGGCACCACAGTCTCCTGCTCCACAGCCATATTTAGTTCCTGTGAGTCGGACTGGAAAAAGCACAGTTAAAGATAATGTGTTTTCCATAATTCTCTTTGTGAAATAGCTCTGGCCTTAGGAGACAACACCATCAAAGACTCTTAAATGTACAGTTAAGTTTGATACTTATTTATCAAATAATGTATGTATGTCTTAGCTGCTATTATTTATAATCTTGTAAATTCTTGATTTACATTTGCATGCTATATCTAGTCTCTTCCTTTTTAAAACAACTGGACCCCAGGTTGCCAAAAATAAGGCCAAACTTAAGAAGAGGAAGAGTCTACACATATAAGGCCTTGAGGATTTGAAGGTATGAGTACACTGCATATCTGTTCTTATCCTTATCTGTGTCTTTGATGACATACAAAGTAGAATGTCAAATTGTAAATAATTCTTAGAATATTTGTGTCATGTTATACAAGTGTGCCATATTTCTCTGCTTCTCAGTGGCAGAAACTGCTGGTTGTTTCCCAATACCTTTTCCCTCATTCTTTCTTGGTAATAGAAATCTTAATTTTTGAGCTACACACATGGTTGCCCAGGATTAAAAAAATACATTTTCACAGCCTCCTCTGATGCTTGGTGGGGTCATTAACAATGTTGGCCAATGGGATGTAAGCATAAAGGCTGTTTTTGACGTCCAGGAGGGAAATGTCCTCAGAGGGAGAGGGGTGCCCCTCCTTCATCCCTTACTTCTTCCTATTTGCTGGAATTCAGATATGATGGCTGGACCTCAGTGAGTTATCTCTGACCATGAGGAGAAAGCTTCTTGCTGAGGAGGGTGAAGCAGCAAGACAGAAAGAGCTTGGTTCCTGATAATGTTGTGACAATGCTTTGCTAGCCTGGATCTACGTACCTTTGGGATTCCTTTATGTGAGTATGACAACCATGAGAATGTGCCTCAGGGACTTCCTTCAACATAGAGGGCAACTGACCAAGAGAGCCAACTGCTGCACTTTGATATCCATCACCCCACTTTTCATCAAGGCTATGCCTCGCACGGGCTGCTTCCCACCAATGGCTCAGTGCTATGCAGAGGTATGGGAGTCCTTGTCAACCATTCTCAGTGGCTTTGATGAACGTGCCTTAGACTGCACAGCAGTCTGAGACCCTTCTACTCAGTCTTCTCTCCCTCTCTTCCTTACAGGTCTCAGTCTTCTATGGCTGCCTCCCTATTTCACTCAGGCATTTTTCCTAATAAAACCCTTGAATATTTAATCTCATTTTTTAGTGTGTGCTTCCCAGAGAACCTGAAATAACACAATGAGAAAGAAATAAACTATCTTGTTTACTGCTATTGGGATTTTCTGTCACTCACAAGTGAACCAAATCTTAAATATCACATTGGTACCATGGATAACCAGGAAATAAGTATTAATTACTTTTATGTCCAAAAACCTCGAGGACTTCCCTGGTGGCACAGTGGTTAAGAATCCACCTGCCAATGCAGGGGACATGGGTTGTATCCCTGGTCTGGGAAGATCCCACATGCTGCGGAGCAACTAAGCCCGTGTGCCACAACTACTGAGCCCGCGTGCTGCAGCTACTGAAGCCCGTGCGCCTAGAGCCCGTGCTCTGCAACAAGAGAAGCCACTGCAGCATGAGAAGACTGTGCACCTCAACAAAGAGTAGCCCCTGCTCGCCACAACTAGAGAAAGCCCGTGCACAACAATGAAGACCCAATGCAGCCAAAAATAAATAAAATTAATAGAATAATAATAATAATAAATCCTTGAATGACTTTCAGAAGATAGCTATTGATATTTTCTGAGTTGTGTGCTCTTTTGGGAATTTCACTCTCTCTGGGGGAAAAATGTACAAATTCCCATTGTCACACAAGTTTGCATATAATGTAGCGGGGTCCACAGACCTCTGGAAGCCCACTGGAGTTCATGCGTAGCAGGATAAGAATCCATTCCTTAGATGACTTTTATTGAGAAAGTTTTTCCAAGATAACATTTTCAGGTTTAATGTCTCTATTGTTCTTTCACTTTCATTTCAGGAGATTTCTGTGCTCTCTTTTTCTTTTTTTAAATAACTTTTATTACTTGTTTATTTATTTATTTTTTATTTTTGGCTGCGTCAGGTCTTAGTTGCAGCATGCGGGATCTTTCATTGTGGTGCACAGGCTCTTCACTGCAGTGCGTGGTCTTCTCTCTCTAGTTGTGGCTTGCATGCTCGGTAGCTGCGGCTTGCGGGCTTAGTTGTCCCGCCGCATGTGGGATCTTAGTTCCCCGACCAGGGATCAAACCGTGACCCCTGCATTGGAAGGTGCATTCTTAACCACTGAACCACCAGAGAAGTTCCTGTGCTCTCTTTTTCTAATGTGCACGATGATTAGTCCTTGAAGGTAGAATATCAATATTGTGACTCAATTCTAAAGGGTGTTTAATTAAGCCATTTTAGCACCCATTGTTTTAATTCCCATTGTTAGCTTCTCCATTTTATTCAATATATTTAATGCCTAAAGAGAGATTAGAAAGAACTTGGTTCTCTGATAAGCACAATTGTTCACTGCCTACAAAACTCCAATCTAGGACTTTCTTAAAGATGAACATAAAGCCCCAGTAGGGAATATGACTCATTGTGGCTCTAAAAAGATATTTGAAATAACACTTGATGAGGATATCAGGGATATACACACATACACACATATGCACACTCAAGGCAAAGGATACGCTTCTTCCTCAGATATGGTAACAGCATTGTTTCAGGATCGACATTTTTTTCTATCACCTGTACCATAAGAAAGAGTTTAACTCACAAAGCTGAGACAACTAGAATATTTACATCGGTGATTTCATGAACATGCGCTCTTCTACTCATATTCTAAACTTGATTTAATGTTTACGGAACACCTGTGATATACAAATCACCTCTCTGAAGTGTGAAGTCTACATCTTGAGCCCCGGCCACTACTCTGCCACTGTCCTTGGTCCTGAATTATCACTGTTCTCTAAGGCGGTGGTTGTTTCTGCTAACAAAACATTACTGACTCCTGTCCAACTTCTCCTAGAAAGTCTGAGGCAAGTGAGGGTAAAGATAACAGTAGAACTGAATATAGGAGCGGGAGGAAGAGAAAGAGAGAGGTGGGGGAGGTCTCCTGGACTAGAATAGTCTCTGAGAAATTGATACAGTTTTTTTTTAAAGACTTATTTGTTCACCATGTTCAAAGAATTACAGTTTCCAGAAAGAGATCACAACCAACCATGGCTCCCAAATCTAAGAGACAAAGGATGATACAAACATGTGCAAGCAAAGACACACTTAAGAAGTAAGTTTGTGTGGGCAGCCTAGCAGGATGGCAGTTAGAACAGGGGCACCCAATGGATGGCATGACTGAAATGTCACGGTTGGTTATGTTTTCCAAAGTGACCGTGTTTTCTCTTTTTTGATGACAAATTTGGATTTCTTTTACATTCACAAATAGAAGCATGATTTGCTTCACAATTTCAGAACTAGAAATCATCCTTCACCATGTTATACTAATTTTCCCTTCTGGAAAGTAGGTGACAAGGGGACACATGCTTCCTCACCCTCAATTCTAAGTGGCCATAGGCCGGGCAAAGTGAGGCACGTGCCAATTACCAAGGTCAGATCTGTGCCCTAGAGGAATGTGCAATATGGTAACAGACAAGTGATTATGTGTGTGTGTGTGTGTGTGTGTGTGTGTGTGTACATACTAGAATACAAGGAAAACTGTGGGACGTCCCCAGGCATCCCTAACTAAATTGGTCCTCAAATGGAACTCTTTATTTCCCAAACTTACTTCTTCCTTTCTTTTCCCTAACTTGTTTAATAGCCTTACCATCTGCTAGGTCACCTAAGCTTAAAAAACCGCGCTATCTGCGACATTTTCTTTCCTTCAATCCACCACAGTAAGCATCACCAAGTCCTGCCATTTAAACTTCCAAAACGATTCTCTAAACACCCTTCACTTATACTGTCACTCCCTGAAATCCACCCTTATTACCTCCAGCCTGAACAATGATAACAGTTGCCTAACAGGTCTCCTGCCTCCATTCCGGGCACCTGCAATGCCCCCCCTCTATACCACCACTGGAGCAACCTCTCTAAAATCCAAGTCTGATCATGTCCTGTATCTGCCTAAATCCAACACTGGCTCCTGGATGCCAAACTGCTCTGCTGGGAATTCCTGAATCACTCAGGGTGCTTGTTAAAATGAAACCCCTATCGAATCAGGATTTCTGGGAGAGGGAACCAGAAAATGTGCATCTTTAATGAATATACTGAGTGGGTCTTAGGTGAATTTCTAGTCAAGAGCTCCTGGAACACAAGAAGAAATTCAAACTCCTTAGCATAGCCTACAAGGCCTCTTTGAGAAACTTTCCATCATTTGTCATTCAACCCATGCATCTTGAACTCTGGTCACATGGGAGAACTGGCTGGTCCCAGCAGTGCAGGGACTTTTACCCTTAACTACATTTGCTTATAGGATTCCCTCTGTCCTGAAAGTCCTCCCTCTTTTCTCTACTTAGCAGAATTTTGTTTGCCACTCAAAGCCCTGCTCAAGTGTTCTCTCCTGTGGGATTTGCTGCCATTTAATATATCCTTCCCACTCTCTGCTCCAAGAAACAGTCCTCCTCTGTGCTCCCATGGTCAACATCTACACATCTTTCACAGAACGTGTTACTCTGCAGCATAATTAGTTGTTTATGTATAAGCCTCTCTTGATCCTGAGAGAAACCACCTTCCATTATTCTTTATGTCAAACACTGAACTAGGTGCTGGGGATATATGACAAGGACATAATAAATGTTAATTAATCTAAATGAATAACTTGATATGTACAATTTGCTATGACAACACTAAGAAAGGAGGGATGATTTCTCACAGGCTGGGACTTATAAACAGAAGAAAAGAAAGAAAAACAGAAGAACCAGTAATGGTGGCACAAACTACTGATTGTCTACCTCAGCATGCTTTCTCCATTTCTTCCTTCCTGCTGCCTGTAATAAAGATGACGTGGCTAGAATGCCAGCAACCATTTTAGACCATAAGGCAACACATTAACGGCAACAGGGGAAAAAAAAGAAAAGAAACTTGGGTCTCAGATGACACCAAGAAGCTTCTAGACCAGCTCTGCAATGTCTATCCCCAGATACAGTATCCTTTATGTAAAAGTAAACATGAATTATATCTTTTTTGAACTACTTAGTTTTGAATTTGTGCCATTTGCAGGTGAAACTAATTCTAATTCATACATATGATGATGAATCCTCAGAAGCCCAATTTTAATGGAGAGACAGGATCTGGGTAATAAAGAGCACTTTAGGCTTGAGAGAGATTTGTATTTTCATAAGGAATTAATGGAAGAGCAGGCCTTGCTTGCTTGGGTATTTGTTCCCGGAGATGTCTCAAGAGATCGGACTTTGGCTCAAAGTGCCCCTGGCTTGAAATGTGTTTACTTTTCTTGATTTGGTGGATGGCACATTTGGAGGAGGGAAGTGGGGCAGGGATCTGGCATGTACCCTGTCCCGGCAGGTCTTGGAGTGAAACAGGGAGGTCAGGACTCAGATGGTAGCTGGCAGGGGGTGGGGAGGGAGGGAGGGAATGAGGAACAGAGTTATTCTCACTGACTCTGGTTGGGAGAAATGATGCCAGCTCTCAGCTCAGGGTCATTGCATGTTTTTGTCTCAGTAAAGCCTTGCATGTTGCAAGGGTGGCATGTGTCCCTCTGTATTTCCACTGGCCCTTTGGGAGATAAGTTCACATTGCACAAGGTTGACAAATCACTTTCCTCTGTGCAGGGCTTGTGACTAGTGCATGAAGGGGGCCTTGCCGGATACAAGACAGAGGCAGAAAGAAGAAAGAGAAAGAGATCAGGAGGAGAGAGAAAGGGGTAAAAGAACAGAAAATAAGGAAAGCTGAGAGGAAGAAGACAGAAGACGTGTGTATTGTGGGACATGGCGAGGAGAGAAAGACGGAAAGAGGCCTGAGGGGACAACCAATGAGGACACTTGCTCAAGGCCCCAGAGCTGCTGAGCGTTAGAGCAGACAGCACAGGACTCACATCCACGCCTAACCATTTCCAAAGCCCACACCTTTGATCTCTACACCTCACTGCTTCATAAAACGAGTTGCTACGGTTCCTGAGATGTGTTGAGAGTGGCATCTAGGATGTAACTTATTCCTGGGCTCTGCCTCCCGCAAACTCCATGTTAACTGAGTCACCTGCTTTGGAGGCTGCTGGTGAAGCGAGTAAGATTTCAGAAATCTCTCTGCAGCTCGATCTCTGACCAACCTGCATGGCCTTAGCCCCTGCCCAACGACACCTTTTGGTGACCTGGGGGGATTCTGCAAAAAACCCAGACTGGAGGCCAATCACATCACCCAGAGTCTCCTAACTGGCTTCAAAGCTTCCTTTCAAGGGCAGGATTTTAATCCCAGAGGTTATGTTTGACTTCAAGACCCCCTCTCCTGGTGGCTTTCTTCTCTCACTTTTCTCGACATCCACTCGCCCTCTGAACCAGAGACTTTATTCTAATTCTATCCATGTGGCAATCAGGCTTGCTTGCTGGGATTGAAGCACACACCTAACAGAATTTGGAAGGGAGGGGCAGGAAAGGGAAGGGGTGACATAATCTCTTTTAACAGGGTAATTGCAAAAACTAAATCAATATTTCTAGCCTGCACTTTCCAAATGATCACAGGACTTTTGGCTCATAAATAAAACAAGCCCATAGATAAGAACCAGCTTATCTATTTTTAAAAATCAACAGAGCACGAGTTTCCCTGGTGGCGCAGTGGTTGAGAGTCCGCCTGCCGATGCAGGGGACGCGGGTTCGTGCCCCGGTCTGGGAAGATCCCACATGCCACGAAGCAGCTGGGCCCGTGAGCCATGGCTGCTGAGCCTGCGTGTCCGGAGCCTGTGCTCCGCAACGGGAGAGGCAACAACAGTGAGAGGCCCGTGTACCGCAAAAAAAAAAAAAAAATCAACAGAGCACAAACTATTATTAGCCATTCTGTTACAAGTTCCACTACAGTTTGTTTGGGAGCAGGGGAGGGAGGAGGGGGAGAAGAAGCTAGACTCAAACACCTGTTTCCTCCTTTAACCAAAACCCTTACCATCTCCTCCAAAGCCCCTGGCCACATCTCCAGCCCCACCGGCCTCCTCGCTAACCCCCCCGAGCATGAAGAAATCCTCGTGTCTGAGGATCTTTGCACCTCCGCTCCCTCGGTCTGGAATGCTTTTCCCTCAGACGTCTGTTCCTCACTTCATACTGGCCACCACTCAAATGTCAGCCTCTCAGAAAGTCTTAAACATCCATCCCGCCTGAAGAACCAGCTCTCGCCACTCTCCGGCCCCTCACTCTGCTTTATTTTTTATCCTGGCATTTATCACTGCCTGGCTTGATACATTTCTATTTATTTATATGCTTGTCTTCTGTCTCCCCAGCACAACATAAACTCCGTGCAGACAGGGACTTGGTCATTTCTGTTGTGTCCCCTGAGGGCACTGGAACACTGGCATATAGCAGGCCCTTAAATAAACGGATTAAAAACTCACCATCACTCTTTGTGAAGTAGGCAGTATTATCTCTCTTTAACAGAGGAACTGAGGCTAGGTTAGGTTGTCTCCATAAGAACTGGAGCTGGAAATGAATACTTGTTTGTCCAAATATAAAGGCCAGAGCTGTGTCTACTATACCATTCAGTTATGCAAAAGAAAAAAAAAACGACATCACGCGATCACTTCAAACCCAACTCCCATCTGCCATCCTCGCCCTTATCATGGTTCACGCTCATAGCAGTCCTGCGAGGGGGTCCTAACGGCCCCCAACACAGTTCAGGAAAAACAAGCTCATTTTACCCAGGGTGGAATCCAGGCAGCAGGAACAGAGGAAGATTTTATAGGGCCTAGAACTTGCACAGTTTGGGGGAGGGAGTCCTCTTTAAGAAAAATAATACAAAATCCAAATGCGAAACTAGGCTCAGGGCTTTAGAAGAGGCCTCACAAGTGAGAGGCCCTGATGCTTGACCTTCCTTAGCTTTCTGGTGAGTCCCTGTGCCAGTCAGGGAAAGTCGGCCTATCCCGGCCCAGAAGCAGGGATCACAGGGCGGCTCTGAAGGCGCCGGCGTGTGGAAAGGCCGCTATCACAGCCCTTGCTCCTTTGTCTGCTCTTAAGGAAGCCCTTTAACACTCCTGCCTCAGTTTCCCCCTTGCAAAGTGGCGGCAATATGCTGGGACAACATGAAGAGTGAGCAATCTATGGTCACGTCCGTGGGAGTGTTTTAAAGGATTCCCCGGGCGCTTTGCTGCCTCCAAACATCGGACAATCGCTGGAACTGCCCCAGAGGATCTGCAGAGCCAGCACGGCTTCTGAGAGGGCAGCTGCCGCGCCAGCAGTGGACCCACTAAGGGCCTTCGAGTCCCCAGAGGAGGGTGTCGGCTCAGTGCTGCCAGGAACTAGCTGTGACTTTGGAAACGATGGGAGTGAGAGGTCTCAATGAATTCATCTCTGTGGTCCTGTCCTGACTCCAAGCCGCTCTCTGCTCATCCAAACACACCCAAGAGCTGAGGCCTAATGAAAGACGTTCCCGTTTGGGGATGGGTCTTACGGAGGGAAGATTTGGGAGTGCTGACTCTGCCGAACAAGGACAGTCATTTCTCTTCCTGTTTATGGGGTGGGGTGCGGTTGATACCGTGCGTCTTGGAAGGAGAGGAGAAAGGAACATGAGGAAGGCGGAACCCAAAGATCCAGGCAGTCCCTTAAGACGCATCCTTTCCCTGCCCCGACGCGCAGGCAAACCCGCGTGCAGCCCAGGGCCCGGCGCGTGAGCAGCGCTCCAGCACCGGGGAGGCCCGGCGGGACCGGCCGGGCAGCCCCGGGGCGCGCTCACCTTGCGGCCGTTCACATAGAAGAGCAGCTCGGTCGTCCCGTCCATGGTGGCGTCCCGCGGTCCCACCGCGCAGGCCCGCGGTCCGAGGATCCCGAGGAAGAGTCGCCAGCACCTGTGACCCGACACGACGACGCAGACCTGGCTGCAGAGTCCTAAAGTCCAGCCACCGCCGAGGGATAAAGTCCCAATTAAGATCCAAAGTGCGGTGAGCGCCCGGCCAGGGAAGCTCTCCCCCCGGATATCAGGACGTCACCGCCGCGCTCCCTCCGGCCTGAGACCATTGGCTGAGACCCTCGTTCCCTCGCCTGCGGCGGTGGGCGTCTGCGCCCCACTCCCCCGCCTCTTAGCAGGTAGGGCGGGTCCTGTGACTCTCTACGGTCTCTTACATTAGTACATATTTTAATGGCTTTCCAGCTAGATTTGAAGTCCGGGAACAGTAGGGTTTTTTTTTGTACCTTTCCTGCCACCACGCCTGCCTCATCCTGTACTTTTAACAGTTGATAAACAATCACATTCATTCCAGCTTTGCAGGAAAGAAACTTAAGGACAATGGATGGTTTTACAACTTTACCTCACAGTTTTACAAACAATTATTCCAGTTTTTTATATCAAGAGCTACCTTGATATAAACTATCTTTTTTAAGTTTTATCGTTATTCAGTTTATCCAGTGAATCACTATAAAGTTTATCTGATGAGTGTTAATAGTGATGTAAAACATCTCGAAAAACTTTTTAAAAATAAAACTTGGAAAATACTGAAAAGCATAAAAAGAAGTCACCTGTGTCCACAACTTAGAACTTACCACTGTTAACTTTCTGGGTCTGTTTTTACATTTTTGAAATCTGCACTATAACAAAAGCTCAAATGGACTCACACTCTTTTCCAGACTTCTCTTAACATACCTAGAACATTTGCCATCTCATTTATGTAAACGTATACGTTATTGTGAAAATTTCTAAAATTTGTACATAAAAGAGTACAACTAGCATCCCCATACACCTGACTCACTGAGCTTTAAAAATTCGCAACATTTTGCCACACTCCCATGTCTCTTCTGGAGTATTTTAAAGCCAATGTCAAGCACATTATTTTACCCCTAAATACTTCAGTATACATTAAAATTTTTGTTCTTACAAAGGAAAATGCCATTATCAAATATAACAAAATGAGTATTTTAATACCTTCAAATTTCCCAGTGTCTTAAAAAATGTCTTTTTACATTTGATTTCTACTTGATGTACGTCCTTGTCGTCTCTTCAGTCTTTTTAAATCTAGAATAGTCTCCTCATCCCCTCCTCCTTTCTAAAGCTATCAACACTCTGAAGAAGAAACCTAGGTCAGTTGTCCTACAGAATGAACCACATTTTGAATATGACTGTTTGCTTCTCCCTGGTGTTCTTTGTTCCTCCATGCTACTGACTTCTTGTACCCTGCTTACGGATCTAAAGCCTTGATTTAATTCAGGTTCAATTTTTTTTAACCATCTTGGGTTTTACAATTGTATCTCTTTTCGCTTATGCCAAAAATCTTGGTTCTAAAACTTCAACATAATTGCTTTATCTTGTCCTTAGATCGATTTCAAAACAACCACATCAATACTATGGCCGCAATAAGGTTAGTGAATAAAAGTTTAAGATTTCTTTACAGTTCTTTTATTCTTAGAGTATACCCTAATAAAGATACACATTTATAATTCTAAGGTCAGTTATCTCTGTGTTTGTCACCATCTTGATAGTTTTCATTTTCACTTGTTTTTCAAGTTAGCTGCTCCCTATTGCTACTTATGTTGTTCCTTTTTTGTTGTTGTTATTACAAACCATACCATGGTGAAATTTTTGTATTCTTTTCAAGAGAATTTTTGGTATAGTTTCCTAAAAGTGGGATTGCTGCGTCAAATGATTTTATACGCATATGTATTGAATAATTTTGCTAGATATTGTCAAAACCTTTTCTATAAATGTTGTATCATTTTGCATTTCCTCCAGCAATGAACAGGAACCTTCCCGGGGAAAAAAGGAAGAGGCTGGGATTATTAGAACTTGGAAACTTAAGAGGAGACCTCTGAGGGGAGAGCATTGCTCAGCTGCCGTTAATACCTCAGGATGTAGGAAAAGGGCTTCCGGGGGTCAGCGGGCACTCAGATTTCACATGACTTTCCATCTCCTTCTATCGTCCCCTATTGACAGAAGCTTCAAAGTCAGCTAGCAAAGAAGAAACGTGACTTGCAGAGTTCTGGCATCACACGGCAAAGTATAGAGAGATGGGCTTAGAGTTGAGACAAGAGCTGGCACACATTAAAAAGTGGGGTTTATTCCACGAGAGCAAGAATTTGTTTCAGGATCAACAAATTAATGAATATAGTTCACTATGTGAATATATCAAAGGAGGATAATCATATCTCTCTTTTGTGCTGATTCACATTAAGCTATTATGCTTTGACTTCAAATCCACACTTCTCTACTCCACTTTAAGGCTAAGCCTTGGCAAACCACATTTCTCCTTTGCCAGGTTCCCTTCCAGTCTCTGGCGATAGGTGATAGAGGGGAACTGGAAGGATGGAGGAGAGAGACATTTGCTGTTCCTGTTTGCTTCCTGTTCCTGTCAGGGTCACCACAGAGTGGTTCATGCGGCGGGAACAACTGACTTCAGCAGCCACAGCTGGCTCCAATTCGCAGCTTTTCCACATTATCGGACCAGTCTTGTGTAGCCCTTCAGGGAAACAGCACCAACCAGTTGCACACCCTCCCCCTAGAGTCCTCTAAGCCTTTAAAGTCTTCCTGAAAGTCTTCCTCTAAGCCTTTAAGTTTCAATACTTCCATCCTTTTCTCTGTGTTCCCTCAGCCTCAGAGATGGTGGGTGCTTCCCATAGTTACTTCCTCTATGATACTCCCCTAGTCCCTTTTGCCTTTTCAGTTCTTGTTCAATTCTCTAGAATATGGTTAACAATTTATATCTGTGGGGTTTTTTTTGTGGTACACGGGCCCCCCACTGCTGTGGCCTCTCCCATTGCGGAGCACAGGCTCCGGATGTGCAGGCTCAGCGGCCATGGCTCACGGGCCCAGCCACTCCGCGGCATGTGGGATCTTCCTGGACCGGGGCACGAACCCGCGTCCCCTGCATCGGCAGGCGGACTCTCAACCACTGCGCCACCAGGGAAGCCCAGTATATCTGTGGTTTTTATCTCTTGGCTGGACCCTAACTAATAGTCTCCATCAGCGCCAAAAGTCACTTGACAAAATTCAACATTCATTCATAATTTTTTTAAAAAGCACTCAATAAAATAATAATCAGTAGATAATAGTTTAATGTGATTATAAACATACATAACCAGCTCAAACCACAGCATCTTACTTAATGGGATAAAACCAGAGGCATTCCCATGAAAATCATGAACAAGACAAGGATACCCACTATTGTCACTGCTATTTAACATTTAACACAAGGTAGCAGCCATGCAATTAGACAAGAGAAAGCAACAAGAGGCATTAAGAATTGGGGAGAAAAAGGGAGTAAAGATAGCTTGGTTTTCAGGAGATAGATTTAGAAAATACTGCAAACAATAACAGAGTTTATTTCCCATTTATATTACCAGGAAAAAAGAGAGAATGCCTAGGCATCAAGAAATGTGGAAAACATCCATGAGGGAAACTTTGAAACTCCCACAAAGTCTCTATAATTTAGAGGATGGTAGTGGGGCATCAAAAGAAACACAGACAAGTAAAGGGAACAGAAAATTGAGAAATAAATTTAAGTGTACATGGAAATACAACATTGAAAAAGGTGGCACTTCAAATCAGTAGTGGAAAACACGGACTTTTTAATTAATGGGGAATCATTTGGAAAAAGGTCAAAATTGCATTCCTGTCTCACACCATGAAACAAAATCCATATGAATCAGAAATTTAAATGTAAAAACAAAATGAAACCATGGGTAAATGTCTTTATAATATGGGAATAGGAAATTTGTTTCTTGCTGTGACCAAATTCCGCCAACAATAAAAGAAAAGGTTTATAAGTGTGATACATACAATGAAAAATAATTTGCATGGGAACAGAAAAAAAGAAAAGACAAACCTCATGGAAAAGAGAAAAAAATAGAACTAAACAATAGGAAACATAATACCAGAGAATGACTCTAGGAGGTCTGAAGCCTTAAAGTAATAGGAGTACAGGAAAGGAACAGACTGTCAGGATGCCAAGCTCTTAACCACTGTGTAAACTGTTCCTTTAATAAAGCCTCTAGCCTCCATTCAGCCAACACTGTTGATAATGAGTAAGTTCTGTGGGACTCTGTAGTCCTACAGCAGTTTCTCGAAGTTTGGTCCTAGGACAATCTGCCCCAGAATTATCTGCGGTGTTTGTTAAAAATGCAGATTTCTGGGCCCACCCTTTTCGTTGTCGGATATTGTCTAAGAAAACTTTTCCATATAGGCAGAATAGAATTTGACTAGTCATCTGAATACAGTAAGCTATGTTCATTAATCTCAGATAGGAATAGGATTTACTACTTAAAGTTATAAAAACCAAATTCAAAAGAGCCTGAGAGGTTAACCCCTCAGCCAACCCCTCATCAGATTACATATAATGGAAGTAATACAGAAGCTGCAATTGAAGAAGTAATCTTGAAAGTTGAAGAACAAAGGGTGAAAGACAACTAGCCAGGACAGAAGGTGACTTTTAAAATCTTACAGGTGTTCACATTTACTGAATGGTTTTAAAAACAAAACAAAACAAGATAGCTTGGTGTACAACAAGGTAACCAATACAAAAGTATTTATAATACATTTTATTTGGTTAAAAGGCTAATAGCTATTGTTTACTTAAAGGTTGTTTGGTTGAAAGGAGCTTAAATGAGCAGGAAGATGTTATAGGATGACCAAAATAATTTTAAAAGGTTAGTATTACAAAATAGTTATTTTATGCATATTATCTATACATAAGAATAAACACTCCATGAAAAGGCAGAAAATGAAAAAGAAAAAAAAACCCAAAACTTTTTGTCATACGTTTCATCTTCTTGATCTTAGTTATATCCTTGTTTTGACTTGTTATGGTTTGAGAATTCAGAAAAACCAGAATGTATAAATTCACTCATCTTCTCATCTTCCTGCAAAGTAGAAAAAAAAGGAAGATTAACAATAATAACAACCTAAAGCTAATGCTTTTGCTGCAAAGTATGGAGAGGAAAATTGCTGCATCATACCAGTAGAAAGCAGTTTCCTCAAACCACAAAGCTTCGTCACATATTTAAAATACTCTATGATAATGGGAATTATAAATAAGGTTTAAGAGAAATTAATCAACATAGATTTTACACATTTCATGATTTACTATATATTTCCTTTTTATTAATGAACTTTAGCATACATATAAGAATATATAAAAATGTACAATTTTTTTTTTTTTTTTTTGGTATGCGGGCCTCTCACCGTTGTGGCCTCTCTGGTTGCGGAGCACAGGCTCTGGACGCGCAGGCTCAGCAGCCATGGCTCATGGGCCCAGCCGCTCCGCGGCATGTGGCATCTTCCTGGATCGGGGCACGAACCCATGTCCCCTGCATCGGCAGGTGGACTCTCAACCACTGCGCCACCAGGGATGCCCAAAATGTACAATTTAAAAACTCAAATAAATGCTGATACACCTACACCCAGGTTAAAAAATAAACTCTTACCACACCTCACAAGCCTCCAGTGTGCCCCTTTCCAGTGTGCTCCTTTTTGTGAGACGAGATCACAGTTCTCTCATCTCCCGAGAAGAAACCACCATTTTGAATTGAGTTCATCAATCCCTTGTTGAATAGTAGCAGAAACAGTGGGCATTCTTGCCTTGTTCCTAATTTAAATGGAAATACCTCCATTGTCTCCTCATTAAACAAGATACTGCCTTTAGGATTAAGGTATGTATATACAATTTATCATTATAAGAAAGTATCCCTCAATGTCTATCGAGTGTTTTAATCATGAGTGACTGTTGAATTTCGTCAAAGGCTTTTTTCAGCATCTATGAAAGAATCATATGCTTTAGTTTCTTAGGTTTATTAATATGGTATATGAGGATAGGTTTTCTAATACTGAACCAACATTGCATTCCTGGAATAAACCTTACTCAGTCATGGTATATGTTTTTCATAGCATGGTGTGGATATGCTTTTGTAATTGTGCCATGAACACTTGAGAGGAATATGTATTCTCTCTTATCAGAGTGTGGAGTTTGATATGTATACATAAGATTTACCCTATTCATTATGTTGTTTAGACCTTCCATCTCCTTACTTATTTTTTGCCCACTTTATTTGTTTTATACTGAGTATATTAAAACTTATTAGTGTGTTCCTATCTGTTTCCATGTATCTCCTGTAGTTTTTGCTTCATAAAAGTAGTTGTTCTGCTATTTGGTACATAAATATCATAACTATTACATACTCTTTGTGGATTAGGGCTTTTACTATTTAAAATGTCCCCTTTTGTTATATCCAGTACTTTGGGACTTAAGAGATAAAGACTTTAAAAAATATATTTGTATTACCTTCCTGGTAACTCCTGCGACTCCTACTCTCAATGCCTGTGATGACCACTCCATAATATACTGTAAGCAGTTTCCATCAGGATTTATCTTCAGTGGGGGCCTATCAAAAGCTGTGATGTACCTGCCGCATGCCATTCCCAGTCCAAAAGGAAAAAAACAGCAGCTGGATTGTTATTACTCTTAGTTTATACTAATGTACATTGTGATATTTGCTTTTAAAAATTTTGCCAGCTGGGCTTCCCTGGTGGCGCAGTGGTTGAGAGTCCGCCTGCCGATGCAGGGCACATGGGTTCGTGCCCCGGTCCGGGAAGATCCCACATGCTGCGGAGCGGCTGGGCCCGTGAGCCATGGCCACTGAGCCTGCGCGTCCGGAGCCTGTGCTCCGCAATGGGAGAGGCCACAACAGTGAGAGGCCCGCGAGTCGCAAAAAAAAAATTTTGCCAACTAAACTGATTACCAGATAATCTGCATGCCCAGAAGATCCAAACTAAAATAGAATACTATTTCATTACAGCATTTTGCTATATTTAGTTTAGAATAGGTAGCTCTTTTAAAAGAATTAATTATTATTCAGCAGTAAAAAGGAATGAGAAAAGTCTCTACAAATTGATATGGAGTGATTTCCAGAACATACTGTTAAATGATAAGCAGCAAAGCCCAAAAAAGTAGTTAAGTATGCTACCTTTATGTAAGAAAAAGGGTGATATACATATATCTGCTCATTTGTGCAAAAGAAACACAGGGGCAATAAACCAGAAACTAAAGGAACTGATTATCCACAGGAGGTGGTGAAAATAGGATAGAAAGGAGGGGTAATGGGAATGGGGTAGCAGGAATGAAAGTAGTTAACACTTCTCTGCATATACCACTTTGTATAGCTCTGACTTGTACAACCCAAGAAATGACTCACATACTCCAAAAGTAAATGACTAAACCTACCAAGATGTGGGAGAAGAAAATGGAATACAAACAATAACAAATGAATAACATAATTATGTTGAAGGTGGGTGGTAAGAAAAGAACTAACCTAAGACAAAAAGAACTGTACCTAAATGTTATGATCTAGTTAGTACGTTTCTCATAGGGATATGGGTCAGCAATTCTGAAACTACTTTATGTGTATGCTAGAATTGAACAAACAAATAAATAAATAAATATGTCATAGATAATGAGAGCCAGGCTACTTACCAATAGAGGAAGAAATTACAAATAAGCAAAGCTAAAATGAACCCTGTGATGTTGAACAGGAATCAGAGGTATCAGTCTAAACTCAAGGTTTTCACTATACACACAGACAGATAAATATAAAAGTATGCATATTCATGGATTAGTATAATACATACATTTCCTAGCTCTGTCTGTTGATGGGGCCTAATATCAATTGTCCCTGTGGTAGAGAGACTCTGTGGAGGACCCCGCCACGATCCCTGCCTACTGGTGTTCATGCCCTTGTATAATACCCTTTCCTTGAGTATGGACAGGAGCTGTGACTTGCATCTGACCAACAGAAATGGCAACGGTGATGGGGTGTCTCCCTTTTGAGTATATGTTTCATTATATAGCACTCCATCTTGCCAGAGGATTTGCTCTAGAGACTCTCTCTGGTTTTGAAGTAAGTGGCCATGTTGGGAGGCCCATGGGGCAAGGAGCTAATGGTGGTCTCTAGGAGCTGAGGATAGCCTCCAGCCAACAGCAAAAAAGCTGGGGCCCTCTGTCCTATAACCACAAGGAAATGAATTCTGCCAACAATCTGTGTGACCTTGGAGGCGGATTTTCCCCCACGAGAGCCTCTGGACGAGAATCAGCCTGGATGACACTGTGATTACAGGTTTGTGAGACACTAAGCAGAGTACCCAACTTAGCTGACTAAGTGCAGATTCCTGGTCCACAGAAACCAAAAGAAAATAAATGTGTGTTGTTTTAAGCCACCAGGTTTATGATAATATTGTTATGCAACAACAGATAATACAACACAACATAAGCAGTGAGAATACCTAGTGCCCAGATCTTGTATTGTACCAATGCTAATTTTCTAGCTTTGATAATTGTAGTATAGGTATGTAAGATGTTAGAATTGGGAAAAGCTGGGTAAGGAACATATGAGAAACCTCTTACTATTTTTACAACTTTTTGGTAAGTATAAAATTAGTTCAAAATAAAAAGTTTAACTTACAACTCAATAGGAAAAAGATAACCCAACTGAAAAAAGGGCAAAGGATCTGAATAGACATTTCTCCAAAGAAGATATAAAAATGGCCAATAAGCACATGAAAAGATGCTCAACATCATTAGTCATTAGGGAACTGAAAACCAAAACCATAATAAGATACCACTTCACACTCACTAGTATGGCTAGAATCATCAAAAAGTCAAATAATAACAAGTGTGCTGGTGAGGATATAGAGAAATCAGGACCCAACAGAGTCCCACTGTTGGTGGGACTATAAGATGGTACGGCAGCTTTGGAAAACTGTCTAGCAGTTCCTCAAACGATTAAACATAGCTAACATATGACTCAGCAGTTCCACGACTAGGCAAATACCCAAGAGAAATGAAAACGTATGTACACAAAAAAACTCACAAATGTTTATAGGAGCATTATTTATAATACCAAAAGGTGGAAACAACTAAATGATCATCAAAAGATAAACGGATAAAATGTGGTGTATATATACAATAGAATATTTTACTTAGTCATAAAAAGGAATGAAATACTACTCATTCATGCTACAACAGGGATGAACCTTGAAAACATTATGCTAAGTGAAAGAAGCCAGTCACAAAGACCACATATTATATGATTTCATTCATATGAAATGTCTGAAGAGGATGTCTATAGAGACAGAAAGTAGGTGATGGGTTGGTTGTCTAGGGCTGGGAGATACAGGAGTGACAGCTAAAGGGCATGGGGTTTCTTTTTGAAATGAAGAAACGTCCTTAAATTGACTGTGGTGACGGTGTGCGTATCTGTGAATCTACTAAAACCCACTGAATTGTACAATTTAAATGGGTGAAACATACGATATGTGAACTATAGCTCAATAAAGCTGTTTTTTAAAAAAGCCCTTGGTTAACTGGCTTCTCTTGCACCCTCTCTTGCATTGCTGCCACCTGCTGGTTATTGTTTTAAAATACCTGTCAAAAACGATCAATGTCTTTAATTTTACAGAAGCAAACACTGAAACAAATGCAAAGAGAAAATTTGAGGATATTTCTCTCTATCCTTTTGGAAATACCATCCCAAATATGATCAGGTTCTCTGAAATAGCAACTTCATTTATCCTTGTAAAAATAAGATTCTGAATAAAACATACGTAAAAGGCATTTGGACATTTTTTGAGATAATCAAGGAAATGTGAATTGGGATTTGCTATTAGATGACAGTGAGGAATTATTGATAATTTTGTTAGTTGTGGTCATTGTTGTCCAGTTTTGTTAAGTTTTTATATTCTAGAGATATATACAGAAGTGTTTTAGGAATTAAATGACTCAATATTAGGGATTTGCTTTAAAGATACAACAACAAAAAACAGATAGTGGAAGTAAATATGGCAAAATATTGATAACTTTCAAAGCTGAGGGATGGATAAATGGTGGGGGGAGTACTATTCCCTCTTTGGGGGTATATGTTTGAGGTTTAAAAAAAAAAGAAAAAGGACTATTATTCTTTGAGACCAAAGGACATATAAACACTCTGAATCAATAAATGGGGGTAACAAATAATGAGGTTTGCAAATTATAGGCAACAAAAAAACACTTTTAAGCCTGTTCAAAGAATAAAAGAAGACATTTCTTCAAATCTTACCCAGATCATACTGTGGTTGTTACATGTCAACAATACATGCTTCACTGATACTCAGAAGTGTTCAAATACTAATTCAGGCAGGAATCTTTTTGAAAGCACGTATTTTACAGTACTGCACTGAAATCGCTTTTATGTCATTGAATACTCACCCTTTGAGACTTGGCTCTTTTAAAGAGAGAGGAGTACACCTTCTTCTTCGGCTTGACAGCTCCGAAGATAGATCTTCTAACTTGTTTTCAGATTTAGCAGTGTTATTTGAAACAAAACTGGTATTTGTCAAGTCCTGTAGCATTCTAACACCTGAAAAGAGTATTGTTTTCAAAAATATTTTTAACAGTATATATAGAGATATGGAACTACACATAGGATATTTACTGGTTTGTAAATTATTGGTAGCAAATTTTTAAACTTAATAATCAAGTTATAACTTTAAATTTTACGAAAGTAGCACTGAAATTATCTGTAAATCAGTTTTTTTCTAGCAATAATGAGAGGAAAAGAGACCTACCATTTAAGACAAACTAGCAAAGTAGTAGCCTGCAATATTTTTATTCTGAAATCACATTTAGGCTGACAGAAATTCTTCATGAATTCAACTCTAGTCACCGAATCACGCAAATTACTGCACATTCATTCAACATTTGTCATCGACTGCTCAAGCTATGAAAGGCACCGTGAGGAACAGAGATGAAAGACGGCTCACCAGTCTCTAAAATGTCCTGCAACTCTAGACCCTGGCACTTCTTTTGCGTCAGTATTCCCTTTACATGAAGTCTTATCCATAAAAATCCTAGTGTTCTACATACATACATTGAGATGTTAGGCTCCCAGTAGAAAACTTTAATTGATATGGGAATGTCTAATGTTGCAAAATTGCTAATAACAAAAGAATGTCAATGTTAAGGGGAAAAAGTGAGGTGAGTAATGTTATATATAGTATGATTTCAAGTATGTATTTTAAAATGCATAGATTCAAGCCTGCATGCATATGCCAAAATATTGACTGTAGTTCTTCTGGGTGATTGTTTTTTCTACTATTTTCTGATTCTCTACTTTCAATTTTCTGCAATGAGTGAGTATTATTTTAATAACTGGGGAAAATAAGAAATAAACACTAAAGGTAAAAATCCTACCCATGCTTTAGGGCTTAAAATGCTATCTATTTGATGATGCCTCTGCAGATTCCTCTAGCCAAAATTATTCCCCGTCATTACATCCCTTAACATGTGTGGTTTTATTAAAGCATTTGCCATATTTAAACACTGTACCTGTTACTTTTCCATACATGTACTCTGAGGAAAGGGAGTTGGTATTATTTTTTAATCTTCTAAAATACCTAGAATAAGTTTTGATCATATTAAATATATGCTATTGGAGAGAGTCCCAACCTTAAGAAATTTGCAATTGTCTTTGGTAAAATCAAACCAGGGCAATTCATTATTATATACATTTAAAATAGCCAATTTCCTTCAAAAATATGAAAAATGAAATTATCTGCCTAATGTCATTATCAGACAACTTTGTGCTAAAGGCCAAATACATTTTTTAGTGTATAAATGTCCAAGCCACTCTCACTGTTATCTTCTCAAAGTATTAAACTTTCTTTAAATTCCTCCATATTGCTTCTACAGATCGGGCTACACAATTATACATTGTTTTAAAATTCCATAAAAATGTTATAACAGGAAAGGCTTTACTGGTTAAATGAAAAAATATATAGAATTTTGAAACTTGATCACTTCAGGTATGGACATACCTATTTCTGATCTTTGTGTTCTTTGGCTGACTTTAAAATTCATCTTTTTCATCTTCTCATGCACATCATCACTTATTTGAAAGACGGGTGAGCTCTCCAGAGCAAAATTTTCTTTCAGGTTTTTACTAGAAGAAATACTCAAAGGTTTTGAACCCTCAGGAACACTGTTAAAGGAAGAATCTTGTCTGTTAGGTGAACATATCTGAGATAAAGATTTCAACATTTTTGTGTGAAAGTCTGGCTTAATTTTGACAATTTCCTCATTTTCCAATTTTTTTTCCTTAACAGCACATTCAGATTCAACTGATATTCCCTGAATGGTGTCAGATATTATCTCCATTAGTTCATGACTATCTGGAGAAGGATCTACGAAGGTCTTCCTTTTCTTTGATTTGGATGTCATTTTATTTATTTTTTTGACCTGGCACTCTCCTTCCTTTGTCACTTCCATGAAGGGGATATCTCTCTTTTTATTCAGCGTTGTAGTGCTTTGCTTTGGATTCTTATGTAGTTCCATTTGGTTTCCAGGGTCAGAATCTGTCTCATCAGTAGTGTGTTTTAAACCTAGTTCTAAGGAGACAGACGTCTGTGAAGAACCTGTTAAGTGCAAAATAGGTTTGTTGTTACCTTTTGCCAAAATGTTCTTTGCCTTGCCTGATGATTCTTCCCCATGCTTTTTAACTGGTTTGTAAGGATTTGAAATTTGACCACAATTTTCTTTTTCATTACTGCTGATTTCCATACAGTATCCACTAATACCTTGGCCTTCAAGCCTTTGTTTAGATTTATTTATTTTAAAATTAAGATCTTTTGTATAGCTTTCTTGGCCATGCACATCTTTATCATTATCCTCATATATTTGGTACATTTCAGAAATTCTTTCTGTCTTCCGATTTACTTTCTGCCTAAGCTTATTTATTTTTGATTCATTCTGCTGAGCGGGTTGCTTATCAGTGACAGGCTTTTTCAAATCCAACATATTCTGGGTCTTATATAAACTTCTATTATTTTTGGTGGGAAGATAAATCGTTTGAAATTCATTTGTGACTTCTAGGTTTTCAGAAATGGTTTCTTTATCCTTTGGGGTTAGGGAGAAGAAGGCACCTTTTACTGTGTCATGTATACCTTTGTCGTTAAATTCATTTTTTTGGTTCATTTCCAAAATTATTTCTGTCTTCCGACTTACTTTCTGCCTGAGACTCTCATTTATTTTTGATTCATTTTGCTTCCCAGTATCAGTAGCATGCTTTTTCACACCTAAAAGGTTTTGAGTCTCATAATCACATGGATTCCTATTACCTCTGAGGGAAGGATCAGCTATCTGAAACTCATTTGCATCTTCTAGGTTTTCAGGGATGATTTCTTTATCTTTCTGAGTTAGATAAAATAAGTTACCTTTTTCTGGGTCATGCATTCCTTTGTCATGATTCTTATATATTTGGTTGATATCAGAAATGATTTCTGTCTTCCGACATACCTTTTGCCTAAGCTTCTTATCTATTTTTGATTCATTTTGACAGGCAGGTTGTATATCATAAACATACTTTTTCACCCCCAAAACATTTTGAGTGTCATAATCATATAGGTTTCTACTATCTTTGGAAGCAAGAGCAGGTGTTTGAAACGCACTTGTGCCTTCTAGGTTTTCAGAGATAACTTCTTTATCCTGGGTTAGGAAGAAAGAGTTACCCTTTTCTGGGCAATACCCACTTCTGTTATTATCTAAAAGATTCACTTCGGAAATTATTTCTGTCTTCCGATTTACTTTCTGCCTAACATTCTTATTAATTTTTGTTTCATTCTGCTGAACAGGGTACACGTCGGTGATCTGCTTTTGCAGACCCAATACATTCTGGGTCTCACAATCACACAGGTTTCCATTATTGCTAGTGGAAACACCAGATTTTTGAAAGTCATTTGAAACTTCTAGGTTTCCAGAGATGATTTCTTTATCCTCTCGGGTTTGGAAGGAAAAGTTACCTTTTTCTGGGCCTTGCACATCTTTGGCATTATCCCCAAGTATTTGGTTCATTTCAGAAATTATTTCTGTCTTCCGATTTATTTTCTGCCTAAGCCTCTTATTTATTTTTGGTTCATTTTGCTGAGTGGGTTGCCTATCAGTGACGTGCTTTTTCAAATCTAACATATTTTGGGTCTCATAATCACATAACTTTTCATTATCTTTGCTGGAAAGATAAACTGTTTGAAATTCACTTGTGACTCCTAGGTTTTCAGAGGTGGTTTCTTTAACCTTTTGGTTTGGGAATAAGTTATCTTTTTCTAACGGATGAATCACAAATGTCTGTCTAGAAGTTTTACTTTTCTTATAAGCTAGAGAACTAGGACCCATATCAAATTTACTGTCCTGCTCGAATTTATCTGAACTTTGGGAGAAAGAGTATATTTCCTCTTGATCATCTGTTACATGAATTATTTTCCTCTTTTTGTTATACTGTGTACTTGGTCTGTCATCCTGATCAAAGCCATTGTGAAGGGTTATTTTCTTCGGCATGTTCAACTGAGTCAGCTGTTCAGTACTGAAAATAAAATTTGGTTCTTCTGAATCCTCTTTGCCATCCAGGACAACAGATCTTCTTTCCGGTCCATTTTTGATCTTGTCCTCAATATTCACATCTGAACTATTTTTAAATTGTCTCTTTGATCTTTCTCTCTTTTTTTCAGAGCTTGGATCTTTCACTTTTCTGAAAGTTTTCATTCCACAATCATTTGGTTTTTTATTATCTCTTTTATTTTTAGTGCCTGTTGAAACTGTAACAATTTTGCTTACTTCACTAGCAGTTAAATCCATGTCACCATCATACACAGTTTTTTGCAATTGAAAGTCATCATTACCCTGAACTGGATTCAGGCCCTCTGCAGTAGGTTCACTTGCAGACTCAGATGAGGCAGGAAGGCACATTATGTTTCTTTGCATTTTAATATTTGCTTCGTTAGTACAATCTTTTATTTCATTATTCCAATTTAATATTGGACTTGAAATCTGTTGTTGATCCAAATCTGTTACACAGGGAGTGTCTGCAGGATTATTTGATTCCGAAGATGATACACGTTTTTTCCTTTTAGTCACATTACTAGGAGATGACTTCTTTCTGTGGCTCATTGACTGGGCAGTTTTCATCTCACTCATTAGAGAACTCCTGGAACTTTGGTCTGAGTGGGAATGGCTTTCTATAAAATAAAGGGAAACAAAATTCAGAAATAAGTAGTAACAAGGAATTTATTACTTTAAACAAATGAGATTAGGAATCAAACTGTTTCAGAGAAAGGATTTCTGACAATGTGTTCTGTTCAGATACTAATATTATGAAGAATCTATGCTGATAAAAAATAAAGTAGGGGACTTCCCTGGTGGTCCAGTGGTTAAGAATCTGCCTTTCAATGCAGGGGATGAGAGTTCAATCCCTGGTCAGAGAACTAAGATCCCACATGCCGTGGAGCAAATAACCCCGCACGCTGCAACTACTGAGCAAGTGGGCCACAACTAGAGAGCCCACGTGCTGCCAACTACAGAGCCCACATGCCACAACTACACAGCCCACACGCTCTGGAGCCTGTGTGCCACAACTAGAGAGAAGCCCGCGTGCCACAGCAGAGGATCCCACATGTCACAATGAAGATCCCGCATGCCACAACTAAGGCCCGACACAGCCAAAAATAAAAAAATATTTAACAAATAAATAAAGTAGAAATGAATGGAGTAGTCATAAGTCACATTTTACATTTCTATCTACAAAAAATATATACTGGGAATTCACTCTGCCTTGGCCTCAGCAGTAGAGTGGAGAATAGCCAACAATAGAGCCATTAACATTAACATATGTTTCTAAGTGAGAGGAATCTGGGAAATGAACCCAAGTAACAGTGATAACTCTGATAAGGATTACTATCAAAATGTTATCAGCAGGTAGCTAAAGTTTATAAAAATTACATACACACAGTCATATACCTTTTAGAAAGGAAAAATAATTCAAACTCCAAATTCAATATAGTTATGGTTCCATATCCCAATCTGAAATTCTATGTCAAATATATAAACCAGACTACACCACAGGATTATTATTTTAAAATACCATATAATTAAAATTTAAGTGTCATCATTTTTTCTTGCTCAACCATCACCTAGGCTCAAGTTCTTGCTTTATCACCAATTGGTTATGATCTTGAAAAAGTCACTACACGTATCTAGAACCTCAATTTTTATATCTCTGAAAAAGAGAAGATATAACTAAATAATATATCATGTCTTTCAATTCATAAGCTAAGATACCAAGAAAAGCTCTTTAGGCCAGCTCACTTCTAAATACTGTTTCCAGAGTAGTAGTATTAGGCCACTGTAGACCTGACATTTGTTGGCATATTTACTTTTTTTTGGCTGCACTGGGTCTTCGTTGCTGCGCGTGGGCCTTCTCTAGTTGTGGTGAGTGGGGGCTACTCTTCATTGCGGTGCATGGGTTTCTCATGGCAGTGGCTTCTCTAATTGTGGAGCACAGGCTCTAGGCACACAGGCTTCAGTAGCTGTGGCACACAGGCTCAGTAGTTGTGGCTCACGGGCTCTAGAGCGCAGGCTCAGCAGTTGTGGCGCATGGGCTTAGTTGCTCCATGGCATGTGGGATCTTCCTGGACCAGGGACTGAACCCATGTCCCCTGCATTGGCAGGCAGATTCTTAACCACTGTACCACCAGGGAAGTCCTGGCATATTTACCTTTAAACTAATTTTTTCACCAGAAATTTTAAATAGTAGAAGTTAGGAAATCTGTAACATAAGAAGTCTAACTTATTAACTGTTTATACATGATGGCCCCCAAGAAGAAAATCCAATGAATGTTAACTATTTAATACTGACACTCAAAATGAATTAACAAAAAAAAAATCTCACCTTTGGGAAGTATATCAACAATAGAAGAAATGTGTTTGGAATCATTTACACCACAAACATTCTGATCATTTTCTTTAAGAAATAACAATTCCAAGTTATGCTGAGTTGATACCAAAGAGGGGCTATCAGGTGATGTCTTTGACATGATATTGTCACACTGCTTTTTTTCTTTATCTTCATCATCATCATCATTTGAAGTTAATGGAACCCTAAGAGCAAGTAAGAATGAATGAGGAATTTTGTATTTTACAAAAATTATTTAGAAAATTACATGGATAGTTCTTTCTATATTCCATTTATTTAAGATCCAACCACAAACCCACCCTGATACCATTTTGTGTTCAATGAAGGCAATGATACCATTTTGTGTTCAATGAAGGTAGGAAATAGGTAGTTTCTAATAGTACAGAGGAGTGAAACAGGAATGCTTCTTATCCCCTTATCTCCAGTGACTCCAAAAGGAGATAAATGATATAATCACTGGTTGAGCTATTAGGACAATAAAATTAATGAAATGAATAAAGTTCAAACATACTTAAAAATATTCGTGTATAATAGTTATAATTTTCCTGTAATTAACTCTATGGAAAACCCAAAACTCTTCCTCTGGTTTCAAACAAGTACAACTTGTATGTAAACTTTTGTGTGTAATAAAGTCTGCTATGTTTCCAAAAGGTATCCATGTAAACTAAAGCCATATTCCTAGAGTAGTTAAATCTATGGGGGGAAAAAGAAATCTATGGAAATAGACAAAATGACCTTTTTGAATTCAAAGAAGAAAGAGTAATATGCTCCAATGATAAGGATTTTGCTTTGTATGCCAAACAAATCATAGATATTTAAAAATTATTGATAATGATAAAAATAAATACTAGAAAATATTTGTTAAAAATTTAAAGGCACCTATCAGTAGAATAGCCATTGGGAAGAAATGTCTATACCACTTGAAGAAACAGGTTAGCAAAAATTGTTTATTTTACAGAGGAGGGGTTCTGCTTCAGGTAATGGCCAAATAGCTACTATTGAATCAACCTTATCAAACATAATGAATATAAATTCCGGACAAAGTATAAAAAAAACAACTACCCAAAGTCACTGGAGAGTGAATAAAAAGCAACTAGATACAGAAGAGGGGTTGGCACTTAGAAAAAGGGTGAGCTTCTCACTGTTTACAAACCTCAGTCAGTGCGACCTTTTCTAGAAGTTAGAAATCCAGTCTTATTATTATTAGTTCAAGGTCAGAATTCAGGGCAACTACAACTGCTGTAAAGTGTGTGTGATGGGAGAAATAACAGGAAAAGTAGACAGGGAAGCCCCAAATTTTGTGCATAAACTCTCTCCAAATCTCGAGCTCATTCCTGAATCACATATATGAGAAAGATTCCAAGCGGCCCAGCTAAGGATTATAGAACTGAAATGAGATTTCATATGTTGTTCATCACAGGGAAGTAATAACAAGTCTGAGTTCAGATAAGGTAACTTATCTACTAAAATAAAACATCAAACTTGTTGGAGGAATATACCTGAATCCAGATTTTCTACAACATAGGAGTCACAATGTCAGGGGTACAATCCAATATTATTCAAAATATGAAGCAACAGAAAAACATGATTCAAACTCAAGAGAAAAGATAATCAACAGAGAATGATCCAAATAAATAAATGGCCAATAAGCACATGAAAACATGCTCAGTATCATTAGTCACCCAAAAAATCCAAATCAAAACCACAGTGAGATACCACTTCATATCCACTAGGATGGCTATAATCAAAAGGATAGGTAATAACAAGTGTTAGTGAGGATATGGAGAAATTGGAACCCTAATACTTTGCTGGTGGGAATGTAAAACAGTAGAGCACCTTTGGAAAACAGTTTGCCAATTCTTCCAAAAGTTAAACATAGAATTATATGATCCAGCAATTCCACTGGTAAGGGCGCACCCAAGAAAGTGAAAAATATGTCCACACAACAACTTTTATATGGATATTCATAGTACGATTACTCATTCACAGCCTAAAAGTGGAAAGAGCACAAATGCTCATTAACAGATAAATGGATAAACAAAACGTAGTTTATCCGTACCATAGAATATTAACCGGTCATTAAGAGGAATGAAATACTAATACGTGCTATAATATGGATGAAACTTGAAAATGTTATGCCAAGTGAAAGAAGCCAGACACAAAAGGCAACATACTGTGTGATTCCATTCATATGAAATGTCCAAAATAGGCAATCCATAGAGACAGAAAGTGGATTAGTGGTTGCTGTGGGCTGGGGAAGAAGAGATGAGAAATGACTACTAATGGATATAGGTTTTCTTTTTGGAGTGATGAAAATATCCTGGAATTGGAAAGTGGTGAATGTTGCACAACTTTATAAATATATTAAAAACCACTGCATTGTATACTTTAAAAAATAAACTTCATATTAATGAGAAATTTTATGTTATGTGAACTATATCTCATTTTTAAAAAAATAAGTAGAAAAAAGGAAATAATAAGGTGCAGACACCAAAGAAATATGAAACCGAAAAAAAATTGAGAAAAAAAAATTCAATGAAACCAAAAGCTGAGTTTTTTTAAGAGATCCGTAAAATTGACAATACTCTAACTAGTTTAATCAAACTTTACTGTCTAGATGAAATGGATAATTTTCTAAAAAGACAAATATTTTCTAAGTTGACCTGAAAAGAACAGAAAATCTGAAAAGCCCTCCATATCTATCTAAGAAATGAAATTAATAATTAAAAACTCCAGACCCACTTCTCTTATGAATTCTCTCAAATACTTAAGGAAGAAATAAATACCAATTGTACAATTTTTTTTAGAAAATGGAGGAAGAGGGAATGCTTCTTATCTCATTTTACAAAGCCAGCATAACCATTATCAAAACCTATATAATAAGAAAATTATAGACCAATATTCCTTATGAAAATAAGTACAAAATTCTTTAAGTAATTATTAGCAAATCAAATCCATCAACACATAGAAATAATACTACACCATTATTATACACCATGACCAAGTGGAATTTATTCTAGGAATGTAAAGTTGGTTTAACATTAAACAAATCAAAGTCACATTAATAGAACAAAGGAGAAAAGTTATGATTCTCTCCACAGATACAGAAAAAACAAATTTGACAAAATTCAATACAAATTCATTATTAAAACTCTCAGCAAACCAGAATAAAAAGGAACTTCCTCAACTTGCAGAAACGGTGCCAACTTTTCAACAGTAAAGACAGAAGACAATGAAATGATACCTTTAAATTGCTAAAATTTAATAACCTAAAGTTTTATCATTGCAAACATAATCTTTAAAAATGAAGGTGATATAAATATGTTTCCAGAAAAATAAAAGCTGAGCGGATGCATTGCTAGTACCTGAACTAAATAATAAAGGATTTCTTCAGGCAGAAGGAAAATGATTTCAGAAGGAAATAAAATGCAAGAAGCTTATTTGTGAATTTTACCTCAATAAAGCTGGAAAAACAAAAAATAAAATACAATTAAAAAGGAGCATACAATTAAAAAATGCAGGAAGCAATATGAAGAAATTGGAAATGAATATTGACTACACAAAACAGTGAAAGTAGTTAATTTGTGGGATTAAAATATATGCAGAATGAAAATACATAATAATAACATAAAGGCAGGACACAGGAATGTCGAGTCAAAGTGTTCGAAGATGCTAGCATCACTGAGGAATGTTAATATAATAATCAGTATTAGAGTATAATAAATCAAGGATGAGTGTTGCTATCATTAGGGTCATCATAAAGGAATAGAAGTTGATAGACAAGGAAAATTAAATTATGAAAAATGTTTTATTTCAAATGAAATAAAGAAAGGAGAGAAAAAAGGAACATAAAACAGGTGGCTCAAACAGAAAATAACTAGATGGCAGATATAAACCCAACTCTCAGGAATTATATGAAATGTAAACATAACAGCTATTCTAATTAAACGAGATGATATTACATTAAATTCATTTTTTAAAAAAGGTAAACCTACATGCATTTTAAATATAACAGAGAGTTTGAAAGTATAGAAAAGGACATACCATGGCAATGTTATATCAGACAAGTATCAGTATCATTTCCAGTATCATTTCCAGAAATATTTCATATTGATAAAACAATTTATCAGGAAAACAAATCAATCCTAAATTTATATGCATCTAGTAACAACTTTAACATATATAAAGCAGAAAACTGACAGAACTAAAAGGAGAAATAGATAAATCCATAATCACAGTGGTAGACTTTAATGCACTTCTCTCAACAGCTGATAGACAAGAGAAGCAGGAAAGATATGGAAAGTCTGAACAATATAATCAGCAAACCTGACATAATCGACATATATAAAATACTGCATCCAACAGCCACAAAATACACATTCTTTCCATGTGTACCAAAAATATTTACCAAATTAGACCAAGCTGTGTTCTAATGCAAGTCTCAATAAATTTAAAACGACTAAAATCACTTGAACTATATTCTGTAATCACAAAGGAATTAAATTAGAAACCAACAAAAAGTAATTAGAAGAAAACACCCAGCTGCTTGGAGATTAAATAATCTTGTAAATGATCCATGAGTCAAACAATGTATCTGAACTGAAGGTAATAACTACTTTGAAATAAATGATAATAAGGATACAGCTTATCAAAAAATGTGGGATGCAGCTAAAGGAGAAAAATAGCCTTAAATGTAGGCAGCTATACCCCAACAACTTCATATTTTTGAAAAGGCTTAATTTAAAAACAATAATCTAAACCATTTTAAGAAACAAATAATTACAGTAATAATAAAACTTTTAAATTGAAAAGATAAACACAACACAGTAAATCAACTATACTTCAATAAAATTTAAAAAAGAAAAGAGATAATAAGAAGCAGAATAAATGCAATAGAAAATAAATATACTAAAAGAACGATCAACATAACCCCAAAGATGATTCACCTTTGCAAAGATGACAACATTGATAAATCTCTAGGGCAAAACTAATCAAGAAAAAAGTGAGAAAAAACAAATAGCCAATATTGAAAGAGAACATCATTATGTACCCTACAGCAGACATTAAACATGTAACTAAAGCTATTCTGAACGATTATATGCCAATAATTTGATATTTTAAATGAAATGGACAAATCTTTTTAAAAATTAACAAACCTGACAAAAGAAGAAATAGAAAAGCTGAATGTTCTTACATCTATTAAAATGGGATGTTATCAAAAATGTTTCCACAAAAAAACTTCAGGTCCAGATAACTTCTCCCAAATATTTAAAGAAAAAAAATTTTTTACTCAAATACTTCCAGAAAATAGAAAGAGGGGTATTTATCAATTCATTTACTTTGACCAGCATAATATAAATATCAAAACTTGACAAAATATATTATAATAAAGGAAAATTATACATCACCTTCATTATTAAAATACATGCAAAAATCCTTTAAAGGATTAGCAAAATAAACTTAGTGATATATATCAAAGGGACATATCATCAGGAGCAATTCATTTCAGGATTGTAAGTGATTTAACATTAAAAATATCAATTATAATTCATTACCTTAGTAGAAAAAATATAAAAAATTCATTACATTAATAGAAAAAAAAGAGAAAAATATTATCTTCTCAATAGTGACAGAAAAAGCATTTGATAAAATCCAACAGCCATTGATGAAAAAACTCTTAGCAAACTAGGAGTACAGTGGAACTACTTTAATCTGATAAGGAGAATCTATAAAAACCTAAGAGCAAACATATTAAATAATGGGAATACAATAAGAATACCCACTGTTAGTACTTTTATTCATTACTGAACAAGAAATAATCAGTCCAACAAGGTAAGAAACAAAAGATAAAAGGCCTATAAACTGGAGAGACAGGTGAAGGGAAAACTGTTCTTATTTACAAATAATAAAATTCTATTAATATAAAATTTTTTAAAAACTATGGATAAATTATTAAAATTAATAGCAATGTCAATGTAAACAAGGTTAATATTCAAAAATTAGTTGTATTTCTATATACTATCATCAAAAAGAAAATTTGAAAACTATTAAGAATAGCACTAAAAACATCAAATAAGTAGGAATAAATGTAAGATGTGCAATAACTGTATTCTAAAAGCTCTGAAACTACATACATAATATCTAAAAAACAGAGTGATATACCATGGTCATGGAAGAAATACTCAATTTTATAAAGTGTCAATTTTCCCCAAACTGAACTATATTCTACATAATCCCAATCAAAATTCCAGGTGTGTGTGTATGTAAACTGACAAGCTGATTCTAAAATTCACATGGAAATGCAAAAGGCCAAGAATGGCCAATTAATATATATTCTTAAAGCATAAATAACTAAAATAGAGATTCAAACTATCAAATATCGAGACTTATTATAAAGTTAGTAATTAAGATAGTGTGGTTTTGACAAAAAGACTCATGTAATAGAATAGTGAGTTCAGAAATAGACCCATACATATCCAGTCACTTGATTTTTTATACAGATGACACTGCAATGAGGTGGGGAAAGGATGGTCTTTTCAATAAATGGTTCAAGGTCACCAGGATTTCCACACTAAAAAAATAAATGACTCTTCTCTCACATCATACCCAAAATTCTAGGTAGACTGAAGATCTAAACATGAAAGGGAAAATAATAAAGCTTTTAAAAGAAAACATACATAGGAGAACACCTCATGACCTTGCAATTGGTAAAGGCTTTCTTAAAAGACACAGAAAGCATAACCATAAGAGGGAGGGGGACAAATAGATATATAAATTGGGTTCATCCAAAGATACCATTAAGAGAGCAAAGAGGCAAGCCACAGAGTAACAGACAATTGTATGCACAAAGAATTTATACACAATGTATAGAAAGAACTCCTACAAATCTGCAAAAAAAAAAAAAAAAAGATAACCTGATAGAAAGAAAATAAACATATAAACATATAAACAGATGCCTTACTTCATTAAGTATCGGGAAATTAAAACTTCAGTGTAATACTTCTACACCCCATATGGCTAAAATGAAAAAGACAGACAATAACAAGTGTTGTTGGAGATACATAACAACAGGAATTCTCATATATTGCTGTTAGAAATGTAAACTGGCATAATCCCTTTAGAAAACTGTTTAGCAGTTCCTTCCAAAGCCAAATACATGTAAACCCAGCAATTCTACTCCTAAGTATATACCCAACAGAAATGTATACATATATTAATCAAAAGGCAGATACAAGGTAGAATTATTTATAATAGACCAAACCTAGCAAAAAAACTAAAAACAGAAGAATGGATAAATTATGGAATACATACAATGGAATACTATACAGCAATGAGAATGACTGATCTACAACTACATAGGACAATATGGACGAAATCTCACGAACACAATGTTGAGCTACAGAAGCCAGAGACCAGAATCATACATCCTGTATGATTTCATTAAAGGAAATTCAAAACTAGGCAAAATTAATTAATCTACAATGTTAGTAGTCAGGATAATATTTATCCTCGGGTGGGTGATGAGTAGTGACTGGCAAGGGGCACAAGGCTATCTGAGGTACTGGTAATAATCTGTTTCTTGGTCTGGGTATTGGCTATACCATATAGTGTTCACTGTGAAAATTCACCATTCTCTAAAGATTTTTGCACTTTTCTAAAATGTACATTATACTTCAAACAAAAGTTTACTTAAGGGCTTCCCTGGTGGCGCAGTGGTTGAAAGTCTGCCTGCCAATGCAGGGGACACGGGGTCGTGCCCCGATCCGGGAGGATCCCACATGCCGTGGAGCGGCTGGGCCCGTGAGCCATGGCTGCTGAACCTGTGCGTCCAGAGCCTGTGCTCCGCAACGAGAGAGGCCACAACAGTGAGAGCCCTGCGTACCGCGAAAAAAAAAAAAAAAAGTTTACTTAAAAAAACACAATAAAATTTTCTGGAGGGCAAGTTAACACTTGATTCATACATTTACATGAAATAATGCATGCATAATGACGGCCAAGATTTTCTTGAAAAAAACCTGAGCACCTACAAGACAACAAAATGTACTATTTTAAAACTATATTAATTAAAATGTACAGGTGCAATGTGGCGCCAGTACAGAACAGACAAAACAATGGAACAAACTGGAATGAATAGAAAATGACACAGTGGATATAAGAATTTTTTTTTTACTATAGTACAGATACCACTTCAATACATAAGTGCACTTTGTACACTTAAAAAAATGCATTAAACCTATAATTTATGTAACAGAAAGAACACTGTCTAAAAGAGACAAGACAATTCTGATCAATGCTATTAATTCATTGAGTCATTTTACCTCTCTGGACCTCAGTAACTATCTTTAAAAGTGATAGGTTTGGGCTTCCCTGGTGGCGCAGTGGTTGAGAGTCCGCCTGCCAATGCAGGGGACACAGGTTCGTGCCTCGGTCTGGGAGGATCCCACATGCCGCGGAGCGGCTGGGCCCGTGAGCCATGGCCGCTGAGCCTGCGCATCCGGAGCCTGTGCTCCGCAACGGGAGAGGCCACAACCGTGAGAGGCCCGCGTACCGCAAAAAACAAACAAACAAAAAAAACCGGTAAAAGTGATAGGTTTGAAATAGAGTATTAACTAAGATTATAATCAAATTAATCAAGAAATGGGAATTTTGGTCAGGAGAATAGTAATGATGAAAGTTTATTTTAAAGTCTGAGTAGTATGCAAGATAATAAAGGTAGAAATAGTTATCAGATTTACCCAGCAGAAAACATGAGGCCAGTGGTGACCTGGAGGAAAAGAAAGAACTGAAGAGTAGCAGGATTCTATAGATGACCTTGGTTATTGAATTGATGGGTAAGTTTCCTTGGAGCCCTGGAAATACAACCTGTAGCAAGATACCACAAACCATCTCATTTCTACCTTAACAGGCAACTACAGGTTGATGAAACCAGAACATTGCATAACACACACAGATTATGTTGTATGAAAATCTAAGTATTCTGAACCAGTGTAATTCAAACCTATGTAACTCAAGGTCTACCTGTGCCTCTTTCTTCTCTAGAAACTATGGGAAAGCTGAATATTATTTCAAAGTTTAAAACTGAATTCTATTAGATTATATCTTCAATTTCTTTCACTGGCACAATATTGACAAGTATTTCATTATTTATTTTTAAATGTTTTTCTGTTTCAAGGAAGCAAACCAAATAAAAACTTTTCAAAGTCCAATTCAGGTAAAAGTGCACCAGTCAGTATTTAACCAAGTTTTGGAGCAATTACCTTGCAAATGGAAGACGCATCAATTTGCACTGTTTACTAACCCGTTTCTTCTTGCTACTTGGCAGAAGAAAGGGACTCTGATGGAACTATTTTTGAAAAGAACAAAGAAAATGAAAATGAATGAAATTTCTAATCTCATTAGATCATGTTCGTCATTAAAGTACCAAATATACAAGATACTAACAGTAATAGAACAATTCTTACGTGTAGCCTTCAATAGTTTAATGAGAATAATGTGATGATAAGGTCAAACACAGTTCTTCCTTAATCATGCCATACAAAGATAATCACTACTAATATTTTGGTGTATAACCTCCCAAACTTTATTCTATGCCTATGAATATATACACATGTCTATACTCATGCATATACAATATTTCTACATATACATTTGACCCTTGAAGAACATGGGGATCTAGGATCTACCTCTATTTTTTTCCCCAATAGTTTTTCGATTGTGTCCATCTTTTTAAAAATAATACAAATTCTTCCCTAATTTGAAATGAGTTTTCTACTAATATCTTTTACGTGTTTGAGTCTGTTTTGTCTTGTGTTCCATGAGCTGTCTAATCCTGTGTTACTTTTAATCAAAAGCTAATTTTTATATAAAAATTACAATAACCAATTATATCAAATAATAATGTGCTGTTAGCCAATTAAAATTAATATTATCTCCATTCCTTGGTACAAAGTTTAAGATACGCATCTCTAACCTTGATGCTACTTAACTAATCTGAATTATCCTCAGTAATGCTAAAAATATTACACTATTTAGACACAAATTCTACTTACCTCAGAAAGCGTGCTCATTTCAATTGCAGTTATCAAGCTATTGTTCATGAGTGCTTCTATTTCTATAAGCTTCTTATTCTGAAATAAAGAAAGAGCCTTCTAATCAACTAAGATTTGGAGTTTATTATACCATACATTTACAAATACCATCAGTTGAGAAGACTTAAAAAATAACAGATCACATTAGGCTAAAAAGGTGCTACACTGCATAGTTCAAAAAGACACAGACACAGACACATACACACACGTTTTGAATGCTTTTGAGCTATCAGTCATAAATTTTCCTACTTTTTTTTTTTGGCAGCACCACGCGGCATGTGGGATCTTAGTTCCCTGACCAGGGATCGAACTCGAGCTCCCTGCATTGGAAGCACAATGTCTTAGCCACTGAACCGCCAGGGAAGTCCCTTCCTACAGTTTTTAATCTTCTCATAATAATAATGCATCATGTGGCAACTGAACACAGTTTGTCAGCCACAGGAATTTAACCTCCAAGAAGTATAGTAAGTCATTTTTCCATTTTAAATTAATTTCTACTCATTTTGGAGTTAGAGCTATAGCTGTAGCTGTAACCTAGCTAAGCACTGGCTCTTACTGCCCTGCTGTGGACAAAGTTGGAAGTTGGAAGGAAAAGCAAGGACTACAATCTTCATTCTACTTGGCTTATAGCCAGTGGAATGTTGCCATTAAGAGAGAACACACTCAGGGAACTTCCCTCCTTTCAATTCACTGGAGGAATTATGCCCATCTTATAATATATTAAATGTATCAAGTTTTGCTTATGATAAGCAATCAAATGTTGATCAAGGTATTATATTAGTTTGCAGAGCCACAAGTACACATTTAGAATGTAGATTCAAGACACCTATTTTATTACCCTGTTGTTTGTCCATTAACATGGCACACTCTTTCAATAAATTTTTTACATTAATTACAGGTCTGAAAAACATTTAGAGCTTCTAAAATAATACAGTTTTAGAATTCAAACACAATATAGTTTCCATACCAAATTATTTAGCTTTAGACGAAGAAATGTGTTCTCAAAATTCAGTTTCTCCACTTCTTTTTGCAATAGCATCTTTTCAGTTGTAATTCTTCGAGAATTCTCTTTCTCTCTGCTAAGAGCCTGAGCTAATGCCCTGTTGTTGTGCTTTAAAGAAATTTTGAAAATAGAAGAATTATCTGTAAAAAAATTTTAAGAGTTAATATTGAACATCTTAATACATTTTCATATTCCTTAATAAAACTACTTTGGACAAAACATATTTCATTTTGTTTTAGCTGAAGTTAGAAAAGAAGAGCATGACAACACAGATGGAATTTTGAAAAAAATGTACCCAGAGTTTGGAGCTGAAGAAATAAAAGCTAGATAGAAGGTGAATAAGAGTTGTGAGAAATGCAGAATGTTTGTGAATACAGAGTTAGGAATAAGAGGACTCTAATATAGACACAGTATTCTAGATAATTAGATCAGTCACAAAAACTAAATCTTGATACTTGTTGCTCTGCCTTCCTTCCTACCTTTGACTAGGAGGTAGAATGGAGAAGCTGATCCCACAGCTATAACTAAAGATGTCCTAGAGAAATTAGGGTAGCCAATCTGTGAAAATTTTAGAGCCAGTTTCTGTGGCTCCAGAACTGAATTAATGCTCCCAAAGTCCATTTTTCAAAACCTCAAGTAGAAAGGCAGCATACTTACTGTAATGTTGTACAGATCATCTAAACCCTGTGGGATCTTCTACCTCCACCTTAGATATCCTACCTCTTATTTCTAGGCATCTATTGCAATCTAAACTTGACCCCTTCTCTTTACAAGTACTATGTAAATATAATTTAAATCAGAATGCTTCCCCGTTGTTAGCAAAAGAAATTTAATTGTGAATTCCTTGGTAACGCTCACCTTACATATAGTGTTCCCTTAGTACACCTAAAGCATAACTGTATTTTCATAATTTTGATTTACATGCCACTATTCAATAACACATCCCGTGGATTTAAAGTTATAGTATATGTAATATGTTTTTTTTTTTTTTTTTTTTTTTGCGGTACGCGGGCCTCTCACTGTTGTGGCCTCTCCCGTTGCAGAGCACAGGCTCCAGACGCCCAGGCTCAGCGGCCATGGCTCACGGGCCCAGCCGTTCTGCGGTATGTGGGATCTTCCCGGACCGGGGCACGAACCCGCGTCCCCTGCATCGGCAGGCGGACTCTCAACCACTGCGCCACCAGGGAAGCCCTGTAATATGTTTTATAATAGTAATATATATTTTTATGTAATAGTATTAATAGCTATAGTAATAGTAATGGTAATAATAGTTTATAATACTAATAATATATTTTAAAATACTCAGGGAAAGCTTGGGTGTCAAAAAAAAACAGAGTCCAAAAAGTACTTTATTTTTGGCACAAAGAAAGTAGATTCAGACAGCCACCTTTGACATATCAAGTGGAAATAGACTAGAACCAGTTTAGGACTTGCAGAAGCTAAAGGTTAATAACATTTTCCTGTTGCACTCCTCAGACTCAGTGTATTCCTTCATAGCAGTGGGCGAGCAATGGTCCTGCCAAAGAGAATAGGAAACTGCCACTATAGAAAGTGCTCTAACACAAAAGATGGTCCTAGAGACCTGGGTAGGAGCAACATTACGATTTAAAGACACTCAGGAGGCTGGGCTATTTCACAAGGCACAATTACTTTTCACATGTGTTGATCAACAGGAAACCTCCCCCAATCCTGCTAAGATGGAAATGAATCACTGAGATAATTTTCAGAAGTAATGAAAATTTATCTTGGGGCATTTCCCTTTCTTTTTTTTTTGCCTTGTGACATCTTAGCTCCAGAATCCATGAAACACCATCTCCAAAGAGCTCAGTGCACTCATGATGAGCTTTGGTTACATAAAATCACCCACTACAGCACACTATCTGCGCCAACCACCTCTAGATTACCCATCATCCAAATGCTGCAACATGTCAGAAAGACAATCCGTCACTTTTTTTTCAGCTCTTTTTCAGAAATGTCACGTTGGTATTTTCTTTGCAGTGTAGGAGGTAGCTGCCTTGGGCCACCCCAGCCTCACTGCTGAAAATTCAGCTGTCACCACTGACCGTAAATCATCATAACCACCCAACTAACAGGAGTTGAAGGAGATAGGAAGAATTGAATAGAGAAAGTCTCATTTAACAAAATAGTCATTTTAGTCATCTTCTATACTTGAAAAAGTATCAAATACTATATCAATTCTCCAGAAAAAAGTAAAAATGTGAGTATACTTTAAGACTAATAACACTTACTTAGTATTTTTGTTTTGATTTTTGAAGCAAGAGAAACATTCAACTTAGCAGCCTTTGAAATTCTTTTCTCTTTCACATGTCTTTTAATTCCTGAGGTAAAAAGTGAACCAGTTTCCATCACTGGGTACTCCATCACTGAAGTAAAAAAAGAAAGCAGGAAATCACAGTATTGATTAATAAAGGGAAAAAGGATAACTGATAAATACATTCTAAGAAGTAAATCATGACTTTAATAATATACTTTGTACATAAGTATTTGCAGAACCCTTCATATAAAATCTAAAAGTATGAATATAATCAAAAGTGGTTTAAAAGTAGAATCCTAAAAAGGTAAATGACTTTGTTTTTTTGTTTAAACCTATACCATTATATCTGCCTGCCAGGAGCTAGGCTAGGCACTGAGAAAAAAAAACAGGATAAAGCTGCATAGGAATGCACAGTCATGGAATGCACAGTCCAGTGTGGGCACAGACTCTATTGTGATACAAAGTAAGAAGTGTAACCTTAGAGACATGCACAGAAGAGATGCACCTAATCCTATGGGGACTGTTCCCACTTCATCCTTGGACATACACTCCATTTCTCTGCAGCCTTTACAGCAAAACTCCTTAAAAAATTGCCTATACTCAGTTTCCAATCTTCTTGTAACCTATTTCACTCAATTCCAACAAAACTGCTTTTGCCAAGGTTTCTAATGACCTCCACACTGCTAATCTAACGGTCAGTTCTCAGTCCGCATCTAACTTGATCTAAGAGCAGCATTTAATGTGGTTAATTTCTCTTTCCTCCTCAAAAACAATATTTCCTCAGCTACCAGAACACCAAACTCCTGGGTTTTGTTTTTTTTTTTTCCCTAGCTAACTAGCTACTTCTTTCCAGTCTCTTTTACAGATTCTTCCAACCTATAATAAGTTCTCTCCTTGGATTTCTTCTCTTTATCTACCCTAAATCTTTTGGTGTATTTTATGTATTTAAGTCATGGCTTAAAATACTACCTAGATATCAAGAACCCCAAAATTTATGTCCTCTGTCTGGATCTCTTTCCTGAACTTTCCTGGATTCATATAGTTGTCTACTCCACAATTCCACTTGGATAACTGAAAGAGCATATCAAACTTAACCTGCCCAAAACTGCTTCACTCAGAGCCTTCCCCACTTCAGTTAATGGCAACTCCATCCTTCCAGTTGCTCTAGTCAAAAATCTCTCACATCCCAATTTACCTTCACAATGCATTTAGAATCTGACGACTTCTCAGTATCTCCACTGCTACCAACCTAGACTAAGGCACTAACATGTCTCACCTGAATTATTTCAATAGCCTCTTACCTCCCTACTTCCACTCCTGCCCTCACTACAGTGTTTTAATCTATACTATCTAAAACTCTTCACCAACTGCTCTTCTTCCCATTTCTGTAACTTTAAACTCCTCCTTCTCTCCCCCCTAGTCCATGACTCTCAAGCCACAGTGGCCACCAAGATCTAACTGCTCCTGACATATGCCAGGCATTCTTCAGCTTCAGGTCCCTTGTATTGGAGTACCCATTGCAGGGTGACTTACCACACAGAGATTGAGGTACAGTCATTCCTTGGTATCTGCAGGGTAGTAGTTGCAGGACTCCCACAGATACCCAAATCCACTATGCTCAGGTCCGTTATATAAAATGGCATAGTATTTACATATAACCTGGGCACATCCTTCTGCATAGTTTAGATTACTTATAGTACCTAATACAATGTAAATAGTTGTAAATGCAATATAAATGTTATGTAAATAGTAGCTCGGCAATTAGCAAGTCAAACTTTGCTTTTTGGAACTTTCTGGAATTTTCCCCAATTTTTTCCTTCAGTGATTCGGTTGGTTGAAGGAGATGATTCGGAACCCGAGAGTCGGACAGGAGAGCTGACTGTATTATAAATAGTGGTTAGCCTGTGTTGGTGCCCCAGTTCTAATATTTCACAGCTACGTGATCCTAGCATCTCCAAGTCTCAATTTCCAGACTTAGAAAATTATAAAAAGTCAGAGCATCTCATTGTAGGGACTTAATGAGCCAACGCATATACAGTGCCTAGTACTGGACGTAGCACAGAGCGCTCACTAACATTACCTATGTATTATTACTCCGTAGCTCTTGTCTGGCTAGCATCTCGGCTAAAGCAGAACTACTCAATCCCACATTCAATTCTCCTGAATTGGATTCCTCATCTAGAAAACTCATAGTCCCTATTTGCCTACCGAAATCCTACCTGTGCGTCAAGACCTAGTTCTGGTTCTAAGTTCTTCCCAGTCGTCTATCATCGCTTCGCCTTCAGTCAGTCTCGCTTTTAATCGAGCACTCCAAAGGAAAGGGCTCCTCCAAGAACTTGAAAAAAGCAGTCTCTAACATTCATTCAGCCTATTTACTGAGCGCTCACAGTGAGCCAGATACTGTTCTAAAAGCAGTAGAGCAGTCATATAGACAGAAATTCCTTCCTACAGGAGCTGGGTTTCTGCCTGGCGGCTGGCCCCCCTCACGGAGCCGAGAGCTCAAATCCCAGGGGCAAGAAGCAGTGACTTAGATCCAAACCAGGGCCTTCCTCAAGAAGCCCCTCCGAGCCAGCACTGGGCCCGGGGGCCGGGAGACCCGAGGCGGAGTGGGCGGGGCCGCGGGCCGCGCGCGGCTCGGCGGACCAGAGACCCGGGAGGGCAGCGCCGGGAGGTTCAGCTCGGGAAGGGCATGGGTCCCGCCAGACAGGGCAAGACCACGCCAAATGTCACAGATCACTGACTTACCGCTTTTTCAGCGTGGCGGGACCACCACTCAGCTCCCGGAGCCCGGCGCTCGGGGTCAGGGCTTGGGTTTAAACTCCGTAGCCGTTAGCGGTTGCCTCGTCAGCCAATCAGGTCCCGAGAAGGCGGCGCAAAGCAGCTTGGTTACCAGGAAGTGGGAGGTGGAAGGGGCGGGACCTCGCCGCGGGCGTTCGAAGGGGACGTGGCCCGGCAAGCCAGGGGCAACTTAGCCTGGGTGCAAGGCTTTGAGCAGGTTCTGTTGCGCTGTCGCCTAATGTTTTTGAAAAAGAAAACGCTCCTTTGACAAAGCTACCTTTGTCAGTCAGATGTTTAAAAGGCTTGACAACCACCTGAAGCCTGTTGGAAAGTTTTTGTTGTTTCTGACGTTACTGTGAGACTGCCCGCCCACATTTTACCAGTTCTTCTGCATCTTTGCACTATGATGCCAGCTGCGTCATTTAGTTTCCACTTAAAAGCCCTCCCCATTTTTCTTTTAACTTTTCGAGGGGAAAGCGGCAATGAAATTTCGTTGAAAATCCTGGATCTCATTAATTCTTAGGTCTTATACTAATGGTTTGTTTTAGCTAAATATACAAGAATGGCATTTTCTGTGATTCAGAGCTACACAAAAATATATATTACTCACTTTATGTTACAGGTCAATTAGCTTAGTTTCCTTTCACAAGTGACTTTCATATTCCATACAAAGAATTTAGAAAAACTATACAGAGAATAAAATTTCCTCTTTGTATGCCATTAGACTGAAAACGAAAATAGCTTGTTAAATCTAGGTTTTAATAATTAATTATACAGTGATGCAGTCAACTTCATATTCTTGTCAATATTTTGTTCATTTGGGGACATTTGAGAATCACAACTTTCCATTTTACTTTACAGAATCTAGACAAATGATGCAAAACATGGTTTTGAGTTAGATCTTAAATATATTTCAAGATTGGTCTCCATAGAGATCTAGCTACGTGAGTCTTGTGTAAGTAGAACAGTTTTTATTGATTGGCCGCCTGCTAAAATAAGTCTATACTACAGTAAAAACTTCAATAATAGTGGTTTAAAATGAAATATGTCGATTATAGAAATTTCTGGTTATCAAGGGGTTAACTAGCTCTCTATCTTGTGTACCCAGCCTGACACATTAAATGCTCAATATATATTATATGTACTTTATTTCAGAGCAGTTCAGGGAATTTCATGAACCAAATGCCTGTAAATTATAAAAAGCTCTTGAAAATGTAAGTTCTTATCATACAAAATCATAAACCTAAAAAGTGTAATTGACTGGGCTGAATTTAACCTGACCTCAGCTTGCTTTTAGGTCGTTTGCCTCTTGGGTGGAGGCAAATGAATAGAGCCAAAAGCCCTGGGCTACGAGTGTGAAGATACAGTTAGCTGTATCTTGAACACACATTACCTTTGGGTTCTTTGTTCCAAGCTCCTTATCTATAAATTAAATGAGCTCACAGTTGTGTTGGGATACTCTCCTGCACAGGGCGCTGATTTTGCTCCTCTCCATCTCCTTAATTTTCGTACTCATTAGTTACCTAATTTTCTCTACCTAGGAGTAGATTCCAGTCAATTAAAATTTGAATGTCCTGACCCACACCCCAAACACACACCAAAAAAAGAGGAAGGAGGGCAAGGGAGAAGAGGGAAAGCTTCCTGCCAAACAACAATAAGAATGAACAATCCTCTTTACCATCTCAGCACTACTAAAACAAAAATCATCCAAGAAAAACAGTCCCTGAACAGGAGCCACGTAGAAGCACACTGCAAATCAATAAGCCAATAAAACAAAGTAGAAATAGTGTACGTATATTTTATTAAACCATCTGATCTGATAATCCATATCAGTCTGGCAGGTTGAAAATTAGCCCAAGAAAAATTAACCTAATCTGATAGAAGCAGAAAAGGCCACTGGGTTATTTAAAGGATTTCTGGAGAGTATAGAGATACAGGCTTGGAAAACAGGCAGGAACAGGGGGTCTGGCAGCGGACAAGGACCCAGCCACAGTCACAGCCTGTGAAGATGCTGCTGATCCTGCACAGCCAGCAGTGGCTTTGAATGCTGCTGTTGGGACCATCACTGCTGCTACCTCTGGGAAAAGTGGGCATACTGTATGTCAGTGCCCTACACCCCTGCCACTTGGCATCACTAGCTCCTGTTGCTAGGCCTGGGTTGGGTGTGCCTGACTGGTCAAGCCTGGATCACAGGCTACAAACCCTAGCTGCAAGGGAGTCCTGAACATTCAGCCTGTATCTGGCTTTATCAGATTCTTAGTGAGAGGCCATCTCTGCCTCCCACCTAGACTCAGGAAGCGCATTTTGAGCTGGGCAGCCAAAAGAATGACAAAGGTTTGTTTCAGTATTTGATGCTACCTTACTACAACCATTATTTCTATTCTCATTAATGAGAAGACTTCCTGCTATGCCCGGTGAGGGACAGGTAATAATTATAATTGCAACAGATAACATTTATCAAGTGCTTACCATTTCCTAAGCCCTGTGTCAGGCCCTTTATATAGCTTTTAAGTTGTCACAACGATCCTATGTGGTAGGTACTATTATTTCCTTTTTATGGTTGAGGAAACTGAGGCACAGAATATTTGAGTAACTTCTGCAAAGTTTAGTAAGCAGCATAGCTGGGATTTAAAGCCAGGCAGTCTGGCCTGGGCCTCTTTGAAAGAGGATAAGTGACTTGTCATCTGCCACTTCGGTTTCGAGGCTTCCCAGCCTCCTCTTTTTCTTCAGTATACATTTTTGGGGAGTCCCTTTTGGCATTATGCTAGAGGTGAAGATCAATGAGGCTGACAGGCAAACTATCCATTCCCATACATTTCTATTAAGTAGAGACTGGAGGTGATTTGACACTGTTTCTTTGATTTATGCAAGGACAGGGAAGATGTAATAGGGACACCAAGCATTCTTCTCTCTGGTCTAGGTATATGTATGTGTGGAAGGAGGCTTCTCTGGGGAAGGATAAAATAATCAGGGGTCTTGGTCTATCATTTGTCTGGCCGCATAACCTCTAGCAGTAGTTCTCATTGCAGCTGTTTCACCTACACGACACTAGTTCACGTGCTGGACTATATTGAGAGAGAGGGAGGGGGTGGGGGCAGTGTCTATTTCCCAACCTCTACTCTGTGCCTCCACAGGGAATTCCAAAAAGACTTAAGCATTTCTTTCCTCAAGATTTCCAGTGATAAGATTCAAACCATACAAGCTGGAAGCTTGGGGAGGGATTGCAAAGTCAGCTGTTGTGCTCACTAGCTTTACTAAGGGGCTTACATTTACATGCACCATCCAACAACTCAAGGCCCTGAAGCCCACATCTCCAGAGTTCTCTCCCAGAGGACATTCCCCTGGCTGTTGGAGAGGGTCCCAAGAGGTCTCCGTCCACACCCTTCCTTATCACATATCCCGTCTCCCTTCTACCCCTCACTGCAAATGCAAAGGAATAGCAGCTGTGGATAATAATGAATTCTGCTGTTTTGAAGTCCCTTTGGGATGCGTGGGAGGTAACGCCCAACAGACACACAGGTATAAAACATGGAGCTCAAAAGAGATGTCTGGACTTGGGTGTCGGCAGTGAACAGTAACAGAAATCAGGAGAATCAATTAAGTTAAGGAGGGAGAGTGTTTAGAAGCACAGGGAGAGTAGAAGGTAGAACCCTGGTAAGCATCAGTGCAGGGAGGAAAGATGAAAGGGCAGCAAGAAAGGCAGTGAGAGGGAGGAGGAGACATAGGCTTCACACAGGCCAAGAGAGGAGCTCATTTCAATGAGGAGACAGCCAACTTTGTCTTAAGAAGCTGGAGATGTGAGCACAAACAGCTCCGGGGTCAACAGTTAGGATGCAGCAGAGAGGATGCAAAGATGAGAGAGCAGACAATTCGTTGAAGATGAAAAGAGAAGTGACAATAGCTCCGGGGCATCCAGGTGGAAGGAGGGTTTGTATTCTTTGCATAGGCTGGAGGAAGGGTTGGTAGAAAAGGAGAATTGATGATACAGGATGGTGGAGCAGAGTTCCATGGATGCAGAGGTTGGAACAAGGGCTAAGCCATGGGCTGAAGGGTTGCCTCTTCCTCTGAGGCAGGAAGAAAAGATAAAAGACCAGATGTAGACATAGATGAGTTTAAAAACAAAAGTGCTGCTTTGTAAGCTTTCAAAGTCATACGAATATAAGACTATTACCTATCATTTTATTTAGAACAGTTGCTTCCTTAAAAAGCCATCTCTACATTTAAAACATCTTGATGCTTTAATTTAGTAAAAACTAAGGTCAGGGACATTATTTAGACAAGAACCAAAACTTCCCCATCTCTGTAAACCGTTTCTCTAACAGAATGAAAGGAAATAATTAGTTTGTGCCTAAAACTCTCAGCTGCTATCATATCAATCACTATACAAGGTTAGGACTAACTGGAGATACAGTTAGTCATGGAAAGAAATATAAAAAGCACTGGGTTCAAACTCAGTTGCGTGCTGACTAAAACACTGTGGAATTTGAGAGGGAAAAGATAAATACGCTAGATTGCAGATTTCTCCCAAAGTAAAAATTTAGACGATGAGTATAAATAAACTCAAACAAATAGGGTCATCAAATCAAACTTTTCTCAGCCAAGGCAGGAGCCTATAAGTAGCTAAATATTTATCGTAACAGTTGGCTGTAGAAATCTTTGCTACATTCACCGTTAAAGCAAATGTGAAGTACTTTTCTCAATTAAAGGACAACTCATAATTTTTTAAACTCACAAAACATCATGTATCTTCTCTATCATCCTAATTTTATTAGGGTTGATGACATAGGTGGTTTTCTTAAGATCATATTTGCCATTTTAATGTGTAAGTAATGCACTATATAGAGAGTGGTAGAAGTTAGAAAAAAGGATAAACAGCTAATAGAAAAAAGGATGAACAGCTAATAGGTGCTAGGTCCTATGAGGTTATAATGATGGAAAGTTTGAGCTGTCAAAGAATTTTAGAGACAACCAGATCTGACACATACAATGATAACAACACAAGGTGGTCCAGGCTCATTGCCACGACAGTAGCAAAGGAAAGAATGATTCCTATTTGGTTGTAGATCCAGGAAGCCACACAGGGGACAGTTCATGTGACCTGGGGGTTGTGGTAGGTTGAAAAAATCCCCCCCCAAAGATATATTAACTTCCTAATCCCTGGAACTTGTGAATGTTACCTTATAAGGCAAAATCATGGATGTTACCTTATTTTGCAAAAGAGTCCTTGAAGATTTAAGGATTTTGAGATGAGGAGATTATCCTGGATTATCAGATGAGCCCTAAATCTCACCACAAGTGTCCTTATGAGAGACAGGCAGAGAGAAATTTGACACACAAACTCACATGCAGAGAAGGATGGAACAGAAAGAGCTGCAGTCACAATCAGCAATGCCAACAGTCACCAGAAGCTGGAAGAGGCAAGAAACAGATTCCCCTAGAGCCTTCAGAGGGAGTGCAGATATGCTGATCCCCTGATTTTGGACTCTTGGCTGCCAGAATTGTGAGAGAATAAATTTCTGTTGCTCTAAGCCACCCCGTTTGTGGGAATCTGTTATAGTAGCCACAGGAAACTAATACAGGGGTCTTGAAGGATGAGGAGGGTTTCACCAGATGAGAACTACAGCGTGTGGAAAGGGGCAGTTTATTTTGAGAGAGGGGTAGGATAAAGGCAATAATATGGATAAAAATGAGTAAATTTTCTAACGAATAGTTCAGCTCAGGTATGATGTAAATATAGAGGGCTAGGTAGGAAAAGAAAGATGGGGCAGTTATTTTGCAATAAGGACACAGGTACATTTTTGAGCAGAAAAAGGACATAATCAGCGCTATGCAGAAGATATACTTCTATCAGCTTGCAGAAAGGTTTCTGGACTTGTTAGAATAATTTACAGACAGTCTATATAACATGGAATTATGTTTACATTTTTTAACCTTTTATTTTGAAATAAACTTGTATTTTTATTATGATACTTTTTATTCTGACAATTTCACTCTATAGACGCCTTTAATCTGGAAAAGTTACAAATTCTTATTTTGTCTTTCATGACCTTGACATTTTTAAGAGTACAGGCCAACTAAATTATAATGTCATTCTATCTGGGATTGTCTGATATTTCCTCAGGATTAAATTCTGGTTCTTATTGGGCAAAAGTAGCATGGAAGTGATGTTGAGTTCTCAGTATATATCAAGAGCACATAATGTTGGTTTGCAACGTTACCTTGATCATTTGATTTAAGTACTGTCTGCCAGGTTTCTCCACTGTAGACTTGCTATTATTTATGATTAATAAGAATCTGGTAGGGAGACATGTTGAGTGTATATAACTATTCTGCTACTAATCAAAATTTTCACTCACTAGTTTTAACATCTACTGATGTATCTTGCCTGAATCAAGTATTTCTGTGATAGTTGCCAAATGGTGATTTTTCTAATTTTATTATTTCTTTTGCTGATTGGCAAGAGATTTCCTCTCCACCCCTATCTGTCTGTATACCTATCCATCCAACAATATGGGCTCATCTATCAGTATTTATCACCACCTATCAGTATTTATCAGTATGGACTCATGGATTCTTATTTTATTCAATAGATTATAATCTATTACTATCATAATTAATTTTCACAAGCCAATGGTCCCATATTTGGCCAGCAGCCCTTCAAGATGATTCCTGTGTCCCTTTGACAGCCCCCATCATTCACTGAACACTCTTACTTTCTGAAACAGCAGGATATTTCTGCCTCATTTTGTACTTTCTCAGTCCCAGCCTCAGTCAATCAACCATTTCACCAAGAAGCTCTGTTTCCTTTTACTGGAGAATGGGGCAGAATGAATTTAGAAACCAAAATCTAGGTACTCGATATGCCCATTGCTACTGGAGTGTCATTGGCTCTAGGTTCACTCAGGGGAGAGAGCTTGAAAATCTATATACATTTGTATATACATACATGCATGAATATAAACATATCCACATTTCTTTCTTCCTATCTATCTATCCACCTATCCATCATCTATTTGAAAACCCATGCATTCACACCAATACTTTCCATTCCAAATAAAAACCATAGGGTTCATTCTAGCATTTTCCTTTTTAATGTATATAACTACTTTTCTAACAGTGAGAAATATGGTTCCTATTATTTACAATATATTACTTTTTGCTCAGTCCTAGAATACATAGAAAGTAACTTCAGAGTTGCTACCCCATACCTCTGTGAAAACTTAACTAGACTTTAAAATTTATTTACTGTTCTTTTTAAAGTCTTAAGTTTAAGGGTATGTCATCAAATACAGTGATCTAAAGTTACTTGGATTCATTAGTTTTCCCCCTCACTTCAGCGTGACTACGCTATTCATTTGAATTACGGTTAGGTTTACTTAGGTCTACTTGTATATAGTTTTAGAGTTTTTCCCTATCTTTATGTGCACGTATGTTTATTTTCTTATGTTTTAGTATGCGAAACATTAACTAGTTTCAAAAGCCAGAACTTTATAAATAGGTGTATTCAAAAGTGTCACTCTCTTCCTTTCTTCTTTCTGTTTCTCACTCCTAATTCCTTACCACCTGTGTTAGTTTCCTATTGCTGCTGTAACAAATTACCACAAACTTAGTAGTTTAAAACAACAGAAATTTATTCTTTGATAGTTCTGGAGGCCAGAAGTTTGAAAGGAGTCTTATGGGGCTAAAATCAAGGTGACAGCAGGAGCAAGCTCCCATGGAAGCTCTAGGGGAGAATCTGTTTCCTTCCCTTTTCCGGTGTCTAGAGCTGCATTCCTTACATTCCTCAACTCCATTTTCAGAACCAACAGCATAACATCTTCTGACTCTTCTTCCCTCTGTTTCCATCATAAGACTTTCTCATCTGCCTGTAGTCAAATCTCCCTCTGCCTGCCTCTTATAAGGATACTTGTGGTTACATTTAGGACCTACCTCGATAATCCCAGATAATCTCTCCATCTCAAGATACCTTATTTATTTGTTTATTTATTTATTTTTTGGCCGTGCCACAGGGCATGCGGGACCTTAGTTCCCCTACCAGGGAATGAACCCTTGCACCCTGCACTGGAAGTGCGGAGCCCTAACCACTGCACTGCCAGGGAATTCCCTCAAGATACCTAATTTAATGATATCTACAAAGACTCTTTTTCCATATAAGGTAACATTCACAGGTTCCAGGGCGGCCATTTTTGGTGGCCACTACTTAGCCAACTATAGGTATCTAATCTTAATAGTATCTTGTTTATGCTTCCTGTGTTTCTATTTGTACAAATGATTAGATACATGTGTGTTTTCTCATTTCCCATTCTTTCTTACACAAAAGGTGACATAGTATAAAAACGCTTGCATTTTGTCTTTTTCACTTAACAAAATATCCTGGAAATCACTCTACATTAGTTCACAGAAAATGGCCTCATTCTTTTTACACCTTCAGAGTACTCTGTTGTATGGATGTACCACAGTTTATTCACACACTCTCCTATGTATAGGGATTTAGGTTTTTTCTGATATTTTGCAATTACAAATAATACTACAGTGACTAACTTTGTGTACAGAATTTTCATACTGTTGGAGTTGTAGCATCGGGGTAGATCTAATTTGCATTTCACTTATAATGAGTGATTTTTTTTTTTTTTTGCGTTACGCGGGCCTCTCGCTGCTGCGGCCCCTCCCGCCGCGGGGCACAGGCTCCGGACGCGCAGGCTCAGCGGCCACGGCCCACGGGCCCAGCCGCTCCGCGGCACGTGGGACCCTCCCAGACCAGGGCACGAACCCGCGTCCCCTGCATCGGCAGGCGGACTCCCAACCACTGTGCCACCAGGGAAGCCCATAATGAGTGATTTTTGAAGATATTTTCATATTTTTGAGAAATGTGTATGTGCAAATTGTCTCCCTGTTAGTTATGTCTCTTATTATTTTTTGTTGTTCAAAAGTTTTTTTTTTAACATAGTCAAATGTATCAATTTTATTTTTTATTGCATCTGAATTTCAAGTCATAGTTAGAAAGTCTTTTCCTACATCCAGGCTATAGAGAAAATCATACATGGTTTCTTCTAGTACTTACAAGGTTTCATCTTGGACATTTATATCCCTGGTCCATTTGGAGTTTATTCTTGATTATAATGTGAGACTTGGTTCTAATTTTATCTTTCTCCAAATAGCAAACCAGTTGTCCCACCAGTATTTATTAAAATGTCCATCTTTTCCCAAGTGATTTGAGATACCATGTTTGTCACATACTAAATTTCCATATGTATTTGAATCTATTTCTGGGACTTCCTATTTTATTACACTGGTCTATTTGTCAATTTATGCACCAGTACCATGAGTAGATAAACAAACCAGATTTATAGTGTATTTTAACAACTGGTAGGGCTAGTATCCCTCATAAACTTTTCTTTTTCAGTGTTTTCCTGGCTATTTTTTCATGCTTATTTTTCCACATAAACTTTAATAACTTGTCTAACTCCATAAAAATCTTATTGGTACTTGTTAAATTTATAAAGTAACTTAGATAAAACTGGTATCTTTATGACATTAAGGAATGTCTTTCATTTGTTTCAAGTCTGTTTTTGTATCTTTCAGGAGTGCTTTAAAATTTTTCTCATATAAGATTTGCACATTTCTTGATAACTTAATTCTAAAACATTTTATCTTCTGTTACTACTGTATTCTCTACTTTCTGGGTCCAAAGTAAAAATATCCATAAGATCTACCTTATTAATTATGCTATTTACATCTATATTTCTTTCCCTCACTTATTTTTTGTTTACTTGGTCTGCATGTACTGAAAGTGGCATATTAAAAGTTTCCTGCTACTAACGTATTTCTCTCCATGTTTCTTTGCATGTCCTATGATTTTTGCTTTATAAATGTGTTGCTGAGTTATTTGGTGAATAGAATTTATAACTGTTATATATTCATTGTGAATTGGGACATTAAAACATGTCCTTCATTGTCTAATTTAATGCATTTTGGTTTAAATTCTACTTTATTTATTTTTTTTGGCGGTACGCAAACCTCTCACTGCCATGGCCTCTCCTGTTGCGGAGCACAGGCCCCGGACGCGCAGGCTCAGCAGCCATGGCTCACGGGCCCAGCCGCTCTGTGCCACGTGGGATCCTCCCGGACCGGGGCACGAACCCGTGTCCCCTGCATCGGCAGGCGGACTCTCAACCACTGCGCCACCAGGGAAGCCCTAAATTCTACTTTGGTATCTGGATCATAACCTCCACTTACTTATCATTTCCAGTTGCCTAGTAAACCTTTGCCCATTCTTTTAGTTTTAGACTTTCTGACATTCTGATTTAGGCATGTCTCATTTTCAGCAGCTTTCTTTGTGAATCAAATTGAAAATCTTTTTTCTTTTAATAAGTTAAACCTATCCATATTTATTAATATGGCATATATTTAGTCCCACTGTCATATTATTTTATGTTTAAATTATTTTATCTAATATTAATGACATTAATATTGTTATAGTTGTTATATTTCTTTCTGTACATAATGCTTTTTCCTTGTTCTTTTGATTTTTAAAGTTTCTTTTTGTATTTAGGAAAGTTTGTAGTGTTATTCTAGTGGTTATCTTTGTCCTCATACTTTTTATAAAGCCCTTAGTTGTCTTTCTAACTTAACCTTTTATTATCTGATTGGTCAATTTTAATATTATCCTTTAACCCCCACCTACTGCTATATCACAATCAATGAACTTATTCTACTTTCCTCTTTCTCTCTCCCTCCTCCCATTTTTACTTGCATTATTTCTGCTATGTTAGAACCGGTTACACATTACATATAACATTATTCTTTGAGCTTTGTTCTCACCTGGTTTTAGTTTTAGGTCTACATTAAATATACTGAATGATTGCCATCACGTCTTTTGATGAAGTTTTGCTACTTGGTTGAATGGAAATCACTTTTTCAAAGATTCTTCAAGAAAGGCTCATGTATACAAAATTCCCTGAATTTTTCATGTTAAAAACTCATTTTGGGGCTCCCCTGGTGGCACAGTGGTTGAGAGTCCGCCTGCCGATGCAGGAGACACGGGTTCGTGCCCCCGTCCAGGAAGATCCCACATGCCGTGGAGCGGCTAGACCCGTGAGCCATGGCCGCGGAGCCTGCGCGTCCGGAGCCTGTGCTCCACAATGGGAAAGGCCACAACAGTGACAGGCCCGCGTACCGCAAAAAAAACAAAAAACAAAAAACTCATTTTCTATTGCCTTGATACTTGAAGGACAGGTTGACTGAATATCCTTGATTTACACTTTTTTTTCTTTGTGTTTTTATAAAAATGCTATTCCACTGCTGCCTTTCTTGTATGTTATTTTTGAGCAGGCTGGTCCCAGTTTAATTCTCTTGTCCTTGGCATTTCTTATCTTTTTTGTTTCAAGGCTTAGGTATTTTTTCTTTACCTTTGAAGTCCAATAGCTTTACTTGCATATGTTTGGGAGCTGACAATTCTGGTTTAATTTCCTCATGTAATTTATGGGTATATAGAATTATCAATATATCTTCTTTCACATTCTGAACATTTTTTGGATTTTAAATATAGTTCTGTTTCATCATTTTGTTTAGGCAGTTTAGGGACTGCCATTATTTGTATGTTTTTTTCTTCTTTCTCTTTCATTTCAACCACTTCTCTCTGATCCTAATTACTTTAACTTTGTATCTCATTTTCATTATCTTGGTTATTTTTCTGCCTTTTTCAATTTCCCTTATTAAATTTTCACTTGATCTTATTTTCCCCCAGAATCTTTGCAATTTATTCTTCACTTCTGTGATAATTTTTGTCTTTTACTCCTATTTTCTTTCCTGCATTCAACCTATTCCCTTCTCATTTCTTCCTGTTTCTTTTTTTGTTTGTTTGTTTCTATTTTTGAATTTTTGAATTTCTGGTTCAAGGTGGTTTTTCATATTCCCAAAGTGGATATTTAATTCACTTTGGAGTTTGTGTTGTAGTTTGTTTGTTTTTTTTCTGCTTTGGGTTAGTTTTTTTGGGGGGAAGCACTTTTTATCAGCTGAAGTTGTCTTGTTTTCTGTTTTCTTCTTATAATATCTTTGTGTATATTTACTCTGTTTTCATCTACTCATTTCAAAGATTTTTGAATGGTTTATAAGATTTCAGGTTCAAGGGTGTCCTCTTCTGCAGTTAAATACTTTCTTAATGGATGATTCTTGTGTGTTTACGTGTATGTATGTATGTGTGTGTGTGAGTGATATGGGCTAAAGATTGCATATTTTCACAGCTTTGGATCTCGTTTTTCTTACTTGACCCTAAATTTCCTTTTACTTCTTTTCCTCTTCACCAGGTTCCAAAATGTGCCTCTCCATTCCTTTTTTCCCCTTCGATACCAGAAGCAATGGTTTTCACACACTGGCACCTTGAATTATGTGCAGCTTTAATTTTTAAAAATACATAGTAAGTGCTTTGATCTACGAGGGTTCTTTACCAGTATGTTAGCACAAAAGCAGACTTTCTCTTTTTTGTGGTTATCTTAGATCAATCATAGGTCCACCAAGAGCCTTTTTCTTTTTTTGTGGCAGGAGAATGGGACACAGCTTGCCAAGATTTGGTTTTTATGTTTTCTACTTCCAGATAATTTGAAGTTTGGGCATTCTTAGTTATGCAGATGGCATGAGTTTTGTGCAGTTTTATTTGTTATCTATTCTGTATTCAGCTTTTTGGAGAATGATTTGGGAGATTCAGATTTACGCCGTGATGTCTGCTATTATGTTGGCTACCCAGGAATTCCACCCCTAGTGTTATTTTGATGAAAAATAACACTCTGCACAAGGAATTTTTAAAAGAAAAACAATGCAGCTCATCCAGGTTTTGCGAGTAAAGGGGCAACCAGACACCTCATTCTCTTTCTGATACCTTGTCCTGGGTTGGAAGGAGGGGGCTGCTTATGGTTTGGGAATCTTTTCCTAAAGGATGAACATAAAGTTATTTACTCCTCCTCAACATGACAAGTCCCTATCTTTCCCATTCCAGGAAGAACCAGAAGAGGAGGGTAGTCTTGAGTCTGATCAGGTCTATGACTCAGGCTCTGATTTATCTGGTGCGTCCTATCTCCCTTCCCCTCAAGTTCCTATGCATCAGAGTTAGGATTATCTTTTACTTCTGCGAGAGCTGGTGGAGGGAATAGTCACCCAAAGGCTTCCTTAATGCTTGGGTTCCTTATAAGACCTGTACATTCACTCAGTTTACCATAGAATTGGGAGCAGCCAGAGGGTGAGGTGACCCAATACTACTGAGCTAAATACCTGGGTTTTGGCTTCAACTTTGCACTAATAGAACATTAGGACTGTTCGCATCATGACTTGGATCCCTGTTTACCTTAATCACCCCAATAGTTCCAAACCTTCAAGTTGTCCACTGTTATCTGGGGTCCTAGTCCCATATTGCCAGTATGTCTGCCCCTCTGAGCCAATCCCCCATTCTTCCTATTCCTCTCGAACACTTCCTCTGAGCCCTTTAAAATTCCCTTTTTTAAATGTCTCATCTTTCTTTTAATGCACGTCCTCTGCTCCTGGAGGACCTACTTACTTCCTCTGTAGCCTGTAGCCCTCTCAAGAATTGACTGCTTTTCCGTCCACTCCCCACATATTTCAGGGCCAGGGTTGGTGTCCTCTCTTCTCCCATCACTGCTAACAAACAATTTTTCCTCCTTCCTTTTTCTAAGCCCTAGCTGATCTGAACTGTAGCCATCTGGACACAGTATCTCTCTTTGTTTCTGCAATGTAGCCTGCTAAGGTTCTTCTAATCATCCATTATTGATGACATTAGCTTCTGTTTCATCATCTTTCTCTCTACACCTGCTCCACTCTTGTGGACATTGCTATTTATGGGGAAACTCATCTAATAATAATCATTCATTAAACTTCTCACCTCCATTAACTTTTCTTCCACCCCATCTCAGCCTGGAACCTTGGCATTATGGTCACTGAATGACCTCCAAAATCTTGAATTCAAGTGTGATATTCTTTGACTACTGCCTCCAATTCTTCCAGCTCACTTACTCTTGTACTCCTATTTAAATAATTCCTCAATTTCTCTGAGATCTCCAATCCATTACCTTCAGTACTTTTTCACTATCCATCATCACCGTTATACAGTTATTTCCCTCCTTATCCAGCTTACAGTCCATGGTCCTCCATGGGACTCAATCACTTACAAACATCCTCAACTCTCACCCCTCTCTCCTTGTATTACATCACTTGATTAAATCTCAACATTAGCTGAGTCCAATGATCTACTTCCTCAGCAGCACCTACACTGAAGCTGTTGAGTGTTGCTGGGTAAAAGTCACATAACTTTCACCCTAAAACTCCATCCCTTGACTTTGTCTCCCACCTCAACCACAGCACTATTTCTCTCCTTCTCTTCCTTCTCTACAGTTATATCCAGTCTGCCATCTCACATTCACGCTTCAACCCACTTTCCTCTGGGCTTGCATCCTTATCAGCGCACTGAAACTGCTCTTGTCAAGGTCACCAAGAACTCCTATATTATCAAATCTGGTGGACTCTTGATCTCCTAGCAGCATTTGACATAAATGACACTTTACTTTCTTGGTTCCTGTAGCTTCATACTCTCTGGCTTTCTGGCTCTTTCTTCTAAGCCTGAAATCTAAGTATTGGAGTCAGTGTTCCATCCTATTTCTTCTTAATTACCTGCCCTTTATGTGGGTGATTTCATCCAGTTCCATGGCTTTAAATGCTGATGCCTTCCAAATTCACACCTTCAGCACCACCGTACTTCACTCCTGTGCTCCAGATTCATTCAATAGCTATTTGATCTCTTTACTTGTATGCCTGTTTAACATCTCAGTCTTAAGAGTCTAAAATACAGCTTCTGATCTCTCCCATAATTCACCATTTCAATAAATGGCACCATCATTCAGCTGTTCAGCCAACAATTTACACATCATCCTGCATTTCCCCTTTCCCTCATATGTGGCAGCCACGAAAACGTACCTCTCAGATGTCTGATTACAGGGAGCATTACTGACTGATGTACTCCACATGCTGTGCTCTGAAATCTATCACCGTGTTCTAGGCTGCACTTCCCACTGACTGCTCCCAGCCAGTGACTGAGTATGGCAGGGATACTAAGGCAGGCCTATTCCTAGGAGACATAAGACTCCTTTGATGAGGGACATGGGCTTGAAAACTCCTCATTGGCTTTCCTGAAACTTTCTTGAACTGCATCATATCCACTTTTCCTAATCTGCATCTAGTCTAAAGGCTCTCTCAGTCCCCTTCAGATCCCTCCCTATTTTTTCCTCACAGGTGTCTCCCCCAATAAACTTTTTGCAGGTTTAATCTGATCTTGCTGTCCACTTCACACAGAACCTGAACTAACACATTATAGCTGATCATCAGCAAATTTAGTGTCATTTCTATTTCCTAAATACATTTCTTGCACTCATCCACTTCTCTCTATCACCATCACCACTTGAGTAGAAGCTATGCCATTTGTCCCCTGGATTCCTGCAACAGCTGCCTACATTCATTTTATGCCTTTTCAATCCATTCTCATTACAGTAGCCAGAGTGAGTTTTTAAAAATATTAAATCGATCATGCCATTTCACTGCTTAAAACCTTGTAATGGTTTCCCATATGCTTAGAGTAAAATTTAAACTACTTCTGCCACAAGATGCTTTAAAAGCTGGTTCCTGCCTCTCTTCTCAGCTTCATCTCTTATCACCTTCCCCCTGGTCCCCATGCTCACCAAGCTCCAGACAAACTAACTTCCCTTCCAAACAAACTTCCCTTCCTATAAACTGTCAAGTCCTTTCCTGCCTCAGGGCCTTTCCACTTGGTCTCCCTTTTTCCTAAAATATGCTTCCTCCATCTCTTCGGAGGATAGGCTCATTCTCATCCTTAGTGCTCAACTTAAATGTCCCCTTATCAGTGAGAACTTCTCCCAAGCCATCATCTCCATCCAACATTATCCTATTTCCTCCCAAGTGGTTATCACTGTCTGTAACTATTTTGCTTAGTGTCTGTTTCTGCCACTTGAACAGGAGTAGGCAAATTATGGTCCACGGGTGGCCCACGCTCTAAGAATGGTTTTTACATATTTAAGTGTTTGAAATATTTAAGAATATTTCATGACACATGAAAATTATATGCAATTCAAATTTCAGTAACCATAAATAAAGTTAGAACGTAGTCACTCTCATTCGTTTATGTATTATCTATGGCTGCTTTAACACTACAACAGCAAAGCTGAGTAGTTATGTATGGCCCATAATATTTAAAAATATTTTATATATAAATATATAAAAGCCTAAAATATTTACAGATAAAGTCTTCTGACTGCTGCACTAGAATGGAAATGCCATGGGACATTAGGTCAGGGACATTGATTGTCCTGTTCAGTCCTCCACTCCCAGTGTCTGGTCCATAGCTAGTGCTCAATAATTGTAGGTTGAACAAACCTTCCTCCTCTCCTGGGTACTATCAATATCTGAGGGGGTAGGTGGGCTTACCTCTCATTGGCTTATTCCCTTCTAAGACACAGTGAGAAAAATTAGGAACCAATTATTATTGAGTCTGGGAGAGTACCTTGAGAATAGAACTGTGTTTTATTCATTTTGAAATACCTAGCAAAGTCTCTTGCACAAGGTAGGCTGCAGCTGGAAACCAAAAGAACTCTTGGGGTTACTGTTAAGAGGAAATCAGTGCACGCAAAGCATTTAGCAGAATCTCAGGGGTACAGAAGTATTCAATAAATGTTTGCTCCTGCCTCAATTTTCCTTACTGTAACAGGAATAAAAATATAGGGCTGTCACACAGACTAAATAAAACAAGAATGCTCTGTGTGAAACAGCTTTGTAAGCCACAAACACTATCCAAATGTACAAACATTCAAGTGCAATATATGAATGACTCTTGGCATTGAGCAACCCAGTTTGGAGGGAAGGGCCCTCCCTCATCTAGAACTGAAAAGACCTAACTCATCCTAACTCTTACCGCTTATTAACTGACCCTAGACGATCGCAACTTCGGTGCTGTTTTCTTCATGTGTAAGAGCCGCCTCTGAACGGACAAGACCGTCCCTCGGGGATCCAGCCTGCGTCTCTCTGCGTGTCCTTTCCTTTCCCGGCATGGTACCGAGACTGCCAGACCTCGCGGCCTCCCCAAAGCAGGCGGCGGCGGCCGGAGGTGGGGGAACCAGCCCGGGGGCGGGGCTCTGGAGGGGCGTGTCCTAGGCGTGTCCGGGGTGGGGCCTTCGTCTCCCGGCCGTCGCCGCCAGGCTGACAAGCACTGAGGCGGCCCTGGAGCCGCGCTGCTACACGAGTTGCCGAGCAGGCGGGGAGGCGCTCACTTCCGTGTCGGGCCCCGTGGCGTCCGGCGCCCTTGTCAAGGGTCGGGCGGGCCGCAGGTCAGTCGGGGAGGCCGCCTATCCCGCCCATCCCCTGCGGAGGAGCGGGGCGCCGGGTCGGCCGCGGGCCCGGGAGGCGGCAGGGCGCCCTGAGGAAGGGCCCGGGCCACGCTGTTAACACGGGCGCCCGGGGCTGCAGGCTCGGGCTTCGGGCCGATTCGGGATCCCAGGACCGCGGGGACACCCCCGCGGGGCTTTGTGGTGTCCCAGCCCCTCCCCTTTCGTCCCGTGTCGTGGGAGTCCCTTGAGCGTTTCTCAAAGTAGTGTCCGCGGGGGGACTCCCGACCCCACCTAAGACTTTTGAACCAGAGTCTATGTCGCGGTCCGGGGGTTTGCATTTTCAGGAAGTGTCCCTGATGGTTTTGGTGCAGGTGGTCACGGAACCGCAGTCTGGGCACGCTACCCCCAGAGGGCTGGGCACTGTCGACCCGGCAGGGAGTGCAAGTGGGTGCATTTGAGGGTGGGGCCCTGTGACTGGCCTTGAAATGGTGATGGTCCTCTGCCTTAGGGGTATCTCTTGAATCCTTGCGCCTCGGGTGCTGCTGTGTTCCTATTGCCATCCACCGGAGTCTTCAGACGGACAGACGCGTAGTGAGTGAAGTGCCCAGGTCAGGAGCCTTAGGAGTGAAACAGTGCTGAAGGAGTCGGTGTGGGGTGCAGCTGGAAGAACTTGGAGTTGGTCCTGCTGACCTGGATTGGGGCTGACTCCACCACTTACGGCAGGACAGCCCTAGCATAGACCCTGCACACATTACTATTTCTTTCTCCAGTGTCCTCACCTGTCAGTAGGGACAGTAACTCCTACCCAGTAGGGCTTTTGTGTGAATGAGGTAATGTCTGTCAAGTGTCTCCTACAGTGGCTGGCACATAGCGTTCAGTAAATGGGAATTGTTAAGGGTGATGCAGTTTATAGTCCCCCAAATTAGGGATTAGTCAAGTGGAATAATATGTGGACAGGGGTACAAAGTATATCTGGGACAACTGTGCAAGGATTCTAACTGGGGGTGCTTGGGAAGGTCATGTAAGCAGTGAGGTTTGCCTGCAGCTTTGAAGAATAGATAGGATTCCAGGGAGCTGGTAACAGGGACAGTGTGAACCAGTTCCATTCCAGGCCTCAGAAGTGGTTCTTTCACATGGTTCGTTGTTGGGCTGCTCCTTGGACTTTTAGGCAGTGTAGGAAGTCACGTTGGTAAGTGGATTCTGAAGGCTGGACTGTTGGCCCATAATAGTTTCTGTCTACTGTGTTTCACACACATGGTGTTCCTCAGGCTCTAATGGTCTCCTCTTATTGGAAATTGGCTAAATTGGAGCATCTATGAAAGGATGCTCAAAGTTGATGGCAAAGTGAATGGCCATGCATGTAGTTGAGCCTATTGGTAGCCATTTTACACTTGCTATGAAATGTGAAGATACATTGGGAGGACATTTTTCCTCAGGGTATTGTTTTAGGTTCTGTAGGAATGCCACAGTCAGCTGTGGTTCATCTATCTCCAGAATGGATTAAGAAATAAAATCCTTAAAATGTCTCTAAAGGTTCAGCTATTTCAAAGGGAAGAAGCCAGATGATTGAGAGATGTCATCTGTTGTTCTTCTGGACCAGTTTGGCTTTTGGTATACATGGAATTCTGACCTCAGTTGATAAATTGTATATTCCTTAGTTACCTAACTTAAGAATTACAACTACTGTTGTTAATAATTTCTGCTCTTATGTTTCCTTAAATCTCCAGAGCCAATATAAAGTCCTTCAGTATATACCCTCTTGTAAATTTTTATATTATTATAGGTAATATTTATCATTTATTGAGTACTTACTCTGAGCCAGAGACTGTTCTATATGCTTTTTATATTTTCTGTCAATTACTCCTCTGATAGTCCTTTGAGGTAGGCATCATCCTTCCCTCCAATTTAGAGATGGGGAAACAGGCAGAAGAGGGTAAGTATTTGCCCAAGGTCCCAGGCTAGTAAGTGGTAGAGCCTAATAGCCTGATTCCATGCTACATGCTGTTTCCCTCTGCAAGTCTACACAGCTCCCTCAGACTTACTGTAGTTTAAAAAGATATGTGAATACTGAAGATCATAAGCACGCCTCACCTTTGCTTTATATGTAACAGACAATGCATTATCTCGTTTAATTCTTTAAACAGTCATTTCAACAGCTCTGATTTGGTTGGTAATACTTTATTATCATTTACAAATCCTCTGAGCCAGAGTTTTCCAGCTTCTCAGCATATCTCAAACTTCTTTTATTACATTACTTCTTCTATTACATTAAGTCCTTCGATTCAGTATTGCCGGTGCTGAGGAATTTGTTTTAAACCACTTTAGAATGTATTTATTTTTATTACCTATTTCATGTATTGTTGGAAATGTCAATGGTGATTGTCCTTTGTTTTTACAGAGGGGTACTGTGAGCACCATTGTTTTGCAGTTTCTGAAAGTGTTTCGAGGCAAAACTTCAGGCGTTGGAGAGACCAATGGAAGGTCACAAGGCAGAAGAAGAGGTGTTGGATATTCTTCGACTGAACGTGGGTGGCTGTATTTACACAGCCAGGCGGCAGTCCTTGTGCCGCTTTAAGGACTCAATGCTGGCATCCATGTTCAGTGGTCGTTTTCCTCTAAAAACAGATGAATCAGGTAAATATCTAAAGTCTGTAAGCATTATCATGAATATTCATTAAAATAGGAGTCTACTTTAAATTCCCTTTAATTTTTCTAATTACAACAGAATGTATTAGCTTACTCTGTTAATTACTGAGATCATTGGGACTGTATGGAGATTCATTAAGTACATGGAGAAATTAAATACCAGTTTCTAGAATCTGTGATGCTGTCGCTAAAAGTTGACAAAAAAGTGAATGTGTGTAAAGGCCAACCATCACCTAATTATGGGGATTAATCATATTTTGAAAGTTGTTCCATTCATACAACTCAATGGGTAAAGGTATTGAGCCTGATTAAATATATTAGCTTCTCTCTGTGTTCTTCAAGTTAAAAAATGTATTTCTCTGGAGAAAGGAGCTGCCCTCATAGCTGACAGGGCAGGTACTGTCAGTGTAGAATTAGTGTTAAACTCACACCTAGTCCAGCTGCAGAGCCTTGTGTGGGCAGATGTGTATGCCTAAGAAAACATCAGTTCAGTGATACCGTCAGTCACCCAGGACTGAAAATTGGTGTTTCAGAAGAAACTGTAAAATACAAGGGTTAGGGTCCTGGGGCCACTCTCTGCTTTGAGTGCTCTGGGGTTCACTGAACCTACTACTGGTGGTAAAGAAACTTCAGCAGAGCAAGTAAGGCTTTTTGTACATCTTAGGCATTCTGGGGCTCGTAGAACCCACTCTTGGTCTGTGTTAGAAAAAAGGGATTGAGGAGCTCAGAGCATGAGGGGCTGTTAGTAACCCTGGGTCTGGAGAGATTGCTTTGCCAGATGAATGGCAGTTGGAAGAATGGAAAACTCACTGATGTCTGGTGCCCAGGACTGGATGTCCATCTGGACAGAAAGTTTGTTGGTGTAAAGGTGGTAAGCAGGGACTGAGTTGTTTCCTCTGCCCCTAAGTTTTTACCTTCTTAATCCCATCTTAAACTAATCAAGGGAGGAAGGAAATCATTGAGTAACCTCACACAGAAGTGTTTTTTTGTTTTCTTAATTCTGCTGAATTGTCTACAAAAAGTCTTTTATCATAAAGTAGTACCAGTATAGCATTTCTTTTCTAAAGTTTCATACAAAGGAACTAACCTGATAAGTCTGAACAAATGGCATGCCCATAGCTAGGAACCCAGGGTTTATTTGTTGGCAACACTGCAGGTCGACTTGTAGTGTCACTGACATACAAATGCTGGACCTCATTATACCCTCATTAGGGAGGAACTCCATACACCTTTCCTGGCCCAGCTGGGTTGAGATTAGTGGTAAGCTTCTGTTTCTACCAGCAGTCTAAGGTCTCCATGGCTTTTGCAGAGGCCATAGTGGGAATATAGTCCTTGATTTCTAATGGAACTCAGAATACGTTTTCCTTGTAGGTGAGAATACAGAGGCTCCCCAAATTTGACTAAACCTATTTGAACACTAGATACTAACTTTCTTTTGAGAAAGAAACATTTCTAATTGTAGAGGTCTTCAGTCTAATTCTAGTTTGACGTGTTGAAATTTCACCGTGGTCATATTTATCTATTCAATCATTTTTGAACTGAATATTTTCTAGGGGCTTGTGTTATTGACCGTGATGGACATCTATTTAAATACCTTTTGGATTATCTTCACGGAGAAGTTCACATTCCCACAGAGGGGCAAACCCGCATTGCTCTGCAGGAAGAAGCTGATTACTTTGGCATCCCTTATCCGTACAGCCTGTCTGACCACTTGGCCAATGAAATGGAGACATATTCTTTAAGGTCAAATATAGAACTTAAAAAGGTCTTGGCATTTTCTTAAGTTTTACAATATATGTATGAATGTTTATCTAATATTCATTTATTATACATTTATTATGCACAAAGCAATGTATGTTATTTTGTATAGCCCATGTTGTAACATAAACCAAAATGAGACCGTTTTACTTCTTACAATATTTTTTAACTGTATTATATACCTTTATTTGTTTTGTTTTGATTTTTTGAATTTTATTTTATTTTATTTTTTTATACAGCAGGTTCTTATTTTTCATTTTATACATATTAGTGTATATATGTCAATCCCAATCTCCCAATTCATCCCACCACCACCACCAGCACCCGCCACTTACCCCCCTTGGTGTCCATACATTTGTTTTCTACATCTGTGTCTCTATTTCTGCCCTGCAGACCAGTTCATCTGTACCATTTTTCTAGGTTCCACATATATGCGTTAATATATGATATTTGTTTTTCTCTTTCTGACTTACTTCACTCTGTATGACAGTCCCTAGATCCATCCACGTCTCTACAGATGACTCAATTTCATTCCTTTTTATGGCTGAGTAATATTCCATTGTATATATGTACCACTTCTTCTTTATCCATTCATCTGTTGATGGGCATTTAGGTTGCTTCCATGTCCTGGCTATTGTAAATAGTGCTGCAATGAACATTGGGGTGCATGTGTCTTTTTGAATTATGATTCTCTCTGGGTATATGCCCAGTAATGGGATTGCTGGGTCATATGGTAATTTTATTTTTAGTTCTTTAAGGAACCTGTATACTGTTCTCCATAGTGCCTGTATCAATTTACATTCCCACCAACAGTGCAAGAGGGTTCCCTTTTCTCCACACCCTCTCCAGCATTTGTTGTCTGTAGATTTTCTGATGATGCCCATTCTGACAATGAGGTGATACCTCATTGTACTTTTGATTTGCATTTCTCTAATAATTAGTGATGTTGAGCAGCTTTTCATGTGCTTCTTGGCCATCTGTATGTCTTCTCTGGAGAAATGTCTATTTAGGTCTTCTGCCATTTTTGGATTGGGTTGTTTGTTTTTTTAATATTGAGCTGCATGAGCTGTTTATATATTTTGGAGATTAATCCTTTGTTCATTGCTTTGTTTGCAAATACTCTCTCCCATTCTGAGGGTTGTCTTTTCGTCTTGTTTGTAGTTTCCTTTGCTGTGCAAAAGCTTTTAAGTTTCACTAGGTCCCATTTGTTTATTTTTGTTTTTATTTCCATTACTCTAGGAGGTGGATCAAAAAAGATCTTGCTGTGATTTATGTCAAGGAGTGTTCTTCCTATGTTTTCCTCTAAGAGTTTTATAGTGTCCGGTCTTATGTTTAGGTCTCTAATCCATTTTCAGTTTATTTTTGTGTATGGTGTTAGGGAGTGTTCTAATTTCATTCTTTTACATGTAGCTGTCCAGTTTTCTCAGCACCACTTATTGAAGACACTGTCTTTTCTCCATTGTATGTCCTTGCCTCCTTTGTCATAGATGAGTTGACCATAGGTGCGTGGGTTTATCTATGGGCTTTCTATCCTGTTCCATTGATCTATATTTCTGTTTTTGTGACAGTACCATATTGTCTTGATGACTGTAGCTTTGTAGTATAGTCTGAAGTCAGGGAGTCTGATTCCTCCACCTCCGTTTTTTTCCCTCAAGACCGCTTTGGCTATCCGGGCTCTTTTGTGTCTCCATACAAATTATAAGATTTTTTGTTCTAGTTCTGTAAAAAATGCCGTTGGTAATTTGATAGGGATTGCCTTGAATCTGTAGATTGCTTTGGATAGTATAGTCATTTCCACAATATTGATTCTTCCAGTCCAAGAACATGGTATATCTCTCCATCTGTTTATATCATCTTTAATTTCTTTTATCAGTGTCCCATAGTTTTCTGCATACAGGTCTTTTGTCTCCCTAGGTAGGTTTATTCCTAGGTATTTTATTCTTTTTGTTTCAGTGGTAAATGGGAGTGTTTCCTTAATTTCTCTTTCAGATTTTTCATCATTAGTGTATAGGAATGCAAGAGATTTCTGTGCATTAATTTCATATCCTGCAACTTTACCAAATTCATTGATTAGCTCTAGTAGTTTTCTGGTAGCATCTTTAGGATTCTCTATGTATAGTATCATGTCATCTGCAAACAGTGACAATTTGTATTCCTTTTATTTCTTTTTCTTCTCTGATTGCCGTGGCTAGGACTTCCAAAATTATGTTGAATGATAGTGGGGAGTGTGGACATCCTTGTCTTGTTCCTGATCTTAGAGGATCTTAGAGGAGATGCTTTCAGTTTTTCACTATTGAGAATGATGTTTGCTGTGGGTCTGTCATATATGGCCTTTATTATGTTGAGGTAGGTTCCCTCTATGCCCACTTTCTGGAGAGTTTTTTATCATAAATGGGTGTTGAATTTTGTCAAAAGCTTTTTCTGTATCTATTGAGATGATCGTATGGTTTTTATTCTTCAGTTTGTTAATATAGTGTATCACATTGATTGATTTACGTATATTGAAGAATCCTTGCATCCCTGGGATCAATCCCACTTGATCATGGTGTATGATCCTTTTAATGTGTTGTTGGATTCTGTTTGCTCGTATTTTGTTGAGGATTTTTGCATCTATATTCGTCAGTGATATTGCTCTGTAGTTTTCTTTTTTTGTCGTATCTTTGTCTGGTTTTGATATCAGGGTGATGGTAGCCTCATAGAAAGAGTTTGGGAGTGTTCCTTCCTCCACAATTTTTTGGAAGAGTTTGAGAAGGATGAGTGATAGCTCTTCTCTAAATGTTTGATAGAATTCACCTGTGAAGCCATCTGGTCCTGGACTTTTGTTTGTTGGAAGATTATTTATTTATTTATTTTTAAATTTAGTTTTCTTTTTTATAAATTTATTTACTTTATTTTTGGCTGCATTGGGTCTTTGTTGCTGCACGCGGGCTTTCTCTAGTTGCGGTGAGCAGGGGCTACTCTTCGTTGCAGTGCACAGGCTTCTCATTGCGGTGGCTTCTCTTGTTGCGGAGCACGGGCTGTAGGTGCGCGGGCTTCAGTAGTTGCAGCATGTGGACTCAGTAGATGTGGCACACGGGCTCTAGAGAGCTGGCTCAGTAGTTGTGGTGCATGGGCTTAGTTGCTCCGCGGCATGTGGGATCTTCCCAGACCAGGGCTCGAACCTGTGTCCCCTGCATTGGCAGGTGGATTCTTAACCACTGTGCCACCAGGGGAGCCCTGTTGGAAGATTTTTAATCACAGGTTCAATTTTATTACTTGTGATTGCTCTGTTCATATTTTCTATTTCTTTCGAGTTCAGTCTTGGAAGATTATACCTTTCTAGGAATTTGTCCATTTCTTCCAGGTTATCCATTTTACTGGCATAAAATTGCTTGTAGTAGTCTCTTAGGATGCTTTGTATTTCTGCAGTATCTGTTGTAACTTCTCCTTTTTCATTTCTAATTTTATTGATTTGAGTCCTCTCCCTCTTTTTCTTGATGAGTCTGGCTAAAGGTTTATCAATTTTGTTTATCTTCTCAAGGAACCAGCTTTTAGTTTTATTGATCTTTGCTATTGTTTTCTTTGTTTCTATTTCATTTATTTCTGCTCTGATCTTTATGATTTCTTTCCTTCTACTACCTTTGGGTTTTGTTTGTTCTTCTTTCTCTCATTCCTTTAGGTGCAAGGTTAGATTGTTTATTTGAGATGTTTGTTGTTTCTTGTTGTTGAGGTAGGATTGTACTGCTATAAACTTCCCTCTTAGAACTGCTTTTGCTGCATCCCATAGGTTTTGGATCATCGTGTTTTCATTGTCATTTTTCTCTAGGTATTCTCTGATTTCCTCTTTGATTTCTTCAGTGATCTCTTGGTTATTTAGTAACATATTGTTACTTCTCTACAGTTTTTGAAGACATGTTTCTTAATTACCACTGCTCATTTTTTAAGGCCAAAATTGTATTCTAGGAAAGTGTATTACCACGCCACCCAAAAGTTTATGGAGTTTTTATTCCTCATTGAATGTTTAACACTTTTTGATGGCTTTTTTTAATAGAACTCTTCTGCTCTTGAAGTTCTTCTTAAATTAAGAGCAGTACTGTAGTATGTGAGTGTATAGTGGGATTAATTCATTTACTGAAATGATATTTTAAAAGGATGGTCATGATAAATAAAAGATTGTATAAAATCCCTTACCTGATTTAGTGAGTGTAGCAGTTTGTTACTAAGCTAAAACATTAGTTTGATTACTTCACCTTGAGATCAGTAAGTCTTTTTTTAAGATGCTTCTGTTTTAAATCACATTTGAAATGTCTTTACATGACTTGAACAGCTTCATCTGTTTTTGTCTTATTGATAAGTATTATATTTGCTATTAATTAGCACTTTGAACATCTAAGAAAAATATTTTTCCTAGATAATTGTTCATAGTGAAAAGTGGTTTGAATTGGTTTGAATTCTTTGAGTTGGATGTCAGTGTTTAGGAGAGCAAGCTGACAGTATGGTTATTAGGAGTGCAGCATGAAGAGAAAGTTGATTTGGTTCCAGATCCCCTTCGGGAATTTGCATGGTTGTATGGGTTCTGCTATTGGAATTATTTATAAACTGAGTTGTCGGACAGTCTTTTAATGCTGTTTGCCATATCTGCAGAGTGGGGCTGAAAAAGCCTAACTGGAAAGTTGGGACAGATTAACATTCACCTTTGTAGTCTTTCATTCTTGGTTTGTATGCACAACAGACACGGCATGCGAACATTCATTCTGCCAGCCAACTCCTATTTATTTCAAATGTTTTTGACATATAGGACCCTGTTCTAGGGACTGTGTGGGACACAAAGAAATATGACATGCAGTTTTTGCCCTTGAATGGTTTATAATGTTGTTGGTGATTTTCATAGATGTGCAAGTGAAGATAAAAGCCAATACAGGAGTTAGATGGCAATATTAAGTGAAAATGCAACACATGTTAGGGTCCTCTTTTCCTTCACTGAGTCAGTAAATATTAAGCATCTCCTTTGTATCAGGTACTTTTCTAGGGACTTGGGATACAAAACAAAACAGAAAAGAGTGCCTGTCCTCAGATAGCTCACATCAATAATGCTGTTTCTCCCAGGGAAGGCCTGTACCACTCCACTGGGTGAAGCCCTCTTCCTCTGTGCCCCTTAGCACCTCATAGGCTTACCTAGTAGCACTTCTTACACTGTGTGCTGATGGCTTATTTAAAGTCTGTCTTCTGCATCAGCTATAAACTCAAGGAGGGACCCTGTCTCCTGCTCACCATTATGTCTCCAAGGCCTTAGACAGTGCTTATTATTCACACATAGGTACTTAGTATTCAAGTGATTGAGTGAATAGGTGGATAAATGCCAAATGAGTTCAGACAGTATATATCGAGTTCATATATTCGTATCTTTCAGTGTAAAAGAACAAGTTAATCTGGTTAATCCATGATTGGATTTGGAGTTAAGAATAAGCATCAACTATGGGGCAAGTCAGTAGGAGGTAAAAGGAAGATTGAGCCAAATGGAAAATCGGGGGGAAAAGAAAGGGAAAAGAAAGAATTTTAACTTTAGCTTATTATATGAAGATTTTAAAATGATGTTGGTAGTGAGTCTAAAGGAAGAGGAAGTAAAACATAATTTCCATGTGGAAAAAGATTCTCTAGCTGAAAAGGTTTTGGGTTTTGGGGTGGTGATTTGCCTCACCTCCCCCAACACCCCAAATTCAACAAATGATTTGGTTTTTAAAGGCATAAACAGTAGGCTGAGATATATAATCTTTTTATTTCCGTTATGACCAGCTGAAATTACAGCTTTACATGAAAGTAATAGAGCAAATTCATTTTTACTTTACTCCAGAATTAAATTCAAATTTTATATATTTTTTTGCCCCAGGCTTTAACAGACTTCTGTGATTCGTATGGTTTAGTTTGCAATAAACCAACAGTTTGGGTTCTCCACTATCTTAACACATCTGGTGCAAGCTGTGAGAGTAGAATTATTGGTGTATATTCCACAAAAACTGATGGAACAGATGCAATTGATAAGCAGCTGGGAGGAAGAATTCACAGTAAATGCGTTTTTAAAAGGTATGTCTGCGTTTAAATACAAAAAGGAACAAAATAAAGTCTTGGTCTCTTCTAAGAGGTGTTATTGAATGGAATATGTGGTTGACTAGGAAAGAAGCCAGTACCTCTCAACAGACAGAGTGAATCTCATAGCTGTCGAGATAGGCCTGTTTCATGAGGAGGTTGTAATTCAGACCATTTCACATCTGTATAAGCAATAGGCCATCTACTTGGTCTAGTACAGTGGTTCTCAACTGGGAGTGGTCATCAGAATCCCCTGAGAGGCATTATAAAAAGAGAAAAGAAAGAAAGAAAAGAAAAGCCACATGCCTGGGTATCTCCCCTCCACTATAGTCCAGGGACAGAAGCCTGGCCTAGAAGCCAGCAGGCCCACTGAGGGACCCAGGACTGGCCTGTGTCTTGGTGTCCTGGTTTGAGAAATGCTGAAAGACTTTTCATCTGGTCCCTCCCAACTTTAAAATTCTATGCCTTGAACATGTTAAATTCTTAAGGGTTATTCTGTTAATATTTTCCCTGTAATCTCATTTATACTAGTCAATTCACTTAGCAAAATTTTTTTTAATTCTCTGAGAGATTGGATTGGGTCACATGCCAGTGGCTAATGCACGACCACATGAGCTTAATGTTTAGATAATTAATATGTTATCATTTTCTGAATTCTTTACAGGCAGGGATGTTTGTATATGATATATAAGTGCCTGACATAGTGCTAAGAAAGTTTTAGTCAAAGTTGAACCTTTTCTAACTTTACTGGAGTTAGGTGATTTTTTTAAGAAAACTTATTTTAAGGATTTGTTGATTTGTCTGCACAGTTTATATTGTGGAATTAACAAATACTTTACCGCAGTAAAAAGAGATTAAATGTAGGTTAGTACATAAGTATAGTATATTATACTCATCTAGTATGTCGTATATAGAATATATATATATACATATATATATGCTTAAGGATCACAGAAGAACAACTACTCATTACCTACATATTTTTTTTCCTTAGTTAACAAGCACTTATTGAGTGTCTATTAGCTGTATATATGTATACACATTCATACCTAGGTAGTATATTTTCATTACCTTTTGTAATATTTCTAGGGAGGCAGGAAATAATGTTCAGTATATTTGGAGCTATTATTCAGTAGCAGAATTGAAGGAAATGATGGATGCCTTTGATGCCTGGGAAGGAAAAGGTACAGTACAATTCTTTCATTTCATGGCAGAAAGTAGACTTTTCCTTAATAAGACAAAGCAAGTTCAAATATAGCATTTCTTTTTTTGAGAAAATGTTTTTGGTGTGGGTCCAGGTAGTTGTCACCTTATAGTAACACTGAGGCAGTTTACTTACAAATTTTTAAACCCCATGAATTGCTAGGTATTATTAATAATCTATAATACAGTAACCTAAAATACACTTTTGTTAGTTATGCTTATTTAGTTCAATTTAAAAAGAGTTTCTGGGGCTTCCCTGGTGGCACAGTGGTTAAGAATCCGCCTGCCAATGCAGGGGACATGGGTTCGAGCCCTGGTCCAGAAAGATCCCACATGCCACAGAGCAACTAAGCCCGTGTGCCACAACTACTGAGCCTGCGCTCTAGAGCCCGCGAGCCACAACTACTGATGCCCACGCACCTAGAGCCCGTGCTCCGCAACAAGAGAAGCCACTACAATGAGAAGCCCGCGCACCACAACGAAGAATAGCCCCCGCTTGCTGCAACTAGAGACTGCCCGCGCACAGCAACGAAGACCCAACACAGCCAAAAATAAATAAATAAATTTATTACCAAAAAAATAATAAAAAGAGTTTCTGTAGCACCTACTGTGTACCTAGCATTGTCCTAGGAAGTATACCTCTAAATTAAGCATAAAATGTGTAATCAAAAAAAAAAAATAGAGAGAGAGAAAATGAAAATAATGCTGGGAAGATATCTAAAGAGCCCTTAGAAAACAAATATTCTTTAAATGCACACTTTGAAATTTGACTATCTTTACCAAGCTGCTTATGTGAGTTGATAATAGTAATGCTGCTTGATATTCAGTGTGATATGTAGTTTACATTCAGTATCTCTTAGTCCTAAAACAAGCCTGTATGCTGGTTTACAATTTTATTGATGAGGAAAAGAAGTCTCAGAGAGACATGCCACTTGCTTAAAGATCACAGAGGGTTAACTGTTCTATGCCTACATTTTTTTTCTTAATTAACATGGATTGAGTGTCAATTAGGTGCAAGCACTATAATTAAGTCCTAAAATTGTCCAAAGATAAATAAGACACATCTCAGTCCTCAAATGATCTTAAAAGCTGGTAGAGACAGACATTGCAAGTCATGTAAGATTGAATAAGGAAAGGAAGAGGCTTTTTAAAACTATCAGCTGTTCCTCTTTCAGGCAGGATGCTAGTACCAATCCTTTTTCTCCTCAACTTTGCCCCACTCAGTTTTCGTCCTTTTTCTTTTCATATCATGCCCTTCAAACAGATAGGATGAAGTGTGTTGAACAAAATGCTATTCTCTTTAAGCTTATTACTTGAGATTTAATTGACTTTGAGACACTTGGGCTTAAGTTGAAGAACAACCCCCCTGGTGTTCTTGTCTCCTTTTGTGCCGCTGGACTAGCAGGCTACCTGGGAAGCTTTGGGAGGGCCTGGCTGGGTTTCTTTCTACACTGACTCAGGAAGCTGGAGCAGAGAGCTGGGATCACTGACTTTAACAAAGCGTGTGACTGATTTTAACTTTTTAGAAAGCATGTAATAGAGTATAATTGTTATCTAACAAAGTTCTGGAAGGCCTGTGGAAAGCCGTAATACAGGAAACAGAAGTAAGAGAAAGAACTATTGAAAGGAAGAAGACAGTTATTGTTATTTGTGGACAATATGTCTTTGTAGAAAACCCGAAAAGAATCGACTAAAGGTATTTCAAATGATGAGTTTAGTAGACTAAACTAGCTAGATACAATATAAATAAAGATTAGCAGCTTACTTATGGTAAATTAACTAGAAATTATAGGAGAAAATCCCATTCACAATAGCAATAAACAAAAATAACTAGGCTGCGCCACCAAGAAATGCTTGGGTCCTTTACGAAGAAAACTGCTAAAATGTATTTATCTGTCCATCCATCCATCCATCCATCTATAAAAAAGAAGAGATGAAGATTACTGTGAGACATACCATGATCCTGAATGAGAAATCTGAATATTATAAAGATGTCAGTGTTTCTCAGATTAAATTATAGGTTTAACACAATTCCTACCAAAATATCAATGGACCTCTTTGGGAATCTTGAGGAAATGATCCTAAAATTCCTTTGAAAGAATAAACAGGTGAAATACCCCAAAACATTTTGGGAAGTAGAAGTCATTAGAGGGATGAGTTTAACTCTGTTTGATGGCCAAAATACTATATGTAGCTCTATACTAATAAAACCATGTCTTTCTGGTACAAGAATAGATGCAGAGATCAGGAGTAAAATCCATTAAATTTATAAGAATAAAATCACTATGTGATAAGAAAGCATTAAATACCAATAAAAAAAGGATAGATTATTTGGGAGAAAAACAGAACTTTAACCTCACATCATTTATGAAAATAATCCCAGGTAGATTTATGAATGAAAAATGAAACTATTATAGACTATATTGAAATGTAAGCAAATAACTGATTTCTTAATAGGGAAAGAAATTATAAGCTTAAAATAAAACATAAAGACAAAGAAATTTGATTACATAATATTTAATGTATTAACTTTAAAACATAAAACATTATAAATAAAATTTAGAAACTAATAAAAAAACTTGGATAAAAGTGTTGCATTAACTGGACAAAGATTACCCTTATAATAAAGAGGGTTTATTTAAATTCATTAGAAAACCAGCTCAACCCTACTACAAATAAATGTATAAGGTTCATGGCCATAAAATTCCCAGAAAAGGAAATAAATGTGGCAGAGGTTCAAACTCATTATCAGTGAACTATACATTAAATGAGAACTATTTTTTTATATACCAGATTAGTAAAGATCTCATGAATTCTTGGGAGGAATAAAGTTCATATTACTTTTTTTGGAAATAATTTATCAGTATGTATCAATAGCATCAAAATTGTTCATATTCTTTGAGCCAATAATTCTACTTCTAGAAATCTACCTTAAAGACAAAGTCAAATGCAGACAAAGGCTTATGAACAGAGATGTTCAACTGAACATTATTCATAATAGGGAAAAAATAAAAGCAATCTAAATGTCTGTAATACAGGGTTAAATACACATTGGCACATCCACAGGTTATAGATGGGTATAGCTATTAAAATTATTTTGAGGGAATTCCTGGGTGGTCTTTTGGTTAGGACTCCACGCATCCACTGCAGGGAACATGGGTTCGATCCCTGGTTGGGGAACTAAGATCCTGCATGCTGCGTGGCTGAAAAAATAATAATGATAAAATAAAATTATTTTGAATAACTTTTTACGTTGATGAGTGCCCATGATAAAGTAAGAAATGGTCAAAAGCAGAAAACAAAATTAAATATAATGTGTTTTCAATTATGTGCATATCATATGAATAGAAAAAAGACTGGAATGAGATACATCAAAATGTCATGAGCCACGATTCCTAGTTTTAGGATTAGAAGTGATTTTTATTTTTTTTATATATACTTTTCTATATTTTCCAAGTTTTGTACAATGAATGTGAATTATAGGCAGGAAAAAAATGAAAGTCTTAAAAACAAATTGCAGTATATCTTTTTTTTGCGGTACGCGGGCCTCTCACTGTTGTGGCCTCTCCCGTTGCGGAGCACAGGCTCCGGACACTCAGGCTCAGCAGCCATGGCTCACGGGCCCAGCCGCTCTGTGGCATGTGGGATCTTCCCGGACCAGGGCACGAACCCGTGTCCCCTGCATTGGCAGGCGGACTCCCAACCACTGCGCCACCAGGGAAGCCCGCAGTATATCCATTTAAAGGAATACTCAGAAATAAAAAGAGATGATTATTGATACATACATCAAAATGGATGAATCTTCAAAGCATCATGGTAAAGAAGCCAGACACAAAAGGCTATGTGGTGTATGATTCCATTTATATGATACTTTGGAAAAGGCAAAACTAAGGAATGGAGGGCAGGGCATCAACTGTGGAAAGGTAGGAGGGAACTTTTTGGGGATGATAGAAATGTTCTGTATCTTGATTGTGGCCATAGTTACATGACTGTATACATCTGTCAAAACTCAGTGTACTTAAAAAGAATGAATTTTATTTTATGTAAATTATATCTCAATAAACCTGACTTAAAAATAAAAACTTAATGGATGAGATTTGGTGATGGTTTTGTAGCATAAGTAGGTTTGGGAGTATGATCAAGCAGTTCTAGAAAGTTGTTGTCTTAAAATGAGGTCCATAGACTTCGAGTATTTGGACATGTCTATTATATATAATAATTTATGTGCCCAGCTTGCTAAGTTGTTTGTTATTACTAGCCATTTAGTGATTAAAAAAGAAGACACCAGATTCCTTCTTCGGACTTAAAGGTTACTGTTGTTTTTAATACCAAGCAGTTTTTATTCAGCATCATTCTTTAAGCCTTTTTTAATGTGTCTATGTATAATTTTTATGGTTCTTTTTTTTAAAAATGAGGTAAAATTCACACAGCATAGAATTAATTACAGTATACATTTCAGTGACATTTGCTACATTAACAGTGTGTGTAACCAGCACCTCTATTTAGTTCCAAAACACTTCTGTCACCACAAAAGGAAACCCAGTATCCATTAAGCAGTTACTCTGCATTCCCCTCTCCCCTCAGCCCCTGGCAACTACCAGTCTGCTCTCTGTCTCAGTGGATTTGTGTATTCTGGATATTTATATAAATGGAATCATACAATATATAACCTTTTGTGTCTGGCTTCTTTCACTTAGCGTAAGGTTTTTAAGCTTCATAAGAATACATTTTCAGGGACTTCCCTGGTGGCGCAGTGGTTAAGCATCCGCCTGCCAATTCAGGGGACACAGGTTCGTTCCCTTGTCCGGGAAGATCCCACATGCCGCGGAGCAGCTAAGCCTGTGCGCCACAACTACTGAGCCTGCGCTCTAAAGCCCGCGAGCCACAACTACTGAGCCCACGTGCCACAACTACTGAGCCCACAAGCCACAACTACTGAGCCCGCGTGCCACAGCTACTGCAGCCCGCGCGCCTAGAGCCCATGCTCCACAACAAGAGAAGCCACCGCACTGAGAAGCCCGCGCAGCACAACGAAGAGCAGCCCCCGCTCGCTGCAACCACAGAAAGCCCGCGCGCGCAGCAATGAAGACCCAACACAGCCAAAAATAAATAAATTTTTTAAAAAAAGGAATACATTTTCAGCTTTCAATCAGAAACATATCAAACTATTATATATAGAATGGATAAACAACAAGGTCCTATTGTATAGCACAGGGAACTGTATTCAATACCCTGTGATAAACCATAATGCAAAAGAATATGAAAAAATATATATATACACATACACATATGTATGTATAACTGAATCACTTTGCTATACAGCAGAAATTAACACAACATTGTAAATCAACTATACTTCAATAGAATAAATTTAAACAAAGAAACGTATCAGATTTAAAAATTAAGTGAATTTGACTGGAATCTTGGCCTGCCACGTTAACACAGATTATTCTTGTTTGAAAAGATGCCTATAAGGTATTGATACCTCATATTCATATAGTGGTTGCCTCTTACAGAGTGGTTCACAAAATTTATCTGATTTGACGATTGCAGCAACCTAGTGAGGTAGACAGGGCACGTGTTAGAACCCCTACTGTCCAATCCTTTCACATTACTACCAACACTATGACTTATAATAAAGGCACCTAACATCTCTTGAGTGCTAAGTCTGTGCCAGGCCCTGTTCTAGGCATTTTGTTTTTATTTTCTCATTTAATTATCGCAGCAAGGTATGTACTATTATTGTCATCATTTCACAGATGAGAAAATTTTCCCGAGGTGATATGATTAGTGAATGACAGAAATGGGATCCAGACCCAGGCAGTTTTGGCTCCAGTGCCTGTGCCCTTAACCAGCATACACTCAGTTGCCTAAGGTCTGTATAAAGACCTCTGGTTATCAGTGGCAGAGCTGGGGCGGCTGGTAGCCAGCTCTTTCTGGACCCGGGTCATGAGCTATGCCACTATTGCCCTGGCTCTTCTTGGGAGCACTTCCTGCTTATACTTCTCTTCATCAAATGGGAGTCATGAACCTTAAACTTTTTCTGGCCGGTCTTATACAAAAGTGTTGCTGAGCCTTTGGCAGTGGACAGTGGTTCTCTAAATTGTCTTTTTATCTTCCAGGTGTTAGCTACTGGCGGGTGCCTCATGAACTGATAGAATGTTGGACTCTGGAAGAGCGGCCTTTACATGGAAGCCTGCGTCACATGGCCCCAATTCGAAAGAGGTTATCTGTTCTTTGTTGATTTTTTTAAAAAATTAATGTATGACCTATATTTTTACTGCCTCTACTGGGGGAGTGAATAATGGTTCTTGACCTCATTGAGCTTATTAATCACCTAGGTGAATATTCTGCCTTACCATCAAAGTATAAATCTTTATTTATTTATTTTTGGCTGCATTGGGTCTTCGTTGCTGAGTGTGGGCTTTCTCTAGTTGCAGTGAGCGGGGGCCACTCTTCGTTGTGGTGCACAGGCTTCTCTGCGGTGGCTTCTCTTGTTGCGGAGCACGGGCTCTAGTCGTGCAGGCTTCAGTAGTTGTGGCACACAGGCTCGGTAGTTGTGGCTCGCGGGCTCTAGAGCGCAGGCTTAGTTGTTGTGGTGCACGGGCCTAGTTGCTCCACGGCATGTGGGATCTTCCCGGACCAGGGCTCGAACCTGTGTCCCTGTATTGGCAGGTGGATTCTCAATCACTGCATCACCAGGGAAGCCCCAAAATGTAAATATTGAGGGAATACCCTGGCAGTCAGTGGTTAGGACTCTGCTCTCTCACTGCCGAGGGCCCGGGTTCAATCCCTGGTCGGGGAACTAAAATCCCACAAGCCGTGTGGCGTGGCCAAAATAAAAAAAAAATTAAATGCAAAGTTACCAGAACTATGTAAAAGGTGGAAGTAATTCTTTAAAACTGAGTTATATGGTATATTCTTTTTGGGAGAGTATGATTTTAAAAATACTACTGGACACAGTGAGAATGCTGTGGTAAGTATTTTTCCCCACTAAAGTGAAATCCCAGATTTTACTGGCAATAGTCAAGAAATTTATTAGACTTAATATTTGAAATTTCCTGTGATTTATTGTGAATCCCTTTCTCCTTCCTGTTACCACAAATAACATTTTTATTTAGTAGTATTATCTTGTGTTCTATGAAATCATTAGCACTGAATTCACTCCACATCTGTGTCTTTCACTGTGGTTTAAATACATTTAAAATTATATTTCATTTTCATTGTCTGGGTAGTATTCATGACTTTCAGACATTCTGATTTCTTGATCATCTATTCTAGAATTTGATTCAGGGCCCGTATGAAATTTCAGACTGCTTTCTTACTTTTGCCCTCTGGATCTTTCACAGAGGTGCAGAGAATTTTATTCAGTTTTTAATAGTAAATCATATGTTAAAACAGATCTTTTTGCTTAAAGGCTCTCATTTTATTATCATTTATTTTGGTGTTTGAACTTATAGTTAGCAAATATTATTTGGGTCCAGAGCAGTAGTTCTCCATTGGGGGCAGTTTTGTTCCCCAGGGGATATATTTGGTAACGTTTGGAGACACTGTCAGGTGGGGGTTGTTGCTGGCATCCAGAGGGTAGAGGCCAGGGTTGCTTCTAAACGTCCTAGAATGCAGAGGGCAGCCCCCCATGACAAAGAATTGTTGAATCCCAAATGGCAATAGTGCTCAGGTGGAGCAACCTTGGACTAGAGTCCAGTGGAAGATGTGTACAAAATATAAAGCAAGCAGAAATGGTTTTATGGAAACTCTCCTCTGTGTTAGTTGTCTTTTTCCTCTGGGATTTTATTAAGTATCATTTTTGATTCATGGACCAGGTAACGATGACTTGGAAGCACTTGTGAGGTCCCAAAGAACCATTTCTCACCTACAAAATTTTAGTTATGTTCAGTAGAGTTTTGAGGTTGAATATATTATATTTCAAATCACTATGCTATTATGATCCCATTTCCAAAAATCAGAGTTCAGTATCTTATATTTGCCTCTGAAAACACAACAGTGCTGAGTCAGAGGGAGAAGACTTGGAGGATTGCCATTACACATGTTCAGAAGGGGATCTTCATGAAGTGAAACTGATGGAAGCAGTGGAAGGAGCAGGCAGGCTTTTGACAGTGGTTGCTTGACAGTTTGACAGTTATAAGGTCATTTAAAATAATGTTCCATGTGACTTTTTTCCTTCATTTTGTTGGTATAGTGTATCATATTGACTGATTTGTGGATGTTGAACCATCCTTGCATCCCTGGAGTAAATCATCATGTGTGTTCCTTTTAATGTATTGTTGAATTCAGTTTGCTAGTATTTTTTTTGAGGATTTTTTGCATTTATGTTCATCAGGGATATTGGTGTGTAATTTTCTTGTGGCATCCTTGTCTGGTTTTGGTATCAGGGTACTACTGGCCTTAATGAATTTGAGAGTTCCCTCCTCTTTTATTTTTTGGAAGTGTTTGAGAGGGACTGGTATTAATTCTTTGAAGAGTTGGTTTGGTAGAATTCACCAGTGAAGCTGTCTGGTCCTGAACTTTTGTTTGTTAGGAGATTTCAATCTCCTTAGTAGTCATTGGTCTGTTCAGATTTTCTATTTCATCATGATTTAGTCTTGGTAGGTTGTATGTTTTTAGGAATTAATTCATTTCTTCTAGGTTGTCCAATCTGTTGGCATATAATTGTTCATAGTAGCCTCTTACTATCCTTTGTATGTCTATGGTATCAGTTTCAACATCTCCTCTTTCATTTCTGATTTTGAGTTCTCTCTTTTTTTCTTGGTGAATCTAGCTAAAGGTTTGTCAGTTTTGTTTATCTTTTCAGAAAATCAGTTGTTAGTTTTATTGATCTTTCCTATTGTCTTTTTAGTCTCTATTTCATTCATTTCTATTCTAATCTTTGTTATTTCCTTCCTTCTACTAACCTTTGTTTGATCTTTTTCTAGTTCCTTGAGGTGTAAAGTTAGGTTGTTTTTTTGAGATTTATCCTATTTCTTGAGGTAAACATTGCTATGAACTCTCTTAGAACTGCTTTCACTGCATCCCACAAACTTTGGTATGTTACATTTCCATTTTTATTTGTCTCAAGGTATTTTTTGATTTCTCTTTTGATTTCTTCTTTGACCCATTGGTTGTTCAGTAACTTGTTTAATCTCTATGTATTTGTGAATTTTCCAGTTTTCTTTGTGTAATTAATTTCTAGTTTCATACCATTGTGGTCAGAAAAGGAGTTTGATATGATTTCAGTTGTCTTAAACTTACTGAGACTCGTATTGTGGCCTAACACATGATCTATCATGGAAAATGTTCCATGTGCACCTGAGAAGATTGTGTACTATGTTATTTTTGGATAGAATGTTCTGTAAATATCTGTTAAGTCCATCTGGCCTAACATGTCATTTAAGGCCAATGTTTCCTTATTGATTTTCTATCTATAGGATCTATCCATTGATGTAAGTGGGGTATTGAAGTTTCCCACTATTATCGTATGGCTCTCTGTTTCTTCCTTTAGTTCTGTTAATATTTGCCTTATTTTTTAGGTGCTCCTATTTTGGGTGCATTAATATTTACAAATGTTATATCCTCTTGTTGGATTGACCTTTTTAAGATTATGTAATACCCTTTTTTGTCTCTTATTACAGTCTTTGTTTTAAAGTCTATTTTATCTTATATAAGTATAGCTACTCCAGATTTCTTTTGGTTTCTTTTGGTTTGCATGGAATATCTTTTCCCATCCCCTCACTTTCAGTCTGTGTGTGTCCTTACACTTAAGTGAGTCTTTTGTGGGCAGCATATAGATGGGTCTTATTTTTTGATCTATTCAGCCACTCTGTGAATTTAATCCATTTGCATTTAAAGTAATTATTGATAGGTATGTACTTATGTCCATTCTGTTGATTGTTTTCTGATTGTTTTTGTAGTTCGTCTCTGTTCCTTTCTTCTCATGCTCTCTTCCTTTATGGTTTGATGACTTTCTTTAGTGGTATGATTATATTCCTTTCTCTTTATCTTTTGTGTATTTACTATAAGTTTTTGCTTTGTGGTTACCATGAGGCTTACATATAACAACTTATATCTATAACGGTCTGTTTTAAGTTGATAACAACTTAAGTTTGATTCCATTGTAAAGCTCAACATTATACTATCCCCTGCCACGTTTTAGGTTTTTGGTGTCATATTTTACATCTTTTTATTTTGTGTATTCCATAACTAATTATTGTAATCATAGTTATTTTTACTACTTTTTTCTTTTAACCTTTATACTAACTTTATAGTGATTAATATACTACCTTTACTATATATTTACCTTTCCAGTGAGATTTATTCTTTAATATGTGTTGTTACTAATTAGTGCCCTTTCTTTTCAGCTTAAAGAAGTCCCTTTAACACTTCTTTTAAGGCCAGTTTAGTGGTGATGAACTCCTTTAGCTTTTGTTTGTCTGGAAAACTCTTCATTATTCCTTCAATTCTGAATGGTAATTTTGCTGGGTAGAGTATTCTTGGTTGGATTTTTTTCTTTTACTACTTTGAATATATCATGCCACTCCTTCCTGGCTTGCAAAATTTCTGCTGAAAATCTCCTGATGGTCTTATGGGGGTTCCTTTTTATATAACAAGTTATTTTTCTCTTGCTGTTTTTAAGATTTTCTCCTTGTCTTTCACTTTTGACATTTTAATTATAATGTGTCTTAGTGTGGGTCTCTTTGAGTTCATCTTGTTTGGAATTCTCTGGACTTCCTGGATCTGGATGTCTCTTTCCTTTCTCAGCTATATAGTTTTCAGCTATTATTTTTTCAAATAAGATTTCTTCTCCTTTCTCTCTCTCTTCTTCTGGGAGCCCTATAATGTGAATGTTAGTCCATTTGATGTTGTCTCGTAAGTCCCTTCAATTATCTTCACTTTTTTTCCATTCTTTTTCTTTATTCCTGCTTTTATTGGGTGAATTCCACTGCCCTGACTGAGTTGACTGATCCTTTCTTCTGCTTCATCTGGTCTGCTGTTGAACCCCTCTAGTGTGTTTATCAGTTCAGTTATTGTATTCTACAGCTCTGTGACTTCTATTTGGTACTTTCTTATATTTTTCATCTCTTTGTTGAAGTTCTCACTGTGTTCATTCATTCTTCTCCCCAGTTTGGTGAGCATTTTTATGACCATTATTGAACTCCTTCTCAGCTAAATTACTTATCTATGTTTAATTAAGGTTTTTTCCTGAGGTTTTATCTTGTTCTTTCATTTGGAACATATTCCTCAGTTTCTTCATTTTACTTGACTCTCTGTGTTGGTTTCTATACAGTAGATGAAACAACCGCCTCACTCAGTTTTGAACGAGTAGCCTTGTGCAGAGGATGAACCTTATTGTTTGGCCCTGCCCCAGCTCTTAGTTGACTCTCAAACCTTTGCGATTGTCCAGGCAGCCTATTATATTTTTAATAGCTCCCAGTAGTTGAGGATGAACCAAGACCTGTCAGTGTCCCAAAGGGGAGGATCTCATCACCTAGATTGAGGCTGCTTGGAAGCCAGACCCTCAGGCAGCAGCTTTTAGAGCTTTACAAATATATACAGACCTGTGGGACTGCAAGTGTAAGCTCTGCTGGCCAACAGAGCCAGGCATTCTGAAGGTGTCCCCTTGGTGGCAGCTGCAAAAATCGGGGCTCCAGCTGAGTGTGTAAGCTCTTTTCAGAAAGCTTCTGAGGAGCTGGAGCAAGGCAGAGAGAGAGAGCACCAAGATGGCATTCACAGCCTATGTTCCTTGAGAGCAGCTCTGTTTGGCAATACACGTGTGCCAAACCTGAGGCCTGCCCCTCAGGCCGAAGCACTAGGACAAGCAAAGAGGCCTTCTTTGCAGAAAGACTGGGGGATGTTCCTCAGTCTGTTGTCTGTGCATTGTCCTGTAGATGTTAGCCCGCCAGGAACCATCTCTCTGATTGCCACAGTCCCATGGGACTCAGGAATGCAAGACCCACCAGCCATGAGAGCCAGGGGATCAAGGGATCAAGGGGCATGCTGTGGGTGGCAAATACAAAAACCAGGGCACCAGCTGCATGTAAATTTCCCCTTCAGGAGACACTGGCACTTTGGAGTGTGGCAGAAGGTGGGTGCAAAGATAGCACCCACCCTATGAGGTCTCTGGGAAAGATTATAGTCAGCTCCTAGATGCGTGTTTAATTAGAAGTCTGCCCCTCAGGCTGCAGTCATGATGATCAGCTAACAGACCTCCTTCACGGAAAGACTGAGCTTCTGGATCTGTTGCCTCTTGTTGTGTGCTGGGGTGGTAGCTGTTTAAGAACTCTTTCTCCATTGGTTACAGTCCTGTGGGACCCACAAGCATAAGCCCTACTGGCCACCAGAGCCATGCAATGTAGAGGTGTCTCTTGGCAGCATTTGCAAAAATTGGGGTACCAGACAAGGCTGTGAGCTCCTTTCTGGGTTAACACCAATTGTTACAGTCCCATGGGACCAGGAATGCAAGCTCCACTGGCCTCCAGAGCCAGGCAATCAGGAGTTGTCCCCTGGCTAAGAGCCATAAAAAGTGAGGGTTCCAGATATGTGTAAAAGCTCCCTTCCGGGAAATACTGGTGCTCTGGAGCACAGCAAAGGGAGAGCATGAAGATGGTACCTGCTAGTCTTTATTCCCAGAGAGTGTTCCAGCAGGCTTCTAGATGTGTGTGTTAAATTAGACGCCTGCCCCTCAGGCCAGCACTTTTCTATCAGCAGGTGAGCTACTTTACTATTTAAGTCTGGGTGCAATTGGCCGCTTTTGAACTGGGCCCTGGGGTGGGCGAATCTGAGCATGTGGACCCTTGAAGAGCTGTTTATCAGATTGCTATAGTCTTGTGGGCCTCGGGACTTGAACGCTGTTGATTTTCAAAGTTAAATATTTTGGGGGCTCATCTCTCAAGTGCATGTCTTAAAAACTGGGGAGCCCGATATGGGGTTTGAATCTTTCCCTCCTTAGGGAGAAGATGCAGGTTTTGACTTTCTTCCTGGTTGCGGATTACTGCATTGGGGGACGGGTTTATGGCAAGATTGTGTTCCAGCTTCTCCTACCTGCTTCAATGTTGTTTTCTTCTCAGTTGCCCAATATGTAGTTGTCACTCAGCCGGCCTTTAGGTTTTATTTAAGAGGAAATTGTTCCGTATATAACTGTAAACTCAGTGTGTCCATTGGAGGTGAGTTCAGTATCTTCCTATGTTGTCATCTTGAACTGGAAACAATCTATCAGATGGTTTTTATATCATATCAAAAATCATATAATCATCTCAATAGATGCAGAAAAGGTATTTGACAAAATTCAGCATCCATTTATGATAAAAATTCTCAACAGAGCAGGTATAATGAGGATGTACCTCAACGTAATAAAGCCTTATATGACAAGCCTACAGCAAACATACTCAGTGGTGAGAAGCTCAAAGCACTTCCTCTAAGATCAGGAACAAGATAAGGACCCCCACTCTCACTACTTTTACTAAACATAGTATTGGAAGTCCCAGCCAGAGCAATTAGGCAAGAAAAGTAAATTTAAAATGTCCATATTGGAAAGGAAGAAGTAAAACTGTCACTGTTTGCAGATGACATGATATTATATATAGAAAACCCTAAATACTCCATCAAAAAACTGTTAGAACTAATAAACAAAATCAATACACAAAAATCTGTTGCATTTCTATATGCTAATAATGAACTATCAGAAAGAGAAATTAAGAAAATCCAGTTTATGGTTGCATCAAGAAGAATAAAATGCCTAGGAATGAATTTAACCAAGGAGATAATAAAAAACCTGTATGTTGAAAACTGTAAGACGTTAATGAAAGCAATTGAAGAAGACACAAATAAATGGAAAGATAGTCCCTATCCATGAATTGGAAGAATTAATATTATTAAAATGCCTGTATTCCCCAAAGCAATATACAGATTCAGTGCAATCCCTATCAAAATTCCAATGATGTTGTTCACAGAAGTAGGACGAACAATCCTAAAATATGTATGGGACCACAAAAGACCCTAAATAACCAAAGCAATCTTGAGAAAGAAGAACAAAGCTGAAGGCATCATGCTTCCTGATTTCAAACTATATTACAAAGCTATAGTAATTTAAATGGTATGGTATTGGCATAAAAACAGACACACAGATCAGTGGAACAGAAGAGAGAGACCAGAAATAAACCCATATATATAGGCCAACTGATTTACAACAAAGGAGCCACAAATATACAATGGGGAAAGGTGTCTTCAATAAACGGTGTTGGGAAAATTGGATATCCACGTGCAAAAGAATGAAACTGGACCACTATCTTACACCATACTACACAAAAATTAACTCAAAATGGATTAAAGACTTGAATGTAAACCATAAAACTCCTAGAAGAAAAAATAGGTGGTAAGCTCCTTGACATAGGTCTTAGTGATGATCTTTTAATCTGACATGAAAAGCAACAGAAGTAAAAATAAACAAGTGGGACTACATCAAACTAAAAAAGCTTCTGCACAGCAAAGGAAACCATCAACAAAATGAAAAGGCAAACTACTGGATGGTAGAAAATATTTGCAAATCATATATCTGATAAGGGGCTAATATCCAAAATATATAAAGAACTCATACAGCTCAATAGCAGAAAAACAAACAATCTGATTCAAAAATAGACAGAAGATCTGAATAAACATTTTTCCAAAGAAGACATATAGATGACCAATGGGTACATGAAAAGAAGCTCAACATCATTAATCATCAGGGAAATGCAAATCAAAACCACAATGAGATATCACCTCATGCTTGTTAGAATGGCTGTCATCAAAAAGACAGGAAATAAATGTTGGCAAGGATGTGGGAAAAAAGGAACCATTGTGCACTGTTAGTGGGAATGTAAATTGGTGCAGCCACTATGGAAAATAATGTGAAAGTTCTTCAAAAAATTCTAAGTAGGACTAACATATGATCCAGCGATTCTACATCTGGGTGTCTATCCAAAGAAAGCAAAAACACTAACTCATAAAGATATATGTACCCCCATGTTCATTAAAGCATTATTTACCATAGCCAAGATATAAAAACAACCTAAGTGTCCATTGATGGATGATGGTATAAAGAAATTGTGGTATGTGTGTATATATATATATATATATATATATTTGCAACAAATGGACCTTGAGTATATTATGCTAAGTGAAATAAGTCAGACAGAGAAAGACAAATACCATATGAGCTGTCTTTTATGTGGAATCTTAAAAACAAACAAACAACAAACAAACAAACAAAATCCAAAGCAAAAAAACAGGGAACTGATTGGTAGTTGCCAGAGGTGGGGGGGGCGGGCAGTGGGAGAAATGGGTGAACTGTTTTTTGTTTGTTTGTTTTAGTTTAAACAAAATGAATAAAAAATAAATTAAATAAGGTAAAACAGTGTTTCCACTTCAGGCTTTTTATAGTGAATGGCAGCTCAGCTGAGGAATCTTTGAAGGTTTGTCCAATACTTCTCGAATTCGAAAACCGTCTAACTATACCATGAGTTCGACTATTCTAGCAGTTCCCAAAATGTGTTCCATAGCATGATAATTTTACTGGGTGCCAAAGGGTGCATTACAGAATGATTGGGAAATATGGATTCAACAAAGCTAAACAGGTGTCTTTAGTATAGAATGTTTAATTTGTTAATATAGAGTTTAAAGCTTTAGGAGGAGAATAAAATATGCAGTAGCATTTCTCAAGTTTATTTGTGAAACCCTTTTTTCCTCAGTAAATCTCTTGAAACTGCTATTCTGGGAAAAACAACTTGAGATACTCCTGGTTATCCTCTGGATCACATCAGAATTTGTGAGAACTGAGTAATGTGCTGTGTAATTCCAGTGTAACGCTCCAAATTTTAACTTGCTGGTATTAACATTATGTGTGAGTTTGAAAGAGTGTATTCCAGTTGAAACAATCTTTTGTAAACTTGCTAATTTACTTACTGACTTTGGTGGGAGATGAGAGATGAGGTAGGTTGATACCTCTTGGCTCAAATTCTTGACGAAAACCTTTTTATTCACCCTGAAGGTAGACTTTGGAGACGTTTTCATTAGTTACATAACCTGTAACTGCTGGTTTACACAGGACCAGCTGTTTGACAAGAGCCTGCTTCTCTATTTACAGGCGACTGATAGCGCCCAATGAAGAGGAAGAAGGAGGCGTGAACTGTAAGACTGGTCCTAAGCCAGTACGATTTTTGGGGCCTTCCACCAGCACCCAAATTAAAGTCAAGAACTCGGCTTCCGTGAGGGTGCCTCCGGCCAGTGTACCGCAGCCCTGGTCCCGGGCATCCGTGAACCCGGCTGCAGGAGGAAGGGCAGCTCAGCGCTCTGCACCATTGAAAGCCCCGTCCCCGGTGGGCACAGGCCTGCCCGGGCATCCCCAGGCTGCCCACGAGACCGGGGGTGCTGAGAACGGGGCCACGCACCCACCTCCAGCTAAGGTTCTGCTCTCCGACAAAAAGGCCACCCCGCACCGAGTGATAAAACTGAAGCGGACTCCCTTGTGCGCTACGGGGCCTTCAACGCCCGCCTGCACCGCGGCCAGGCCGGCGGGGCCCCCAGAGCCGAACCCCGACGCCCCCAGCGCCCTGGGCGCGCGGACTGAGAACGGGCAGGGCCAGACCGATTGATGGAAACGGGGACTCAGCGTGTCCCGTTTGCCTCTCCGAGCTTACAACCCATTTAATACAAATAAGCGGCACTCTTTCCCGATGCAGTGGGGATGAAAACTTGTTTCTTTCTATTTAGGGTGAATTGTGTGAAGTAGGAATGGAGGAGGGAGACTGTAAGTGGTTGGGCCTATTTTTACTTCTCATTTTCCCAACGTTTAAATTATTTGTCTAGGGATGGTTTTAATTTCAGGTTTTTTAATGTGTGTGGGCTTTTTTTTTTAATGTTTAATTGGTATTAAGGCAACAAAACAGTAGAGCAAAATCATCCCTAGCAAGTCCACTTTGTTGCTGAAATAATTATAGATTTTAGGCGCTTATTTAATGTTACTCATTGCAGCCCAGGGATAGGAGTGAGATTTGGGTTTAGCTTTCAGTCCGGTGAAATAGAGAGGGTGATATTAGTGCTTCCCAGTGCTATGTCCCAGATGGGGGGAGATTTGAGAGAAAATGTAGATCAAGGTGAACTCCCTGCAGGGCGCTCTCAGCCTCAAAAGGTAGCATGAAAAGAAATGAGGGGGAGGGGGAAAAAAGACAATAATTTGAGATCACACTTTGACTTCCACTTAATGGAACAATTTTCTTTCCTAGATTGGCTTTTCTTACTCTTTTCCTAGCAGATTTAGTTATACCTTGCAAGAAGATTTCTTGGAATAAGAACTATATAACATGTCATAGAATGAACTGTTAAAATATTTTATTTTTCATTTGAGTAGTGAAGTTTTGAAAGTACCTTGAAGAGAAAGTTTAACTTTTTAACTAAAGTTAATATTTTTTTTCAGAAATGACCATTAAAGAGTTATTCTGATTATACAATATGATTTTTTATCATACAATTTCCACATAACTTGAATTTAATATTTTAAAACAGAGTATTTTGATTAATCTTCTATTTTTTCACAACTATTTAGTTGTATGTGTTTACACGTACATGTTATGTTTTATAATTGGATCACATATTTCTATCTTCAGTGAGCAATATGCCGTCAGTGTGTTAAAAATAGGTTCATAAAGCAGGGTACTTTTTACTCAGTGCTTATCATTGTACTTGTACTGGTTTAAAAGAGTAAAGTAAATATACTCAAAACATTACTTTTTACAAAATAAAAAAAAACCTTTCCGTAAAAAGTGACATTTTTCTGTGACTGTACTTATTTTTAAGCCTTGGAGCCGGAGCCCTTTAGTAGTTTGAAAGCTTGTTCGTTTATATAGGTTATCTATTTCAGCTCACAAAATCGCTTTCTTGTCTAGTTAATGTATGAAATCGTTAAACCGATTTTGGATAGCTATCCAAATACCAGCAGCCTTTTTAAAGTAAGTGGTTTATTTGGCTAGAAAAAGTGAATATTTAAAACTAAAGATTCATGAATGATATTCCCCTGGGGAATATATAAAATATTCAGTCACCTTGCAAAATACTATTACATAGAATCCAGGTCTTCTGAAAATTAAAGACCATAGTGAGTTTTGAGAACTTACGTTTAGGATATTATTGGTATTGTTTGATCTACAACATTTTGCTGATTCATGTAAGAAAATTTTATACTAATAGACGTGTATTTTACACATAATAAACATTTGTCTGGAAAGGAAACATGTTGAAGGTTAATCATGGCTGATTCAGTCAACAGCCTGCATTTCTTTACATCAAGTAGTTTAAGGGACGTCTATTGAGTACATTTGGCTTTTATAAGAGGAGAGTTTTTGGAATAACTATTGGGCTATGGTTCAGCTGAGGTGGATAGGGACAAACCATCCCTTATGGGTATCAGGAGTCAAAATCAACTTCAGAATGCTCCAGTAACTTGAACATTACTTTATTTGGGTGTGGTTCCCTGGGGATTAGGTTCATTTCACATGAAGACACGTTTTTCCTAATACCAGACTCTGTAAGCATAAGAGTTGGTAACTCATCATAACCCATTGGTCTTCCTGGAAAATAAAAATTTTTTTAAAGGAAAGCATGTTTTATAAACAGTGATTCAGTGTCATTACTTTGGAAAAGTAGGTTTGTGCAGTTGTTGGATCAGAGGACGCAACAGAAATTCTGAATGGTAAGTAGATTATTTAGGTATTGCTCATATTAAAAAAGATAATTGACTATGCCCTTCCAGGCAATCTGTGTTGAAATCTGGTTTGCCCTGATTAAAACTGGTTAATTATAAGGTGGAGAGGCTAAGGCTGGCAGTAGGAATCTACTGAAGGATTTGTTTCATTTGTATTTTTAAATAATAAGTTTTTGTTTCAATATTGCTTTATGTTAGTTTATGAAGTATTTTCATATATTTTATTTCACTGTGTTCAGTTTGCTTTTTAGTTTCAGAACAACATAATGAAGGTAGTCTTTTCCAGTCCTTTAGAGATCGAGAAAATGAGGTTCAGTAACGTAAAGGCTGTACAGTAATGACCGCCCCTCCACACACACATTTTAGCCACATAATCTAATTTCACAGAATGCCACAGCAGCACTGATCAAAGGAAAAGCCAGAGGGAGGAAGTAGATGTCAAATTGTGGATTTGTTTAATATTTAAAGCTTTTGAACAGGAAGGTATTATGGTGTTAGGATCACATGTCTGACTTCTACTAGAGAGTGACTGCCACCTCTGTACTTGCAATGCCTGGTACACTGTAGGCCTCCGGTAAATTGCTGACAGGGCAACGCCCCCTCCCCCAATTATTTTATAAACTGTATCTGGTAGCGGTCTTTGGGGGCGCAGAAACTGATTTCCGACCTTGCAAAATTTATCCTGTCAGAACAAAGGAGATGCTGGCGGAAATCCCTTAATTTGGTGATTGTTGCTAATGACCACAATTACCGTTAGTAATGACGGTAACAGTTATATAACTTGTCAAGTTGTTTAAAGTAACTCAGAGACATGGCTCATGAGACCCCAGAGAGGTCAGACAGATACTGCCTGACTTCTGAGAAAGGAAAAAATCAGTCTGGCCCCTCTCCTCCTGCTTTACTGCCCCTGCTAGACTTGCTGATGCAATTTCTTTTTCATTCACAGACTGAATCCTATTGCTTCCTTAGCGAGTGCTAACATTGAAAAAGTTGTTGATTCACTTCCCAATCTATGGTTAAATACAGTGTAATTATTATCAACTATACTTTGATTTCTAAAGAAGGAATTAATGTACAAGCATATTTGGCTTTTCTTGAGAAATTGTTCATAGAAGAATTTTTATTTAAATAGCATTTTGAATGTGCACAAAAACTTGTGGTAGTAACTTGTTCAGTAAAGGGTAAAATGCTAACAGTTATATGAATATGAGGTGCCTTATAAAGGATTGCCTTATTCATACCTGCAATCCCTTTGAACAGCTTTAATCTACGTTTGGTAGGATGTTGGTTAGAAACTAAGTAGAAAATATGAACTTAATAAAATGAAGGGAAAGAGGTTTTACTATAGCAAATGAAAAATATTTTTAAATGATTTACATATGTGTATTCCTAAGTTAACCAGGAACTTTTTAATTATGGGAAATACTGTCATTTTCCCATATGCTGAAACTCTCCCTTGGAAACTGTCAACAAGTTGCTGAATTCCTCAGCCAGTGAGGAGTGGATGAGTGATTCTTTGTTGAGGGCTGCAGTTTTCACTCAGATGAAATCAAATGCAGGATTTCAAGCATGTAGTACAGCCAGAAAAGGAAACATCATGAATAACTAACAGAAAAAAAAGATTGGTTTCCAGCTGTTTTCAGAATTTCATATCCACGGAATTTGGTTGGTAGAGCAGCCAAAGAACTGTTTTCACTTATAGTCCTGTCAGCCTCATGAGCTATACATGGTTTATATTGTTACAGAAAAGCTAATTTTTCTTTGTTCACATGTGTTGCCTCAGACAGCCCGTACACATTTCATATTTGCTGGCTAGACACTTCCTGATGTAAGCTGTGGCTAAGACAAACATACTTTTACAGTAACTGTCAATCAATATTCTGTCCTACTTGTGTATTTAACAACTTTTCATTTTATAATGTTGCTTCTCATACTTTCCTTTCTTTGACCCTAAAACCTTCATTACCTTAGTAAAATTGTGCTCAGCTACAGGAGTGAATCTGAGGGCCTGAAGCTTAGAAGAGAAACTTGTTTTAAACAGCACTTTATGGAAAGAAAGAGATTGGAAAAAGTTGGAAAGGTTTGCTAAAGTTGGAAAAAGACAAATATTGCTTCCTTCTGCCAAGATTTCTTAAAAATTTGGACATTCTGCTTCAATAGCAGCTCTTTCAAGAACTTATGCCCTAATTTCTTGGTTTGGAAGATGTGGAAACCCAGCTTCTATGTAGATGACATGAATAGCCCAAGGACATCAGAAATTGTACATTTAGACTCCAGCTGTGGGCCAGACAGTCTGGATTTGATGACATAGGCTGAACCAACCAGGAACCCAGCGTAGCTGGAGGAACAAGGCACAATGTCTCTCCTCATCCACCGTTTCTGTTTTCTTTCTCCAAAGCCCCTGGACCCTCCAGATCAGGGCTTTTCAACTGTGACACTATTGGCATTTTGGACTGGATAATTCTTTATGGAGGACGACTGTACTGTGCACTGTAGGTTATTGAGCAGCATCCCTGCCCCAGTTGTGACAATCAGAATGTCCTCAGACTTTTCCAAATGTCTCCTGGGGTTGGGGGGTGGACACAAAATCGATTACCCCCAGTTGAGAACCATTGCATTAGCTGGGTGATTTAACCTGTGCAAAATACTGGTAACTATTTCTCCTAATTGCGGGGTGTGGATGAGTAAGAGAACATTAGAGCTGTCAATCACAGGCAAGAGTGGAACCCTGGGAATTGAGGGGGAGAATGACACTAAAGGATGTCTCAAGCCTGTCAATTAAAGAATTCGATCCTGTTAGCTCTCACTTACATTTCTGGTTTTGGTATAATATTAGAAACATTTTTGTTTGCTGTTCTAACCAAGCAACTATCTAATAAAAACTAAGATGTACCCTTCTAAGCCCTTTATTTGTTAACTTATTTAATACAGCAACCCAATAATGTAGGTATATTATTATTATCCCCATTTTTCAGATGGAGAAACTGAAGCACAGAGGGGTTTGGTAAGCTGCCTTGCATCTAGTATGAAGCAAGGGCAGGATTCACGTGTATGTCATTTTACTCGAGTCCAGGCCTTTAAGCACTATTTTAGGCCCCTTCTTATAGGAGCTTGACATTCCTCCCAGAGATGAGCTAGCCAGGACTTAGAAAATTTGTGTGCCTCATAGCTATTTATCAAATACTGTTTATTTGTTTTAGATTTAGTTATCAAATACTGTTCTAGTGCTTTCTAAGGGTATGCCAGGTATCAACTCTTTGCCTCTTGGTTCCAAATCTACTCTTCACTGCCCTGCTGTGATCCTGGAGCTGGACCCCCTAAGCACTTCCCTTTAGCCAGCTGGCTTTGTCACTGGAGGGACACTGCAGCAGGAGGGGGCTTCTTCCTGGTTCCATGAGTGTCCCTGTGTTCTTGCTCCTGCAACGAGTGCTTGGCTGGGGTATGGGAACCCCAACGGGTCCAAGTTTCAGCAGCAGCAGCTTCCCATCCCATGGGTCTCCTGGCTGGCTCCCCAGGTAATTCAACAACACTCCTGCAGGAAGCTTCCTGGCAAGTTTTGCTGGCGCCCCAGCAGGATTCCCAGTGGGTTCCGTGGCACCCCTGCAGGTGGCCCCCTGGTGAGTCGGCCAGCTCCTCCAGGGAAAGCTCCTCGGTTCTCCAGTGCCCTGGGGGGCGGGGCTTCTCCCTTGCCAGTACTTCAGGGGGCTTCTTGGCCTCTACTGGGGCCACAGGGTCACCCTCCCTCACAAGGTCAGAGTCTCAGCCTTGGGGGCAGGGGTGGGTGGGGCAGGGAGTTCTCCCAAACTTGTTCTTTCCTCTGCCTCAAGCTCTAGTAATAGCCATCCCAGTACCTGCTATTCCTGTTTTCTTTAGTAGCTAATCCCCTTACTAATAATTACCTCGTATATACATGCATTTCTCTCTATATAAAGCTTCCCCATATAAATTTATAAAGTGTCTCCACTCACATTACTCTGTGGTTGCTGTCTCCCTACAAAGTACCAGGCATTACTCCAAGTGCTTTGCAAAGATTAATTTATTCAATCCTTGTAACAATCCTTCTGGGTAGGTATGGTTATTTGTCTCAATTACCCATGGAGAAACGGAGGTATTGAGATGCTTAGAAACGTGTTTACACAGCCAGCAGGTGGTGAGGCCCAATGTGAATCCAGGCAGTCTGCACCAGGGTCAGAACTTCAGCTGCTGCTCTCTTCCCACCTTCTCTAGAATTGATGTACTGGATTATTTTGCACGAGCCACTTAGAGTCCAGAATTTTCTAGGGGTATGAGAGAAATACTAGGGGTCATTCTTTCATAGCTGCTCTCTCTTCCTTGTATTTACTGAGTATCTACTGTGTGTCAGGCATTAGCAGAGGGGTAATGACATTATTGGACAGCTTGATGACGATAATTTACAAAAAGTGTGTGTTCTCTCAAAAGGCTAAGAATAGGTTAATCTAACTCAAACTTAAGTTAAAAAAATAGAATAGTTTTCTGTTTTTGACAGGAAGTGCTTTTTTGTTTTTTGAAGCTGCAAAAGAATTTATTATTTTTATTTATATTTTTTATTGGCAAAACAAATTCTTTTTTTTATACAGCAGGTTCTTATTAGTTACCTATTTTATACATATTAGTGTATATATGTCAATCCCAATCTCCCAATTCATCACACCACCACCACCCTCCCCCACACTTTCCCCCCTTGGTGTCCATACGTTTCTTCTCTACATCTGTGTCTCAATTTCTGCCCTGCAAACCGGTTCATCTGTACCATTTTTCTAGGTTCCCCATATATGCGTTAGTATACGATATTTGTTTTTCTCTTTCTGACTTACTTCACTCTGTATGACAGTCTCTAGATCCATCCATGTCTCTACAAATGACCCAATTTCTTTCCTTTTTATAGCTGAGTAATATTGCATTGTATGTATGTACCACATCTTCTTCATCCATTCATCTGTCAGTGGACACTTAGGTTGCTTCCATGACCTGGCTATTGTAAATAGTGCTGCAATGAACATCGGGGTGCATGTGTCTTTTTGAATTATGGTTTTCCCTGGGTATATGCTCAGTAGTGGGACTGCTGAATCATATGGTAATTCTATTTTTAGTTTTTGAAGGAACCTCCATACTGTTCTCCATAGTGCCTGTATCAATTTACATTCCCACCAACAGTGCAAGAGGGTTCCCTTTTCTGCACACACTCTTCAGCATTTGTTGTCTGTAGATTTTCTGTTGATGCCCATTCTAACTGGTGTGAGGTGATACCTCATTGTAGTTTTGATTTGCATTTCTCTAATAGTGATGTTGAGCAGCTTTTCATGTGCTTCTTGGCCATCTGTATGTCTTCTCTGGAGAAACGTCTATTTAGGTCTTCTGCCATTTTTGGATTGGGTTGTTTGCTTTTTTAATATTGAGTTGCATGAGCTGTTTATATATTTTGGAGATTAATCCTTTGTCCATTGATTTGTTTGCAAATACTTTCTCCCTTCTGACGGTTGTATTTTCATCTTGTTTGTAGTTTCCTTTGCTGTGCAAAAGCTTTTAAGTTTCACTAGGTCCCATTTGTTTATCTTTGTTTTTATTTCCATTACTCTAGGAGGTGGATCAAAAAAGATCTTGCTGTGATTTATGTCAAAGAGCGTTCTTCCTATGTTTTCCTCTAAGCGTTTTATAGTGTCCTGTCTTACATTTAGGTCTCTAATCCATTTTGAGCTTATTTTTGTGTATGGTGTTAGGGAGTGTTCTAATTTCATTCTTTTACATGTAGCTGTCCAGTTTTCCCAGCACCATTTATTGAAGACACTGTCTTTTCTCCATTGTATGTCCTTGCTTCCTTTGTCATAGATGAGTTGACCATAGGTGTGTGGGTTTATCTATGGGCTTTCTATCCTGTTCCATTGATCGATATTTCTGTTTTTGTGCCAGTACCATATTGTCTTGATGACTGTAGCTTTGTAGTATAGTCTGAAGTCAGGGAGTCTGATTCCTCCACCTCTGTTTTTTTCCCTCAAGACCGCTTTGGCTATTCGGGCTCTTTTGTGTCTCCATACAAATTTTAAGATTTTTTTGTTCTAGTTCTGTAAAAAATGCCATTGGTAATTTGATAGGGATTGCCCTGAATCTGTAGATTGCTTTGGGTAGTATAGTCATTTTTACAATGTTGATTCTTCCAGTCCAAGAACATGGTATATCTCTCCATCTGTTTATATCATCATTAATTTCTTTCATCAGTGTCTTATAGTTTTCTGCATACAGGTCTTTTGTCTCCCTAGGTAGGTTTATTCCTAGGTATTTTATTCTTATTGTTTCAGTGGTAAATGGGAGTGTTTCCTTAATTTCTCTTTCAGATTTTTCATCATTAGTGTATAGGAATGCGAGAGATTTCTGTGCATTAATTTCATATCCTGCAACTTTACCAAATTCATTGATTAGCTCTAGCAGTTTTCTGGTGGCATCTTTAGGATTCTCTATGTATAGTATCATGTCATCTGCAAACAGTGACAATTTTACTTCTTCTTTTCCAATTTGTATTCCTTTTATTTCTTTTTCTTCTCTGATTGCCGTGGCTAGGACTTCCATAACTATGTTGAATAATAGTGGTGAGAGTGGACATCCTTGTCTTGTTCCTGATCTTAGAGGAGATGCTTTCAGTTTTTCACCATTGAGAATGATGTTTGCTTTGGGTCTGTCATATATGGCCTTTATTATGTTGAGGTAGGTTCCCTCTATGCCCACTTTCTGGAGAGTTTTTATCATAAATGGGTGTTGAATTTTGTCAAAAGCTTTTTCTGCATCTATTGAGATGATCATATGGTTTTTATTCTTCAGTTTGTTAATATGGTGTATCACATTGATTGATTTGCATATATTGAAGAATCCTTGCATCCCTGGGATCAATCCCACTTGATCATGGTGTATGATCCTTTTAATGTGTTGTTGGATTCTGTTTGCTAGTATTTTGTTGAGGATTTTTGCATCTATATTCATCAGTGTTATTGGTCTTTAATTTTCTTTTTTTGTCGTATCTTTGTCTGGTTTTGGTATCAGGGTGATGGTGGCCTCATAGAATGAGTTTGAGAGTGTTCCTTCCTCCGCAATTTTTTGGAAGAGTTTGAGAAGGATGGGTGTTAGCTCTTCTCTAAATGTTTGATAGAATTCACCTGTGAAGCCATCTGGTCCTGGACTTTTGTTTGTTGGAAGATTTTTAATCACAGTTTCAATTTTATTACTTGTGATTGGTCTGTTCATATTTTCTATTTCTTCCTGGTTCAGTCTTGGAAGGTTATACCTTTCTAAGAGTTTGTCCATTTCTTCCAGGTTGTCCATTTTATTGGCATAGGGTTGCTTGTAGTAGTCTCTTAGGATGCTCTGTATTTCTGCAGTGTCTGTTGTAACTTCTCCTTTTTCATTTCTAATTTTATTGATTTGAGTCCTCTCCCTCTTTTTCTTTATGAGTCTGGCTAAAGGTTTATCAATTTTGTTTATCTTCTCAAAGAACAATCTTTTATTGATCTTTGCTATTGTTTTCTTTGTTTCTATTTCATTTATTTCTGCTCTGATCTTTATGATTTCTTTCCTTCTACTACCTTTGGGTTTTGTTTGTTCTTCTTTCTCTAGTTCCTTTAGGTATAAGGTTAGACTGTTTATTTGAGATTTTTCTTGTTTCTTGAGGTAGGCTTGTATTGCTGTAAACTTCCTCTTAGAACTGCTTTTGCTGCATCCCATAGGTTTTAGATCGTCGTGTTTTCATTGTCATTTTTCTCTAGGTAGTTTTTGATTTCCTCTTTGATTTTTTCAGTGATCTCTTGGTTATTTAGTAACGTATTGTTTAGCCTCCACGTGTTTGTGTTTTTTACATTTTTTCCCCTGTAATTGATTTCTATTCCATAGAGTTGTGGTCAGAAAAGATGCTTGATATGATTTCAATTTTCTTAAATTTACTGAGGCTTGATTTGTGACCCAAGATTTTATCTATCCTGGAGAATGTCCCGTGAGCACTTGAGAAGAAAGTGTAACCTGCTCTTTTTGGATGGAATGTCCTATAAATATCAATTAAATCTATCTGTCATTTAAAGCTTGTGTTTCCTTATTAATTTTCTATCTGGACGATCTGTCCATTGGTGTAAGTGAGGTGTTAAAGTCCCCCACTATTATTGTGTTACTGTCAATTTCCTCTTTTCGAGCTGTTAGCAGTTGCCTTATGTATTGAGGTGCTCCTATGTTGGGTGCATATATATTTATAATTGTTATATCTTCTTCTTGGATTGATCCCTTGATCATTATGTAGTGTCATTCCTTGTCTCTTGTAACATTCTTTATTTTAAAGTCTATTTTATCTGTTATGAGTATTGCTACTCCAGCTTTCTTTTAATTTCCATTTGCATGGAATATCTTTCTCCATCCCCTCACTTTCAGTCTGTATTTGTCCCTAGGTCTGAAGTGGGTCTCTTGTAGACAGCATATATATGGGTCTTGTTTTTGTATCCATTCAGTGAGCCTGTGTCTTTTGGTTGGAGCATTTAATCCATTCACGTTTAAGGTAATTATCCATATATATGTTCCTATTACCATTTTCTTAATTGTTTTGGATTTGTTTTTGTAGGCCCTTTTCTTCTCTTGTGTTTCCCACTTACAGAAGGTCCTTTAGCATTTGTTGTAGAGCTGGTTTGGTGGTGCTGAATTCTCTTAGCTTTTGCTTGTCTGTAAAGCTTTTGATTTCTCCATAGAATCTGAATGAGATCCTTGCTGGGTAGAGTAATCTTGGTTGTAGGTTCTTCCCTTTCATCACTTTAATTATATCATTCCACTCCCTTCTAGTTTGTAGAGTTTCTGCTGAGAAATCAGCTGTTAACCTTATGGGAGTTCCCTTGTATGTTATTTGTCCTTTTCCCTGGCTGCTTTCAATAATTTTTCTTTGTCTTTAATTTTTGCCAATTTGATTACTATGTGTCTCGGCGTGTTTCTCCTTGAGTTTATCCTGTATGGGACTCTCTGCGCTTCCTGGACTTGGGTGGCTACTTCCTTTCCCATGTTAGGGAAGTTTTCGACTATAGTCTCTTCAAATATTTTCTCGGGTCCTTTCTCTCTCTCTTCTCCTTCCGGGACCCCTATAATGCGAATGTTGTTGTGTTTAATGTTGTCCCAGAGGTCTCTTAGGCTGTCTTCATTTCTTTTCATTCTTTTTTCTTTACTCTGTTCCGCGGCAGTGAATTCCACCATTCTGTCTTCCAGGTCACTTATCCGTTCTTCTGCCTCAGTTATTCTGCTATTGATTCCTTCTAGTGTAGTTTTCATTTCAATTATTGTATTTTTCATCTCTGTTTGTTTGTTCTCTAATTCTTCTAGGTCTTTGTTAAACATTTCTTACATCTTCTTGATCTTTGCCTCCATTCTTTTTCCGAGGTCCTGGATCATCTTCACTATCATTATTCTGAATTCTTTTTCTGGAAGGTTACCTATCTCCACTTCATTTAGTTGTTTTTCTGGGATTTTATCCTGTTCCTTCATCTGGTACATAGCCCTCTGCCTTTTCATCTTGTCTATCTTTCTGTGAATGTGGTTTTTGTTCCACAGGCTGCAGGATTGTAGTTCTTGCTTCTGCTGTTTGCCTGGCCCACGGTCCCCAGGGCTGTCGTGGCTTCGGCTGCCGAGGCCCCTGCAGAGCTCCGGGGCAGTTCAGTGACGGCAGAGGGAAGAGACCCCAAGCCAGAAATTCCAGCTCTGCGGAAATGCGGGCTCCTTTCTGGGCGCAGGGGGTGGGACCGCCCCAGGAAGTGCTTTTTTATACTTATTTTCTGTAGAGAGTCTTTGGTCCTGGTTGTAGTCATGGTTCTGAAATACTTTTTTTTTTTTTTTTTTGCCAGAATCTACATACTCTCTCAAGCAAATAAATTTGCCATTGAATTTATATATTCTCTAAAAACTGTGTGCAGTAATTTCTCCTGTGAAACTTGAACTTAGTGGTAGCACTGAAAACTCTTCTGAGCTGTAGGGTTCACAAACAAGGGGGCTTCTGAAAATCAATCACCAAAAACAATTTGTGAGAAACTTGTGTGTTTCTCAGATAGCATGACTGGGTACAGATGGGAGTTCCTTTGCCTGAGGGGCTGCTGTAATGAGATTATACTCTGGTTTGGGCTGATCTGCCTCCAAGGCTTGGGGACTTGGTTCTTGGAAACAAAGAACAGACAGAAAACTTCTTTAGGAGTTATAAAGGTTTGTTGGGAAAAGGATGAAAAAAAAATCTTTTTAACAGTTTACAATGAATAGTATTAAAATTGTGCCTCAAATTCTTGAGCTAACGAGGGAAATCCTGGGACCTAGCAACTCTTCATATTTTTTCTCACAAAATTAGATCAGTTAAGATGGCTCAGTACTTTCAGGAAAATGCGAGAGCAATGTATTAATCAGTTGAATAATTATTATTTATTATTATTATCTTTGGTTTGTTTAGGAAATTTGGGAGTGACTGTTTCTTTCTCCTTTGCTTCATTTTTTTGGCACCTGGGGACAATCTGGAACCCTAGCTCACCTGTGCCTGAATTTTAGGTATAGGCTCTGAAGCAAGTGTGGTTAAAAAAAAGGTGCCATTACATATTTTATGGATGCTGCCACTAGAATGTCTGCTGAGAAATGAAAATGTTCCCATCTCCAGACACAAGAGGGCACTCTAAACGGACAGCGTAGGATACAGCATCAAAAGGGAGGGATGGAGGGAAGGAGGAAGCTTAGTCAAAGGTACTATTGAATTCAGGCATCTCCCTAGCTGTCTCCGTTGTTCCCCCTTCTCCCCGCCCCTCACCTCACCCCACCCCCACCTTGCCCTAGGAAAAGAACTGTCCGGGCCTTGGATTCCCTCTTCTCATGGTTAAATCGAGATTGAGGCTTTCAGAGTCAGAATTCCCAAATCTCTTACTTCAGTAAAAATCTGCATGTCGCTTTCCTCTGCTAACTTACATCATTAACCTCATTTGATGTTGCTTCCCTAAGAATGTTAAATTAAAATCTCGTTTTCTGATGCCAGCAGAATTGAACTGAGCTCTAAATTGGATATAGTATGGGCTTATTTCTTCCCCACAAACACTTGTATGGCCTTTATTGAGGGTGAATTTTGCACCAACTTGTGTTTAACCTTCTGAGCCTTGCTGTACTGAGCACCCCTAGAATAGGGTCAACGGCACAGAGCTGGAGTATGTAGAGATTCTCAAACGAAATGTAAATTTGGAATGTAATTGGGAACCCAACAGGGAGGTTTTGCCTTTAACGGATGGAGTCTTGGTGGTACAATGTAGGTGAGTTTTGAAGTTATTCAATCTTCACAGGTATCAAAATGGTTTAATCTCTACTAGAGAAGTGTTTAAGAGAAAAGAATCTATTCTTCTGGCTACTGTGCATTAAGTAGAGAGATTAGAGTGCCCATAGCCTGTGGATTTTTTTTTGAAGAAGTTTAAAATATCTTAAAATAATGGCAGAATTCAACCCAGATTTCGAGGATCACCCCAATGATTCCTCCGGAACAGATGAAGATATGTAATATAGTATTTCAGTGGACTGACACTGGGACTAAAATATTGAAATTACCATTTCAAAGATGCACACTGGTGAATGCTTACATGCCCAGGGTCTACAAGAAAGGCAAAAATCTAGGAAAAAAACGTAAACAGGTCTGAATATTTCTTAGCGTTCTTTTTTGTTTCTTTTCAGTGACCCGGAGCGTTTGCTACGTGCTTAGGAATGTGGCTGAGCTTCTTAACCCCAAGAACAGCATGATGGGTGCGTCAAGGTTGAGGGTGGAGGGTCCACCCTGACAAAGGCAGCTGTGCTCCTGACCTGGCAAACCCGTCATTTTCCTGTTGCAATAATCATTTGACTCATCTTTAAAGCTGTTACATTTGAACTGACATTTTTCTGTGGTGAGCCAAATCTTGGCGCACAAAATTTGTGCAAAGTCCTCCTGTCTTATAAAATATAAATCCAGGGCCTCAGATGGAATAAACGGAGATTGCAGTCCTGAACATTTATCTTTCTTATTTGAACGAACAAACCTTCCTTCCTTCCTGGAATGTGACTTAACATTTAAAATTCCTATTAAACCTAGAAAAATGGTACAGATGAACTGGTTTGCAGGGCAGAAATAGAGACACAGAAGTAGAGAACAAATGTATGGACACCAAGGGGGGAAAGCGGCGGGGGGAGGTGATGGTGGTGTGATGAATTGGGAGATTGGGATTGACAGATATACACTGATGTGTATAAAATAGATAACTAATAAGAACCTGCTGTATAAAAAAAATAAAATAAATTCAAAAATAAAATAAAATAAAATTCCTATTAAATCTCTGGGTACACCCAGAGACCTCAGAAGGTTCTCTCCAGAGAGAGCAAACATCCTCCCTGCACTTGGCAAAAGAAGAAACGGATGCTTGCGTGGTGTGCAGGCTCAGGTGCTCGGGGCTGCTCTGTGGAAGAGAGCCACTGAACCTGGGCTGCCAGAAAAAACGTTAACTTTGAGTTGAAAATAAGCATTTGAACTTGAAAGAGGCCAACACATCTGTAGGACACATGGAATTTCGATGGAAGCAGTGGCCAAACTGAGCTGCCTTGCCCTCCAAGACAGGGGACTTAGGGCTTCTTAGGATGTGGGCCCCCGGTATCCCCTCTCCCTTCCTCAGGTCACAGGAGCCCTGCTGCACACAGCCCCTGTGCTTCTGGGCAGCCGGCCACTACCCAGCTTGGGGGTGGGCTCTGATTAGTCTATGCTAATTAGCACATGTCATTTGCTGATTGGTTGAGGGACAAGCCTACCAGCAGCCTGGGCCAATGATATGCAAGGCCCTCGCTGGGACTTTTGAGAAAGACACTTGCTCCATGTGGACGCTACCTGGAGAGCTTCTCTTTTCTTCTGGACAGTGTAGGGGTGGACGTGACTCTTAGGAGTGAGGCAGCTATTTGCCACCATTCTGAATACAATGTCAGCCCAAGGAGGAAGGGAGAGCTGAGATAACCAGGAGAAAGGGGCTAGAGTCCTGATCCATTTGGACCCAAGGCATACTTTGATACTGGGCTTTGCAGCCACTAAACCAATACCTTTTCTTTATTGTTTCAACGAGGCTAAGGATTATATTACTTGCAACCAGGGTTTCCAAACTACCGCGCTGTGTCTAAGATGATCAGGGTGCACATCCATCTATATGCGTGTAACGTACTGGCAGGGCCATTGTCAGGCATTGTTTTTTCCAAAAGGTTACCTGTCCCAAGAGAAACAGTATTGTTCAGAGCTCTGTGCCACAACTTCTAGTCTCTAAAGTTTTCTTGAAAGTACTACCTAGTACACTGGATGATAAAGTGGGCATAAATTAAAAAGAAAAAAAACATGCCAGGTGTCAAATGCAGCATATTTTAATTTGTTTCAAATAAAGCAATATATGTATATATTTTTTTTTCAGAAAAACACCAGATGTTAAACTCTAGAAAAGCGCACGTGTCTTCAGCAGATCAAGTTTGTCTGATCAATAAGAATTTTTTTTTCAACATTAACTCTCTAAAGACGATCAATGGACTGACATCACTGCTACAACATAGGTTGCTACTGAGCCTCTGATCTTTAGCCACAACTTGATTTTCCTAACAAATGAGTAAATACTGCCTGGCTAAAATGCTGCAAAGTCTTGATGAGAAAAAGCGCCAACATATCAAGCAAAGCCATGAAAGTTATGAAGCAAGCTAGAGCTGATTATTAGAATTAGAAAAAATGATTAAGAGAGGATGACACAGCCGTACAGGGTTTGTATATTCGGATTGACTCTCTTTTGGCAGCGAATTGGGTCAGCACCTCGGGCAGGGAACAGAAACTGAATGAAAACGGCTTTTTTTTTTTTTCTCTCTCCTAGCTCAGGCCACCAACGTCACAGCTGGGACGGAGAGAACCGCGGCATCTGTGGAAACTTCTATTCTCGTGGGGCAGAGATTGCACTGTGAAACCCTGGAGACGTTTCCCCGGAAAGGCCTGGCCTCTGAGTTGTCTGCAGCGTGCTGCCTTCGTCGGGGCTTTTCCGGATGGGCTGCGGCCTCGGGGGTCTTGGTTCCCAAAGAGGCCTCTTGGTTTTTGGTGCCGCCTTTGTTTTTGGGACGGAAGCCGTTGTGTGGTTGTCTTCTGTGTTCATGGCGGTTGTTGCCCTTCCCCATCGGATCAGCTTCGTTACCACTGCCCTGGGGCTTCGCAGACCCATTTAGCCTGTTGTTGTGATACTGCGGATTAAATCTTCGTCTTTGGCTAGAAGACCCATTCTACCAAAAAAAAAAAAAAAAAAGAGGTATTAGATGCCAACAAACCTCAGATGACATCAGTAGACGTCAGGGAAACCAAATCTCTAAGTCACAGGTAAGCTTTTTTACACCCCAGAAGAATGCGACAACATGCAAATGAGGTCAAGCTGATAGAATCCTGGAGCTTAAAAGAGCAGCGGGGATTCCCTGGTGGCGCAGTGGTTGAGAGTCTGCCTGCCGATGCAGGGGACGCGGGTTCGTACCCCGGTCTGGGAGGATCCCACATGCCGCGGAGCGGCTGGGCCCGTGAGCCATGGCTGCTGGGCGTGCGTGTCTGGAGCAGGTGCTCCGCAACGGGAGAGGCCACAACAGTGAGAGGCCCGCGTACCGCAAAAAAAAAAAACAATAAGCAAAGAAAAAAAGCTATGAAGCTGTATTTAGACAAGTGAAACAGATCTGGTTATGATCTTGAATCTATGACTGTATGAAATACTCCTTGTCCAAGTGCTATTTTAAAGTTCATGAAGACATCTGGGCCCAGAGAAATGCCTGTCACAGTCACTAATGAGAATTCTAAAAGACCAAGACCACAAAATCCAACAGGGCACTTGTTAGAAAACCAGCATTTTGGAATGCGTAAAAAAAAAAAGTCTCTTTATTCAAGCTCTCTTTCTGAGAGCTCAGGAAAAATGTCTTTATAGCATTCCCAGCTTCTGAATCATCAAAACCCATTTCTTGGTCATTCTCTAATGATAAGGAAGAAATCACTTCTCAAGGATATAGTGGAGAAGCAGAAGGAGAGAAGACTGTCCTTTTGGATACTTCTATTTTTAAGGGTCATAGTAGATAAGAATTAATAAGGTCATTTTGAAATGTATTCTCTTTACTGAAAGCCCAAGGGAAGAAAGTGCAGTTTGAACTAACTTTGGCTTCTTACAGAAAAACTAGACATAAATGGGAGTTAAAGGATCATAAAAAACATGCCAGATTTCTTCTCACTAATGGTGTCAGTGGCCAGGTTCTGAATCTTGTTCCCATGTCTGTGTGAGTCCCTTCCACATGTGGGCCAGTTACGAGGACCTGGGTGGCACTCAAGGCATGAGAAGCACTGTCTCATTTACGTGGACTCTTTGCTGATGCTGTCAAGTGTGTGAAGACCACTTCCTCCACAGGGGACAGCGCCTATGAAATGGGGACCGGATGGGACCGGGGGAGCTCTGGGAGGCCGGAGAGGCAGAAGGAGGCTCTGGAGGTCAGGCTGCTGCTGGGGGTGGGCGGAGCCTGGGTATGACCAGTGGTGGCTGTTTTCTTTGCAAACGAGTGGTTTCTTGCCCAGGCAATGCACTAGGGTCTGCGGGACTCCTGGAAGCAGGGCAAGGTGGCCTCCCTGGAGCAGTTTACCTGCTTATTAGCTGGCACAGCCTGGTGAGAGCTGTCAGCGGCACTGGGAAGGTTGCTCGCCAGTTTGGGGTTTGCTGCTTTACCCTCGGAGGGCTTGTTGTGATTGGATGATTTTCTGGTGAAGTTACTCTGTTTCCCAGAGGTGGTCGCGTGAGCGTTGAGCAGTGGCAGCAGGGAGCTGCAGGGAGTTCTTGAGGAATAGTTGTTCTTTGGATGTGTAACTGCAACAAGAAAGCACTTGGTGTTAGGGGCTGTGCCTCGGTAACCCATTAGGAGACGGAGAAATTGGCAGGAGCTTCATAAAAACATTAAGTTTTTGTTTTTGTTTTTTTTTTGGAAAGATATCGTTTGAAAAAGCACCTAGGTGCTTGGAGACCACCAAATGTCTTCTGTGAGAATCACTGAATAGCATAATCATTCAGGTTGGGAGACATTTGTAGGAAATGAGACAGATCTGAGCACCTTTAATATTATGCCTTAGGTCAAGAACCACCAAGGGAAGAGGGATAATGAAACCCCGAAGTGCCCTCTCAGCCCTGTCCACAAAGGTACTCTGCCTCTTGGGTTCCCCATTACCAAACCTGTTCTTGCCGTTCTTGTCATATCCCTAGACCCGTTGGTGTTGCAGAGATGCAGAAAAACCTAGAGGTACACGGACACTTGGCTGGTCAGAGCCACAAGATTTTGAGAGCTTCAGAATGGGGTGATGCCAGGTGTCAGGAATTTTGTCACCCTGGGGTGGTATATATCCCCTGACCTTACGGCCATGCCTGCCGGCCCAAAAGATGCCCCAAAGCATCTTCTATATTCCATTAGAGTTACATTATCTGGCCTTTTATCAACTCCATTTTCTACAGCCCCACTGCAAATCTGCAACAATTCCAATGCTAACAACAATTCCAATGCTAAAGTCCACACAGGCTAATCAGACAGATCCCCGGCAGGGCTCGGACAGGTCTGTTCAATTTTTATTATCACCCTTCCCACTGGTTTTGAAAGGGGTGGTTTTTGATGGGATGTTTCTGTGTGATTATGCTGAATCAGGGCCGGAGGGAATCAACTTAAGGACATAATCATGACTTTCCTCTCATAGTTCACCAGAATTTGACTGCCCGTCTGGACAGCAAGACCTCTGAATCTTAAAAAATTGTCACCAGTTTTTAAAAGCAATTTTCTCTGCTACCTGTGTTGGATCAGACTTAATCCTAGCATTCTTCCTGAGGATTTGGAGTGTGAATAGGGATCACAGGACATTAGAAATGGAAAGGACAGGGATGAATCTCTAGTCCCTTCATTTTACAGGTAAGGTGTGATGGCACGTCGGGTACTGTCCAAACATGACGAGGGGATTTTAGTGGCTCTTTGCTAACTAGATTCACTTTCACAGGGGTCATTACTATTTCCGGTTCAGTAGCTGTGGGCTTTCCATGTGCTCTCAACAAAGCTGAGAAGAAAAGGGCCTTTCAAGGACTCCTGTCTCCAACAAGGGAGGCTGGCTTCCAATGTGGACACCTGGGATTCGGTAAGGGATGGTTCCTCCCACTAGATGGCACTGGAGTGCTCTGGAGGAGAGCAGGTGACGCTACCCCGCCCTCCCCTCCTCAGATGGTGGCAGAGTCACTTGGCATCAGGGTCTTGCCCATTATCAGCCTGGAGTGGAAACTAGGATAGACAGTTAAATTTCCAACTGTGAATCAGATAGTCTGGTTTTTTAGAGGTGAGGCAAAATCTGGGGATGGAGAATGGCAAGTGGGGTAGATTCATAAGGGAGGGAGTGTATAGAAAAAAAATAATTTAAAAGAAATGCAGTCAAAAATTCAGAAAATTGCCAAAGATATGTGAGCAAGGATGCTCACAGCAGTGTTATTTTAATGGTGAAAAACTGGAAGCAACCTAAATGTCCACAATCAAGGGACTGATTATGCCAATTATATTTAAATAAATTACGGGTTAAATATATTGACATGGAAAAATGTCAGCCATATATTGTGAAATGATAAAAGCAAATTCTCTTACTATATATGTATATTGTATAGTATAGTAAATGATGTAGTATAATTAAGTATACTGTATAATTTACACAGTAGATATATGTGCATAAAAAGTGTGATGGAGCCACAAAAGTAATGTCATGCTCTATTTTATATAGTTTGTAATTTTTAGATCAAGCTTATATTTTTTATACTCAGAAAAAAATGCAATTTCCACTTTGAAAAAAAAAAGTGAAGCCAAATCTCAATTTTTCAGCTCACTACGAGGCTGTAGATATTCCGTGTCCTTCACCAGTTGTTCCTTCCTCCTTGTGGCATCCTTGAAGCCACTTTGGTGCTCATTCCCACCTCCCCTGGTGGGTGGGCTGGAGCGGGGGAAAAAGGATCAGGCAATTTTGTTGCATGTTAACTGCTCTAATTAAGGGAGAGTCTCAGTCAGGCACTGCTGAGCAGCGTGTGACACACACACACACACACACACACACACACACACACACACACACACACGACAGCTGGGCCCTTCACGACAGTAGCCCATTGTTCTCAGACTTGTTAGGGAGACTCCCTCTCCCTGTAACAGGTCTCTATAGAACCAGGCAGTTTGAAATCAGAGAAGCAGTTGATCTGGCAGTGCTTAAGAAAAGTTTGCGAAAGATATAAACTAGTTGACCTGTTCTGTTCCGCTTAATAAATCCTGAGGATTTACTGATGGGGCAGTGGCATTTGAAGACTCGAAGTTCGGATCTTGACATTTTTAGCGACTTGTGTCATGACCTTAGATCATTAAATCTCTTTAGACCTCACTTTAGCCCCCTGGGGGACCGCACACCTGACATTTCTGATATCAACTCCAAATAGCACCAGGCTTATGCACACAGAATTATTTAGCAAGTATGCAAAACTCACTTTCTCCACAGAGCATGATTTGGGCCTTTAGCTGTTCAATGTCACAGGAGAACCGGGCAGCTTTCCCAAGCTCTTCATCATATTTACGCTCGCTGACAAAGTGCTGTAGGGAAGAGACAGGAGACCCATGATTGCAGAAGTGACTGAGGCATGCTGCTGATCCATTCTCTGCTCTCCCGCCACCACTGATGATGTGAAAGCAACCCCAGGTGGGGAAGCATGCCAGCTCTGTCACTGGGAGGCTCTGTTAAAGCAGGCTTGGTTTTGGCCTGCCTGGAGCACGGTCACCTTCTTCTTCTGGGAAACACGTGTGGGTCCTGTCTGTACAGGCAAAATGTGTGTCTGGACTCATCTACTTAAACCTTTTAGCACCCCACGCCCTCCTTCTAGCACTTCCTGTCCTATTGTAAGTTACGGGATTGCCTTCTGGCAGTCTTCCTAATCTGGCCAATGGCCTCCTAAAGTATCACTCCTCATGAGAAAGCATGTCATCCTTCCTAGACGTCCGTCTCCATTTTAATAGGGTACCAGGAAGTCCAAAAAGCCTTCAGTATCGATAACTAGAAACCATTATCTTGAATGGTAGAATTTCAAGCGCTGTTAAAGGAAGTGGGAAAGAGATTACTTTTCAGTTCATTTAAAATTAAGATCTATGTGTAGATGACAGAGTGAGCAATACAGAAATAACTATGAGTCAGTGCCTCTGTGATCTACCAGGGAGTTTACCACATGGCAAGAGAGACAGATACCACAAGATACAATATAACGTAGAATGTAGTAGGTGCTTTAGGAATATGAAAGAGGAAGAAATTATTTCCTACTGAGGGGAATGAGTAAAGAGTTACATAAGAGGAAGCATTTGAGCTGGAACATTAAAAAAAATATTGAACACTTACCAGACATGGGCCAAATTCTTAACAGATAATCTCGTTTTCAGCTGATCGCATTATTATGAAGCCAGTACTAACATTAACTGTAATTTACAAAGGGGGAATCGAGGTTCTAAGAATCTAAGAGAATATGTAATTTATCCCAGGTTGCAAGAGCAGGACTGTTGCACTCCATAGCCTGTGCTATCAACCATTTTACGATGAGTGGGATTTTGATGGGTAGAAGTGAAACTTGGAAGATGAGTGGATTTCAGTTGACCAGGAAGCTGGCAACTTCATATTTATCAAAACAAGTGTGTGTTTGTTTGTTTGGCTTTCCAGGATGTTTTTCTGGGTATCAAGATGGGTTCTGCCAACCAGCCCCATTCCCCATTCTAATCTCCTTTGGGACCAGGGAACATCTGTGACATTAGAAGTGCATCTGTGTCCACAAGACGAAGGGTTTTGTTCTACTGAAACTAATTAGCAGTGGCCATAATAAATATATACTGGAGTCCAGTGGTGGATTTTATTTTGAAGGGAAGAGGAGACCATAGTGGGGGAGACCAGACCTGCTCTAATAACTCTGGTCTCAGGGTGAATGACCAGGCCGGAGGGAGACAGTGGATGCAGAAAGACTAGTCAGGAGGCCACTGCAATTGACTGGGTTGGAGGAAACAAAGACCAGGAGAGCAGGTGAGAAGGGAAAGACCTACAGAACTTCTCAGAACCTTCAGGGGAAATCCTCATCCCCATGGGGCTCTCTTTTATGCCTAACCAGGATGGAGGGGACCAAACTCACTTGCCACTTTCTACCATACCCAACCAGTGGTTATGCTGGGATGAGCAGACAATCCTACTTATAAAGCTAGCAACAAATATGACTTCAAAGTACGCTAGTTCCCTAGAAGTCGGTCAGAAGCTGGAGTGCGTGTGCATGTGTGTATGTTTACTGTACTGGGGAAAATGAGGATAAGGGAAAATTTATAAACTGTAACTTCCTATTTTGTTGTAGATACTTGTTTTTGCCTTTCTGCTAACAATTTCTCCTTCTGGTAACTGTACCCCAATGCGGTTTCCAAGATTCACAGCATTGGTGGGTCTTTCAATCAAGACCTCTCTTGGCCAAATGGTGGATGTGACCCAAGTGGAGGCCAATCAGAATCTCTCTGTTTGGGATTTGAATCCAGTGGGGTGGCCCAAGGGGTGATGACATCTAGAGGTCACTCACTCTGATGGTGCCCTGAAGAGTGTCTGGTAATTACTGCTGCCAACATTTCTGCCCAGTTATAACCTGGAGTCTTCAGAGCACACTCTGCTTTGGTGAGCTACCCACATGTCCTTTCCAATTCTACTTGTTCTTGAGGTTAGCCAGGGTCAGCTTCTGTTGCGTGCAACTAAAGAAATCCACTAAATACATATTTGTGGGTGGTATTCTTAATAAAAGGGCAAGTAAGCTAGAAAAGGATATAGGAAAGGAGTCTCCACATATTGTACATTCTTTAGACTCCTTGCTGTTATACTAAGTTCATACTTAGTGTGTGTTCACATGTGTGTGTGTTTATATACATATGCATAAATTACATATGGTGAAAATAATGTTCCCCTTCCCAGCTATAATTTATGGTCGAATACATTTTATTTGGGTCAGTTCCACTGGCTGAAAGAATAGCTTGTACCTCTCCTCTGTATAGCCCTTCAACACATAGTCTACTTAAATATAGTGACTAGGTGTTTCTTTAACCCTTCTGTATTCTCAATTTCAACTCTGTGAAAGACAGCTGGGTGTCTGATGTTAGATCCTCGGAGAACAGCACTCTATGGATGCAGAACAGACATAATGGGGATCAGAACTCTGGCTCAGGGTTCAGGCTGTGATATTTTAGAACTGACCTTAATTTCTGCCCTGAGTTCGGCCAGCTGCATCTCTGCCATCTGACTGGCTAGATCAGTAAGTCTCTTTAGTTCTTCTGCTTTCTTTTGACGAGCAGTCAGGATTTCCACTGCCAGATAAGAAGGAATAATACATTAAGGCCAAAGATGTAAACATATTAAACGACCTAATTTCTTGGATCAGTTCTCTCTCCACAGACTGATCGCTTTGTTGGGCCATGGCTGTTTTCTGAGTTGGTCACTAAGCTGGGCTGGCCCTTGATGCTCATCACCAACCACGCATTTCCTTATGTCTTTATCCACCAAGCCCCAAACCAAACACGGTCCTTTCTGATTCACTGTACACCCACAATCTTCTTCATTTTCCCCACTGGCATCTGATCTCACTTACTTAGTTTGGACTTTTAGATTTGTGCATTACTCAGAACAACTATCTCCAAGAAGAAAAAAAAAAACCATTAAAATCCTATCTGAATGCTAATGCAAAGAAAGTGAGTCCACTAAGCAAAAACCATCATTCTGTATGTGCTGTACTATCAAATTCTAACAGCATCAGACCCTCTGAACTTTAACACATATTCATTTAGGGCAACTAGCTGTGTTATTGAAAGATGACATAAAAGTTTTCCTTTATTAGCTTTTTGTGAGCTAAAAAATGCCTCTGCTTTTGCTACTCTGCAGATATGTTTCCATTTTGCAGCCAGAGAGAAGTTGCAGACCAGAGTTTTTGTTATAAGTGTCCACAATGGAAAAATTTCAAGGGTGAGTCAAAGCTTGCTTAAGCTGAATTCATGTGCACTCTAGCATCTGTGCATGCAGTGGAGTCACAAGGGAATTCTCGGCATCACATTTCACACACCTGTCAAGATGAACTACTCAAGGTTCAAGTAGATGTAGGAGCCCACAGGTTAATTGTCTGTGTGTGTGTGTGTTTCCCAAAAGACCATGGAGCTCAAAGGCAATGAATACAAATACATTGGGTGAGATTTAAACAAGAAGTTTGATTTTATAATAGATAAGATTTGTAGTTCTCTCATTCCAGTCACATATGAATTGCCTTCATTTCTTTTGGACAAAGATTTTGAGTTATAACAAAAGAAAAGTCCACCTAACTAATACGATATGCACATGGAATTCACATTCCATTCTTGGCTGAACAAGGGTCAACTGCTTTATTAGACCAGATTCACAGCACAATGCCCAGATTCACAGCACAATGCCCAAACAAGGTGCTTTCTGATTTTAAGAGTTCTTAATTTATAAATGTCAAAAATAGTTGCTTCAGAAGCCCCAAAAGAAGTTCAGAGTCAATCAAGAGTTAAGATTTCCTGCAAACCATAAGCCATTCCTCAGACAGGATGAGAAATATCTTTTTATGCTGATACCAATGTTGAGATGTCAATAAAATAACTAATCTATAACTCATAAAGCCTAACCATCTGCCAAACTACTCTAATCATGCTTTAATTATTTACCGGGACGCCCCCTGCCTCCCATTTACAATTCCAGGTAGCTAGGCAGACTGAATTGTGCCTGGGAGCATTTCAGAGTACAGAGAAGCTAGTGAAAAACTTGTCCTGATGATGGGAGCGAAAGGAATTTTCATCTGAACATAGAAAATGTATTACTGAGTGATGTCCCAGGTTACCCAGTCAGACCAGAGGTCACAGAAAGGTAGCCAGCTATCACTTTCAGTGACAGGGTACATATATTTTGTTTGGTCCACACATTACTTTTACAAATAAATCACCCACACTTGAAAGTTAAGTGATTCCATTCAAAAGCTGGATTTCTGGTTGCTCTTAAAATATTGTTACTTCTGGTTACAGCAGGCATCTCTAGTCCTGGCAAAAACTGCACATTTAGTTCTTTGTGTCTGGGATACCTAGGGCCTGGTACACAGTGAGTGCCCAATATGTTTGCTGAATGAACGATTCCAACGAATGGATCAATGCATTACTTAAAAGGAATATGCAAAGAATGAATCAATGCATTACTTAAAAGGAATATGCAAAGAATGAATCAATGCATTACTTAAAAGGAATATGCAAAGAAAGGCAGAAGTTCCTTTTCTACAGGGGCCACTTGAGAATATCTAGGACTCACACCTTTGACTGATTATTTATTTATTTATTATTTATTTCCCATTATAATTCAACATATGGATGGGACTAAAGCCTGGAGAATGAGAAAATGATTCTTGAGCAGGAAGATGAAATGAGGTACTTTCCTCTTGCAAAGTAAGATAAATAAGAATGCTGAGGGCTCAGCTTTGATGAGCAGCTAGTAAAGGGGTCGACAGACCCTGAGTGACTACATGGATAAACAGATCTGACTTTTCTTAACAGATCATTTGTGGGACTGGTGACAATTAGGGGTAATTTGTTCTTTTGGATTAAGTAGAATTTGAGCATTCATACCAAACAAAAGATTTTGTAGAAATAGATATAAATGGGCCCTAAAATAGAAATGCAGGTGCAAGATCACCGATAAATCCTGAGTTTACACTCATGCAAGTGTGCATGGGAATGAATACTTTGCATCGGCAAGTGCTGGGATGAGTTTTACATATAGGCTCATTAACATTTCAAAGACTTTCATTATGAAAAAGTCCTAAAACGTGAGATCAAAAGCCAGTATTCTCTGGGGGGAAGCCAACATTTTCACCTCAAAAACATCAATCACAGAAACAGAAAGCAAAACCGAAACAGATCAGTTCCTAAAATTCATTGATCCTATAATTTCAAATAGAATAGTAAGTATGTTTTGAAAGCACCATCCTTTTGGAAATTTGTAGAGGGAGACAGTCCCATATGGCTTTAGATTTTCACTGCATTCAACACTCGATTAGTATTATTTATGTAGTATCTGGTATGCTGAAATCCATTCGCTCAGTAGGATTTATAATTTCCTTCAAGTTTCTGGAACACATTAGAAGCTTGCTCTTATTACTTGAACCATGGAAAATTTTAGGGCTTCTCGAATAATATGTCTTAGCAGAGGGTATACTTGAAATCCTGGGGGATGGGGGGCCAGAATCTGGGGCCCAAGTAGCTCTTCAAGCACAAAGGTTCTTTGAAATCCTTTTAATTCCTTAAAAATTCTTGTGAATTTTGCATTTTACTTCATAATAGATCTATGTTCCTGTTAATATAAGGTAATGTTTTCTTCCCATCTCTAGTAAATTTGACACTCTGAGAATACACCTGTCTAGGCCTCCAATTCCCTGGGCAGGCAAAGTTTGAGATCATAGCACGACAGCATCTTTACTTCCTTCATCTGTAAAATGTAATAATCATATACCCCTCACAGGGTTATTGTGGAACTGAATGAACCTATGTGAATTGTTTAGAAAAGTACCCTAAAAAACCCTAACTACAAATACTATTATTCTTTTTAATTAAAAAAAATAAATTTATATATTTTATTTATTTTATTTTTGGCTGCACTGGGTCTTCGTTGCTGCATGCGGGCCTTCTCTAGTTGCGATGAGCGGGGGCTACTCTTCCTTGCAGTGCGCAGGCTTCTCATCGTGGTGGCTTCTCTCGTTGAGGAGCACGGGCTCTAGGTGCGTGGGCTTCAGTAGTTGTGGCACGTGGGCTCAGTAGTTGTGGTGCATGGGCTCTAGAGCGCCGGCTCAGTAGTTGTGGCACACAGGCTCAGTAGTTGTGGCTCCCAGGCTCTAGAGCGCAGGCTCAGTAGTTATGGCACACAGACTTAGTTGCTCCGCGGCACGTGGGATCTTCCCAGACCAGGGCTCAAACCCATGTCCCCCTGCATTGGCAGGGGGATTCTTAACCACTGCACCACGAGGGCAGCCCACAAATACTATTATTAAAGTGAGATATATTTATCTAGAATATACCTCCCTCTTGTTGCAATTATGTTCACGTTCACTAATATTGGATCCCACAGCCTGTAGATACTGAATTAATTACAATAATTCTTTTAAGAAATACAATGAAGTACCCACAGTCTTCTCAGCTTTGTGTTAGGTGCCATGAGGGATATAGGAGCTTATGTTATAATTGGGGAAATATGGTTTATATCATGTGCAGGAAATGGAAAACGTGGAAAATACTCTTGAGACCATAGATAAGGAAGCTCAAAATGGTGGTTGCAAAGACAGTTCAGCACTTTGTGGGGAGAAGTTCAATGGTTCTTTCTATCGATGGAGAAGACTTATGGTTGACATAGGTGTGTCACCTGAGAGAGGCTGCATAACCCCCCTGACCTCTGTTTTCTGAGGGGTTGGAGTAACCTCTCTACTAAGAGGGGCTTTTCTCTGTTTATACACACCGTGCCAGGCACTGTGCTGATACCTAGTTGATATAGACACTCTTCTCACGCCCTATTTTCTGATTAGGAGCCTGACTTTAGAAATTCACAAAATAGTTCAATGTCACACAGCCAGTAAATAGGTGGAACCTGGATTTGACTTCATTTCTATTCACCTCCAAGGTAAGCAAATTGGTTTCCCCAGGGCGCTGGGCGGTTCTAAACCAGGACGGATTCCTGAAGTTAGGGGAACCCTGTCAATCAAGCTAGCCGGTTCGGCTAGCCTGAAAGCTCCATGAGTGCAGGTCCCAGATTTATCTGTTTGCTCGTTTGTCCCTCTCTCTGCCAGTGCTTAGCACACAAGGAAGCACACAGTCAATGTTTACTGATTGAATGAGTTTTAAAAATGGGGATGCTCTCCAGAGATGCCCAAATTCCACAGGTCTTGGGACTGAATACTACTGTCCCAAGAAGGAAGAATGAGCACTTGAAATCTGAGGCCCTCTGTTAAACTCTGAGAAAGTGATGTGCTAGTAACTTTCTATTTGGTGCTAGAGAAACATTTGTGTTTGCGTTGGCTGTTACATTTTTATCATTAGGATATGAAACTGAAGAGGGAAAATAAGCTGTGCCTGAGAAACAGGGAAGATCCCAAGTCATGGGGTAATCTACTGCTACTGAAGAAATCAACAAATGTCAATAAAATAAAATAATTTCACAGTCAAAGGAATTGTGTAACTATCTATATATTCCACAGCTTAACCCTGGATCACATTTAGTTTTATTTAATAAAACCTGCTGTATTTTAGATTCTAAAATGTTGTTTAAAATTATTTGGAAAAATTGTCTAACAAAAATAATGATAGCTATTTTCCATAAAATAACTATTGAATTTATGGCCAAGGGCCAGGCAAGAAAAAAATTAAGAGAATGAAGAATCTGGTCTGATCCTTCACTGATAAAAAGGAAAGCACTGAAGTCAAAAGTAAAGGAATTTAGCTGAAACCTGGCTGGGGGTGCAGACTGCCATTTATCCAATTTATGAGATAATATTTGGGTAAGGATGAAGAATTTAAAATGCCTAGGAGATACGGATTGTAAAACTAATTCCCAGCCGAAAAATATGGTCTTAGGGGAAAAAAAAGAAAAAAAAATGGTCTTAGGGCTCCCATTAACATAGCAAATGAATTTAAAAATAAAAGAGGGATCAGCATGTACACTGGCGTTGAATCTGACTGAGCAATCTTGTCTCAGTTGAAATTTCCAACCCATGAACCTCAGCCTATTTGAGATGGCAAATCCACCCTAATGGCTGTTGGGTTAACTTTACAGCAGTGGAAAGGTTTAGAAATAGGTATAAAAATAGTAAGATAAATCAAACCCAGAGTACTAATATTTTGTGTTAAATTCAGAAAAAGTTTTGCAATGGTCAAGATTGTCTGCGTGTGTTCATTATTTAAATATAGAGTATTCTGTATATTACGCAATCTCACTTGTGATTTCAAACACGTAACTGATTTTCTTCTGAGGTGTTAAGTTGGCAGGTGTTAGCGAATTTGGCTGAGTTTGTAAACAGAATTGGAGTGTTTTAAGAGAACTTCATTTAGTACATCTCTAAGTTTGAATTATTAATCTTATAAGAGTTGCTTAAGAGCTTGGAATACTTTGCTGGTTAGGTTTGTGAGTTCGCCTTGTCAGGTATCCGAAGTGTTTGAAAAAAATAAGATATATTAAATTTACAAATGTAATTCAAAATGTTAAGGGGAATTGAAGTAACTTTCAAATAGGACACATTTTTTAGGGGAACTTAATTTGGTAAACTTGAGTTAGTTGAAAGAACAAGTGAAAAGGATTGTATGAGTAGTATAGCAAGGTTTGTAGGGTGCAAAGGCATAAAAAATTATGTTTTAAAATTTAATACTACATTCAACGTCATTTTAAACCCAATTAACTATAAGTAGTCCTCTGTAGGCACAAAAGTCTCCCTGGACTTTAAATAAACTCAGCTGGCACCTATTCTTTGCTGCATGCCTATTCCGCCCTCCGCTCAGTGGGTGCTACTACTCCATCCTTTTGGACCCCACTCAGAATCTGTATCATTGGCAATCTGACCTATGGCTTACTTCTGATTGGGAGGCTCCTAATCAAACAACCATGTGTCTACTTACTGGCTTCTTCTTTAACTTTATCCATTTCTGCCATTAATGAAACTTCTTTGTCAATGATGCTGGGGGAAAAAAAACAAAAACAAAAGCAAAGAATGCTTAATCAAAGATAAACTTTTAATAAGCACTGGAAGTAAAAGAAAAATTATTTTCATTAAACAAAATACAAGATTACCATAAATATTTCTATGTTACATTGCCAGCAGCAGACTCTGCCTTTCCAAAAATGAGGCAACATGGAAGGGATGCTCCCAGTGTTACATAGTGACATCTGCTGATTAAATCATTGTCAGCAAATCTAAAAAAAAAAGCCTTTTCAGACTTTCAGAATTGCACTGCTTTGAATTTCAATTTGGGAGTATTTTTGCCCTATGAATTTTTGAAGTTCCAAAACAATATAATAAGTATTTAAAAGGTGGCACTCAGGTTATCAAGGCCTGTAATTCTCAAATGTCTCTGTGCTTCACTCTCCCAGATTTGGGCTGGGAGGGATAGAGGTGGGCCCAATGCCGATGCAGAGGGTCCTAGGACCCACTTTGAGAAATATGGTTCTGGGTCAATCCATCCACATGCTCTATAATGAGTCTATGCCTTCTCATTCCCCCAGATAAGCCTTGCAAGGTTAAATTAACTTTTTTCCATTATATTTAATATATTTTTGGTTAGTCCTTTGAAAAGGTATTACCTGCAAAAGTAATAATTTTCTGTCCAAAAGTTCGTTTCTCTCCCATCCTGACTCTTTGCTCCCCTTCCAGTATCAACACATCATCACAAGTCCCTTATGTATCCTTTCATAGATTTTTATGTGTAAATAAGCACAGATGCCAGATTTTAAAAATTTTCACTTCAACCATAATATTTCAATATAGGTATCTCAAAGATAAGGACTTTTGGGGAATATAACCATAGTATTACTATAATACCTAAAAACATGAACAATAATTTAATGTTATCAGATATCTACTCAATATTCAAAATTTCCTAATTGCCCCATACATTTTTTTAAACAGTTTGTTTGAACCAGGATCTAAATAAGGTCTGTTCGTGACGATTTGTTGACTGTCTCTTAAATCTGTTTTAATCTATACATTTCCTCCCATCTCTCTTTCTTCTTTTTCCTCCCTTTGTTAAAGAAACCAGGTCCTGTAGAGTTGTCCAAGGTCTGAATTTTGCTGACTCCACGGCCATGGTATTATGTAACCCATTCCTTTATATTTTCTATAAATTCGCTATGAGATACAGAAATTTGATTAAATTCAGATTTGTTTTTTATTTCAGGAGAAATTATGTTATGTACTTCCATCAGCAGACACATGACAGGACACACTTATAAATACTCCTCCTGAAAAAAAATTAAACCTGAAGTACTCAACTTTATACATCTCAAAATAAATGTACAGGAAATACAAAGAACATCTCTATTTTTTATGATATTAGCAGCTATTGGTGATCACTGCCTAGATCAAGAGGGTTTGAGAAATGAGGATATTCAAATTCTCTCACTCCTTGGTTCATTTACTGAAAACTTCCATAAAGAGAAATTTTCCTTGATCAACTATTTGGTTATCATGAAGTACAGTTTGCATAGGCAGGGTAAATGCTTGGTTCTCTCTTTTTATTTATCAGTTTTCAAAACGATAGTTGGTTCCTCCAAAAGTAACCAATGAGATTTTTTTTTGCTTGTTTGTATAGTTTAATTGTGAACTCATATTTAATGCAATTATTATCCTTAAAACATCCGTATTTATTACTACTCAGATTGTCCCAACAGATGTACATTTTTTTCTCCATCAGATGTATTCTTAAAATTTAAAGTGTGTTGAAAATCTATTTCCCCTTAAGAGGAAATATTTTGTAGTATTTGTCAAGGTACGAAGTGGCTCCTGGGATGTATCTCTAGGAGTTTGGGTCTCCTCATCCAAATGATGTAACCTAAACACGTGGACAGTAAGGACTGTGTGTTGAAGAGCTTGGCTCTTTCCAACCAGGAAATCCTAATGGAAAGAACTGACGTGAACAAGGAACGGCAAATTCTCCAGAACTGGGCTCGAAGCCTAATCCATCAAGCATAGACATCAGCTCTCCCCATGACGCATGTGGTTTTAGGTCACTGGCTATAACCACTTTGGTGTAACTAGCGTATCAAGAGAATTGTACCTTATTTATTGACATTAAACACATACGATGTCAGTGTGTTTTAAACACAGGAAATACACGATACAGAAAGGTGTACGGCGAGAAGGAAGTCTTTATCCAAACTCTGTCCCAGTTTACTCAGTCCCCCTCCCTGGAGGTCTCCACTGTCACCAGCTTCTTGTGTTTCTTTCCAGAGGTCATCTATTCATAAACCAGCATATATTCGTTAATTGTACGAAATGCTGAGTTAAGTCAATAGGCTTGTGCTCCTGTGATTATGAGGTATACTTAGCTTTCCTGTCAAGTTCACAAATGTAGCCACAAGCGATTGGAGAGGGCAGTTCTATGTTAGTTTAGAAAAACAAGGCTAGTGGATAAGCTGGTAGGGAGATAAGGTGAGAACCTAGAGATTTGGAGTCAGGAGCCCAAATTATAAAAACACGGCTAAGCTATTCTACCTGAGAAAATGTTTTGAATGTTTATTCCCTATAGAAAAGGAGGTGAAAAGAGAGAGAGTCAGCGAGAACGCTGGGAGCTGTGTAGGGTGAAGAGGCTGGGAGAAATCACCAGTAGTGGGGTAAGCAAAGGAGCTTGCAGAAGCGGGAGGACCACATACGCTACTGTGAGGTATCCACTGTAAGGCGTGTGATGTGAGCCTTGCTTGGGATGTCCAGACCTTCACCACGCTTGGTGTGAATGGTCTGAATGTGTGTGGGTGCGCGCGCGCGCGCGCGCGCACACACACACACACACACACAGAGCAAGTGGCTGGGTTTCACATCTGGGTCAGTGCAGGGCTGAGAAATGGGAAGAGGAACAGCCTGGAGGCAGAGTGAGCATTGAGAATGTTGGGCCTCACCCGCATCCCTGAACTGGCACAAATCTTAGAGAGGTCTTTTGACTTCCGGCGGACATGAAACGGGGGTCCAAGGGGCTGGGACTCTGCTGACTTATGGGCTACAGGTCAGGTGAGACTTGTTCCATTCTCTTAATCAATGGAGTGAAGCTGGCTTGCACACGTGTGGGGTGACGGTACAGAATATGTCACAAAGAGCACTGGAAGACTCCAGTCTCTGGAGAGACTGACAAAACATTCATCCACTGGACAAACATTTGCTGAGTGCCTGCCACGTGCCAGGCGAGGGTGGAGCTGGGAATACAGCTGTGGATTAAAAAAAAAAAAAAAAAAAGATTCCTGCCATCCTTGTGGAGCCTCCATTCTTTTGGGTGAGCTGAGAGGAAGAGGGTGAAAGGACCTGCCGAACTTGCTGGGGAAATAGCGTAAAACAGGTGGAGAGGGAAGAAAATGATGATGGCAGGAGGAAGAAATTAGGATTTCCCCACCCTCCATCAACCAGAAGGCTGTAATTAGTCTCCAGGATTTGAAAGAATGCAAGGTGCACAACCAAAGCAAATACATGCACGTGATACAAGATGGGGTACCTTTAGACTTCAGGGGGCAGGAGGGGGCAGACCGCAGTGAGAGTGCCAAGACAGCCTCATGTAGTCCCCACGCCCTCAGTCCCCAAACAAGGCCACGGACCCTGCAGCCTCTGTGTGTGTTGGATGAGAAGGATGGTGTAGGAAGGGGCCTTTGCTCATTTCTTTACCAGCTATAAGATTATAGTGCATTTTTGTTGATTAAACTTGTTAATATAATTATGTGCCCAGAGAGTTTACAAGATGGACATTTGGGGTGCAATCCGTATCCCCAGGTCTAACACATTAAACACTGTGGATATTCACACAATGGTTAGTTTAGGCCTCCTGGGCTAGCAACAGGAGGGATGAAGGCTCTACACAATCAATTGTTAATCTGCTTAATGCCCACTGGAGGATGTGAAAAGCCTCTGAAGTTGGCATCAAACCATGCTTCCATTCCTCTGGGTATTTCGGCAAAAGACTGTCCTCGAGCATCTTAGTAATTCAAGCACTGCTATGTATGATTGCTTTCAAAACTCATGCATAAAAGCAATCCAAGGGATCTCTGCTGAGTCAGGACCCTGCTCAGAACCCACGAACTGGATGCAAACCAGCATCAAGGTGCTAGCTCGAGGCAGTGCCCCAGGACCTCCCATGAGAATCTCAATACGGTGCACCTCAGAGTTTCACTGGATTTTTTTTTTTTTCCTTTCAAGGCAGCAGGCTTGTGGGAGGGAATACTAAGGGAAGAGGATGTGGAAGATGAAGAGGATGAAGTAGCGGAGGCCAGCCGGTCCTCTGGCAGGCTGTCAGACAGTGAGGACCCAGCATCTCAGCAAGCTGAGAGCCAGACCAAAGGAAGGTCCAAGAGGAAAGGCCGCGCCTAACACCTTTTTGGGCCGCACCGCGGGGCTTGCGAGATCTTAATTCCCTAACCAAGGAGCGAACCTGTGTCCTCAGCAGTGAGAGCACAGAGTCCTAACCACCGGACCGCCAGGGAATTCCCTGTGTCTCACACCTTCTAAATGACCGCAGTGCTGGGGGCCACACCCAGCTTCCTGAGTAACTTCATCAGTGCCATTTACAAGTCCCACTGAATCTTCTTAGAGACCCCAGGACAGAGATATGCACTGAAGTGCTGCCTGATGCAGAACAACTCTGCAGGCTGGATAAAAGAGGAGGGTGCTGGGCAAAACCCAGTAGGGAGTTAGCAGATATGGAGGGCAGGAGGGAGGAATGGCACAGAGGGAGGAGACGACTCACAGAAAAATCACAGGCAGTGTCACTGTCCCCATTCCTACTGGAGAAGCAGAAAGGTCACATGCAGGCTTTCGAGATACCACTTGTGTAGACAGCCTCAAAATGAGAGCTGCTCGTAACTGACACCTGAGTGCTTACTGTGCGAGGCCATCAGGGAGAGCACCGGTGCCTCACTGGAATGATCTCACTGAAGTTTCCCAACACCCCAGGAGGTATGAGCTCTAATTCTCCCTCACCACAGGGCCTTGGCACGTGCCCTTCCCACTGCTAGAGGACAGCTCTCCTCCTCAGCCCTGCCTTTCTTCATCTCCTTCACTTTGAGGCTTCCTTCAGGTCTCTGCTTAATCATCCCTTCTTCAGAGAAGCTCTGACGGAGTTTTAGAAAACTTCTGTTCAACGTTATGCTCTTCGACTACGGTGGGCTGCTCGGCAAAAGCTGCTTGACAGTGATGAATGGAAGGGAAGATAGCATATTTATTTTTCTATGGCATAACAATAATGAAACCCCTTAATTGGTAAACTGTAGTGCTTGCATATAAATCATCTTTATGCAAAAATTTATATAACTTTTGTCACTGACAGAATCTAATCATTTGAGACATAAGCTTATGAATAAAAGTACAACGATATTCACTAAACCACACAGGGTTTGGCTCAGAATCAAGACACGTAGTTAATGATTCTGTTTGTAAATTGGGATGGTAATAAATTACTGAAGTTTGTACTTTCCCCTGCAATTCAGGTTTGGGGCATTTTTGCTTTTCAACGGTGATCCTCCGTACTTGATAGAAACACAGAACTCTTTAATCGGCTTTTCGCTGACCACTGAAAGTTCTCTAAATGGCTGGATAAAGTCCTCAGGAGGGCACCAGACTGAAGACATCAAACGTGTTCTACATAAACTGAGCTCACATAAAACCCATGCTGACCTCACATGTTTCAGATGTGCCCTTTATCCTTCCAAAAACACATCTTCTCATTTTATCTAAACTGCCTGGATAGTAAAATTTTATTCTCTTGCCATAAAAAAGCTTTTATTATTAAAGCAATAAGGTGTCAGGAGAGGCAGATGACCATGGCAGAGCCTTTATGGTTTATTATATTGTTAATCACAGAGATAAAGTGTCATTTTATAAAAATGTTTCCACTGTCTTGATTCCTTTCTATAGAGGCCTAATAATAACAATAGTAAAAAGAACCAGAAAGGCACTTGAGCAGGAATAGATTTATCATTTTCTGCTCTGTGAAAGACTCTTCTTTAAATGTGGAGACAAGACACTGAGAGACAAAATGGCTTCATTTGGCAGCTCGAAGGAGCCACGTCAAGTCTGGTGTGCTTCATAAATAAAGATGCCGTGATGGGCAGCGGCCACAGGACTGTCAGTGGGTGAGAAGCTGGAGAGCTGAAGCCTCTGGCGGATACTGAGGAATGAAAGTAGGATTTCAGTAGGAGTTGAACGAGATCAACCTGCCACAGCAGCCAGAGTCAGACGTTAGAGAGTTAAAACTGGGCTGCATTTCATCTTCCTGGGCTGGCCTCAGGGAGGCCATAGTGAGAGAAACGGCCTGCGACTATCTGATCCCAGACAATTTTGCTTCAGGACCTTCTGGTGGACGAAGGGCTTCGGTGCGGAGCTTCCTTAACTCCTCGGTTGCCAAGCAGAACAAAGCAGGTGGAGAGCCTCAGGAAGCAGACAGAGCCCCGCGCTGGCTGGCAGGGTGATCGTGGCGCGGAGCCTCCAGACCGCCGGCCCGTTAGAGAGGAAGACAATGTGGAGGTTGCCGGGGAGGAAGGACTCTACCGAACGCTAAGGGGATGTGTCAGCCCTCCTGGCCCGTAACAAACAGTTTAAAGCATGCGACTGAGTGATAAGCCGTAGAGCCAGACTTCCTGTTTCAAGAATTTCTGTTTCTTTCACTAAAGAGAGAGGGTAATGTACAAACATTTCCCCCCACTGCGGGCTCTGCTCCTTACCTGCTGCACCAGGAGTAAGAACTGTGCCCATGGGAGGAACGCCAACTGAGCGCCTGGCAGCCTAGTAGCACCCAGGGGCCGCTATGTGGATCCTGAGCTGGGAGCTGGTACTGATGGAAGAGGCCACCCGTACTGCCCAGGAGTTTAGGCCTCTACGTCCCTTGCCCTGGCTGAGAGGACTGTGCCCACCAGGCGGAGGGCAGAAAAACTCCCTTTATATACTTGGGGCGTGCTCTGCTGTTACCATGGGTGCCATTTCTAGTCCAATGGGGTTTCGGCCCACCCATTTCTCAACTATTGTAGCTGTCAACAAAGGTATCCCTGGCATGACAGGCACAAAGACATCAAGACTGTGTATGGTTCTCTATTCTTAGGGTCAGAAGGACAGGCAGCCCTAACATGACAGGTGCCTACAAATGGTGCCCCTGCTCTTGCATGGCTGTCAATTCCCCGTTCCTCCTTTCTCTGTTCTGCTCCCTGAGGACTAGCAGAATATGCCACCCCAAATATGGCTCATTGTGAGCTGTGGGCACGTGAAAAACAGCAGATGCAGGGACAGGCTTTCTCCAAACTCCCCTTTTCTGCTTAAAGACAGATCGTCCAAAAGGAGCTCAGTTGTCATAAATTCCCTCCCCGGGAGTTTCACCAGCCAGGGAGGATGTTGACTTTCATCACAGGAGAGGAGACTAGAGAATGGACACCACACTCAGCAGACTTTGTCACAAGCTACCATACCTCCACCTGTTCTTCTAAGGACCCATTCATCTTTCCTAAAAGTCATTCACTCTCCCCTCTGAGGCCTACACCCCCTCTCCCCTTTTCGCTATGAAGATGGTATTTAATGCTGAATTCCAGGCCACCTTGGGGAGTTCTTCATTTTTCCCTGGGTCTCTCCCATGTGTACATGAGGTGTACATGTTAATAAACTTCTGTTTGCTTCTCTCTGGTTAACCTGTCTTTTATTACAGGGTCTCAGCCAAGAACCCGGAAGGGCAGAGGGAAAATATTCTTCCTCCCCTGCACGTGCATCCTGTCCCCACTCCTACACCTGTCTGCTGGTTACTGCTCTTACCACTCACCAGTTTTCACGACTCCCCTTCCTTCACTTCCCACGTGATCAAGTCCTCCCAAGTCTACCCCAGAAATATCTCTCCTACCCAACTCCACTTGCCAATTTACCTCAGGCTCATTATCAAGTAGCTGGCTATGCTCATTTATTTATGATTTTTTGTTGGGATTCCTGGGTCCGTTACCCTCTACTCTGTACACTTTTGCATTTCGGTTTCACAACAACCTGCGTTCTTCTTATAATTGGAATTCTTTTTCTGAATGCAGCAGTGATTGACAAATTGATCTAAAGATTTCTTGAATTCCATAGCGTTACGTGATAAACATATAAAACCCAACATACATGTCTACTGCAGCCTGTCAGCTGGGGTTGGGACACAACTCTTTGAAGCTGCCTAGTAATCATGACTCTCAGGGTAAAAGAGTGTCTCTGAGCATGAATCACTGTTAACATATACAGCAGAGTTACACCCCTCTGGTTGCCAGTGAATGTGGCAAGTGCACTCAATTGGCCAATCAGGTTGAGCCCATTTTCTTTCTATTTCTTTAATCAGAGGTAATATAACTTGTTAATATCTCTTAGTCTGCATATTTTATATTGGAATTCGACAATGATTTAAATTACAGTTAATGAATATGTCATCACACTGTCCGAGGTGTGTTTCTGGAATGAGACACGAACAAATGTAGCATAAGGACTAACTCCCAACACTTGTAAAATCCTGGAGTTCCTCACAGATGACACAGTTAATTGAAAAAACAAACAAACACAGACAGGGATTCCTTTTTCTTCTTGGAATTTAAAAAATGACATCAGAGTTACAAAATCCTGCAAATTCTACAAATCCCACAACATCACATGTTCACCTGAAAAATCTGTATTCCTTGTATACCTCTAATTTCTTATCTTTGCTGATTACTTTTTAGTTTTGTTTCTTTCCATGGAGATCACTATTCAGGGAAAGTAACTTACCTGTATTTCAGTTTCTATAGCTATAAAAGTGATATGACTTACCACCATCTCCTCTTTAAAAAAATAAAAAAAACCAAACTACATATACGGAAAAGAAAGCAAACTTCTATCTGTGGGTGTTGACTTATAGCACAAGGGTACCAATGAAGGAAGTAACATTCTTCTCCATTTACTTCATTTTACATGCTCATTAAAAAAAATTGGGAAATGTAGAAAGCAGGATAAAATAAAACAAATTTCAAAATAAAACAAGGCAAAATCTCTCTTTGTTTCATACCCAAAATAGAGCCAACCACTCTGAACACTGTTGCCTTTCCTTCCAATTTTGGGTGATGTGGGGCATCTATGCAGAAGCCAACATGGTGACTGAACCTGAATAACCCAGGAACAGAAACTAGAGGAGACTGATGTGGCACAAAAAGTCATAGAAATGCCGGCCCACTTCCAACCCGAGGCAGCCAGGCTTAGCCTCCACTGCTCTGGCCTCCTGGGGTCTCCTGAATTCCTTAGCTCTCCCGTGAAGAGGGGAGGGGAGAGAATGTGGACTTCCTGGTTTGGGCCAAAAGGCTCTCGTCAGCCAGCATCTCCAGGCTCACTTGCTACCCCTCCTCTTTAGGACCTGACCTAGCCAGTAGCTTCCCAAATGGAGGCAACAAAGAAAACAGTAAACTGTATGTACTTACTTTTTTTTTCTTTTGGCTGCGCCATGTGGCATGGGGGATCTTAGTTCCCCGACCAGGGATCGAACGCATGCCCCCTGCACTGGGAGTGTGGAGTCTTAATCACTGGACCACCAGGGAAGTCCCATGTACTTACTTTTTATTCTAAAAAGTAGACTTTCCTAATCTTTAGTATACAGATTAACCACAGCACACATATATGATTTATAAATAAATTTTCTGGTTTGAGAGGGATGTGCTCAAAATTCATTTATTGATGGAGTGAGACCCAGGGAACGCACTCCTCCTAGAGCACGCTGTGATCTCTCTTATTTCTGGTTCCTTGTGTTTTTTCTTCTGCATGGAATCCTTTCTCCTGTCTCAGGCTGACAAATTCCTAGTCTCCCTTCAAAGACCAGCTCAAATGTCACCTCCGCTGTGGACCCTTCCCTAACCAGCCAGCCAGTGTTGATTTCCCCTCCTCCACTCCCAGCTCCATTGCAGTATTTGCCATCGTGCATTACACACTTGTTTCTGTCTTCACCCACTAGCCCCTGGGCTCTATTGGGTGGATGAATGGAGAGAGGGGAAGGGAAGGTAGAGAGAAGGCGTGGCAAGACGGGAAAGGGGAAAGAGGGCTGATGTGGTGACAACTGTGGCCGTTCAGAATCAGGGGTCCCTTTGCCTTACTTCTCTCTTCACCAGGCAGTAAACAGTAAAGAGCTGTGAAGAAATATCCATATCTTACAGCTGGCATCTAATGCATAACTAAACAAACAGAAAGGTGGAACAGATTCACTTCCTCCCAGTGTCTTGGTAGAGAGGGAAAGACATTTACTAAATGCTTATCTGGAAGAGAAGAGAACCAGCCTAGATTGAACTTCTATCATGGGCCAGGCAAGAGATTTTCTAGAATAATCTGAGAAGTGCATATCTTGTCCATGAATCTTCACAAAAGCCCTAGAAAGTGACAGCAGTACACCTGTTCTGTAGCTGAGTAGAAGTTAAGAAGCTCAACCATATTCAGAGCTGGAATACGTGGAGATGAGATTTAAACCCTATTCTGTCTAAATCTACACCCCACACCTCCTAATTATGTTGTTAATAAACCTTAGAAAATGTCACTTTTGTTCGAATATGGCCTACTAAGAATCAAAGGTCACAGTCACTGGAAGGATAATGTAATATACATATATGGAATCGGCTATTCTAGTCTATTGGCTTCAGGGGCAGTTTTTTGTATGATTTGTTGCTGTCCTAGCTGACAAATTGTCCAAAATTTCTTCTCGGTCTCACTCTAAGAGACTACAGAATCTCACTCTGTCCTAGTCTAACAGATAGAAATAAGCTCCGAGATCCATTCCGAAATTGTGATCTAGGATATTCCACTCTTCAAATTATAATGTGTTTATATTTCTACTAATATATAGGAACAAATCTGTCTTATTTTCTCAGTGAAAATGGATTATACTGTAAATTCAAAACACACACACAAATGATACATACTTTCCTTCTGGGATTGTGTAGCTAGAACAATTTGGTTAATTCTTTTTATATTTCTGTTCTATGATGAAAGCTAACTATTCCTATTCAGGAGCATGTTACAAAGCTGGTTTGACGGGTAGCCTTCATTTGCTGAAAAGATTCAGAAATCTTTTCAGATTTCAAGCTGAAATCAGAATCAACTTCTTATCCTCCAGCTCTTCTTGTGGGTTTGTTACTCTGCAAGAAGCCTACAGTGAAGGAAAGCTGTCTCCCAACGCTAAGTGTACCACTGACATGACGTATAGAGGTAATCACACATGGAGCTCAGAAAAGCTATTAATACAAGGCACTATTTATGCTAGTTTCCTGGGGACTACACCAAACTGAAAAGGCCAGTTCTGTACTTTCTGTATTTATCAGCCTGCTCTTCCTTCATGTTGACTGATTCACTAGGTCCTTGCAGTGGCCCTGGGGAAACATCTAATACAGAGAAAAACTTCGGGGAGGAAAGAGAATAGGAAAAGAGAAGCTTTCACCTCCAAAGAGCAAGCTACCCCTATTTAGAATGACACATAGTCACAAACAAGGCAAGATTTGAAATGCCCTGTACCATGGGGACTTGCCATAGACCCAAAGTCACAGGGACCTTGAGTTCCTCCCTGGAATAAGGTATTTACCCTTTTCATGATTTCAGAATGGCTCCTGGAGCTGATTTCTGTTTATTGGACTGGTGCAGAGTAAGGAAAAAGAGCCATTTGGGGCAGTTTGTCAGCAAGGACAGGGACAAAAATCCATACATATGGCTCTCTTGAGGCATAAATATATTTACTGGCCTCTTCTATTATTGTCTCTTGATATCCTTTGCAGGTGTATGTTCATCTCAGTAATGTGTGTTTTTTAATATGCTGGCATAATCTCCAATATTGGGTGTTGGGAGAAGGAATGGGTTTGTTTAATTTCTACTATACAGTACAAGTCACTAGCAGGTGGGCACTTAGAAAAACCATCTATTGAGAAGAAAAGAGATTAGTCAGAAAGTTTTGTTTGCAATAGGTTTTGATCAATGGGAAGTATGTATTCCTTTCCAGAGCAGAAGGACGTAGAGACCTTGTATTAAATTTCTTTTAAAAACCATAAAAAAGTGTAATGTTAAACTCTTGATTTTGCCTGTGTCTCGTGTATAGGCTAAGGAGCTGGCAAAATCTAGCAATCATTTAACACGTTGTTGTCACTGTAATAGGGAACCGAAGTTCCGGTGAAGTTATCACATGACAACACTAAGTGGCTGCAAAGGTTCCTAACGTCAGCTCTCCTACTGGTGATAACATCCCTTGCTGAATGGCACAGAGAAAAGCATCACTTTATTACTGGCCAACACACGGCTCCAGACACTCGATGCTCGTGGGCATGCTCAGAATGCTTACTGTTTCAGCCACGTGGTTTTACAAAGGAGGCTCAACTCATCACTCATGCTTACACCCACACCCTACACGTGACTGAGCTCAAAAACCCCGTTTGCTTGTTTTCACAGCACCTATTCTGTGACACAGATCTGATTCTAGGACCTGTTTCACCTAATGCATATTTTCCCGGTACTTACCTATCAGAGTAGACAGACTGTCATAATTTCAATATTCTCCTAATTATGAGAGGGTAATTCAATGGTCAACAAGTATTTGCCCAACCACTACTGCACCATAAGATTGCAAAAAGACCTTCTGTTGGGAATTCCCTGGCGGTCCAGTGGTTAGAACTCCACACTTGCACTGCAGGGGGCCCGGGTTCTACCTCTGGTCGGGGAACTAAGATCCTGCAAGTGGCACAGTACAGCCAAAACAAAACCAAGAACAAAATCCTTCTGTTGTCATTCAATTTAAATAGCACAAGGGCAGGTGCACCTGAAGATGTCACTGGTATCAGAGTAGGTGGATATATACCATGTATAGCCAGGAACACCAAGTAATATTGCTGCTTGACTAAAGCCCGAGGAAAATAATAACCCCCCAAAGAGACACTTAATGGAACAATTCCCTACTGTATTTATCTTCACATGCCTCAGATCTTCATCCTAATCCCAGTCTCCACTGTGATATTTGGTTTTATTGCAAAGCGAGAAAAAAGACTCAGGTAGAGACAGAATGGTGAATGGAAGTGATGGCCTATCACCAGCCACAGCCTTCAGTTCTTAATTTTTCCATTTTCTCCTAAGGACTGACTTGAATTCCATAATGAAAAACAGACAAAGAAGCAAAGACCTCAATTTTCTACACTCCAGTGTAATTGTTTTTGCTTGTCTTAAGGAAACAAAAACGTAATTTGACCTTTAAGATGTGTAGCTAGAAGGTTTATGTTTCAGGAAGTATGGGAAAAATATCTCGCGACTGCACTGATGTGAAAAGAGAAGACACTATGGCTGTGTTCTGGGGTATGTACCTGATCTGGGCAGGTAAAGGAAATCTCCCCCCTCGGGTCTGCAGTGGTGGGTAGGAGGGCGGCTGGGGGAGGGGCAGAGAGGCACTCAGGTGTGTTGCAAAGGGAGGACTCTCCATCCTTCGCTCATGAGCTACAGCAGACCACGCAGAAAGGGCTGTGCAGTCTTCCTCTCCCTTTCCTCTCACCCAGGCTTTCTCAGCCTTACCGATACCTTGGACCAGATCATCCTTTGTTGGGGGTGGTGGTGGAGCGGGGGATGCTGTCCCATGCATACAAGGATAAGGAGTGCCATCCTGGCCTCTGCCTACTATATGCCAGTAGCACTACCTCTCCACAGCTGTGATAACCCAAAATATGTCCAGACATGCCAACTATCTCCTGGGGGGCAAATTCATCTGGCTGCAAACACCGCTCTAGCCCCAGACATATCACCTCTGCAGGATTCTCAGTCCATGGTTTTCAACCGTAGATGCACAAGGGAATCACCTGGGGTTCTTTAAAAACAAAAAAACCCCCTCTTTCTGGGTTCACTTATGCCCAATGAAATCAGCATCTCTCCGGGTGGTACCGAGGCAAAGGATGACCACAGAGCTCTGAGAGTGTGTAATTACAGCGCAGACACATACACTTTGGTATGGAGAGAAATACATATTAATTTACAGACATCATCTTTCAGTCAATGTTCAGTTACTCATAAAGGGAACAAACAAAAAACCCAGAGAGCACAGAAAAACCAGGCTTTTAGCATTGTATGGAAAGCCAGGTATTAACAAAAAAAGCAGCTAAAAGTTTAGGGAATTTGGGGGGGAGGGAGGAAACAACCAACAAAGAAAGAATCCTGCTATGTGATAAATCTGCAAAAGTGAAGAAAAATGCTCTTATTTGGACTCAAACTGAAGTAGTTCGAAGGCTGCACACTCCAAGAATTTGATATTATTTGGGTACACAAGGAGCAGTAAAGTGGGAATATGGGACAGATTGCTGCTTGGCTTGCTCTGAAATGCAAGAACCCCACTGGTAATTTCTTCTCTGGGAGGCCTTCTCGAGTTGATATTCCAGAAAAAGACACAATATTTAAAATGTCACAGCAATGATATCTGGTGGTCTGTGTGTGATTCTCCTTGGATACCAACAGGGCTTTAGTAGCAGATAAAGAGCCCTCCTCTGGAGTGGGATTTGAGGGATGCAAAAGAAGATATACTTATCTCAAAATTGCTATTTCTTCAGCCTGCAATTCTCACTTTTAGAGTAATTCTTTTGGCTGGTGGAGAGTCTCAACAGACTGTCAACTTTGGTTAACATGCAAATCTGTCACTTTGGGACGGATGACACATGGTCATCAAAAGGATGAGGTTACCAGTTACACGAAAATGAGTTTCAGTCGTTAAAAGGAAGGAAAGGAAAAGGATACAGGGAGTCTGCTACAGGGTCCTATGGAGTAGTGAGTGGGGTCATGGTGAGGAGCCCCTAGCCTGTAGGGGGCAGTAGGAGGCTCACCTGCCTTTGCTGGAAGGGAGGAAACTCCAAGATGGAGGGTGAGACGGCAGAGAAAGGGGAGGTGGGGGAGGGCTTCGAGTCGGGGAGCTGGGAGACTCCTGACCCACTTCCAATTTCCTGGCACTGCTTCAAGAGAAAATAAACACCGACCGGGTCCAGGAAGACTTTTGGCCCCTTTTTTACAGAAGGCATGCTTTGACCGATGTCCCTTTCCTTTTTGAAAGCAAAGCAGCCTAAAAATATTATCCCCTCCAGCCCCCATTACCCCAGCACACACCGTAACCCTCTGGCTTGTTACCATCTTCTGTTTTCTTTAGGAGTGCTTTTAATTAGATGTTAAATTGACAATAGCACCTAACAATTTTTACAGCTCTATTCTGGAATCCTTTCTCCGCCAGCATATGGAAAAACTATCAAGTATTACTCTCCTTCCTCAATGTTTTTTGAATTTAATGTTTTATTGCTCATTTAAAGCCGTCAACATCAACTTGGCCATGCACACACACAGTTTTGTGGTGAGAAGCTAGACTAGTTTGCACACAAAGCAATTAAACCTGGCAGCTATGATTCGAAAGGATGAATATTTTCCAGTTGTGGTAGGGGCCAATCATATAGGAAAGAAACCAGCTGTTTCATGTTAGTTCCTGATGTTGACTTTTCACATAGACGCTCATGTTGCAAAATTTATTTTCTGTGAAGACATACTGTGAGGGCATTGTGTCATCTTTGTTCCCCTCTTAAATCCCCAGTTCTTTCTGGAAAAATGAGAAGGAGTCATGTAATGGTCATTTGGCCCTGTGTAACTGTGTCCTGGTTAAGTGCCAACTCTGATATTATAATTTAGCTCCTTAATGGTTTTCTTCAGTAACATATTGAGCAAAATATTCTTCACAGCCAGATTGGGAAGGACAAGAATTTCCTTCATTTCACTCAGATATCCGCTCACTCAGTACTGAGCATATGCAAACAAGGGCTTTCTCCCAACCTCACACAATCATCATTCCCGTGAATTCCAGTGGGATCTGGGGGGAGCTTAGTCACGCAGGATTCACCTCCTGAAGTTGGTGCTTTGGTAGCAAAGTGAAGGTGGAGAATTTTTTTACCAAGGGTGTCTATATTTCTAAACTACACACACCGCCTATTGAGTGCTTAGGTGAGAGAATGGGGTGGCCCCGAGGAAAGGGGGCAGAACCTACAGGGGGATGTATGCCGCCTCCCTGTTGCCTGTGCACCAGATGAGTCAACATCTGCCTCAGAACCAGCACTCTTTCTGGAAATCCCCAGAGGACTCCACATCCTCCAAATCTGGATACACTTTACGATGTTACCCCGAGGTTTCCGTTCTATTCAATGAATAGGGCTGTATTCAAAATTCTCTCTAGTGCCTAGAGTTTGTGATTTCACCCCCACTAGGAAAGCTTCATTTTTTAAGCATTTAAGCTGCCTCCTTCGGTTCCGTGACCCCTATTTCTCAAGAGCAGCACAATCCCTAAAATCCATCCTTTGCTCCTCAGAAAATCAGAGAGAGGCTTAATTCAAGCACATCACGCTGTTGCCTGGACTGCAGGCTTAATTGGAACAGAGGCGAAGTTTTTCCCTCTGGCATAAATGCATGTAAATGGTTGATAAAAAATAGTTTTATTTTTAAGTTAGCATTTATGTAATTGTTTTGGGATCGTTTTAATGAAGGGTTAGGTCAGAAAACAAGTGGTGGTGTTTTCTCATTTTGCAGCAATAGAAAATAGTTGATCTAAATTTTTTCTTCTTCAGTTTGGAGGAAAAGTTCCACTCTGTCAGGTAGGTGACTTTTAAACAGCCGTATTGCTTGGCAGGGCTCATTCAGAAGTGATCCTTCCCATCAGTTTAAAACACAAAACGAATTACAAGGAGAGACAAGATACACAGCTTCCCTGGGTGCTGACCTTCCTGGCCTCACACTTCCAGCTCTTGAGGAGTAAAGCACTCAAAGAATCTGTTCTAAATCTCAAGATGTCTCGTGAGCCATGTGATGTTCATTTTACTAAGGAAATAAAATAAAATAAAAAATAAAAGTATTCAGAGCAGCTGGAGGAGAGAGGTAATTTGAGGTCATTGCTACACTTTGTCAATTAGTGCGTGAGTCACTCAGTTGGAAGGTATCATACAGAGGCCTCAGAGGAAGAGTTTATTCTAAAATGCCACACAAAAGGACAAGACAGTGGTCTTCTGCGAGCAGCTCACTAATGCCTCCAGACAGAGGCTGGCAAGCTACGACCCCCATGAGCCAGAGACGGCCCACGGCCTCTCCGCGTGGCCTCTGACTGCTTCCACGCCACCACAGCAGGCCTGAGTAGGTGCACTCAGCCCTCACCACCCGTAAAGCTCAAGATTTTTACTAGCTGGCCCTTTACAGGTGAAGTGGGCTGACTGGCTCTCGAGAACAGGCCTGGATGTCGAGTGTGCTTTTATAGATTAGGGTAGCTTAAGGATAAATTGTGAAAGTCATATAACTGTAAAATTTAAAAACCAATGATGACGATGATGATAATAACACCTTTTATCTGTATAGCATCTCTACCTTCTCCGAGTACTTTCAAACGTATTCTCGGAGTTTGCTTTGAACAATTAGTGAGGTTATAATCTGATCAAACAGAGAAGTGTTCCACGAAGGTTGAGATGGTGTGACGGGGTGGAGGGTAAATGACTCCTCACTGAATAACTGAAGGAGAGGCTTTCTTTCAAGTCCCTGGTGTCTATGCAGTCTTGGAATCTCACATTATATGTAGCAGATGGTTTAAAGTTCAAGAATTTTAGATTAGGTTAGCGCTCGGCGTAATCCTTAGTTTTACGCAACTCTACAATTAGCAAAAAAGCACATCAGTGTCAAGGAAAGGACTTAGAATGGGAAGAATATGTGGAAGATGTGATCAAATTCTAGAATCACAGGACGCCAATATAGGGAACATGTTATGTGAGCCTGGGCATTGTGGAACATGTTATGTGAGCCTGGGCATTGTGGACACATGTGTTTTCTTTGTTCTATATTTTCTTCTTTAACACCATGTTTCCTCCCGGGAACCATGGCTCTTCAAGTCTCAGTTCATGGAGTTCAGGTGGGGCTCCCCCCCACCACTAACTCTGTGGTAGGCACATGACTCCGGCCTGGCTAGTGGGAAAACTCTGTCCCTCTAGCCACAGGGACTGGTTTATTGACAGATACATGACCCAACCCAGCCAATGGGAATTAGGCCTTTTGGACTTTTTGTTGGAACTACTGGAAACGAAGGCCTCTCTCAGATCACAGGGGCTAAAGATTATGTAAGCTTGGAGCTGCCAGCGTGTCATCTTGGCTGCTACATGGAGACAGTACCTAAGAATGAAGCCAAGAATAAGCAGAACCAGGAGATTGTGGGAGACACTGAAAGAGGAAAGGAGGCAGAGACAGAAAAATTGAATCCTGATAACATATTGGGCTTAGAACCAAATTTGCCCAAAGGAATCTCCTGGAATTTTCATGTACAAAGGTCAATAAGTCCTCTTTTCTCATTAACTAGTGTGATTTGAGTTTCTGTCACTTGAAAGTGAAAGCGTCCTGATGGATACACTGGTAACATTTTTCTGCTGATAATAACTTAACCTTTTTACTAAGAGGTATTTCATTCTAGTTGTGGACATGAGCAAAAGCACAGGGCTGAAAGAAATGTCTTCCATCAAAATCTGTTGCAGAGCAGGACAGGGCAGGACCAAAACCACACTGGTGTACCATTTCTTAATTCCAGTCTTAAAGATACCCAAGAATGGGGTTCTATCACTAAGCTTACGTAAGACGCTTCTCAGTTTTGTTAAGGGAGTTTTTCTTATTTTATGATGATATCAGGCTGGAAAGTATTTTCTTCTGAGTAGCATTCATGATGTTAACCTTCCAAAGATTTGTCAAAAATATCGTTTTTGATGTTTTGTTCTTTGTTGAGGTGGTGTTCTACATCATTCACAGACTTTTGGGCCAGCTTCAAACTCCAATGAATTATGTCTATCAGGTTTCCCTTTATTCCAACATTTTCTCTTCTTTTTTATTCCCAAGATATATGCATCTGTCTGCAGGGCTTAAGAAAATCTGCTGAAGTGTTGTTCTGTGATGTTTATGGATTAAATAAACAACATTTTCCATCTGACGTCTTTACCTATAGGAATAGCTGAAGTGCCATAAATTTATAGTTTCTAAGTCAAATTACTCACCAGTTGTGTAATTCAGCAAAGGCAGCTTTGATCTTCTTCACTGAACTATCCACTTCCTCCTTGATCATGACGCGATATCTAGTTAGAGACACGGTGCAGCGTTGCAAATCCTTCACCGATTTCTCAATATTTGGGCCTAAAATTAATGTCGAGAGAAAGCATGTTAAAGCGAGCACTTTATTTTTTTATTTTTGAGCTAAACAACAACAACAAAAGCAACTAACTCACCCCCTTCCAATAAAAAGAGAGAGATTTGTCTTTTGTTTTTCAATGGAAAGAAAAAGTTCCTTTAAGAGGATGTTTACAACCCAGACTGGGTGGTTGTGTGGCCCCTGGGACAGCTGGGATCTCACCAGTGGGCTCTCTGGATGGGCCATTTGGGGCACGTGTGTCTCCTCTGCCCTTTGGAAAGAGGCTCTGATCATTATGTTCTATTGCAAACTGTAGTTTCTTAGAATCTGATACGTCTAAAGACCATTTGTGCTGCTGGCTCTCTCGATAGACACCACTCTGCATAGTTTAAAGCCAGCAGGGCTTTTGGAAGAGGAAAATGACAGAGAGGTTGGGAGAGGTACAAATGGGCTAGAGAGAGGACAGAGCATCGCTGCCAGGTACCCTGGCTCTGGCCCCATCAGTCCTGAGCCAGGCCTGTAATTATAGCAGCAGCACTTAAAGCAGCTCTGTGGGTGCCAATCTTGCCTGATTTCCTGAAACTGTCACTAGGGTTTACAGACAGTGCAGAGCAAACAGGCAAATTGTACTTATCCCAACAAGGGCATGTTTCTTAGAAGAAAGAAATCTCTCTCAAGGAAAGTGAGAAGGTATAATCAAACCCAAGCCAAGGAAATCAGATGCAACTGAGGCTGAATGAGAAGAGTATTATTTAATCTTCTGGCAATCAGAAAGGAAGTGATTTAGCCCTTTTCATTTTTAATACCAGTTATGTGTAAAGTATATCAAAGCTCAAAAAGTGATAAAAATATAATGTGTCAAATATAAAACTCTCTTTCAGTGTATATCGTCTGCAAGTCCTAACACAGAACTGAATTTACGTGAGGAAGGTCATATCAGAAGAAGACACAGCAGCCTCTAAACTCATCTTCATTCAGTGCAAGTTCAGCACTTACAAGCTCACATATTGGGGAAACATTCAGCCTTCACATTGCTAAAAGAGCTCCTGCATTAACATTTGCTTTATAGGATGTAAGGGGAGAAAGTATTCGTGGTGCAAATTTATCCATGCCTACAAAGAGAAGAACGGCCACAGAGGGGCAGAAAAAGGGGATATAATTCCACTTAAACATTCCAGACCTTTAATTAACAATGAAGGAATCACATCTGGCTTTCAACCTATGTGGCTCACAGAAAGAAATGCAATTTCATGTGTATCTCTCTTCACTAAGCAGCAACTTTTGGAAAGTTCTGTCATTCGGGTACTCCTCTGTGTGTACAAAATATGTTGAATCATTTGTGCAAAAGAAATCACTTTACCTCTTTTCTTTGCCAACTCATCTGGCTTTATTTCAAGATGAGCTGCAGGGGCATTGGACTTAACAGGAGAAGTTTTTGCCTTAGGCTTGCTTGGGTTACAAGGCTGCTCAGCTGACCAGTGTAGGCCATCTGACCCCTCTGGTGTTCCATGTATAGGTTTGGGGTTCCCATCTAAGGATAGTTTCTGTTGCAGTGGTCTGTTGCCTTCTGTAAGAAAACACCAAATAATGACTGTGAAGTGATAAACTAAAAACACTGATGATAAAGTGATGGGGGATGCCGCGATTTTTGTTTTTGTTTACATGTTGGCAATAGTGCCTTTCACTGCAAACGGTCAAGAAACTGTTTTAATAGATGCCCCGGGAGATGAAAGGGTATACTGGAAAGAACCTTGTACTTGGAGTTACAAGACCTGGGTGGGTGTTTTGGCTCCAGTAATTACTTGCAGAGTGACCCCAGGCGAGCCATTTATCTCTGAGCCTTAGTTTCCTCACCCATAACCACCCAGGAAGGTCATTAGGAGCCTTACATGAGGTGAACAGTTTGTTTTCCCCCATTCAGTAAAGGCTTAGGCGTCTTTAAGTATGATTTCATATTGAGGCTATAAAAACATAGCCCTCCCACCTCCAAGTGCTATATCAATGTCTTGTGGTATTTTATTCAGAATTAATGAAGGCAGAAGAGTGACTGGAGATAGGGCAAGAATGTAGTGACAACAGGTTCTATGATCATTTCATCTAATTTATAGAAGGATTAAATCAGGAAACATCATCACAGTAACTCAACTATATTTAAAATCTAGGGAGTCAGATTCTCTCTGGAGCTTTAACAGATGTGGCAATAAATTAAGCAGCGCATTGCTTTCAGTGTCTTTTAAAGGTAGGTTCCTATTTAGTTATTGCTGGAGTGAATTAAATGGCACCTTAGTGGCCTGAAAAGGAAATGTATCACCATTAACATCTTGCCCACAACCAGAGAGAGCTTTGGGTGTGAGAAAAGGGGAAGCCGGCATGCTTTTGCAGGTCAGGTTCTTAGAGAAAGCTGGGTGTAGTGGAAAGAGTGCAGGTTTGGCACATTCTGATCTTCCCGATGTCTGGATGACCCTGTAGGAATGACTGCACTTCTCTGGCCAACTGCAGCTTATACCCAAACAGAGCACAACATCATCTCTGTGACACCCAGCCCCCTTTCAAATAGTCACCCTGCCTCACTTCTCTCTACTCCGTGGTGCCTTGTAAAAACTTAGTGCATTATACTCTAACACAAGGTTTCCATGTCTGTCCCTTCCTTGCAGAGGCTATCACACACTTGAAGGCAGGTGCTAAAATCATATTCGTTTTGAAGCTCCAGTACTTGTGTCTAGGTCAATGGCTATCTGTAGAATTGTGACCGAATTAAAGTACTCTTAAAATGATTTCATAGGAAAAAAACAAGAAACAAAGAATACCTTTCCTGACACTGTCACAAACATTACAGAGACTACACTTGGAAAGTACAAAAGAATACGATCTGGTCCTCGTCAGTCAATTTGATTTTAGACATTTGCCCATTTATGATGGATAAATTTGACTTCAGTTGAATCCATCATTTACTACCTATATATTAAAAAGGCACAGCATACGTTTTTATGGGCTGAATACTGAGTGCCCTTTAAAATTTATTTAAAGGGAAATTACAGCATCCAATGAAATGTTCAGCCCAGGTGGTGAACAAAGTAAATAAGTACTGAAAACATCATTTCCTCCAGTAACAAAACAGATTTAAATGGTAGTATACAATTTTATCTTTAGTTATAATAAAGTTTGGAACTTCCCTGTAGAGCAGTAGTTGTCAAACTTTAGTGTGCATGAGTTTTCCCCCTAGTACTTACTGCAAATGCAAATTCCCCAGCACCACCTCCAGAGATTTCGATTCAGAAGTAGATCCAGGATTCAACTTCCTAGGTATTTCTGTTGGGGTGGAGATGGGTGGTACCTAGGTAGTACCACCCGCCAGGAGAAACTCTACTGTGAAAGATGAAAAACTAATTTTTTTGGGGGGGGGAGGGACTGTGCCCCATGGCATGTGGGATCTTAGTTCCCTGACCAGGGATTGAAGCTGCGCCCCCCTGCAGTGGAAGCGTGCAGTCTTAACCACTGGACCATCAGGGAAGTCTCGAAAAACTAATTTTTTGATGAATCTATAAATGTTTTGTTAAAAGTAATTAAGTATAGGCTGGTTCCACCTCACTCCCTCTCTAAATCATAGCTGAGATTCAGGCCTGATGAAATTTTATAAATTGAGAATCTAAAATACAGTTCATTGTACATAGTATAGTAAATTATTGTTATTCTTGAAAATAAGGGGATTTCTATTATAGCCTAGTGGAAATAAAGACCTTAGAACAGAGGAAAATATTATTCTGTTGAATGCAAAAGCATTTTAAATGGAGGACAAGCATGCAAATGAGCTTGGGCTCATTAACCTAGAGCTGAAAATCTTTTGTTTGTGTATCAGAGAACTGATATGTGGGCTACTGGTTCATCATCCATCCAAAAACTATTTATTGAGAAATTTGAGTAGTAGTATCTTTTTAGGTCCTGAAAAGCTGTCTCATTAGTGAGGTCACTGAATGCTGGAAAGATCTGAATTCTCAAAGACTACTTGGATATATTTGCACACTGGCTGTACAGATCTGTCTCCAAATAAGTAAAACTCTAGGACTCTTTCAGATGAAAACTGGTGGAGAGTTATAGAACCATAATAGAAGTAGGTTCATCTTGACCACAAATCCAGATATTTCTAGCAACAGAATAACAAGAGTTCTTTCCTGGATACAGTGATTTTCCTCTAACATTATGGGCTAGAAGTACCATCAGTTTTCTACCTTTCTGGAAATCCACTTGTAGACTCCAATAGACTATAGTTGACTTGGAGTTGCTTCATATCGCTGTCCATTAAGGTAGCCATTAGCCACATGTGGCTACTGAACACTCGAAATATGGCTTGTCTGAATCAAGTTGGCTGTAAGTGTAAATTACACACTGAAATTTGAAGACTCAATACAAAAAGAGAAGAGTTAAAAATATTCCTTTGGGGCTTCCCTGCTGGCGCAGTGGTTGAGAATCTGCCTGCTAATGCAGGGGACACGGGTTCAAGCCCTGGTCTGGGAGGATCCCACATGCCACGGAGCAGCTAGGCCCGTGAGCCACAATTACTGAGCCTGCGCGTCTGGAGCCTGTGCTCCGCAACAAGAGAGGCCGCGATAGTGAGAGGCCCGCGCACCGCAATGAAGAGTGGCCCCTGCTTGCCACAACTAGAGAAGCCCTTGCACAGAAACGAAAACCAACACAGCAAAAATAAATAAATTAATTAATAAACTCCTACCCCCAACATCTTAACAACAACAAAAAAATTCCTTTGATAATTAAAAAAATATTGATCACATGTCAAAATGATTTGGGGTATGTTGTCAGATAAGATATATTACTCAATTTAATTCACCAGCTTCTTTTTACTTTTTTAATGTGTCTACTAGAAAATTTTAAATTACATATATAGCTCACATTACATTTCTATTGAAAAGCACTAATATACACCAAAAGAAGTACAAGATTGTTGGTCTCTCTAGACTAAGAGAGTATTGATTTTAGTGCAACCTTAAAATATCCTCTGCAATTTCTACATGAGAAAAGTAGAGACAGTGATGTATTATCTTGTTCATCGTTACATGCTTGGTGCCTTGTGAGTACATTATGAATACTGAATGGATGCATGAATGATTGAATCAGCATTACTTTGGTACTGTGCATGCCTGGGGCCTTTCCAATTATAGGGAGCCTAGTTTGATGTGAGTCTCTGGCTGTGTCTTTATCCTACAGTCATCAAATACTTGAACCAAAGTAGCTACATCTTGGAAAGAAAAGTTCTCTCTGGAAACATCCAATCTGCCCAGATTTCAATAAAAATTATATACATTTTAATTTAATCCTTGTCCATGTATTTAAAAAATTGCTCCTAGAAGCTTATGTGTTTCTGAATCTATTACCTAAGCCTTCCTTTTATTAAAAATACTTATCAAATCCCAATATTTATATAACTTCTTGAGTATGGTTCTGGTTTCTGATTCAATTTAACTCAACAGACCTGTGCCCACTCACTGTGTGCTTGCCTTGGCTAATTCACAGGAGTTAAATGGGACATAGTCTCTCTGCCCTTAACAACTAGTACATAAAATTGAAAAAGTAATATAAGACTCCAGCATGATAAATCTGAATTGACCTTTCCCCACTGTACTGTCCTGGCACCTTTGTTGAAAATCAATTGACTGTATATATGGTATTCTATTTCTGAACTCTATTCTATTCCACTGATCTAACTGTTTCTCCTCACCCCGATACCACACTACCTTATTTACTAATTACTATATAATGAGTCTTAATATCAGGTAATGAATGTCCTCCAACTTTGCTCTTCTTTTTCAAGACTGTTTCAAGATCTTAGGCCCTTTGCATTTCAATATGTGTATTTCTACAAAAAAAGTCTGATGAGATTTTGACTGGTTTGCATTGAATCTATAAATCAATTTAGAGATAACTGGTTTCTTAACAATCTTGCATCTTTTGATCACTGAACATGATATATCTTCCCATTTTTTTAGGTTTTCTTTAATTTGTCTCAGCATTGTTTTATAGTTTTTAGTGTCTTGTGCATCTTTAGTTAAATTTATTCCTAGGTATTTTAGACATGCAAAATGTCACTGTATATAATTTTTTTAAAATTTCATTTCCCAACTGCTGGTTGCTAGAATGCAGAAATACAAATTAACTTTTTATATATTTGAGCTTGTACCTAAAACACCTTGCTACTTTCCTTATTAGTTTTTTGTTTTGTAGCTTTCTTAAAATTTTCTACATGGGCAATAATGACATCTGTAAATGAAGTTTAATTTCTTCCTTTCCTATCTTTCCTTGTCTTATTGGACTGGTTAGGAATCCTGGTACAATGTAGAATAATCATCCTTGCATTGTTCTTGATCTTAGGAAAACTACATTCAATATTTTATTATCAAGTATTATATTAGCTGTATGGTATATTTTTCATATGTTTATCGGTAAATTCTCTTATATTCTGGGAGGTTTTATTTTGTCAAGTGATTTGAGATGATCATGCTGTTGTTTTCTTTGATTTTGTTAATGCAGTAAATTACACTGATTGGTTTTTAAATGCTAAATCAATGTTGCATTCCTGGAAAAAAGTACCCTAGTCATGGTGTATTATCTTGGGTTTAAATATTGCTTACTTCAGTTTGCTAATATTTTGTTGAGGATTTTGCTCTTTTACTCATGAGCAATATGGTTCCTAAATTTTTCTTGTAATGATTTTTGTCAGGCTCTGATAAGGTTATGCTGGTCTCATTAAAAGAGTTGAAAAGTGCTCCCTTCCTTCTATTTCTAAACTATTTCAGAAAATAAAAATATGTTTAAGATTGCTATTATTTCTTTCTAAAATGTTTTTAAGAGTTCACTGGTGAAGCAATCTGGGCCTGGAATTTTAATTACCAATTGCTTTGATTGGTTTCGGGCTATTCAAATGTTCTATTTCTTATGTACATTTTAGTAATTCGTATTTTTTAAGAAATTCGTCCATTTCACCTTTTGGCATAAAGTTGCTTATAATATCCTGTTTGTTGTTAGTCTTTAAATGAACGAGGGGTCAGGGTCAATTTCATTACCGATATCGGTAACTGGGTTATTGTATTTTCATTATGATGTAGTTCAAAATATTTTCTAGTATCTCTTGTGAATTTTTTTCTTTGACCAATGGATTATTTATTTATTTTTATTTATTTATTTTGGCCGCACCATGTAGCTTGCGGGATCTTAGTTCCCTGACCAGGGATTGAACCTGGGCCCTCAGCAATGAAAGCGGGAGTCCTAAGCAATGGACTGCCAGGGAATTCCTGACCAATGAATTATTTAGAAGGCTGATTAACTTCTGAATTTTTAGAAATTTTCTAGCTATCTTATTGCTATTAATTGTTAATTTACTTCTATTTTTGGTCAAAGGGCATACTCTAAAGATTTCAAAACTTAAATTTTGTTTTGAAACTTATTTTATGGTCCAGTGATTGGTCTATTTTGGTGAAAATGCCATGTGCTCTTGAAGTTGTTGGGTGTAGTGTACTACAAATGTCAATTAGGTCAAGTTGGTTGATAATATTGTTCAAATCTTTTACACTCTTACTGATTTTTAATATACTTGCTCTATCAGTTGCTAAGAAAATGGTGATAAAACCCATAACTATTGTGGATTTGTCTCTTTAGTTCTGTCAATTGCTGCTTCATGGGTCTGGAAGCTTTGTTGTTAGGTGCATGTAAAGTTAGGGTTGTTATGTCTTCTTAAGGAATTGATCAATTTATTATTATGAAAAGATCCTAATTATCTCTGGTAATATTCCTTGTATTGAAATCTTCTTTGGTGTTAATATAGCCTCACCAACTTTATTATGCTTACCTTTTGGATAGTATATCTTTTCCTTTCTCCTTTAACTTTAGGCCTGTCTCTCTTTCTATGTAAAGTGCATCTCTTGTAATCAGCATATAGTTGGGTCTTTCTATTTTATCCAGGCTGTCAATCTCTGCTTTTTAATTCGAATTTTTAGTCCATCTCCATTTAATGTAATTTTTGATATTATTGGGTTATGTTTACCATTTTGAGTTGTGTCTACTCTTTATCTCTTTGATCTTTTTCCTTACTTCTTTTAGGTGAATTTGTTTTCAAGTAATAGTCTTATCTTTTTTTGTGATACCTCTTCATTCTTTGTCTTTAGAGACTGTTCCAAGGATTACAGTATGTATCATTAATTTATTACAGTGTCCTTTGAATCAATATTATACTGCCTCATGTATAACGTAACAACCATACAATAGTATAATTCCACTTACCCACTCCTGTCAATTGTATATTTATAGTCATATATTTTACCTCTACATTTGTTGTAAACCTCACAATACATTGTTATTGTTTTTGCTTTACACAGTCAATTGTTTTTTAAAAAAAAATAAGAGAAAAAACTTTTCTTTTTATCCATATATTTACCATTTTCAGTATTTTTCATTTCTTCCAGCAGATCCAAATTACAATCTGGTATCATTTACTTTCAGCCTAAAGAATATCTTTCAGCTTGTTTCGTAGTGCAAGTCTGCTGGTGATGAATTCTTTCAGCTTTTGCTTATCTGAAATTATCTTAGCTTTACCGTCCTTTCTGAAGGATATTTTCACTAGATATACAATTCCGTATTGGCAGTTATTCCCATTACATTACAGATTTCATTCTAGAGTTTTCTGGAATTGTTTCCAATGAGAAGTCAACCTTTATTCTTTTTGTTGTTTCCTGTTTGCAATGTGTCTTTTTTTCCCCTGGCTGCTTTTAAGATTTTTGTCTTCACTTTTGACTTTCAGTAGTTTGACTAAGATATGCTTTGGTGTGATTTTCTATCATTTACTCTGCTTGGATTTTGCTGAGCTTTTTGGATATGTGGGTGGTTGTTTTATGCTGAGTTTGTAAAAACTGTGGCCATTGTTTCTTCATAAGCGCCCTCCCTCCATTCTCTTCTTTTTTTCTTCTGAGATTCCTATTGCATACCTGTGAGACTGCTTGATACTGTCCCTTAAGTCACCGAGGCTCTGCTTTTTGTTGCTATTTTTTCTTTTAATCTTTTTCTCTGTTCTTCAGTTTGTTTATTTTTATTTTTAATTAATTAATTAATTAATCTTAGTTCCCCGACCAGGGATCGAACCCATGCCCCATGCAGTGGAAGCGTGGAGTCTTAACCACTGGACCTCCAGGGAAGTCCCTGTTCTTCAGTTTGGATGATTTCTTCTGACCTGTCTTCAAGTTCACTGATCCTTTAGTCTTTATTGTCCAAACTGCTGCCAAAGGCATCTGATGACTTTCAAAAAAAATTCAGTTATTGTACTTTTTAGTTCTAGGATTTCCATTTTATTCTTTTTATCTCTCCTAAAATTCTCCTCTCTTCACCTTTTTTTGGTAAAATTTTAAAACATATTTATAATCCTTACCTGCTGATTCCAACATCTGGGTTGTCTATGGGTCTGCTTCTAATGACTAATATTTTCCTTCACTATAGGTTACATTTTCTTCTTCCCATGTCTAGTAATTTTTTAAACTGGATACTGAGTATTGTGGATGACACACTGAGAAACATTGGATTTTGTTATTTTCCTCTAAAGGGTTTTGTATTTTGTTCTAATAAGTCATTAAAATACCAGCATATCACTCTCTGCTCCCCCCACCCTGCCTTTTGCCTTGAAGGCAAATGTTAGGCATCTTATAAAACAAGCTGGAATGGAAGTAGGTAAGGGGATAGTAGACTGTTCCTTAAAATACCTTTATTTAATTACCCTGTTTTATACTTCTTTTCTTAAGTTTGCCCCCCATCCTATCTGCTGACTCCAAATGCAGAGTTTCCCCATTTTCTGACAGGCAGTCAGCCTCCTCCCTCCCAAAGCTCTCTCCCTCTGAATTCTGTGCTGCAGTTTCCCATACTCTGCTTCATCAGTCAATCCTCTTCCACCTACTTTCCTTCCTCTAGAAATTGAGGCCCTCTTTTCCCTTTTCTTCATTATTGTGGATTTCTATATTTAAAAATCCTTTACTATAATTCAGTGGGGCTTATGATGAAGAAGATATAAATTCATGCCTTTCTTTTTCTTAAAAAATTCTTGATATGCTTTGCCAAATTATTTTCCAGTCACTTGGACCCACTGACATTCAGCTGTAATGCATGCAATTGTTCTCACACTTAACTCTTGCCAATACTGAGAACTATCAATTTTCCAGTTACTAAATCTCACTATCAACTTACATATTGGACTTGTCCTTGACTTGATTTATTTTACAGAGCAAAACATGAACTGTGGTGGTTGTTTTTTGTTAACAGCACCAGAGAAAACAAATCTTCCTTTTGGGAGAAATACGTGAACTTAGATTCAAAGATTTTCATAATATATGTACAGCCATGTATGTGTTCAGATTTTGAAAGTTTCTGAAAACTCCTTTTTCTCTTTAGCTTTTACTTTTTAGTGAAAGCCTCATGTACTTAAAAGTAGACTGAAGGAAGTATACGCAGAATTCAAATCTAAATTTAAAGGATGTCTTAACTACAGAGTAGTTCGAAAACAATTATTTTAACCCATTGAGTTTAGATGATTTCATAGTCTCCTATACAAATGTAATTTCAGTAAATCACATCATTTGATGACAATTAACTTCGTATTGTAAAGTAGCTCTATCTAGAAAAAACTGATAAACAAAAAATAATTTTGTTGTTATAAAATAATGCCTAAAATTGTTAATATCTGTGTTACTTAAAGCATTACCATTCTCTTAAAAGTATCAATACTTAAGTGAATTCAATAGTGTTTTATAATAACCAATAATAAAGTAATTGGTAGTTCTTTAAACATTGATCTTAGTGTTCTTAAGCACTCACAAAAGAAAAAATGTAAATGGAAATTAAACGTCTTAAAAATGTTCCATCTTTCTACTAATCAGTTTTACAAATAAAAACAATGAGATTAGTGCAATCTTTCTGGACAGCAATATATTAAGCACTTAAAAAATATCCATACCCTTTGAGCCCAAAATTCCACTTCTAAGAAAATATGCCAAGGAAATAATCATAATTGTTCCTAAAGATTTATATACAAGAAATGTTTGCTACAGCATTGCTTATAAGAGCAAACAAATGGAAACAATGCACATGGACAACATTTTGGGAACAATTAAAATAAACATGGCAAATTGCAGCCATTAAGGTCATGTTTTTAAAGAACATACAATGATGAGGTAATGTTTATAATGTCATATTAAGTAAAAAGCAGAATACAAAAGTTCACCCGCTATGTAATATTTGTAAAAACAACCCCTATATATCTGTGCATTTAAAACATTCTGAAATGAAATTTTACAGTGTTTTTTTCTGAGAGGTAGGATATTTTTCCCCTTAAACCTTACTGCATTTTTCAACTCTCCAATTAATATAAATGCCTTTTAAAACCAGAAATACAAAATCCATAATTATCTTTAAAAAGCAGCACAGCAACTTAAACTTTTTAATTAACCTACACTTATCCACATATTTTATCACTAATAATTTAATACAACCATGAAAAAGGCTTGTTTGAGTTCCTATCATGTGCAGTTATTGTTCTAGACACCAAAAACACGACACTGGTAAAAGACACTTGTGGTTCCCATCTTTATAGAACTTGCAGTCTCATAGGAAGACATAAATCAAACCACCACACAAACAAATGTAGAATTACAGCTGTGTTAAGTGTTATGAAAGAAAAGTACACAGTATATGAAATCCTCAATTGGAGTATTTGACTTAGGGATATCAAGAATGAATTCTCCATGGAAGTAACAACTAAGCTCACCTGAAATTACATGAAAAACTAATCAGATGAAGAGGGCATTCCAGGCAGAGACAGTATTTGAGGCAGTTATCAAGTTATTGTCTCTCAACTCCAAATCCACTCTTCTTTGCCCTACTTTGTGATATTGGAGCTGGACCCTGTAAACAATTCTGTTTTGCCAAATGGCAGAATGTTAGCTTTGTCAGTAGAGGGCAACAAAGGGGTCGCACAAGGCGATGAAGACAGAAATACACTTCCCGTCTAGGTTCTGGTCCTTCATTATTATTATTATTCACCACAGGAGCCAGCAGCCATGCAGAGGAGCTCCAGCTGCACTCTCATGCCATGTTCCCTGGCTCCCCAGCCCTGATAGTGGCTTTGAGCAGTTCCAGTCTATCTACACCCTGTGGCAATGGTGGGCTTCTTCTACAGAACAGCTTGGGCCAGGCCCTATGCCAAGATTTCTTGCCACCGCGAGGCGGCATGCATGTTCCTCTGGGTAGCCACACACCTTGTTTGATGAGGTCAGTCTCAGTTTTAGACTAGGGGACTCTCCCAGTCCTAGTTCCTTTATTGTCCAGTCTTCCTGGAGATAGTAACTGCTCTCTTGACACGTCTACACCCCTGAGACTCCTTACTTACCCTTTTTAGTAGTTAGCCACCTCCTACAGTTTTAGTTAGCAGTTCTTCCTATTACATTCTTCCCATCCAAATAACCGGTGTGGCTTCTGTCTCCTGACTGTTATACACGGCCAGTACGTGGGACTAAGAGGACACCAGTACGGCTGAAGCAGAGAGCAAGAATGAACATGCTGTGGCATTGAGGCAGGAACGGGACACAGGGGCCAGAATATGCTGGGCTTGCAGGCGAGGGTAAGACTTTTAGTCTTTACCTTAAGAGTTCAAATATGTGTCATCTGAAAAGATTACAGGATAGAGAATGATTTAGAGGGGAACAGAGTGAATGCCAGGAGATGAATGAGAGGACACTTAGAGCAGCAGAGGCAAGAAAGGATGGTTTTGATGGGAAGGTAGAGGTAGAGACAGTGAGAAGTGGATGGATTCCAGGAATATTTGAAAAGGAGAATCAACAGAACTTGGTGATGAGGAAGATGTCATGACTGATGCCTGGATTTCTGGCTTGCAGGATGGATGGATGGTACACTAAGATCAGGAACAATAAAGAAAGCTAAGGCTGGGAAGGGAGATCAGGAGTTTGTTATGAGCATGTTGTTAAAGTGCTTTGAAATATCAAAGTGAAAATGTCAAGTAAGAGCCTGAGTTCAGAGAGTAGCCTCGACTGGGATGATGAGTTTGTGAGCCAGTGTACATAATTAAGGCTAGGGTATGGCTGAAATGATCTACAAAAAGAGTATAGCTCTATATGAGAAAGGATTTGGAACTAACCCAGCCTTGATGAGACTCAACAATTAACAGCCAGTAAGAGAAGACTTAGAGGTAAACTTGGTGGGAGCAATTTCCTTGGACTAATGGGGCTGTAAGCCATAGGAATAGGTTGATAAGTGAGAGAGAGGTAAAGGAATGGAGACCGTGAGTAAAGACAACTCTTTTAAGATGTTACAGAATAACGGTCCAGTGATGAAGCCCCAAGAAAACTCTTCACATTACAATTATTGTACACCTTAATTTGCATTTTTCATCATTCTTCTATCTCTACATGGCAGGCTAATTAACAGAAATTCAGAGGAACCAATAACTTTGGAACAGAGACCAAAACAGGTTTATTCAGAAGACATAATGTCAGTCAGTTCTGCCTTCTCGTAACTTCTTTACCGAATACAGATAGACTTAATTATTTCATTCACGTTCTATAAGACTTGATCAGCTCAGAGGGCATAAAAGCTGGAAACTTTCTAATTGGAAACCAATCTTTTAGTTTAATTTACATTCTCTTTACAAGGTCTCATACGTCATTAATACTTTTACAGGTTTATTTACATTAAAAGATAATAGATAACAAAGTCGCTGGATTAATAAGCTGTCAATGACACAAGGTAGGCATGTTAACTTGATTTGTTTTGCAGACTTATTTCTCTGAAAAACAGGCTTAATTCTCATAGCATTTTGATAGAACCATTTAGATCTTTGTTCAAAATTAAGAAAAAAAAAGGGAAGGCCTTTTATTCTTCGCAAGGAGTGCATTCCATTTAATTAAATCTATTTTTAACTGAAAACTGCCGTAACAAGGTTTGAGTGGGAAGTTACGAAGGTATCAGCTATTCAGAGATGAGTAGGTTTGTGGTTTTGCTGTAAGGATGTAGCAAAAGTAGTTTTCAAATGAGAAAGAGAAGGGAGAGGGCTCTGGATTTCACTGTACCCAGGTAACAGAAAAACACCCGAGGGGTTTTAATATCCTGTGTCCTCATGTCGACACATCCTATGTCTGTCTCCATCTCTTTCTGCTTTATCACACACACAGAAAGGAAGCAGAGGCCTAAGCCACTGAAAACACAACGTAAGGCCACCCCTAATACTACCTGAACAGTTCAGACACAGTGCTGCTGGAAGCTGATGTTGAGACTGAACAACACACAACTACAGACAAGAGTTAACACCAAGGATCTGATGCCAAAATAATAGAGTGAGAATAATGATAAATGGGCTCTAAAATATAAGCTTCAAAACGCCTGTTCACATGACAGTACTTAATGTCAGCTATATATACGAATAAAGTACTATATCTTTAATTAAAAACCAATGGTTATAACTCTACAAGGGCTTCACCTAAAATAATCCTTAATTAAAGTTTAAATAAAACATTGGCTGTTCAGACCAAGATAGCCTGATGTGACAGAATGTGAACAGGGGCATCCTCAGCCTTAATGTCTCAGCATCCATATCTCCTCTTCATTCACTCATGTCACGTATGGCCTTATCTGAAGTTGCTACCCACACTTCCCTTCCTGCCCCAGTCTCTCTCCTACTTGCTGGCTTCACAACATTTACTATAATCTATAATCATTCAGCTGTATTCTGCTTTACTATGCATCTCTCCAAGAGGGCAAAACCTTTTTAATTTTGTTTACTTCTTCTAGAAGAATTCCTGGCTCATGTTAGATGCTTAAAACATTTCCTGGATAGATAAAGAAATGATTTGAGGGTTTACTTTGTGCCAGATGCTGTGCTGATCACTTTATGTATCTCATTTACTGCTCACCACAATCTTGTAAAGTAGAATATTTTGCAAGTGAAGATAAAAACACAGAGCGGTTAGCTTGTCCTGGGTCACACACCTAGTAAGAGACAAGGCCAATATTTGAATCCAAACATGTTTAATGCTAAAGCCCTGGTTCTTAGCTACGATATTATGTTGCTTCCATCTGAGAGCTGGCACAGCTGAAATCCTGGAATATACACGTTTGGCTTTTCTATTAAAGTTCTCGGCAAGCTGCTTTCTTCTTGTTGATCTTTTCTAATCCTCTGGTCCAATATAGGGTTTAGAAAAGCAGGGGAAATAATCTTGTAGCTAGGGCCAACAACAGCATTAAAAAATCTGCCTGGAAATCCTATAGGGAACCTCACACCATAAAAATATTGTAAAACAGTCTGTTGTTGTTGTTGCTTTTTAATAAGAAGCACAAATGAAGGACAAGCGGCCAACATTCTAAAATAACAGGACCCTTTCTCTCACATTTGGTTCAGTTCACCTAGAGAATGAGAAAGCAGTTCTGTGCCAGAGGCATGCCAAACACAGAATCTGCACTGCAAAGGTAAAATGATGGAGCTGCTCCTGTCCTCCAATACAGGGCAGGCTGCGAAGTCTGGTTTGTGGAGGTCAGTGAACACTGCATGGGGCCTTCTGTTCGAGACAAGTAACAGGTAACAGAAGAGCTGGCTTCCCAGGACGCTTGACAAGATGAGAGGATATAAAGGAAGCCTGCTGGGAAGAGAAGCTGAAGACAAGGAAAGCCCCGCCCCCAAGTTTATCTCAATGGAGCCAGTTGGTGGCCCATAATCCTGCTCCTTTCCTATTGGATGGGAATTGTGTCCAGAGGGAGAAAGACAACACAGGAATCTGAATTCCTGTTCTGGCCCCAACGGCGATAAGCGCCTATACATTTCAGCAATCTGAGCCCTAAGAAAAGTAGTGCAGGAGCAACATTTAAGAGAACTGAACCCTAAGGGTATAATGTGCTTTAGTCATTTAGATGGAGCCTTAGAAATAAAAGTGATCCTTGGCATTACATTTGGTAAAACTAAATCTTGATCTACTCCTTGTCTGAGTTTGTACTTGGACGCAGATGATCTTGATTGGATTATGTAAAAGATCTAATTTGAGCTGTTATTAAAAATGCTGAAATACAGAAAAAACTACTCCAAGGCTTAAAAAAGTAATTTTGTACTAAGTTTAAATCAAACTCCCCAACTTCAAAGCTATATGCTGACATGCAGTGTTGTCCCACTCGACAGTACTATATTTACAGCCTGAAATGATGATGCTTTGGGTGGTTATGTTTCATGTGGGAAGTCACACTAACACCCTGGAACCACCTGCATATATCTTAAAGTTAACTTTTCTCCTACCAGAAAATGATCCTTTTAAAACTTTTAAAAAGAGAGATCTTGAATGTCAAGGTGTTATAAAAAGATAAAACATGCATTCCACATGTTCACAGCCTGCTGCCCAGCTGGGCATTCAGAACAGGCTTTCCTGAGGCAGTTTCATTATTGGAAAGCTTGATAAATGCTCCACCACTAGCAGACTGGAGATTTCTTTTACGCTCATACTTCGAACTCACTCAAGTACAGAATACCATTATCTAGCTTTGTTATGATTACTTTTTCCTAATTTTTCAATTATACACCTTTTAGGAGTAAGGGAGCCTGCGGTTTTAGCAATAACTCTCTAACATGTGCATAAAATTGCATCGATTTGAGTCAGGCTTTTGCTAACCAAAGAGAGTTACCCCCGGGTGTGGGTCTTCTCAGTTTCTCGACCCAAGGGCCTTGGTTTCCTCAGCTATAAAGTGAGGGGAGTAAGGAATCGTTCCCATCCTTTTCAGTTCCAAAGGTCTACTCAAAATGGGGTGCGGAATGCCCGAGACCCAACACTCATCTGTGAAATATCTAGCAGAGGCCTCAGGACTTCTGATAGACTGAATAAGCATTTCAGAGTCATTTGACAGTTTTGGTATCAACTTCCCGATGAACCTTCATTATCTTTGGGAAGGAAAACTTAACTAGTTATAAACTCATTTTAAAATTTATGATCACAATAAGTGAGCTGCTTATGAATGGTCAACCAGGAGGATTCCCTTCCTTTTGCAAAAACATCTAATAACCTTCCATTATCATCATTGTATTCTTTAACAGAAAAATTTACATGAGTGATAGATTTGTATTATTAATTACTAACAAATAATACTGACATACCTCAATGCCTTCATGCTAAGCTTATAAAACCGAAGGGATACTGGGATGGCTCTTTGTGCAATAAAGTATTCTTCGCCAAAAGTTTCATGATAGGGTTCACAAAAGCCCCCTGGTACAGAGAACTCGTCGGATGGGTACTTAACTTTCAAGGCAGCTATCCACCGTGAAGTGAAGCGATTCAATACTGCATTTGCTCTAATGTCATATACTTGATAGAGTTACTGAAATTGCTTTAGGAAGAAGGTATAAATTATAAGTAAATGAACAACTATATGTGCTGCGCTTTTAGTGTATGATTGATATCACAACAGCAGCTTGAGTAATTAGCTTTTGAAATAATTGGTGTGAAGGCAAATCACAAGCAAAGTTGGGAATGTGCCACTCGATTATTTAATTTCTTTCTCCTGCCCTGACTATAAATCAAAACACTCTCAAAATTGTAGGCAGAGGAAAAGCTGAATGAAAAGATTACTGGAAAATCCAGATTCTAAATAGAAGTAGGTGATTTTCGTTGTTTGTTTTTAAGAAATCCTTGTGTAGTAAGGATTATCTGAATTATAGCACTATTAATAGTGTTGTTAGGTAATGTGTGTATGGAAGAAAATTAGAGCTTTGTGAACAATTTAAAAACTTCCTAGTGTGTTATTTAATGCTTCCTCATGGTATCCCTGATTCAATACTGGTTACTATGTGATTTTCTGTTTGCCCTTGTCTTTTCTGCTAGACTAAACTCTTCTCACGTAGGGCCCCTGTCTTATTCATCCCTGGTTTATCTTAGGAGGCATTTTGAAAAACAGGGCACTTTTAAAATTTATCTAAATGATTGCGTATGGGTGGGTGTTGGGGGCAGGATGCTAAATGACTCACAATCACAGGAATCCCACACAATGAAGAACTGCCCTGTAACCTGAACTTTCTCACATCCTCCTAGACACATGACATGTAAACCCAAGTATTTTTTGTACAGTTTTCCTATGGACTTCCAAGGTTTACTTGGATTTCTAGGGTTCAACTACTGTGGAAATTAAGAGAAAATTGTACTCTTTGGTGTTCAGAACTTTACCAAGAGTTTTTCACCATTTGGAAAATCCCGTGGCCAATCACATGGGCAGTCACATTATTTGAGTTGACAATCAGCACTTGTCAGTCTGTATTCGTAGCAGCTGCGTTCACAGTGATCCCATGTCTACATAAAAATATACTTATTCAGTTCTTACTTCACATATCACATATAAATAAACAGTGTTCACGTTACCCAGTTGAGTACTGTCTCCCTTCTTTTAAGTGCAAAGTGATTCATTATAATTGGGTGTGAACATCTGGCCATTTTATTAGGCCTTCTATTTTAGTTGTTCTTGAACTTCTTATGTTTTTATATTATTGACATTTTGTTTCTAGGTAGAGTATATTATCTATGAATTTTATTTTAGTATTTGATATAAAAATAGAGCATCGGGTCAGACAGTATTGAAGACCACTGATCCAGTAGATTCCTGTACAGCTGCCTTATGTTGCAGAAAAGAAATGGGACACTGGAGATGAAATGATGCCCCCAAGGTCATACAGTTGATTAAGTAGCCTTTTGTTGAGTAATGAATGTATAGCTATAGCACAAGTAATTAACATTCCAGATTCTAACACCCTGGGATATATATTCTATCACATAATACAAAATACCAGGAGTTAAAATAACTTGGCCTACCCTTTAATAACATTTCCTTTGGTCACCAATTATCCCTCCCTTATCCCAGCAAAAGTGTCTTCAAAGAAAATTTCTTTAAACTGGAATTTCCTTTTTCCTGATGATCCCAATACAGACTAGAACTATATTTTTTAGTTTAAAAAACCCTCTGACTTAGTGCAGGGCTAGATTGCACACTTCTTCTCTAGCCTTGTCACCTTCCTCCCCGCCTCCACCATCCTGCGAGAAGACCGCTTGAATCTGTGGACACCATAAAAGAACAATCTTTCCCTTCCAACAACATCAACAGTAGCAATGACTGTCCCAGTGGGTCCCTTGGCATCCTTTTCTTCGATGTCTGCCTAAACAACTTTACTTAAGGATAACTGACCTGTGACCCCACGGAGTGCCTTTGAAGGTTCCTCGAGTATTGAGATCTTTTTCTCACGGGGGGCAAGGGCTGGTTTTTCACTGGCAGAATCAGTGGATGAGCTGTCCTTCTCACAGCCGTTGACATGGCCATTCTGTATCTCTGGCGGCGGTGGCTGCACAGGCCCTGCTTCGGGCCTCTCTGCCTTGTCTTTAGCATCTTTGTTGCCTTGATGCTGCTTGGACTTGCTTCTTTTTCTCTTATTGTTCTAGAATGAGAAACAAATGAGAAGCTCACACCCTTGAAATAGAAGGTGAACCCCAGAGACCAAAATAAGATATGTTACCCTTTTTTTGTTTTCTGGCTCTTCTAATAGAATGGGTGAAAACACCTATGTCTTTATTAACCACCCAAGTTAATGTAAATATCTTCTTTCCTACAATGAGCTGTATAAACTTTTACCTCGTAAGCATAGTAAACAAAAAGTTTTCTTTAAAAGGAAAAACGCAGCAGGAAATGGCTTCAATAGTTGACACATTATTTGAGCACATTGAGTTGCTACATATCTGAATGGCCATACAGTAGTCTTGTGATAACTGCCCTGGAAGAACCTGAATTCAGCTATTGTGCTATTGGAGAAGAGGTCTCATTTCTTAAAGAGATGATGGACGGCGGTGGGGGGTGGGCCGGGGGGGGATCAAGGAGGACACTAAGGTTCTGATCCTCTGGGGGGGAGGAGAGGCAGGGGGAGGCCTGGTACAAAAGAGGCAGGGAAGTCCCTCCGAAAGGAGGAAGTAGAGTCAGATCCCCAAAGTCCAGGTTGGATCTAGGAAAAGGCACCAACCAACCAGGAGATCCCTGGATTGCTGTCACTGTCCGGGAATCATTCCCATGAATACTTAAGCTGGAGTGGACAACTGCTACAAAGCAACGCCGAACCCACGTGGGTCCACCTGGATTCGCATTGTGCACCTGTATCTGGATCTCTCGGCTGCTACCTGAACGGCATTACAAGACTTCAGTTACATTTAGTTCAAAATAACGCAACCCTGCATTCTAGATAATTGAAAACTTTTAGACCTTGGTGCAAGCCTCAGCCAATGAGAACAGACATGGGGCCCATCAGGGCAGACCCTGTCCCGCCTGTTGCATCAGTGTCCCACCAGCTGAACATCAGCCCGGCTTTGTTCTTCAACACATTTGGAAAAAAAGATAAAAAGAAGGGCTTCCCTGGTGGCACAGTGGTTGACAGTCCGCCTGCCAATGCAGGGGACACAGGTCCGTGCCCCGGTCCGGGAAGATCCCACATGCCGCGGAGCAGCTGGGCCCGTGAGCCATGGCCGCTGAGCCTGCGCGTCCGGAGCCTGTGCTCCGCGACGGGAGAGGCCACAACAGTGAGAGGCCCGTGTACCGCAAAAAAAAAAAAAATTAATTAATTAATTAATTAAAAAGAAACAGTTTTCTCTTGATTCTCCTCCCCACTCTCCTTCTTTTCCTTTGAAACCACAGTCATGCCCCTGAGTAAGGGCTCCTCCAGGGGAGAGAAAGGCACTGACTGGGTGAAGGAAGGCCCAGGGGCACTTATTCCCACACAAGCCCTGCGTCTCCTGGGCTGGGGAGACAGTTTTCCCACTGAACCTCTAAGAGGGAGGCTTAGTAACGAGTTGGGTCTGCAGCTGCCGTCTGCTCTGTTTTTCACATCAGAGAAATTTCACACCCAAACCACACATCTGAAATTCCTCCAGGTAAGTATAAATACTGCCTTTCAATCACCTGCAAATTGTCTTCATCTCACATAGAAGCCTGGGAAGCTATGATTAAAGATAAGCAGAGATTGTCAAAGACGGTGGCATACAAAGATTAAAAATTTTTTTCATAATTCTTCCTATTCTCCATGAAGCTAGGAGGAGAAAAAGGAGGAACGGATCATTCTAGTAATTTCAGTAATCTCGGGATTTTATGAAAGCAATACTGCTTTCTTGTGTTTGTTTAAAACCTGTGCCACAGGCCTGCGATCTTCCCTCAGTGGGAAGGGTATATCCTGGGATTCCCAAAACACAAGGCTTCTCTGGGAATAGTGGGAATGGGTGGGGAAGTTACTTTGAAAAGAGAAGCAGACTTTTTGTGAAAGTCATGAAACAGGTTACAGGCCAAGAACAAGAAGGAAGCTGCGGGCTTCCCTGGTGGCGCAGTGGTTGAGAGTCCGCCTGCCGATGCAGGGGACACGGGTTCGTGCCCCGGTCCGGGAAGATCCCACATGCCGCGGAGCGGCTGGGCCCGTGAGCCATGGCCGCTGAGCCTGTGCATCCGGAGCCTGTGCTCCGCGGTGGGAGAGGCCACAGCAGTGAGAAGTCCACGTACCGCAAAAAAAAATTAAATAAAAAAAAAAAAAGAAGGAAGCTGCACCTCACTGGAGCTAGTGAGGGCTCCAGTGCTCCATGGTCACTCACAAGACCAGAAAGGCACGTTCTGGAGACAGAGGCCAGTGTGTGTGCTGCATACCGCACGTGTGCCCGTAAGTCAAGACTGTGTGACTAGACAAGAAAGCAAAATAACTTGAGAGGGGCAGAGTAAAATCTCCCCTCTGTTCTCAAGGAGCAGTCAGTCTGTCAGGGTTCGAAAGAAGGGAAAACAGGTCCCTTACTTACTATGGCTTTAAGGCGCTTTCCTTTTTTCTTACTTTATTAAAAATCTAGCTTATTAGAACTCAGGAAAAAAGTATCTCGGGGCAGCCCTGGACAGATTCTCTCAGCTGGAAAAACATGTGAAAATACATTTAGGGCATTTCAAGTATCTTTAAAACACTCCTTAATTTTTTCCTTTGTGCTACAGGATACGTTCAGGCAAGTTAATGTCTAGAATCCTTTGAATTCTCCGGTTGGGCTCACCTTAATACTTAAAAAGAAAACTCTGGGATTTCAAAAGCACACCTGGTGGTTAAAAACACTTGAACAGAAAACAAGGGCATTGTAGGGAGGGTGGCCGGTAATTTAAGAGAGTCGTGAATCTGGAAGCTTCCTGGGTGTACATATTAACATACATGAAAGAAGCACAAAATTGGCAGCCTTGTTAAAACGATAACAGCCATGAAGATTCTGATGGAAGCTGCTACTAATTTACAATCAATATCAATCTTACCTTCTTTTTTCCTGTCATATTCCATTCTTTTAGAACTTGAATTGCACTGCCTAGACAAAGACAAAGAATCTTCAACATGCATTCACATAATAAAGCACCACACAAAATTCATCTCTGTCTTTCCATCTTGGTAGCGATTTTTTTTTCGGCTTTTTCATTTGTTTTGATACATCCTACCTTAATAAAAATGCCAGTTTCATTTTTTATTTCCAGATTTTCATTAAATTCACTGCATGATCTTGGTTTTATCAAAGTATTAAGCCCCACTACATGAAGCTTACTTTGTTTTATCATTATGTTGTCTTAGAGAAAATGAAATATATCGAGAATTTTCTGATAGCTTCATTGCCATAGGTAGAATTAAAATTGTTCTCTTTGATATATGAATCAAAATACCTCTGATCTTCCAGGCTAAACATGAGATTTTGAATATTATTAACCATGTGAATCCTAACTTTTTGTTTGGCTATTCCTGCTCATTTTCTGCCTCTACTCATTATGTTCACAACCTGCAGGGTGATAAGGACAGACGATCTGATGTTAGCTTTGCTCTCATCACTGTGAATAGGGATGGGATGCAGTCTTTGCAAGGTTCCGCTTTGAAACAAAAGAAGCTCATCAAATAAGTTGAGTCCTAGGTTCTGTCAATGCCATTCACATGCATACGTGGCATTGCTCAGATGCAGAGGAAAAGCCTAACTTGATTAAATTAGAAAACATTTTAAAAGAAATGCTTAACCACTGGTCAGTTACAATAAGTATCTTCATGTATGTAGTCTTAGTAAGTTCTTCACTCCTTCAACTGTGCTGGGGGTAATTTCAACAATAAGTTATTGGTAATGAGTAGACCAGTTGTCCTCATTTAAATAGGTGCTTCTAAAAGAGTAGCTCTTACATGTATCCTTTTAACAATTTTAAGCATTCTCATACAGTCTCATTATACTAAGAGTTCTCTACAATGAGTGTGTTGGCTAAACAAAGATAAACTTCAGGCCCGTATTTATAACAAATTTCAAATTAGTAGGGCCCCAATTATTGAGTCTACTGTTACTGTTTGATAACCAGAAGGCCACAGTGTTTGGACTAATGTTCAGAAAGGCTAATTATTCCTATCCATTCACAGTTTCCAATTCAATGCCCCTCTTAGGCCTTTTGCGTTACATGTACTTGAAATAATAAGACTGCACTTAAAAGTAAGCTATAATTCAGTCTTTTTATTAACTGGGCTGGTCTTTTTCTAGTTTGCCCAGAGAATTAATGTTTCACAGTATTTTCCTTTTGAAGTACTTTAGGAAGTCACTTTCACTAGGTTACTTCGTAAGTCACACCAGTGGCTAATAATCATTAGGGTAGTTCTTACTTATAGCTCAACTTCAGTTTTCCAGATAAAACTAAATTTTAAAAAATGTTAAATACTGTTCTTTTTAATCAGAGGGAGGAGGTGAGTTGCTTACTGCTTTCAAATGCAACATTCAATTATTCCTCTAATTTGCATATTTTGACATAAATTCTATTTGCAATTTGGACAACAAGCTTTTAGAGGGTAATTCTGAAGAAGAAATAACTATGTTTACAGACAATTTTGAAATGGTCGTTATTAAACTTTAATTATACTGAAACTGCTTGGAGTTCTTTAAGCCGCTCAGAAAGAGTGCTTTCAGTGTGCCTCGTAAATGATTCTTAAAAATTATTTCTGATTTTCAGTGATTTTTCAACCAGTTTTCTGACTGCTCCCCATCCAAAATGATATGAGGTTTCTCAGCAATCGATGAGTCTTTAAAAATGAGACCTCAATACCGACAAGGTGAAAATGTCAAGAAGGACAAGCATGGTGCCCTATTTAAATATGATCGGATTTGATGACAGTCCGTCAGTTACTGAGTATCTGTGCATCTCATCAGGGGTCATTCTGTAATAAAAACTTTCATGATGGAGAATGTCGGGGCCTCAATCCAACCGAGGCTGGGGAGGCATGGGGATAATAACCTTTTTCCTTTCCTAAAGCTTTTTTCCATGTGAGTGATGTTGGCAAGTGAAACCTGAAGAGTTTATCTGAGCCAGGATATGCATGTTTCCCCCAATTTTTTCTTGAGATGAATTGCACTAAATGCTGCAAAGGTGGAGTAATAATTACATTCTCTGTATTTGTATCTGGTGAGTAAAGATTCTTGTACACGAAGCAGGAAAAACAGTCAGAAAAGTTATGCACCGTGGGTCTGCTTGCAGGTCTATTTTGAATGATAATCATTTTTAATTCAACTAGGACCCTAAACCCTGACTGCAGATATCAGAATGTGAGTGTGTTGCCTGGTTCCAAGACCTTGCCTGAAATGCAATTTTACTATATGTAGAAACTTACGAAGATTATTCTACTCCTAGGAAAGTAAGTAAATCAAACTGTCCTTAACAAATAAAGTGTAACTAGGATAAACCCGAGGAATGTGCTAATAGGTCTTCCCTGACCTTTCGGTCAGATTATGTTTAGTTAGTCCATACTGACAAAACAGAAACTAATGCTGGGACAGAAGACATATGATAACTAAGGACAGGTATGAGATCTCTGTTCATAAATGGAACTTTAATTTGAGTAGGAGAGAAGACTTTCCCATAATTTATAGGAAATCTAAAGCAGTAGGTTATCCATTTATAGAATAAATACATTCCTGAGACTTTAGATTCTATACCGTCACTGGCAACGCGCTGTCCAAAAATAACAATTTTTTTTAGACAGCAAAAAGTTCTAGAGGTAGATAAGATGAACTGATATTCTGACTAATTAGGTAATCTCAAAATCATAAACTAAGGATATTAAAGACTAAACCAGTCCTCTCAGGCTACATAAGCATCAAGTTCAAGGATTCCAGTCATAAGGCCAAGTAGAACTATGCTGGTTGAAGAGTTGAGAAGGCTTCCCAGATCAGGAGTAAAGTACATTATCCTCCATTAACAAGGGCGCCATCAAATAAAGGACATGTTTAGTAACAAACTGGACAGACTGGTTGACAACGGAATTAGTAGCATTATAATACGTATCCTTTGTAAACTATCTACAGTCTGTCTTTTTTTTTCCCCAATGAGGAAAAAAGAACTTCCAAATTCTGCTCTTAATATGTAGATGTGTCTTTAAAACCTAGCATATTTTAATGAAAATTAAAGTATTAGTGAATAATTGGTATTCAATGCATTCAAGGAAGAAAAGACAGAACACATGGAATATCTAGTTCTAACGTCTTCAGGTTCAGGGGACGTGTATACTCACCATCCACGAAGGCCTGCACTGCTTTATCTACATTAAAATCAAACTGTTGTAGCACCAGAACTATTTCATTATTGCTTTTGTTGGGAACAACTGATCGAACCGCATAGATCTGCAAAGGAGAGGAAAAGAAAAAGAAAGGTAAACGTTTTGAAAATTTTTCATCCATATTAGTCTCTCACTGGATAGAATGATAACTGTTAGAAAGGCCTTGAAAAGCCAACTAATCTACCTTCTTGCCATCAAGCATACTCAAGGCCCTTCAGACCACTAAAAATTAATCCTGGTGACCACCTTGATAGCCTCTTTACCTGAATACACATTGTACAGAGACGTCCTTGTTAGGACTGGAGTAGCACGTGGGAAAAGCCAACTCTGGTTTTGCAACCTACTCCCCCCACCAACCCAGCCCCAAGACTCCAAGGTATACTTTCAGTGAGTACTTTTCAGTGAGTACACAGATAGTTTTCTGTCTCAGGCTCTCTTCTCCGTGGGCTCAGGGCAGCTCTTTGGAAAATTTACAGAAATAGCCTCATGCCTCAGCTTCTCTGATCTGCACAGTGGAGACAGTCATAGTGAGGTTCACAGAAGCATGGTGTGAAACTCCATTAATTTTTACAGAGATATAAAATGTGGGGCATTGTATTTTTGAAATAGCAATCTTAGCCATAATACGGAAAACGTTCCCCAACACACTTCTGAAAATCAAACATTTAAAACAGTAAAAGTAAATACATGTATGAGAGCTAAGGACTTCAACAGGTTAAGCTGATATTCAATTTTTAATGACCTATAGGTATTTCTTAATCAAATTTTGCACATGTTCTTTCTTTTTGCCTAATAGAATTAATGGACCTTTATCTCACAGAACTTGCAATTACTACAGGACGCTCTATCCACTTCAGCAAACCCTGGCTCACCCAGCTTTCTATCAAGGGGATTACTGCAGCCACTACTGACAAATATGAGAGTACTACGTGGTGCCAAGGTGCGTAGCATCCATAATGATGGCCACAAAAGCACTGCACAATCCTTACATGTTTTCATCAATGGTTAAATTGAGTTTTAGAGTTACATGCAATTTATTGTAATCAGATCCATGGACTATGGATTATATGTGTATGATAATGTGTAATGTGATTCTATTGCCCAGAACACTCAATTAAGCAGCATAGCCTATTTCCTAATTATGTTAGAAAATAGACAGCCTACTCCATTTCGATGTACATGTAAGAGTATTTAGATTATAATGAGAAAACAGCACAAGATATGGGTTTATAACTTGGAGAGGTTCTGACATTATAGAAAGCTGGCTTTGAATCTTGACATTCAGAAATGCTACATATGTAGGGATTTTCAAGGACTCTAATTATACACACACACGCACACACACAGCTGTATATATGTGACAAGAGTCCTTTGATTTTTTTCTCTACTTTACGGTTCTTAGTTTTTCTAGCTTCTATTTTAAAAAATATTATTAACTTCTTCAAACCTAAGTTCTTTCTCACTTTTTCTCTTGCTCTCTTTAAAAATCCTTTCAGTGAATAATTTTTGAATGTCTATTGTGTGACAAGGCACCAAACTTCCTGTAACTTATAGACTAGAGGGGGATGCACATATTGTTCAAATGATCACACAAATACATACTTATACGTTGTGATAAATGCTATAAATCATAGGACAGGGAGACGACTTTATATAGGTATGCTGAAATCTGAAGTACAGGGGAGAAGAGATGGGTGGGAGGTTAAGAGGAAAGGCATCTTAGGCAGAGGCAACAGCACGAATGAGGAGCAGGCACAGGTGGGGGAGTAGAGAGGGAGGCAGAGGCTGAGGCTTCCAAAATACAAAGATGAGGCCAGAGGCGGGCAGGGACCAGATCGTGCAGCCTACAAGGCTATGCAAAAGACTTAGGTCTTGTGAGCATCCCATAACCATCCTTTTGTGTTGTCCTTTCTTATTCATTCATCATGTTAGAAAGATACCTCTCTCTCTTTTCTTTCTCTCTCTCTAATTTACCCTTGTCATATACACATTTTATATGTAGATAAATGTATATTTATATATCATTATATTTAAGTTATGTGTAAGTTAAGGTGTACAGTATGTTGATTTGATACATTTATGTACTGCAAAATGATTACCACCATAGCATTAGCTAATACCTCTAATTATCTAATCCCATTAGATAATCACCACTTCTTTTTTGTGGTGAGAACATTTAAGATCTACTCTCAAGTATATGATTCAGTATACAATCACCATACTGTGCATTAGATCCCCAGAACTTATTAATCTTGTAACTGAAAGTTTATGCCCTTTGACCCAAATCTCCCCATTTATCTCTTTTTTTTTAAGAGAAGCCAAGATGGGGAGAAAAACAAGAACAAAAACACCTGCATTGACCTGGGAGAATCATTAACAGTGCATGTCCAAAACTAAATACAATTGGCCTAGCAGGCACCAGTGCGCTGGAGTTATGTATAAACATTACGTGTTGTCCTTCTAATGCAGTTCTTTTAAATAAAATTCTAGCATTTCAAGCCACTATAGTTGGTTAGTACTATATAAAATTTCTTGATAATAATTACCATCATTACTACCACATCAGTCATGCCCTTCTAAATAATAATTTGCAGCAACATGGATGAACCTAGAGCATATTATGCTTAGTGAAACAAGTCAGACAGAGAACACATATGATATCACTTATATGTGAAATCTAAAAAAATAAAACGAATGAATGTGTATAGCAAAACGGAAACGGACTCACAGATAGAGAAAACAAAATAGTGGTTACTGGTGGAGAGAGGGAAGCAGGGAGGGGCAAGATTGGGGCATGGAATTAAGAGATACAAACTACTATGAAAAAATAGATAAGCAACAAGGACATATTGTACAGCACAGGGAATTATAGCCATTATCTTGTAATAACTTTGAATGGAGTATAATATGTAAAAATACTGAACACTATGCTGTATACCTGAAACTAATATAATGTTGTAAATCAACTATACGTCAATAAAAAAAAAACACAAAGTTTTCGATCCACCTGCATAGTTGTGTGATCAGTAAAGACCTAGAAGTATGGAATAAACATAAAATAGCTGTTTGCCCTGTTTCCAGTCTCTCCTCTGCAAAACATAATTTATTTTATTATGTTAAGGCAAAATATAATATAAACCTGAGCTTATAGAGATACTTCTTCTTTAGATGTTTATACTACACTTGCCTGTCCCTCTTTAAAAGAAAAAAAAAAAATCAACCACGGTAGGATATAGAAAACATCTATCCTTGTCACTTTATATATCCTAGCACTGAACATATCCTTAGAATATTGTCAGTAACTGAGTTCTGATATCAAATATAACTATGAATATTGCATACAACTCCTGGAGGAAGACACAGGAATGTCGAGTTTTAAAGAAAAGAGAAAAAAAAGGAAAAAAATAATTTTTGCCTATTCTTAGATATTCCATAGTAATGTTGAATTCTAGTGGATTTCTGGGCCAAGTTTCTGCTTTAATCACAGTACTTGCCTAATGTGAAGAGAGTAGTATTGTTTCTCCACCTTCTTATTTATAAATTCACTACATTTATTTTTCTATGAAAATGTGTTTGAGAAAGATGGAGAAATCCGGGCACTCATATGCACGCCTAAAAATACAGGAACCTGGGCTTCCCTGGTGGCGCAGTGGTTGAGAGTCTGCCTGCCGATGCACGGGTTCATGCCCCGGTCCGGGAAGATCCCACATGCCGCGGAGCAGCTGGGCCCGTGAGCCATGAGCCTGTGTGTCCGGAGCCTGTGCTCCGCAACGGGAGAGGCCACAACAGTGAGAGGTCCACGTACAGCAAAAAAAAAAAAAAAAAAAAAATACAGGAACCTCACAGTGTCACTATTCAAGATGCAGCAGTCATAAGGGGTCTAAGCATTTAAATCTAAAAAAAACCTCCTTATGAAGGAGGTTTAAAATATAAGGAGTGGATGACAAAGGCAGTGTTATAGTGAGGTTGTGCTGAAAAGCTGCCTTTGCATTTGGAAATGAAGCTCCTGGAGCAATGGATCAATCAATGCGTGACTAATGGTAGTTTGCATGCGGAGAACTCATAAAATTCATGCCTGCAGTGGCTGTTTTGCAGAGGCTGTCTTTGGCGGCGATGCTTCAGACACACGGCCTTTACTTCACTGCCACAGCCCAAGCTGGTGAGTCTGTTGCTGCAGCTTCACCCCGAAGCCCACTGTTTGCAGCTGCGCGTGAGTGCATCCCTCAAGGGTTCTCATGCCATAAACAGTGCGTTCCAGGGGGGTCAACCAGGCAGCGGTGCAGGATGTCAGGTGACAATATGGCCCGCTAGTTAGTGGTTCATTTAGCGACTGCTTTACCTTTCCCAAATCACATTCCTCTGTTTTGCTTTTACTAATTTAAATCTAGTTTGGCAAATTCAATTTGCTATTGAGAAATCTTCCTTTTGCACATCAAAAGTTGTTTTGATTTTAAAAGCTTTTGCACAGCAAAGGAAACCATTGATAAAATGAAGACAACCTACTGAATGGGAGAAAATATTTGCAAATGATATGACCAATAAGGGTTAATATTCAACATATATAAACAGCTTACATAACTCCAGAGAAAAACAAACAACCTGATTAAAAAATGGTCAGAAGAACTGAATAGACATTTTTCCAACGAGGAAATGCAGATGGCCAACAGGCACATGAAGAGATGCTTAACACCCCTAATCATCAGGGAAATGCAAGTCAAAACCACAATGAGATATCACCTCACACCTGTCAGAATGGCTATCATCAAAAAGAACACAAACAACGAATGTTGACAAGGATGTGGAGAAAGGGGAACACTCGTACACTGTTGGTGAGAATGTAAATTAGTGCAGACACTATGGAAAACAGTATGGAGGTTTCTCAAAAAACTAAAAACAGAACTATAATATGACCCAGTAATTCCACTCATGGGTATATATCCGACAAAAACAAAAACACTAATTCGAAAAGATAACATGTGCCCCAATGTTCATAGCAGCATTTACAATTGCCAAGATATGGATACAACCTAAGTGTCCATCAGCAGATGAATGGATAAAGAAGATGTGATATATATATATATATATATATATATATATATATACACACACACATACACATATATATAATGGGATACTACTGAGTCATAAAAAGGAATGTGATTTTGCCATTTGTAGCAACATCCATGGACTTGGAGGGTACAATGCCAAGTGAAATACGTCAGACAGAGAAAGACAAATACTATATGATGTCACTTATATGTGGAATCTAAAAAGTACAACAAATTAGTGAATATAACAAAAAAGAAGTGGACACAGATATAGAGAACAAACTAGTGGTTACCAGTGGGAAGAGGCAAGAGGGGAAGGGCAAGATAAGAGTAGGGGATTAAGAGGTACAAGCCATTATGTATAAAATAAGCTACAAGGATATACTGTACAACGTGGGGAATACAGCCAATAGTTTTCAATAATTCGAAATGCAGTATAACCTTTAAAAACTGTGACTCACTGTATTTTATACCTGTAACTTATACTGTACATCAACTACATGTCAATAAAAAATAAACATTTAAAAAATTGTTTTGATTTAACGTCAGCAGTCTAATCTCCCTTTCTCTCCTCTCTCTGGGGCTTTCTATCTGGCTTGGCAGGTTTTGCCCCATTCTGCCTCAGGCCCGCCCTGCTGTCATTTTGACTGCAGTAAGCAGCGAGGCAGTGTGGCTTTCACCGTTTGATTTCAGCTTCCCACATTGACCTACCTCCCCTGGACCTGACTGGTCTGGTTTAAGAGCTGTTAGATTTCCTCATTCACTCTGCACATTTCTGGAGCCTGTCTACGATGACTCCTTAGAAATTCTTCTTGGCTTACTGATGAGTCTCAAAAAATGGTTCTGACAGAAGTTTTCAATCCACCTACACAGCTGTGTGATCAGTAAAGACCCAGTATTATCAAATAAACAGAAAATAACAGCTCCCTCTGCTTCTGGTCTCTCCCCTGCAAATTCACCCCAAAGCTATTGCCAGACTATTCTTCTTCAAGTATAATCATGACTATTTCCCCACCTTCCTTAAGAGTAAAGTTAAATGTCTACAACCTGGATTCAAGGCCATCAACAACTGGGCACCCACTTGCTTTTCCAAGTGCCCCTCTTGCTCTGCCCTTTATAGATAAGCACAAGCCCAGTGTTGGCCCCCTACCTCTGTGTGAACTTTGCCCTTGACCTGAGATGTGTGCCCTTGCCCAAATCTTACACTCCAGCTGAGATGCCATGTGTTCCGTGAAGTCCATCTCAACCATCCCTGCTGTAAGTCATCTCTGTCTCCTTTCGGTTCTCACAGACCATATCAGTGGGTGCCTCCTAACCTTAGCATCTTCTACATCACAGCCTAAGTGTCTGGGTAAGGTGTGTCTTCTAAACGGTAAGCAACATGTGGGCAAAACCTTCCTCTCAGTCATCTTTGCATTGTCACCAAGCGCACCCCGAGTGACTAACAATGTGCACATAGTAGGTATTTAATAACTATTTGTTGAATGAGGGAATGCCAATTTGCACCTATACCAGGCTGCTCTGTTTTTTTTGACATGTCATGCTAAGATTTTTATTACTTTTCCATTAATTCATATGTGAAATTGTGCTACAGTGGGGTTTTGCTAATTGTATATAAATATGCTATAAAGCTCTCCTTCATTCTCTACCCTCTAAAACCATTTTTTTTTCACTGGAGTATAGTTGAGTTGATAACGTTGTGTTAGTTTCAGGTGTACAGCAAAGTGAATCAGTTATACATACATCCACTCTTTTTTAGATTCTTTCCCCATATATGCCATTACAGAGTATTGAGTAGAGTTCCCTGTGCTATACAGTAGGTCCTTATTCAGGCTGCTCTTTTGAGTCAAAGGAATATTCTGCCAGTGTTTGGACCATCCCATCACTCTTGTATTTACCATCCACAATAACAGGCAGGTGAGTCTCTGTAGACTGTGATATGACCTAAACATTATATGGTTATGGAGAATAGACATATGTTCTTTAACTTTCAATAACAGAGATGGGAAGAATATTTATGAGACTTCTGTATAATAAGATACTCATGGTATTTGTGGAGTCTTAAAAATACAAAATAGCATAGTAACTGCCTATTCTTCCAAAGCTCAGCCCAGCAGACAGGTATTGGCTGAGCCTCCACAAGGTAACAGGCACTGAGGACACAAAAGGGAGCCAGCTACAGTCCCTGCCCTAAGACGGACAGTGTAGCAGTGGCTCCAGAACCGTCCGTACCTGAAAGCACGTAAAACGCTGTGCTGCCTCTATGAAAAAGGCTGTAGTGTCACAGAGAAGGGAGCAGTTAAGTTTGCCCAAGGAGGGGAGAATATAGAGGAAACAGCCAAATGTCGCAGAAGAAGCTTTGGAATTAAACAGACCTATTTTCTAATCTTGGCTCTGCTATATGCTAGTTCTATGACCTTGGATGAGCTGCTTAAATTGCTGAAACTTGGTTCTGTAGCTGTAAAATGAGGATATGACCTGCTAGAGTCTCAGTAAAACTGAAAAGAGATGATGCATGTAAAGTGTCTGATATAGAATTTGGCATATATTAGCTGCTCAATAAATTTTTAAAAGGAAAGGGTGGGAGCATTTACATTGGGCCATGAAGGAGAAGGGTCTCTCTAGGTATAAAGGTTGGTGTGTCTTTGAAATGGAAAGAATGTGTGTCTAGAGTGTTGGCCAAGACTTATTTGGGGGAGATTCCCCCATATACTTCCCTTCTTTAGAACCTTCCCCTTCAGCCTTGCTGAGCAGTCAGTGGACCCAAGGCTCTTCTCAATCTCTTTCTCTCCTGCAAGTTGAGTGGCACCACAAGGAAGCCCGTCACTAGGGTGGTTAACAGCACGTGCTCCCAGACTCCCCCCACCCCACCCCCACCTCCTGCCCAAGTCTCATTCTTTCATTTATTTATTTACTAAATGCCTACTATGGTCAGGCACTGCACTAGTGGCCGGAGACAGCAATAATAAAACAGACACAGTCACTACCAAACCTAGAGAGGAAAACAGATGTGAAATACACAAATTAAAAAAATATACAACTGCAACTCGTGCTAAGTGAGCGATATGAAGGAAGCAGAGTATAGTGACAATGATCGCAGCAGTCAGGTCTGAAAAGACAAAGTGGGCCAATCAGATTCTCTGCCTTGGCATGTGGACTATTCCACACAAAGGGAGAGAAGCCAGAATGGAGATGAAGAGGGGCCATTTGGGCTGCCTTACTTCCTGCTTTCCTGCTTCTTTAACTTGTCCTGCAGTCCCATGAGTCCCTACCAGATCTTTAGAGTAACCTCTTTTTCACTTGCACTAGTCGGAGAGGTTTCATTTTCTAGAACAAGTAGCGAGTGCCTAGAGGCAACATTAGTAACTAGGGCTGAAAATAAAAGTAATAAAGCCAGATTACTAATCCAACTGGCAAAGGGGAAAAATGGGTGATTTTAAAGATAAATCCGGATAGAATGGGAATGACATTTCAGAGAAGAGAGGCCCATGAGCCTTGTTCACAGACCTCATCTAGCACTCATGTTGCCCTAATTATTTACTTATATGACTATTTGCTCCACTGGAATGTGAGCTTGTAAACGGCAGGGATCATAGCTGTATATCCAGAGGGCCTAGAACAATGGGTGGCATTGAGTAGATGATTCATAAATGTTCAGATAGATGAATGAACAAAAGGAAGTAGGGAGTCTAGTAAGATGATCATTGAAATATTACTTTTATTTATCCAGTTTTTTTTCCCAGTGCATCTCTGTAATTCAGCTTAATATATTATATGGTAGTAAAAAGTATTCAAGTCCAAAAATGTATGAAGTGCCTCCTAGGTCCCAGGCACTGCTGGTCCCAGCCTTGAGGACCTTGTAATCTTGGAGGTGAGCTTAATCTTATCCCCTACAAGAAGGACAGCAGTCAAACAGCCTGCAACCTCCTTTTTGCACCAGTGAGAACCAGAGTTATTTATGGGTTGCCGTTCCTGCAGCTCTGAAAGGAATTTTATAATCAGCTTTGGTCACATTTCTCAAATGCTGAGCAGTTCAGAGATGCCTTAAAAACAGCTCATCTGTGTACGTTTCGCTTCACTTGCTGGGCCACTAATATTATCTACACTCTAATGAAGGCAGTTCGCCTATGAATCTTCTTGGGGAAGAAAATATTCTTTGCAGACCAGTACCTTTGCATCATGGATAATTCTATAATTTAATTGCCTTTTCTAACATCTACTTTCTACCAGTAAAAAATATGCAAGAAGTGTTGTCATGTTCTACTTGGCTGGCTTCTGGGGAATTAACACCAGGCATATAAATCAAAATTAACTTTTTTTTTTTGGCAGGAAACCAGGATTAGAAGGAATAATGAAGATTTGAAGGTGGAAAAAAGTGCAGTTTTCACAGAATTGTGGGAAGTTTAAAGTTGAGAGAATCTTACAGATAGTCAAGTAGTGGCTCCACAAACTTTAAAGTATATTCACGTGGGGATCTGATTAGAATGCAGATTCTGATTCAGAGGCTTGGGGTGGAGCCCGAGAGTGCCTTTCTAATAAGTTACCAGGTGATGGAGATGCTGACTGTCCAAGGATGTGGTGACAGAATAATAGCCCCCAAAGGCAACCACCCCCTAATCCCCAGGAACCTGTGAATATGTTAGGCTACTGGCAAATTAAGGCTGCAGATAGAATTAAGGTTGTTAATCAAATCACCTTGAGAAGGGGAGATTATCTGGATTATCTCAGTGGACCCAATATAATCATGAGGGTCCTTATAAGTAGAAGGAGGAAGAAGAGAATGTCCAACTGACTCACTGTGAGAAAGACCTGACCAGCCATTGCTGGGTTTGAAGATGAAAGGGGGCCACGAGCCAAGAAATGCAGGCAGCTTCTAGAAGCTGGAAAAGACAAGAAAACGAATTCTCCCCTAGAGCCTCCAGAAAGGAATGTAGCCCTGCTGACACCTTGGTTTTAGCCCAATGAGACCCATTCAGACTTCTGATCTCCATAACTGTAAGATAGTAAACTGTAAGATAGTAAATCTTTTAAGCCACTACATTTGTGGCAATTTGTAATAGCAAATCCCATTTGTTACAGCAATGGGAAAATACTACAACAGACCACACATTGAGGAACAAAGTCTACTTTTTTCTTCCTCCTAATATGGAGCCATCTTTCCCTGTCTCAACAACTATCCTCTTTTTAAAAAAATATACCTTCCAGAGTGCGGCTCTCCCTCTCCCGCACTCCCCCTGACACACACATTTTGAGGGAATTCTAACCATTCATTCCAAGCCAGGTTTCATGAGAGAAAGTGAGATGAATCTGTGAGATGAATCTGACACAGTATTTGCCCCCAAGGAGCTGACAAAACCATAGGAAAATAAGGCAACGTCATAAATAACAACTAACTCAAGGTCATTCTGACAACAAAAATCCTCTCTGAGTCTCACCTGTTCTCTATTTTTTCTTTCACTACCCTGGACAGGTTTCCTTTGCCTTTCGCCTGGACTCTGGAAAAAGCCTTCTAATTGGACTCTCTGGTTTGGTTTCTGCTCTCTCCAATCCATCTTAAAACAATCACCACACAATTCATCTCCACAGAGTGCCTGAGTGTGTTGAGTGACGGGAGAATGGAGCCGGCAGTGAGACAGAATTTGAAGAGAGGAAAGACAGGAGATAAATTATGAAACAAAGTCCCAGAGGAAATGAAAGAAAATGGTATCAAAATCCATGTGGAAAAGCAAGCTTTGGAAGGGAAGGCGGATTCTTTCTCTTTCTCAGAATTCTGAGGAAGGAAGAAAGGAGAGAAAGGAAGAGTGAAGATAGAGAAGAAATTTGAGATCCTTAGGAGGACAACTGAAGGAAGGTATTTCCTCTGAGTGAGAGTTTTAGAGTTTGCCTTAGGGCTAAAATGTGGAGAAAGGTTTAGAGCTGCCTTATGGGAATGTGATAGGAAATGGCCTAGATGAATGAAAGAGGGCCAAGCTGGACTGAAGGGCCACTAATGCTGGATGATGGCACGGATTTGTCATGGAGCCAACTGGTGTGGCTCTCCTCAACAGGCCAGAGGTAGAAGCAGACAAAAGGAAGGACCCAAGGTTATGAACTCTAAGAAACATAGTGGTAGATCCTAGGACTCGGGGATACAGCGGCTGAGAATCATCAGGTAGATGATCAAGGCATCTGTGGGCAATGAAGGGGGATGACGAATTGGGAGACTAGGGAGAGACTAAGGGACGAGAGGTCCTGTTGAGAACAGAGAGCAGATGCTCAACAGAACGAGAGGATAAGAGGGGTCAATGATAAGAATGTGGCCAGAGAGGGAATGTTAGATGTTGCCAGTCCTTGGTCCTGGTTCTGCCTTCAGGTGTAATCTTTTCCCTAAAGACCAGCCCTTCATTTTTTTTTTTTTTTTTTTCAAGGAACGAATGTGTTCCTCAGAATTCCATCTCCTATGGAGCGGTTATGCTCTTCTGTTTTTCGTAAGCTGTGCTTCCCAAGATTTCACCACCCTGGTCGAGCTCCTCTGAGTGCATCCTGGTGAAATGTGGCCCTATAAATGAAGGACCTTGTTCCAGAGGTGGCTGGATCAGAGCAGAGGATTGTGGGACCTGCACCTGTCTTGGTGGGGCCCTACTTACCCATTAAAGGAATCTAAGGTGGCATTAGCACTTTCGGGGCCCTCATCAATTACGGGTTCAAACAGAGCTTACTATGTTAGTAACACACCCTGGATTGTTTCTGTGACAAGCGTCCCCCATCCTATACTTGTATAGTGACTAGAACGCACGGGTAGGATATTGCATTCAACTTTGTTAAATTTCAGTCTGTAAGTTCTGACCCATCACTCCAGTCAGCTGTTAGCTTCTAGAACCTTGCTTTCTGCCATCAAAAACAGGGAATGCATTAGCCATTCCTTCCAATTTTATATCATTTAAAACATTAGTTGCCATCATCTGTATCTTATCCGAATTGTTGATCTGAATTTAGATGGGCCACAGCCAAGTACAGAGGCCAGAGTATCACCGCAAGAACTTCCCTCAGAGTTGATACTGCTCTCTTAATCCACATTCACTTGTTTATTCATTCATTCAGTCAGTCACAACGACCAGACCATGCTAGACGCTGGAGTGTAGCAGTGACAGATACATTCCCTGACCTGCTTTGGAGCTTATAGTCTAAGAAGGCGGATGTTTGATAAGTGTTACAGAAGGGGAGGTAAAGGTGAGTTGGGCACCTGTAACAGGGGGACCTATCCTAACCCAGAGAATCAGGGAAGCTCCATCTGAAGTTTGTTTACACTGAGAATGAAGGGTAATAAGACCAAGCCAGGAGAGGGAAAGGGGAGAGGAGATGAATTATTCCAGGAAGAGTATACAGCATCTACTCAAGGACAGGACCGAGTGACTGGAAGCACGTTCAAAGGAATGAAGACCCAGGATTGTTGGAGCATTAAATGTTAGAAGGAATGGGATTTCAGATGACGCTCGATCAAAACGGCATGAGGCAAAGTGTGCAAGGCTCTGCAAGCCATCTTATGATTCTGTGCCTTATCCTAAAGGTAGCCATTGGAGGGATCTACTCAGAGGAGTGTGATATTTGCGTATTTAAGAAGGTCACTGTGGTTTCTATGTGGATGAGTTGGAGGAGAGCAAATGGATGCCGGTTAGGATTCTAATACAGTATCGAGGGGAGAGAAAGTAGACCAAGATGGAGCAGTGGAGAGAATGACTCACAAATTACTTGGGGGGAAGTGACTGATTTGTGTCGCGGGGAATGAGGAAGACGGAAGATGAAGGAATCTGGATGACTCCCGGGTGTCTGGCTTGAGCATTTTTGTCGACAGCGCTGTCTTTTCCTGAGAAAAGAAGTAGTGGTGAAAATGGAACCTTCGGCTTGAGGGGGCTGGGAGGCATCCACATCCAGACATCTAGAGAACAGTCGAATCTATGAGTCTGCAGCTCCAAGGAAGAACTGAGCCAGGGATACAGATTTGGGCACTGTCAGCATCTAACAGTGGTTCTCAGCCCTGGCTGCAAACTGGAAATCACCTGGTGAGTTTTAAAATGTACCTACATCCGGGTCCCACCTCAAACAATTAAATACGGACCTGGACATTCACTATTTTTTAAAGTTTTCCTAGTGGTTCTAATGTCCACTCTGAATTGAAAACCGCGAGTGAGATATAAGGGGAGGCTTGGAAGCTAAGGGATAGTGTGGAAAGAAGAGAAAAGAAGGTGGCTACTAGGACAGACCTCTTTTCAGGTATAACTGCTCACCTATTTACTAAGTTACCTGCATGCAAACATCCACGCCTCTGTATTATTTAGGCAACATCATCATTTTAAAAATATCAGTTCTAGTTTGAACAGTTTTAATTTTTGAGAGGGTATTCCAGTTATTTAGTGCTGCATAACAAGTCACCCCAAAACTCTGTGGCTTAAAACAACAATCAGTTGTAATTTTTCAACGTTTCTGTGGGTCAGAAGTTCAAGAGGAGTTCGGCTGAGTGGGTCTACCTTGGGGTCTTTCATGCAGGCAGAGAGAGCAGCCTGTATAGTGGGGGAGGTGCAGCTGAGGTCTGGCTGGCCATCTCTCTCTTCATGTACTATTCTCAGGTCTTCTCCACGTGGTCCTTATGGGCTAAGTCTGGGCTTCCTCAAAGCATGGTGGCCTGAGAACAGTCAGATTGTTTACATGGCTGCCCAGCGTTCCAACACAAGTGTCCCAACTAGTGAGGAAGAAGCTCAATCACCCACTATGAAAGCCACAGAGAGTCACTTCCTTCCACTATCCTGGTCAACCAGTTCCAAGAGCCTACCCAATGTTAAGGGGAGGGGCTCAGACCCCACCTCTTAATGGGGGAGATATTTTATAGCCATTGAAGAATACAATCTGGCTCAAAGCAACAACAACCCAGACTTCTTTCCATCAATTCAGAGTCTATACTTTCTCAAGTCACTGAGCATTTGAGGGCAGAAAAAAAAGCAAATTAAGGTAACTGTTACAATACTAAATGAAAATTGACAGCTTAAAGAAGTTATATAACTTCTCTAATTCCTAGAAATAAGCCTGATAAATTGACTTGTTGAGTACCTGATACTTAAATGAATGCTTCTCCTATGTAAAGAAACAGTAAAATTAAAATCAGATAAAGTGTCTTAAATGTTTTAATTTAGTCCATGACACATTTTTCATATCAGAATTCTCATCTTTAATCTGGCACATGTAGGTTTAATGTTTTTCTCAAATGGTTGCTATTAGTAGCAGCTGCCCTTCTAATCTATATTGAGACAAGCAATGGACTTAATACACATTTCATTCACTTAGCTACTAGCATGTATTCAGTGTATACCTGCACGTTCTCCATAACTGTGCTTTATTCTTCATATTTTCCCAGAACTACCAGTTAGACCTGCACATAATTTAGGATAGGGTGAGCCTCTGAGTCCATTGGAAGTCTATTTTCAGCCAGCCTTTTATACCCACGCAGTATTAGGACTTAGGTAAATGTTCTGTTGAGCTATTTTCTCCGATGACATCCATATTTGGATTTATTAGTGAAGACAAAAAGAAAAAGGGAATTTTATTTTTACAAGGCATTTTGTTTTTGGTATTTTAATCAGAATAGTAAGATATTTTTAGTTTATCTTCTGCTTCTAACTTAGAATATTCAGTAAAAATATTTCCTCACTTACTTTTGGAACTTGAGGGGGGAAGCTAATTATTGACATCTACTCTCCCTGTGGGTTTTTTCCCCCTGCTCAGTCACAGAACTCTTCAGATAAAGAGTACCATGAAGGTACAAGTCACTATTACCCTTTAATCAATACCAAATAAGGGAGTTAGTTACTTCTTAGTCAATACCTGAACAAAGGAGTTTGGTTAATCTCTAAATTATACCAATCTTGGGTATTTCTTCACTGTGGCATGAAGGAAGGAGGCCATCTCACCACCGTGGAAACCAGGAACATGCTCTCTCCTTAGGGCAAGTGTTGCTGTTCACCCACATATCATTCTTTTATGTTAACAGGCCTGACCAATTTAAAAAATCATGGTGACTTAAACATCAGTAAACATTATGATCTGTTTGACCAGATCTTGTTTTCCCAATGATTTTATGAGCTTGTTTGCTTTTTCTCTAAAGGCAGTAAAAAGGGTTAAAACTAGTTTGTGGATTCAGCCTTAGTTGAGGAGCTACAATTACAATGTGACCCAATAAAAACATCAAACAAGCATGAACAAATGTCCATGGATGAGTAGGTAAAGAAAATGTGGTATATACATACAATGGAATACTATTCAGCCTTAAAAAGAAGGAAATCCTCTCACATGCAACAACACAGATAAACCTTGAGGACATTATGCTAAGTGAAATAAGCCAGACACAGGACAAATACTGCATGATTCCACTTATATGAGGCATCTAACATAGTCAAACTCACAGAAGCAGAGGGTAAGAACAATGGTTGTCAGGGGCTGGGGGAAAAGGAAATGGGGAGTTGTTCAATGGTATAAAGTTTCAGTTATGCAGTTTAATTAAGTTCTAGACATCTGCTGGGCAATACTGTGCTAGAGTTAACAACACCACAGTGAACACGTAAAGAGAATAATCTCCTGTTAAACACTCTTACCACAATTTAAAAAAGAAAAACGTTAACTTTAAAGTATATCATTGCTCCTCAATCATCATTTCAGTACAGTTTTGTTGATAGTTATCTTCAAGAACTGAGCAGCAGAGTTCTGAAGGGTCTGTAGACAGGGAGGCATCAGAAATGACATACCAGTGAGCCATAAACGTACCTTATAAATAGTTTAATCAATTTTTTTTTTTTTTTTTTTTTTTTTTTGCGGTACGCGGGCCTCTCACTGTTGTGGCCTCTCCCGTTGCGGAGCTCAGGCTCCGGACGCGCAGGCTCAGCGGCCATGGCTCACGGGCCCAGCCGCTCCACGGCATGTGGGATCTTCCCGGACCGGGGCACGAACCCGTGTCCCCTGCATCGGCAGGCGGACTCTCAACCACTGCGCCACCAGGGAAGCCCTTTTTTTTTTTTTTTTTTAAACAATGAACTGAGTATGGACAGGTTGTGTACCACATTCAAATTGAGACAGCGATTTATTTGTATCAGGACTAAGGCTGCCCCCAGGTTCTCTGATCCATGGTACAGTTCCCGTTTTCAGTCTTTTATGGGGCCTGTGAGGTGGAAAAGACCATGGATTCATCCAATATTAGAGCTGGAAAGGATTCTGGAGATCCTCTACATAAAGGAGACCCCTCATTTGGCAGATAAGGAAACTGAAGCCCCGTGAGGTTCCACAATGTACCAAAGGACACACAGTTTTTCAGTAAAATTAATGTCCCTTTGTTTCCTTAAATGTGGTTAGAGAGTATACTTCTGATAGAAAATAAGACTCCTAAATTATCCTTTGCCCTAGAAGTTAAGACGACTCCCTATACTAGTGGCAGTATGGCTCATCTTGCTAACGGAAGGGAAATTCTAGAGTTTGTATTTTAATTTACTAATTAACAGAGGTTCTTGAAATTTTTATTAAAAAATTTTAAAATCTCATGCTTTCTCTTATATGATTGAATTCCAAAATAGATATTTCAATTTCCTTTTTAAACCTAAAATTTTGTTATACTCTCAAATATTGTGGTGGCACAGAAATCTCCCTCTGTGGGAAACAGAGTTGACTGACAGCCTAGCTACCGTCCCTCTGGGTCCACCCAAGCCTCACTCCACCGAGGATGCACCCAGTCAATGGCTCAGGTAGGGGGTGCTAGTGAAAGCTCATTTCTGAGGGATGTGGGAGCTCCCCAGCCGGGGAATGAAGGCTCCCCATCGACCTGCACAAACCTTCTTAGAACTGCACTGCCCAGGGAGACTCTTCTTACCCAATTTTTTTTCCCTTCTCCTTCTTTCAGCTATGGCAGACCTGCATGCTTGGCAGTCTGTAGACTCTCCCTGCCCGCACATCCTTCCTCCCCTTTCTCTTTTACAAGCACCTGCCTCCACTACTTCCCACCCGCAAGGCACCTCTTAATCATCTAATCCCACCTTGGCCTCTGCTCTTGGAGACTCAAAAGAACACAAATATGCTTTTTCTAATTACTCCCATCTTTTCCCTACTGACATTCTAATGCTCGTCCCAACACAGGGAGGCACGCTCCACTTTCTTCTCCTTTCTTCCTACTGGCTGAGAATCACCATTATAGAATCTTGGCTCAGTTATTTGACTAAATATTGATTAACAAGTATTTTGGGGGCGTAAATTCTGTGATATTACTATTATAGGAGCTACTGAGTACATAAATAAGTTGAAAATCCATTTGTGCTTATAAGGAGCTTGTAATCAAGCTGTGGATAAATCACAGAGAAAAAGTTGTTTTAATAATAATAATAATAATACAAGCAGTATACTGTTAAGTGGTGACTCAATCAATCTACCTAACTATCTAATCCATCTGGATAGATTTTTAATGCTCAAGGTCAGAAGAGAAGAAACCATTGCAGCTTTATCATTTTTTTAAAAAAATTGTAAAAATTGGATAATTTAATATGAAGGATCATTGTGAAAAATAACTAGAATATTGGTAAAGTACACATAAATTCCAAGGGATTGCCAACAGAGGTAACTCTTTTCCTGTCACCAGAGGTTTTAATTTTGACATGCTCTTGTGTTGTTTAGCATTAACCCTCTACCTTGTATGTAACTCTCAGCCAGAGTGCAAAAGGGGCTATGATGAAAGGCTGGAAGCAGCGGGGGCGGCAGGGCAGGAGAAGCAGAACAGAAACACTGAATTCCAATTGTGTAGCTTGGGAAAAAAAACAATGTGATGCTAATCCTACAATAGTAAATTTCTTCTTATCTGCAGAAACTGATGCTGACATTTCCATTTATTCATTCAGTTCCTTTAGACTCCTTGTCAGATCTCTTCTAGTTGCCAAGCAACAATAACAGCAGTTCTGTACATAAGCGTTAGGCAGTAACTATTGTCAATGTTTCTCCGTTCTTTGAAAGGGAAATTTAATGACCCTTTCCTATGAGAAAATGATGACAAGAACCTATTCATGGTGAAACCTAAAAGCTGTGTGTGTGGTTTGTGTTTTTGCTGTTGGAATCCAAGGACTGGGCTAAACTGACCTAAACACTCGTACAAAATCATGAAATTAAGATTCGCTCCAAAGCTTGCATGGTTTGGTCTTTAAAAACAACTGCATATCATTAAAACTTGTCCCACAGCCCATAAAATGAGTTCACTGTTAAATGGAGTTAATATTTTAAAGATGCTTGATGATGGGTTTCTTTTGTACTTTCTCTGATCCTGGTAAAAATCTCTTTAATCAAACTCTTGGGTTTTTCTGACAATACTCCCCCACATAAAGACTTGAACCATATTTCAGTACTTTATAAAACATAAATCAAGACAGTTACAGGAAAAAATAAAATAAAATGGGACATCTGTCCACCTGTTGAGGACAGACTCCAGGACACAGAGTCTATGTCAGTCACCTGCACAAATGTTGAGATGGCCCCTCCCTGTTCCCACGGTGGACGAAAGGTTCCTCTCCCCTTGTCTAGTCTTCCTCCTCCATTTTAATGAGTCTATATGAATATTGTTTACAACCCAATTTACCTCCATAACTTTAACAGCTCAAAAAGCTATTCATAGGGCTTCCCTGGTGGCGCAGTGGTTGAGAGTCCGCCTGCCGATGCAGGGTACCTGGGTTCGTGCCCCGGTCCGGGAAGATCCCACATGCCGTGGAGCGGCTGGGCCCGTGAGCCATGGCCGCTGAGCCTGCGCGTCCGGAGCCTGTGCTCCGCAACGGGAGAGGCCACAACAGTGAGAGGCCCGCGTACCGCAAAAAAAAAAAAAAAAAAGCTATTCATAGTAAGTGGCACATTGCAGCGAGGATATTATAGACTGATTCCCCATTTCCATATCATCATATTTTCTAATCTCACTTATTTTTTGTGAGGCTCAGCAATAGCTATAAAAGTTTTAAAAAGTCAAGTCCAGTTTTATGTTCTCTTTCTCTTGTGGGTTTTTAATTGTGTTTTCTTTCTAATCTCAGTTCTATGTGAATTTATATTTTTAGTTACTAAAAAAACATTAACTAAGGCTCCTTTTCCATTTTTTAATTGTAAAATACACAGATGAGCTCCCCCAGACCCTTTATAGTTTATAGGATTAAGAGCTCATAAAGCAGCTCTACTTTTATTACTGTATTTGATGATTTTGTCAGGTAGGTTTTGTTTTCATGTCCAATCTACAGATTAGAAAACTGAGGCCCAGATAAGTTAAGTGACTTGCTCTAGGCTGCTCAACTAGTAATCAGGGAGCTACTTATCTCTGCTACTGTCTCCAAACTCCAAGCTCCTTCCATGACTTTACCTTGCTGGAGATCACTTCCCAAGCATACTTGGTGTCCTACAGTGGCTTAAGGATCACTTTTTGTTGGAATTAATTATCAGACCATAACTAGACATTCAGCAAATATTATTTTGTAACTCCATTTGTAATCCCGTTTTACAAACAAGGATCCCCTTGGCTTTCCATCACCAAATTGTACTGCTGAATTGTATTCTATTTAAACTGATTTATAATAATGCATGAAAATATCTGACTGAAAATGTTATTTCGTGCATGACAGTTCCAATAATCCTTTCTTACTCAGTTGAGAATTACATCTAAAACTTTATAAATCAATTTAGGTTGGTACCCTAGTGCTTCACATGAGAATAATGTAATAGTCACTACTGAGCCCTATCCTCAAGTCATCTAGGAGGTTCTAGTGTTAAATTTCTTTAAAAAAAATACGTTACTTAGAAAAGAGCTGTAGAAATTGAATTGGCCCTAAATATAGGATCCCTGATTAGCCTGAAGATTTTGTTCTGGTATCTTTCCTTAATAAAATGAGATATGGAGATTATTTTCTTTTTTTTTTTTGGAGGGGGTACAGTGGGATATGACTGGTTACTCACCAAAGGACCTCATCTGTTATTGGCAAAACCTACCTGAGACCGCCAGTATTTGATAACCATCTCATAAAGACGCTGCTTTTCTGCAGAACCACAGGTAGTCAACCTAAGAAGTAACCTAAGCTTGTTTCTAGAAGCAATTTAAAACTTGCTTTATTTAATAGCAAAGAGAGTACTAAAATGAGATGACACTTCCATTAACCTACATTTCAGTTTCCAAGAAGGCTTGAGGTTTTGCAAAATATCGTGAATGGGAAATCTGTCCCTAAAGAACGTAACGATTCAAGCAGGCGTGTTCATTCATTCGTTACCCATTCATTTATCTAACTCGAACTGGGGTCAACTATGTGTCAAACCCAAGAGTATGAAGATGAGAAAGGCCCAGTGCCTGCCCCCAAGGAGCACACAATCTCCCTTGGGGAGACAGACCACTAACCATGGTATAGAGGCAGAAGGCAGAGAGCCTCACTGAAGAACAAAGGAGAACAGAGGAAGGGCCAATAATTCAGGAGGGGCAGGAGGGCAGAGAAAGGAGCCACCTGAAAGGCTTCCTAAAAGGGAGGTGAGTGAGGGTCGGTCCCTGTGGAGGACGTCCCAGAGAGAGGAAACTACCTTTGCAAAGGCCTGGAGGCAGCAACATTCATGGTCAGGATGGCTGTGTTGAAGGGAGAGTAGAGAAGTGGCTACTGATAAGGGTGGAAATGTAAACAGGGTCAGCTCACACAGAGGATGGTTGTCACACTCCTAAGGAGATCAAACTTTGACTTCAAGGATATTTCCAATTTAAATCCTTTCAGTTATAGTCCAATAATATAGAGATACTTTAGAAGAGTCACAAAGAGTGTCAACTGTAAATTTCAGTTGTCTTGGATATGAGAGACCTTAAGTTAAGCTGCATGAGGACAGAAATGATTCTCTCACCCAAGCACCTCTTCCTTTCCAATTCATCCAATAGTGGACCCACTAGAGATAACTGATGAATTCATTTCACTGCAAGACTTTTACTGAGTATTTCATTTCCCACAGTGCTTGACTAGCTAGTGTATAAAAACACCACACGGATCTGTTCTCACATCTCTAAAAGCTTATAATTTATAACTTAAGACATAACAGTTATTATTCTTAATTTTCAGAACTAAAATGTCAGTGCTGTGTGACAGATTGGGAAACAAACTAATCATAAAAAGGCCATAAAAGCTAATCACTAAAGGAAATAAAAGAACGAAAATAAATCAATGTAAAATTACAAATGATCAGAATTTTCCGTTGTTTATTATGATTTATTTTATTGAGCTGAGAAATCTATTAACCTTTTGATACGGGAAGATGGAATTTACTGAGTTAGAGGAGCTTTACTTCCATTGTCATGCAGATGGATAATATTTACAACTTAAACATCACCCTCTTTCAAAACGATGCCAACATTTTGATAAGTTACTGAAGTGCAATGGCAAAACCACCATCTCCTGTTACTCTTCGTACGTGTATGTGACACTGGTCATGACAAGTGGATGAATGTGGCGCCTGAGCCCATGCACGGAGCATTCACACTGAACCTCTGTGGTCTGTGAGATCACGGATCAGCCTCCTTCCCCATTTTGGCTCGAGGCCACCTCTGTTTTGAACAAGACACTCTATCTGCTGAGCCTACCATATCGGTCTGTCCACTGGCCATGTTTTGCAGGGAATCAATTACTATGACTGATTCTTTAAAGTGCTTTTCCTTCCCATAACCCAACTTTAGGAGCTGTTCAACCCATCCATCAACAGCTATTTGGAAAGGGGCCAATATTTGGTCAGCACTGTGGTGCCGGACCCAGCTTCTCAAACTGGGAACACATAGTCTCACCCGAGTGTATGACTGTGAGTCACAGAGAATATGAAGCCACAATGTAAAAGGGCCCAGACTTCTGCCACTGTTTGCTCAATGGTCGATAAGTGAAAACAGTTCTGTATTAACATAATATATGGAATATATTACAGAATACAATGGATTAAAAAATTGCATCCATTTTTAAGATCACACAGAAGACTCCAAAGAAATTATATGTGGAAGTTGGTTTTGACCATGTCCCAAAGTAGCAAGTTTGTTCTTCTGTGCCCTGGGGTTATTTTAGTGGAAAACTCTGGGAAGCAGTAATACAGTGGAAAGAGCATGAGCTTTAGAACCAGACAGAGCTGAGTTTGAATCCTTGCTCTTTCATATTCCCTGAGACTCTGACTTTGACCAAATCACTTTATCTCAAGCCTCTGTGTCCTCATCAAACAGAAAAGTTATTTAATATGAAGATCTATAAAATAAGTAGTACAGCAGCTGGCAAAGCTGGGGGAGGTTTTAAAAATATACCATAAGTCATGTTCCTGCTTAATTCCTTTCAACGGCTACTTTTGCCCTTTGAATAAAACCCTACATGTTTCTGTCTCAGCTTCTAAACCTTTTGGGGCACAGACCCCCTTTGGCAGTCTGGTGAAGCCTCGGGGGTCCCTCTCAGAATAATGTTTAAATAAAACATACACGATTACAGAGGAAACCACTCATATTGAAATAACATTAAAATATTAATAAAAAATTTTATGCTACAGTAATGTACGTGCTTCTCTGTCAACATCAAATAACACAACATAGCGGCAGGTTCTGTAATTACAGTAATTTTGAAGTAGTGATGAACAAACAGCTTTTCAGGATATCTGCAACAAATGTAATTTGATATGAAGACACCTGTGATTTCTAGTTGTGAAAGTCACAGGTACTCCTGCTACTCCTGTGGGTTGTTTTTCTCCCTTGCCTAGATTCATGATTGAAGGAAATGCTAAATTTCATTTAGATAACGAGTAAAGATGAAAATTCATTTTTGTTTTCATCCAACTTTGTGAAACCCTGGCTTCCACCCCTGGATGCTGTGGAGGTTGAGGGAACAGGTGAAGAGTCAGTATTCTACCAATTCTGGTTCCTGGCGTACTCTCTGCCCTCATCTCCCATCACCATCCCTCTGCCTACCACACTCTGGCCACACCGGCCACTCAACCACTAGCTCTTCAAACACGATGAACTTCAGTCTTCCTCAGGCACCTGCTTTTGCTTACCTACCTGGAATGCTCTGTCCTTGGATCACTGCATGGTGTTTCTTTCCTGTTTTCTCTATCTCAGCTCAAATATCACCTTCTCTGAGAGGGCTGCCCTGACCAGCCCCATCTAAAGTAGCCACCTGCCCGTGCCGCCCTGCTGTATTTTCCTCATCATAGACATCACTATATGAAATGATCGTGTTCATTTATATGTTCTTGTGTTTACTTTCTGTTTCCCTGCCTTAGAAAACAAGCTCCATGGGAGCAGGAACCTCATCTACATGTTCAGTGCCACATCGTCAGCATCCAGACAGTGTTTGGGACAAAACAGGAGTCTGATATGTCTTGGCTAAAGGAAAGAAAAATTACTGAGGATTCCAGTAATGTTACTTCTCTCATCCTTCACTCAGGGTTTTAGGCACTGTGGGGATACAAAGGGATGAAAGACAACCTATGGCCCCCAAGTAGTTAGCCTAATGGAGGTGGGAGGTGGCCCTGTGGAAGGCTGGAGTGAGTTCCAGGTGAGGCTCTCTCACTTTGCTGTGTGACCATGGACGAACCCCTTCCAGGGCCTCAGCTCCCCTGGCGCCAGATGAATGGCTTGGACAACTTTAACTCCCTGGTCTCATGGGATCTACAGTGTATGATCATTTAAGAGCTAACAGTGCAAGGGAGCATATATGGCAAGGGAGGGGTTGTGACCCTAAGCCGAGAAAATTCACAGAGGAGGACAAGACTTGGAACGGCTCTGAAGTACACTCAGCCTCCAATGAATAATGAGGAGGGGGGATTTTCAGAGTCATGAACCCTCAGTGTTGAAAGAAACGGTAAAGGCTACTCAGCGTGACCACTAGGGAATGCTTTGGATATCTCTACGAGGCTGTTTTTGGAGATGTAGCATAATACCCCCGCTCTTAGATGGAACCCAGCATGGTGGTTAAGAGTATGAACTGTAGAATAGCACTGCTGGGTTCAGATCCCAGCTGTGTTGCTTCCTAGCTATGTGACCTCAGGCAAAGTACTTACCTTCTCTGTGTCTCAATTCCATCCTCTGTAAAATGAAAATAACTACATGGCGTTATAGTCAAGACTAAATGAGAAAATGAATATAATATGCATAACACCCATTTAGTAAATGCTACTTATGATTCTGTGGAATGGTTTTCTCGTGTGTCAAGCTTACTATGCATTCTCCCAAACCATTTTTCCCTTCCTCCATTATAATTGAATTTTTACTAGCTAGAGACTACATTATCCAGTTTGGAGTATCTGCAAGCCAATATTTAATTATATCTTACCTTTTCCTTGACATTCACATGAGTATTGAGTTCAGCCATCTTGCTTCTAGTGGAATAAGCCCTACCAGGAAGGGGAAAAAAAATGATTAACTTTAAAGTTCTAAAATTGATTTCTCAATGTGTTATTTTTATGCTCTCTTCCAATATAGTAAACAATTTCATTCAGCCATAATCATAAATACCAATTTAGAATATAAAAGTACTTTCAAGCTAAGCACTTGTCTTAGATATGCTCTAAAAGCATGTTACAATAACTCCAGATGACAATGTAAAATGTTTTATTCATACTGTACCAACATGGAGAATGACAAACACAGATGGGTATGCACCTAAACTGTGTTTCTTATTATGTAAAATAAAGGTGGTCAAAACGGTGAGAGGAGGAAAAGTGTACCTATTTTAACTAAGCATTGTCATCACAATCTTTACTGTTCCAATGATTTTATTAGTCTCTAGTCAATATAGCAAACATTGAGTCTTTCCTGCCTGTATGTAACTATGCCAAAACACTCCAGGAAGAAACAAGAGAAAGGTTCCATATTAAAACATAAGAAACACATAATAGTTTTTAAACTTGTGTTTTCACTTATCAATATATGAACATTCTTCCAGATCAACACATATATACCTGTATCATATTTTTAATGACTGTAAATTCATGATCTGTAGTCTCAAATGTACTCTTAAAACTGCCCATAACCCTTCCGTTTTCCTAAATTCTTTAGGTTTTCGGCCTTTGGTGCCCAATCATCTTTGAAAAGTTGCCCACTATGAGAAGATCTGTATTCTTAATATCAAGCTGTGGTGTTTTTCTTCTTCTCATCCAGTCTAAATCTTTTATCACTATTATAGAAGCTACATCTTAAGTCTTTAATAGTTTCAATCTCTTTTTGAAATAGGGCATAACTGACTTACAATGGGCAAACAGATTGGTTCAGAGGGTAGCAGCTAGACAGGCCGAGATATCAATATATTACCTATTTGCGTGTTTAATGCTTTTTGTCAATCAAGAACCACTGAAACTCTTTCTTATATCCTTTTTGACTCTGGCTACAAAGAGTGTATCTAGAATTGATAACATTTCAGGGACAACTTGCAAAAATTCTCTGATTTCTCCACACCAAAACTTCTTTTAAGCCTAGGTCTTAAATAAAGCATAAATTCAGATCCATTACCTTTTGTTGATTTAGGATGAAAGCTTGGCAATATGTAATCTTAACTCTATTACCACTCAAATAGGAATCCATATACTATTATCTACTATATTATTAAATATTAGAAACAGTAAACTTTTATTTTTACAAGTTTCCAAATGACATTGCCACTGATACATGCATTTGGGCACGGTGGCAGGGGAGACCCTGCATACTCAATCCCCAGTAAGACAGCTCCTTCCCATATACTCTGCAGAGTGCCCATCCCACTGGATACACCTTCCATTTAAATAACGCTTCCCAATGGTAAATGCTATATCCTCTGCCTTGGCATAAGGGAGAAAGTATATAATGCTAGCTGGCAAATAATGTCTGAATTTCATTCTCACTATTCTTGCCCCTGAGAGTTACTAGTAAAAGACATTAGGATTATTTTCTGATTATCCATAACAGTGAATAGAGATGGTATGTGAAGTATAAGCACAAATAATCAGGTGTTTTTGTTTACAAGCCATAGATGTGAAACCTTTGACCAGTCATCACAATGCCTGCAAGATAGTCTATAAGCATGATATCTGAAGACATTTGAATGGTTGATTTTCTTATTCAAATGGAAGTTCTGGCATTATGTAAACATACACTGCGTATACATAGATTTTCTATATGTGATAGTGTATGTATGTATGTGAGAGAATGAGGATGGGGAAGACAGAGAAAAGAGACACAGGCTGCAGCTATGGAGTGAGGAAGGCTCAAAGGAGACAGCAACACTTGGGGCAATTTGTTAAGATGGATCTGAGCCACAATTCCTCTCATTAGACTGGATTAGCTACATCTTCCGGACCCTGCCATTATACATGTGTGAAATCTGATAGAAAAAGGGTTTTGTTTTTGTTTTGCTTTGATGTCTAGGATTTGGGTGTGCAGCATTTTCTAAAGCTGGAGTGTTATAATCTATAGAGAAATCAGGGAGGAATTCCACAGAGGACAGAAAATTTCTGAGATCTGAGTAAGTGGCAGTACTGAATGGTAAGCTAGATTCATAGGAATATATATATTTCCTTGGCAATTCTCTTTCTCATTGCTTTGGCGTCTAAGTCAAGGAAGACTCTTCTTTGGTTGTGATGCCAGTAAGATTGATTACAATATTATTTTTATTGTGGAAGGAAAAGGCTGGCTGTGAGAGTAGAATGGGGCTATTACAGGTTCCTCAGATGGGAAGATAAGATAAAAATAATTTGTAGGGAGCTCTTCTTTGCCCATTTTACTCTTTATTTTCCCCCCTATGTGCTATCTCTACAGGCAATTCCTTCCAGCTGGATTCCTACGGCCTTTGTTCATCAAGGCTTTCCGCTGGCTAGCATATAACAGAGAGATTGGGAAATCAGCTCCAGTTCCAGTTATGGAAACTAAATGAAAGACTTCAATATAAATAGAAAATAAATCTGATTTGCCTTAAGAATTAAGAATTTAAGTGGCTAGATAGTTACATTGGGTTCTATTGATAAGGACAAACAACGGGGACAAGGTTGACCTTCAGTGTCCAAGGCCCTTCCTGAGTGTCCACACCTCAGATTGGCACTAGCCCTTCCAGAATATTCAGAAGCACACCTCCCCCTGGCGTGGCATCACATGCCCATTACCTTTCCTCTGGCTCCCTCGCCCCCAGGAAAATGAAACTGTGCTGTGCCCCTATTCTTCTGGGATTCTGTTCTCTGCTATGAACTGTATCGGGACAGCCAGATCCACTTAATCTGAATCTCAACTGTTTAACTTAAATAGTTAAGGAACTAAAAAAAAAAAAAAATAGTTAAGGAACTTTTCCTCTAAGAAACAATATATTATCACCTCCTCCTAAATGACAGGCCCGGAGTTCAGCAACTTGAAACTCCATCCCTCAAAGCTGCAGACCCCCTGGGTTAACCCGAGAAGCCTTTGATGCTGTGAGTAAGTTGACATGTTTGGGGCCAACGGACCTCCTATTTCCTTCTCATCACGCTTGGTCACCATGCTTGATGGTCTATCTCTAACATAGCTTGATCTCGAGAGCTTTTAAGTCCATAAGAAAGGTATGACGATCTCTGACTTCTTGGGGGAGAACCTGGTTTCTAATTCCTATTATCACTACAATCGTTCTTAGAACAGACCAATTACTGGGGCCTAACTATTCAAATCCACACATACATGTCCCATGCGTATAAATAATCAATAGAAAATGAAGATAGCCAGAAATACAAGTCCTGATATTGGTGCAACATTTTAATAGCTTAGGTATTGTTTGAAATGTTTTCCCTATAATTACACCTCAGCTTTCAGTAATAACATTACAAATATACATATACATCATCTAAGTTTTACATATATCCTAGAGAAAAATAAAGATCAAGGAAACTGTTGACTGAAATTTTATTTATGAAATCTCAGATTGATCTCTCACCTCAGTTTAGATATATGTTCCATAGTCAGAAACTTATTTACAACGGGCAAACATTTCCTAACTTATTAGGAAAGATGTCAATCCCAAAGAAAAGCATTTCACCATTTATCTATCACCAATATGTCATCTATACACATATCCAGTGTAAAATTAATAATCCACAACTATAGTTACCATCAAACTGAACTTACTTATGCAAAGATCTTAATATGCATTAATGCTAGTCAGAAAATCTATTAGTTTGTAAAAAAGAAATACTCTTTATGAAAAATACACCTGAATAGTGCAAATTCCAGCACATACATTTGTTTCAGTATTTCTAGTTAATACAATTCAGAGGAGTTTAATATATACCACAATCTGATCAACTACCAAACTAGGAGTTTAAAAAAGATATGTATATGTTTATATTTCTCATGCAATCATATAAACTATAAAAAGTTAGAACAGTATATTGAAATGCCAATTGCTTTCCGACTTACCAATCTCCGTTTTCCCTCCTGTTTCACTATGTAGACAGTAATAAAGTTTCACTTTTGTTTCTCTGAAACCTATTACTGCTCTTAGACTGACTTTCCTGTTCTCAGGTGTCATATCGCTTTTCTTGAATGGAATTTAGAGAGCCAGAGGAAATACATAAGAAAAAATTTAAAATAATGATTTTCACAATTTTTTTCAAGGTTATTTATGCAAAGTTTTCCCATGATTTATAAAAAAACATAAAAATAGAGAATGCGAGTTGGTATGGGGGGGAGGTGGAGGCCAGAAAAAAGAAACTTCCTCGGGTCATTTTCTTGCAAAGTCAGATTTGAATGCGGCTGGTCTGAACCAGAATGTCCTGGGAGCGTAAAATACATCCTGGATTTCAAAGGCTTGCTACAGAAAAGGAATGTAAACTGTCTCAGTAGATTTTTATGTCAGTTGTGTGTTGAAATGATAATATTTGACATGTTGAGTTAAATAAAATATAACATTAAAATTAACTTCACCCATTTCTTTTTACTTTTTTAATGTTACTACTAGAAAAATTTAAATGGCCTATGTTGCTTACATCATACTTCTACTGGAAACTGCTGTCCTAGAGCAGTGGCTCTTAAAGTGGGATTCCCAGAGAAGCAGCAACAGCAGCATCTGGGAACTTGTTAGAAATGTAAATTCTCTGCCCCTCTCCAGAAGGACTGGATCAGAAGCTCTGGGAGGGGGGCACAGCAGTCAGTGCTCTAACCCACCCTCCAGGGCATTCAGACACACGCAAACCAAACTGTGAGAACCACTGCTTTATAGTCTCTAGCCTGGGAATATTAAGAATGGGCCACTTCGTTGATCCCAATCACCACACACAACAAACAGATTCTCCAGATGCCTAGATAGATAAACGGGTGGGGAGCTAGTTTCGTTAGGGAATGGTCTTTTCACCAACATATTAATAATAATAATAATATGGAGCACTTAGATTGTGCCAGGCACTCTGCTAAGTGCTTGACACATATTTATCCATTTAACCCTCATACCCCCATAAAGTAGAAACTGTGATTATCTTCATTTCATACACGTGAAAGCTGAGGCACAGAGATTCGGTAACCAACCCGGGGTCCCACGGTAAGTGGCAGGGCCAGGACTCAACCCCAGGCAGTCTGAAGCTCTGGAGCCCAGAGCCATTGTGCTGATAGCACCTCAAAAGCATCATAAACAAGTCACGGGGCTCATTGTATACGAACTGCAGTAAGAACTCTGCAAGGAGAATAAAACCTGTCCCGGGTGCTGCCTTCTCCAGCCGGTCAGGCATGTGATGTATGCTTTGTACATTCGCAGGGCACACAGACTGCAGAGCAAAGCACTAAACTCTCACAGGAATGGGAGGGAATGTACCTGTTATAAAGAGATGGCTGTTTTCCTGTGGCTTCTACCTCAGATGAGAATGTTAGAAGCTTCATTTAGTGGGCCCTTGACCAACAAGCTGCTTTCCTGGTTCTACAACGTTGCCCAGAGGCTCCACGACATTTCAGGGTCTAATGTTTAACTACTCCATCTTTCTAAGTTAAAGTAATTAAAGTGTCTGTGTATTTGATTTTGGTACAGCCTAGACAGTGTTGTGATCACATAGATCCTGAGACATTTTCTCATGGCTGCCTCAGAGAGGAAGAATCGGGACTGATCTTGTGGGGAGGAAGTCAATTATGCGATGTGATTGGAGAAGCAGCAAAAAGCCTCTCCGTCAAAACAGAGCGTCCCACAGTCTCCCAGAGAGCCAACTCCTAACCTGGGGAAACTTCTTAAGGGATGTCTACATTTTTACTCAGCTTATGGATTACTACCACCTCTGGAAGAAGGTGCAAGTTCACACATTAATTTATTTCATTCTCTACTGCCATCATTTGGCCCTTAGCAGAGAGAGGTGCTCTGAGAGAATGGGAAACAGGACAGGGAAATTTTGACAGAGAGCTTGGGGAAGCCTGCACATCTGTTTATGTGGGCCACCATTTGCCCTGACGGAACATCTGAGTAAAGGTTCTAGATTGTCAGAGTATAGCACGAGGGCCTCAGGTATTCACTTGCAGAGAAAGAGATTGGAGTTGTAGGGGAAGAAAAATAAGTTTCCCTCTACCCTTTGAGTTCTTAGCTGGGACCCCTGTAATAAAAGATGAATACGTGAAAAACAACCAGATGTCTATTAACATGTATATCTCACATACACATGGGAGATACTCAGGGAAAAATGAAGAACTCCCCCGAGGTGGCCTAAAATTCAGGATTAAATACCATCTTAACAGGAAAAGCAGAGGGGAGAGTGAATGACTTTTAGGAAAGATGAATGAGCCCTTAGAAGAACAGATGGATGTATGGTAGCTTGTGACAAAGTCTGCTGAGTGTGGTGTCCATTCTCTAGTCTCCCCTCCTGTGATGAAAGTCAACATCCTCCCTGGCTGGTGAAACTCCCGGGGAGGGAAGTTATGACAACTGAGCTCCTTTTGGACGATCTGTCTTTAAGCAGAAAAGGGGAGTTCAGAGAAAGCCTCTTCCTGCATTTGCTGTTTTTCAAGTGCGCACACCTCACAATAATCAATACGCCAAAGCAGCATATTTGGGGACAGCTCGAGAATATAAATAAATGCCTGAACCACCACTGCCGTATTTTGGGGTGGCATCTTCTCTAGCCTTCAGAGCACAGGACCTCTGTGGTCCTTTCCAGCTCTCAGGTATTCAAGTCTGTAAGGGCCCTGGAGGTGATGCAAGCACTTAGTAGCCAGGGTAGCTGAAAGCTGAAAATTCACCTTAAAAAAAAAAAAAAAAAAAAGACGTGGGTGCTGTCTCCCACGTACTAGGCTATTTCTCTGTAAAGATCACCTTTAAACTGGTCAAGGACTAACTGTCCAGTCCCCTAAGCACAGTCAAGGGCACTTACATGCCAGCTGAAGAGGAAAACAGTGCTCCCTCTGTAAAACTGGGACTTTGCCTAAATGTATCAATAACATCATATAGGTTTTCTGTTGCTTAACTCTTCCATTGCCTAATCTTCTCTCTCTTCCATTTTGTGTCCTCTTCCCTTTCACTCCTACCTTAGCTGTTCCTTACCTGGTCTTGTAATTACTGCGGTCTCTCATAATCTAAGTAGCTCTTTTTTTTAGCTCTTTTTTCTGTGGGGTTTAATCCCCACAGTTTAATAAAGGTTCTTGTGCAGTGCCTCGCTCCTCGGAGGAAAGTTGCTTTAATTATTGGGAATGAAGACACATAAACAATGAAACAGAGAATAGTGACTGAAATATGAATTTCACATGAAGACTCTTACCTAAACTTTTTTGTTTAATTTGAAGGGGGGGAAAAAATCTCAAGGTTGCATTTTTATTCAAAGACACTTCAGTGTTTTAAACCCACTGTTAGAACAACTTCACTGAAAAGCATTTTAAGGGCAAATGTCAGGGAAAAAAATTTTCACATTTAAAAGCCCTGTCTCTGCCCCTTTTGAAAAGCAGGGTTAGCCTTTGGTTTAGAAATGTCACTGCCTACTAAGTTCTTTGTGGGGGGAAGAAAGAAAATTGAATGTTTTCTTTAAACAGGTCATTAACAGTCAATACTGACTCGAAAAATCCTGCTTCCAGAGGCAGATAAAAGCTTCCAATCATTTAGGATATCACTTGAGCACATCTAGGGCAAGATGTGCTGATGCAAGTTTCAGACCTTTATGAGAGAATGTCTTGACTCAACAGCCCCTAGTGCTTGCGTAGGAAGCAGAGTCATCGGGACTGTGCTCCCTTGGACATGCTGCACACACAGAGTCGCCAGGAAGAGCACAACGTACGCTATACGGCAGGCCCGGCTTTGCATTTTCCATTTTAGTACCAGCACACGTGTATGAATGAAGATTAACCATTTTTGCATAAAGTGCCAAACCACCTCCCCAAGGCAGCAGAATGCAAATGGGCGGAAAAGAGCAAAGGACAGCTAAAATAAACGTGCAGATCTCAGGCACCGCGAGCACAGTGGGGGGGGGGGGGCACAGGGGGAGGGCGCACGGCAGGCTCTATTAAGGCATTCATCTGCGGCCTGATTTCTCTATTTAATTTGAAATTATTTCATTGCACAGGTCTCTGACAGCTCGAGAATATAAATAAATGCCTTTTTCTAAAAGTGACCCGATGCTGGCTCCTGAAAGGCTCTGCTTCTGATTGCTGGCCTTTCAAGCAAACATGTGTTTCCATAGAGATGTGGGTGACCCGGGCCCAATGCAAGTACCCACTTGTATCAGCAATTCAATTATGCTCAGTTCTTTTAAGATGCGATGATGTCAGCTCAAGTCTTTAAAACAGGCCTATCCTCAGAGATGCCTTGGGAAAGGTGAAGTGGGCAGCGTTACAAGGTTCGGAAGAATAAATTCCACTCTCTCCAAGCACGCCATAATAGGCTCTCTCCCCACAGATCACACCGCCTTGCCCACCATCCCCTACTGCCGCCCGCAAAACAAATCCCAAACTCCAGAGGGGTTTAGACAAAAGACTAAGCACAGTTCTCCTTCACACCCCTGAGCACCAAACTACCTCACACCAACTCCCCAAATGTTGAAAAGGAAATACCATGCCTTCTCTTTCTTTTTTTCCTTTCCCTCAGCTCTTCAACCAGCTATGGCAATTCCTACACAAAGGGCAATGTTTTTTTATTAGTATGTGAGAAACATTTACTAAACACCTACAATGTGCTGGGCTCTATGGGGAATGCTGGCAATGGTTACAAAATACCACTTATGCAACTCTTGCTGTATGCCCGGCACCTTCCATGTATGAACTCATTTAATTCTCATAAAGACCCTATGGAGTATGTCAGCCCTCATTTTATAGAAAAAGGAATGCCAGCATAGAGTCACACTGCCAGTGAATGCCTGAGCTGAGATCTGAACTTGGATCTCCTGACTGCAGCGCTCCTGCCCCCAAAGGAGCTTAAACCCTCTGACGAAGACAGATATACAAGCAAAAACACAGAAAAGAGGAGGTGGGGAAGAAAATCAGTGCGTGGACTCCGGAAATTAGACTAGGAATTGACCTGGTTCAAGGCTCTGGGCAGAGCAATGCTGGTGCTGTGATCTGCCCAGCTGGCCAGTCTCACCCCAGAGACCGGGCTCCCCAGAGGGTTAGAGGTGGGCTTGCCGTTAGAGGGGGTGGGCTGGAAGTGGAGGCTGTATACTTTTTTTAAAAGATTTTACAGCAAATTTTGAAGGAAAACACTGATATTCATCTCCAAAGAAAACATGCACTGTGGTTCTGCACTATAGCTCTGGCCTGGCAAAGAGAAATCCTGACAAAACCTGGCAAACAAAAGCTCTAAGTTCACAGCCAACTCTGGGCAAGCGCGCTCATCTGTCATGGAATAAACACCTGGTAAAGGAAGCCACGGTCTCTCCTGAGGATATTCTGGTTTCAAAAACCTCTGTTCTAAGGAACTCACGATATTCCTTGTTCATTAAGTCAGAACCCTCCTAGTAAACATTTAATGGTTTTCTCCAAGTAGCGGAGAAAGTCAGGTCCCTCCTACTTCCTTGAAACATCCGTCACCGGCACTGGCTGAATCAAAACGGTCTGTGATGTTCTAACTTACAGGCACTGGCGTTTGCTGGGAGAGCAGTGCTAGGGAACTGAGGCAGAAGAGAACTACAGGCAGCCAGCCCCTCTCACGCCTCCTCCCCCGACCCAGTACTACTGCTCCTAAGCCTTTCCAACAAAATCCACCGCGACTCACTTGGTAAGGTGCCCTGGTGTTCCAAATCAGGGCTTCCCGTGCATGGCCGGACTGCCTTTTCTCGACAGACAGAAAAGCCCTGTCCCTGAACTGGCCACCTTTATCAACTTGCTTAAGTCATCTCAACAGCGAGGCAGGTGGAGTCAGAGACTGGGGTAGATAGCAGGATCCTGGGGGTGGCTGAGGCCACCTGAGGCTCGGAGGGACTCACCTACTTCGAAAATACTTGTTTCCTTTTCGTAAAACTGTCCTGTGCTTTTGCCTTCAGTCCCCTGGTAGCGAATGCCCAGTTCTTCATTCTTCTCCTCTTGGGGAACGCATAGCCGTAAGACTGAACTTGCGAACTTTACACGGACTGCCCGGAGGCTAAGAGACAGTATGGGCTGGGACCACAGTCATCGCTCCAAAGGTCAGTTCCTGCGAATGGGCGTCAGCTAAGGGTTTCTAATCTTCCAGTGACAGCAGTACAGGCAGATCAATCAATTAGCAAACATTCCTAGCACTGCACCCTGAGCCTTTCTCTCTCCCCTTCCCATTCTAAAACCTGTTCCTGGTTCTAGACCTAACCAGAGGCATCTGCTGGCTAATTTTACACTAAATGAATAATGTACTACTGTGTCCAGGGGTATATACAGTTTATTAGGGGTCATGCCCTCACCCAAAGGAATGAAGTTTTCATGGTGAATTTCACCAGGGAAAAAGCTAGTGTGAGGAGCATGGGAGTGGGGATAACCACTGGGGGGCAGAATGGAGAAGGCCTGTCAGGCCTGTGCCACCTACAGGCACCTTAGTCCTATCTGTTTGTCTGCTGGTTTGATACTTAAAAAAAATTAACTCGTGGGCTTCCCTGGTGGCGCAGCGGTTGAGAGTCCGCCTGCCGATGCAGGCGACATGGGTTCGTGCCCCGGTCCGGGAGGATCCCACGTGCCGCATAGCGGCTGGGCCCGTGAGCCATGGCCGCTGAGCCTGCGCGTCCGGAGCCTGTGCTCCGCAACGGGAGGGGCCGCAACAGTGAGAGACCCACGTAATTAACTCGGAAATTCAACATGTTCTTAGAAAGGCACTATTTCTCTTTAGGGTCAGGCCTCTCACCCACCATCTTGCTCATCAGCCACAGGCAGTCAGCCCGGGAGCCCCTATAGCCAGCCCTGTGGCAGAGACATCTGCATTAATTACTGTGCCTCTGTCACCACCACACAGGATCTTGGGCCCCCAAATGATCACAAACAGGAAACACTGCCCATTTCTGCTCTTCAGATTCTTCCTTATCCCCTTATGATAGAAAATAAGTAATTACCATTTGCCAAGTTTGAATCTCAACTCTGCCTCTTACTGGTTTTGGGATTTGAGCAAGTTATTCAACCTTTCTACATCTTCATTTCCTCACAGGTAAACTGAGAATGATTATAGTAACTACCTCATGGGATAGTAATTTGGATGAAATGAGTTCATATTTGTAAAGCGATTAATGTGTGCTATGAAATAAATAAAAATAAATAATCTCATTCGATTCCTCCATAGCTATGTGGTTGCTTTCCCCTCCATCATTTTGCAGGTGAGAAACTAAGGCGGAAGAAGTTATGGTCATGCATCTAGCCAGTGATGGAACTGGCCCTTGAAACACAACCTTCTGACCACAAGTTGCCCTCATCTGGATACACCTTTCCCTCACCATGGACACTGCCACCTTAAGGGAAGCCTAGGGCAATTCTAGAGAGGTGTGGGTAGCAGTCCAAGGCTGAGGCCTGACTGTAGCACTGCTGAGACGGATAGAGACTTCCAGGGCTCAGTGTCCACAGGGTCATTTTTTTATCATGTTCTTAAAGTTTCAGCACAGGCAAAAGTGAATCCAAGACTATAATACCTCTTCCTTGTAGAATGGCTCAGAAACCCATGCCAGGTCACGGTTTCCTGTCTTGTGGCTACCAGATGTGGTCAGTGCTCTAGTGACCAAGTTCACAGCTAAGGTACTTGTCTTTAGAAGACAATAAGCAGTTATAACATGGGAAGAACAAAGTTCAAATAAAGTCTTAGAGCTAATAACAGAACAGCCTAAAAATTACAAAATCTCCTTTCATATGTGCTGATCTCAGGTAATTGTATCAAGATGGATAAAAGAGAGAATTAACATGATTTTAATGCCCTCGAATTTATTCTAATGCAATCACAGATAATAAAACTCATTTTGACCATTTTATGATATGGTCAAAATTCTAGAGGTCATATTCACTGCCTTACTGAATTTTATTTCAACTTCTAACTATAATAAAAAAATAGAAATGTGTCACCTGAAATATATGCTGTTTTGGGGAAATTAATAACTGTTTTTAAAGTGCTTCAAATATATGAGATATTAATAGATTTAATGAATCACAAAAAGAATTTCTTCCCTTTAAAAAGCCTGTCTCTGATCAATTCCATTTCTCCTTTCCCTTTTCCAAAGTACCTAGGAGAGTGCCTTTGACCTTTTAAATGTTCAATAAAGACATGTGGGAAAAGAGGAGTGAATGTCCTCTCATTTTATTTTTCCTTTCTTGGTTTCAGTGATTCTTCAATGTTTTTGTTTTTTTTTTTCAGTGCGCGGGCCTCTCACTGTCGTGGCCTCTCTGGCCTCTCCCGTTGCGGAGCACAGGCTCCGGACGCGCAGGCTCAGCGGCCATGGCTCACGGGCCCAGCCGCTCCGCGGCGTGTGGGATCTTCCCGGACCGGGGCACGAACCCATGTCCCCTGCATCGGCAGGCGGACTCTCAACCGCTGCGCCACCAGGGAAGCCCGAGTCTTCAATAATTTATTCCCCAGGTTTCAACATCTAGTACTGGAGTATCACTTTAAATGCCACCATTAAAACCAGCACTGTCAAATGCTGCTCTAGCCACATCGCTTTACACACCCTCCAATCCACTCCTTCTCCTCCTCCCCCCATATCTCCAACCCAGTAGTGTTTCAGTCATTCTCAGAGTCCAGGTCGAATCATGAGCGCTGAAGCCCTCTACGTCTTCCTGTATTGGACCCCCGTAGCCCATGTCTTTAACCAGGTAACTTCCCCAACATCTCCTACTTATTTTATTTCTTAACTCAGAGCCTCGTATTCGGGATAATCAGGTCACTAGGCTAGCCCTCTAGTTCCCCTGCACCAAAGCCTATGCTCTGTCTAAAAGAGATAGGCCAAAAATTTATCTTTTCTGTGGAATATGAGGGGAAAAAAGTGGTTTCCAACCCAATGCTAAACACATTTAACCACTAACCTCACCAATATATACCCTGTAACTCCACCTATAGATAGGGATTTTTACTGCTGTTGACACCCTTATGCACTCTATGGGTTCTTTGTAAACCTTCTCGTGACCTGTCTGCTTATCCCTTTAGTTTACAGCAATCAAAGGCCTGCCTGAAAGCATACACCTTGCTCTGAGTGCCAGCCTGACCTACGGCTCAACTCACACTGGGGGAAGTTTGGAAGGTACCAAAGGCTTATGATGGTCTATAAGCCATAGCAATATGTAGTTTAATCTCTTCCAAATCATTTTTCTAAAGATTGAATGAATCGAAACTGGTTTTTGTACAGTAGTTCAAATATTGTACAGGTCTCTCAATTAAATATAATACCATATATTATTTCCCTTTGGAAGACTTTCTGTTAGTCATCCAATCTCCTTTAAAGCAATTCTGAGGTGTAAATGTATTAGGTTTTGATCACTTGTCTGATGAAAAAGATCCATCTCTCACAGCCTTGATTCCATTTATACCCATTCTTGGCAGACCGATAGAGACAAGCAATCAGAGTTGTCTGGTTTTTTACACTAATGTTAAAAATTTCATTACCTAGCTATAGAACACGTCCTTTGAGTGTGCTTTCCATAGGTGGACACTGCATGTGCAGGGGTGTCCCTGTGGGAAATAAGACTCAATGCCTATTCTTGATGCGTGTATATTGTGGGGCATGGGGGATGTCAGAGCCAAGAGAAATAAGAATCTTAAATCATTCTGAAATGACTACAGCCATGTTTATAAAAGGGGCTTCTCGATGGGTGAGATGGCTTTAATTCAGGTGGGTTAATCAGAGAAGGCTTCTAGGAGGAGGTGTTCTTTTGCACTGCATTGAGGCAGTATTGCCAATGATGAGAATGGCATTTCAGGTAAGAGAAAGAGCAAAACTGAAACCTCTCTGGTGGAAACAAGTAAGTCATGCATGAGATCAGAAAGAAAACCCACCTGCATAAGTGCACAGAAGTCATTCAACAAATATTTACTGGGAGTCCACTATGTGCCTTGACTAGGTGCAATGTGTTTAGCTAACTGCAACGCAGTGTAATTTTAAGATCGGCTCCTGAAGGAGATAAGATTAGCAGGCAGTAAGTAATTAGATGACATCAGAAGGCAGTATGAGAAAAGGTGTTAATGGTTTGGTTTCAATTATACACTTGTCCTGTTCATAATACAGCAAAGAGTTAACGTCCTTCTTTCGTTTTCCTTTTAGAGAATGCGAGAGTTTCTGCCGAACCCCATACCAACTCCCCATCCCACCACACTGTCATTTTTGGTTACAAGGTTCTGAAACCAGACCCTATTTTCTCTGTTATTCTTGACATGCAGAATCAAACACTGGAGACATTTTTTTTGTTTTTTTAGCTATTTTAACATAATTCTTTGTCCTTATAGTTTTATAAAAACATAAGCTTTAATCTGACTAATATTAAAGGCCCCAAAACAAATAAAAGCTATGAAGCTGAGTTTCACTTAGCTCTAGGAGAGAAACTCATAAATTACATTAAAGACTTCATTTGGTTTTATTTTTTACCCGGAAGATGACCAACAGCTAATACTATGTAATTTACCAAACTCAGTCTTGAAAAAGAGATAACCAGACACTGAAAAGACGTTCCTGTTGTTTTACTAAATGTTTCTTTAAAAACAAGGAAGTCTTAAAGAGGAAAAATGTCTTTGAAAAGTAATCTACTTTAAAAAAAAAATCTATTTCTGAATGGCTACCAGCCAGACTTAACTTGGTTTCATTTTTCATTTCAAGCTTTCAAACAATATCTGACTAGGCAGAATGAGACCTCTCTAGATACCTCATGGAAGAATGGTGTAAGGACTGAAGAAACACTACAAAGATGACCTAATGGTCACAGTTTTACTTTAGCTTTCAAAAAATCCTGAAGCTACGCTGCATGATGGGAAAAAGTAAATTTTGCTATGGCAAAGCATTCCCCTTCTTCAAACCTGTGAATAATCAGTCTCTTGCTTTACAAAGACTTCTCACATCTGAAAACACTGCCATGCCTTTAGTAAGAACTATCCTCTACTGAACACATTCATTCACTCATCCATTCATTCATTCATTCAGTATTCACTTAGCAAACACCTCTGAGCACCTCTTCTGTGCCAGGTACTGGCCTACATGATGGGGCTACAACGGTGAACCAAATGAAACCCCCTCGGGCACCACGCTGGATGATTTTATCTCTTTATGTCTATTTCCCTGAGTCCTCAGGATGCTCCTGCAAGGTAGGCATTATTATCACCATTTTCTAGATGAGGGAACTAGGCGTACAGACGTTAAGGCCAAGATCCCAGAGCCAGTCAACAGCAAGGAGGGGACTCAACCTCTGGGACTGACTCCCAAGCTTGTGCTTATTCCACTAGTCTGCTGCCATTATTTTGGTTCAATGAAAATAAAGGGAATCGTCTGAAAATTATTTAGTGGGTTCATTCCAAATTAGAAACCTTAGTATTCCCTAGAATTAGAATAAAAAATGTAAAGCTGACTTGGTTAAAAAAGAAAGTCAAATGGGGTGGAAAATTATGAATGGGAAGAAGAACAATGTTTTTAAATTTTGCTCTAAGATTGCATTTTGTTGATAATCACACTGTACATTGGTCATAATGAGCCTATATTAAATGAAACTCCCAAGACTTCCTCATTTGATCTATTAGTAAGTCCCATCTCCCCAATCTTTACTTTTGCAGTCGAGTTATTTGGAACTTAAGTGTATGAGTTTATATTTGACTCAAATTAATTTTATCTTTATTCATTTGGCTAATTTTTCCAGTCTATTAGAGTTTTTTTTTCCTTTTTTTGGACACCAAATCTATAACTTTACAATTTTAGCTATACCTATCACTTTGGTCATCCACAATTTAATGGATATCATTTATGTAACTTATGCCACTAATTAAACAGTCTGGGCTTGAATGGCAGCTCTGCCACCTAAGAACGGTGTGACCTTGAGGAAGTTACTTTAACTCTCTGTGTTACTCATTTATAAAGTGGAGATAAATGTAGCAACTGCATAGGGATTGTTGTAAGGATTAGGTCCCATTTGTTTATTTTTGTTTTTATTTCCATTACTCTAGGAGGTGGATCAGAAAAGACCTTGCTGTGATTTATGTCAAAGAGTGTTCTTCCTATGTTTTCCTCTTAAGAGTTTTATAGTGTCCGGTCTTACATTTAGGTCTTTAATCCATTTTGAGTTTATTTTTGTGTGTGGTGTTAGGGAGTGTTCTAATTGCATTCTTTTACATGTAGCTGTCCAGTTTTCCCAGCACCAATTATTGAAGACACTGTCTTTTCTCCATTGTATATCCTTGCCTCCTTCTTCATAGATTAGTTGACCACAGGTGTGTGGGTTTATCTCTGGGCTTCCTATCCTGTTCCATTGATCTATATTTCTGTTTTTGTGCCAGTACCATATTGTCTTGATGACTGTAGCTTTATAGTATAGTCTGAAATCAGGGGGTCTGATTCCTCGAGCTCTGTTTTTTTCCCTCAAGATTGCTTTGGCTATTCGGGGTCTTTTGTGTCTCCATACAAATTTTAAGATTTTTTTGTTCTAGTTCCGTAAAAAATGCCATTGATCCATGATTGATCCCTTGACCATTATGTAGTGTCTTTCCTTGTCTCCTGTAATATTCTTTATTTTAAAGTCTATTTTATCTGATATGAGTATTGCTACTCTGGCTTTCTTTTGACTTCCATTTGCATGGAATATCTTTTTCCATCCCCTCACTTTCAGTCTGTATGTGTCCCTAGGTCTGAAGTGGGTCTCCTGTAGACAGCATATATATGGGTCTTGTTTTTGTATCCATTCAGTGAGCCTGTGTCTTTTGGTTGGAGCATTTAATCCATTCACATTTAAGGTAATTATCCATATGTATGTTCCTATTACCATTTTCTTAATTGTTTTGGGTTTGTTTTTGTAGGTCCTTTTCTTCTCTTGTGTTTCCCACTTAGAGAAGTCCCTTTAGCATTTGTTGTAGAGCTGGTTTGGTGGTGCTGAATGCTCTTAGCTTTTGCTTGTCTGTAAAGCTTTTGATTTCTCCATAGAATCTGAATGAGATCCTTGCTGGGTAGAGTAATCTTGGTCGTAGGTTCTTCCCTTTCATCACTTTAAATATGTTGTGCCACTCCCTTCTGGCTTGTAGAATTTCTGCTGAGAAATCAGCTGTTAACCTTATGGGAGTTCCCTTGTATATTATTTGTCATTTTTCCCTTGTTGCTTTCAAAAATTTTTCTTTGTCTTTAATTTTTGCCAATTTGATTACTATGTGTCTCGGCCTGTTTCTCCTTGGGTTTATCCTGCCTGGGACTCTCTGCGCTTCCTGGACTTGGGTGGCTATTTCCTTTCCCATGTTAGGGAAGTTTTCAACTATAATCTCTTCAAATATTTTCTTGGGTCCTTTCTTTCTCTTCTCCTTCCAGGACCCCTATAATGTGAATGTTGTTGCGTTTAATGTTGTCCCAGAGGTCTCTTAGGCTACCTTCATTTCTTTTCATTCTTTTTTCTTTATTCTGTTCCATGGCAGTGAATTCCACCATTCTGTCTTCCAGGTCACTTATCCGTTCTTCTGCCTCAGTTATTCTGCTATTGTTTCCTTCTAGTGTATTTTTCATTTCAGTTATTGTTCATCTCTGTTTGTTTGTTCTTTAATTCTTCTAGGTGTTTGTTCTTTAATTCTTCTAGGTCTTTGTTAAACATTTCTTGCATCTTCTTGATCTTTGCCTCCATTCTTTTTCCGAGGTCCTGGATCATCTTCACTATCATTATTCTAAATTCTTTTTCTGGAAGGTTGCCTATATCCACTTCATTTAGTTGTTTTTATGGGGTTTTATCTTGTTCCTTCATCTGGTACAAAGTCCTCTGCCTTTTCAGTTTGTCTATCTTTCTGTGACTGTGGTTTTCCTTCCACAGGCTGCAGACCTGTCGTTCTTCTTGCTGGTGGATGAGGCTATCTAAGAGGCTGTGCAGCTTCTTTGTTGTAGGGATTAAATAAACAAATACACATAGAGTAATAGAAAAGTGTTTGACACTTAAGAGTTCAAAAGATGACACTTATTTGTATTATCTCCATCAGATTAATCATCATTCACATTGCTGATACAGAGAGATCTAGAGAAAAACAGAAGTAGATGTCTATACATCACCCCTGCGATCACATGGACCCATTCTTTAGCACTCCTTGGGTTTGGTTATGCAAACCTAGCTGTGAATCCACTTGACTATTCTGTCATTCAGTTCATATTTCTCCATTAAATTCTAATAGGATCATAAGATATTGTGAAAACTGCCTTGATGAAATTCACACATACTGAATCTACCACATTTCCTTCATCCTGCATTCTAGTTACTCTACTGAAGAGGAAAATTATTTAGTCCTGCTTGACTTCCTTTTGGTGCCTAATGATTACCTCTTTCTCTTTTGAGTGTTCTCAAAAAGTTTCAGAATAAATTTTAGAATTTTGCTGGGATTTTATATTTTCTCTTTTTGTCAATCTCCAGGCTTTGGGGGACTTTTCCATTCACTGAAATGCCTCCAATGTGGCTGGCTGGAGTGGGACAGTCACAGGCATGAGTGTTCTCAGGCCTGTGGATACAGTCTGGGCCAGGAGACCCCAATCCATGCCAAACAGCTAAGGATCTAGTGTTATGCTGCTGTGGGCCTCAATTCCCTCTTGTTCACATTTTGTTCTACCCTACCAGGTGGGAAATCATGATCCTCAATAAAAAGGCAAAAATAAGAAGAGATGAATAGGCTTTGTTTTTCTCATCAGAGGTCCTATCCCTTTGTTGTTCTTTTTTCTACAAAAGTAAAACAAAAAGTCTACAATAAAAATAGTATTCTAGTCTTGACAGAAATTATAACTATGTCATTAGCAAAAATGGGCACAATACTGAACATCACAAGCATTCCAGTTTTCTATGTCTGGCTTATTTTGTCACCATCATTTTCTGTAGAATTTTTCCTTACCAGCTTTTTAAGTCTCTTTTGTTGTTTTTAGAATTTTTTACATACTTCAGCTCACTCTGGACTTTAGGCTTCCTGACACTATTCTAATGGGATTATCTCTCTCTTTGGTATTCTCAGTTATTTGCCTCTCCTTGCGTTCTTCTTGAAATGGTCTTTTATATTTTGAGTTAATTTGAGCATTCCCTTTGCAGCCACAGCCATTTCTTTTCCTCATTATTTAGAACTTTCAAACCTTTAATTCAAATCGTTCAAAAAATTGTGAATTGTTAGACTTGGAACGTGTGTGTGGGTGTATACATTATCTTTGATAATTTGGAAAAATATTCATGATTATATTATCAGAATTTCATCACTATTTATTGCTTAATTCATTATATATATAATGAATTGTGGGTGTGTATGTATACATAATTTATTGGGCATATATAAGGTATGTGTCAGGGACTGTCCTATTTGTTGGGATACAAAGATAAACATGATAGATGCAGCCCCGCTGTCTTGAAGCTTAAAGCTTCAGAGTAAGTAGAGATGAGCGCAGGGGAATTATGACCAAGCATGATACTGGATTTGAGAAGAGAGTTTTGAGGAGTCTCAGGAACACATAGAAAGGGCCCTAATCTGAACTTAAGGATTGGGTTTCTCATCTCCTTTGTCATCTCCTCTTTCAGGGTCTCAGACTATGGAATCACATCTACTTCTTTGACTATTTGAAATTTCCCTCCTGAAGTCTGCTGTACGTACAGAACCTGCTCCTTGGTTATCACAAAAGCTAAGATGACATCACGGCTACAGTCTTCCAAGTGCTTGGCACATAGCAGACGTCCAGTAAATACTTGTTGAATAAATGGATACACATTCCTTCCACTTCTATTTCACCAAGCAATCTCTTCTTGGTTAAAATTTGATCCCTAAATAGAAGTTTCCTTCATTTTCTTTACCTTTCTAAAAAGGAAAATGTCAGTTAGGTAAATTGGTATCTGAGATTTGTCTTCATTTAAACATGAACAAGACTTCTGGCGATGCCCAAAGAGCTTAAGTCTCTCCTCACTCCTACTAACTACCTTTGTGTCACTTTTGTATGCTATATCAGAAGTAAATTCGATCAATGTTTCATATGGTTGGGTGGTGTAAGTTCATTTATTCACTCAAAACTACTTATTTAGTGCTTACTATGTACAAAGGACTCTTCTGGGCACTGTATTCCTTCTTTCTTCCTTTTAACTTCTCCAAGTGTGTGTCCTTTCTTGGGTCTTTAGATATGTACCCTTCTGCCTCCCCAAGAATGTCTGGATTTCTGCTCAATGAGAACAACTCATTTTCCTTCTGTTTCTTGCCTGTCAAAAATTATGCCATGGACCAACCTTTTCTTAACTGCACATTAGTTAAAATGGGTTTCTCAATCTTTTGATAATGAAAACCTTTCTTATTTTCCTATAATGCTATTGGAAATACCAAATTAAGGATAGTAATTTAAAAAATCAGAGCTACGAGAGAAAGTACTACATTGTTTACAAAATAGACCCTTACCACCCACCATTAAGAATCACTGACCTTAATCATGGAAATAATGAACATTTAAAAAGAATATGGCCAAATTTACAATATTCAGTTGATTATCAACATAATGAGTAACTTTCAGGATTTGAACTTTAAGTTACTTATCCATATACCCCATGTTTAGCATAAAAATTGGAATTCACTTCCAATAATAGCACATGTAAATATGAGCACTACTTTCTTAATTTCTTTAACCTACTTTTTGCAAAGTAATTTAAGTAGTCTATAATAAAATGCAAAAGCTGTCCCAAATAAACCACCACAATTTATCTTCCTATGAAATAAAGATATACTCTTATTTTCTTGAAAAGTATAGATTTTCATCAAGGTTTCTGTACCAAATATTTGAGTCTTTAAATCATTTTTACCAGTTATGATTTGAGCTCAGAGTTAACTTGTCAGTAGAGAAACAACAAATCCATTTGTCTTTGGTATTTTCTTGATGTGCTGCTAACAGACCATGCTCTGTCCACACAAGGTCATGGCCACCTGACCTGGAAGCAGGCTTTGCTGAGTCAGGAGGTCAAAGATCATCATGGATTGCTAAATAAGCAACAAACATAAAAGTAATGGAGGGCTTCCCTGGTGGCACAGTGGTTGAGAGTCCGCCTGCCGATGCAGGGTACACGGGTTCGTGCCCCGGTCCGGGAGGATCCCACGTGCTGCGGAGCGGCTGGGCCCATAAGCCATGGCCGCTGAGCCTGCGTGTCCAGAGCCTGTGCTCTGCAACGGGAGAGGCCACAACAGTGAGAGGCCCGCGTACCGCAAAAAAAAAAAAAAAGTAATGGAGAGAGAGGAAAAGAACCCTAATGGTAATTAGCCTATAACCTAAGCCAAATACAGTTTTGTCCAAAGATAAAAGAAATTCTGCATTGGGCAAGATAGCTTTCAGTTAAAAACAGAAAATAAAATCCATTTGTAGTGAGTTTACTTAGAATACTGATGATACTGCTGTTTTAACCCATCAGGTATATCATTTCAATAATATTGAATTGTGCAAGACTTCGTAGTAATGCTAAGAAGTAATTTTTGAAAAAAAATCAGTCTATTTTTAAGTCTTGAATTAGTCATAATTACCAGGAAACAAAGCAAATTTTAGGAAAAATTAATTGCATCTACAGAAACTCTTGGTAAATTACTACTTCAGATTATTACATGTACTATATTAACGAAATATCCAAGCATGTTTAATTTAGTAGCAAGAAGTACTTGAGACATGGTAAGATTCTGATACATATGATAATAAACGTTAGGAGTGTAGAAGGAAGCAACCTCCAAAATCTGTAATCTCAGATGCAATCTTGTAGTTTGGTGTGGATTTCCTCTTCAGGGATAACCTAGCAGACATCATGTGTGAGCTATTATAATGATTTATATTTCACGTTCATACTCTTACTGCTGGCATGTTCTCTTTTTTCCTTTTATTTTCATATCAAATATTCCACACTGTTAATATATGGTATTATGTCCATTACGAACTCACGTTCACGAATAATCAGCAAAATTTGCAGTTTTTTTCTTATTTGATACCGCTGCTCTCATATAATGGTTTATTTAATTACCTTCAATTGAAATTATTAGTACAGCAGAAGATTTCATTAAGTCCCTCTCTAGGTAAAAACAGATGGACATAAGAACAAAAAAGTAGACAGAAACAAAATTTATCATTTTCTCAGGCTTAAAAGGCTCCTTTTGGATGTGCTTATCAGCATAAATGAAGAGTATCCAGCAGAAAATAAACCCTTGAGTTAAGGACATAAATATCAACACAAGTACAGGTATGAATCTATTGACCATTAATGTATATAAGTAGATGAAGTGAAATAATCAATCCACGTTAAAGAAATGAATTCCATGGCAATGCTCCCAACTTATCATTTGCAAGATATGACTGACTGTCGATTTGTGTTTTCTGGATGGCTAATGAGTTGCATTAGAATCCCAATATGTTCATGTTTGGAAAGAACTTCATATCATCTCAATGAAATTTCTCTTTTTAAAAATGAGGCAACTGAGGCCCCAAGCATGTAAAGAACTTGTCAAAGGTCACACACTAGAAAGTGGCAAGGCCGAGACTTCAACATAGGCCTTCCATTCTCTATTCATTCAAGAAAATTTTATTGAGCACTTCCTGTATACATAGGCTTGTGCCAAGTAGTAGGTAGAAGAGTAATAGTGAATGAAATATGGACACTGGCCTCAGAGAACTGAGTAGGTGTGGTCACTCAGATTCTGGTGAGGGTTACCAGACAAATAAACAGGACACAAGTCAACACAAGCTATTATAGAGGAAGTACAAGGTTTTATTAGATCACTTTAACTTGGGGGTAGAGGGTGGGAGCAAATTACCGAGATTAGGAGGATCAAGGGAAGCTTCCAGTTGGATGTTAGAGCTAAGCTGACCCCTGAATTAGCCAGATGAATGGGGTACAGTGAAGAGGAAAAAAAGGGGAAGGACACGATCTCAGCAGAGGGACCAAAATACACCAAAGTCTAGGTGCAAAAAAGATTCAGGGCTGATGGGGGTGTTCAGTATCCTTAACACTGAGTGAAGGGAGGAAAGATGAATCCAAAGAGAGAGAGGCCTGTGACTTAAGTAATGGAGCCCCAACTTTATCCTGAGGGGAGCAAGGAGTCCCTGAAGGGTTACAGCAAGGGAGTGAAATGGCCGGATGCATATTTCAGAAAGAACTCGGGGGCACTGAGGGGATCAGATTGGCATTAAGGACAAGAGAAGTCTGTGAGCTCTTGATTTTGGAAAGAGGATGTCCTGGTCCTTAGAAAGAACAAATGCCCTAATAATAAAGACATAAGCTTTCTGGTTGATCCATCGTCCATAGAAAAACTGTGTTAGCCTGAGTATATCACTATAGAGTCTGAGCATCTCTGAGCTCACAGAAAAAAGTCCAATGTATGGACCTCCAAGACTAAAAACTGGGCTTTGAAACAAGGCCTCAGTGGAAAGGTCCTGCCTAGGCAATCAGCTCGCAGCAGCCCCACACAGTAGTCACATCGCTGTCCCAGCCAAACCAGTACAGCTGTCACCCTCCCTGAGCCCCTGGGGCCCCAGCTTGAATTGGGGGTCATGATCTCTATTTATCTATTTCATAGTGATATTGTGAGGATACTTGCCCTTCCTCAGCGGGAAGTGAGAGTAATAATATCTATTTCACAGTGATGCTATGAGGATTAAAAGACAACATATGTAAACACACATAGTCTTAGCACTTTAAGTAGTAGGAATTCCGTTCCATTGGTTTCTTTTCCTGTGATAATGCAAAAGCTGTTCTCTGTGAAAATAACCGACTCAACAAAGAGAGAAAAACCTGTGGCCTTCACTTCATTTACACCAGGCTCAACGCAACTGACTTAATGAAGCAAGTCAGTGAATGCTACATTGTGAAGACTCTCATTTTCAGCAGAATTTTCTGTCATTAAAAAAAACAAGAATGAACACACACACACACACACACACACACACACACACACACACACACTGTCCTTAAGTTAAAAAAAGAAAACAATGCATCTGAGTTCATTCTTCTCAGCCCAGGCAGGGTCTAACTTGGACTGCCTCTCTGGAATGGCAGCCCACTTGGGGCTCCCCCTCCCTCACTGGAGTGCTTGGCAGCTGGCCCTTTTCTCCTCTCTGCTATTGCTGGAAATTTCCTTCTCCATACACTCCACCAAGGTTTCAGACAGAGCAGAAGAGGGGAAGAGAATGGGGGGAGAATTGCTTAGGGGAAGGATCTAAGAGTTGGTGGTACCTGGAAGGCACTGAAAGAAACATCCCACAGTTGAAATATAAAATAAATACATGATGGTTTTCTTAGGTCAGTCTCCCAGGGCAATAGAAATAAAAGCAAAAATAAACAAATGGAACCTAATCAAACTTGCAAGCTTCTGTACAGCAAAGGAAGTCATAAACAAAACAAAAAAATAACCTGTGGACTGGGAGAAAATATTTGAAAATTATGAGACTGACAAGGGCTTAATTTCCAAAATACACAAACAGGTCATACAACTCAATAACAAAAAAACAAACAACCCAATCGAAAAATGGGCAGAAGACCTAAATAGACATTTCTCCAAAGAAGACATACAGATGGCCAATAGGCACATAGAAGGATGCTCATCACTGCTAATTACTAGAGAAATGCAAATCAAAACTGCAACGAGATACCATTTCACACCGGTCAGAATGGCCATCATTAAAAAGTCTACAAATAGGGCTTCCCTGGTGGCGCAGTGGTTGAGAGTCCGCCTGCCGATGCAGGGGACATGGGTTCGTGGCCCGGTCCGGGAAGATCCCACATGCCACGGAGCGGCTGGGCCCGTGAGCCATGGCCGCTGAGCCTGCGCGTCCAGAGCCTGTGCTCCACAACGGGAGAGGCCACAGCAGTGAGAGGCCTGTGTACCGCAAAAAAAAAAAAAAAGTCTACAAATAATAAATGTTGGAGAGGGTGTGGAGAAAAGGAAACCCTCTGACACTGTTGGTGGGAATGTAAATTGGTGCAGCCATTATGGAAAACAATATGGAGATTCCTCAAAAACCGAAAAATTGAGTTGCCATATGCTCCAGCAATCCCACTCCTGGGCATATACCCAGACAAAACTATAATTTGAAAAGATAACACACCCCTATGTTCATAGCAGCACTATTTTCAAGAGCAAAGACTTGGAAACAACCTAAATGTCCACTGACAGATGAATGGATAAAGAAGATGCTGTACATATATACAATGGAATATTACTCAGCCAGAAAAAGAATGAAATAATGCCATTTGCAGCAACCCGGATAGAACTAGAGGTTTTCCTACTAAGTGAAGTTAAGTCAGAAAGAGAAAGACAAATACCATATGATATCACTTCTATGTGGACTCTAAAATACAACACAAATGAACCCATCTACGAAACAGAAACAGACTCACAGACATAGAGTACAGACTTACAGTTGCTGAGGTGAAGGGGGGTGGAGGAAGGAAGGTTTGGGAGTTTGGGATTAGCAGATGCAAACTGGTGTATATAGGATGGTAAACAACAAGGTCCTACTGTATAGCACAGGGAACTATATTCAATATCCTGTGAAAAACCAAAACGGAAAAGAATATGAAAAAGAATATATATTGGGCTGGCCAAAAAGTTTGTTCGGTTTTTCCATAAGATTGTACAGAAAACCCGAAGGAACTTTTTGGCCAACCATATATATATATATATATATATATATATATATATATATATAAAAACTTATATATATATATATATATAAAAACTGAGTTACTTTGCTGTACAGCAGAAATCTTATATATATATATATATATATATATAAAAACTGAGTTACTTTGCTGTACAGCAGAAATCACCACAACATTGTAAATCAACTATACTTGAATAAAAGTTAAAAACATAAAATAAAATCAATACATGATGAATCTGAGAAATCTATAAAATCTCCTTAAAATAACAGGGCCCGTTTGAGGCTTGACTGTTGTCACTGAAATAATCAGAGAAAGAAGTCTCTCAGCAGCCTCAACATGGGAAAGTACACTGAGGGTGCAAACCTTGCCTGTCTGAGGACTGTCAAAGCCAGCATATATCACTCTGTTCCCTATGCTAAGAACCACTCACAAATTATTTTATTTAGTGCTTACAACAAACCTGTGACATAGATCATTCTATTCTCAGTGAACAGGAGAGGAAACTGAGTGTATTCGTTTTCTACTACAGCTGGAACAAATTAGCACAAACTCAGTGGCTTCAAACAACACACTTTTATTATCTTACAGTTCTGTAGCTGCAGAGGATCTGTTTCCCTGCCTTTTCCAGATTCTGTAGTCTCTCCACATTCCAGAGCTCATGTCCCCTCCCTCGTCTTCAAAGCCGGCATGGTAGCATCTCTCTGACTATCCCATAGTCACATCTCCCTCACACTCCGACTTCAGCCATAATATCTGATTTTTTTAAGTCCCAAGAACCAATTTTCACCCTCATGAGGGAAATACAGCCCCTGTTGAGAATGCACAATCTATACAAACAGGAATAATAATACTGAAGTAGAACCTATTGTTTATCTTCCACCCAAAGCTCCCCAGTATCCCTTCCTCTGCTGTGTAGCGGCCATGCAGTTTGGGTAGGACTGATTCAAGGCTTAAGCTTTGACCACAGAAATTGGCATAGGGAAGATACACACTAAACGCTCAACAAATTAGAGTTTTTATTATTACTATATTATTATTTCTACAATAAGCGATGAAAATGTTAAGATTTGTATACCGAATACATGATCAGCTGAGAAACACATTTTAAATGCAATTTTTAACATCCCCTGTATACTTAAATTAATCCAATACTTAGGTAGAGCCATATATTTCTTTTTTTGTTCCTGGTTAAAATAATGGATGTCCCTGATCTAATTCAGCCTCAGTTTTTATTACTTTTCTTAATAACAAAAGCCAGGGACAAAATCAGATTTTGCTTCTAGCAGTTTAAATAGATAAAAATCCGTGTGACTGTCAAAATCCAGGTTGGTCTTGTCAGGTTGAGATGAAAACCAGGGTTACATTTGAAAAAGATGAATGTGGACACTAACAGGAAAAAGCGCCTGGCTAATCAAGTAAGCAAATATGACATGCGAGTCCCAGATGGAATATGTATAGCACCATAATCAGCAAAGCGTCTTTTCACCATTATTTTCCTAGAACATTCTTAAAATAATGCAGATCTTACAATGGGGTGGTGGCAGTAGTACAATTTTTTCAACTTAAAATTTGCATCTACTAGGATTTTAACAAGTTTTATTTTTACCATGACAGGGCTCAAATATATGTTACTGCTCCTTTCAGAGAAGTGTAGCACTATCTTAGACTAATAGGATGATTTGGATCGAGGGGCGATAGGGCAGCATGGCTTTTGGAGCCTGAAATCAGAGTAATGAAGCAATGTGTGATCTGGGTTTTATATTGAAACTATTTAGTCTGGAAACTTCACCTAGATAATCTATTTTAATTCAGTTATACAGTAGTAAAAGACATTTCTGGAATTTAGCTTCAATTTCTTTCCTAGTAGCAGGAGAGGTATGCCTTATTGTTAACCCCAGGCCTGATATCCACAAGGTTGCAACACCAGGCTTATCCAAGAGTTTGGGCTTCTACTGCAGAGCAAGATTCTCTCCTTCTTTATATCCTTAGGTATCTTCTACATTGCTTACAAGTTCCCTAGTTGACATCATGGTCAAAACACGTTTCTCTAGGCTAGCTCTACCAAACCAGAGGCAGAGCTAACTGTTGTCTCCCACATCCATTCTCTCGTTCTTCCTCTAGTAATAGAACTTCTAAGTCCTACTTAGGAACATGACCAACCAGCTCAAGGAGACAAATTCCAGCCTCCTTTGCAGCTCAGTGTGTTCATGTAGCTACGTTCTGGCCAAAGGGATGTGAATGGAAGGGACACACAGAACTTCTGGGCTGTACTCTTAAAAAGAAGGGCTGTGCTTTGCACTTCTTTTTGTCCCCTTCTTGCTGGCTAAAGTGTACAAGATCTTGAAATGGAAGCCATAAAGACAGGAGGACAGCATAACAATATAGTAAGACTGGTCCCCATCACTGTGGAGCCTCCACATCAGCCTGTACACTTAGATTGTTCATAAAGGAGAAATCAACTTTCCAGTTTTTTAAGTCACTGTCATTTGGTGTTTATCGCAGCAGCCAAGTCGGAACCCTAACTAATATTTAGTCAAGAAATTTCCTGGGGCTTCCCTGGTGGCGCAGTGGTTGAGAGTCCGCCTGCGGATGCAGGGGACACGGGTTCGTGCCCCGGTCTGGGAAGATCCCACATGCCGCGGAGCGGCTGGGCCCGTGAGCCATGGCCACTGAGCCTGCGCGGCCGGAGCCTGTGCCCCGCAACGGGAGAGGCCACAGCAGTGAGAGGCCCGTGTACCGCAAAAAAAAAAAAAAAAGAAAAAATTTCCTGAACTGACCTTCCTGAAATTTCCAGCATTCATATTTTTGGATTAAAAAGGTTTCCATAGCCTAAAGACTTAGGTGTAAATGTCCTGATACCACAAAGAAATCCAAATGGACAGGTAAAGAGCTGGTTCTGAATTAGCATTGTGTTTTTAAAGCTGAAGACTTAGGAGAAACACATGGAAGCACACAGAAACCATCATACCATCCTTGTATTTAGTTTCCACAACTAAAGTGAAATACAGAAAACTGGAAAGGATACCGAGAGGTACCACATAGATGAATCAAGGTAAACAAAAGTAGGTCTATGATTGGCTTATTCAGTCATAAACCTAGTAGTCAGCTGAATATCACTGAATCAGACAGAGGATGGTGATAAACTGTCCCTTCCACTATGAAAAGGAAACCATTTTAAATTGAAGCAAGAAAGCCTTGAAGTTTTGAGGAAGGTGTTCTTTGAGCCTACGGTCAATCATCTCAATTAGTTATTGAGGGCAGTTGTGAAATCTTTCTCTGTAGATGTTTAAAAACTGGACAGATTTTAATCTTCTAGAATGTCATGTTAGAGTTCTGCCCTATGAGGGCAGGCAAGAAGGAGTGCAGATGGACTCAATGACCTCAACAAAGTCCCTCAGCCAGGGACCAGATATGCTTCCAATGCATCCCTCTCTCTCTCGAGAATGACACAAAATTGTTTTCTGCTTATGAGCAATGAGAAGCAACAAGCTTTTGTTTCTCTTTGCTTTGTTTCTCATGACCACATGCCTTGACCTATGTCTTCCCTTCCAAAATGTGCCACAGACTGCAAAATTTAATAGTAGGAACAGCTTGGGTCGGGGTGGCATGCTGTGCATGGTAGGGAATGGGCGAGTGGAGCTCGGAAAGGAGTTACATGATGTATCTACATCTACATGATGTAGATGAGATTGACAGCCAGACCGTTCTTTTCAAAGAAACACACACACACAGCACTCTTTTCTGTGTAATGAACTCTGGGGCAGGGCCACATAATGGCATATCTTAGGCCTTCAGGTACACAATTCAAAATCTGGTCAACAGGTTTATGTGTTTTGCTTGTTCTTTTGGTAAAAGAGAGGAGTGCTCTTTTTTAGGCAGATACATTTGAAAGAACAGGAAATCTTACTTACTAGGAGATGATAAAAGCTGAAGCAACAGTGGCATATTTATGAGGAGAGACTTCTCTTCACCTGCTACCTCCTTTCCTTCCCCCAAGAAGGAGTGGCCTATCTCATAGGCATATTTGAAAGAATAAACTGAGCCTGCCCCACTCCATCCCTCCCCCTCTCCTCTGTTAGGAGCCTCTGGCCTGCTCACCTGCTCTTGGTCACGAAGGAAGCTTTTAGGTGCAGCCCCTGGCTGGGGAGGAGGGAGGTAGAAAAGGAGCTGTAATTGCCCACGCACTTTACCTGTGACTTGTCTGCTAACCGCAGCGGTGAAATATTAGCAAACAATCCTGGCCCTGATCTAAAGCCACATTTGCCAGTGAGCTTTTTTCAGAAATAAAGCTGACATTTTGATCTTGCCTCATTTCTCCTCCAACTGCCTGGCACGCTGTAGGGGATGAGTAAACAATTTTTGAATGAGAGAATGAATGGACCTGGGCGGGCCAGTTTGCTGACCTCCTAAAACCCCGATGAAATTGTCCTGAATTTGAGGCTTTATATATTTTTTGATCATTCACTCTATTAGTAAAATGGACCCCGACATATGTATATTATTTATTTGTAAATGTTACACATGTATCTCTGTACTAAATATACTTTATAAAAATACTCTAAAATAGGCAGTTTTAGAGATATGAAAAAATGTAAATATAAGTTCCAAGAGATTCTTCCTGCACCATGGAGTTACTTTGAGCGCTGCACTCCGTTGCCTTCTGGTCTAGACTTTAAGTACTTAGAAGTTCAGAAGAGAAGGATGTGGAGGTCTGGAGCAGTCCAGTGTGACCCTGTTTCACACAGCCTTGTGCTCCTCACCATGTGCTCACTGTAAGGTGATTTTCAACTTTTTTTTTTTTTGCGGTACGCGGGCCTCTCACTGCCGGGGCCCCTCCCGTTGCGGAGCACAGGCTCCGGACGCGCAGGTTCAGCGGCCATGGCTCACGGGCCCATCCGCTCCGCGGCATGTGGGATCCTCCCCGACCGGGGCACGAACCCGCGTCCCCCGCATCGGCAGGCGGACTCTCAACCACTGCGCCACCAGGGAAGCCCGTGATTTTCAATTTGATGGCAGGTGCTCAGTCAGTATGTGTTAAAATGAATGGGGAGGAGATAGTGAGTGGGTGTTTATCAAGCTAGAAGGAGAAAGGGAGGGGTATCCCAAGTGAGACTTATCTTGGAATACCTTATTGCAAGAAGAGACATCACAGAAATGGGATAGAGGCTTGAGCACCAGTACATTGTAGAGTAGCAGGAAATAAAGTCAGTTATTAGATGAGAGAGAGAAGACAGAAGGTAGCAGGTTATCCTGAACCATGAAATCTAGGCAGAGATAATGTGGATGTAAGTGCTGTAAAACAAAATAGGATACTATTGAATGATTTTGAACATCATCATGGTTTCAATGTTTTATGAAGATTACACTGGAATTAGGATGCTATTCGACGGAACAAAATTTGGATTTGGTCTGAGCAGCTCTGAAGAGTCTAGAATGAGAGACCGTGAGAGTCTGACTAGAGGAACGAAGGTAATAATGGAAAAAAGTATGAAACTAAAAGTCCATTAGAAGGAATAGGAATCAAGCATTGGTAACCAATGAGATACGGAGGAAGAAAGAGAAGAAACCAAATATGCCTAGAGATGATCCCACCATTTGGAAAATGAACGACCTTAAGTGATTTCTTGAAATGTTTCTCTAACCTGAATTGTTATGGTCTAAATAATCCCAGTGTGAGTTGATGGTTTTTTGCTCCTATTTAAAAGCTTGGGGCTCACCCTACAACCTCAAAGTAAGATTCTTAAACACAGAGCAAGAACTAAATCTTCCTGAGTCCAAGGTACCTAGTTTGCTGGAAGATGCAATTTAGAAATGGCACTCTGCCTCAAAAAGAAAGGAAACATCATGTTTGAGTGTACGCAGTTGACAACTGCTGGTTTTCTGCACTTGGGTGAACAATCTAGTCAAAGACAACACTAGTAATAAGTCCATGACCTTTTCAGCCCCATTTTTCCTTTATGTGAACTCCACAGTATTGTAAGCTACGGAGTTTAGCTCTGGGGTAATTTAGCCTGCTGAATAGTAAAAAAGATAGGCTAGAGGAGGCGGTCATAACAATGCTGGAAGAGAAAGAAATCCAAGCATTTTCACCAAATAGCTATAATTCTGTGGACAGGTTATATGACATGCCTATGTCTGCGCAGCTCATTTTTTCGAAACCTGCGTGCTTTATCCCTCAATGACTCATTCTGAAAGTGGTCTCCTAAGATGGTAAGAAATGACCAAAAATTACATAAAGCTCACTTTCCAAATAGAGCTCTGCAGAAAATACAGCTGCCATCTGGCCTTCTGGCTAACTTCACTTCTTTCCTTTCAGGCAGATATTATTTAATCCAGACCACATAGTTTGGGCGTCTAGTTGGTTCATGAACATTTCAGAACATGAATCTTTAGCAGGAATGTCTGGCAAGTGACAGAACATTAGCTGCTTGACACGAGGGCAGTTTCCTTGTCTCAGTGATTAAGCAAGTCTCTCCCAGGCTCTGTGTGCTCAGGTGCCTTCAGCTATGAAGCCAAACTGATTATCCTTGTCATTTCTCAAAGACGATGTCTGCAGTGCACTTTGAGACAGGTACTGCTGCTGTACATATATTGATGCCTTCAAATTAACTCCAAAGACTTTAAAACCCAGTGCTAGCTCACGGTTAACGTGATGATGGTCTACTTGAAGGTAAACGGATCTAAACCAAGTCACCGTACTTGTCATTTCACGCGAAATAGGAATAAAGTTTCCCTATTCTTATTATATAAAATACAACCTGTGCTTTAAAATTTATCCAGGGTGTATTAAAGTATGGAAAAAGTAATTTGGTCTGGGTTGGCTTTTCAAATCCTGTTTAAATGAAGAAAAGAGGCATTTAATAAAATAACTCGCATCAGTTACATAGTTGCTTTTTCTCCTTGCCAGGTTTTTAGGCAGAAACTGCTGGTGTCTGTAACTGCCTGCCTGCCTCCAAAGAAAGTGAGAGGGTAAGGGAGTCACAGCCTGCAAACTCCTGCCCTGTTCAGGTAGGGAGAGTCTTTTCAACACACTCTAGGCTTGGCTTCATTTTTCAGTGGTCTCACTTAAGTAGCAGCGCTAAAGACTGCGGCAGAGCCCAAAGAATAATCCTATAGATTCTGTCAATGAAATCGCCATCAGGAATAGTAGTAACCCATCCCAGTGAGGCAGATTACAAGGGTCAACATAGGTCAAAAAACAAAAAAACCAAAAACCTGGCCATACAATAAAAGTGAATGGAAAAACTTACAACATCTGTTAAGAATGTTGGAAGATGATATACTATAGTTTTCAAGAAATATTCAGGTAGAACTTTACACAATTCTAATCAAGAACAAGATTCTAGCAAATAATAATTCCATGATCCTTAAGGTTTTATTAGATATTTACCGAGTTTGTTTTCAGATTTTCATTTCCTATTAAATCTAATTGGTAAGTTTATCTTTCATTTGTATAATTCCATTTCCTTCACCATTTCTTATTCAGAGCATGACATCATGGAGTCAGAGAATGGAAACTGTTTCTATACCTTGGGAGGAAAAATAGCAATGTTTGTGATAAACCAATTTTTTTTTCCCTCCCTCTAAGCTAAACTCTTAGAATTCTTAACACATGCTTTTTTCTTGGAATCATTTTTACTTCTGGCTTTATGTAAAATGTGAGAATTTTCTATCTCAGGAAGTGGCATTAGTTCATCTCTTATGACGCTCCCATTGTATGTTCACTGCTAGTGAGATAATTTGTGTAGAGCCACCATTATTATTACTATAAATTGACCTGTATAGCGTACTTTTATGCATGTCTATTATTTTCAATCTCAGAATTGTGTTACTTAGGCCCTGATCAGAAAGGTTATCACATGAAAATATCTAATGAACCTGGCTCTAGGGTATGGAATTCAAATATACTTTGTAGCTACAAATAATACCCATTTACTAAAAGTGGACTGACTTACTATAAGTAATTCAAAACCACAGATGTAAATATACTATCAAGGTTGGAATTAGGCCTGTAAACAGAGATATAATTCATGAGTCTTATTATTTAATCAACCATTACATAGATAGTTCTAAGTCAAGTTGTAAAATCTTAACACTCAGCTTTAAGTGTGTTTTATAGGTACACGCAGTACTTTCAATCTCTAACGCTTATGAAATGAAACCCCGTCATCTAATTTTCACCCTCCAGGTATAAGGATCTTATAAAATAGCAGAATATCGAGGTAAGAGATGGTTTGAGCTTCTCTGAATTGTTTGCTGATCACCTGCAAATGTGTCTGCTTCACTATTTTAAAAGGCAGAGATGTGATCATGTGTGTGTACATACAAAACCCAGACATGTATAGAAATACACACACAATGGGATATGGAAGGCAAGGAGAACTCAATTCTGAATTTAAATTTGCAGTTTCTAAAGTCCTGCTTGCAGCACCTCAAATATTTCAAGCTCTCTGAGTCCCAGTCTCACCATTTGCAAAGCAGCTGTGAAGAAGAGATGCGTGTGGGGAAACCCTTTGTAAACAGTGAGATACAAAGCACTAAGCATACGTGAGAGCTGTGTGTTTGTGTGTGTGGCCACTGTAGCTTGACCCAGTTCACACAAACATACGAATGAACAAAGGTTGTTTTCTTCGTTTCTCTCACAGACATCTGGACATTTTTTTTTTAAAAAGGATACTTGTAAGTCCAAATGAATAAAAGTAAATGGTATTTAAAAGACTCCTACCACATTAGAAAAAATTTTGGGGTGTCCACCTGGTCCTGCCCAGGAGTTGTCTCTGGGGTCAAGCCCAACTGTGCCCATTGTGTTCAGCTGCTTCTTCCACGTTAGAAACGACAGTTTTTCCAGAGTAGCCAAGCTTTTCCACGGGCAGTTTCCATGGCAGTGCTGAAATGGCTCTGGCATTGAGGGGACGGGAGGGAGGAAGTGGAAAGGCAAAGAGGAGAAATGAAAGGGATCCTGAGAGGGGAGAGGTGGAGGAGGGGCAGCCTTTTATGTCTCCTGGAAACTTGTTTGTCAAGTTCTTGTAAATCAGGGGTTGTACGTATATCCAATCATACTTTACTACAGTTTTTTAAAAAGCCATTCACGGCTGACATTTCCTAAATGTCATGTTTAGCTACAAAACAACCCTGGCAAGATGTCAAAGGTGCTGCCTTTGTTGTTGAAATCTGGTTTCTTCAGTCACAGTAAATAACTAACAAACTTATGGCTATTTTCCCTTAAACACAAAAGCATCTTCTTGTGTATACCAGAAAGTGCATTAAAATACATGTACAGACAGTTAAAAGCTATTTGTATTTTCTACAAACTACCACCCAAGATGGGAAGAAAGGACATTAACAAGAATCCTTGGCACTACAATGTTCACTGCCGCTCTATTTACAATAGCCAGGACGTGGAAGCAACCTAAGTGCCCACTGACAGGTGAATGGATAAAGAAGATGTGGCACATATATACAATGGAATATTACTCAGCCATAAAAAGGAACGAAATTGGGTCATTTGTAGTGAAGTGAATGGACCTAGAGACTGTCATACAGAGTGAAGTAAGTCAGAAAGAGAAAAACAAATACCGTATGCTAACATATATATGGAATCTAAAAAAAAATAAAAGGGTTCTGAAGAACCTAGGGGCAGGACAGGAATAAAGACACAGACGTAGAGAATGGACTTGAGGATGTGGGGAGGGGGAAGGGTAAGCTGGGACGAAGTGAGAGAGTGGCATGGACATATATACACTACCAAATGTAAAATAGATAGCTAGTGGGAAGCAGCCGCATAGCACAGGGAGATCAGCTCGGTGCTTTGTGACCACCTAGAGGGGTGGGATAGGGAGGGTGGGAGGGAGACGCAAGAGGGAGGAGATATGGGGATATATGTATACGTATAGCTGATTCACTGTGTTATACAGCAACAACTAACACAACAATGTAAAGCAATTATACTCCAACAAAGATGTTAAAAAAAAAAAAAGAATCCTTGGCACTAAATAGCCTCCCACTTTGGTGAGGATCTCAGAGGCACGACAGTGAAGCAGGTAAGAGATGGCCACATGCAACTCTACTGGGGCTGGTTAACTGCACCAGCCCTACAGCTCCACTGCCAGCGTCTCGAGCTAAAGCTGAAGTCATCTCATTGCACGAAGGTGAGGGGCATCAATATCCGTTTCTACTGAGAACAAAGAGCCTTCGCTAAAAAATGCACGGTGTTGGCCAATGCATCTTTTTCTCTTTGGGATAAAAGAGGGGGTCTGAGCTAATGATTCACAGTGTTTATAAAATGACAGACGTAGGCAAACACTTATTCACGGTCAGCTAAGCTTCGGTCTGCTCCAACATGCCTTCCTGAAGCGACTCCTCTCAAAAACAAACTCACTTGGCAAATGTTTAACTTCATTAAGTCTGAATGACATCAAGAGGGTATATTTCCAACGGATTCAGACATGCAAAATGTGGATCAGGCGTCTTTACCAAAGGCCCATTTTGATATTTGTGGAATGTTCTCAAATGGAGACAAAACCAGAGTGTGGCCAAGAAAAGGTAAAAGCTGTCGTTTCCTACAATAGTGTGGTACATTTCTGTTTTAGACTCTAGCACCGTACTCGTAAAAGTCACTGCTTCCATAAGAGTTGATTACATGTTTATTTCTCAAGAACAATGTGTCTGAGTGGCAAACACCTTCGGAATTATTTTTTTAGGGATAAGCTAAAGTAAGTCAGATTTCTTTGTGAAAGAAGGGATGCAGGAAGACAAAGGGTGTTGAGATTTAAAGTCTGAAAATTTAGGGTCTGACAGCTATTGGGGGTGGGGGATGGTGAAGGCCTCTTGGAAGAGGATAAGAAGATCCAGGGACCACAGCCATGTGCTCTGGTTTTCCTCTTTAGGGGCAGTGACTTCTTTTGAAAAATGAGAGGTTTATTTTCCTAACAGGCAGGGAGGAAAAGCTAGGCAGATGTGTGTGGGCTGGTTCTGGCCCTTGATGAGCAGACAGAAATGATGCTGCCTTTATGTCTCACCAAATATATCCATCCAAACACATATGAATAGGGGCCTCCACTTGAGTTGCACACTCAAGATCCTAAATTTCAATGCAGTGCTGGTGCTGTTTTAGGAAAGTTTACGTGGCCAGATTTCCATTAGCAGAACCGTTCTCAGATGTGGTTAGCAAATTACATGGACATTTCCTCCCCCTCCCCCCCACGCCGCCCCCGCCCCTGCTCCTCTAGGCTGAAGAGTCTGAAATCAAGGTATTTTGAAAATGCTTCTGTGATTTGATCAAGGAGGTAGTTGATACGGGGCCAGACGTAATTCTTAGGGCAAAGTGAAGACTACGACCAAACAATCCCCTTCCTTTGAACAAGAATGCTCCCAGCGTTTTAAAGACTGTCCCTGTCATGTACAACATGTAGATGCTCTTGTCAGTGTAGCTCAGGGTTTTGACAGCTAAAAGTGGAATGCGGCTTTGAGCATTCACTAAAAAGCTCCCTGTGCAGCTATGTTTGTGTGTCAATGTGGGTGTTCCCCCCCAACCCCCGCTTTTTCCGTGTTTTTTTTTTTTTTCCTCCTAGAATAGGGGTTTTTGTGCTGTTAATCCTCTTGGAATGTAGCTCTTATCACCACCTAGATGAATTCATTACCCTTTTGCCCTCAATGCTCCCCAGGCCCAGGAGACTTGGGAACAAGAGAGCAATTGTCTCGGGAGCTGCCCCCTGAATTCAGGTGTGCTGGCGCTGAGTTACCCTGCACCCGATTTTTCCTATAATCAAAAGGGAAGGGGAGAAATTAATCATGCTTCCCTCTCCAAGGGAGTGGGAGGAAAAGAGCCTTCAGGAACAGAGGCTGAGGCCCCCTGCCATTAAGTCCAGCTATTCTAAAGCTAAAGGTTTAAAAAAAAAAAAGGCAGCAGGTTCACAAGAGCGTTCTGTAGCTGTATCTGCACAAGGCCAGAGCAACTGATCAATACAGTGGGGGAAAATACGAGTTAAACCTGTTATCTGGGAGGATGTTTAAGAGAGAGAGAGGGAAACATTGCTTGTTTGTCTTTATTTCTCTTAAACTTCTTCTGGTTATACAGTGGCATCAAAACCAAAATGTTCTGTACTTTATACAGAGCTTGCAAAACTTATTTTACGTCTTTAAATGTATGTCCCTCTCTATCATCTTTAAATCATGAGTTTTTGCTCACACAAGAAAACAAACTAAGAATACAGATGCAGCGTGCACCTCTTAGGGTTGTAGACCATAAGGCATGGTAATGTCATCTAGGCAAGAGGTGCAGACACAGGAGTGCATCCGTCGCTGGTTCTTCCTTCAAGCGCATAAACACGAAGCTGAGATGTACACTGAAACGGGCAATGACCCAAACCAAAAAGGTGGCCAAATAGACTGGAGAAGAGACATGAACATTCTTAATCCGTTAAAAGGCAATAGAAAGCAACCATTAATTGAACAATACTGAGCTAGATCCCCCCTCTTAAAGAACTCTGTCAAAGGGCAGGGATTTCTAACCAAACTCCTCAGATACTTCTAGAATCCAGTATTCCCTGAATAAAGTCCACAGGACCACTTTACACTAAGGTCTACATTCTTTTTCTTTTTTTTGAATTCTTACAGCCGTTTATTGCCTTTTTTTTTTTACATCTTTATTGGAGTATAAGTGCTTCACAATGGTGTGTTAGTTTCTGCTGTACAACAAAGTGAATCAGCTGTACCTGTACATATATCCCCAGATCCCCTCCCTCTTGTGTCTCCCTCCCACCCTCCCTATCCCACCCCTCTAGGTGGTCACAAAGCACCAAGCTGATCTCCCTGTGCTATGCGGCTGCTTCCCACTAGCTAGCTATTTTACATTTGGTAGTGTATATGTGTCCATGCCACTCTCTCACTTCGTCCCAGCTTACCCTTCCCCCTCCCCGCGTCAAGTCCATTCTATACATCTGCATCTTTATCCCTGTCCTGTCCCTAGGTTCTTCAGAACCATTTTTTAAATTTTATTTTAGATTCCATATATATGTGTTAGCATACGGTATTTGTTTTCCTCTTTCTGACTTAACTTCACTCTGCATGACAGACTCTAGGTCCATCCACCTCACTACAAATAACTCAATTTCGTTTCTTTTATGGCTGAGTAATATTCCATTGTATATATGTGCCACATCTTCTTTATCCATTCATCTGCTGATGGACACTTAGGCTGCTTCCATGTCCTGGCTATTGTAAACAGTGCTGCAATGAACATTGGGGTGCATGTGTCTTTTTGAATTATGGTTTTCTCAGGGTGTATGCCCAGTAGTGGGATTGCTGGGTCATATGGTAGTTCTATTTTTAGATTTTTAAGGAACCTCCATACTGTTCTCCATAGTGGCTGTATCAATTCACATTCCCACCAACAGTGCAAGAGGGTTCCCTTTTCTCCACACCCCCTCCAGCATTTATTGTTTGTAGATTTTTTGATGACGGCCATTCTGAAGGTCTACATTCTTGTTAGCTATGTTTTCACAAGGCTGAAATGTCTTGTATCAAAATAAAACTCAATTTATAATCCCTCACTACAGGGATGGTGCGGGGAGGAGTGAATACAAAACTTTTCATGCCTCCTCCTTCAGTTTAAGGCTATGTAAATCCATCATGGATTCTGAATATAATATTAGAGAATCCCTTTGGTAACAATTATGCATGTCAGAACACCAGGAATAATGGAACACTAACTAAAATACATCAGGTGTTGGATAAAGGTTACTGACAGGCTAATATATTTATTTTTTAATGGAAAATTTTAGTCCCTGATAAAATAAAATACGTGCCATTCATTTAATTTTCTCAGGATCTTGAAAAGCGTCTTGCCTTCACTGTTTTTATTGCAAACACGTTGCTGTAGTCACAAAATCGTCTACCATACATTAAGTTTATTCACTTAACAAACACTTCTTCCTCTGCATTGCAGGTATGTACACAGTCGGAGGAAAGCTTCCCATTGCTGGTTGGCGCATCTAAAAACACAAACACCGAGAGATGTTGTGCGCTTCCTCCCAGCAAGTGTTCAGCTACAGAAGAAATATACAAACACGCCTCTCCCTCAGCAGTTCTCATTGACTTCCAGCCATTGACTTCATAGTGGCGCACTTCATTTTCAAAACACTTTCATAAACGTGATTGGGAACCATGCTGGGAGATTAACTTTTGGTGATAACACAAAACCTGATAAGACTTGTTTTTCGGAAGGTTCTCGGCAGTGAAGGAACATATGGTGCACTCTTTGCTGAGCATAACTCCTTACACCCGAGAACTGAGATTTCCTTAACTCATTCTCTGTATTGCTGAAGGCCAAGGTCCTCAACACTCCAAAAAAAAAAATTAACTGCTCTCAGTCCTGGTCAGTCACTATCCACTCGGCTTTGGGTCCACATTAAAACCTTGTATTAAGAGAGAAAGAGGAGGGTGGGAGGGAGGGAGACGCAAGAGGGAAGAGATATGGGAACATATGTATATGTATCACTGATTCACTTTGTTATGAAGCAGAAACTAACACACCATTGTAAAGCAATTATACTCCAATAAAGATGTAAAAAAAAAAAAAAAGAATATATCCTCTGATCAAAATTTAAAAAAAAGAGAAAGAAATAAACAAGGTATAAGCCCCAAAGGACAACAAATGGGAGAGGAGACAAAAACGGCTGAGACACAATTCTGAAAGACAGAAAGCAAACAGAGGAGTGGTACCTGACTCAGCAGAGGCAGGTGAGAAGAATACAAAGGAGAAGCCAGCTAGTTGGTCCCCAGAGAACCCCCAGGAAGGCTAAGAGGCTGGAGACCAGACATTACAGAGGACAGTGTGAGGCACCGGGCTGAAAACAAGGGGCTGAGGAGGAAGCCTCCATGACGCCTCCAGCCCTGCTCCCATTCAAAGCTGAGGATGGGGGCTACTCTTAGACCCCTAGGCAGGAGTTGTGGGTTCCATTAGTGGCAGATTAAGTGGCCACAATAGGAAGATCATTTGGGGAGGGAGTAAGGTGGCTTCTAACAAACTGAACTGGCTGAAAGAAATGAATTCCTGTCCTTCAGTGGTTGGATGAGACTAGCAATTAGCAGAAGACCAGAAGGAGAGGTTTTGAGGATACCCAGGAAAGTCTAGGGACTACTGTCATCATTTCCTTGACCTGGACATCAGGAACCTTGGGTTTAAGATCCTGCCTGTGTCCCTGACTCTTCATGTAGCCTTTGAGTTACTTTTCCTTTCCAGGCTGCAGTTCCCTCATTGTAAAATGAAGGGTTAACAGTCCTAGGGTCCTGTTATTCTGAGATGCTCACTCTTCCCAGCAGATCCAAAATGACAGAGTCTCAGGGGTCTCTGACATGGTGCCATGCAGCCTGAGGCTTCACTGACTTCTCGGGGTCCTTGCAGCTCCCACAGCAGGTGGTTGCCATTCCTGGATGTGATGCAATGACATCATCCTTCCAAAAAGGCTGTTTTCAACAAACTTGCATCAGAAGCACAGGACAGGACTCTAAGGCACTTACGATATGCCCGTATCCACTCTCCATTTTTCCATATAACAAAGTAAAAGCATTGTCAGGTGCAGCTAACCCAAACTCAACTGCTTTACTCTCACACTTTTCTTTTTTTCTTAGTGAAACTCAGGAGAAAAGAAAAGAGTGAAAAACTCAACACTCCTCCCTCTTTTCAAGGGGCAACTCTGAAAACAGAAAAATAGTTAACATTTATTGAACACTTAGGACAGGTCTGAGGTACTGGGCTAGAAGCTTTACATGTCTTTTCTCACTAGATTCTCAAATACCCCCATTTTACAGGTGAGGAAATCGAGGCTCCAAGAGCTTAAGTCATCTACTGGTACACGTGGAGGGGCCAGTGTCAAACCGAGGTCTCTAAACTACAGGGGCCACACTCTTGTTCCTACTATCTTCGGCCCAGGTAGCCAGTCCCCTGGACACTGCAAGAGAGCATTCTGCAATCCAGCCTCCAGTGATGTTTCCAGTAGCTTCACAGGATTGACATGATTGGCCCTTCTGCTGAAAAGCTAGGAGGCATTCTGAAAAATCAATACTGGCTCCTGCAAGAAGCAGCCTTGCCCAAAGCTAATTGAAAGCCATCTCAACATTTTCAGAACTGTGGCCATAGTCATCTGTCTTGTGGCATACCGTGTCCCATCATGCAGTAAATCGCTTCCAAATCACATCTACATGTTCACTCATACAAAACAGCAGACCACGATATTTTTTGTCATTGCCCAGTAACTCCTCCACCTAAACTCAGAGCACTGGTATTGTGGTTTACATAATAGGCAGCTTGCTGACATTACTATTTTAAAGTACCACTTTTTCAGGGTTTGTCACAAGTCATTTTAAATTTCATTTAGCTCTAGCTTGTTACATAACTTTATGTTTAGAGACAATGTCCTCTGCTGCATCAACAAGCTGTGCTGGAAAATACAATTATTTGGGGTCTAAACATTTTTTTGGCAAACTTTGATTCTACCCTTTTAGAAGGCCATTAAATAGGGTGGTAATGAAAAAGGGAAGTTATATGGCTTATTGCAAGACATTAATCTGGAAAACTAAAAGACATATATTTTGATATTTAATCTGGATTTATGGTATGGTCTTGAGACTTCAATTTCACTTACCATAAGTGAACCCAAAGACCAAATCATTATTCAGTGTAACTTTGCAAACCAAATGATCATCTACCTCATTACTAGAGACTAGAACTCAGAGAAGAAACTGGCAGATTTGGTGGGGTGGATATTTGTGGTTTGGTCATCATCCAGTATCTACTCACTCCCGCTTCTCCTGGCCACGATAGCTCCATTTTGCTACCTCCAGAAAGGGTGGGGAGTGAGGTATATGACCCAGGATGAACCCATCAGCACATCATGCCATATGTCTCAGTTATGGGTTCGACAAAACCCCAAATGGGCACTCAGGCCAAAGAGAAGCCAGTCCAGGGCTTTGCTTAAGGCTATTAGGAAATTGGACTTTCTTTCTGCTAGGCTTGAATGGAAGAGGATCATGGAACTAAAGCTGCCTCAGCCATCTTGTGAACACGAGCCCAGAGAGGAGAGTACACAAAAGAACACAGAGGAAGCAGGAGTCAAGAATCACAGCCCAGTCAACCCCCGCCAAAGAGGTTTCCTGAAAGTCCCATCTAACCATCTCTCCACTGGCTACCCTTAACTGCAAGGGAGGCGTGGAAATGCAGTCTTTTGGCTGGGCACGTTATGCCCTTGAATAAAACCAGGGTGTGCTACTAAGGAAGAAGGAAAGAAAGGGTGTCGGAGGGGCAATTGGTAGTCTCCTCTGTGGCCTGTCTCGGTTGGGTTTTCTGTGCTTACTATAGAAAACAGAGATCCTATATATGTAAAGGAGTCTACAAATTAGAGATAAAGTAAAAACACACAAGTGTTTGATTTATAAAATCTTTCATTAGGGTAACCTGATTCTCCTTTTATAGTAGATTCATTTGAAATCACGACTCAATCTTAAAATACGGTATCTACAATTAAAAGTGCAGGATCAGCAGGCATGTGCAGCGGCCCAATTTTGCATATTCAGTGTAGTTACTGAAAAAAAATGTTGCTAAAAATGTTAAATATCCTAATTTCTTCTTAAATTATAGGGATAAATCATACTACATATTTATGAGTTCACCGTCTCAAGGCAGGAATTTTTCTGTTTCAAATTTTGCCTTAGAATTCTATAGGTTAGGTTAGAAATGATAACAAATACGGGAATCTTTGAATTGACATTTAGTTCTCAGGCGACAGCTTTAAAAACTAGAGAAGCAGCTGCTATTAAGAATTTTTTTTTCACTAGTCACAAAGACACATCATACATTAGAGGATATACGGCATGCCAAAATGAGATGCTCTCTGAAATTATTTAGTGTGGCACAAGGAAAGCAAGATAAACAAGAAAACAGCGTTTATTGCACCAAGGGAGATAAGAGACTGAGGACTCACAAGGCTGGATTGTTAACAGACACCTTGCCTTTGGTCTAGAGTCATGCAGGCAACAATAAATGGCCTCTGTAAATCATTTTCATATAATTTCAGAACTGGAAGGAAGCTTGAAAATCACTGAATTCAACCCTCTCACTCTACAGAGGAGAAAAACTTGGACCTAAAAAAACTCTAAGGTTCTACAAATTCATGGAAGAGCCAGGATCAAAACACAGTTTTCTTTCCTAACTCGTGGCACAATATTCTTTCCACCAACTTCCATTCAGAAGTTACAGAATTAAGAAGTCAAGCCGCCAGATGTGCACTGTAATTTACCTCTGTGTTGACGGTGAACTCATTCTGAAATTGTATTTTTACAGGTAGGAGGAACTGATTGTAATACCATGACATCTGCCAAGAGTGCTTAATGAGAAAAATATATGACATCTCGCCTCACTGAGCTAAATTAAACCTGGCCCAGGGTGTATGGACATACAGAGGCCTTCCTTGATACCAAAGGAAGAGGCTGGGGGGCTGTAAGGGTTAACAGCTGGCGGGACTTTTATTTTCTAGTGGAGGTTAATTCTCTGTCACTCTTTCCTTCAACTGCTTCCCACCTACTGCTGAAGTTCCCCTGAAACACATTCCCCTGCAATGTCACCCTCACCGTAAGCTCTCCCCAAACATTCAAAACTAGGGTAATCAACAAGTGATGGAAAAACTAGATCATGTGAAGGTCTCTCTCCAAAGCATCAGAAGACAGAATCACGAAAAATCTTTCAGAGTGGGTTGGTTTGAATGTACTACAAATAATAAGATGAATCCTTCTTATTAATACACTTTCTTCACATGGCAGCTTGTAATTATGAGAAATGCAGTAAGTCCCCCACTCAGCAGTTTCTCAGACCTAGCATTTGGGAGTAGGAAGAAACCCCAGAGATGGTCTAATAGGTTGAGTTCCTTCGTTTTGCAGAGATTAGGAAGAAAGCTAATAAGCTCTGCTAAATCAGGTGTAGGAAAGAGCAGTTACTGTTCTCAAATCATGGCATATTCAGCTGAAGTACGTTTACAAATATATTCTCCTGAAGAGCATCACATGAGGTGTCTAGAACCCGTCATTTTCATATGGCTTGACTCATATTTTCCTTTTTTCAATTAAAAATAAACTTTGTTGGTTCTTTCTTATTAGAAAAAGCAGTATATGTTTAGAGTAGGAAATTAAAGACACACAAAAATGAAGAACATTTGAAATGCTCATGGATCTTACTACCCAGAGAACCACTTAAAAAACCCTTAAATAGGGTAAGCTGTGACAAAGTGAGAGAGTGGCATGGACATATATACACTACCAAACGTAAAATAGATAGCTAGTGGGAAGCAGCCGCATAGCACAGGGAGATCAGCTCGGTGCTTTGTGACCGCCTGGAGGGGTGGGATAGGGAGGGTGGGAGGGAGACGCAAGAGGGAGGAGATATGGGGACATGTGTATGTGTATAACTGATTCACTTTGTTATACAGCAGAAACTAACACACCATTGTAAAGCAATTATACTCCAATAAAGATGTAAAAAAAACCAAAAAAACAAAAACCCTTAAATATATTTCCAGGTCATTTTCTAAGAATATATCCATATATTACCAAAATGTGATCATTCTGTGCATACTTGTTTTTTTTAATAATGGGATCTTATCACTTAACAATATATGATGAACATCTTTTCATTATCAATATTTGACTATATCGTCTATAGTAGCTGAGCAGTATTTCACTATTTGTAACATAATATATTTAACTAATCTGTTATCGTTGTACATGTAAGCAATTTCCTATTTACCCTATTATGAGCAATGGTGTGATTAACACCTTAGTGGCCAAAACCTTTGCACATATCTTTAATTATTTCCTTAGCATAGATTCCTAGAAATAAAACTTCTGTGACAAAACAGTGAACACATTTTTAAAGGATATTTAGAAATACATATTGCCTCCACCAATTGAGTCAATAGTTTAATTTACTTGAGTTACATGCATATCAAGTGCTCTGATCAGTTCAGCACTTCATGAAGAGAAACCATATAGGCTTGGGTTGGTGAAGTGTAATAGATGTGCTATTATCTATAATTCTGACAAGTGTTAACTGCAAACACCTTAATCAATTAGATAATTGTTTTTACTAGAAGCTCTCTCTTTATCTGCTTCCAGTGATGGCTGACTTATACACTCCATTTTGACTCTTTCTTTGGAATTTGATGTCTTTTTCCCCCTCTTGTGTAAGTACTCTTTTTACACACTTACCAATATTCTTAAAGAGATTCTAGATGTTTAGTCCCTGGCAACATTCTTGTAGTGCACTGATTACATGCATCAGCTAGAAAATCTATCATCCAAGTTATGCTCCCCATTAGATGGCAGAACCAGTTTGCAGTTTGACATTTTAAGGAAATGATAAAAACAACACCTGAAGTTCAGGCAAAATTGACAAGTACCTACAAGACTAAAGAGAGGAAGTAGAATGTGTTGTCAGACCGCACATTGTACTTTAAATTTTTTATTTATTCATTTTTATTCTACCTGGTTCCAAAAAGGACTTAAAGCAGCTTTTCTTTTTAAAAGTATTTTCTAAATTGGACATTTTCACATCACTGAGGCTGCCAACTTCTTTCCTAACATAAGGATATCCTTCTACCATGACTGCTTGCTATATTTGAAAACTGAATGGCAAGGATATTGTTCTTATCCAGAAAAGAGGAAAAAATAACTCATGATGATCATGACTCCTGCCTGGAAGACCCTCCAAACAGCATGCCCTAGGTATGAAATGCAAGTCTCGTAAGAAACCAGGAAGAACTCCATTTCTAGGATGTATGAGAGCTCCAATAAATCACAAAAATTCAGGCCTTTGGGTATTCACTTCTCCCAAGGGACTGTAAATACACAGAGCTCCAGCATCTTGACTTGTGAGAACACTGTGAGACCCAAAAACACATAGGGGGGCCTGAGAGCAGGGAAAGCCAGGCCGGGCATCACCGGGAAGAGGGAAGCTTCCATCTCCCCTGGACCAGCTGCAGGAAACACCCATCTCCTGCTCGGCTTGTCCTTCTGACTCTCCTCTTTCTGCTTCTTCTCAAGTCCTCCCTCTATTCCAGCACCACCCATCAGACCTCTCGGGGGTCTGGCTCTGGTGTCCTGTCCCACATTTTGAAACATGGGGTTTTTCAGCCTGTGGTCTTTCCATTTTTCTTTTAATAAGGAAATGGAGATCCATTTTTAAAAAATAAATTTATTTATTTATTTATTTTTGGCTGTGTTGGGTCTTCATTGCTGCATGTGGGCTTTCTCTAGTTGTGGTGAGCGGGGGCTACTCTTTGTTGTGGTGCGCGGGCTTCTCATTGCAGTGGCTTCTCTTGTTGCAGAGTATGGCCTCCAGGCGCGCAGGCTTCAGTAGTTGTGGCATGCAGGCTCAGTAGTTGTGGCTCGCAGGCTCTAGAGCGCAGGCTCAGTAGTGGTGGCGCACGGGCTTAGTTGCTCCGTTGCATGTGGGATCTTCCTGGACTAGGGCTCAAACCCGCGTCCCCTGCATCGGCAGGCGGATTCTTAACCACTGCGCCACCAGGGAAGTCCCAGCCTGTGGTCTTTCTAAATCCTCATTTTTAGACTCCATTTCCACCTCTCTTCCATTGGCCTAAATCTTGCCTGATATCTCCTATTTCAGGGCTGGGTGTTGAAAAGCATGGTCCCAGACCCCATGTTATACACTGAAGGACCCTTCATGACAAGTACTCAGTATGTAGTAAACAGAAGACTTGGAAGAAAATAAATTTTGCGTGTTTTAAAAAAAAGGGAGGGGTGTTAAGTGCTACATCAATGTTAAAGGGGTTAAAGGGAACGAATGTCATTGAACTTACTTGGCATGCTAAAAGTGTTACACTGAGTTTTGCCTATGCTCTAAATACTCCCAGATGCTACCATTTAGGAATAAAAGGATCATTTTCATTGTGAAACCTGGAATTTTCTGAAATTTTTCAGTTTTCTGAAATTTCAAAAAAACCCTCAAGACAAACATGCAGTGTTTCATCTGAACCAGCAGTATATCCAAGGAGCAAGGGCCAGATTCAACAATAAGACCCACCTAATAGAAAATATCTTATCGACAGTTAGCCCACAATTAACCCTGATGTTTTAGTATTTCACAATCTACACTGGGCCCTTTCAAATAATCATTTCATTTGATCCTCCCCACAATTTAGTAAGGTAGGTGTTACTAGTACCACCTCAGAGATGACGAATCAGGCTCCCAGGGGTTACAGGATGCACTCAAGGCATTTAGGCAGCTAGTTCAGTAGTTGAGAACGTGGGCACTGAGGCAGACCCCCGAGGTTCAAGTCCAGGCCCTGCCCATGCTAACTGTGTGAACTTGGGCAACTAACTTGTTTTCACTATGCCTCAGTGGCTACATCCTAAAACACAGACAAATGACAATACTACCCGCCTCACAAGGCCGCTGTGAGGATTAGTTGAATTAGTGCATTAACGCGGTTACAGAACTAGTCAGTCTGTCTGCGGGTGCCTGCCACACAGTCGGCACTTAAGAAATGTTCACAAGACTCAATTCCCAGAGCTAAGTGTTTTAAGGCCAGATGAGGTATCCTTATCTTTACATGGCTTCTATGATTCATAATTTTATCAGCAGAGAAATTAGCAATTTCTCACCAAAGAAAAAGACATGCTAAAAGGAAACCTTGAACTGGATACAATGACTCAAAAAGGAAGGAAAGGGCAAGAGTTCAAGTGTGGCTTCTTAAAAGAACCCCATTTATTTTTGTTTCCGGAAACATACTGCATACCATTTAAGTATTTTCAGTCATTTTAGAGCACAATGAAAGGTCAAGCTAAATGGAAGTAATATTTGTATAGCCCATGGTGACTGTCCGGGAGTCTGTTTCCCATGGCCTGGTCCTGGGTGCGGACAAATGAGGCACTTCTAGAGCCGCGGAGAAAGGGGCTGTGCCCCCCCGCCAGTCCTCCCCCCACCCCTGCGCCCACTCCACGCGAGCTCTCGGGCAAGAGAGGGGAACAAAGATGCAGCTGGCAACGCTGGAGTGCTGGAGAAAAGAGCAATTTCACCCAGGGAAGAGAGAGGGCAGTGGGAAATGGACAGAGAAATACTACCAGGACACATTTTCTTGTTTCTAGTTTCTTGCAGCCATGGGGGCAAAAAAGGAGGCTGAAGCGCAGAGAAGGTGGTGTTGGGAGGACGGAGAGAAACAGAGAGACCGACCAAGACACGGTGATGGCAGGAAAAAAACGCAGGCGGCTGGAATAACTACCAAAAAAGGACCAGCCTGCAGAAGATACCAAAGCAGCAGAGTGTCATGGCAGAGAAGTTCTGGAAAAGTAGGCATGTCAGAGGCCCATAAAGGGGGGCCACATAAGGCCAGGAATGAGTGATTTCTCAGTCCTATTCCAGTGCGCAGGAGGGACTGGGAGATGACCACGGTGGGGCTCTTAGCCGTCATCTATAGATTGCAGTTGTGATGCAGGTTGAGGTTCCTTCCTAGAAATCATACCACCTTCTAAAGCATCATGTGAAGTGTGCTTCTCCTGGCACAAGCATGGCCTGGAGGGTTCAAAAGTCAAGTACGGTGTGAAGGAATCCAATTAAGGAACTCAGGGAGTCTCTGACACAAGGGTTACATGTGAAAAAGGAAATCTCACTTGAAACAGGAACATATTCAGAATTAAAACATAAAGTTATGGACTGTCATTCAGCCCAGAAGTTCTGCATGTCACAAATGTAAAAATAATTATTACATTTGTATAGCACTTTAAAGTTTACAAAGAAGTTTTATAAAAGTCTGTCCCACATGGATGCTTTTCATGCCCCAACATGACATGTTCTTTGTATTATTATGAGTCCCTAAGAATTGGCTTTATGCTACTGCAAACACTTTTTTTAATCTATAAATAGTCCTCATAGAGTTTTATCTGAAATACTATACATAATAGGCAAACAGTGGGTTCTAGGTACTGAATCTATTCTAAAATATCTACTACTTTCCCAGAATGACTAATTAAATATAATTTACATTACCTGAACTAGGTGTAAATATTGCAATACTCTGCACAGACCATTAAGCATATTTCATTAAGAGAAGTTTCTATATTTCCAAACCGTCAGATATTCTAAAGGGGTACTATAGGTGAAAGACCCCTCAAGAGTCTTTAAAAACAGCTCTTCATAGCATAAACAGGAAGCCTGCTATAAGGTAATGAAGAATGATGGAATAAAAATGATTGTGGCCTATTTCCACAAAGAAGCATGGAAAAAAGATAACAAGCTAATATTACTCCCAGTTTGCTGAGTTAAAATGAACTGTTTTGTCATTAGGCAAGTGTCTTATTTACTCTTTGCCCTATATACAATAATAACGTGTTGTTGAGAGTCAAGAGTTCACGTTAGTATTTTTTAATTTAGGAAAAAGGGGAAATTATAAGCACTAAAGAAATTTTTCTGGTTGACACAGTTGAGCATGCCTGGATGGTGATGTGTACTTTGTACCCAAATCTATGTTCTATCCTTGAGGGACTTCCATGGTGGCGCAGTGGTTAAGACTCCGCCTGCCAATGCAGGGGACATGGGTTTGAGCCCTGGTCCAGGAAGATCCCACATGCCACGAAACAACTAAGCCCTTGTGCTACAACTACTGAGCCTGCGCTCTAGAGCCTGCGAGCCACAACTACTGAGCCCACATGCCACGACTATTGAAGCCCGTGTGCCTAGAGCCCGTGTTCCGCAACAAGAGAAGCCACCACAATGAAGAGTAGCCCCGCTCGCTGCAGCTAGAGAAAGCCCGCGCGCAGCAAAGACCCAACACAGCCAAGAAAACAAAAACGTCCTGTCCTTGAGATACAGAGATAACATTTCTGACCCACAGTTAGCAGAGCATTCATTTTGAGGTTCTTTCTCTCAGCTCTGACGATAAATTTGTGCTGATTTACCCTCTTTTGGTCATCTGGTTTCCTACGTTACTGACAGCATACATTTGGGAGACAGCTGCCTGGCGTTGTGAGAGAAGTTGCAGCTTGGAGGAAGGAAGTGAAGCAGCGAGCTAACCCTTGGTCTTGGCACTGGGTGCGTGCCAAGTGATGTATTAAAAGCAAAATTCTATAAAGTTGAAACTGATACTGTCAGTATGGTAAGAACTCTGCAAACCTATTTACATTAAGAAAAACTGTGATAAGCTAAAACTTTTCACTGGCTATGCTAACTTCTGGAGTAAATTAAGCCTCCTGGAAGGTTGTATCAGTTCCTTTAATATTGCTGAGTATTCTGGTGGTTCCAAGTTTGGGTTTCTCCAAGCCCTTATTCTCCATCATACTGGAGGGTCCCAGTCTACTAAATTTGGATACTGATTCCTTGATCAGAAGTAATGTGGCCCAGAGTATATCTGGCCCAATATATAAATCACCAATATACAGATCACAGAAAGACCTACCTGAATATATTCCTTCATTCAACAAATACTAATGGAACATTTCTTATGCATCAAGCAGTAGTCACAGCACTGGAAATCCTAGTGAACAGAACTTACAGTCAGCCGGTGGTCTACCATGGGGCTAGCTGAATAGATCATGCACCATTTTGCTAAATCTTTGAGCAGACCATAGAGAAAGAAGAAGAAAAGAGAACATCAACTCATTAGCAGAGAGCAAGCTTAGAGGACAAAGCCACATCTCTCCTACTTGTTGATGTCCTCTCCCTAACTCTTTGTCACTCTAGGTGAGCAACTGCATGCCTCTTAACTGGCTGCCAGAGCCCTCTTCAAGCTCTCTTTTCAGAAAGCTTTGCAGAAGTCTTATAAACAATTCTGCTATTCCAGAAAATGTTAATGCTCAAGGTACTCCTTTGAAAAAAAAGGAAAATTCCTTTGAGATTTTTATCTCAGTAACTAGGAATGCAATTAGGCCTATGCTTGGCACTTCGTTAGTTCCCAGAGCCAAGAGATCTCAGGGTTAGGAGAACAAAGCTACCAAGATGCTTTAGCTGTTGACTATGGCTGGCCCAAAATTCAAGAGTTAAAGCCTGAGAATGTTTTACCCCTTTACTTGAATTTCCCGTTTAAGTAACTTCCAAATGCCAAAGCTTAGAGGACCTAGAAGGCAAAATCCTTTCCACTACTTTATCGAAAAATTATGTATGCTGTGATTTATTGCTAATGCTGGTCTTTCAAAGCATTAGTCAGGACACCTGCAAACCTTTGGACAACAGCTGTCAATACAAGTTTAACATTTCATGGGTCAGCACTTAAAATCTGACAAATAATAAATCATCCTTATAACCTAACCAGTGTGAGGCACTGGGTTGGTCATCTATTGAGAGTTGGTTTAAAAAGTATAAACCACAGATTACATTACAACTCAGCACTTGGGAAAATGGAGACTGGGTAAAATAATGATTGTTGTTACCACTTCTCTTTCTTCGGTGGTAGAAAGAACTTTTCTTTTTACATAAAGATACTTCACTGTCTGTTAACAACATAAAATTTGGTTCTTACATTATGTGTATGTGCTTTAAAAACAAAGTATTTCTGCACTCTTTATAGCTATATAGTGAATGTTCCAAAGGGGACAATACTCTATTTAGGACTTGCCAGGGCAATATTTGATAGCAATATTTAACTTGTTTTGGAAGGTATGCATCGATTTTTCAGGGATATAAACATTTTCATCATTTCCGTTATTAAAATATTATAAGTAACTGCTTGAGCCCTGGTAGAACAAATGCTGTGTATCAAATACCCACTGGTGTGAGGAACAGCTGGATACGTCTGTCTAGAAATGGCTGTGATATATTCCAATATACTTTAATAGGTTCACAAGAGAAAAAAATTAAGGTCCTTTAGTGGTATGATGACTTGCTTGTGGTACACAGTCTCTGTGTACCTCTCTTACCTTCTTTCCACATTGGCATAAAATTTTAGGTCAAGTCAGGCTGTCAGTGAAGACTGCATCGGCATTAGGAATCCTAAAATTCATTTAATGCCTTTTTTCTGACCAGAGGTAAAGCACTAGCTAAAGGTTGAAGTGGAGTCAAACCTTAGAGAAGCAGCCTGGGCAGAAGGACCCCTTGGGACCTACAGAGAATTTTCAACATCTAATGAAAGTGATTTCAACTTCAGTGTTCACCTCAAGAAAAATAGGAGAAGCCCAGACTCAGTTAGGTGCATTGACATGTATTGAAGAAAATGCTCATATATACTTCCGTATTTAAATTTCTTTGATTCCTTTTATTCAAACCCCTTAAAGAGAGCTGAGTCATTAGTAACTATAGAAACATTAATACCAGTGGTAGGCAGAAGCTCACAGGGATGCCTGATTTCCTGAGATGGCCCAGACATGCAGGGCTAGAGCTCCCAGGAACCTTGTCTATCCTATGTGACCTTTTCCCCTCACCTGAGGCTGACTGGTCAAAAGGCGGTCATCAACCTAAGTTGGATAAATTAGGTTCCCTCTTCCTGGAGCCTCAGACTTTGAACTATGAACCCCAGTATGTAGACGTCATCAGCACTCCATCACACTGACAGCAATGCCTTAGAGAAGAGACCACAAAGCCCTATGTCAAGTCTGCAAGGCCTTCCCTGGTGGTGGCCCTTCATGCAGTTTGAAGGTTCTACCATCCCTTCAATGCTATAGATGCCCCAGGATCCTGCCAATAAAACAATTCAAAAATAATTCTGTTTTGGTTTAAGCTAGCCAGTCAGTTTCTGTAGCTTCCAATCAAAAGAGCCCTGTAGGTTAAGGACGTTAGTACTTTAATAAGAAGCTACGTTTTGTTAAAGGTGAAGTAGAAGGGACAGGACCGTAATTCCTTCTGTTTGTAGGAAACTCCATTTTACAGATGCTCTCACATGTGATCACTGTCAGGGCCAGGGAAGGGTTGCTATTATCCCCTCAGGAGAGAGAAAAGGCAAGGACAGCTCAGAGAGGGTACTGCCTCTGTGCTGTGGCCTGATTGCTGGGAAGTGGCAGAACTAGGCTTAGAACCAGGTCTCCTGAATGCTGGTCAAGCACCCTTCCCACTACACCTCGGTGTGTATGTATATATGTAACCATAAAGGAATCTTACAGGGAATATAAGCAAAACAGAAAAACAGAGCTATTCTGAGTATATACATCTTTTCATTTTTTCCTACCCAACTCCGAACCAAGGGCTTGGGGAAAGTCTCAATAAAGTAAAAAATATAAACTATTGCCTTATGATGATATTTGTCAATAAAAAGATTAAGACCAAGAAGTGCCTCTTTTTGACACGGATAGTAAGTTTACCTTCTTCTACACATTTTAACTATTAGCAGGGAGTAGCCTTTGAACTACAAGGCAGTGGTGTCCAAGGTATTTTCATCTTACATGTTTGAACAAAAAAAGGTTTGGCTGTTTGTTTACGATTCATATACATGTATTATTGTACTAACTATATATAATCGTTTGTTACGATTCATATACATGTATTATTGTATATACATTATAAAACATAAAAAAATAGAATAGAATGACAGAATTGATGTACTATTTTGCTAACCATGATGTCTCAAGTCAAATACACCCAGGACGAGATTCATGACTAATTAACCACAGTGGATATAAATCTGTACGTCTTCCAGATAATTTAGAATTTTGGTGGCCAGCTTCTTGCAAGATCGGATTAGATGAACACTGTCATTACCTCATAACAGGGCCGACAGAGTTCATGTTCAACTTTGACATTTTCTTGTTGCTTGCAATATTAAAATTATCTTCAATTTATGGGAATTCTTTGTAGAATCTTTTTAAGACTCTGTGAGGGTTTGTTAAAACTAAAACATAGAATTTGTAAATACAGTTGACCAGGCATGATATATTCCGCAAAATAACCAAAGCAGATGAGCCAGAGGGGAAGCCACTGTGAAGAGGAGGCCTCACCTCCCTCCCTCCAGGTGATACTCGACCATTTGACCCATGGACCCAGGAATGATGCCAGTGCCAATATAGTCACCATCTGTTATCATAATGTTTCATGATAATAAAATGAATGTAAATGAAAATTCTAATCACTGTCTTTCTCAACCAAATGAATCTTCTCAAGAGCTCCCTGTGGGTACATATCCTATTTTGGAGGCCACTTTGCCAGGCAGTGAGGCAGTAGTTTACTTCTAGAGTCACTTATAATCACAGGAATCTCTTGGCCTAAAACTATGCAGGACAAGGATAAACGAACCTGGGTTGGAAAGAGTTTATTTTGCCTTTTTAAAAACTTTTAAAATTATGAACTCTAAGCCACAACCAGAAAAGCACATGAAACATTAATGTTTGATGTATATACTGTGTATTACCCATGCGACTGCCAGCCCCTGTCAAAAACCAGAATGTTGCCAGCACTTGCAGGAGCCCCGCAACTCCTCTCTCTCCCCCAGCATGCCCTTCAGAGGGAACCACTATCCTGATTCTTTCAGTAATAAATTCCTGGCCACTTATGTCTGTAACCCTTAGCAACAGAGTTTAGTTTTGTCTGTTTTCATACTTTACATAAATGAAATAAGATTGCTATGTATACTCTGTATCTTCTTTCTTTTAACATTACGTCTTAAGATGTATCCCTCTTCTTGTGTGCAGCACTAATTTATTCTTTTTCATTGCTGTATAATATTCCGCTGTATAGTTATAGGCGTCATAGTTCCTCGTGATTACGCCGCCGTTTACTCATCCATTCTACTATTGATGGATATTCTGTGTTTCTAATTTGAGAGGAATACAAATAATGCTGCTAAGAACAAGTTACACATCTCTGGATGTATGCAAGTGTTCATTTCTCTAGAATACACAGACAAGTGCACACCTGTGCATGCATGAGAGTGGAATTGCTGGATGGGACCTTAGTTTCTAAAACAAAACAAAACAAAAACCTAAGAAAGGTAATTCTAGTGAATCACTTAGAAATCTATTTTAATATAAACTAACTCTTACGTAGCCATGAGGAAAGCTCATTAAATTACTAGATTTATCTTTCCCTAGACTTTCAC